>NW_027254374.1:1560000-2885000 GCF_044704955.1 Pristiophorus japonicus
GCCCCACACTTTAATTGGGAAAAGTACAACTGAGAGTGGACAAGTTGCATCCCGGCCAGAGCAATCTGAAGCTTTAACTGACTGACACCCTGGTTTGGGATGTCTTGCAACGTATGTTTAAGTTAGTTGCTGTTGGGCAATGGGTTATTGCATTCAGCCGTTAATCAAATAGTTGTTGGTTCGAGCCCACCCAAAATCGAAGCCTTTGAATGTTTTTTCCCCGAGAATTCGGTGCCGCACTGTTCCAGGTTGTCATTCTGCGTTTTGGCTGCACGAATATATTCCGCAAATATTGCCAGCAGTGCTGTTATCCAGTGACTTTCCATTCCAATACTTTTATGAACATTCAGTTCATGTAAAATGATTACAATTTTTTACACTGATCATGTTCCTCCATCCAGTCCACTCGAAATAAATTCTGTTATTGGGTTTAAAGGAACTGGTGGAAATTGCCTGACCTATCGTTATGGCTTTGCTCAGATTCTGAGTTTCAACAGTCAACAGTTTGCGAAGGATTACCTCATGGCCAATGCCAAGCACAAAAAGTCTCTCAGCATTCATTTTGGAATCCGTCAAATTTGCAATGTCCTGCGAGGCGCCTCAGTTCGGGGACACAGCTCGCCACTCCCTGGCCCTCCGACCATTGGCACGTGCAGAACCGATACCTCGACATCAGAACGCTTTCTTTAGGATTTAGATGCTCCTCGACCAGCGGACACAATTATTCATAGGAATTAGTTGTTGTTTTCACCAGAGCGAGAAGCTTCTTCATGAGGCCATAGGTTGTTGCCCCTCAGACGGTAAGGAGGATCGCCCTTCATTTGGCAGCGTTCTCGTCCCTTTCCAGCTCGTTGGCCACGAAGTATTGGTCGAATCTCTCCACAAAGGCTTCGCAGTCGTCCCCTTCTGAGAAATTCTCCAGGATACCAAATGTTCCTTGAATTTCGCGTGGTTGTTCGGTGTCTCATCGCCAATTGATACGCTCAAAATAAAGGACAAAACTGAGTGCTGTGATCAATGAGTAAATGTGACATTAGCTCCTTTAATAAGATTCCAGAGTGCAGGTACATCATGGGTGGCCTACTTATATACCGTGCTCCCAAGGGATGCTGGGATCACTTGGAATTCCAACAGGTGGGCCCTCTGATGGTGGTGATATACAGGTTGCCAAGGGTTAAATAGATATCACAAGGTGTTTACAGAAATCAACCATCAAAAGCCCTGTCATTAACCACAGGGGTTTCCGGCAATTTTCTGATCGAAAAAGCTTTCAGTCTTTGTCCTTAAAGTTGCAGATGTGGAAATTGTGGAGTTTAATGAGTTTGAAAGGAGAACATTGTTGTTTGGTGCAGTTCTGGTCATAGAAATGATTGTGAAAGGAACTTTTTGCAGAGAGAGGGATTGAGCATTTCAGCTTGTTGCTTAACATTTCTCTCTGGGCACTGAGCTCAGTAGCAGTTTCTGTCGTGTCTAGGTTATCACATTTCCCTCACACGTGAAAGGTTCCCGGTTCAAGCCTGCGCAGAAACATTACATTTCTAGCAAAAACGTGTCTGCAATAAAATTGAACAAAACCTTTTTTCAATACCTTGTTGCATGAGCAATGAACATTGAAAACCAGTCTCCTCAAATACAGGTTGTGTAAAATCAGGTCGGGGATAAAACTTCATCAAGGATTAAAGTTTCATGAATTATTAAAGTTCAGTTATTGAAGTTTTGACTGTCCCGGTTAGCGTTGTTTCACAGACTGAAAGAAATGCTATCGGTTTTTGCCAGCAGATCTCAGCTGCATTTGAAAGCGACAAAAAATTCGGTAATTATTCGCTCTCTCCGAGTTCCAGAGCTCAGAGGGTTATTGTCCATCCCTGAGATGGAAGCAACCTCAGACCCGGGCCAAAGCTCGCCGTGCACCGAGCAGAGGCTCAGGAAAACCCCGGGGGAGAGGATATCCCGGTCACTGGACCTTCCAGCAACCCTGAACAAGCGCCCAGTCTAAGATTTTCCAGAGTAATAACTTTTAACTGGAGCATCTAACAGTACGGACGGCCGAGCGGTCTGAGGCGCTGCTCTCATTATTTGATGAAATTATCAACATCCCTGAGTTTGCAGTTTTATCATTGTGCAAAAGAAGATCATGGGTTCATAATGATATTTACTCGCGAAAGCAACATAAATGTAATCGGCCAACGTGGGGCTCGAGGCGACGACCCTGACATTCAGAGTCTCATACTTTACCGACTGAGATAGCCGGGCTTCTCAACACCTACCCTGCCAATCGCCAACAGAATATTGTCCATTTCAATGAGATCACATCTCTTTCTTCCAAATTCCAGAGAGTATCGGCTCATTCCACATAATCTCTCACCAGAGGACTGTCCTCTCATCCCAGGAATCAATCTGTTGTACCACCTCCAAGGCAAGTGTATCCTTCCTCAGATGAGGAGACCAAAACTGTGCGCAGTACTCCAGGTGTGGTCTCACCGGGGCCCTGTACAATTGTAGCAAGACTTTCTTACTCTTGAACTATGGGCTATATATGAAATGCTATTGGCCGAATATCCTGTTTCTCTGCTGATTCTACGGTTGTATAAAAAGTTACTAAAATTCGACAGTTGCTCGGCAAAAATATTTGAATTTCCTTCATGTGCTACACATGTGGAAGGATTAATGATGAGTGAAACAATTATTCAGTCTCTCACAGACTTGAATTATTTTTGTCAACTTGCTCTGTAAAAATTCTTTTCCAAACCGGGAATCAAACGCAGACCATGGCAGTAAGAGCAGCAAATCCTAACCACTAGACTACCAGGGAACACTGCGGGCAGTATCTGCGATAGCTTTAAATCTAGTCAGCTTACCATCACAGCTAAGAATTGTGCGGTGAAACGGCGTGTAACTGGATTTGCTGGGAGCGTGGAGGCCCCGACCTGCGTGAGAACACCAGCGGCAGGTCGGGGCCATAAAAGGTGCGATGAGCGGCGGCCTGTGTGCAGCGTGGTGGTGTACCACGGCAATGCACAGCGCGAGCTGGTGCAGGAGGGCGACGGCAGCGAAGAGTGACGTCATCAAAGTCCAGGTCGGTGATTGGAGCTTGGGCAGGTACAGCCGGAGCAGCGAGAGATTGTCGAGGGATGTGATCGTGGCCCAGGGGCGGCGTGAGCTCAGGGCCAGTGGCCCAGGGGCAGCACGGGCCAGCCCACACTGCGATATGTGTGGGCACTGGGTCCGTGCAGCAGAGCTGGTGTCCAGTCATCTTGGATAACCCTTGACACTGGACCAAGACTTCGCTCTGTCAAGCACGTGTGATAGCTGGGGTTTAACGGCCACCACACTTTAAAAAAATCCACGCACAGGCGTCTTCCAGCCTTCAACATGCAGTTTGGGACATGGAATATTAGGTCCATCATTGAAACACCTGTGAACTCATCCTTTTTTGGCGTGGAAGCAAGTCATCCTCGCTTCGAGGGACTGCCGATGATGAGGATGAACTTGATTTTCTGCAGTCCATGGGCAGCATGAAATGAAAGCGGGTGTGAGAGGGCGAGTGTTCGGTCATTGCTGCTTCTGATGCTGTCTGACCCACGGTGGGAAAGGCCGGGGATTTTAAAGCCATTTAATTGCACCAATGCAGGGTAAATGAAACGGCGTTTCAGGAACCTTCATGGACACAAACATGGACTCTCTGCACTGTAGACCTCGTGGTAAAAAGTAGAGTGTCTGACTGCACATCAGAAGGCTGCGTGTTTATATCACGTCGGCGTCACTGCACTTTTCCATATTGCTCTCCCATAATTGAAATTTTCTTTGCTGCATTACAACTTACTTTCCCACCCATCTTTGTATCACGAGCAAACTTGGCTCCATTACAATCGGTCCCTGTATCCCTGGGATCGGGGAGGGAAGACACACCGGAGAAGTGTGAGCTTGTGGACCGGAGACGTTGCAGCTGCTGCAGCTATGCGTTTTAATCGGGGAGGGACGGGGGGAGAGCCGGCCGAGCAGGTGGAGAAGCTGAGAAGCTGCTATGCTTTTCATCGGGTTTGGCACTGTTTGACAATGGCAGAGTGCCAAATTTTCTCTCCCTACTACGCATGCGCGAAGGTGCCGGCAGTGTTTTCGGCGCAGGCATTTGGCTTCGCCCTCCACTTTACCATCGACCCACGCCAGGACTCCGGGGACTGTACACAGCGGCCAGGATGGGGCAAGTTTTTCCCCGCGCCATTTCCAGCACGCAGTCGGTTCACTTGAGGTCAGTGCGCCGACAAAACTTCTTGGGGAAAATCTAGCCCTTAAAGAGTCAGCAGTACACTGAAGGAAATACAAATATTTTTGCCGAGGAACTGTCAAATTTTAATAACTTTTTATACAACCGTCATATCAGCAAAAAAACAGGGCACTCGGACCATAGTACCTAATATATAGACCACAGTTCAAGAGTAAGGAAGAGTTGTGCAATTGCACAGGGCCCTGGTGAGACCACACCTGGAGTACTGCACACAGTTTTGGTCTTCTTATTTAAGGAAGGTTATACTTGCATGGGAAGTCGTACAACGGAGGTTCACCAGATTTATTCCTGGGATGAGAGGACTGTCTTAAGTTGAGAGATTGTGTAGAATGGGCCCATATTCTCAGGAGTTTAGAAGTATGAGAGGTGATCTCATTGAAACACACAATATTCTAAAGGGGATTGACAGAGTAGACGCTGAAAGGTTGTTTCCCCCGGGCTGGAGTGTCTGGAACCATGGGGCACAGACTCAGATTAAGGGTTCTGCAATTTAAGACAGAGATGAGGAGGAATTTCTTCACTCAGAGGGTTATGACTCTTTCGAATTCTCTGCCCCACAGGCCTGTGGATGCTGACTCTCTGAATATATTCAAGGCTGCGTGAGATAGATTTTTGGAATATCGGGGAATCAAGGGATCGAGAGATCACTGGAGTTTCGAAGAATGAGAGGGTACTCATAGAAACATATAAAATTATGACGGGACTGGACAAGTTCCGATGTTGGGGAAGTCCAGGACCAGATGTCAGAGTCTAAGGGATAAGGGGTAAGCCATTTAGGACTGAGATGAGAAGAATCCTCTTCACTCAGAGAGTTGTTAACCTGTGGAATTCTCTGGCGCAGAGAGTTATTGATGCCAGTTCGTTAGATATATTCAAGAGGAAGTTAGATGTGGCCCTTATGGCCAAAGGGATCAAGGGGTATGGAGAGAAAGCAGGAAAGGCGGACTGAGCTGAATGATCAGCCATGATCTTATTGAATGGTGGTGCGGCTCGAAGGGCCGAATGGCCTACTCCTGCACCTATTTTCTATGTTTCGATGATTCTATTGTCTGCTACTGCTTCTTTAATAATGGATTCCAACTTTTGCCGAACCACAGATGTTAGGCTAACTGGTCCATAGTTTCCTGATTTTTTCTGCCTCCTTTTTTAAATAGGGGCATTACATTTGCATTCTTCCAATCTGCTGGGTCTTCCCCAGAATCCAGCGAGTGCATGTCCACAGATCCCTGAAAGTAGAAGGCCAGGTAGCTAAGGTGGTTAAGAAGGAAAATGGAATGCTTGCCTTTATTAGCCGAGGCATAGAATACAAGAGATGGAGTCGATGGAGCAGGTTATGTCACAGCTGGAGTACTGCGTGCAGTTGTGGTCGCCGTATTACAGGACTGAAGATGGTACAGAGGAGATTTACAAGTCTGTTGCCGGGAGTGGAGAATCTTAGCCATGAGCACTGATTCTACAGTCTGGATTTGTTTTCCAATGAACAGAATCTGAGAGGAGACCTTATTGAGGTGTATAAATTTATGAGGGGCCCAGATATAGTGGATAGAAAGGGCCTATTTCCCTCAGCAGAGGGGTCAACAACAAGGAGGCATAAATTTAAAGTAATTGGTAGAAAGATTAGAGGGGAAATGTCTTCACCCAGAGGGTGGTGGGGGTCTGGAACTCACTGCCTGAAAGGGTGGTAGAGGCAGAAACTCTCACCACATTTAACAAGTGTTTGGATGTGCACCTGAAGTGCCGTAACCTGCAGGGTTATGGACGAACAGCTGGAAAGTGGGATTAGGCTGGAGAGCCTCTTGTTGGTCGGTGTGGACACGATGAGTCGAAATGGCCTCCTTCCGTGCTGTAAATTTCTTTGATTCAATGAACTCCTTTGCAAAGAGTTGAGGTGCGTGTGATGTGATTTGCGCACATCTTTCCTCACGTGACAACATTTCAAAGGCAACTCAACGACTGCAAAGCACTTTGGGGCGTCATGAGTTCCTGACAAACGCTGCAGAAATGCAAGTCCTTATTTGCAAATGTTTGATGGAAATTCAAGGCTGCTCTGGGATTTGAAACCAGGATCTCTCGCAAATTTCCAGTAACAGCCCCAAAGCAACAATCATACCCCGAGACCAACGTGCTTAGCAAATGTGGAGATAACATGGAATCATTATTGAAGCATTTTTAGCATGTGTTACTATTCTTGATCGGAGGAGCACATGAGACGAAATCGGTGACTTTGCATTTTCGAAATGTTTTCAGAAGCGCTGCATGGTCCCACTCCTTCAGTAAATGAGCTGTTGGGACATTAATGTATCCATCATCGTCATCATTGGCGATCCCTCGAAACGAGGATGACTTGCTTCCACGCCGAAAAAGGATGAGTTCACAGTTGTTTCAATGAAGGATCCGCACTACATCCTGTGGGGTGGAAGATGCCTGTGCGTGGATGTTATTAACGTGTGGGAGCCATTGCACCCCAGCAATGACACGTGCTTGACAGGGCGAGGTCTTGGTCCTGTGGCAAGGATTAACCAAGATGACTGGAGACTTGCTCTGCTGCACGGAGCTAGTGCACACACATATCACAGTGTGGGCTGGTCCGTGCTGCCCCTGGGACACTTGCCCTGAGCTCATGCCTCCCTCGCCCCGATCACGTCCCTCCACAGTCTCTCGCCGCTCCTTCGCCCCGATCTCGCCGCTCCTGCTGTATCTGCCCACGCTCCAATCACCGGCCTGGACCTTGATGATGTCACTCTTCGCAGCCGCCGCCCTCCTGCACCAGCTCGCGCTGCTCCCTTGGAAAGTTTGCCGGGACCTCCAAGCTGCTCCCAGGGCCGCTCGCCGTTCCTTTTATGGCCCCGTCCTGCCGCTGGTGTTCTCCCGTTCGTGTATGCAGGCTGCGGGTGGCAACCCCTAGCACAGCAGAGTGGTTTCTGCATTAGTTCTGGGTGGAGACAGTATCTTTCCCCTTCTCTCTTCCTCTTGTCTATATCCCTGGGCTTTTCTTTCTCTATTTATTCCCCCTGTCTTAGTTTCTCATGTTTAAATGGGGACAAAAGATGAAATGGATGTCACTGGGAACAATTTCTCTCACTCAAAGTTAGACCCACTACCGTTGCGCCATGAGGTCTAGGGAGCTAGCCGTTGATATTCAGGTTCATTTCTAAATAAATATAAATATATCGACATGTATCATAACTGTTCCCTGGTGGTCGATGGGTTAAGATCCGGCGCACTAACTTGGTTTCAATCGTTGATCAATTCATCGCATAAAAATAGTTGAGGTCTGTGAGACGATTAATAATTCCGGTAATCACCATGAATACCGACTCTTTCTGTGACAGACCGAGCTTACAGACTTTCGCCGGGCACATGTGCCGGGTTTAATTTTTTAAACTGGGCGAGTTCGCTGATCGTGGGGAGAAGGTAGGAGCCTCTGTGGCCCCACTCTGAGAATGTGGAAGTGAACACGGTGGCTGGGTGATCTATGACATTTCTGGAAAGGGAAGCGGAGGAGAAGGATTAAGAACTTTCAGTGTGGGACAGAATTTGTTTCAGGCGCCTGTTGGCTCCACCCTAGATGTTTAAAATTGCTGTCGAGGAACAGCCAGGATGTTCTTGAATAGTGGACCAGACTCGAGGGGCCGAATGGCCTACTCCGACCCCTAATCCTGACATGTTTCTGATCTTAAGACCTTTCACGGGAGAACAAACTCGCCCCTGAGCATGCATGAGGAGAAAGCTCCAGAAAATATTCCCGCCCGATGAGCTTTCGCGTGTGAGGCGAACGTGTTAACCGGAACACTGCAGAAACATCTTCACTTTCAGCACCCGGTTAGACGGAAGTGTCAAGCGAGCATGTGAACTGCTGAATCCCACTTTCAAGCAATTGGTCGTGGTGTCACACAAACAATTAAATACACTTAATGTTTAAAAAGTGGAAGTGTCAGAAGTGTGATGTGAACCCACACCTCCAGTGGAGACTGCAATCGAAATACACAACCTTACACCACTCGGTCAACCTGACTATTTAGGGATATATGTGACCAACTGCAGGTTTATGTTGAAGTTTTGTGTCCTGTCACATGAAATAAATGAGGGCAGCAGGCGTATCGTTGCCTGATTCCGGGGAAACAGTGAGACAGAGCTTGGAGCAAGGATATGGTTATTCAGAGACAGCAAATAAACTATTCATTCCCGAATTATTCTGAAGAACAGAGACTTCGACGTGATCTGGGATCAGACGTGCTAACGTTGCGCCACGAGGTCTATACAACACATAGGAACTGTTTGGCGACATGAAGGTTTCACAATACAAGGGGCTTTAAAATCCCCGCCCATTCTCACCGGCTGTCGGAGGCAGCGCTCACCTGCCAGTCACCGTATGTTTTTTTGTTAAACGTTTGTGTTGCTTTGATGGGAAAGCATCATTAATTAACCCCTCACCTTCTTTTGCACAATGAATGAAATGCTAACTGAGGCAGAGTCGATACTTCAACCATTTTTTCAATGCTTTGCACAGAAACATAGAAACATAGAAACATAGAAAACAGGTGCAGGAGTAGGCCATTCGGCCCTTCGAGCCTGCACCACCATTCAATATGATTATGGCTGATCATTCACCTCAGTTCCCCTTTCCTGCTTTCTCTGCATCCCCTTGATACCTTTAGCCGTAAGGGCCACATTTAACTCCATTTTGAATATAGCTGACGAACTGGCCTCAACAACTTTTTGTGGCAGAGAATTCTACAGGTTCAGAATTTTCTGAGTGACGAAGTTTCTCCTCATCTCGGTCCTAAATGACTTACCCCTTGTCCTTAGAGTGTGTCCCCTGGTTCTGAACTTCCCCAAAATCGGGACCATTCTTCCTGCCTCTAACCTGTACAATCCTGTCAGACCTGTACATGTTTCTTTGCGATCCCTTCTAATTCTTCTAAATTTCAGTGAATTTAAGTCCAGTTGATTCAGTCTTTCTTTACATGTCAGTCCTGCCATCCTGGGAATCAGTCTGGTGAATCTTCGCTGCACTCCCTCAGTAGCAAGAACGTCCTTCCTCAGATTAGGAGACCAAAACTGAACACAATATTCCAGGTGAGGCCTCACCAAGGCCTGCGTCTGCGCACATACAGAGGCTGAACTCCAGGACAGAGTCGACGTATTTACTGAGGCATATGAAAGCATGGGCCTTACATTAAACATCCGTAAGACAAAGGTCCTCCACCAGCCTGTCCTAACTACACAGCACTGCCCCCCAGTCATCAAGATCCACGGCGCGGCCCTGGACAACGTGGACCACTTCCCATATCTCGGGAGCCTCCTATCAAAAAGAGCAGGCATCGACGACGAGATCAACACGGCCTCCATGCGCCAGTGCAGCCTTCGGCCGCCTGAGGAATGTCGTGTGTGAAGACCAGGCCCTCAAAACTGCCACCAGGCCCATGGTCTACAGGGCTGTAGTAATAATACCTGCCCTCCTGCAAGGCTCAGAGACATGGACCATGTACAGTAGACACCTCAAGTTGCTGAAGAAATATCACCAACGATGCCTCCACAAGATCCTACAAATCCCCTTGGAGGACAGACGCACCAACATCAACGACCTTATTCATGCTAACGTCCCCAGCTTTGAAGCACTGACCACACTCGATCAGCTCCGCTGGGCAGGCCACATAGTCCGCATGCCAGACACGAGATTCCCAAAGCAATTGCTCTACTCGGAGCTCCTTCATGGCAAACGAGCCAAAGGTGGGCAGCAGAAACTCTGCAAGACACCCTCAAAGCCTCCCTGATAAAGTGCTGCATCCCCATTGACATCCAGGAGTCCCTGGCCCAAGATCACCCTCAGTGGAGGAAGTGCATCCGAGAGGGCGCTGAGCACCTCGAGTCTCAACGCCGAGTGCATGCAGAGATCAAGTGCAGACAGCAGAAAGAGCGTTCGGCAAACCTATCCCACCCATCCCTTCCCTCAAAGACTATCTGTCCCACCTGTGATAGGCTGTGTGGCTCCCGCATTGGAATGTTCAGCCACCAAAGAACTCACTTTATGAGTGGAAGCAAGTCTTCTCCGATTCCGAGGGACTGCCTATGTAGATTACAAAATTCGTGGAAACCCCCGAGTGTTTGGACTTACTGAAAAGGAAATTCGATTTGGGCCTATTAAACATAACGTTTGGGATCCTAAAAAGCAGATGGAAGAAATCTACGAGTCTTAACCAAGTTTGGGATTTTAAAAGGCAAGTTTGGGCCTGTTGGGAAAGCTGCAGTGACAGAGGGGTGGGATTTAGAATTTGTGTATTGTAGCTGATCACTTTGTCTGGGGGAGCTCTTTAACCATAGTCAATCGCCCAGAAAACATTAGCATTTAAACAATCGACCATGGAAGAAACATTATCCACCCCACCCACAGGACCCAAATATCACATACATTATCCAACAGCTTTTCAACATGTATAGAAATATCTGGCTCAGCCCAGACTTCCCGAAGCCAAAGCAGTGCTATTACAAAGCACAATAATTCATTGGTTCATAAATAAGAAGAATCGCCATCCCAAAGTCTACCAACACAGGATTAAAACATTTAATCAAGTGTCAGTTAGCTTGCCCACCAAAACTTACAGAAAGAAGATCACTTAAAAGCAATGGGCAGCAAAACTCAAACAAAAGAAACGTTAAATTTGGCACGAAGATTAAGCAGCCTCTCAGAATATAACTGGGTGCCTATCGTACCAAGAGCAGCCTATTTTTCTGACCATTACTTTGGAACAACAATATCAAGATCGAGAGCACACGGCGAGAAAACACAGGAAGAGACATCACGGCATCGATGAAAAGAAATGCAAAGAACAATCAGTGGAACACCAATTCCAACTGACTAGGTAACAGCCATCGACGGACCACCGTGACTGACGAAACTAACCAGGAAAATCAACCACCAAGAAAACCGGGGTCCATACAAGTTTCCCACTGTACAATTTGTGCCTAGACTGTCCAGCAGGTAAAAATTACCTAAACAACTTTAAACCCTATTGTTTACAAAGGAAATTGGGTACTCACCAGAGATTAAACCAATATATGTCAAACCACATCAGCGGGCTCACCCGAACTCGTTTCAATACACAGAAAAGGCCCTCCTCCACATCCGGGGTACGGCAAGGCAAACCGGCAAAAACCAAAGAACCACGAAATCGTGAAACAACCCGAGCTGTCAAAGGAAGGATCTGGTGAGCATGAATCCCTGGAGCACTGGATTTTTAGCCAGTTAACATAGAAACATAGGAAATGGATGCAAGAGTCGGCCATTCGGCCCTTAGTGCCTGCACCACCATTGAATATGATCATGACTGATCATTACCTCAGTACCCCTTTCCCACTTTCTCTCCATACCCCTTGATCGCTTTAGCCATAAGGGCCATATCATACTCCCTCTTGAATATATCCAATGAACTGGCATCAACGAATCTCTGCGGCAGGGAATTCCACAGGTTAACAACTCTCTGAGTGAAGAAGTTTCTCCTCAACTCAGTCCTAAATGGCCTACCCCTTATCCTAAGACTATTCTGGACTTCCCCAACATCGGGAACATTCTTCCCACATCTAACCTGTCCCGTCCCGTCAGAATGTTATACATTTCTATGAAATCCCCTCTCATCCTTCTCAACCCCAGTGTAGAAAGGCCCAGCTGATCCAGTCTCTCCTCATCTGTCAGTCCAGTCATCCCTGGAATCAGTCTGGTGAACCTTCGCTGCACTCCGTCAACAGCAACAACATCCTTCCTCAGATTAGGAAACAAAAACTGAACACAATATTCCTGGTGGGGCCTCACCAAGGCCCTGTACTTTTGTAGTAAGACCTCCCTGCTCCTATGCTCAAATCCCCTAGCTGTGATGGCCAACATGCCATTTGCCTTCTTCACCGCCTGCTCTACCTGCATGCCAACTTTCAATTACTGTTGAACCATGACACCCAGGTCTTGTTCCACCTCGCCTTTTCCTAATCTGCCACCATTCAGATAATTTTCTGCCTTCGTGTTTTTGCCAGCAAAGTTGATAACCTCACACTTATCCACATGATAGTGCATCTGCTATGCAGTTTCCAACTCACTGAACCTGTCCAAATCATCCTGCAGCCTCTTAGCATTCTTTTCACAGCTCATATCGCCACCCAGTTTAGTGTCATCTGCAAACTTGGAGATATTACACTCAAATTCCTTCATCCAAATCGTTAATGTTTATTGGGATCCCAGCACTGACCCCTGCGGCACACGACTGTTCACTGACTCCCATTCCGAAATGGAACCGTTTATCCCGACTCTCTGCTTCCTGTCTGCCAACCAATTCTCTATCCACATCAGTACATTACCACCAATACCATGTGCTTTGATTGTGTACACCAATCTCTTATTTGGAACCTTGTCAAAGGCCTTCTGAAAGTCCAAATACACCACATCCACTGACTCTCCTTGACCACTCTACAAGTTACAACCTCAAAAATGTCCAGAAGATTTGTCAAGCATGATTTCCCTTTCACAAATCCATGCTGACTTGGACCGATCCTGTCACTGCTTTCCAAAAGCGTTGCTATTGAATCCTTAATAATTGATTCCAACATTTTCCCCACGACTGATGTCAGGCTAACCGCTCTATAATTTCCAATTTTCTATCTCCCTCCTTTTTTAAAAAGTGGTGTTACATTCGCTACTCTCCAGTCCAGAACCGATAGACTGTTGGAAAGTGATCACCAATGCATCCACTATTTCGAGGGCCACATCCTTAAGTACACTGGGATGCAGTCAATCATACCCCGGCGATTTGTCGGCCTTCAATCCCATCAATTTCCCCAACACAATTTCCCGCCTAATAAGGATATCCTTCATTTCCTCCATCTCACGAGACCCTCGGTCCCCTAGTCCATCCGGAAGGTCATTTGTGTATTGCTTCGTGAAGACAGAACCAAAGTATTTGTTCAATTGGTCTGACATTTCTTTGTTCCCCATTGTTAATTCACCTAATTCCGACGACAAGGGACCTACGTTTGTCTTCACTAATCTTTTTCTCTTCACATATCTATAGAAGCGTGTACAATCAGTTTTTATGTTCCCGGCAAGCTTCCCCTCGTACTCTATTTTCGCCCTCCTTATTAAACCCTTTGTCCTCCTCTGTTGAATTCTAAATTTCTCCCAGTCCTCAGGTTTGCTGCTTTTTCTGGGCAATTTATATGCCTCTTCCTTGGATCTAACACAATCCTTAATTTCCCTTGTTAGCCACGGTTGAGCCACCTTTCCTGCTTTATTTTTTACTCCTGACAGGGATGTACAACTGTTGAAGTTCCTCATTGTTATCAATAAATGTTTCCCGTTGCCTATCCACTGTCAACCCTTTAAGTATAATTTGCCAATCTATTCTAGTCAATTTACGCCTCATCCCGTTGAAGTTAGATTTTGTTCAGTTTAGAACCCTCGTCTCTGAATTAACTGTGTCACTCTCCATCTTAACAAAGAATTCTACCATATTATGGTCACTCTTCCCCAAGTATGAATCCCAGGAGCCCTAAAGTGTGACCTAGTTAGAGAGTAAGTGGGAGTTAGGAGGTATTTCTGTTGTGTTTATTACCTGCAATAAAGTATTCCCCATTTTGTAAGATTTTACAGTTTTATTGGAGTATATTTGTGATATTTGCTTTCTTGAATAAAGTCCATCCCTTCTTTGTGCAAAACAGTTGTCTGCTGTACTTTATCACACCCCTGATTAATAAATCCAAGGTCGAGAACCAGGGAGTGGGAACGACACACAACCGCTCTGGTCAGGAAGGCAAGCTGACAAACCCACCACCCCCCCTGCAGAATGGCGACCGCTGCAGGACCTTGGACAAAAGGGTGTGATGCAGTCAGCACTGTTTTTGAGGAAAGAAGCAAAATGGAAGAGAGGATTTCCTCTTACATATTCAAGAAAGGCAATATAACAAAGAAATGGGTACTGAACCTATTTCGCGCTGAGCGTCCTGTGGACGCTGCAGTCAAATGGACTGAGAGTAAGAACCAAAAGCGCTCTGTGGAGAAAGAAATATGGTTAGTCTGCCTACACCTCCTAGATCAGCAACAAGCACCTCACAGCACTCCACACATTTAGTAATTCACGAACTTCGTGCCAGCTCCACCTAGCTTCTGAAGCCTACCCTGTCCCAGTGGTTTGCGGCTGTTCCAATTACACAATCATGGGAATAGTAGTGAGGATGTCGGTCATGGGTGGGATGGCCCGACCCGCACCGGTATACAGAGTGGAGAACATTGGGATCATTCAAAGTGGTGCACACGTTCATTTCACATCGGTCCCACTGCAGGTCATAAAGTGGGAGCAAGCTATGATGGGTACTGACCTCTCTGGGTGCTGGAGCCTGGGTGCACACATAATATTGTGTCCCCAGCACTCGAACACCTATTCTAAACCACAGTGCGGGTTTAAAGCTGCTGGCGCACAGCCTATCATATGTACCATAGAGGTAATTGCACAAGACCATGTTCCTCCACAGTTGGGACATATTCTGTCACCACCAGTGCGCCCCACTACCAGCATGGACAGCACATCTGATGTCCGATGCATGAAAGCAGTTTTAGCTTCAAACCTGAGGCAGAAGTGCAAGTTGCCCAGGAATGTATTGTTCCCATTCCCGAACACCCCACTGTTCACCTCACTGAAAGTGAAACCATCACTAACCTGCAGGATTATGTCATACATTTTGGTTGACAAATCACCCCTCTAACAAACATCTTACCGCCCTACTAAAAGTGGTAGAAGTATCACAGAAACATTTCCATACTCTCGAACAAAAATCGATTCAGATAGGGGGCGAAATTTCAGAGATCATAGTTCCACCCTCGTGGTATATTTTCAGAAATATAGAGTTCCCTTCCTGGATCAGAATAGCTTCCCACGTTTTAGTGCTCCGCCAGCTCGTGGTGATTTTTTATTGATGGTGTATTACCTGCAGGGTGAGGGGCCGAGGTCTTCGGTCTCAGCTGGAACAGCCCGAGCAGAACTTAAGGATTGTATCAGGGAGGGAAACACAAAATATGATATAACAGTGCAGTAAAATCGCAGTCACCCGGTGAGATCCGGTTTAGATTCCACCTGCTGTAAAAACACAGAGGTCAAGTGGTAAAAGGGTTTTACTGTGTGTGTTTTACTGTGTATTTTTGTGAAACTGGAGTAATGGACGGGTGTTGGACCCACTCTATGCTGTAATGAAATTTATGACTGTATTTACCTGTAAACAGTGATACAATTCAAGGGCGAATGTATGTTTGGGATCAGCTCGGTAATTACAGGGGAAGGTTGACTCTTGGGTGTCAGGAATTTTGGTCACCTAACATGACACTCAAGTATGTAGAGTGTCAAAGGGGGGACTGCAGGGTTGCAAATTTCGTGGGAAAATCAATCAGTGTTTGGATTCATTGGAAATGAAATTTAATTTTGGAATATCAACCAGAAAGTTTGAGATCCTAAAATGCTTATGGAAGAAATCAACGTGTTTTTAACCAAGTTTGGGACTTTAAAATGCTGAATGTTGGGTCTGCAAGGAAAGGTGTGGGGTCAATCTCTCAAAGGCCAGTTTGGACATTGGAGTAAATCGAATTGTCTGGGAACTGTTTACACTCGAAACCTGCCCCCAGAAAACATTAGCATTTAAAGTATCGACCACTGAAGAAACATTATCCACCCCCCCCACCCCCACAGAGGATGCAAATGTCACAAACATATTCCAACATCTTTTCAACAGGCATATAAATATCTGGCTCAGGCCAGACTTCCCGAAGCAAAAAGCAGTGCTATCACAATGAACAAGAGCTCATCAATTCAGAAAAGTCTATCAACGCCAGTTTAAAACTGAATCAAGTTTCAATTAGCTGGGCAGCAAAACTTCAACAAAAGAAATGTTAGATTTGGCGCGAGGAATAAACAGGCTCTCCGAGTATAATTAATGGCCTATCGTACCAAGAGAGCTATCTCTATTCTGACTATAACAGAAAGAAATTTTCTGACCAAGAACTTCGGAACAACAAGATCGAGAGAACATGGCAAGAATACGCAGGAAGAAACATCGCGATATCTGAGAAAAAAACTTGCCCCAATGGCTTCAATGCGCAGCAGAGGTCTTCTCCCACGTTTGGTTTATGGCAAGGTAAACCGGCTGTAACCAAAGAACCCGGAAACCACAAAACAGCCCTAACTGTGAAAGGAAGGATTGGTGAGCATTATTCCTGTTGCCCTCGAAACTACTTTAGTTCGAGATTAAGTGGTTGGTCGGAGGTATTTCTGTTGTGTTTATTACCTGAAACAAAGTATTCCCCATTGTTCAGAAGCTTTTGTAAGATTTTACAGTGTTATTGGTGTGTCTTTGTGTTATTTGCTATCTTGAATAAAACCCAAAACTTCTTTGTACAAAACAGTTGTCTGCTGTACTTTATCACACCCTGATTAATAAATCCAGCCTCGAGAACCAGGGAGTGGGAGTGACCCACAACCGCTTTGGTCAGGAAGGCAAACTGACCCCACACACTACCCCCTCCACTATATCACTCTGTTCATCACAGCTTGTACTTCTGTCTTGCCAGGTAAAAAGTACGTTGGCATTTTAATGCATTAATCCAAAATGCTTGGCATGATAACAGAATTCAACATTTTGTCAAGTTCGGGAGTAGGTGACGAGGTTTGGGTTGATGTGCGTCGCTTCCAATCTTTGAAATTTCACCAAGCAAGAAAACGGTGAAACCAACTGTCCCTGTCAGCATTTTGTACACGTTTAATCATAGGAATATCCGCAGTCAGGAGCTGAAACGAATTGAAACCTAATACCGGCTTCGGGACAGTCAGAATACTTCGTCACAGACATGGCACCTGAAGGCTGCAATGTAGATCACACCGGTTGTGGGAGAGCTGCTTGGCGGTGACATGGAAGTGTCTGCTGTGTGCGGGTCCAGACTGCCTCCACGCATCCACAATGAATGTCCCTCCATTTATTTGGGAAAAGTTCATAAAATACAGTATGTTAATGAGATAGGCATAAAAGTTCATCACATGTAAAGAGAAAATGAATGATAGGAGATACCACTGTCCCTCCCTAAGTATAGTATTATTTCTTTCATACTGCATAAGGTTGTAGGTTAATTAACGGTGATGAAATCAATTCTGATTTTTTCACATCAACTGCATGTCGTCAATTTTATAAGGCTTTGAATTTAGAAACTGTGCTTCAAAAGTTACCGCCCTGACCTGGAATCGAAGCTTTTTTCGGTGGCATGAGGACTGGTTTTACCCAAACATTTAAAGGTGAATTCAAAGAATCACGTGGCGTTACATTCAGAACACGGTTACAATGTGTTTCGATGTGAAACAAGTGGATTGAAAAGGACAATAATGACATCAATCATTACGCTGCTGCGATGCAGCAATGCAGCGTTCCCTCGTGGTCCAGTGATTCGGAGCTGGGGACGAGCGATTAGTCGACCGGTTGTTTGCGGCTTTGATCTGCTGTTGAGAAGCGAGGCGGCAATGCAGGATCTTTTAATAATCTCTCACAACTCAACTGAAAGCAGCCGGAATGTGCAGCTTTGAGAGGGGTTTGTGCACCGTCAGGGCTGGAAACGGGAGGGAGTGAGAGACACTGGGGAGAGTTTGAGAGTGTACAGAACTGTATGAGAGAAACAGCAAATGTAACAGGGCTGAGAGAGATTGCACTTTGTTAAGATTGGACCACTACTGTGAATTATTAAATTTTTACTAATATTGAAAGAAACACATTTTTCAAATGATTTCGCACAGTTTCGAACCACTTTCGCATATTAGGCAAACGAAATAACCATTGCACTATGGAAATGCTGAGGTTATATAATGTTAAAAACATAACCAGAGCCATCACCTGCACAGCTGGCCTGCACTGCAAGAACTGGTTTTATGAGAATAGAATGACGGTGCTATATTTAGGACGGCTATGAGTGTGGCCGAAATTGATCAAGTGTTTCCCAGACTTTACACACAGGAACAGGAGGTGGCCATTTAGCAGCGATTGGTTAGGTTCTGGAATGCACTGCTTGAAAGTGCGGTGGAGGCAGACTCAATCTTATCTATCAAACGGGAAAGGGCGGGGGAGTGGGACTCGCTGAGTGTCGGCACGGGCTCGACGGGCCGAATGGCCTTCCGTGCGATAACCATTCCATGATTCTATAAGTTAGTGGCACATTTCATACTGTGGGTGGAAGCAGAACATTGCATAGGGACATGGAGTGAATCGGCATATCTGCAGGCACCTGATTCAGGAGATTGGGGGGGGCGCGGAAATTCGGGAGTTTAATGATTTTGAAAGGAATATTTTTGTTTTCTGCAGTTTCGGTCAGAGAAATGTTTGTGAAAGGAATTTTTTGCAGAAAGGGATCCAGCATTTAATCTTCTGCCTCAACACATCTTTCTGGGTGCCAGGGTCACATTTCGTTTCTAATTTATTCTTCTAGAATATATATTTCCTTTGCTGTTTCACAATAACCAGACCCTTGCTCTAAAGTGTGTCATGCTGTTTCCCCAGTCTCCTGTTGATGTTACCAGCAATGAACATTTTGAACCAGACCCCGAAAGCAGTGTGTAAAATGGCTTATGGTTTAAGAGTTAACTTGCTGAGCATCGATAAATTATCCAATTATGGACTCTCCTTCAGTTAGCATTTCTTTATTTGTGCAAAAGAAGATCATTGGTTAATTAACGATGTATTCCCGTGAAAGCAGCACAAAATGTAATAAAAAAATAATCAACAAACTTGGTGTTCTAACCCGAGAACCTGAGATTAAAAGTCTCATGCTCTATCAACTGTATTAGTCGGGCTTCTGCTAAAGCTCACATTTTTGTCACTGATTCCAACCAGGCGCCTGTTGGCTCCACCCCAGATGTTTAAACTTGCTTTCGAGGAACTGCCAGGATCTTCTTGAATGGCCTACTCTGGCCCCTGATCCTTACATGCTTATCATCTTAAGACCATTCACAGAGCAACAAACTCACCTCTGAGCATGTATGAGGAGAAAGATCCAGAAAATATTCCCAACCGGTGAGCTTTCGCGTGTGAAGCGAACGTGTTAACCACTGCACTGCGGAAACATCTTCACTTTCAGAACCCGGTCAGACGGAAATGTGAAGCGCGCAGGTGAACTGCTGAATCCCACTTTTAATGAGCTGTTCGTGGTACCAAGCAAATGAGTTTGGCTTAAATACTAAAAAGAAGAAAAGGGATTTGAAACCACTCTTTAAGAGCAGATTGCAAAGTGAACAGAGCACCTTCGAAAGCTCGGCCATCCAGACTGTAAGTTAAATTAAATTTTGAACTTTTGCGTCTTGTAACATGAATTAAATGAGGAAATCTGGCATTTCTGTGCCTGACATCGGGGAAACAGTGAGACAAACCTTGGAGCAAGGTTCGGGTTATTGCCAAACTGCAAAGAAATTAACAAATCCGGAAGAACAATGACCCCAACATGATTTGAATAGGCGGCTTTATGATCGGGAGTCAGACACACTACCGTTGCTCCACGAGGTCTATGGTAGAGTGTGCTCATGTTTGTATTCATTAAGGTTCCTGAAACGCAGTTTCATTTACCCTGCATTGGTGCAATGAAAGGGCTTCAAAATCCCCGGCCACTCCCACAGTGGGTCAGACAGCATCATCAGCAGTGCCCATCTGTCACTCACCCTCTCACGCCCGCTTTCATCACCTGCTGCCCGCGGACTGCAGCAAATCCAGTTCATCATCATCATATGCAGTCCGTCGAAGCGAGGATGACTTCCTTCCGCGCCAAAAACGGATGAGTTCACAGGTGTTTCAATGATGGACCTAATATTCCAGTTCCGGAGCTGCATGTTGAAGGGTGGAAGATGTCTGTGTGTGGATTGTTTTAACGTGTGGTGGCCCTTGCACCCTCGCCATCACAAGGGATTGACAGAGTGAGGTCTTGGTCCAGAGTCAATGGTTATCCAAGACGACTGGAGACCATCTCTGCTGCACGGACCCAGTGTGCACACATATCGCAGTGTGGGCTGGCCCGTACTGCCCCTGGGCCCCTGGCCCAGAACTAACGCCGCCACTGATCCCCGATCACATCCCTCGACAGTCTTTCTCAGCTCCTGCTGTACCTGCCCAAGCTCCAATCACCGACCTGGACTTTGATGACGTCACTCTTCGCTACCGTCGCCCTCCTGCACCAGCTCGCACTGTATCTTGCCGTGGTACACCACCACGCTGCACCCAGGCCGCCGCTCAACGCTCGTTTTATGGCCCCGAACTGCCACTGGTGATCTCACGCAGGTCGGGGCCTCCACGATGCTCCGAGCAAATCCAATTACATGCCGTTTCACCGCACAATTCTAGGCTGTGCTGGTAAGCTGACTATATTTAAAGCTATCGCAGAAACTGCGAGCAGTATTCCCTGGTAGTCTCGTGGTTAGGATTTGGTGCTCTCACTGCCATGGTCTGGGTTTGATTCCCGGTTTGGAAATAATATTTACAGAGCAAGTTGACAAAAATAATTTAAGTTTGTGAGAGACTGAATAATTGTTTCACTCATCATTAATCCATCCACATGTGTAGCACACTGAAGGAAATTCAAATATGTTTGCCGAGCGACTGTCGAATTTTAATAACTTTTTATACAACCATAGAATCAACAGATGAAGAGGATATTCTGCCAATAGCATTTCATATATAGCCCATAGTACAAGAGTAAGGAAGTCTTGCTACAATATTACAGGGCCCTGGTGAGACCACACCTGGAATACTGCGCACAGTTTTGGTCTCCTTATCTGAGGAAGGTATACACTTGCCTTGGAGGCGGTACAATGGAGGTTCACCAGATTGATTCCTGGGATGAGAGGACTGTCCTCTGGAGAGAGATTGTTTCGAATGGGGCGATACTCTCTGGAGTTTGGAAGAAAGAGACGTGATCTCATTGAAACGGACAATATTCTGAAGGGGATCGACAGAATGGATGCTGAAAAGCCCGGCTAGCTCAGTCGGTAGAGCATGAGACTCTTAATCTTAGGGTCGTGGGTTCGAGCCCCACGTTGGGCGATTACTTTTATGTTGCTTTCGCGGGTAAATATCATCAATGAACCCATGATTTTCTTTTGCACAATGATAAAAATGCGAACTCAGGGATGTTGATAATTTAATCAAATAATGAAAGCAGCGCCTCAGACCGCTCGGCCGTCCGTACTGTTAGATGCTCCAGTTAAAAGTTAATGCTCTGGAAAGTTTTAGACTGGGCGCTTGTTCAGGGTTGCTGGAAGGCCCAGTTTCCGGGGTATCCTCTCCCCCGGGGTTTTCTTGAGCTCTCTTCGGTGCACGGCGAGCTTTGGCCCAGCTCTGAGGTTGCTTGCATCCCTGGGATGGACAACAAACCTCTGAGCTCTGGAACTGGGGAAGAGCGAATAATTAACAAGTTGTTTGTCGGTTTCAAATGCAGCTCAGATCTGCTGGTATAAACCGATAGCATTTCTTTCATTCTGAGAAACAACGCTATCAGGGACAGTCAAAACTTCAATAACTGAACTTTAATAATTCATGAAACTTTAATCCGTGATGAAGTTTTATCCCCGATCTGATTTTACACAATCTGTATTTGAGGAGACTGGTTTAAAATGTTCGTTGCTCATGGAACAAGGTATCCAAAACAGTTTGTATTCAATGTTATTCCAGACAAGTTTTTGCTTGATATATACTGTTTCTGCGCAGGCTTGAACCAGAAATCTTTCACGTGTGACGGAAATGTGATAACCACGACACGACAGACACTGCGACTTAGCTCAGTTCCCAGAGAGAGGTGTTCAGCAACAAGCTGAAATGCTGAATGCCTCTCTCTGCAAAAAGATCCTTTCACAAACATTTCTCTGCCCAGAACTTCACCAAACAATAACGTTCTCCTATCAAATTCATTAAACGCCCCAATTTCCACATTTGCA
Organism: Pristiophorus japonicus; assembly: GCF_044704955.1. Classification (NCBI taxonomy): domain Eukaryota; kingdom Metazoa; phylum Chordata; class Chondrichthyes; family Pristiophoridae; genus Pristiophorus; species Pristiophorus japonicus. The sequence continues at coordinate 1,582,261 of NW_027254374.1, forward strand.
ATTTTAAGGACAAAGTCTAAAAGCTTTTTCGATCCGAAAATTGCAGTAACCTCCTGTGTTTAATGAAAGGGCTTTTGATTGTTGATTTCTGTGCATACCTTGTGTTATTTATTTAATTCTTGGCAACCTGTATCACAACACCACCAGAGGGCCTACCTGTTGGAGTCACAAGTGATCCCAGCATCCCTTGGGAGCACGGTGTATAAGCAGGCCACCCATGACGTACCTGCACTCTGGAGTCTTATGAAAGGAGCTAATGTCACGCTTACTCATTGTTCCCAGTACTTAGTTTCATCCTTTATTTTGAGCGTATCAATTGGCGATGAGACAACGAACAACCGCGCAAAAATGCAAGGAACAGTTGGTATCCTGGAGAAGTTCTCAGAAGTGGACTACTGCGAAGCCTTCGTGGAGAGACTCGACCAATAATTTGTGGCCAATGAGCTGGAAGGGGACGGGAACGCTGCCAAATGAAGGGCGATCCTCCTTACAGTCTGTGGGGCAACAACCTATGGCCTCATGAACAATCTTCTAGCTCTGGTAAAACCAGCAACTAAATCCTATGAAGAATTGTGTACACTGGTCTGGGAGCATCTAAATCCTAAAGAAAGCGTTCTGAGGGCGAGGTATCGGCTCTACACGTGCCAATGGTCGGAGTGCCAGGTAGTGGCGAGTGATGTCTCAGAACGAAGGCGCCTCGCAGGACATTGCAAATTTGAAGGGTTCCAAAACAAATTCTGAGAGACTTTTTTATGCTTGTCATTAGCCATGAGGTAATCCTTTGCAAACTGTTGACTGTTGAAATTCAGATTCTGAGCAAAGCCACAACGATAGGTCAGGCAATTTCCAACAGCTCATTTAAACCAAAAACAGAATTTATTTCGAGTGGACTGGATGGAGGAACATGATCCATGTAAAAAATTGTTCGCATTTTACATGAACTAAATGTTCATAAAAGTTTTGGAGTTGAAACTCACTGCATAACAGCACAGCTGGCAATCTTTGCGGAATATACTGATGTAGCCAAAATGCACAATGGCAATCTGGAACTGTGCGGCACCGAATCCTCGGGGAAAAAACAATTAAAGGCTTCGTCCCTGAGTGAGCTCGAACCACCAACTACTTGATTAACAGCTGAACGCACCATCCCATTGCCCCACAGAAACTAACTTAAACATGTGTTGCAAGACATCCCAAACCAGGGTGTCAGTCATTTAATGCTTCAGATTACTCTGACCGGGATGGAACTTGTCCACTCTCAGTTGTGCTATTCCCAAATGAAGTGTAGAACATTCATTGTGGATGTGTGGAAGCAGTCTGGTCCCGCACACTGCAGACACTTCCATTTTACGGCCAACCAGCTCTCCCAGAACCGGTGTGATCTACCTTCCAGCCTTCCGATGCCTTGTCTGCGACAAAGTATTCTGATTGTCCCGACGCCAGTATTAGGATTTAATTCCTTTTCAGCTCCTGACTGCAGATATTCCTGTGATTACACGTGAACTAAATGCTTACAGGGACAGTTGGATTCATCAAATCTTTGCTTGGTGAAATTTCAAAGAATGAAAGAGATGCACTTCAACTCCAAACCTCGTCACCGACTTGCTAACCACAAGAAGCTGCTCCCGTGAGATGGAAGCCCAGTTGCTGTTCCAAGCTTGAATGCAGGTACAAGCAGAATTCATTCAAAGAAAGTCCAAGGCCCTGAGGCACCTGATTATTTGCATCAAACTCCTTCACAAAGTGTTGAGGTTCGTGTTGGATGATATGGTCACATCTTCCCCCACACTACAACACGTCAAAAAAAACTCAACGGCTGTAAAGCGCTTTGTCGTCATGAGTTCCTGACTGCAGAAATGTAAGTCCTTCTTTGCAAAATTTCGATGCAATTTCAAAATTATCAGCAAAATAATGGGCTCATCCAGGATTTGAACCCAAAACTTCTCACAACAAAACTGAAGGGAGAATCATGCCCCGTGACCAACAAGCCAACTGTTTAACAATATGGAGGTAACCATTACAAGAGTATTTTTTTGTGTGTCGCTATTCTTGATCAGAGAAGCACATGAGACCGAATCAGTGACTTTGCTTTTTCGTCCTGTCTTCTGAAGCGCCGTACGGTCCCACTCCGACAGTCAATGAGCTGTTGGGACGTTAGTGTATCAAGGCAGCGGGTGGCCACCCCGAGCGCAGCAGAGGGGATTCTGCATTCGTTCTCGATGGGACAGGATTTGCCGTTCTCTCTTCCTTTTGTCTGTATACCTGTGCTTTGGTTTCCCTATTTATACCCCCTGTCTCATTTTCTAGTTTTCAATGGGAACAAAAGATGAAATGACTGCCACGATGGAACAATTTCTCTCACTCAAAGGTAGATGCACTACCGTTGCTCCATGAGGTCTAGACAGCTAGCCGTTGATATTCAGGTTCATATATAAATATATATAAATATATCGACAAGTATCGAACCTGTTCCCTGGTGGTCGAGGGGTTAAGTCCGGCGCACTAACCTGGTAACGATTCACGGTCAATTCGTCAAATAAATATCATTGAGATCTGTGAGACGAATATTAATTGCTGTAATCACCAAAAATAACCCCATTACTTTCTGTTACGGACCGAGCTCACAGATTTACTTGTTTCTCCTGCACATTGCCGGACATGTGTTCGTGGTTTAATTTTACAAACTTGGCAAGTTTGCTGATCGCGGGGAGACGGTTGGAGCCTCTGTGGACCCACTGTGAGGATGTGGAAGTGAACACGGTGGCTGGGTGATCCGTGACATTTCTGTGAAGGGCAGCGGAGGAGAAGGATTGAGAACTTTCACTGTGGGACAGAAGTTGTTTCAGGTGAGCCAACACATTCCTGATCCTTCTCTCTTCTTAGGTAATCCCCGGAGTCCAGGATGATTTGCTTCTAAATTAAAATTCAGTGGTGAGCAGCACAGAGGGAGCTCACAAGTCAGCTCCCCTCTGTTGTGCCAGCTGTGCCAGAGGTTTCCTTAGTGTAGTGATTATTACGTTTGCTTTATCCGTGAAATGTCACCGATTTGATCCTTGCCAGAACCATTATCTTTAAACGTGCTGTGGATGAACAATCAGAGGTGAGTCTAGTCTTCTGGCAAATGCTGCCTGACCTGCTGAGATTTCCAGCATTTGCTGTTTTTATTTGCTATTTATTCTCCTGGCAAAAGGGCTACCTGATTCCTTAATTGCTCTTTATTTCACTTCAATAAATAGATAACTTTCAGTGAGAGAAAACAGATCCACCGGGGACCATTCGCGTGTGAGGCCAACGTGATATCCGCTGCACTTCAGCACATCAAAGGGCGAGAAACCTGAATATAAAGGATGAGCTCACAAATGTCAGGTGCAGTGCAGTCTGGTCAGTTGGTAGAGCATGAGACTTTTAGTTTTGAGCATTTGTGATTCAAGTCCCACGTTGGGTGATAACTTTTCATTAAATTTTATATTACTTTCACGGAAAAACATAATTAATTAATCCATGATCTTCTTTTGCACAATTAAAGAAATGCTAACTAAAGGAGAGTCCATAATTGAATCGTTTCTTCTGTGCTCTGCAAGTGAACGCTTCAACCATAAACTATTTTACACACTGTGCTTTCGGGGTGTGGTTCAAAATATTCATTGCTGGTAACATCAACAGGAGACTGGGGAAAAAGTGAGATTAAATTTGGAGCAAGAGACTGGTTATTGTGAAACAGCAAAGGAATTATAAATTCGAGAAGAATGACATAGAAAAGAAATGTGACCCCTACACCCAGAAAGAAATGTTAAGGCAGAAGATTAAATGCTGCATTCCTCTGTGCAAAAAATTCCTTTCACAAACATTTCTCTGACCGAAACTGCACAAAGCAAAAATGTTCCTTCCAAAGTCAGTAAACTCCCGAATTTCCGCGCCCCCTGAATCTCCTGAAACAGATGCCTCTCGTTTTGCCGATTCAATCCATGTCCATTTGCAATGTTCTGCTTCCACCCACACTATGAAATGTGCCACTAACTTATAGAATCATGGAATGGTGACAGCACGGAAGGCCAGACTCAGCGAGTCGCACTCCCCCGCCCTTTCACCGTAGCCCTGCAATTGTTTTTCCTTCAGACACTTATCCAACTCCCGTTTGAAAGAGAAGATTGAGTCTGCCTCCACCGCAATTTCAAGCAGTGCTTTCCAGAACCTAACCACGCATTGCTAAATGGTCACCTCATGTTCCTTTCTGTAATGTCTGGGAAACACGAGATCAATTCCTGCCACACTCACAGCTTTCCTAAATATAGCACCATAATACTATTCACATAAAACCAGCTCCTTGAAGTATCGGCCAGCTGTGTTGGAAAAGCTCTGGTTATGTTCCCACGAGTACTTCAACTGCAGTGTTTTCGTAGTGCAGTGTTTATCACTTTTGGCCAATGCGCGAAAATTTCCTGATTTGAAACTCAGTGCTAACATTTTGAAAACTTGTTCAACGATATATTCAAAAAAACGGAATAATTCACATTAGTTGTTCAATGTTAACAAAGTGAAATGTCCCACAGCCCTGTTACATTTGCTGTTTCTCTGTACAGTTCTGTAAACACACAAACACTCCACAGTGTCTCTCACTCCCTCCCGTTTCCAGTCCTGACGGTGCAGAAAGCCCGTCTCAAAGCTGCACACACCGGCGGCTTTCAGTTGAGTTGTGAGAGATTATTAAAGGATCCTGCAGCGCCGCCTCACTTCACAACAGCAGATCAAAGACGCAAACAACCCATCGACTAATCGCTCGTCCCCAGCTCCAGAGTGAGTTAGGCCGGGACAAGCAGAAACATTCCGGCCCCGCACTCTCTAATCAGCAGCTGCAGGAATGCAAGTCCTTCTTTGCAAAAGTTCCATGCAGATTCAAGGCCTCGTCCGGGATTTTAACCCGGTACCTCTCCCATATTTAAATCAACAACCCCGAAGTGAGAATCTTCACCCTCGACCAACGAGCCGACTGCGTGACAAATGTGCAAATAATATGTATCCATTTTAAAAGCATTTTTTGTGTGTTGTTATTCTTGATCAGAGAAGCACATGAGACCGAATCAGTGACTTTGCTTCTTCGACCTGTCTTCTGAAGCGCCGCACGGTCCCACTCCGACAGTCAATGATCTGTTGGGACGTCAGTGTATCCAGGCTGAAAGTGGCCACCCCGAGCGCAGCAGAGGAGTTTCTGCATTAGTTCTGGCTGGGGACAGTGTTTCCCCTTCTCTCTTCCTCTTGACTGTATCCCTGTGTTTTGGTTTCTCTATTTATACCCCCTGCCTCAGCTTCTAGTGTTTAAAAGGGAACAAAATATGAAATGGGCGTCACTGTGGAACAATTTCGCTCACTCAAAGTTAGATGCACGACTGTCGCACCATGAATCCTCGGCAGCTAGCCATTGATATTCAGGTTCATATCTGAATATATATAAATATATTTAAATGCATCATAACTGTTCCCTGGTGGTCGAGGGGTTAAGTCCGGTGCACTAATCTGATAACGATTCGTGATCAATTCGTCAAATAAAAACAATTGAGTTCAGTGAGACGATGAGAAATTGCTGTAATCACCATGAATATCCCCATTGCTTCTGTGACGCACCGAGCTTATATATTTTCTTGTTTCTCCTGCGCTTTGTGGGACACTTGTTCGGGGTTTAATTTTAAAAACTGTGTGAGTTCGCTGAGCTTGGGGAGACGGTAGGAGCCTCTTTGGCACCTCTGTGAGGATGTGAAAGTGAACACGGTGGCTGGGTGATCCGTGACATTTCTGTAAAGGCAGCGGAGGAGAAGGATTGAGAGTTTTCAATGTGGGACAGAAGTTGTTTCAGTTGAGCCAACACATTCCTGATCCTCCTCTCTTCTTAGGTAATCCCCGGAGTCGAGGGTGACTTGCTTCCACATTAAAAATCAGTGGTGATCAACACAGAGGGACCGCACTGGTCAGCTCCCCTCTTTTGTGCCAGCTGTGACAGAGGTTTCCGTCGTTTGTTTTATACGTGAAAAGTCCCTGGTTCGATCCCAGCCAGGAGCATTATGTTTAAACTTGCTGTGCATGAACAATCAGAGGCGAGTTTTGTCTCCTGGAAATGCTGCCTGACCTGCTGAGATTTCCAGCATTTGCTATTTATTGTGTAAAACTCGAAGTTTTCTCAAAATTCAAACATATCCCCTCTGTGTGAAGAAACCCTAAGGAAGGATCATTTTGGACGCGCTTAAAATGAACTTAGGGATTTGAAAATATGCATGGTTCTTCAGGGGAAAAGGAGCTGCAAACCAGGGGACCACGAACCTCTTAAAAAGCCAGTCTTTGGTTATTGGAGCTGACTGGGATATAGGAGCTCAACAAATTGTCTGGGGAACTGTGTAAACTCCAAAACTCTGCTCCCGAGGAGACATTAACATAGCAACAATTGAACCAGAGATTGCCCGCTGCAACTCGAAGCATGAAACCCATTCAGCACATGCATAATGTTAATCACCTATCCGGCCTGCATGGAAAACCCAGGCCTTGGCAGACAACGTAAACACCAAAAATAATTCGTATATGGCAACTGGAATCCAACAGATCGACACATCCTGAAAAAGTTATCGTTAACGAGCCCGCCAAAATTTCACAAATAATTATCAAGCACGCTAAAACTAAGACAAAGAATCGGGTTTGATTTGGTGCACAGATTAGAAAGACTCTCAAGGTATAATTGAGGCCCCGTTTTACAACCAAAGATCAGACTTTGCTTCTGCACCAGCTCCGTGTACTTCAGAAATGGCAGACTTTGAGATCAGCACACCAGCTTTCGTGAACCTGGTTCTTCAGAACATCGACCAAAACAGCATCGCAAACAACCTGGACACCAAGCACGCCGCGACAGCAAGGAGCTCATGAATCAACAACCAAGATATTACCAGCAGCCAAATTGGTACTATTGACCCACCACGACCAACGATTTCCAAACCGAAGTCAACTCGATGAAAACCCGAATATTCGCAAGCTGTTTGTACTCTTCAAGCTCTCCCTGAGCTACCAACGGGTAAAACATTACCTAAAAGAACTTTAAAACCTACTGCTGAATGAAGAAAGTATTTACTCACCCATAAATCCAATATGCACCCTACCGCATCAGCGGACACCACACAACTGAAGACTACATAGTAAGAAGTTTTCCACGACGTTCGGGCTATGGCAAGCAGAATCTACAGAGTCCAGCGAACCCCAGAAGCGCGAAACAGCACTAACTGTCAATAAGAGGATTGGTGAGAATTATCCCTGTTGCCCTGGAGTTTAACCTAGACAGGTTTAGGTATTGGGCGGTGGGAGGTATGTTATTTTCTGTAACGCCTTTTGTAGGTGCAAAGAAGTGTTCCTTATTCTAGATATTGTAAGTTTGGACATTGTACTTATCGTTCCTGAATAAATTAAAAGTTTCTTGCACCAAAACCAGTTATCTCTTGCACTTTGTCACATCCCCAAATCAATCAAAAGTCTAGAACCCAGGGAGTGGGAGCGATTCGAACCACTCAGAAGGTCAGAGGTAAACCTGACCCCGAGACCACACCCTACAGTGCCTGTATTTCAAAAAACGTTACTTTTATTCATCCTGCGGAATGCATATTGCACAGGTAATCTCAGCACACATTGTGCAGGCAAAGGCAGCATGAGACACCAAACTGTTTTCTGATCTGCTGATTTGAAACAGGTAATTGCTGGTTGAACACACGATTTGACAACTCGACTTGGAGATCAAGCATCAATGACAAAGGCAACAAAACTGCCCAACAGCACCAGGTGTCTTTCACTTGTTTGTCCCAAAATATCCCAGTCCTCTGACCTCCCACTAGCCTTGGCCACATTGAATGCCCTTGTTTTCAATTTGATACAATCTCTTATTTCCATAGTTAGCCACGGATGAGAACCCTATCTTTCAGTCTTTCCTTCTCATTGGGATATATCTTTGTTGCGAGTTATGAAGTATGTCCTTAAATGGCTGTCACTGCGAATTAATCGTCCCATATTTTAATATATTTGTATAGTCCTCTTTAGCCAGTTCTGCCCTCATACCTTTGTACTCTCCTCTGTTTAAGCCTGGTGTGAGAACCAACTTTCTAACCCTCCAACTGAATGTGAAATGTACCCATATTATGGTCACTCATTCCTGGATGATCTTTTACCACAAGATAATTTATTAATCCTGCCTCATTACTGTAAGGGGGTGGTCTCTATGAGGGGGTCAGGTTCCCTTCTGATCAACTTGAGCAGTTCCAATTGCTCCCGCTCCTTTGGGTTCTAGACTCTGGATTTATTTGGGGCGTGTGACAAAGTGCAAAGCACACTGGTTTGATGCAAATGAACTTTGTTTCTATTACAGTCAAGAAATTACAAACTTATAATTATTCTAATAAGAAAGCACAATGTCAAAACGTATTCAAACTTATTAATGAACAATACCTTACACACTCAGAGGGGGTTACAATCGCTTATAATGACTATAATAGAGAACAACATATTACATTCAAAGGGGATTACAGTAGAATTACACCTCCCACATCCCAAAACCTAATTCTAGCTAGGTTAGCCTCCAAGGCAGGCAGGGACTATGCTTCCCAGTTCTTTTGACAGTTAGAGGTGGATCGCGGTTTCGGGGTTCGGTGGATGCGGCAGGGTCTGCTTGCCGTACCCGAAATGTCGGAGAAAACTGCTTGCTGCACAATCTTCAGTTGGGTTGAGTCCGCTGATGTGGTAATGCGCGTTTTGGATCTGTGGGGTAAGTATCAGGTTTCCTTTTGTTAAAAAAGATTTGTACAGTATTTTAGGGAATGTTTTACCCATTGGTAGGTCGGGATTAGATTGTAGAGTGGAAACTTTTCAATTCTTCGGTTTTTCCCTTTTGGAGTTTTGTTTTGAGTTAGGTCGATCGCGTTGGTTTTTCGTTGATACCACGTTGGCTGTGGTCGGTTTTTGGCGCGATGGTGATATTCTTCCTTCCTCCAGGACTTCAGGACTTCGATGCTGGAGATGTTAGTTTACAGCTGTCGCGTTCGTTTCTCTCCTTGTCTTGATGACACAAGCGTAGTTAGGTGCTACGCGTAGTATGGCAAAGTGTGTCATATACTCTATTGAAAGAGGGGGCCTGTTATACGGTTTGAGTGGTTCGAATCTTGGCGCCAAATCAGTTCAGAATTCTTTGTTTAAATTTGGCAGGCTTGACTCTTCTCTGTAATATTTTGGCAGGCCTGTTAAAAGTTGATATGTTTTGGGTGGGTTGATGATCAAAAACTGTTTCCTGATGGAAATATTAGCTTGCTAATTTCAATGTCCTTTTATGCTTAATTTTTCGCATGCAGACTGGCTTGGGCATCTTTGTGACATATATGCTAAAATTATTTTCCAGTTTCAAGTTGATGGTTAGCTATCTTTGGGCCATTTTGTAATGTTAATGTCTCTTGTGGAGAAGGATTCTCAAATAGCCATTTCTCCAGACCGGTTAATTTAGTCCCCTCACCCAGGGAGTCTCACTAAGCAATATGTCTTCTGTCAGTCCTTTTAGTCCTGCCCACAGCCTTGAATTTGTCTTGCATAAGTTCAACATTTTTTAATTCGTAGTTTCATCCATAATCACTTGAGGGTTCCAAAATGTTTGGTAGGTAGTTCCAAATTAAATGTCCTTTCGAATCAGCCCAAACACAGGGGGGTGGCAGTTCTTGTGAATTTTGCACCCTCTTCAGTCCCCCCTGTTGACACTACACACTTGAGTGTCAATGAAGGTGAGCAAAATTCCTGCTCCCGAGTATCAACCTTCCCTGCATTTACACTAGTTAAACATTACCCTGCATCCCCCATTTAAATGCAATGCAATATGCAGGTGAATACAATTATTACAATTCGGTTATAGTATAGAGGGAATGCCCCTCCTTCAATCGGTTTTCTCAGTATAATAACGGTATACAGTCAAACACAATTTTAGAAGAATAATATAAAAGCACATAGTCAAACACATTCTTAAGTTCAGTAAAAATAAAGGTACATAGGCAAAACATTTTAAGTAACATTCTTATAACAGTCGCGATGTTTCGGTTTACAGCAGATAAAACCAAATACAAATTAAACATGGCAGTATGATGTCACCCCTCCCTGCGCGATTCCCAAGTTCGGCCAAGTAGAGTACACCACACTTTTCTGCCTGACATGACGACCTCTGCATTTCACTCAGCAAGTGAGACCAAGTCAAGGATAATCGCGAGTTGACAAATAACTAACATGTGGGAAGCGATTTGGATCCAGACTGGGACATCTATATTTCTGAAAATGTCCCACCAAGGCGGAATGGTGATCTCTAGAATCCTTTTCCCTATCTCAATGGTTTTCTGTTCTAGAGTGTAGAAGTGTTTTTGTGAGACAATTACAGTTTTTAGCAGAGTGGTAAGATGTTCGGGTAGAGCAGGAATTGCATAGCCAAATGTACAACATAATCCTGCAGGTTTGTAATGTTTTCCTTCACAGTGAGGTGGACAGTGGAGGGTTCAGCAATGGGGACAAACATTCCTGGGGCACTTGAACCGATGCCTTAGATTTGAAGCCGAAACTGCTGTCACGTACCGGACACCAGAAGTGTCCATGTTGGTAGTGGGGCGTACTGGTGGTGACAAAGTAGTTCCCAGCCCCTATATATGCTACCTGTGGAGGGACATGGTCTTGTGCAATTACCTGCATTGTACAGTTGATAGGCTGCAGCTTTAAACCCGCAGTGTGGTTTCAAATAGGCGTTTAAGTGCTGGGGATACATTATTATGTGTGCACCCCTGCTCCGTCACCCGGAGAGGTCAGTACCCATCATCGCGTGCTCCCACTTTAGGACATAGCGTGGGACCGCTGTGAAATGAACGTGTGCATCTCCTTGAATGACTCCAATGTTCCCCACTCTGTATACCGGTGCGGGTCGAGCTGTCACACCCATGACCGGCATCCTTAGTACTATCCCCATGATGGTGTGATTAGAACGCCCGCAATCTACTGGGACATGGTAGGCTTCAGAAGCTCGGCAGAGCTGGCATGGGCTTCGTGAATTACTGTCTAGGTGGAGGGCTGCGAGGTGCTTGTTAATGATTCAGGGGGGGACGAAACCTTGTTTTAAATCGTCCAGGTTGTTGCGGCACTCGCCCAACAACCATGCCCCATACATCACACACACCTCGTTCTGTGCAGCCTGGTCAGATGCATTCCTATCCTCCCGTATCAATGCTTTCGCTGTCTGTACATGTTTTTCCTGCTCAGCCACTATTTCTTTGAAATGGACAGTCATAGCCTGGTCCTCGTGTAGTTCTGATTCGACGGGAGGGGGGAGTTCGTGAGGCGAGAGGCCTATAAAAGCCCGACAGTTCGAGGAGAGAGGTGGCCGTCAGGAGTGGGGAGTTCGTGAGGCGAGAGGCCTTTCAAGGCTCAACAGTGCGAGGAGTGAGGCAGCCGTTGGGAGGCGGGAGTTCGTGAGGCGAGAGGCCTACAACGGCCCAGCAGTTCGAGGGGAGAGTCGGGTGGCGGGAGTTCGTGAGGCGAGAGGCCTATAAAGGCCCAGCCGTTGCAGCTGCAGCTGGGTGAGAAGGCAAAAAATAAGTAGAAAGAAATCGAAAGGTGACTTCACAGCCAAGGGGGTGATTGGTGAATCGCTTTTCTTTTTTCTTTTCTCTATCAGTAAGTAATTTTAGCATTGTTGTTGCCAAATTACGTTTATCTCGGGGTTAATTCATGGCAGGAGAGCTCGGACACCTGTTATGCTTCTCCTGTACTATCTGCGAAATCAGGGACGGTTCCGGTGCCCTGACGACTACGTATACGGGAAGTGTATCCGCCTCCAGCTCCTGATGGACCGCATGGCGGCATTGGAGTTGCAGGTGGATTCACTCTGGAGCATCCACAATGCTGAGAATGACGTGAATAGCACGTTCAGTGAGATGGTCTCAGCGCAGGTAAAGGGTACACAGCCCAGCCAGATAGTAAATGGTTGACCAACAGGAAGAGCAGTGCAAGGAAGGTAGTGCAGGGGTCGCCTGCGGTCATCCCCCTGCAAGACAGATACACCGCTTTGGGTACTGTTAAGGGGGATGATTCATCAGGGGAGATCAGCAGCAGCCAAGTTCATGGCACCATGAGTGGCTCTGCTGCACACGAGGGCAGGAAAAGAGTAGGAGAGCGATAGTGATCTGGGATTCAATTGTAAGGGGAATAGATAGGCGTTTCTGCGGCCGCAACTGAGACTCCAGGATGGTATATTGCCTCCCTGGTGCAAGGGTCAAGGATGTCTTGGAGCGGGTGCAGGACATTCTGAAAAGGGAGGGTGAACAGCCAGTTGTCATGGTGCATAGAGGTACCAACGATATGGTTAAAAAAACGGGATGAGTTCCTACGAGAGAAATTTAGGGAGCTCGGAGCTAAATTAAAAAGTAGGACCTCAAAAGTAGTAATCTCAGGATTGCGGCCAGTGCCACGTGCTAGTCAGAGTAGAAATCGCAGGATAGCTCAGATCAATACATGGCTTGAGCAGTGGTGCACAAGGGAGGGATTCAAATTCCTGGACCATTAGAACCGGTTCTGGGGGATGTGGGACCAGTCCAAACCTGACGGTCTGCATCTGGGCAGGACCGGAACCAATGTCGGAGGGGTAGTGTTTGCTCGCGCTTTTGGGGAGGAGTTAAACTAACATGGTAGGGGGATGCGAACCTATGCAGGGATACAGAGGGAAATAAAATCGGGGCAGAAGCAAAATATAGAAAGGAGATTAGTAAATTGGAATGCAGAGAACCCCAAGGCACAACACAAAAAGGCCACATGACAGCAAAATACTAAAAAGACAAGCCTGAAGGCTCTGTGCCTCAATGCGAGAAGCATTCGGAATAATTTGGACGAATTAACCGTGCAGACAGCAGTTAACGGCTACGATGTAATTGGCATTCACGGAGACATGGCTCCAGGGTGATCAAGGCTGGGAACTCAACATCCAGGAGTATTCAACATTTAGCAAGGATAGGCAGAGAGGAAAAGGAGGCGGGGTGGTGTTGCTGGTTAAAGAGAAAATTAATGCAACAGTAAGGAGAGTCATTCGCCTGGATGATGTGGAATCGGTATGTGTGGAGAAACGGAAAACCAAAGTGCAGAAAACGCTAGTGGGAGTTGTGTACAGACCACCAAACAGCTGTAGTGAGTTTGGGGAAAGCATCAAATAAGAAATAATGGATGTGTGCAATAAAGGTACAGCAGTTATCATGATAAACTTTAATCTACATATTGATTGGGCGAACCAAACTGGTAGCAATGCAGTGGAGGAGGATTTCCTGTAGAGTATTACGGATGGTTTTCTCGACCAATATGTGGAGGAAGCAACTAGAGAGCTGGCCATCCGAGACTGTGTGATGTGTAGTGAGAAGGGACTAATTAGCAATCTTGTTGTGCGAGGCCACTTGGGGAAGAGTGACCATAATATGGTCGAATACTTGATTAAGATGGAGAGTGACACAGTTAATTCGGAAACTAGGTCCTGTATGTAACGAAAGGTAACTTCGACGGTATGAGGCGTGAATTAGTTGGAATAGACTGGCAAAAGATACTTAACGGGTTGACAGTGGATAGGCAATGGAAATATTTAAAGATCACATGGATGAACTTTAGCAACTGTACACACCTATTTGGAGTAAAAATAAAACGGGGAAGGTGGCTCAATCGTGGCTAATGTGGGAAATTAAGGATGGTGTTAAAACCAAGAAGAGGCATATAAATTGGCATAAAAAAGCAACATACCTGAGGACTGGGAGAAATTTAGAATTCAACAGAGGAAGACTAAGGGGTTAATTAAGCGGGGGAAAATAGGGTAGGAGAGGAAGCTTGCAGGGAATATAAAAACTAACTGCAAAAGCTTCTGTAAATAAGTGAAGAGAAAAAGATTAGTGAAGACATTTGCAGTCGATTTATGTGAATTTCGAATGGGAAAAAAAGAAATGGCAGACCAATTGATCAAATACATCGGTTGTGTCTTCACGAAGGAAGACACAAATAACTGTTCGAATTTATTGGGACCGAGGGTCTAGTAAGAAGGAGGAACTTAATGATATACTTATTAGTGAAAGAGATGGGATTGATGGCCGATCAATCCCCGGGCCCTGATAGTCTGCATCCCAGAGTCCTTAAGGAAGTGGCCCCAGAAATAGTGGATGCATTGGTGATAATTTTCGAACAGTCTATCGAATCTGAATCAATTCTTATGGACTGGAGTGCAGCTAATGCAACACCACGTTTTTAAAATGGAGGGAGAGAGAAAACGGATAATTATGGACCGGTTAGCCTGACATCAGTAATGGGGAAAATGTTGGAATCAATTATTAAAGATGAAATAGCAGCGCATTTGGAAAGCAGTGAAAGGATCGGTCCAAGTCAGCATGGATTTATGAAACGAAAATCAAGCTTGACAAATCTTCTGGAATTTCTTGAGTCTGTAACCAGCAGAGTGGACAAGGGAGAACCCGTGGATGTGGTGTATTTTGACTTTTGACAAGGTCCCGCACAAGAGATTGGTGTGCAAAATCAAAACGTATTGTATTGGGGGTAATGTACGGACGTGGATAGAGAACTGGTTGGCAGAGAGCAAGCAGAGAGTCGGGTTAAATGGATCCTTTTCAGCATGGCAGGCAGTGACTTGTGGAGTGATGCTGGGCTCAGTGCTGGGACCCCAGGGCGTTACAATATAGTTTATCGATTTAGATGAAGGAATTGAGTGTAATATAGAAACATATAAACATAGAAAATAGTTCCAAGAGCAGGCGCCTCGAGCCTTCAGCGCCATTCAATAAGATCATGGCGGATCATGACTGATCATTCCCTCAGTACCCCTTTCCGGCTTTCTCGACATACCCCTTGATCCCCTTAGCACTCAGGGCCATATCTAACTCCCTCTTGAATATATCCAATGAACTGGCATCAACAACTTTCTGTGGCAGGGCATTCCACAGGTTAACAACTCTCTGAGTGAATAAGTTTCTCCTCTTCTCAGTCCTAAATGGCCTGCTCTTTATCCGAAGACTATATCAACTGGTTCTGGACTTCACCAACGTCGGGAACATTCTTCCAGCATCTAACCTGTGCAGTCCCGTCAGAATCTTATACGTTTCTATGAGAACCCCTCTCATCCTTCTAAACTCCGGTGAATAAAGGCCCAGTTGATCCAGTCTGCCCACATATGACAGTCCAGCCATCCCTGCAATCAGTCTGGTGAACCTTCACTGCACTCTCTCAATAGCAAGAATGTCCTTCCTCAGATTAGGACAACAAAACTGAACACAATATTCCAGGTGAGGCCTCACTAAGGCCCTGCACAACTGCAGTAAGACCTCCCTGCTCCAATAATCAAATCCACTAGCTATGAAGGCCAGCATGCCATTTGACTTCTTCACCTCCTGCTGTGCCTGCATGCCAACTTTCAGTGACTGATAAATCACGACACAAGTCTCGTTGCAACTCCCCTTTTCCAAATTTGTCGCCATTCAGATAATATTATGCCTTTGTGTTTTTTCCCATAAAATGTATAATCTCACATTTATCCACATTATACTGTATCTGCCATGCATTTGCCCACTCAACTAACCTGTCCAATTCACACTGCAGCCTATTAGCGTCCTCCTCACAACTCACGCCGCCACCCAGTTTAGTGTAATCCGCAAACTTGGAGATATTACACTCAATTCCTTCATCTAAATCATCAATGTATATTGTAAAGAGCTGGGATCCCAGCATTGAGCCCTGCGGCACTCCACTAGTCACTACCTGCCATTCTGAAAAGAATCCTTTTATCGCGAATCTCTGCTTCCTGTCTGCCAACCAGTTCTCTACCCACTTCAGTACATTACCCCCAATAGCATGCACTTTGATTTTGCACACCAATCCCTTGTGCAGGACCTCGTCAAGTGCCTTTTGAAATTCAAATATACCACATCCACTGGTTATCCCTTGACCACTCTGCTGGTTACATCTTCTAAATATTCCAGAAGATTCGTTAAGCATGATTTCCCTTTCATAAATCCATGGTGACTTGGACCGATCCTGTCACTGCTTTCCAAATGTTGAGCTATTTCATCCTTAATGTTTGATTCCAACATTTTCCCCACTACTGATGTCAGGCTAACCGGTCTATAATTACCCGTTTTCTCTCTCCCTCCTTTTTTAAAAAGAGGTGTTACATTAGCTACCCTCCAGTCCATAGGAAATTATCCAGATTTGATAGACTATTGGAAAATGATCACCAATGCATCCACTATTTCTGGTGCCACTTCCTTAATTACTCTGGGATGCAGACTATCAGGCCCGGGGACTTATCAGCCTTCAATCCCATCAATGTCCCCAAAACAATTTCCTGCCTAATAAGGATATCCTTCAGTTCCTCCTTCTCACTAAAACCACTGTTTCCTAGTACATTCGGAACGTTATTTGTGTCTTCCTTCGTGTGGACAGAACCGAAGTATTTGTTCAATTGGTCTGCCATTTCTTTTTTCCACATTATAAATTCATTTGAATCCGACTGATCTTTTTCACCAGTCTTTTTCTCGTCTCATATTTAGAGAAGCTTTTGCAGTCAGTTTTTATGTTCCCTGCAAGCTTCCTCTCCTATTCTATTTTCCCCCTCTTAATTAAAGCCTTACTCCTTCTCTGTTGAATTCTAAATTTCTCCCAGTCCTTAGGTTTGTTGCTTCTTGTGGCCAATTTATACGCCTCCTCCTTGGCTTTAATACAATCCTTAATTTCCCTTGCTAACCATGGTTGAGCCACCTTCCCCGTTTTATTTTTACTCCAGACAGGGATGTACAATTGCTGAAGTTCATCCATGTGATCTTTAAATGTTTGCCATTGCTTATCCACCGTCAACCCTTTAAGTATCCTTTGCCAGTCTATTCCAGCCAATTCACGCCTCATACCGTCAAAGTTACCTTTCCTTCAGTTCAGGACCCTAGTTTCTGAATGAACTGTGTCATTCTCCAGCATAATAAGGAATTAGAACATATGATGGTCATTCAACCCAACGGGCCTCGCACAAGAAGATTGCAAATTAGTCCCTTCTCATTACACATCACCCAGTCTAGGATGGCCAGCTCTGCAGTTGCTTCCTCGACATATTGGTCGAGAAAACCATCCTCAATACACTCTAGGAAATCCTCCTCCACCGCATTGCTACCAGTTAGGTTATCACATCAATATGTAGATTAAAGTCACCCATGATAACTGATGTACCTTTATTGCACACATCCCTTATTTCATATTTAAAGCTGGCCCCAACCTCACTACTGCTGTCTGGTGCGCTGTACACAACTTCCACTAACATTTTGTGCGCTTTGGAATTCCGCAGCACCACCCATACCGAATCCACATCATCCAGTCCAATGTCCCTCTTTACTATTGCATTAAATTCCTCTTTAACCAACAACACTACCCCACCTCCTTTTCCTCTCTGCTTATCCTTCTTAAATGTTGAATATCCCTGGATGTTGAGTTCCCAGCCTTGGTCATCCTGGAGCCAAGTCTCCGTGATGCCAATTACATCGACACTGTTAACTGCTATCTGCACAGTTAATTTATCCACCTTATTCCGAATACTCCTCGTTTTGAGGCACAGAGCCTTCAGGCTTGTCTTTTTAACACACTTTGCCACTTCAGAATTTTGCTGTAATGTGGCACTTTTTGTTTTTTGCCTTTGGTTTCTCTGCCCTCCACTTTTACTATTCTCCGTTCTATCTTTTGCTTCTGCCTCCATTTTACTACCCTCTGTCCACCTGCATAGGTTCCCTTCCCCCTGCCGTGTCAGTTTAACCCCACCCCATCAGCACGTGCGAAAACTCCCCTCGACATTATTTCCGGTCCTGCCCAGGTGCAGACCTTCCGGTTTTTACTGGTCCCACCTTCCCAGAACCGGTTCAAATGTCCCAGGAATTTGAATCCCTCCCTTTTGCACCAATCCTCAAAGTTACGTATGCATCTGAGGCATGCTGCGATACTTACTCTGTCCAGCACGTGGCACTGGTAGCAATCCCGAGATTACTAATTTTCAGCTCCAACTTTTTAATTTCACT
Organism: Pristiophorus japonicus; assembly: GCF_044704955.1. Lineage (NCBI taxonomy): Eukaryota > Metazoa > Chordata > Chondrichthyes > Pristiophoridae > Pristiophorus > Pristiophorus japonicus. The sequence continues at coordinate 1,600,371 of NW_027254374.1, forward strand.
CCTCGCTCCCTAATTTCATCTCGTAGCACCTCATCCCATGTTTTACCTTTATGGTTGTTACCTATATGCACAACGACAACTGTCTGTTCACCCTTCCTTTTCAGAATGTCCTGCACCCGCTGCAAGACATCTTTGACCCTTGCACCAGCGAGGCAAAATACTATCGTGGAGTCTCGGTTGCTGCCGCAGAAACCTTTATCTATTCCACTTATAATCGAATCCCCTATCACTGAAGCTCTCCCACACTATTTCCTGCCCTCCTGTGCAGCAGAGCAATTCACGGTGCCAAGACTTTGGCTGCTGCTGCTCTTCACTGATGATTCATCCCACTTAACAAATGCAGAAACCCCTCTGCTGCGCTCGTAGTGGCCACCCGCAGCCTGGATACACTAATGGGAGAACACCAGCGGCAGGTCGGGGCCATAAAAGGAACGGCGAGCGGCCCTGGGAGCAGCTTGGAGGCCCCGGGAGACTACTGTAGGGAGCAGCGCGAGCTGATGCAGGAAGGCGGCGTCAGCGAAGAGTGACCTCATCAAGGTCCAGGTCGGTGATTGGAGCCTGGGCAGATACAGCAGGAGCGGTGAGATCGGGGCGAAGGGGCGACGAGAGACTGTAGAGGGTTGTGATCAGGGCCCAGGGGAGGCGTGAGTTTGGGGCCAGAGGCCCAGGGTTAGCTCGGGCCAGCCCACACTGCGATATGTGTGTGCATTAGGTCCATGCAGCACAGCTGGTCTGCAGTCGTCTTGGTTAACCCTTGCCATTGGATCAAGACCGAGCTCTGTCAAGCCCGTGTGATGGCTGGGGTGCAACGGCCACCACAAGTTAAAAAAATCCACGCACAGGCATATTCCACCGTTCGGAATGCAGGTCGGGTCCTTCATTGAAACACCAGTGAACTCAACATTTTTCGGCGTGGAACCAAGTCATCCTCATTTCGAGGGACCGCCTGTGATGATGATGATGATGGATACATTTACGTCCCGACAGCTCATTGACTGCAGGAGTGGGACCGTGCGGCGCTTCAGAAGAAACGTCGAAAAGGTAAAGTCACTGATTCTGTCTCATGTGCTCCTCCGATCAAGAACAGCAACAGACACTAAAAATGCTTCAATAATGGTAAAATCTCATCTCCACATTTGCTCAGCAGTTGGCTCGTTGGTCTACGGGTTTGATTGTTGCTTTAGGATTGTTATTTGAAATTTGCACGAGATCCTGGTTTTAAATCCCAGATGAGCATTGAATTTGCATCAAACTTTTGCAAATAAGGACTTACATTTCTGCAGCGTCTGTCAGGAACTCATGATGCCCCAAAGCGCTTTGCAGCCGCTGAGTTGCCTTTGAAATGTTGTCACATGAGGAAAGATGTGCACAAATCACCTCACACGCACCTCAACTCTTTGCAAAGGAGTTCATAGAATCAAAGAAGTTTACAGCACAGAAGGAAGCCATTTTGGCCCATCGTGTCCGCACCGGCCAACAACAGGCTATCCAGCCGAATCCCACTTTACAGCTCTAGGTCCATAACCCTGCAAGTTTCAGCACTTCAGCTGCACATCCAAGCACGTGTTAAATGTGTTGAGGGTTTCTGCCTCTACCACCCTTTCAGGCAGTGAGTTCCAGAACCCTCCTTCTGCGTGAAGAAATTTCCCCTCGAAACTTTCTGCCCATTACTTTAAATGTATGCCTCCTTGTTGTTGATCCCTCTGCTAAGAGAAATAGGCCATTTCTATCCACTCATAATTTTATACACCTCAATGAGGTCTCCCTTCAGGCTCTGTTCCATGGAAAGCAAATCCAGCATATCTAATCTGTCCTCATGGCGAAGATTCTCCACTCCCGGCAACATCCACCAAAATCTCCTCTGTACCATCTTCAGTGCAATCATGTCCTTCCTGTAATATGGCGACCAGAACTGCACGCAGTACTCCAGCTGTGACCTATCCTGCCCCACAGATCCCATCTCTTGTATTCGGTGCCTCGGCTAATAAAGGCAAGCATTCCATATTCCTTCTTAACCACCTTATCTATCTGGCCTGCGACTTTTTTGGGATCTGTGGACATGCACTCGCTAGATTCTGGGGAGGACCCAGCAGATTGGAAATCTGCAAATGCAATGCCCCTATTTATAAAGGAGGCAGACAAAAAGCAGGAAACTAGAGACCAGTTAGCCTAACATCTGTGGTTGGGAAAATGTTGGAATCCATTATGAAAGAATAAGTAGCAGGACATAGAAATATAGAAACATGGAAAATAGGTGCAGGCGAAGGCCATTCGGCCCTTCGAGCCGCACCACCATTCAATAAGATCATGCCTGATCATTCAGCTCAGTACCCCTTTACTGCTTTCTCTCCATACCCCTTGATCCCTTTAGCCATAAGGGCCACATCTAACTCCCTCTTGAATATATCTAACGAAGTGGCATAAACAACTCTCTGCGGCAGAGAATTCCATAGGTTAACAACTCTCTGTGTCAACAAGTTTCACCCCATCAGAGTCTTAATGGCTTACCCCTTATCCCTCAGACTCTGACCCCTGGTTCTGGACTTCCCCAACATCGGGACCTGTCCAGTCCCGTCAGAATTTTATATGTTTCTATGAGATCCCCTCTCATTCTTCTCAACTCCAGTGATCTCTCGATCCCTGAGTTCCCCGAGACTCTAAAAATCTATCGAACGCAGCCTTGAATATATTCAGAGACTCAGCATCCACAGGCCAGTGGGCAGAGAATTCCACAGATGCATAACCCTCTGAGTGAAGAAATTCTTCCTCATCTCTGTCTTAAATGGCCGACCCCTTAACCTGAGACTGAGCCCCCTGGTTCTAGACACTCCAGCCCGTGGGAAACAACCTCTCAGCATGGACCCTGTCAATACCCTTCAGAATATTGTGTGTTTCAATGAGATCGCCACTCATTCTTCCAAACTCCGGAGAGTATTGGCCCATTCTGCACAATCTCTCAACATAAGACAGTCCTCTCATCCCAGGAATTAATCTGGTGAACCTCCGTTGTACCTCCTGCCAGGAAAATATATCCTTCCTTACATAAGGAGGCCAAAACTGTGCGCAGTTCTCCAGGTGTGGTCTGACAAGTGCCCTGTACAATTGTAGCAAGACTTCCTTACTCTTGTACTATGGGCTATATATTAGGTATATCGGGCGAGTGCCCTGTTTTTTACTGATACTACAGCTGTATAAAAAGTTATTAAATTTTGACAGTTGCTGGGCAAACATATTTGTATTTCCTTCAGTGTACTCCTTGCTCTTCGAGGGCAAGATTTTCCTCAAGCAGTTTTGTCGGCACGCTGACTTCAAGCACACCGACATTGTGCGGTGGAAACTGCTCGGGTAAAAATTCGCCCCATCCTGGCCGCTGTGTACAGTCCCCGGAGGCCTGGCGTGGCATCGATGGTGAAGTGACGGGCGGAGCCAAATGCCTGCGCCGAAACACTGCCGGCACCTTCGCGCATGCGCAGTAGGGAGAGCAAACTTGGCACTCGGCCATTTTTAAACAGTGTGAAACCCGATTAAAAGCACAGCAGCATTTCAGCTTCTCCAGTCGCTCGGCGGGCTCTCCCCCCGTCCCTCCCCGTTAAAATGCACAGCTCCAGCAGCTGCAACTTCTCTGGTCAACAAATTCACACTTCTCCGGTGTGTCTTCCCTCCCCTATCCCAGGGATACAAGGACCGAGTGTAATGGATCCAAGTTTGCTGATGACACAAAGATGGGTGGGAAAGCAAATTGTGATACAGCAAAGTAAATCTCAATTCCGGGAGAGCAATATGGAAATGTACAGTGACCCCGACGTGTTATAAACACGCAGCCTTCTGATATGGAGTCAGACACACGACCGTTGCATTGTGAGGTCCAGAGTGCAGAGTTTCCATGTTTGTGTAAATGAAGGTTCCTGAAACACAGTTTAATTTACCCTGCATTGTTGCAATGAAAGTGCTTTAAAATCCCCGGCCACTCCAACCATGGGTCAGACAGCATCAGAATCAGTGCCCACCTGTCACTCACCCTCTCACTCCTGCTTTCATCACCTGCTGCCCGCGGACTGCAGCAAATCCAGTTCATCATCATCACAGGCAGTCCCTCGAAGCGAGGATGACTTGCTTCCTCGCCAAAAAACAATGAGTTGACAGGTGTTTCAATGATGGACCTAATATTCCATGTCCCGAAATGCATGTTGAAGTGTGGAAGATGCCTGTGCGTGGATTTTTTTAAAGTGTGGTGGCCGTTGCACCCCAGCCATCAAACGGGCTTGTCAGAGCGAGGTCGTGGTCCAGTGCCAAGATCTATCCAAGACGACTGCTGAGCAGCTCTGCTGCACGGACCCAGTGCACACATATCGCAGTGTTGGCTGGCCCATGCTGCCGCTGGGCCCCTGGCCCTGAGCTCACGCCATCCCTGCGCCCCGATCATATCCCTCCACAGTCTCTCGCTACTCCTGCTGTACCTGCCCACGCTCCAATCACCGACCTGGACTTTGATGACGTCACTCTTCGCTGCCGTCGCTCTCCTGCACCAGCTCGCGCTGCACCTTGCCGTGGTGCAACACCACGCTGCTCCCAGGCCACCGCTCACCGCTCCTTTTATGGCCCCGACCTGCCGCTGGTGTTCTCAGGCAGATCGGGGCCTCCACGCTGCAGTCTAGTTGCGTGCAGCACATCCAGTTGCACGCCGTGTTACCGCACAATTCTCAGCTATGATTGTCAGCTGACTATATTAAAAGCGATCGCAGAGAAAGCAAACAGTATTCCCTAGTAGTCTGTTGGTTCGGATTTGGTGCTTTCACTGCTGTGACCTGGGTTCGATTCCTCGTTAGGAAAAGCATATTAAGAGAACAAGTTGACAAAAATATTTCAAGTCTGTGAAATACTGAATAATTGTTTCAATCATCATTAATCCATCCACATGTATTGCGCAATGAAGCAAATACAAATACGTTTGCTGAGCGACTCTCAAATTTTAATAACTTTTTATACAACCGTAGAATCAACAGTAACACAGGATATTCGGCACATAGTACCTAATATATAGCCCACAGTACAAGAGTAAGGAAGTCTTGTTACAATTGAACAGGGCCCTGGTGAGACCACACCTGGAGCACTGCACACAGTTTTGATCTCCTTATCTGAGGAAGGATAAACTTGCCTTGGAGGTGGTGCAACAGAGGTTCACCAGATTGAATCCTTGGATGAGAGGACTGTGCTATGGTGAGAGATTATGCAGAATATGCCGATACTCTCTAGAGTTTAGAAGAATGAGAGGTGATCTCATTGAAACGGACAATATTCTGTACGGGATTGACAGGTTAGATCTTGCGAAGCCCGGCTACCTCAGTCGGTAGAGCATGAGTGTTTTACTTGCAGGGTCGTGGGATAGAGCCCCAACGTTGGGCGATTACTTTTCCTGAAAATTTTATGTTGCTTTATCAGGAAACCATCATTGATGTACCCATGATCTTCTTTTGCACGATGATAAAAATGCGAACTGAGGGAGAGTTGATAATTTAATCAAATAATGAAAGCAGCGCCTGAGATCGCTCGACCATCCTTACTGTTCGATGCTGAAGTTTCAAGTTATTATTCAAGAAAATTTCAGACCGGGTGCTTGCTCAGTGTTGCTGGAAGGCCCAGTGACCAGGATATCCTCTCCCCCGGGGTTTTCCTGAGCCTGTGCTCGATGCAAGGGGAGCTTGGCCCGGGTCCGAGGTAGTTTCTATCCCAGCGATGGAAAATAACCGTCTGAGCTCTGGAACTGGGGAAGAGCGAATAATTAATATGTCGTCGGCGTGTTTCAAATGCAGCTTAGAGCTGCTGGTATAAACCGATCGTGTTGTTTCAATGAATGAAAGAAATGCGAATAGAGACAGTTGAAAATTCAATAATTAATGAAACTTTAATCCTTGATGAAGTTTTATCTCCTATCTGATTTTACACACTCTGTATTTGAGGAGACTGGTTTTAAATGTTAATTGCTCATGCAACAAGGTATCCAAAACAACTTTTCTTCAATTTTATTGCAGACACGTTTTGCTTGAGAAATAATGTTCCTGCCCATGCTTGATCCAGGAACTTTTCACGTGTGAGGGAAATGTGATAACCACTGCACTGTAAAAACTGCTGCTTAGCTCAGTGCCCAGAGAGAAGTGTTCAGCAATAAGTTGAAATGTTCAATCCGTCACTCTGCAAAAACTTCCTTTCACAAACAACAATGTTCTCTTTTTAAAATCATTAAACTCCCCAATTTCCACGTCTGCAATTTTAAGAACAAGACTGAAAACTCTTTGCGATCAGAAAATTGCCGGAAACCCCTGTGGTAAATGACAGGGCTTTTGATGGTTGATTTCTGCATACACCTTGTGTTATGTATTTAACCCTTGGCAACCTGTATCACACAACCACCAGAAGGCCTACCTGGTGGGGTCCCAAGTGATCCCAGCATCCCTTGGGAGCACGGTATATAAGCAGGCCACCCATGCTGTACTTGCGCTCTGGAGTCTTATTAAAGGAGCTAAGGTCACACTTATTCATTGCTCAAATACTCAGTGTCATCCTTTATTATGAGCATATCAATTGGTGGCGAGACAATGAACAACCACTCAAAAATGCATGGAACAGTTGATATCCTGGAGAAGTTCTCAGAAGTGTACGATTGCGAAGCCTTCATGGAGAGACTCGATCCATACTTCGTGGCCAACGAGCTGAAAGGGAACGTGAACGCTGCCAAATGAAGGGCGATTCTCCTCACCGTCTGTGGGACAGCAACCTATGGCCGCATGAAGAATCTTCGAGCTCTGGTGAAACCAACAACTAAATCCAATGAAGAATTGTGTACGCTGGTCCGGGAGCATCTAAATCCTAAAGAAAGAGTTCTGATGGCGAGGTATCGGTTCTACACGTGCCAACGGTCGGAGGGCCAGGAAGTGGCAAGATATTTCGCTGAATTAAGGCGCATCGCAGGACATTGCAAATTTGACGGATTCCAAAATGAATACTGAAAGACTTTTTACTTGGCATTGGCCGTGATGTAATCCTTCGCAAATTGTTGACTGTTGAAACTCAGTATCTGAGCAAAACCATAACGATAGTTCATACAATTTCCACCAGTTCCTTTAAACCCAATAACGTAATTTATTTCTGTTGGACTGGATGGAGGAACATGATCCAGGTATAAAATTGTTTTTCCATTAACTGAATGTTCATAAAAGTATTGGAGTGGGAACTCACTTGATAACAGCACAGCTGGCAATGTTTACGGAATATATTTGTGCAACCGAAACGCACAATAACAACCTGAACTGTGCGGCACCGAATCCGCGGGGAAAAAAATACTAAAAAGCTTCGTCCCTGGTTGGACTCAAAGCACCAGCTTTTCGTTAAACAGCCGAACACACGAATCCATTGCACCCCAGAGACTAACTTAAACGGACATTGCAAGACATCCCACACCACGGTGTCACTCAGTTGAAGCACAGATTGCTCCGACCAGGATGGAACTTGTCCACTCTCAGTTGTACTTTCCCCAAATAAATGGAGGGACATTCATTGTGGATGTGTGGAGGCAGTCATGTCCCGCACACTGCAGACACTTCCATGTCACCAGCAACCAGCGCTCCCGCAACCGGTGTGATCTACCTTGAAGCCTTCCAGTGCCTTGTCTGTGACAAAATATACTGATTGTCCCGAAGACGGTCTTATGATTTAATTCCTTTTCAGCTCCTGACTGCAGATATTCCTGTGATTAAATCCAAACAAATAGCTTACAGGGACAGTTGGATTCATCATATCTTCGTTTGGTGAAATTTCAAAGATTGAAAGCGACACACATCAATCCCAAACCTCGTCACCGACTCGCTCACCACAACACGCTGCTCCCGTGCGATGGAAGCCCAGTTGCTGTTTCAAACTTGAATGCAGGTACAAGGAGAACTCATTCAAAGACAGTCCAAGTCCCTGAGGCACCTGATTATTTGCGCCGAACTCCTTCGCAAAGAGTTGATGTTCGTGTGGAGTCATTTGGGCACATTTTTCCCCACACTACAACATTTTAAACATGACTCAACGGCTATAAAGCGCTTTGGGGCGTCATGAGTTCCTGAGAGGCGCTGCAGAAAAGCAGGTCCTCCATTGCAAAAGTTCTATGCATTTTCAAAATTCGCGGCAGAATAATGGGCTCGACCGGGATCTCTCGCAAATTTCAATTAACAATCCAGAAACGAGAATCAAACCCCTTGACCACCGAGCTCACTTTTTGACAAACCTGGAGATAAGTTGTAACTTTTATAAAAGCATTTTTTGTGTGTAGCTTTTCTTGGCAGAAGGAGCACATGAGACCGAATCAGTGACTTTGATTTTTCGACCTGTCTTCTGAAGCGCCGCACGGTGAGCGCAGCAGAGGGGTTTCTGCATTAGTTCTGGGTGGGGATAGTATGGCACCTTCTCTCTTCCTCTTGTCTGTATCCCTCTGCTTTGTTTTCTGTTGTTACTCACCGGCCTTATTTTATGTGTTTAAAAGGGAACAAAAGATGATGTGGGCGACATTCTGGAACAATTTCTCTCACCCAAATATATTTATTTAGTGAAGTGAAATAAAGAGCAATTAAAGAATAAGGGAGAAGCCACTGTCGCACTTTTGACAGGAGAATAAACTCGCCCATGGCTGTTCATCCACAGCAAGTTTAAACATAATCGTCCTGCATGGGAACTTTCGCGTGGAACGCAAACGTGATAATGGCTGCACTGCGGAAACCGCTCTGACCAGAAGTACAGCAGAGGGCAGCTGACCAGTGAATGCCTTCTGTGCTGATCGGGAATGTGTTGGCTCGCCTTAAACAACTTCTGTCCCTCACTGACAGCGGTCAATCCTTCTCCTCCACTGCCTTTACACAAACATGTCACTGATCCACACCCACCACCCGACATCCCCATCGTGTTATCTTCCATGTTAGCACAGTGGGGCCGCGGAGGCACCTACTCTCTCCCCGCGGTTAGTGAACTCAGTCAGTCTGTAAAATTAAAGGGGAACAAGTGTCCCGCAAATGGCAGGGGAAGGAAGAGATTCTGTAACCTCGGGTTAACTTTTTGTCAAAGGCGTCCCGTCCTGTTGTGTATTTCCAGCAGTTTCCTACTTTCACAGGTGGAGATACCGGGGCTGGACCTTGTTCCTAAAATACAATGGGATAGGGATAAAATTTCCTCACGTGCTCAGGGCTAAATAAATGATTGAAGTTCTACAATGGATTAATTAATGAAGTTTAAATCAATGAATCTTCTTTTTCCACATGAGATGCATGAAACCCTTTCTTATAAGGTTTTAATTTTGATGGAAGTGTAATTTCCCTGGCCGGAAATCGACCCAGTGTCGCGGTGGTGAGAGCGCCGAATCCTAATCACTGGACCACCAGGGAACGCTGCATTGCTGCATGGATGCATCGTAATGCTTGATGTGATGAATTTTTATCCCTATCTCATTTACACGCTGTATGAGAAAGGTTTAAAATTGTAAGTGCTCATGACTCAGTTATATAACCATTGATTTTGTGTGCGTCTACTCTTGATAGGAGGTGCACTTGAGTCCGAAGTTCCAGTTCTTTTTATGTATCATTAGAATCAATTTTCCCCATTATCTTTAAACCCAATAAATTAATTTATATTGAGTGGGCTGGATGGAGGAACATGATCCATGTAAAAAAATTGTTATAGCTTTAATTGAGCTGAATGCTCATAAAAGTATTGGAGTGGGAACTCACTGGATAACAGCACAGCTGGCAATGTTTGTGGAATATATTCGTGCAGCCAAAATGCACAATGACAACCTAGAACCGTGCGGCACTGAAACCTCGCGGGAAAACTGTTGAATGCTTCGCCCGTATGTGGGGTTGAACCACCCACCGATTAGTTACCAACCAAATGCTCTAAACCATTCCGCCACAGATACTCACTGCAAGACATCTAAAACCAGGGTGTCAGTCAATTAAAGCTTCAGATTGCTCCGTCCGGGATGGAACTTGTCCGCTCTCAGTTCTACTTTTCCCAAGTAAAGTGTGGGACATTTATTGTGGATGTGTGGAAGCAGTCTGGTCCCGCACACTGCAGACACTCCCATGTCAGCGCCAACCAGCTCTCCCGCAACCGTTGTAATCTACCATCCAGCCTTCCGGTGCCTTGTCTGTGACGAATAATGTTTCAAATGTTTTGGCATGCTTGCTTCCATGGTGTAATGGTGAGCACTCTGGAGTTTGAATCCAGTGATCTGAGTTCAAATTTCAGTGTAATTCAAGTTCATGTTGTGCCAGCTGCTGAACATTTAGGACACAGAAGTGAAATGCACCTGGTGCTGGTGGTCAGTTTTCTTGACTTTGTCACTGATGCTTGATCGACAAGTCGAGTTGTCAAATTGTGTGCTCAACCTTCAGTTATCTGCTGCAAATCAGCGGAGGAGAAATCACTTCGTTGTCTAATGCTGCCTTTGCCTGCACAATGTGTGCTGAGATTATCTGTGCAACATGCATTCCGTAGGATGAATAAAAGCAATGCTTTTTGAAAGGCATGCACTGCATGTTTTGCACTCGACAAAAAGTTGCATTTTCTTTTCATTAATTTTAAATTAATGCATTGCAATGCCAACTCACTTTTTACGTGTCAAGATCGATAATTAGCAGAGCGTAATAAAGAGATCGCAAAGTTTCTGTTTTAGGAATGGACTCAGTCGAGAATATTTTGTGGATTTTATTTTTCGGAGACTATTTTCCCTATGCTGGGGTCATCCTGCGCAGACATGTGAAAAAGCTGGTTTTGTAAAAACTACAGAGACAGCATGGCAGTGAGCTGGGACAAAAGACCACTCAGTCATCCATTGACAAAAGAGCTGTCAGCCAGGAAGGGGGGCAAAGTACAAAGCCACTCTAATTTGTAAAAGCACTTCTCACCTCCATCTCAGAAGGAGACACAGAACAATGAACCCACCAGCCTGGCCAGCCAAGGAGGAGCTGGGTCTTTCCCAACAGAAAGACTCAGAGAGATGCCCAGATTAAGGGCCATTAGCCCAATGCATGGGTGGGATGGCCCATCACTGACTAAGTACCCATGCTGAGAAACAAAGGGGTTTTAAAGATTGGCGTGAAAGATAGGGGTAGCAAGACTCCCAGAAAGACAGGGTCCTTTCCACTTTATTTTTTGCTTCGAGCTTGGTGTGAAGCTTTGAGCTTGCAGCTTGCAGCTTCTGTCCAGAGAGAGCTCTCTCTCGCTCTCGCTCTCGCTCTCGCTCTCGCTCTCGCTCTCGCTCCACCGATCGATGTGCCAGAGGAAGGGGCTGCAGTACTGCAGAAGAAGCCACCGAGACTGAAGACCAGGCAGTGACTTCCCACAGCTGAGCAGAGCAAGGAACCGGGCTGCGTGTGGTGGTGAACATGTTCGCGAGTGTCCCAAGCCAGTAACCAGATATCCAAGGCCAGCTGGGTAAGGGCTCAGGGTTTACTCAGAAGTGATGCTTTTCTGGGCTATTCTGGGGTAGGGTAATTAATTGGTAGGGGTGGGGTTAGAATCCACCAGGGAATTACTGCGTGTTACTCGGTCTCATTTCTGTATTGTATGTATGTTGTTTGTAATCTGGATTTTATTCTCCATAGAGACAATGATTTCGTTTAGTAGAGCATGTTTTAGCCAGTGTATGCTAGAACAAAAAAATATACGATGATTTATCACCGAAGCATTCTTTCCATGACTCATTTAATTTACACTCTGATTAATAATTCCCGGATCTAGAACTTTCGTAAGGTGGGGACGAATCAAACCTTCCGTCTGGCAATTGGGCGAGGATCACAAACACTTACAATATTTACCACAGGATATACTTGCTTTGGAAGCAGTTCAGGGAAGGTTCACTGGGTTGACTCCGGAGATGAGGGGGTTGACTTATGAGGAAACGTTGAGTAGGTGGGGCCTCTACTCATTGGAATTCAGAAGAATGAGAGGTGATATTATCGAAATGTATAAGGTAATGAGGGAGCTTGACCAGGTGGATGCAGAGAGGATGGTGCCACTGATCGGGGAGACTAGAACTTGGGGGCATAATCTCAGAATAAGGGGCCGCCCATTTAAATCTGTGATGAGGATGAATTTCTTCTCTCAGAGGGTTATAAATCTGTTGAAGTCACTGCCTCAGAGAGCTGAGAAAGCCACAACATTAAATAAATTTAAGAAACAGATAGCTTCTGAACTGATAAGGGACTAAGGCTTATGGGGAAAGGGCAGGGAGGTGGACTTGGATCCAGGATCGGATCAGCCATGATCATATTAAATGGCGGAGCAGGCTCGAGGGGTCTTATGTCCTGAATAGCGACACATTAAAAAATGATTTTATCATGGTTACACCTTATCTTAACGTTTGTCAAACAGTTGGCTCATTGGTCTAGGGCTCTTATTCTCCGTTCGGAGTTGTGAATTGTAATTTACGAGTGGTCCCAGACGAGCCCTTGTATTGCTCACAAATTTTGAAATTGCATCAAACTTTTGCAAAGAGGGACTTGCATTTCTGCAGTGCCTTTCAGGAACTCATGACGCCAAAAGTGCTTTACAGCCGTTGAGTTATGTTTGAAGTGTTGTAATTTGGGGAAAGATGTGGCCAGATCACCAAACATCAACCTCAACTCTTTGCACAGGAGTTTGGTGCAAATAATCAGGCGTCTCAGGGATTTAGACTTTCTCTGAATAAGTTCTGCTTGTTTCGGCATTCAAGATTGAAACAGCAACTGGGCTTCAATCTCACGGGAGGTTTGGGGTTGATGTGCGTCGCTTTCAATCTTTGAAATTTCACCAAGCAAAGAAACGGTGAATCCAACTGTCCTTGTAAGCATTTAGCTCCCGTTTAATCACAGGAATGTCCGCAGTCAGGAGATGAAAAGGAATTAAAACCTAATACCGGCTTCAGGACAATCAGAATACTTTGTCACAGAAAAGGCACCGGAATGCTGGAAGGTAGATCACACCGGTTGCGAGAGAGCTGGTTGGTGGTGACATGGAAGTGTCTGCAGTGTGCGGGATCAGATTGCTTGCACGCATCCACTATGAATTTCGCTCCATTTATTTGGGAAAAGTACAACTGAGAGTGGACAAGTTCCATAATGGTCGGAGCAATCTGAAGCTTTAACTGACTGACACCCTGGTTTTGGATGTCTTGCACCGTATATTTCCGTCAGTCCCTGTGGCGCAATGGGTTAGCGCTTTCGGCTGTTAACTGAAAGGTTGATGATTCGACCCCGCCCAAAGTCGAAGTCTTTAACTGTTTTTCCCCGGATATTCAGTGCCACAAAGTCCCAGGTTGTCATTGTGCGTTTTGGCTGCACGCATCTATTCCTCAAATGTTGCCAGCTGTGCTATTATCCAGTTAGTTCCCACTCCAATATTTTATGAGCATTCAATTCAAGTAAAACGTTAAAAATTTTTACATGGATCATGTTCCTCCGTCCAGCCCACAAGAAATATATTATGTTATTGGGTTTAAAGAAACTGGTGGAAATTGATTCTATTGATACATATATCGAACTGGAACTTCGGTCTCAAGTGTCCTCCTATAAAGAATCGGCACACACACAATCAATGGTTTTACAACTGAGTCATAAACACTTACAATTTTAAACCATTCTCATACAGCGTGTAAATGAGATAGGGAAAAAACTTCATCACATGTAAAGAGAAAATGAATGATTGAAGATACCACTGTTCCTCAGTCATTATATTCTTATTTATTTCATTCTGAAGAAGGTTATCGGCTAATTAACGGTGGTGAAAAGAATTCTTACTTTGGCACGTTGGCTGCATGTCGTCAATTTTAAAGGTTTTGAATTTAAAAATGGTGTCACAAAAGTTATTGCCGAGACCTGGAATCAAAGCTGTTTTTCGGTGGCACACGGAGCGGTTTTACCCAATCATTTAAAGATGATTTCAAAGAACCACGTGGCGTTAAGTTCACATCACTGTTACCATTTGTTTTGGTGTGAAACAAGTGGATTGAAAAGGCCAATAATGTTAAACACAGAGTAAAGCTACCACTACACAGTCACATCAAAGCCTCCCAGGGCAGGTAAAGTACGCGTTAGACACAGCGTAAAGCTTCCTCTACATTGTCCCATCATACTCTCCCAGGAAAGGCACAGCACGGGGTTAGATACAGAGTACAGCTCCCTCTACACTGTATAATCAGACACTCCCAGGTTAGGTACAGGGGATTAGATACAGTGTAAAACTCCCTCTATACTGTCCCATCAAACACTCCCAGGGCAGGTACAGGGGTTAGATACAGAGTAAAGCTCCCTCTACACTGCCCCATCAAACACTCCCAGTGCAGGAACAGGGGTTAGATAGAGAGTAAAGCTCCCTCTACACTGCCCCATCAAACATTCGCAGGGCCGGTACACCTTTAATCAGCTAACGTTAAATTAGGGAATAGTCGGTCTCTGTAATCAATCTCCCAGTGTTAACATAAAATGGCGACCATTAACAAATGTAAAATGGATGACTGAAGATCGGTGTGTGCATTGTCACTGTGGTTCTGGGAGAGTTTCAAAGAGACAGAGGGAGAGAGAAGGAGAGAAAATCAGAGAGAGACAGAGAATGAGAGACCCAGAGACAGGGAGAGAGAGACAGAGAGTGAGAGACAGAGAGTGAGAGACAGAGAGTGAGAGATAGAGAGTGAGAGATAGAGAGTGAGAGATAGAGAGTCAGGGAGAGAGAGACAGGGAGCGAGAGACAGGGAGAGAGAGACAGGGAGTGAGACAGGGAGAGAGAGACCTGGACAGAGAAAGTCAGAGAGAGACAGAGAGACAGAGAGAGATAGAGAGTGAGAGATAGAGTGTGAGAGACAGAGAGTGAGAGATAGAGAGTGAGAGATAGAGAGTGAGAGATAGAGAGTCAGGGAGAGAGAGACAGGGATCGAGAGACAGGGAGAGAGAGACAGTGAATGAGACAGGGAGAGAGAGACCTGGACAGAGAAAGTCAGAGAGAGACAGAGAGAGAGAGAGAGCGAGACAGAGAGAGACAGAGGGAGACAGAGTGAGGCAGAGGGAGACAGAGGGAGACAAAGGGAGACAGAGGGAGAGAGGGAGAGACAGACAGTGAGAGACAGAGAAAGAGACATAGAGAGAGAGAGACTGAGAGAGAGAGACAGAGCGAGACAGAGAGAGAGACACACAGAGCCAGAGAGACAGAAAGACTGAGAGAGATACAGAGGGACAGAGAGAGAGAGAGAGATAGACAGGGAGAATGAGACAGAGATAGACAGAGCGAGTGAACGAGACAAGGAGAGAGAGAGGGACAGAGATACAAAGAGGGAGAGAGACAGGGAGACTGAAAGAGAGAGCGAGAGAGAGAGAGCGACAGACAGAGAGAGAGACGGACAGAGAGAAAGCGAGAGGGACAGAGAGAGTTGGGCATTTAATCTCCCTCCACACTGTCCCATCAAACCTCCGCGGGCAGGTAAAGCACGGAGTTAGATACAGAGTCCCTCTCTCTCTCGCTCTCTCTTTCAGTCTTCCTGTCTCTCTGTTAATCTCTCTCTCTGTCTGTTCCTCTCTCACTCTCGCTCTCTGCACTATCCCGTCAAACACTGCCAGGGCAGGTACAGGCGGTTAGATACAGAGTAAAGTTAGCTCTGCACTGTCCTATCAATCACTCCCAGGGCAGGTATAGCTTTAAGCAGCTAACTTTGAATTAGGGAGTAGTCGGTCTCTGTAATCAATCTCCAGTGCGAACATAAAATGACGACCATGAACAAATGTAAAATGGTGACTGAAGATCGGTGTGTGCATTGTCACTGTGGTTCTGGGAGAGCTGCAGAGAGACAGCGAGAGAGAAAGAGAGAGGGAGAGATATACAGCGAGACTGGAAAAGACAGAGTAACAGAGTGGGAGAGAGACAGAGAGAGAGAGAGAGATTGATCGGGAGAGAGAGCGAAATGGAAAGATAAAGACATGGAGAGATAGAGAGAGTGAGAGAGAGACAGAGCAAGAGGGAGAGAGAGACAGATAGACAGAGAGAGAGGGAAAGATATACATAGAGAGAAACAGAGATGGGAAGCGAGAGAGAGAGAGGGAGAGGGAGAGATAGAGGGAGGGGGGAAAGACAGATAATCACAGGGAGGGGCAGAGAGAGAGAGAGACAGAGAGAGAGAGCGCGAGGCAGAGCAAGACAGAGAGAGAGAGAGACAGAGAGAGCGGCAGAGTGAGAGAGACAGGGAGACAGAGGGGAAGAAAGAGAAAGACAGAGAGACGGAGATATAGAGAGAGAGAGAGACAGAAAGAGAGAGAGAGCGGGAGAGAGAGTGAGCGAGCGAGAGGTAGAAACAGATAGAAAGAGACAGAGAGAGACAGAGATATATCGAGAGGTAAAGAGATACAGACAGAGAGAGAGACCGGGAGAGACCGGGAGAGACAGAGAGCGAGAGAGGGAGAAAGATAGAGATAGACACAGAGAGAGATATAGAGACAGAGATATATAGAGAGGCACACAGGCACAGAGAGAGAGAGAGACATAGAGAGAGCGACAGAGAGAGAGAGAGAGAGTGACAGAGAGAGAGAAAGACAGAAAGACAGAGAGAGAGAGAGATGGAGAGAGAGAAAGAGATACAGAGAGATAGAGAGAGAGAGAAAGAGATGGAGACAGAGAGCGAGAGGAAGACAGAGTCAGTGACAGAGAGAGATAGAGACAGAGAGAGAGAGAGACAGACAGTCAGAGAGCGCGGGAGAGAGAGATAGCGAGAGAGAGAGAGGGAGAGACAGAGTGAGAGAGAAAGAGACAGAGAGCGACACAGCGAGACAGAAATAGAGACAGAGTGACAGGGATAGGCAAACAGAGATAGGCAGACAGAGGGAGATAGAGAGAGAGAGAGACAGGGAGAGAGAGACAGAGTGAGACACAAAGATAAATACAGAGCGAGAGAGAGAGACAGAGAGAGACCGAGTGACAGAGGCAGAGAGACAGGGATAGAGAGAAACAGAAACAGAGAGAGAGAGAGAGACCGAGAGAGAGACAGAGAGACAGAGAGAGAGAGAGAGAGAGAGAGAGAGAGAGAGAGAGAGAGAGAGAGAGAGAGACAGAGAGTGAGAGAGACAGGGAGACTGAACGAGAGAGGGAGAGAGAGGGACAGAGATACACAGATGGAGAGAGACATATAGACTGGAAGAGAGAGCGAGAGAGAGCAACAGATAGAGAGAGAGACTGACAGAGAGAAAGCGAGAGGGACAGAGAGAGTTGTGCATTTAATCTCCCTCCACACTGTCTCATCACACCTCCCCTGGCAGGAAAAGCACGGGGTTAGATACAGAGTCCCTCTCTCTCGCTCTATCTTTCAGTCTCCCTTTCTCTCTGTCAGTCTCTCTCTCTGTCTGTTCCTCTCTCACTCTCGCTCTCGACACTAGCCCATCATACACTCCCAGGGCAGGTACAGGATATTAGATACAGAGTAAAGCTCCATCTACACTGTCACATTAAATACTCCCTGGGCAGATACAGCACGGGGTTAGATACAGAATAAAGCTCTCTCAACACTGTCCCATCATACACTCCCAGGGCAGGTACAGGGGGTTAGACACAGAGTAAAGCTCGCTCTACACTGTCCCATCAAACCCCCCCCAGGGTAGCTATAGGGGGTTAGATACAAAGTAAAGCTCCCTCTACACTGTCCCATCAAACACACTCAGAGTATGTGCAGGGGGTTAGATATAGAGTAAAGCTCCGTCGACACTGTGCCATCAAACACTCCCAGGGCAGGTACACCTTTAAGAAGCTAACGTTAAATTAGAGAGTCGTCGGTCTCTGTAAACAATCTCCCAGTGTTAACACAAAATGACGACCAATAACAAATGTAAAATGGATGATTGAAGATCGGTGTGTGCATTGTCAGTGTGGTGTTGGGAGAGCTTCAGAGAGACAGAGAGACAGAGAGGGAGAGATGTACAGGGAGACTGAAAGAGAGAGAGAGAGAGAGAGAGGGATAGATGGAGATACAGAGTGAGAGAGAGAGAGAGAGATTGATAAAGAGAGTGAGGGAAAGGCAAAGATAAAGACATGGAGAGATACAGAGAGAGAGAGAGAGAGACAGAGCAAGAGGGAGAGAGAGACAGATAGATCGAGAGTGAGGAAAGATAGAGAGAGAGAGAAACAGAAACGGAGAGCGAGAGAGGGAGAGGGAGATAGAGAAGGGTGGGGAAGACAGAGAGATACAGAGAGAGAGAGGCAGAGCGAGAGTGAGAGAGAGAGAGAGAGAGCGAAGGAAAGATGGAGAGAGAAATAGAGACGGAAAGAGAGAGAGGGAAAGATAAAGGCAGTGAGAAAGAGAGAGACAGCGACAGAGAGAGAGAGAGACAGAGAGAGAGAGACAGAGACAGAGCGAGACAGAGCGAGAGAGAGAGAGAGAGAGACAGAGTGAGACAGAGTGTGACAGAGGGTAAAACAGAGAAAGACAGAGATAAATAGACACAGATAGAGGGAAAGAAACAGAGAGAGAGAGAGATCGAGAGAGACAGGGAGAAAAAGAGAGAGAGCGAGAGAGAGACAGAGAGGGAAAGATAGAGAGAGAGAAACAGAGACGGAGAGGGAGAGAAACAGAGACGGAGAGAGAGTGGGGGAGAAAGACAGAGAGAGACAAAATGAGAGACAGAGAGAGAGACAGAGAGAGAGAGTGGGGCGACAGAGACAGAGAGAGAGAGAGATAGAGTGAGAGGGAGAGAGGGCGAATGAGAGAGAGACAGAGAGAGAGACAGAGCGAGAGAGACAGACAGAGAGAGAGACAGAGAGAGCTAGTTTGGGGATTGATACAGGGCTATGGGGAGAGAGTGGGGCAGTTGGATTAGTTTGGGGATTGATACAGGGCTATGGGGAGCGAGCGGGGCAGTGGGATTAGTTTGGGGATTGATGCAGGACTATGGGGAGAGAGCGGGGAAGTGGGATTAGTTTGGGGATTGATACAGGACGATGGGGAGAGAGCTGGGCAGTGGGATTAGTTTGGGGATTGATACAGGGCTATGGGGAGAGAGCGGGGCAGTGGGATTAGTTTGTGGATTGATACAGGACTATGGGGAGAGTGCGGGGAAGTGGGATTAGTTTGGGTGAAATTGAGCACCCATTTTACATAAGATGCGTGGTGACCATTTTACACCAGAATACGTGTCTGGGTGATCTGTGAACAAACCTGGTTTGCCTGTCTGGGCTCGGGGCTTTGTGTATTGTTCCTAGTCTCTGGGTCCTTCGTGTATTGGAAGAGTTTGAAGTCCGTCACACCTTGTTTAACCATTTCATTCTTTCAGGGCATTGATGGTAAACAGCTTAAATCCTGTGTATCTGTGACGGGGCAACACAATCGAATTTACACCTTATTCAAACCAACAAAACTTGCTTCTCCATTTCCTGCCGTGCGAATATATCCTCCCATCAAACTCTCCCAGGGCATGTACAGCATGGGGTTAGATACAGATTAACGCTCCCTCTACACGGTCCCATCAAACACTCCCAGGGCAGGAACAGCACGGATTAGATACAGAATAAACCTCCCTCTAAACTGTCCCATAAAACACTCCCAGGGCAGGTATAGCACGAGGTTAGAATAAGAGTAAAGCTCCCTCTACTCAGTCCCATCAAACAATCCCAGGGCAGGGACAGGGGGTTAGATATAGAATAAAGCTCCCTCTACATTTACACTGTTCCAGCAAACACTCCCAGAGCAGGTACAGGGGGTGAGATACAGAGTAAAGCTCCCTCTAGACTGTCCCATCAAACAATCCCAGGGCAAGTACAGCACGGGGTTAGATACAGAAGAAATCTTCCTCTACACTGTCCCATCAAATACGCCGAGGACAGTTACAGGGGGTCAGATACAGAGTAAAGCTCCCTCTGCACTGTCCCATCAAACACTCCCAGGGTAGGTACAGGGGGTTAGGTACAGTGTAAAGCTCCCTATACACTTACACTGTTCCATCAAACAATCCCAGGGCACGTACAGGGGGTTAAATACAGAGTACAGCTCCCTCTACACTGTCCCATCAAACAATCCCAGGGCAGGTACAAAGATTAGATACAGAGTAAAGCTCCCTCTACACTGCCCCATCAAACACTCCCAGCGCAGGTACAGGGGTTAGAGACAGAGTAAAGCTCCCTCTACACTGCCCCATCAAACACTCCTCGGGCCGGTACACCTTTAAGCAGCTAACGTTAAATTAGTGTGTAGTCGGTCTCTGTAATCAATCTCCCAGTGTTAACTTAAAATGCCGACAATTAACAAATGTAAAATGGATGACTGAAGATCGGTGTGTGCATTGTCACTGTGGTTCTGGGAGAGCTTCAAAGAGACAGAGAGAGAGAGAGTGAGAGAGATACAGAGAGATAGCAGACATACAGAGAGAGTGAGACAGAGAGAGAGAGAGTCACAGAGACAGAGAGAGAGGGAAAGACAGAGAGAGAGAGAAACAGAGACGGATAGAAAGAGAGAGAGAGAGGGGGGGAGAAGACAGAGAAAGACAGGGAGGGGCAGAAAGACAGAGAGGGAGAGAGAGAGAGGCAGCGCAAGACAGAGAGAGGGACAGAGAGAAAGACAGAGTGAGAGAGAGAGAGAGAGAAGCACGGAGTCAGTGGGGAAGACAGAAAAATACAGAGAGACGGAGAGACCGAGAGAGAAAGAGGGCGAGAGAGGGAGGGAGAGAGAGAGAGAAAGAGAGGGAGAGAGAGAGAGAGAGAGAGCTAGAAACAGATAGAGAGAGATAGAGATAGAGATATTTAGAGAGGGAAAGAGACACAGACAAAGATACCGAGAGAGACAGAGAGCGAGAGAGGGAGAAAGATAGAGATAGACACAGATAGAGAGAAATAGAGATATATAGAGAGGCAGAGAGGCACAGAGAGAGAGAGAGAGACATAGAGAGCGCGACAGATAGAGAGTGACGGAGAGAGAGACAGAAAGACAGAGAAAGAGATAGATAGAGAGAGAAAAAGAGAGTCAGAGACAGAGAGAGGCAGACAGAAAGTAAGAGAGCGCGCGAGAGACAGGGAGAGATAACGAGAGAGAGAGGGAGAAACACAAAATGAGAGAGACAGAGAGAAAGAGAGAGACAGTCGGAGAGAGAGGCAGAGAGAGGCAGTCGGAGAGAGAGACAGAGAGAGGTAGACAGAGACAGAGAGAGAGAAAGACAGAGATAGGCAGACAGATAGAGAGAGAGACAGAGAGACAGAATTATAGAGAGATACAGAGAGAGAGAGACAGAGAGAGAGGGAGACGGAACGAGATAGAGAGAGACTCAGAGAGAGAAGGTGAGAGAGCAACAGAGAGAGAGAGACAGAGAGACAGAGACAGAGAGAAAGACAGAGATAAAGACAGAGAGAGAGGAAACCGAGAGAGCGACAGACAGAGAGAGAGAGGGAAAGACAGATAGAGAGACAGAGAGAGAGACAGAGAGAGGCACAGAGGGAGATTGATAGGCGCGAGGCAAAGACGGAGAAAAAGACACGGAGAGATACAGAGAGAGAGAGGCAGAGCGAGAGTGAGAGAGAGACAGAGAGAGAGAGAGAGACAGAGACAGAGCTAGGCAGAGCGAGAGCGAGAGAGAGAGAGAGAGAGAGAGAGAGAGAGACAGAGTGAGACAGAGTGAGACAGAGGGGAAAACAGAGAAAGACAGAGATAGAGACACACAGATCGAGGGAAAGAAACAGAGAGAGAGAGAGATTGAGAGAGACAGGGAGAAAGAGAGAGAGAGAGCGAGAGAGAGACAGAGAATGAAAGATAGAGAGAGAGAAACAGAGACGGAGAGGGAGAGAAACAGAGACGGAGAGAGAGTGGGGGAGAAAGCCAGAGAGAGACAGAATGAGAGTCAGAGAGAGAGACATAGAGAGAGAGAGGGCGAATGAGAGAGAGGCAGAGAGAGAGACAGAGATAGAGAGACAGACAAAGTGAGATACAGAGAAAGCTAGTTTGGGGATTGATACAGGGGTATGGGGAGAGAACGGGGCTGTGGGATTAGTTTGGGGATTGATACAGGGCAATGGGGAGAGAGCGGGGCAGTGGGATTAGTTTGGGGATTCATACAGGGCTATGGGGAGAGAGCGGGGCAGTGGGATTAGTTTGGGGATTGATACAGGGCAATGGGGAGAGGGCGGGACAGTGGGATTAGTTTGGGGATCGATACAGGGCTATGGGGAGAGAGCGGGACAGTGTGATTAGTTTGGGGATTGATACAGGGCTATGGGGAGAGAGCGGGGCAGTGGGATTAGTTTGGGTATTCATACAGGACTATGGGGCGAGAGCGGGGCAGTGGGATTAGATTGGGGATTGATACAGGGTTATGGGGAGAGAGCGGGGCAGTGAGATTACTTTGGGGATTGATACAGGGCAATGGGGAGAGAGCGGGGCAGTGGGACTAGTTTGGAGATTGATACAGGGCTCTGGGGAGAGAGCGGAGCAGTGGGATTAGTTTGGGTGAAATTGAGCACCCATTTTACATGAGATGAGTGGTGACCATTTTACACCAGGACACGTGTCTGGGTGATCTGTGAACAAACCTAGTTTGCCTGCCTGGGCTCGGGGCTTTGTGTATTGGTCCCAGTCACTTGGTCCTTCATGTGTTTGAAGAGTTTGAAGTTGGTCATATCATTTCATTCTTTCAGGGCATTGATGGTAAACAGCTTCAATCCTGTGTATCTGTGAGGGGGCGACACATTCGAATTTACACCTTATTCAAACCAAAAAAACATGCTTCTCCATTTCCTGCCCTGCGAAGATATCCGCCCATTAAATACTCCCAGGGCAGATACAGGGGGTTAGATTCAGAGTACAGCTCCCTCTACTCTGTCCATTCAAACACTCCCAGGACAGTTACAGTATGGGGTTAGACACAGAGTAAAGCTCACTCTGCACTGTCCCATCAAATACTCCCAGGGCAGCTACAGCACGGATTAGTTGACAGAATAAACCTCCCTCTACACTGTCCCATCAAACACTCCCAGGGCACATACAGCACGGATTAAATACAGAGTGAAGCTCCCTCTACACTGTCCCATCAAACACTCGCAGGGCAGGTACAGGGGGTTAGATACAGAGTAAAAGTCCCTCTACACTGTCCCATCAAACACTCCAAGCGCAGGTACAGGGGGTTAGATAGAGAGTAAAGCTCCCTCTACACTGTCCCATCCAACACTCCCAGGGCAGGTACACCATTAAGCAGCTAACGTTAAATTAGAGAGTAGTCGGTATCTGTAATCAATCTCCCAGTGTTAACATAAAATGGCGACCATTAACAAATGTACAATGGATGACTGAAGATCGGTGTGTGCATTGTCGCTGTGGTTCTGGGAGAGCTTCATAGAGACAGAAGGAGAGAGAAGGAGAGAAAAACATAGAGAGACAGAGAGTGAGAGACCCAGAGACAGGGAGAGAGAGACAGAGAGGGAGAGAGAGAGTTTGACAGAGAGAGATAGACAGAGAGAGAGAGAGAGAGTGAGAGATAGAGAGTGAGAGATAGAGAGTGAGAGATAAAGAGTCAGGGAGAGAGAGACAGAGAGAGAGAGACAGGGGGAGAGAGACAGGGAGAGAGACAGGGAGAGAGAAACTTGGAAAGAGTGAGTCAAAGAGAGAGAGAGATACAGAGGGACAGAGAGAGAGAGAGACAGGGAGAATGAGACAGAGATAAACAGAGCGAGTGAACGAGACAAGGAGAGAGAGAGGGACAGTGAGAGTTTGTGTGACAGAGAGCGAGAGTGGCAGAGAGTGTCAGAGAGAGGGAGAGACAGTCAAAGAGAGAGAGGGATAGAGAGAGATAGGGAGAAAGAGAATGATAGAGAGATACAGAGAGAGAGAGAGAAACAGAGAGAGAGACCGAGTTAGTGAGAGAGAGATACAGAGAGAGAGAGAGAGGGGCACAGAGGAGGGACAGAGAGAGAGATAGAAATGAAAAGAGAGAGGAGAGAAAGACAGAGAGACAGAGAGAGAAACTCAGAGATACAGAGAGTGAGAAAGGCAGAGAGAGAGAGAAAGAGAGAGGGAGACAGGCAGACAGACCGAGAGATGGTGAGAGAGAGACAGAGAGAGAGACAGAGAGCGAGACACAGAGAGAGAGAGATAGAAAGAGAGAATGAGAGGGCGGGAAAGAGATAGAGAATGAGAGACAGAGAGAGAAAGACAGAGAGATAGAGAGACAGAAATACAGAGAGAGAGAGAAAAACACAGAAATAAAGACAGAGAGAGAGAAACACAGAGTGACAGAGATAGTCAGAGAGACAGAGATTGATAGAGAGAGGGAAAGAGAGATATAAAGACAGGGAGAGATACAGAGAGCGATTGACAGAGCAAGGGGGAGAGGGAGACAGAGAGAGAGGGAAAGATATAACGAGAGAGAAAAAGAGACGGAGAGAGAGAGCAATAGGGAGAAAGACAGAGAACGACAGAGAAAGACAGAAAGACAAAGAGAGAGTGACATCGGGAGGGAGCGAGAGGCAGACACAGTGAGAGAGAGAGAGAGGGAGAGCTAGAAACAGATCGAGAGAGATGGAGATATATCGAGAGGGAAAGAGATCCAGACAAAGAGAGCCATATAACGAGAGAGCGAGAGAGACAGAGACAAGAGACAGAGAGAGAGAGAGGGTGAAAGAGAGAGAGAGTGACAGAGATAATCAGACAGACAAAGCGAGAGAGAGATAGAGAGAGATAGAGAGAGCCAGAGAGTGAGAGAGCGAGACAGAGAGAGAGAGTGAGAGAGAGAAAGAGAGAGAGAGAGAGAGAGAGAAAAAGCGAAAGAGAGAGATCGGCAGACAGAGAGAGATAATGAGAGATAATCAGACAGACAAAGCGAGAGACAGAAAGAGAGAGAGCGAGAGACAGAGACAGAGAGACAGAGAGAGACAGAGAGAGAGACACAGAGAGAGACAGAGACAGAGAAAGCGAGAGTGAGAGAGCGAGAGACCGAGAGAGAGACAGAGAGACAGAGAGAGAGAGGGGGAGAGAGACAGAGAGATAGACATAGACAGAGAGAGAGAGAGAGAGAGAGCGAAAGAAACAGATGGATAAAAGTAGAGGTATAGAGAGAGGGAAAGAGATACAGAGGTGGAGAGAGAGGGAGACAGATAGAGAGAGAGAGACAGAGAGGGAAAGATAGAGAGAGAGAGAAAAACAGTGACAGAGAGAGTGACAGAGAGAGAGCGAGATAGAGGGGAAGACAGAGAAAGACAGAGAGATAGAGAGAAAGACAGAGGGAGAGAGAGGAAGAGAGAAAGACAGAGCGAGCGAGAGAGACAGGAGAGAGAGAGAGAACTAGAAACAGATAGTAACATAGAGATATATAGAGAGGGAAAGAGATACAGAGAGAAAGAGACCAAGAGAGACAGAGAGAGAGGGTTAGTTTGGGATTGATATAGGACTATGGGGAGAGAGCGGGGCAGTGGGATTAGTTTGGCGATTGATTCAGGGCTATGGGGAAAGTACGGGGCAGTGGGATTAGTTTGGGATTGATACAGGGCGATGGAGAGAGAGCGGGAAAATGGGATCAGTGTGGGGATTGATACAGGACTATGGGGAGAGAGCGGGGCAGTGGGATTAGTTTGGGGATCGATACAGGACTATGGGGAGAGAGCGGGGCAGTGAGATTAGTTTGGGATTGATACAGGGCTATGGGGAGAGAGCGGGGCAATGAGATTAGTTTGGGATTGATACAGGGCTATGGGGAGAGAGCGGTGCAGTGGGATTAGTTTGGGATTGAAACAGGGCTATGGGGAGAGAGCGGGGCAGTGGGATTAGTTTGGGAATGATACAGGGCGATGGGGAGAGAGCGGGACAGTGAAATTAGTTTGGGCAGTGATACAGGGCTACGGGGAGAGATCGGGCAGTTGGATTAATTTTGGGATTGATACAGGGCTATGGGGAGAGAGCGGGGCAGTGGGATTGACAGCAAAGAATGACAAAAAATGCAATAAACAAAGTAAATATAGATTACGAAGGTAAACTTGCGCAAAACATACAAACAGATAGTAAAAGCTTTTAGAGATATACAAAACGGAAAAGACTGACGAAAGTAAATGTTGGTCCCTTGGAAGATAAAAAGGGGGATTTAGTGATGGTAAATGTGGAAATGGCTGAGACCTTAAACAATTATTTTGCTTCCATCTTCACACTGGAAGACACAAAAACTATGCCAAAATTTTCAGACCACAGGAATGTGGGAAGGGAGGACCTTGAGACAATCACTATCACTAGAAGGGTAGTGCTTGACAGGCTAATGGGGACTGAAGGTAGACAACTCCCCCGGTCCTGATGAAATGCATCCCAGGGTATTAAAAGAGATGTCGGAAGTTATAGCAGATGCATTCTTTATAAACTGTCAACATTCTCTGGACTCTGGGGAGGTAGCAGCGGATTGGAAAGCAGCTCATGTAAAAAAGGGGGTAGGGAAAAGGCAGGTAACTATAGGCCGGTTAGTTTAACATCTGTAGTGGGGAAAATGCTTGAAACTATCATTAAGGAAGAAATAGCGGGACATCTAGATAGGAATAGTGCAATCAAGCAAACGCAGCATGGATTCATGAAAGGGAAATAATTTTTAACTAACTTATTGGAATTTTATGAGGATATAACGAGCATGGTGGATAGAGGTGTACCGATGGATGTGGTGTATTTAGATTTCCAAAAGGCTTTCGATAAGGTGCCACACAAAAGGTTACTGCAGAAGATAAAGGTATGCGGAGTCAGAGGAAATGTATTAGCATGGATAGAGAATTGGTTGGCGAACAGAAAGCAGAGAGTCGGGATAAATGGGTCCTTTTCCGGTTGGAAATCAGTGGTTAGTGGTGTGCCACAGGGATCAGTGCTGGGACGACAACTGTTTACAATATACATAGATGACCTAGAAGAGGGGACAAAATGTAGTGTAACAACATTTGCCATGGACACTAAGATTAGTGGGAGAGCGGGTTGTGTAGAGGACTCAGAGAGGCTGCAAGGAGATTTGGATAGGTTAAGCGAATGGACTGAGGTTTGGCAGATGGAATACAATGTCGCAAAATGTGAGGTCATCCACCTTGGGAAAAAAAACACAGTAAAATGGAATATTATTTGAATGGGGAGAAATTACAACATGCTGCGGTGCAGAGGGACCTGGGGATCCTTGTGCATGAAACTCTTTTGTGCATGAATCCCAAATGTTAGTGTGCAGGTGCAGCAGGTAATCAGGAAGGCGAATGGAATGTTGGCCTTCATTGCGAGAGGCATGGAGTACAAAAGCAGGGAGGTCCTGCTGCAACTGTATAGGGTATTGGTGAGGCCGCACCTGGAGTACTGCGTGCAGTTTTGGTCACCTTACTTAAGGATGGATATACTGGCTTTGGAGGGGGTACAGGGACGATTCACTAGGCTGATTCCGGAGGTAAGGAGGTTACCTTATGATGATAGATTGAGTAGACTGGGTCTTTACTCGTTGGAGTTCAGAAGGATGAGGGGTGATCTTATAGAAACATTTAAAATAATGAAAGGGATAGACAAGTTAGAGACAGAGAGGTTATTTCCACTGGCCGGCGAGACTAGAACTAGGGGGCAAAGCCTGAAAATACGGGGGAGTCAATTTTAAACCGAGTTGAGAAGGAATTTCTTCTCCCAGAGGGTTGTGAATCTGTGTAATTCTCTGCCCAAGGAAGCAGTTGAGGCTAGCTCATTGAATGTATTCAAGTCACAGATAGATAGATTTTTAACCAATAAGGGAATTAAGGGTGACAGGGAGAGGGCGGGTAAGTGGAGCTGAATCCACGACCAGATCAGCCATGATCTTGTTGAATGGCGGAGCAGGCTCGAGGGGCTAGAAAGCCTACTACTGTTCCTAATTCTTATGTTCTTATGTTCTTATAAATTAATGACCCTGGCTGAGTTTTCCCGTCCTACTGGTTGCACACGGGAGAGTGACAGCTCCTTGCACCAATCACCGTGCCGCTTCCCCACAGAGACCCGCCCAGAGGACTGCAGCAGGAAGCGCGCGGTGTGGGGAGGGCGGCAACGTGGCTCCTGAATTGAACCTGCGGCAGTTGAACTGTCGCGCTCAGCACGGAAGTGGTCGGGACATGGCCCCGCCCACCGTGTATGAGATCAGGGCACCGCCCACACAGCCCCTGAGCCCAGCAGCGGGAATGCTGCAATGTGAGAGAATAAAGAGAGAAGGTGCTAGGAACAGTCAGCCTGAGAGCTCAGGCAGTGTGTGTGGGGGGAGAGAGAGAGAATGGAGCTGAGGGAATATCATTGTCTTTGGCCTGACATTCAGGAGCACGGGGCTTTACCTGCTGCTGGGGGCAGTGCAGCTGAAAGATTGAGTGACAATATACAGCACTGTTTCCTGACACAACATGTGAATGCAATAACTGGGGAAAACCAGAGATTGGATCTGGTGTTTAGCAGTGAGCCTGACCTCGGATTGAGAATGCATACTGAACATGGATATTAAATGAATACAGACATTAATGTCGAGAAGTTGAGAACGTGGGAATTATATATGGACAGTATAAGCTAACAAAGAATTCATGGAGAATAGCCATGAAAATCTCAGACTCGAGACTGCAAAATGTTACAACACTAACACAGCTTGAAAAAAATCCCACAGCTTGCAAAAAACCTCAAAGTCTTATGTTATTAACCTGAAATATTAACAGAAGGTCTTTGTTTAAAATCAGACCATATTAAGGTCGGCTTATGAGTGGACAAAGGGAAAGAGGGATCAAAGGGGAGAGGCTGAACTAGAATGTCACTCTAATTGTATCTTGTTATCTTTTACCGAAAATGTATAACCGTCGTCCATTTACAATGTATCGTCACTTTGTCCGTAGGAAGTGGGTGCGATCTATCAGAGTTGCATTCCTTCTGTCTGATAAGGTCCCCGATCGGGATTTGCTTTTTAAATAAAAGCTTGCTTTGTTTAAAGTACAATCAGTATTCGACTCAGTGATTTCACTGAAACAGATTGAAGGAAAAGAATCCAGAAATCAACATTTGGTGTCAGAAGTGCGATCTCAACGGACGACTGCCGAAAACTTGCGAATTAAGAGCCAGACTAGCGTTGGACGAGACGAGGGGAAAGTGGCCACTGGAGTAAGTATACTTACAATACTACTCCAGTTTTCCCCGGTTTGAAAAGTCTGAGGAAAGTTTAGCCACTCGCTGGTTCTCAGGTAGTGTCCGAACGAGATCCAGGACAATCTGGTGAATACCTTTCAAACTTAGAACAGGGATATAGATAGGAAAATTGCGCGATGACGCAAACCAAGCGGCGACTTGGAAAGATAGGTTAGAATAGGTAAGTCTGCCTGGGTTCGAGGCCCAGAGCCTGCTTGGGTTCGAGGCCCAGTGTCTGTGTGGGTTCGAGGCCCAAGTAAAACCGCGCGGCAACACGGAGAGAGAGACAGAATCGCGCGAACCGCATAGGGAAATGCAGAGATTAGGGAATTACGTAAAATTAAGCCGCGGGACGACGTGGTACTGTGTAAATTTTAAATTGTACTCACGCCACATACGGTGTCGATCTTGTATATCACTTGTTCCACCTCGGCTCTGGGTAAGATAACTGAAACCACCACGGGGCGACGTGGAGACAATCAGGACGGATTAGGACCCTGATCCAACGTGCGGCGACACAGGATGGGTAAGTTAGATAAAACTACGAATTCCCTGAAAGGTCATGGATCCAAAAATTAATAGGAAAGAAGAGAGACTCTTGTGAACGTCTATTTTAAATGAGAAATGCGTGTGAGATTTTTCCTGTGGAAAAGAAAGCCAGGGAGTTGTGGTTTGTTTTAGCTCCACCCACTTTTTCAAACAGAATGAAACTTTTTTTTAACCCTTCGTTGTGTTGTCCTGTATGTGGGAAGTTTAAGAGTGTGAACCTTATTGAATTCCATATATTCGGATGATAAGTTACGGAGCCAAGAAACGCACAATGGATAGGTTTGTTGAGTAAAAAAAAAGAAACACTTGGTCCCAGTGGTTAAAAAAGGATTTGACATGCTCACTTACTTGTCGAAAGAAAACATGCAATGATTTATTACATTACAAAGCTTGAATCGGGATTTTGAAATATTCAGAGAAGGCACAGCAAAACAACTGAGATGGATTCAAATGATTCAAAAAAAGTATTATATTAAATCTGCAGATTAGAAGAAATAGTATAACATGACCTTGAGGCTGGAACAATTGAGATAACGAAAAGCAGTCCACAGCCTACGTGCCAGACTTCCCTCTAGTT
Organism: Pristiophorus japonicus; assembly: GCF_044704955.1. Classification (NCBI taxonomy): domain Eukaryota; kingdom Metazoa; phylum Chordata; class Chondrichthyes; family Pristiophoridae; genus Pristiophorus; species Pristiophorus japonicus. The sequence goes on from NW_027254374.1 coordinate 1,630,613, forward strand.
ATGGAAAAGACGAAAAACAAGACGTAACGTACAAATTAGGTGCTGAAAAAAAAAATGTTCTGAGATTTTAAATTATGAGGAAAGTTCCACTGCAGTCTGGAAAAAAATGCATCACTCCTGTCGAGTTGGCAGAAAACTTCCATTAAATTAGGGTTTTCATTGACAGAAGGAGGACATATTAAAAACCGTAGACATCTTGAAGAAAAAGTGCGCACACGAGAAACGTACTCAGAGTTCCACTGGGACCTCTGAGAAAGGTATCAATAGACTACGTAGTTAAAATGGTTGGCTTTGCATTGACCGAGGCTGATGAAGAAATTAAATTTCAGTAAACAAATAGCTATTAAAAATGTGTGGTCTCGTTTTAAATCAATTAAAAAAATATCTTTGGCAAGTACTTGAATAAGAAGTTAAAAAATATTGCAGTTTAATCAAATGCTGCCTTTCCTGATGAAAATATTTTTTTTTCAGATGGTTACGTGAAGTCACGTAATGAAATCAGGTCTTCTTACAAGCCTGTAAATGAGTTAACCCTTTCCATTGACAGCCGTTTCATACTAAACATTAATAATTTGGATTTCTTAATCGAAAAAAGACTCACCGAACAGAAGAATGGTGCGATAGTCAGAATAAAAATAATACTTGCCTGACACAATAAAGAAATAGATACTCAAACAAAACAAATTGAAGAGTTAAAAGGCTAAGATAAATAAGCTGAAAGAGATCCACAAACCCAACTTAACCCTGACCTCCGATTTCACGGAGTGACCTCGACATGCATGGATATAATGCAGAATCAAGGGACCTGTGGGCCCTGGTAAAGCAAACCCTGAGCCCAACTGAGCATGCCCGATTTCTAATTCACCTCGGACGTGCTACTCATGATGCATTGGTGGTTGCTCACCCGAAAGATGTCCAGGATCGCCGAAACGCTGTCTTTAATGCTCTCACCACGACCCTTCAGAAGCCCATCAGTATGGCCGCAGTATGAGAAACTAAACCCAAACGGGAATAAACTGCCGATGAATTCATGGAAAGATTTATTGAAATATACGGAAGTCAATCAGGAGATAATGCCTTCAGGGCAGGAGAGGATGCTCCTCAATTCTGCGCTATCCGACTTCAGTGCCTGCCCTATTTGATTGCTCACGCTATCCGGACAAATAATATGAATTGGGCAGATACCAATGAAGCCCAGATGGAAAGGGCGGTTAAATATTATTGGCAGGAAAAGAAAGGAGAGGTGGGAGGTGCACCCCCAACCCGGGTCAAGGCTGAATACATGACGAGAAAGGAAGAGCCGCCTCGGGTGGAAGGACCAAAACCCGAACCAAGGGGATACCAGATGGAACCGCAGTGTTGTGTGCAGGGTTGGGTGGATAAACAGGGATGTGGTTATACCAACCACCCAAATGGCCCGGGCCCTGCTAATTACGGACCGCTCTACTGTCCCCGGCCTGGTATGGGAAGAGTTCGGGGCTGGGAAAGACGAGATGGATGCTTTAATTGTGGGCAAGAAGGACATTGGAATAGAAATTGTCCCTCCCGTCGGCACAAAGGAGGAAGAGGAGGGAGGCAAGAGGGGAGAGGACGGGGATCTTGCACTAACTTCTCCCAGAACAACCACTTTGTCCAACCGTACCCCGATTCGTATTGACTACGCAGCTTGATTGTGCAGGGACCCTCCCCGGATGACGAACCGATGATATTGTTAAAAATTCGGAATGAGTGGCAACCCTTCTTGATAGATACTTGAGCCTTCATGTCTTCTGCACAATCAAAGCTTAAACTCCCCGCCTTCACTGAAACACAGGGACTGTCAGGATTCCTGGGACAAGTCTCCACATTCCCGGTGTCAGAACCGGTTAAAATGGGTTACCAGGAAGAATCGGTGGAACATCGATTTGTTATCACAACCAATCTGGACTGTAAGTTGATGGCTAGAGACCTCCTCTGCAAATTCCAGTTGCATTTGGAGTGTGGAGATGATGGGATTATTGTAAAACAGGGAACCCTTAAGCGGCAGTATTATACCACTAGAACACCTCAGTTGTGGTCTTTGGACCTGCCGCAGGCACCATATCACGTGACCCTAGCATACGATCCCAGTGGAAAGAATCAGGACCTGCAGAATATTTATCATGGTCACGAAGGGGAAGTGAAGGAAATTCTATTGAGGGCTCGAGTTACTGAATTGGAAGGTAAGGCAGATGGACAGCCCCCAACGGTGGCACCACATATTACTCGTGAAGTATTACCTCCCCACCACGCTAAGGATTTGGGAGTTATGGTGCGCTAGGCTATAGACGAGGATGACTCTACCAACCAGGATGTGCAAATTGTAAAACATGGCCGATCAGTCCAATTCCACGGGGAGCCCGAGAATGTCTTAACAACTCTGCAGCATCATTCTGGCTCTGACATCCCTGACTATGTGGAGCCTCATGTGTGGGCAGAGGACCCCTCCCAAGTGGATTATACTCCCATTGATCCGAATGACATCCCAGTGCAGGGCAATGTGGACTGGCCCTCTATCCGACAGTACCCACTGAAATCACAGGCAATACCGAGTATCCACCGAGCTTTGGAGGCTAGCCGAGTCGAACCAAAATATTAACCGGCATCTACAATAGCCTTCAATCCGCTGTCAACATCACCTTCCAGCAGGATATTGTTGTGTACACCTCTCACTCCGTAGCTGCCCTCCTGTGCCAACTGCAGACTCAACACCTTACCATGTCCAGGCAAAGCAGATATGAGATCGACATGCTCAACAAACTGACCTTTTGGCACTGTGCTGCAATTAATCCGGCCTGTTTTCTTACTGAGCCACCCAAGATGAGGAAGGACCCAGTCATGATTGTTTACCTTTAATTCAAGAGGCCTCATCAGTCAGGGAAGATTTAGTTGATGTACCAATGGAAGATCCAGACTGTAATATGTATGTTGATCGAAGTTCTTCTATTAATCCAGAAAGTACACGAATCTCAGGATATGCCATAGTAAAACAGGAGAATCAGGTCTTGGAATCTGCCGCCTTTGAAACCGCCTATTCTGCCCAACAAGCTGAACTATTCGCCCTCACCCGAGCCTGTATCTTGGCCAAAGACCTCAAAGTCAATATCTATATCGACTCTCGGTATGCCTTTGGGGTAGCACATGATTTCGGACAATTATGGAAAAATAGGGGATTCTTAACCTCACAGGGAAATGAGATATCCCATAAGCAACTAGAATCTGATTTGATGCAAGCCCTCATGCTCCCCAAGCGCATTGCCATTGTTAAATGTACCGCCCACACCACCGGAACATCCCCGGTTGATATAGATAACCATTGGGCTGACGAAAGAGGCCAAACAGGCCCTCGTGACCAACAGATGGTAGTGCCCAAAATGATGAGTCAGAGTAAAAATACTGCAAGGTTAAGTTAGCCTCGGTAAAACAAATGCCAACCATCCAAGATGTTATTAAAGCACAGGAGGCCACTCCTGAAAAGAAAAACTGTTGTGGAAAAATTATGACAATGTTTCTAAACTCTGGACCACTCCCGCGGAACAGACTTGCATGTCTCACAAATTGGCTCTATGGGTTATCGAATGTATACATTTTGCTACTCATTGTGGAGCAAGGACCACGAGTGACACACTTTTGGCTACTTGGTGGCACCCTATACTCCAGACGCTCGCCCAGAACATCAGTAGTCGTTGCCTGGTTTGCCAGCAACATAATCCAGGGAAGGGAGTCCCCTGTGATTGGGGTAAAATGCCTCTACCCGAAGGTCCCTTTGAGATATTTCAGTTGGACTACATTGAGTTGCAAAAAGTTCAGTGTTACAAATATGTGTTAGTAATAGTAGATGTGTTTAGCAGAATGATTGAAGCCGACCCTACCCTGGACAGTAAGGCTCAAACTGTTGTTAAGGTGTTAATGAGGGAAATTGCTCCTAGATATGGTATCTCAGCTCGACTGATGACCATTTATGTTCTTTCTCTGACTCAGGCTCTGCGACTAGCTCACAACCAGGTTCGAGAGGCTCACCTCAACCTCCCAGTTTTACCCGAATTGTCCCTCGTGGTACCTGGGATGTATGTCCTGAATAAGAAATGGATTCGGAAGGGATCAGAGCCACGATGGGAGGGGCCTTTTCAATTGTTACTCACTACCCCCACTGCAGCCAATTTTGAGGGGGAAAATGCCTGGGTTCACCTGCACCACAGCAAGCTCACCACCCTCGAACGAACCTATTTTACTGGTTATTCTAATTCCTGTTTCTGTTCCAGATTTCCTCTTCTCCATAGCTGAACAAGACCATTGGCATCCTAATTGGAAAATGGGTCCCGAGGAGACCAGTTTGAACTTCGACCCGTAGTGATAGACAAGCAGCTACACCGACGGTGACCTGAGAAGAGAGACGAGAAAACCGAACTCTTTTAATCAGCAAAATATCCTAAGGGTTATCATGGAATGATAAAAGGGGTGAATGAGAATGCATACTGAACATGGATATTAAATGTATACAGACATTAAAGTCGAGAAGTTGAGAACGTGGCAATTATATATGGACAGTATAAGCTAACAAAGAATTCATGGATGAATAGCCATTAAAATCTCAGATTCGAGACTGCAAAATGTTACAATAGTAACACAGCTTGAAAAAAAACCCACAGCTTTCAAAAAACCTCATGGTCTTATGTTACTAACCTGAAACATTAACAGAAGGTCTTTGTTTAAAATCAGACCATACTTAGGTCGGATTATGAGTGGACAAAGGGAAAGAGGGATCAAAGAGGATAGGCTGAACTAGGAAGTCACTCTAGACCTATCTTGTTATCTTTTACCGAAAATGTATAACCGTCGTCCCTTTACAATGTAACGTCACTTTGTCCATAGGAAGTGAGTGCGATCTATCAGAGTTGCATTCCTTCGGTCTGATAAGGTCCCCGATAGGGATTTGTTTTTTAAATAAAAGCTTGCTTTGTTTAAAGCACAATCGGTATTCGACTCAGTGATTTCACTGAAGCAGATTGAGGGAAAATGATCCAGAAATCAACAGGATCAGGCCTCCGTGTGGGGAACATCTGGGCAACACTGATCACATTATACCATCCCGATTGGCCGGCAGAACCAAAGGGACTGAGAACCTGCGACACGGACCGCAGTTCAGGGCAAACTTCTTCAAACTGGCAGAGGACTTGTAACAGGTAAGTTGGCCAACCCTCCTCGGTGGTGATGTGACCGCTGTTGAATATAAATGGAAAGGTTTTAAGAACAAGTTTAAAAATGTGGTAAACAAACGTGGTCAAAATTAAAAGACAGAAATATGGTAAGAAAAAGCAAAGGTGGCCGACTGGCTCTGTACAAAGATGTAAACAGAAAGGTTTACAGTAATTAAATAATTTTAACACTTAAATAAATAGGGTGAATACAAGGAACAACTAATGAAAACGAAGGCTGCTATTCAATCAGGAAAAAGTATCTCGGATTAAAAGGATTGCAGACAACTGGCCGACGTGGGCAGAGATTTTTCAGTTATGTGGAGAGTGCGAGAACTATCAAAGTCTGTATTGGGCCACTGAAGGGTGTTCAAGGACAGGTTACACAGGACTCACTGAGTATGGCGGGAATATTAGTGAGTACTTTGCATCAGTCTTCACCCTTTAACATCATGCTCAAATGTTAGAATTTAATAACAATACTTTTATCAGCAACATTAACATAGATAAGCATATTGTTTTAGAAAACATTCAGAACTTAAAAATAGATAGAACAGCCGGACTGGAGGATATCCATCCAAGGGTCCTCCGGTAGATGGGACATGTGTTGTGTGAGTGTCCTCCGGGAGATGGGACATGTGCTGTGTGAGTGTCCTCCGGGAGATGGGATATGTGCTATGTGAGCCCCTCCGGGAGATGGTACATGTGCTTTGTGAGGGTTTACTGGGAGGTGGGACATGTGCTGTGTGAGTCCCTCCGGAAGATGGGACATGTGCTGGGTGAGGGTCCTCCGGGAGATGGGACATGTGCTGTGTGAGGGTCCTCCGGGAGATGGGTCATGTGCTGGTTGAGGTTCCTCCGGAGATGGGACATGTGCTGTGTGAGTGTCCTCCGGGAGATGGGACATGTGCTGCGTGAGTGTCCTCCGGGAGATGGGATATGTGCTGTGTGAGCCCCTCCGGGAGATTGTACATGTGCTTTGTGAGGGTTTACTGGGAGGTGGGACATGTGCTGTTTGAGCCCCTCCGGGAGATGGGACATGTGCTGGGTGAGGGTCCTCCGGGAGATGGGACATGTGCTGTGTGCGGGTCCTCTGGTCGATGGGACTTGTGTTGTGCGAGACCCTCCGGGAGATGGGACATGAGCTGTGTGAGTGTCCTCCATGAGATGGGACATGTGCTGTGTGAGGGTTCTCCGGGAGATAGGACATGTGCTCTGTGAGCCCCTCCGGGAGGTGGGACATGTGCTGTGTGAGCCCCTCCGGGAGATGGGACATGTGCTGTGTGAGCCCCTTCGGGATATGGGACGTGTGCTGTGTGAGGTTCCTCTGGACGATGGGACATGTGCTGTGTGAGTGTCCTCTGGGCGATGGGACTTGTGTTGTGTGAGCCGCTGGCATGCATGTTTAATAGCTCACACTGAAATAGTTCTTACAGATTGGAAGGATGCGAATGAAGTCCCCATTTTAATAAAAATTTGACAAGGCAGACCCGGGTAACCAGAGGCCCATTAGATTAATATCAGTAATAGGTAAGATGATTGAAAGAATCATAAGGGATGCAATATATGAAAATTGGATAGGGAGGGACATATTAGGGACACCATAACAAATTAGATAGAGTTTATGTCTAACAAATCTAATTATATTTCTTGAAGAAGTTACAAAGTTGGTGGATGAGGGAAGCCCTGTTGACATTGTCTACTTAGATTTCCAAAAAACTTTTGACAAGGTACCACACAAGAGGCTTCTCGATAAGATCGGAGCCTCTGGTACTAATAATATATTGAGCCAAATACAGAACTGGCTGGCAGGATGTAGGTAAAGAGCAGTTATAGATGGATTTGGATCTGTTTGGAGATCGGTCACCAGTGGTGTCCAGCAGGGATCAATGTTGGGACCATTGCTTTTCACTATTTTTATTAATGATCTGGATTTTGGGTTGGGGCACAATTTTGAAATGATACCAAGATCTGTGCGACTGCTCGAACTGTAGAAGAGGCTCGTCTGATTCAGGGAGATCTTGAAGTGTGGGGGACTGGCCGCATGACTGGAAAATGATGTATCACTTAGATAAGTTCAGTGTTATGTATGTGGGCAGGGCAAATGCTCAACATTCATACACCCTCCAGGGAAAGGCATTAAAGATGGTGGAGATAGAAAGAGATTTAGACATTCTAGTGAATACATCCTTAAAGGTACATGAGCAATGCAGTGTAGCGACAGCTAAAGCAAATAGGGTGTTGGGGTGTATCCATAGGACAATTGAGTGTATGACCAGGAGTACAGTTTTGTCCTTTTACAAGACCTTGGTCAGGCCACACTTGGAATACTGTGTCCAGTTTTGGTCTCCTCACATGGTGGGTGATACAGGTTCTCGAAAGGGTCACTAGACTAATTCCAAGTCCAAAGCATCATCGTTACCAAGATAGGTTAAAAGAGTTGGGACTCTTTACCTTAGAGCAGCGTAGACTTAGGGCGATATGATTGCGGTTTAAAAGATAATGAAAGTGAAAGAGAGTGTTCTAGCTGACTGTTTATTTCAATTAAATAGGTTAGGCAGCACCAGGGGACACAAATTTCAGTTGTATAAGGATAGATCTCGGTTAGACATCAGGAGGTGATTCTTTTCCCAGAGAACAGTAGACCTATGGAACAAGCTGCCCTCTCATGTGGTGGATGCAGACTCACTGAATTCCTTCAAGTAAAAGCTGGATTTGTTTCTGGCTGCGGCGGAGATTAACACTTACAGAATGTAGGTACTGCAGGGAGTTTAATGGCCAGAGTGATCTCCTGGACTAGTTTCGATCACTTCGATGGGTTGGAGAGGAATTTCCCAGATTTTATTTTACAAAATTGTCCTAGGTTTTTTTTAAAATCTGTATTTTTGCCTCTCCCAGATTATCACATGGATTCGGGTGGAGTGGAGTGTATACCCTGTGATTTATCGCAATTTTGTGGGACAGGCTTGATGGACCAGATGGTCTTTACCTGTCCGTCATTTTTAGTATGTTTTAAAATGCTTCCTCTACACTGTCCCATCGAACACTACCAGAGCAGGTACAGCACTGATGCGATACAGAATAAATCTCACGCCCCGAATTAGAGCGTACTGACAGACCCGGGTGAGCGGGGTCACTGGCCGCCATCTTGCACAGGGCGGGATCAGGGCGCATGCGCGGCCTTCTTGGTTTGGGAACAGAGAGTGGGTGGGGCTTCAGAATCTCTGTTCCCATCTGGGTCCCAGTGCCCGGGAGATGGCGCATCCTGGGCAACACACTTTTCATCATCTTAGAATCAGAGACTGGTTACAACATGGAAGGAGACCATTTGGCCCATCGAGCCCATGCCGGCTATCAGCAAGAGCTTCGACTAATCCCACTCTAGCTACTCTGTCCAGACCACTCATGATTTTGAACACCTCTGTCAAATCTCCTCTCAATCTTCTCTGTTCTGAGAACAACCCCAACTTCTCCAGACTATCCACGTAACTAAAGTCCCTCATCCCTTGAATCATTCTTGTAAAACTTTTCTGCAAGCTCTCAAAAGGCCTTTGTCTACTTACCAAAATGCAGTAGCCAGAATTGCTCCAGCTCAGTGAACAAGCTCCCCGCTGGAGTGGAACTAAGCTACAGAACCAGTGGGAACTTGTTCAACCTTCGTCGTCTCCAGGCCAGGTCCAAGACCACCCCAATCTCTGTCGTTGAGCTACCGTACGCGGACAATACCTGCGTCTGCGAACATACAGAGGCTGAACTCCAAGTCATAGTCGACGTATTTACTGAGGCGTACCAAAGCATGGGCCTCACATTAAACATCTGTAAGTCCGAGGTCCTCCACCAGCCTGTCCTCGCCGCATAGCACTCCCTCCACCCACCCGCCGCAGTCATCAAGATCCATGGCACGGCCCTGTACAACGTGGACCATTTCCCATACCTCGGGAACGTCTTATCAACAAGAGCAGACATTGACGACAAGATTCAACACCACCTCCAGTGCAAGCTTTCGGCCGCTTGAGGAAAAGAGTGCTGAAGACCACGCCCTCAAATCTATCACTCAGCTCATGGTTTCCAGGGCTGTAGTAATACCCACCCTCCTGTATGGCTCAGAGACATGGACTATGTACAGCAGACACCTCAAGTCGCTGGAGAAATACCACCAACGATGTCTCCGTAAGATCCTGCAAATCCCCTGGGAGGACAGACGCACCAAAGTTAGCGTCCTCGACCAGGCCAACATCCCCAGCATTGAAACACTGACCACATTTGATCAGCTCCGCTGGGCAGACTACATTGTTCGCATGCCAGACACAAGATTCCCAAAGCAAGAACTCTACTCAGAACTCCTTGACAGCAAGTGAGCCAAAGGTGTGGCAGTGAAACGTTACAAGGACACCCGCAAAGTCTCCCTGATAAAGTGCAACATCACAAATGACACCTGGGAGTCCCTGGCTAAAGACCGCCCTAAGTGGAGGAAGAGCATCGAGAAGGGCGCTGAGCACCTATCGTCTAATCGTGCAGAGCATGCAGAAATCAAGCACAGGCAGCGGAAAGAGCATGCGGCAAACCTGTCCCACCCACCCCTTCCCTCAACGACTATCTGTCGCACCTGTGACTGGGACTGTGGCTCTCGTATTGTATTGTTCAGCCGCCCAAGGACTCATTTTTAGACTGGAAGCAAGTCTTCCTCGATTCCGAGGGACTGCCTATGATGATGATGATGACCCAGAATTGGACACAATACGCCAGTTGAGGCCGAACTAGAGTTTTATGTGCATCAACATAATATCAACACTTCTGTACTCTATACCTCTATTCATGAAGCCTAGGATCCCGTAAGTCTTTGTAACTACTTTCTCAACCTGTGCTGCCACCTTCAGTGATTGGTGCGTACATACTCCTGGGTCTCTCTGTTCATGCACCCCTTTACAATTGTACCCCTTAGTTTATATTTCCTCTCCTCTTTCTTCCAAACAAAATGTATCACTTTTGAACTTTTCTACGTTAAATTTCATCTGCCACATGTACACACATTCCCCAAGCCTGTCTATGTCTTTCTGAAGTCTATCACTACCTCGTCACTGTTCACTGAACTTCCATGTTTTGTTTGAGCTGCAGATTTGGAAATTGTGCCCTGTAAACCCAAGTCTTGGTCATTAATATAGATCAAAAAAAGCAGTGGCCCGAGTACCGACACGTGGGGAACACCACTTCCTCCAGTCTGAAAAACAACCGTTCACCACTACTCTGTGTGTATCACTTAGCCACTTTCATATCCATGCTTCCACTGTCCCTGTTATTCCATGGGCTTCGATATTGCTGGAATTGGTAACACGCCTCGGATCACTAAACACAAAACCCAGTCTGTTAATCACTTTCAGCTACTGGACTTAGCATGTCCCCCACAGCATCTCTTCTCCCCTCAATATGTGAATGGAGCATCACATCTGTAAACCTGGTTAAATTTATATCCACTCAGCACATCTACTTAAGAAAAGCCTGTAGGTCAATGACACATTGTTAAGGTGCCAGTGTGCTGCTGGTTTATTTGGCATTTTGCCTGTAATGTACTCCGTATTTTGGTATTTGTATTTAAGGAAGGATATACTTGCATTGGAGGCAGTTCAGAGAAGGTTCACTAGGTTGATTCCGGAGATGAGGGGATTTACTTATGAATATAGCTAGAGTAGGCTGGGCCTAAACATATTGGAGTTCAGAATAATGAGAGGTGATTTTCTCGAAATATAAGATATGAGCGGGTTCGACAAGGTGGATGCAGAGAGGATATTTCCACTTACACGGGAAGCTGAAACTAGGGGACATAGTCTTAGAATAAGCGGCCACCCAATTAAAACTGAGACGAGGAATTTATTCTCTGAGGATTGTAAATCTGTGGCATTCTCTGCCCAGGAGAGCTGTGGAGGCTGGGTCTTTGAAAATAGTTAAAGCGGAAATAGACAGATCTTTGAGCGATAAGTGAGTAAAGGATAATGGGGAGTGGGCAGGGAAGTGGAACTGAGTCCATGATCAGATCAGCCATGATCTTATTGAATGGCGGAGCAGGCCTGAGGGTTCAAATGACCTACTCCGGCTCCTATTTATTATGTTCGAACTGAACATTTCTCCCAGTGTAACCTTGTCTGTAATGAAATATTTGTCAATTAATTAGCCTCAGGTCCTTGCTCATGTCTGCTGCAGATTCCAGATTTGATTCCAGAGATGAGGGGATTGACTTATGGTTGAGTAGGTTGGACGAAACATATTGGAGTTCAGAAGAATGTGGTGATCTCTGTGTGGCCCAGAAGGTCAGTGTCCAGGCTGAAGTTCTGTTCCCCCTGGAAGATCCTCCCCACAGAATGTCCTTTCTCAGCTCTAGCCAGGTGATGCTAAACACTCAGATGGGAAAGATAAAAATCCACAGCAATGTGTTCAAAGCAACACTAATTTATGTGTCTATATCCCAAATATTAAACTCCCATCGATTTCAGAAGTTATTACCATCAGTGTTACAGGAGTTATAAACCCCAACTGTCAGAATGAACACGATTCAGTCCGGGATGTGAATAACAGCAGGTTCCAACCCCTGCAGTCACTTGTGAACTCGCTGATGTCTCAGCAGGTTGCCTGACAGAGAGAATCCCTTGCCACACTCATAGCAGGTGAATGGCCTCTCCCCAGTGTGAACTCGCTGGTGTGTCTGCAGGTAGGATGATGTAGTGAATCCCTTTCCACACTCGGAGCAGGTGAACGGCCTCTCCCCAGTGTGAACTCGCTGGAGTTTCAGCAGGTGGGATGATGTCGTGAATCCCTTCCCACATTCAGAGCAGCTAAACGGTCTCTCCCCAGTGTGAACACGCTGGTGTGTCAGCAGGTGGGATAACTGAGTGAATACCTTCCCACATTCAGAGCAGCTGAACGGCCTCTCCCCAGTGTGAAGTCGCTGGTGTGTCAGCAGGTTGGATGATGTCGTGAATCCCTTCCCACATTTAGAGCAGCTGAACGGCTTCTCCCCAGTGTGAACTCGCTGGTGTCTCATCAGTTGCTTTTGCTTTTAAAACTCTTCTCACAATCAGAAGATTTACAAGGTCTCTCCTCATTATGAACTCGCTGGTGTGTCAGCAGGTTGGATGATGTAGTGAATCCCTTCCCACAGTCGGAGCAGGTGAATAGCCTCTCCCCAGTGTGAACTCGCTGGTGCCTCAGCAGGTCGGATGATGTAGTGAATCCCTTCCCACAGTCGGAGCAGGTGAATGGTCTCTCCCCAGTGTGACTGCACTTGTGTCTCTCCAGGTTCGATAACTGAGTGAATCCCTTGCCACAGTTGGAGCAGGTGAACGGTTTCTCCACGGTGTGAACTCGCCGATGTATTTCCAGCTGGGACGGGGAGTTGAATCGTTTCCCACAGTCCCCACTTTTACACGGTTTCTCCCCAGTGTGACTGCACTTGTTCTCTCCAGTTTGGACGATTGGCTGAAGCCTTGTCCACATACAGAGCACGTGTACCGTTTCTCCCCACTGTGAACGGTGCCTTCTGCTTCCATGGTCAAAAGCTGATGATATTCCAGTCCCGATGTAGCGCGTGACTGTCAGATTTTGAGGTGATGTTTGGTTTGAGCTTCCAGTCTACAAATCCTCCCCTTTTAACATCCTGTAAAGTGAATTTCAAACAGGAAAAGGGAGTGTGAGAGAGAACCTACAAAAACACAAAGGCAGATTGTGAAATTGAGCTTAATGAATCTGGTCATTTGTGGGGCCGTCACAAGAAAAAAGTGACCAAGAAAGCTGCCGGATTGACGTAAAAACACATCTGGGCCAATACTGTCCTTCAGGGAAGGGAACCCACCTCCCTCGACAGGCCCACATTGGAAATTGTTGCTCCCACTGGGCCCAGAATTACTGGGGGTGAAACCCAGCAGCTTCTCCCTCCTGTCCATCCAGCTCAAATTGATGCAACAAGCAGACCCACACAGGAGGCCTGTGAGTGCCTTCCACATCCAGCGCCCACCTGATAGAGCGGCTGGGAATTGCTGGGCCTGCTATATAAATGTAAGTTGTTGTTTTCCTGGTGTGGGGGAGGTGGTGCCCCCGTGGGTTGCTGGTGTTGGGCCCGGTGGCTCTGACTCAGGCCCCGAGAGCCGCACTCGGTTTTACCCGGTGACTGAGAGCCACACTCGGTGTTGCCCAGGGACTGAGAGCCGCACTCGGTGTTGCCCGGGGATTGAGAGCTACACTCGGTGTTGCCCGGGGACCGAGAGGCACACTCGGTGTTGCCCGGGGACTGAGAGGCACACTCGGTGTTGCCCGGGGACTGAGAGCCATACTCGGTGTTGCCCGGGGACCGCGAAGCACACTCGGTGTTGTCCGGGGACCGAGAGCCACACTGCGTGTTGCCCGGGGACTGAGAGCCACACTCGGCGTTGCCCGGGGACGGAGAGCCGTACTCGGTGTTGCCCGGGGACCGAGAGCCGCATTCGGTTTTGCCCGGGGACCGAGAGCCGCACTCGGTTTTGCCCGGGGACTGAGAGCCGCGCTCGGTGTTGCCCGGGGCCCGAGAGCCACACTCGGTGTTGCCCGGGGACTGAGAGCCACACTTGGTGTTGCCCGGGGATTGAGAGCCACACTCGGTGTTGTCCGGGGACTGAGAGCCTCGCTCGGTGTTGCCCGGGGCCCGAGAGCCGCGCTCGGTTTTGCCCGGGGCCCGAGAGACACAGTCCGTGTTGCCCGGGGACTGAGAGCCACACTCTGTGGTGCCCGGGGACTGAGAGCCACGCTCGGTGTTGCCCGGGGACTGAGAGCCGCGCTCGGTGTTGCCCGGGGCCCGAGAGCCGCGCTCGGTGTTGCCCGGGGCCCGAGAGCCGCACTCGGTGTTGCCCGGGGTCTGAGAGCCACACTCGGTGTTGTCCGAGGACTGAGAGCCAAACTCGGTGTTGCCCGGGGACTGTGAGCCACACTCCGAGTTGCCCGGGAGCCGTGAGCCGCACTCGATGTTGCCCGGGGGCCGAGAGCCGCACTCGGTGTTGCCCGGGGACTGAGAGCCACACTCGGTGTTGCGCGGGGACTGAGAGCCACACTCGGCGTTGCGCGGGGACTGAGAGCCACACTCGGTGTTGCCCGGGGCCTCGGAGCCGCACTCGGTGTTGCCTGCGTACTGAGAGCCGTACTCTGTGTTGCCCGGGGACTGAGCACCGCACTCGGTGTTGCCCGGGGACTGAGAGCCATACTCGGAGGTGCCCGGTGACTGAGAGCTGCACTCGGTTAAAAATGAGGCAGACAAAAAGCAGGAAACTATAGGCCAGTTCGCCTAACATCTGTGGTTGGGAAAATGTTGAAGAGTTCATTCTTAAAGAAGCAGTAGCACGACATTTGGAAAAGCATAATTCGGTCAGGCAGTCAGCATGGATTTATGAAGGAGAAGTTCAGTTTGATAAATTTGCTGGAATTCTTTGAGCATGTAACGAACACGTTGGATAAAGTGGGTGTGGTGTAATTGGAATCCCAGAAGCCATTTGACAAGGTGCCACATAAAAGATTACTGCACAAGATAAAAGTTCACTGTGCTGGGGGTAATATATTAGCATGGATAGAGGATTGGCTAACTAACAGAAAACAGAGAGTTGGGGTAAATGGTTCATTCTTGGGTTGGCAATCAGTAACTAGTGGAGTGCCGCAGGGATCAGTGCTGGGATCCCAACTATTTACAATCTATATTAACGACTTGGAAGAAGGGACCGACTGTAACGTAGCCAAGTTTGCTGGCGATATAAAGATGGGAGGAAAAGCAATGTGTGGGGAGGACACAAATAATCTGTGAAAGGACACAGATTGGCGAAGTGAGTGGGCAAAAATTTGGCAGATAGAGTATAATGTTGGAAAATGTGAGGTCATGCATTATGGCAGAAAAAAAATCAAAGAGCAAGTTATTATTTAAATGGAGAAAGATTGCAATGTGCTGCAGTACAGCGGGACTTGGGGGTACTTGTGCACGAAACACAAAAGGTTAATATGCAGGTACAGCAAGTGATCAGGAAGGCCAACTGAATCTTGGCCTTTATTGCAAAGGGGCTGGAGTATAAATGCAGGGAGGTCTTGCTACAGTTATACAAGTTATTGGTGAGGCCACACCTGGAATACTGCGTGTAGTTTTGGTTTCCATATTTATGAAAGGATATACTTGCTTTGGAGGAAGTTGAGAGAAGGTTCACTATGTTGATTCCGGAGATGAGGGGTTGACTTATGAGAAAAGATTGAGGAGGTTGGGCCTCTACTCATTGAATTGAGAAGAACGAATGAGAGGTGATTTATCGAAACGTATAAGATAATGAGGGGGCTTGACAAGGTGGATGCAGAGAGGATGTTTTCACTGATTGGGGAGATTAGAACTTGGGGGCATAATCTTAGAATAAGGGGCCGCCCATTTAAAACGGAGATGAGGAGGAATTTCTTCTCTCAGAGGGTTATAAACCTGTGGAATTCGCTGCCTCAGAGAGCTGTGTAAGCTGGGACATCGAATATATTTAAGACAGAGATAGACATTGTCTTAACTGATAAGGGAATAAGGGGTTATGGGGAGCGGGCAGGGAAGTGGAATTGAGTCCATGATCGGATCAGCCATGATCGTATTAAATGGTGGAGCCGGCTCGAGGGGTCGTATGCCCTACTCCTGCTTCTATTTCTTATGTTCTTATTTTCTTATATATTGGATGTCTGGTATGGGAGTGTGGATTTGATTCTGTATCTGTCCATCTCTGGTATGTGAATGAGGGTTTTACTCTGCATGTTAGTTTCTGATACGAGAGCATGGATTTTATCCTGTACCTGTGAATTTCTGGTAATTGCCTATGGTTTCATTCTGTATCAAAAAGGGCCACATTACAACATAATTCTAAAAGGACAAAGAGTGTTTATAAAAACAAGCCTGAAAGCTCTGAGTCTCAAAGCGAGAAGCATTCGTAACAAGGTGGACAAATTAACTGCACAGATAGCTGTTAGCGGATATGATGTAATTGGGATTACAAAGACATGGCTCCAGTGTAACCACAGCTGGGAACATAACATCCAGGGGTATTCAATATTCAGGAAGAATATCCAGAAAGGAAAAGGAGGTGGGGTAGTGTTAATGGTTAAAGAGGAGATTAATGCAACAGTAAGGAAGGACATTGGCTGGGATAATGTGGAACCTATATGGGTAGAGCTGCGAAACACAAAAGGGCAGAAAACGTTAGTTGGAGTTGTGTACAAACCACCAAACAGTAGTAGGGAGGTTGGGGATGGCATCAAACAGGAAATTAGGGATGCGTGCAATAAGGGTACAGCAGTTATCATGGGTTACCTTAACCTAGATATTGATTGGGCTCACCAAACTTGTCGCAATAATGTGGAGGAGGATTTCCTGGAGTGTATAAGATATGATTTTCTAGACCAATATGTCGAGGAACCAACTGGAGAGCAGGCCATCCTAGACTGGGTCTTCTGTAACGAGAGAGGATTGATTAGCAATCTGGCCGTGCGTGGCTCCTTGGGGAAAAGTGACCATAATATGGTAGAATTCTTCATTAAACTGGAGAGCGACACGGTTAACTCAGAGACTAGGGTCCTGAACTTAAAGGAAACTTCAATGGTATGAGACGTGATTTGGCTAGGATAAACTGGCGAATGATACTTAAAGGTTTGACGGTGGATAGGCAATGGCAGACATTTAAAGATAACATGGATGAATTACAACTATTGTACATCCCTGTCTGGCGTAAAAATAAAACCGGAAAGGTGGCTCAACCATGGCTAACAAGGGAAATTAGGGACAGTGTTAAATCCAAGGAAGAGGCATATAAATTGGCCAGAAAAAGCTGCAAACCTGAGGACTGGGAGAAATTTAGAATTCAGCAGAGGAGGACAAAGGGTCTAATTAGGAGGGGGGAAATAGAGTATGAGAATAAGCTTGCAGGGAACATTAAAAACTGACTGCAAAAGCTTCTATAGATATGTGAAGAGAAAAAGATTAATGAAGACAAATGTGGTCCCTTGCAGTCAGAATCAGGTGAATTAATAATGGGGAACAAGGAAATGACAGACCAATTGAACAAATACTTTGGTTCTGTCTTCACGAAGGAAGACACGAATAACCTCCCGAAATTACTAAGGGACCGAGGATCTAACGGGAAGGAGGAACTGAGGGAAATCCTTATTCGTCAGGAAATGGTTGTAGGGAAACTGATGGGACTGAAGGCCGATAAATCCCCAGGGCCTGATAGTCTGCATCCCAGAGTAGTTAAAGAAGGGGCCCTAGAAATAGTAGATGCATTGGTGGTCATTTTCCGGAATTGCATGGACTATGGATCAGTACCTATGGATTGGAGGGGAGCTAATGTAACCCCACTTTTTAAAAAAAGGAGGGGGAGAGAACACAGGGAATTATAGACCGGTTTGTATGACATCGGTGGTGGGGAAAATGCTGGAATCAATTATTAAAGATGTAATAGCAGATCATTTGGAAAGCAGTGACAGGATTGGTCCAAGTCAGCATGGATTTATGAAAGGGAATTCATGCTTGACAAATCTTCGAGAGTTTTTTGAGGAGGTAACTGGTGGCGTGGATAAGGGAGAACCAGTGGGGATGTGGTGTATTTGGAATTTCAAAAGACTTTTGACAAGGTCCCACACAAGAGATTAGTGTGCAAAATTGAAGCATATGGTATTGGGGGTAATGTATTGACATGGATAGAGAACCGGTTGGCAGACAGGAAGCAAAGAGTTGGAATAAACGGGTCTTTTTCAGAATGGCAGGCAGTGACTAGTGGGGTGCTGCAAGGTTCAGTTCATTGATCCCAACTGATTAAAATATATGTTAATGGTTTAGACGATGGAATTGAAGGTAATATCTCCAAGTTTGCAGATGACACTAAGCTGGGTGGCAGTGTGAGCTGTGAGTAGGATGCTAAGAGGCTGCAGGGTGACTTGGATAGGTTAGGTGAATGGGCAATTTCATGGCAGATGCAGTATAATGTGGATAAATGTGAGGTTATCCACTTTGGTGGCAAAAACAGGAAGGCAGATTATCTGAATGGTGACAGATTAGTAAAATGTGAGGTGCAAAGAGACCTGGGTGTCATGGTACATCAGTCACTGAACGTAGGCATGCAGGTCCAGCAGGCAGTAAAGAAAGCAACTGGCATGCTGGCCTTCATAGCGAGGGGATTTGAGCAGGGAAGTCTTACTGCAGTTGTACAGGGCCTTGGTGAGACCACACCTTGAGTATTGTGTGCAGTCTTGGTCGATTAATCTGAGCAAGGAAGTGCTTGCTATTGAGGGAGTGCAGCGAAGGTTCATCAGACAAATTCCCGGGATGGCAGGACTGACATATGAAGAAAGACTGGATCAGCTAGGCTTACATTCACTGGAATTTAGAAGAATGAGAGGGGATCTCATAGAAACATCTAATATTATGACGGGACTGGACAGGTTAGAGGCAGGAAGAATGTTCCTGATGTTGGGGAAGTCCAGAATCAGGGTCACAGTCGAAGGATAAGGGGTAAGCCATATCGGATAGAAATGAGGAGAAACTTTTTCACCCAGAGAGTGGTAAACCTGTGCAGTTCTCTAACACAGAATGTTGTGGAGTCCAGTTCGTTGGATATATTCAACAGGGAGTTAGATGTGGCCCTTACGGCTAAGGGGATCAGGGGGTGTCGAGAGAAAGCGGGACTGAGGTACTGAAGTTGCATGATCAGCCATGATCATATTGAATGGTGGTGGAGGCTCGAAGGGCCGAATGGCCTGCTCCTGCACCTATTTTCTATGTTTCTTTCCATTCTTGGTGTGTGAGTGTGTTCTGTGCTGTATCTGTCCATCTCTGTTATGTGAATGTCAGTTCCACTCCATACCTGTCATTCTCCAGTATGTAAGTATTGTTTTACTGTCTACCTCCAATTCATGATAGAGTATTGGTTTTAATTTCTAACTGTCAATTTGTGTTCTGGAGGTGAGTTTTATGCTGAATCTGTCGGTCTCTGGTAAATGAATCTAAATTTTACTCTGTATCGATCTGTCTCTGCTATGAGTGTGGGCCTTTCTCTGTATCTCTCCATTTCTGTTATGAGAGCCTGGGTTTTATTCTGTACCCGTCAAGTTCTGATATGTGATTGTGGGCCTTAATCTATACCTGCCAGTTTCTGCTTAATTGTGAGTGGGCTTTCCTTTGTACCTGTCAGTTTCTGGAATGAAGAGAGAGATCTTTACCCTGTACAGTTCAATTCCTGGTTCGTGAGTATGGGCATGTCACTGTATGTCAATTTTTGTTATGGGAATATGGATTTTAAGATGTCAGCCTCTGATATGTGAGTATGGGTTTTATACTGTATCTCTCAGCCTCTGATATGTGAGTGTGGGTTTTATACTGTAACACTCAGTCTCTGATATGTGAGTGTGGGTTTTATACTGTATCTCTTAGTCTCTGATATTTGAGTGTGGGTTTTATACTATATCACTCAGTCTCTGATATGCAAGTGTGTGTTTTTTCTGCAACTGTCAGGTTTTGGTGTGTGTTGAGATATAATCTGTGCCTCTCAGTTTCTGCTGTGGTAGTTTGGGTTTAATCTGTATTTGCCAGTCTCTGGTATGTGAACGTGAGAATCAATGTGACTTTTTACCTATATTTCTCTGATGTATGAGTGAAGATTTTGCCTTCTGTATCATTTTTCAGATGTGCGGGTGTGGGTTTTACTCTGCCCCGATCAGTTTCTGCGATGCAAGTAACAATTTTACTTACTGCTTTTCAGTTTTCCGATATATGCACATGGGATTTACACTTTACCTGTCACTCTCTGATATGCAAGTGGGGATTTTATTCTGTTACTTTCACTTTCATATATGTGGGTGTGTGTTGTATACTGTATCTGTCAGTCTATGGTACGGGAATGTGGGTTTTATTCTGAACCTGTCATCTTCTGGTATTTTCGGGGGTTTAAATACTAAATCTGTCAGATTCTGAAACACGAATATGGCTTTTGCTCTGTACCCATCAGCTTCTGATTTGCGAGTGCAGTTTATACTACCTGTTTGACATTTTTTCTGATAGATGATTGTCTTTTATTCTCGACCTGCCAGTTTCTGGCAAGTGAGTGTGGGTGTTTAATGTACCTGTCAGTGTGATCTGTTTCAATGGTGAAACGGCATCTGATTCTACAGCTCAATTTGGCGGTAAGATTCACAATTTAACTCTGTCACTTCGGATCACTGTGGGACTGACAGCTTCTGCTGCCTGTGAAAATAGGATTGAGGCCAGTTCTGTGTGTCTGCGCTCTGTGAGTGATAATCTACTTACTGTTTGTGTGTGAAGGATCTGCCTGCACAGTTCCTTGTATTCTGGGTGGAGGAAAGATCACATTTGTTCTGACTGAAGAATTTTGCTCTGAGATTAATAATACGAGAACATTATTAGTTCTAAGATATGGATGCGCGGAGAATAAGATGTATCTGAGGGAGTGACAATGTATCTCTCAATCATCAGCAACACGGTTCTGGAGAACTCAGCTCACCGAAACAACATAACCCGTCTTTAAAATATCTTCCCCCACACTCCTTTCTGATGCCTGCAATAGATACACTTTGTGAAACTCCTCACATCCTCACTGTTGGGCTGTGTTTCCACTGCTCACTGCCCAAGAACAACAGACACGTTGAGATTGGAACTGAATCAGGAACATTCACTACTGATTTGGGGAAAGAAAGCAGCAATTATTTGAAACAGCGAGGTGATTTACATTCTCTGTTACCTTACACTGTCCACGCACAGCCCGAGAATGGCCTCTTCCTTCCCCCACTCACATCATGTCCCGGAACTAGATCCTGCTCCACTCTGCCTCTTACACACAGCCCCCAATGGAACTAAACCAGGAACGTTCACTACTGGTTTGGAGAGAGAAAGCAGCAGATTGTAAATAGGTGATTCTGAGCATTCTGTCTCTCTTACCCTGGACACACACTGTCCACACACAGCACGAGAATGGCCTCTCCCTTCCCTGACTCACACCATGCACTGACACTGGTTCTTGGTGCACACTGCGCCATACACACATCCCCCGACTCCCCATAAACTGCCCCCGGACTCAATGCCGATCTCTGAGCCCATCTGCGGACACGCTTCCAAAGCGCTGCGCTGCAGTAAGGAGGCTGCTGCTCACTGCCTTACCCCGGGGTGACGGTTTCTCCATTCCCGGCTGTTTTAAACCATCTTTTTTCACTCACTGAGTGAATGGTGATCACAGGCAGGGCTGGGGGAGGGGAGGGCGCATGTGCAATTCTGCTCACTTGAAATCGACACAGGAGGCTGGGCTGAACTGCGCATGTGAAGCTCTCTGCAATAATTCAGCCTTTAAAAATCAAAGTGCACTTTTCCCAATTTACTTTTATCAGTATCTGAGCAAAGGAACTGGGCCTGTGGGGAAAGGACAGAAAATGATTAAAGCTAGGAGCCTTGTCCCTTCCAGATTCTCAATTTGGGATTATTCCGTGCAGGGTGTTTCTATCCATGAGCCCTTCTTCACAAAGCAATTCTGCAGAAACATCAGAGGGACGAGGGAGTGGGAGTGTTTGCTGGGATGTGCAGGAGTTAATATCTGACAGAAAAAATCAGAGATCAGTTTAATTACAGTAAAACACTCGGTCACTGAGAGTAATACTGAAGTGCATAATCAAGGGGCTATAGTGAGGGAGTAACTTAATTCAATCACTATTCATAATAGTGCTCAGAAAAATAATGGGACTAAAGGCAGACAAGTATCCTTGCCCTGATGGCTTACATCGTAGCGTCTTAAGAGAAGTGGCTGTCGAGATAGTGGGCACATTGGTTGTAATTTACCAAATTTCCCTGGATTCTGGGGCGGTCCCAACAGATTGTAAAACCGAAAATGTAACGCTTCTATTTAAAAAAGGAGGCAGACAATAAGCAGGAAACTATAGACCAGTTAGCCTAACATCTGTCATTGGGAAAGTGCTGGAGACCATTATTAAGGAAGCAATAGTGGGACATTTGGAAAAACATGATCCAATCAAGCAGAGTCAGTATGGCTTCATGAAAGGGAACTCATGTTTGACAAATTTGCTGGAGTTCTTTGAGGATATAATGAGTAGGATGGATAAGGCGGGACAAGTAGATGTGGTGTGTTTGGATTTCCAGAAGGCATTTGATAAGATGGCACATAAGAGGTTACTGCACAAGATAAAAGCTCACTGGGTTGGGGGCACGATATTAGCATGGATCGAGGATAGGTTAACTAACAGAAAACCGAGAGTCGGGATAAATTGGTCTTTTTCTGGTTGGCAAATGGTGACTAGTTGGGTGCTGCAGGAATCGGTACTAGGTCCTCAACTATTTACAATCTATATTAATGACTTGGAGAAAAGGACCGAGTGTAATATAGCCAAGTTTGCTGATGATACAAAGGTGAGTGAGAAAGCAAATTGAGGACACAAAAAATCTGCAAAGGGATATAGACAGGCTCAATGAGTGGGCAAAAATTTGTCCGATGTAGTATTATATGGGAAAATGTGAGGTTATCCACTTTGGCAAAAATAATAGAAAAGAAAGTTATCATTTAAATGGAGAAAAATTGCAAGTGCTACAGGACAGATTGACCTGAGGCTGTTTGTGCATTAAACACAAAAAGTTAGTATGCAGGTACAGCAAGTAATCAGGAAGGCAAGTGGAATGTTGGCTTTTATTGCAAGGGGAATAGAATATAAAAGCAGAGAAGTCCTGCTTTCACTGTACAGGGTATTGGTGAGACCACACCTGGAATACTACATTCAATTTTGGTCTGCATATTTAAGGAAGAATATACTTGCATTGGAGGCTGTTCAGAGGTTAATTCTGGCGATGAGGGGTTTGTCTTATGAGGATATGTTGAGAAGGTTGGGCTGATACAATTTGGAATTCAACAGAATAAGAGGTGATCTTATTGAAACATATGATAACGAGGGGACTTGACAAGGTGGATCCAGAGAGGATATTGCCACTCATTGAGTAAACTAAAACTAGGGTGCATCGTCTCAGAATAAGGTGTCACCCATTTAAAACTGAATTGAGGAGGAATTTCTTCTCTCAGAGGGTAAATCTGTGGAATTCTCTGTCCCAGAGCTGTGGAGGCTGGATCATTGAATGAATTCAAGGCAGAGATAGACAGATCTTTGAGCGATAAGGGATTAAAGGGTTATGGGGAGCGGGCAGAGAAGTGAAGGTGAGTCCATGATCAGATCAGCTATGATCTTATTGAATGGCAGAGCAGGATCCAAGGGCCAAATGATCCACTCCTGCTCCTATTTCTTATATTATTATGTTATTATGAGATAATAACCTGGGACTGTTCATGGGGACTCTAACCCTTGGACTGTACATGGGGACTCTAACCCTGGGACTGTACATGGGGACTCTAACCCTGGGAGTGTACATGGGGACTCTACACCTGGGACTGTACATGGGGACTCTAACCCTGGGACTGTATATGGGGACTCTAAACCTGGGACTGTACATGGGGACGCTAACCCTGGGACTGTACATGGGGAATCTAACCCTGGGAGTGAACAGCTCTGGGGCTTACCTGTTACAATTGTCTGGGATGTAACCAGAAGCTTAGCACTGAGCAGCGCCTTTAGGAGATGGTGAGAAATCCGAGGTGTCGAGATTAAATAACTGAGCTGTTACTTTACCAAGTTGGCAACGCATGCGCTTTGCTGCTCACTGAACCAAGATGGCGGAGGACTGGCCCTGCCTTCCTGTACAAAAAAGGCCGCCGTTACCCTGGGCCTGTGACCGGGAGAAAGCCTCGAGGCTGCAGCCACCGATATTCCGGTTATTATTCCGGGCTTCCGGCGGGCTCCAGTTGTTTATGAAGTCTCCCCGCCCACCCGCTGGTCCTTTACTCACCTCCATCCTGCTGAAATTGGGCTGTTTTGCGGAGCTCATTTCACCATCCCTGCTCCGCCATTACACACACCGCGCATGCTCCGAATACAGCCAGTTTCTGCGCCTGCGCACTCGGTCCCTGAAGTCTGTGGTCGGCAGGAATGCTGGGTAAATAGAAACAGCCAATCAGTGAATGGGACAGGATTTACTGGGCCCCCATTGGCCACTGAACCATGTTCATTCTGGCAATTCGACTTTGTTTCTGCTGCTCTGAATAACCCTTTACCTGAGCTGGAGATTAATGTTCTGTTTCAATATTGTTTCAAACATCGTGTGTCCAATATTTGATTTCTCCATAACCATCATCATCATCATAGGCAGTCCCTGGAAGCGAGGATGACTTGCTTTCACGCCAAAAAAGAATGAGATCACAGGTGTTTTAATGAAGGACCTAATATTGCAAATCCTGAGCTACATTTTGAAGGGTGGAAGTTGGCTGTGTTTGGATTTTTTTAACGTGTGGTGGCCGTTGCACACCAGCCACCACACTGGCTTGACAGAGCTCGGTCTTGCTCCAGTGGGAAGGATTACCCCAGACGACTGGAGACCAGCTCTGCTGCACGGACTGAGCGCACACATATAAGTCAGTCTGGGCTGGGCCATGCTGCGCCTACGCCATTGCCCCTTCTGGGCCGCAGACTCATGCCTCTCCTGGGCCCCGGTCACGTCCTTCTATAATCTCTTCCCGCTCCTTCGCCGCTCCTGCTGTGCCTGCCCGCACTGCAATTAGTGACGTGACTTTGCAGCCGTCACCATCTTACAATGGAATGCCACCGCCGCACACTGCTCCCTCTGATGGCCCCGAACTGCTGATGGTCCTGCAGGCCGGGACCATGCCGCTGCACGGGAGACCAATTCATGTTCCCTTCCCTTCCATTTTGGGCCCTTTCTTACTCAAGATTATTTCACTTCTCACGCAGTTCATATTTTGCCACATCAAATCCCAAGCTTGTTTTGTTTGAGCATACGGCTTGTGGATGTCATACACTGAACCGGCGTGTCTCACTTTACAGACATTTGACGTTCTTTGAACGAACTATCTTTATCTTGCTTAAGACTGGAACTCTCTTATTTTCTATATTGTTTAACGATTTTTGAATGCGGTTAACAGATCTCCACACATACTGCATGTGATTGCCTTTGAAATACCTGGTCTTTGTAATTGTCTTTGCTAATTTTGATGGGTTAGTTGATTATAATTACTTCTTACGAACATACGTTGCAGAAATTTTTTGCATCAAAATAATTGTTTAAACACTTCCTTTATCGGGTCTTTAGCTTCCCCACTGATCACTGTTTCCTCTTGTGGGGGGAATCGAGAACTAGGTGGCGAAGTCTGAGCATAACGGGTCGCCCATTTAAAACGCAAATGAAGATGAATTTCTTTTCTCAGAGAAACGCGACTCTTTGAAATTCTCTACCCCAGAGAGCAACGGACGCTGGATCATTGAATATATTTAAGTTGCAGATGGACTGATTTTTGAAAGATAGGGAAGTCAAGCGTTATGCGAAGAGAGCAGAGAAGTGGAATTGAGGCCATGATCAGAACAGCCATGATATTATTATATGACAGAGCGGGCTCAAGGGGTCAGATGGCCTACTTCTGCACCTATTTCTTATGTTCTTAACATTGATTAGGGGCTGGGTTTAGATGTTGGTTTAGTGGTTACTGGGTGTGGTTTGTGGCTATGTGTTAGGATTGGGATTAGTGATTGGGATAGTCAATATGATATTGGGCTTCGGATACAGTGATTAACGTAGAAAGCACTATTGGCAATATAAGTGTCACTGAACTTGCCCTTTTCCATTTCATGTTTTTGACCTCTCACAGACGAGTCACATAACAGCCTCACAATGTGTTACTTCAAGGAACCTTCGTTTCTGCGCAAGCCTCATTTCATCCCTTATTTTACATCTCTACATTTCTCACAGAAAAATCAATTAGTGACATTAGATTTGGGGATTTTGGGACAATAACAGACGGATATAGTTGTTGTGCTGGTTACGTTTAATCATCAGCCTGCTTGAAAAGGGCTTCTGACAATAATCTGTCACCAGGCCTCACAGTCACCGTCTGATTCCACCATTATATCTTCATTCATTACCCACCTTTCCCCCTAACTCGAGCTGCTTTCAGTGGCATGGCCATTCCCCATACTGAGGCTCTCTAATTACCGAGCAGAGCATGAACACCGGCACAGACTGGTTAGTCCGAATGGCCCATTTCTATCCCATATATCTGATGTAATGCTATAGTCTCAGTGTAAGTGGTCCAAGGATTTGGTGCCTCAGTGTTGTTGGTCCCTGGATTTGTTGTCACGGTATTAGTAATCCCTCAATTTGGTGTCACGATGTAATTCATCATGGATTTGATGTCTCATTGTAACTGGTCCCTGGATTTGGTGCCTCAGTGTAAGGGTTCCCTGGATTTGATGCCTCAATGTAAGTTGTCCCTGGATTTGGAGTCACAATGTATGTGGTCCCTGGATTTCGTGTCAACAACACCTCATCACTGCGACTGAGGGCAAACCCGCCGCCCAGCCACGCATTCAGCACAGAATGATCCCACTCAAATCTATTCCCAATTAACACTGCCCACATTAATTCACCAGAAACAGTCCAGTGCCTGCAAGGAACTGCAACCCCACGTCTAACTTCAGTGAAACACACAATACAAAACATTTTAAAGGAAAAATAAACCCCATCATAGTTCAACAAAGTCAATTAAATGGGTGTAAATCCCATTCACTCATACACCTTCTTCACCCCTTCTCTCCACCTCCCCCTCCCCAACTACTCTTTCAATCCAACTCCCCAACCCCTCACCCCAACTCCTCTATCATCGCATTTCTCTCAAACCCTCAACCCAACACCACTTTTACGCCTACTCTCCAAACCCTCCTCACCCAACTCCTCTTTTAACCTACAATTTAATTTTTAACATCACTTACACAAGTCATCCACACTGGAGGTAAATCTCAGGACCTTCTGTGATGGTGAGGTGATCACTGGGCAATAAAATGCAGAGACTGGTGGGAGGCTGCTTATTACCCTCGGTGAGATTTACTCCCCTTTCCCACAGTATACTGCGGACAAGTGGTCACCTTGGTAAAGGAATGGTCAGTGTGACATCATTTTCGAATCAAGAGCACACAAGACAAAGGGTCATCAATAAATGGTAAAGGGATTAAACACTCTGCAATTACATTGTAAATAAGAGCAAATAAACTGCTGGAAAATAACTGGCGAAGACAATACTTATCTCTGTGGAATTCACTGTCAAAAATTAAGAATGATGTGTTTTGTTTACACACACGCTCACACACACGCATATCGGGCAAAGACTTTTTGTGTGCACGTTTCAGTTGTTGTGCTTAACCAGAAGCGTAATTTTACTTCGGCCTTTAGGACCTTGCGGGAGCCCACCGGCGGTGCTTGCTATGTGAGGACACAAGTATACCGCGCGCGTTTGCTCCTCCCAAACCTGAGGGAATGGAGCAGATATTTAGAGGGGCCCGGACTCCCTTTCACTGCCTGTTTATACTTAAAGGAACAGTGCAGTTTATCTCGGAGTGTCGGGGGACTTCACGAACCGACCTCCCATTAACAGTTGTTCCCTTCTGTACTGTGCAGTGATTGAAAAGCTATCGATTTCAGTGACTTGCGCCTTTCTAAAATGTCACACTCTTTTTGATGATCCATTTGACTTGAATTTGGAAAGACTTCAGAATTGTGCAGTGTGACGAAAGTTTCGTTTAAAGCTGGAGTAAAATGTGTTTCAAAATATTATTTCTAACCCTCCCCCGATCCCCCAAATTTTAGAACACTCTGCAATATTGACTGGGAAGTTCCCAAGTTCGTTCCTTGATCTGTGCTGTTAGTGGATCTCAGCCAAGGCAGCAGTTCAATGGTTATAATTGTTCTCGGTACAGTGGGCTAAATATGATTAAAAATTAGCCAGTGCCCCTGCTCTTGATACCGATCCAATGACCTCAACTGGGTAATCACCTCAACTGGGAAGTGTGTGGTTGTAATTTGAGGGCAGGACTGGACTCGACTCTGATTCCTAACACAGTCGAAATGTGTATCCTGTACTTAAAGTAACAACGTTTGGAACTTCAATTTGCAGGGTATAAGAAGGTGAGGGTCTACAGCTGGGAAACTGAAACCAAACACCACGGCAAGATTTGAGAGATACACCGGATTGATCAGGATCAACCTGTCATCAGCCTTTGGAAAAACATCAATCACAGCGGTGAGAAACAGGACAAATGTTCTGTGTGTGGATGCACCTTCAACCAATCGTCTATCCTGTGAGACTCGTGTGGCCACCTGACTCAACACTGTGAATGTTGGGACAGTGGGAATGGATGCAGATGCTCGTTGGGTGGAAAGACATCAGGGAGAGACCGTTTACCAGCTGAATGTGGAAAGTGATTCAGTCTTTCATCTCACCAACTGACATTCGAGAACTTAGATAACAGACTTTCTCCAGTGAATATAGAGCTGGGTTACTGGGCCGTGATATTTTTACTTGTTCATCTTCTTGACTGTAAACCTTTGCCCATTCTTGATGTGATGGGTTTACTTGTACATTTTTCTTTAAATACATTTACTGAGTGGATTCAAATTTAAATTGAAACCATATTTGCACGATTCTCTATTCACACATCGAAGGTGAGAGAGATGCTGTCAGGAACGCGTTAAGTCCTGGAGCAGAAACGGATTAACAGACTGTGTTTTGTGTTTACTGATCCCAGGCTTGATAGCTATCTCTACTCTGGACACCAAGGCAAAGAGCGGCACTCTGGAAGGTATAAGGAACTGGGACTTCTCGCTGAGAGTAACCAAACGCATGAGAACTGAAACAATCTCGAGATAGAAAGGAGAAAAGGACCAAAATATAACAGGACATCAATTAATCTCCTCTTATCATGGATATTTCAAATTTCGAAACATTGTATTACTTGAAATATCAAAATATTAAACTCCATCCCAGTTTTCGGGGTTAGTAATATCAGCAGAAACAAATCCCAACTGACAGAACGAACACGATTCAGTCAGGATGCGATTAACAGCAGTAATAACAGTAGAACATTACCTCTGCAGTGACTTGTGAACACGCAATTCAGATGACTGAGTGAATCCCTTCCCACACTTCCCCAGTGTGAACTCGCTGGAGTTTCAGCAGGTTGGATGACTGAGTGAACCCCTGCCCACACACAGAGAAGGTGAACGGCCTCTCGTCGGTGTGACTGTGACAATAAATTTCTAGATCAGACGGGGAACTGAATCCCTTCTCACAGTCTCCACATTCCCACGGTTTCTCCATGATGCAGGTGTCCTTATGTCTCCCAGGTTGGATGATCAGTTGAAGTTTTGTCCACACACAGAACACGTGTAGTATCTCCCTGCAGTGAATGGTGCAATATTTTTTCAGCTGTGTGTCTGATTGAAGCTCTTTCCACAGTCAGTGCACTGGAACACTCTCACACGGATGTGTGTGTGCTTTTCCAGTCACACTGATGTCTGAAATATTTTCCCAAAGACATGTTGTGGAAAAGTATTTGCGAGACTGTATAATATATAAAGAGAGGTTTATTAAATCGGAGACAAAGCTTTGGGAGAAGTGTTAGAGACCCCTGTCTCTGAACCAGCTTCTCAATTTGGTATCTCCAGTGATGTTCTTTTATCTTACAAATTACGTCACTTTACATCACATGCTTTAGCACCAGTCCTTAAGTCTAATCATCGCATTACAAGGTTTACAAAGCTTTTCATACATTTACTAT
Source organism: Pristiophorus japonicus (assembly GCF_044704955.1). NCBI lineage: Eukaryota > Metazoa > Chordata > Chondrichthyes > Pristiophoridae > Pristiophorus > Pristiophorus japonicus. Next base: position 1,660,570 of record NW_027254374.1, read on the forward strand.
CCAAGGCTGGGCTTTTGATATAAACCATCCTCGCATTGTGACAGGGCATTATAAAAAAGTGCAGGCTTTTCAGCACCGGTATAGACAAACATACCGCCACTTATCTCTCCAGTCGCTCATTATCTCAATTTCCTATCTCCATAACTCAAGGCCAGCATACCTTGAAGTCCAACTGTTTTTGTTTATATAAAGCATAATGCATCAGTATTGTCCCTTACAAAATTCATTAAAGGGGTAAATAAAAACAAATGTTTGGTGCCGTATACTAGTCAAGTATATGTCCAAAAATCCGCTCCAACAATATTCCCCCTTTTGGTCCTGGAGGATGTTAACGAAATCCAGATGACCACAATGATAGTAGCATGGTGTCATATATTCGTCCTTTGAGGTATGTTACTTCCCTGATGTTCCGTATGTCCAGCTTGCCTGTAGCTCTAGGCTACCCTTCAAAGATAGTGGTCGGTGTCATCGTCATCTGTTTCTTCATCCTTGGTGTCTTCAAGTATTTCCATCAGGTGTGCTTCTTCTTCGGCGATTACACTGGCTACTGGCATCAGTCAAGCCATCATAACTTTACAGCAGATATTGAAACACCCTATAATCAGACAGCAAGTAATTATTATTACAACCAGAATAATTACTCCATGCATCAGATAGGACCCACAGGATTCCCCTAACAGCCAGTCAAACCAGCCAGATCCTCCTGCTGTCGTGGATAACTTCTTTACGTCCCTTCTTATGTGATCAGCGAGGTTGGTTATGTTTTCTGAATTATCGGGAATGTAAGTGCAACATTCAGCTCCAATTAAGGCACATGTGCCCCCACTTTGTGCTAGTATATAATCTAGGGCCATTCATTTCTGGAGTACCATTGTGCGTATGGCTACCATTTCAGCCGTTATGCCCTCCATTGCTTCAGCAGTGTCGTTAACTATCTGTTCCAGTACCCTCTCTAGGTTACATAATTCATCTATGGTGCATCCTATCCCGAATGTGAGCATCATGACCCGAAATAGCCTCTCTACCGGGGTAAGACCTCGTCTTAGTCGACCTGGTGTCTGTACTTCTGCTAAAGTACGTACCCGTCTGACAAAAGGGTACCACATATCCCAAATAACAGGACCCCATTCAGTCCTGTGGCAACCAGGGGTAGGCCCTATTCCCGCACACAAATAACTGCCATTGTATGCTGTTAGATTCGATCCCAATCTCTCTCTCAGCCCCCGTCGCCACCTAATCTTAGGGTCCCAGTCCTGACTACTTGTCTGATTCTTCAAATCCTCTATTACCAAGAACCCCTGGTTTGTTGTTTCGCTGGCTATTATGTTCCACCTGGTGAGGTTAAAGTATCCTGCTACAAAACCTGTTTCCTCACCAGTCAGGGTACTAGTGAATCAAATGTCAGCAGTGGGCCTTCCAACTCCTTAGGTGTTGGTCAAAACCAGGAATGGTGGACGTACCGACCTCTTGTATTCCGGCTGGTACCATCCGTCAATGCATCGAAAAAGTAACATCCCGATCTCCACGTTTCTTTATCCCTACTCTGGTTCCAAGGTGTAATTTGCTTCCCCTGTATCGTTTTGTCGCATTACCCACTCCATTCCGAGATGTTAATTGAGATTGACATCAAAGGGATGCCTCCTTTGCTATGTATGGGGAAGTGAGAACATACCCAGAAACTGGAAAAGTTCTCATTTTGCGCATAAACATAAGACATGTACAAAAAGTTATTCACGTGTAACTCTCGTTTCGGTCTAGCTTGCAGGCCGGACCTAATATGAGCTATGATAATCTCAGCGATCGCAATATATAGTTTCATCTTATTACTCTATAATTGACAAATAGTCAAAGCAAAATGGCCGTATGGCTTTGAAGAATCTCTCGCTGTCAATCTGTAAATCGACAAACAACAACAACTAATACGTGTGCTAAACGGCTGGTTCAAAAACCTTAAGCTGGGTCCGATGTTTCCATTGTCCGTTCCCTTTAACATCGATGCAGGCACATGTATCTCTGCTGATTATAACCTCATACGGTCCTATTCATTTTTGGGGCACACTCCGGTTTTCCCGGGAGGACCCTTACCATAACGCGACTTCCCGCCAACGGGACTTCAGGGAGCTTTGTAAGCTCTGCTTCCGCGTCTCTTTCTTCCTGATTGTCCCTAACTAATTTACACATCCCTTTTAATTGAGTACTTTTTTCCAAAACATACCGTTTTATTTTGTCTTTTAATGGGCCTACATCGGCCCCCCCTGTTATGATGTTCTCTGGTAATTGCATCCTGTCATTAGTTCATAAGGGGTTAATCCGGTTGTCCGGTTTGTCGTGGTTCTTAAGTTCATCAATATAACGGGTAATACTTCTGTCCACGTTTTTGCTGACGTTTTCATGGCCTTTGCCAGGGAGTTGTTAAGGATATGGTTCATGCGATCTACCATCCCAGAACTCTGCGGGTGGTAAGGGACGTAGAATTTTTGTTTTATGCCCATCAGCTGGCATATTGTATTTACAATAATTTTTTTTCCGGTGAAGTGGGTGCCTTGTTCAGAATATCCTTGCCACTGTTGAGGCAGTGCAATCACGTGTGGGGAAAGCTTCCACCCACCGGGTAAATTGATCTATAATCACTCGGCAATAGCTTTTTCCATGGGATGAGGGCAAAGGACCTGTGAAATCAATTTGTCCATGTTCCCATGGCCATCGTGGACGGGGCCGGTATCCCATTTTAATTTGAATGGGCCTGCCTGGATTATATTGTGCGCACGTAACACATCGATGGCAATATTTGGCGATATCTCTCCCGATCCATTTCCACCACCAATCTCTTCCAAGACACCCGGACATGGCCTCTCGTCCTGAATGAGACAGGCCATGATACAACTCCAGTAAGGTATTCTGTATGCATTCAGGCGCCATTACCTTGTCGTTTCGTCTCCAAACGTTATCCTTCCCTTGCGTTGCGCCCTGCTTTGTCCACATACCTATTTCCTCCTCAGAAGTGTTCTGGTGTAGTTTCTCAATAATTATCTGTTCGTCCCGGGCCCCAGCGGCACTGACTGAGGCTTCCTCACACTCTTCCTGCTCTAATGCCTTCTGTGCAGCTACGTCTGCAGCCTTATTTCCCTGGTGACTCAGCCAATCTGGATTGTTTCGGTCCGGCTCCCTCGTATGGGCTTTAATTTTAATAACCGCTCCCTGTTTTGGTTTATTACTGGCTGCTAAAAGAGCTTCTATTCTCAGCGGATGCTTTATGGGATGTACGCTAGTTGTGATAAAACCCCTTCTCCCTCATGCTGTCATATAATCGTGTACTACCCCGAATGCATATCTACTGTCCGTATAGATATTAACAATCTTATTTTCCGATAATTCCGGTGCACGGGTGTGGGCTACCAGATCTGCCACTTGACCTGACGACGCCCCATTAATTCTCCCTGATTTAACTGTCTCTAGATCCTGGTTAACTACGGCCTATCCGGTATGAGTTAGTCCATCTCCGTATTTTCGTGAGCCGTCCATAAACAAGGTTTGTTCTGCGGTTTGAAGGGGGGCGTCATTTTTTCTATCCTCTTTCATATACTCACATACCTCTTCACAAAAGTGGGGTTCTCCTTTACCCATCATTCCTCCTGCGGGGTTGTTTCCGACATCGCTAATTATGGTACCGCTTTGTCGGGTGTGAAGAGGACTACTTCCCACTTTTCCCGTCTCATATTAGATACGGTACTCAGTTTTTCTGTGTTTAACATTTCTCCCAATGTGTGTTTAGTGTGGAGAATGATGTTTCCAGTCATCACCACAGGCTCGCTTAATTTTTACCGCCCAAGCTGCGCAATCTAGCGCGGCTATACATCTGGATAACCTAGTCACCACCGAGCTTTTGGTGGTAGAGTAATAGGCTATAGGTCTTCTTTTATCCCCGTGATCTTGGGTGAGCACGACCATATAGAACCCACCGACATTGTTACAGTGGATGTGGAAATCCTTAACCATGTCAGGCAGTCCCAATCCAGGTACGGAGACTAGTTCTGACTTGGGTTTACTATACGCCTGTTCTTGTTCAACGCCCCACTCTATGAGATCTAGGGCCGGTTTCCCCCCTTTCATTGATCTTTGTATTGGCTCAGCAATTTTTTCAAAATCAAGGATAAAGTTACGGCTGTAATTAAAGAGGCCCAGTACCATCCGCACCCGCCTTACCGTTACTGGTCTAGGCATGTCCTTGTCAGCCTTTTTCCTATCCGAGGACATTTCTTTCAGCCACTTTGAGAGGCAGTACCCTAGGTACAGGGCCTGGGATTTCCCTACCTGTTCCTTTTTGGGGTTAACCTTAAGGCCCGCCGTTTCCAGAGCCCTTTATACTAAGTATAGGTTTGCCTGATGTCTTTCCTTGGTTTCTGAGGCTATTAATACGTCGTCGACATATTGTAAAATAATATTTCTTGCCGGTACCTCTATTTGTTTTAGTATATACCTCATGAATCGATGGAATATGGCAGGACTATTATGGAATCCTTGCGGTAATCGGGTCCAAGTATATTGTTTATCCTCCACCGGGAAGGGAAATTTTTCTTGTGATTCTAGTTCGAGGGGAAGGGCCCAAAAACCATTGGCTATGTCTAGGACTGAAAATGTCTTATGTTCAGGGGATAATCCATTCAGGATTGTGGAGGGGCTGGCCACTATCGGGTGTAATTTGGGGGTAACCTTGTTAAGGGCAGTGTATTCGATTGTGAGTCTATAATTCCCATCTGGTTTCCCCACCGGCCATGTTGGGGAGTTAGTGGGGCTAACTGTTTCTTTTACGATACCCTTTTCCACTAGCCCTTTTACTATTTCTACAACCGCTGTTCTAGCTTCAGGTCTAATAGGGTATTGTCGGTATGGTTTATGAGATGGTCCAGGGAATTTAATAGGGTCCATCTTCGCCTTCCAGTGTCTAATTCTGTCTGTACCCAGACCCCGGGCAAACAGGCACATATGCCTCCATACCCTCCAGTCCCGAAAAGCCAGTCAGTTTTTGTGGCTGTAGCTACACCTATAATTTCCACATGGTGGGCTATCTGTCCTAAATCTCCCTTACTGCCATCCGCCTTTGGCCATGTCAGTTTCCCCTTGCCGCAATCAATCAGAGCCTGAAATTCCCTCATTACATCATTCCCCAATAGTGTTCCCTCAAGACTCTTGCATCCGTAAAATCTCATGGGTATATATAAGTTATCAATTTCCACCAATTGGGTGGTGCTCAGGTAGGCCAGTGTGGGCCGTCCATCTATTCCGTTTATCAGAGACTTCTTGTCGGTGACGGGAAGAGTCATATTGGTAATGGATATTGAGGCTCCCGTGTCCACTAGCCTTTCACACTATCGGCCCCCTACTAGTGCAGACACATATTTCCTTCCCTCCTTTTTACTTTGTACATGAGCCGCCGGACATCACCGGGTGGCTTTGTACACCTGCCACTTCTGGTATTCTTGTTCTGACAGGGTCCTTGCAATATTAGGATAGCCATTTTTACCATAGCATGTCGCTTCCAGGTGCCCTTTCTTCCCACAATACGTACATTGCTTTTCACTGCCTTTCTCTTTGCATTCCCTGGCAAAATGGCCCGGTTTTCCACAATTATGGCAAGTCCCCCTTTTCTGCCCTCCTCCTGTTCCCGTGTCAGGTACCTTTTCCTGCTTTATCTTTGTCTGAGATTTTTCATCGCCCCCTCCCTGGACGCCACTAGCCCACTCGAGCAGTTCATCATAATCCTGGGTTACAATTACTCCCATTTTTATAATGGTCTGATGTGCAGCGGATAGTTCGTCCTTGAATGCCTGAATAAATGCTCGGTCAACGCAGCCTGGGTTTCCCTGTCCAGAGCATTCTTGATTTATCTGGAACAATCGTTCCCCATATTCTGAGTCTCCTTCCCCTTTTTGCTGTTTGGTTGTAGTAATTTTACCCCAAATAGTCGGGGCATTGCCTAAAACCCGTTGGATCTCGGTTTTAAAAGGGCCAAAGGCCGCCTGTTGACAATCTACTTCGGTGGTTAAAGGTACCGCGTGTGTCCAACGTCCCCCTGAAAAGTCGACATTGGCTGCTACCGCGGTTCCTCCGGCCACTACTCCCCACCGATCTGCCGGGCAAGCCGCTCGGACTAGTTGGTGGATATCTCTGAGGTGTAGTTGGTGGCCCACCCAAACTGTATCCAGCTCTGCCAAAAATTTAATATTCGCACATTGGGACTGTAATTTACCCAGGGAAGCCATTATCTGCTGTCTTTCGCCGGGGGTAAAGGGCTTATCGGTCGCAGTGGGATTTACGGCCGTCCCCCCTCTTGTTACCGGCGCCACCGGGAGGGTTTCTAAATCTTCCTGACCCGGGGCGGTTGCTTCGCATTGATAATTCTCGTAAGGGGGCACCGATCCCCCCCCATTGAGATCGATCCTGGATCTATTGTTCCAGCGCCAGGCATTTCTTTTCCCACTCTAAATTTTGCATTTTTGCCTGTTTTAATTGTTTACTTGTTTCATCCATTTTCTCTTTAACCTCCTTAACCTGTTCAATTAGTCCACCTAACTGATGCACCAATAATACTCCGGCTTTTTTAGTTTTATCTTTCTTTTGTTTAACTATCCAACTTCGCTGTTGTTCTAACGTCTGGGGTACATCCCAACCGTACTTTTACATTTTCTTGATTAAGACATGTCGATCGGTCATATAGGAATTAATTAACGACACAGGCGGCCCGTGTTGTGCATTCCCTTCCTTTCCTTCCATCTTTGCCAGTCTCGGACGTTTCCCTTTGTTCCTGAAATACTCACGGGAACGACTACTCTGTGGGGACTCTTTGTCTTCACAACAAAGCTAGCGTGTTTCCTTACCACCAGTGTTTTTCGGCTCTTGGTTGGTGTGATCAGTTCCCGTCCGCACCAAACTTATTTACCAAAGGGTAAAATCAAATTGTTATTCAGCCTCTTCCCGCTATCTACTTACTCGTATCGTATAGACTATCCCCTCGTGCCAGTACACCTCACTTTTCAGTCTCTAACACCAGATTCCAGATACTGTATTAAGTGATCACGTCTGATCGGACAGTATCATGTCGTGACGCCATTTTGTTGTGGAAAAATATTTCCGAGACTGTATAATATATAAAGAGAAGTTTATTAAATCGGAGACAAAGCTTTGGGAGAAGTGATAAAGAATTCTGTCTTTGAAACAGCTTCTCAATTTGGTATCTCCAGTGAGGTTCTTTTATCTTAAAAATTACGTCACTTAACATCACATGCCCTATCATCGCATTACAAGGTTTACAAAGCTTTTCCTCCAAGGCTGAGGTTTACTGATATAAACCAGCCTGCATTGTGACAGAGAATTATAAACAAGGGCAGACTCTGTGGCACCAGTATAGACAAACATGCCACTTAATTATCTCTCCAGTCATTCATTATCACACTGTCCTATATCCATAACTCAAGGCCAGCATACCTTAAAGTCTAACTGTGTTTTTTATATAAAGCATATTGCATCAGTATTGTCCCTTACAAAATTCATTAAAGGGGAAAATAAAACAAACGTTTGGTTCCATATACTAGTCAAGTATATGTCCAAAAATACGCTCCAACATCCACTGTAAGGGTTTCATTATTTTCCTATCCAAGAGACAATTATACCCCTTGACCACCGAGCTGATTAGCTGAGACAAGTAGGGAGTGCAGTTTATTTTCCGCCTAAAGTGATTCAGCCTATCCCGCATTGTACTGCGTAATAAAGCGACATCAAGTTGTACTGTCAGTCTCGGATTAGTCTTTGTCTGTTTAAAATGGTTGTGCTGTCAGTTCTGCTTCACTCGGTGTGTGTTTAAAAATGCAACGTGCTATCTGCAGTGGTAATGTTCTTAAATCGTTGGATTCGGAATTTAATGGAATTGTTTCCGAGTAGGTTAGAGCCTTGCTCGTAGTGAATCAGTAGTTGTAGGCATTTGCTCGTATCCACTCTGATTGGAGTTAATTTGAGCTGAAATTCTTCTGAATTATTTTGCTGTAACTTTTAGGCCACCTGTTACATCTCACTCCCACAATCATTCCCTCGTGTGAGTCCAGAGGATTGGGACATTTTTAAAATCCAACCAAGAACTACTAAAAATATGATTAAAAGTGGATAGATTATGAATGTTAACTTACACGAAATATAAAATTAGATAGTAAGAGATTCTACAGGTGTATAAAAAGGAAAATAGTGGCTAAAGTAAATGTTGGTCTCCTGGAGGATGAGAATGGGGAATTAATAATGGAGAACAGGGAAATGGCAGAGACTTTGAACAAATATTTTGCATCAGTTCTCACGGTAGAAGTCACAAAAAACATCCAAAAAGTGGATTATCCATGGGCTATAGGGAGGGAGGTACTTAATACTATCATTATCACTAATGAAGTAATCCGAGGTAAAATAATGGGACTAAAGGTGGACAAGTCCCCTGAATCTGGTGGCTTATATCCTAGGGTATTAAAAGAAAAGGCAGCAGAGATACTGGATGGTTTGGTTGTGATCTACCAAAATTCCCTCGATTCTGGGTTCGTCCCAGCGGATTGGAATACCACAAACTTAAAGCCGCTATTTAAATAAAGAGGCAGACGCAAAGCAGGAAACTATAAACCAGTTAGACTAACATCTGTCGTTGGGAAAAAGCTGGAGTCCATTGTTAAGGAAGCAGTATCAGGACATTTGATAAAACATGATTGAATCAAGCAGAGTCAACATGGTTTTATGAAAGGGAAGTCATGTTGACAAATATCCTTCAAATCTTTGAGGATATATAGAGCAGAGTGGATAAGGGTGAACAAGTGGATGTGGTGCAATTGGATTTCCAGAAGGCATTCGATAAAATGCCACATAAGAGATTACCGGCCAAGATAAACGCTCACGGGGTTGGCGGTAATATATTAGCATGGATAGAGGATTGGCTTACTAACAGAAATCAAAGAGTCAGGATAAACGGATCATTTTCCGGATGGGAAACAGTGACTAATGAGGTGCCGCAGAGATTTATGCTGGGTCCTCAACTATTTAAAATCTGTATTAATTACATGGATGAAAGGACCGAGTGTAAAGTAGCCAAAGTTGTTGATGATACAAAGATGGGTGGGAAAGCAAATCGTGAGCAGCACAAAAAAAATCTTCAAGGGATTTAGACAGGCTAAGTGACTGGGCAATAATTAGGCAGATTGATTATAATGGGCGAACATGTGAGGTTATCAACTTTGGCAGAAATATTAGAAAAGCAAATAATGGCCCTGAAATTCCGGCTTCCCCGGGTCTGTATGGAGTTCCTATGGACCCGGGAAGGCATCGGAAATGCCGGTTTTCAGTGTGCAAGTTTCTGACATGACAGATGGCCGTATCTCTGGAGCAAGGACACTTTTAAGTGGAAATTTCCGATATTTATTCTTACTAATGTGCTCAAAAATCTTGCGCCTGAATAAGCAAGCGCATAGCCGACTTTTACAGGCGCAAATGTTTTACAAAACACAAAAACATATAAAAATAAAGTTATTAAAAATATTTTATCATTAAAAACCCTCCCCACAACGGTAAGTTTGTTAAAGAAAATGTTAAAAAATCGTGAATTTTTTAAAGATATTATTAACTTTAATTTAAATGGAAGTCGTGTAATTATTTTTTTTATAAGTGTTTTAGCTGTTTGGGTCTGTGTTTTAATGTTTCAGGCTAAATCACAATTATAGTAACAGGAGTATCGGATCCTGCGGAACTCTTGTTACAATGATACCTCACATGATTGGCTGCCCAAAGCCATGTGACTCCAGCTCTAGGCCGTGCACACGCTGCGAAGCGCAGTCGAAGGAGTCCTCAAGAAAGTCGAGCGTGGTCAACAGCTTAATGTAGATGCGTATGTTTTCTCTAAAATGCCCGCGGGAAGGCCAAAACGGCATTTCATGGCCCACAATTTAAATGGAGAAACGTTGCAACATGATGCAATAAAAGGAGACCTGGGGGTCCTTGTGAATTAAACATAAAAACGTTATTATTCAGTTACAGTCAGTAATCAGGAAGGCATATTGCTTGTTGGCATTCATTGCAAGGGAGATAGAGTATAAAAACAATGACGTCCTGCTGCAACTGTGCAGGCCACCACGTGGAGTACTGCGTACAGTTTTTAAGCAAGGTTATACTTGCATTGGAGGCTGCTCAGAGATGGTTCACGATGTTCATTCCGGAGATGAGTGCGTTGATTTGAGGATAGGTTTGGAAGGTTGGCCCTATAAACATTGGAATTCTGAAGAATGCGAGGCGATCTGATTGATACTTATAAGTTCGATAGGGAGTTCGATCTCAATATCGTAGATTTTTTGTGGAATTTTTCATGCCTCTGTTTTTTTTTCATTGTACTTTTACCTTGAAGCTCATGTCCAAATTCATCTTTTTCTACTAAGCATGTTACACTCAGCTCATGAAATTTCTCAAATTAATAACGAGCCTCGATGGCTTTTCGATAAAAGTAAATATGAATTTGATCCATTTTCCCCACATTTTCCGAAATCTCAGAGCTTCACATGTGCAACTAATGAAAACCATTCAACTGAGTAAAGTTAAATGTTTCCCGGTTTATGCGGCGCTGTGTCGACTTGACGTCTGACACCCGTGTTCCATTCAGCACGCAGGAACTCGCCGGAATTTGGTTACATTTAAATTCAGCATCAATCTCAAAATAATCTTGAAAAATCCTCTGCACTGTATTTTAGTTAGTGCCCATTCTCTCGTGCTGAAGGTTTAAAGGAGCTGGCCTTTGAATTAGTATCATGTGTGCCGAATGCATACGATTATATAGGATATATAGAGCAGGAGGTGAGGTCCTTACTACGAGGGGGATCAAGGGGTATGGCGAGAAAGCAGGAATGGGGTATTGAAGTTGAATGTTCAGCCATGAACTCATTGAATGGCGGTGCAGGCTAGAAGGGCCGAATGGCCTACTCCTGCACATTTTTTCTATGTTTCTATGTTTCTATGTAGGAGCAGGCCATTCGACCCAACCAGTCGATTCCCACCTTTATGATCCACTGGACATCCTCTCATCAGAATAACGCTATATTCCTTTTTCGCACATATACTTATCTTACTGTCCTTTAAATGATTATATCCTACTTGCTTCAACAAATCCCTGTGATAGTGAGTTCCACATTCTCAATCTATGATAAATAAGTTTCTTGTGAATTGTTTATTGGATTTGTTGGTGACGATCTTATATTGATACACTCCAGCGACGGTCCTCCCCACATGTGGAAACTCTCTCTCTGTGCATTTAACCTATCAAACCCTTTCATGTCTAGCAGACCTCTATTAGGTCACCCACAGACTTCTCTTTTGAAGCGAAAAGAGACGCGGCCTGTTCATCCTTTCCTGATATATATCCTCGCATTTCATGTATCCTCCTTGTAAATCCTCTCTTTACCCTCTCCAGTTCCATTAAATCAATGTTGTAAATAATATGGCGACCAGATTTGCACACAGTACGCCAAATGTGGTCTATCCGTAGAGGATTCTGTAATGACTGGGAATCAAACCGGCGTCGCCAGGCTCTCTGATCAGAGTAAAAGCCTTCATTCGATCAGGTCGTTGATAGCATTCCTGAAGGCATTTTGCTTGCAGAATCTAATTCTACATTTTGAACTTTGTCAATCTGGTTGCACGGGCAGGACTTTGAAGGTGAGGGGGGCATTCTAGCAGAGTATTTCTGGTTGAAGACTAACAACACCAGATTGAATGGCTGAGTTGTCTTAGACAGTAGACGGGACGTTAAGGCGATGGCTGCCTAAACCGTTGTGCTCATTTATTGTTGTAAACTTTTGATGCTGATGAATCATCCTAGAATTTGACTGAAACTTACATGCAATAGGCATTGAATCCACATCTCCTTAAAACCACTGGTCTCTGCCCCAGCATTGTTCACGTCTTGTTAAAATAAACACTGACTATTGGAATTCTTCACTTCTTGAATGAAGGTGGAACAGAGATCCGGATCGGAGATGGAACATTTCCTCACTTCTTCTTTCAGATCATTCGTCTGGAGTGATGACAAAGATTTTTTTAGAAATTACATTCAAAGAGAAAACGTGCACGACAGTTTTCTTTACCACAAGTCCTGGCCGTGCTCCCCGATCAACAATGTGAAAAACTGACAGTCAGCTTCTGTGAGCAAAATTAATTTCGCGAAGTCAGTTATGTAATATCAGACACTGTTAAAAATGGTCGGGTAAAAACAGTTCCTTTCCACGTTGGAAGCCACTGGGCAAACCGACCTCAAGAGACTCGAAACCGCAATGTTATTTTCCATGAGGAGAGGTTGAGTAGACTAGGCCTATATTCTACAGAGTTTAGAATAATAGGAGGTGATTTCATTGCGGAGCAGGCTCGAAGGGCCGAATGACCGAACCTTTCTACTAATGCTTATTTTCTTATGTTCGTCGCATGCCTTGCGAATGCCCCCAGATCGACAATATGGAAAACGCAGAATCAGTCTCTGGAAGCAGGCGTTTCCATAACTTCAGTTGAGTAACTGTCAGAATTGGTCGCTTTTAGGGGAGATTCGGAACACAGAAGAATAAGTTTTTCCCGGTGAGTTATACAACCGGAGCACAACCCGAACCTACAATCTTCTGACAACATCACGAATAAAACTGAACGCGGATGCCTCATCCATTCGGCAATGTGTCCACAGCTGGTCACTTTGTTGTGAAAAGAATTGGGAGCTTTTTTAGGGCTTCAGCTCTGATTAGAGAAAGGGTTTTACTCAAATATAAATACATTTTGAATTATTTAACAGACGCGTTGTCAACTGGGTTCACTCCTACGCAAGGAAACCCATTTCGCTTTCAAATATATCCCTTAGAAATTCGATCTTCACAGCTGTAATCACACTAATATTAAGCAGACACACGCACAGAATGATCCTGGATAGAAAGCACATCCCTTTTATACTGACAAAAAATGAACTGAACTGACAGCATATCCATTTGAAGAGACACACATTGATCCGGGACTGACAGCATAGACATATTTAAACACATATTGGTCTACTTTGCTAAATCCTAAAATTACCCCATCATCATAGGCAGTCCCTCGGAATTGAGGATGAATTGCTTCCACTCCCAAAGTGAGTTCTTTCATGGCTGAACAGTCCGATACGAGAGCCACAGACTCTGTCACTGGTGGGGCAGACATTCAACGGGGGAAGGGGTCGGTTGGGATGGATTGCCGCGCGCTCCTTCCGTTGCGTGCGCCTGGGCTCTTCATGCGCCTTGAATCAAGCCTTAAAGAGCTCAACGCCCTCCCGGATGGACTTTCTCCACCTCGGGCGATCTGCGGCAAGGGTCTCCCAGTTGTCAGTGGTGATGTCGCAGTTTACCAGGGAGGCTTTGAGGATGTCCTTATAACGTTTAAGCTGTCCTTCTTTGGCTCGATTACCATGAAGCAGCTCCGCCTAAAGCATTTGCTCTGGAAGTCTCTTATCTGGCATGCGTACTATGTGGCCTGCACAGCGAAGCTGATCGAGTGTGGGCAGTGCTTCAATACTGGGGATCTTAGCCTGGTCGAGGGCACTGATGTTGGTGTGCCTGTCCTCCCCGGAGATTTTTACGATCTAGCGGAGACATCGTTGGTAATATATCTGCAGCGACATGAGGTGCCTTCTGTACATCGTGCATGCCTCAGACCCATACACGAGGGCGGGTATTTCTACAGCCCTATGAACCATGAGTTTGGTAGGAGATTTGTTAAGATCTGATCTTAAAACACTTATTTCCGCAGGCGGCCGAAGGCTGTTCTGGCGCACTGGAGGCGATGCTGAATCTCTGCATTCACATGTGCCTTTGTTGATAAGAGGCTGCCGAGATATGTGAAATGGTCCACGTTCTCTCGGGCCATGCCTTGGGCCTTGAAGATTGGCGGGCAGTGCTGTGCGGCGATGGCAGGCTGGTGAAGGAATTTTGTCTTACGGATGTTCAGCGTAAGGCCCATGCTTTCATGTGCCTCAGGGAATACAGTGATTATACACTGGAGTTCAGCCACTGAATCTGCACAGATGCAGGCGTCGTCCGCATAGTGCAGCTCAATGACAGAGGTAGCGGTGATCTTGTACCTGCCCTGGAGGCGGCGTTGTTTAAACAGCTTCCGACTGTTCCTGAGTTTAAATGGAGAGTTTGTTGATTGTGAGGTGGAGCATGGCGGCGCTGAAAATTGAGATACGCATATGAGGGAGAAGGGAATCGAACATTAGGCTGATAGAGTTGGCGAGGAAGGAGAGGATAACGTCATTTTAATACCAGAGGTATTTAATGAATTAAACTCAAATTCCACAGCTGCCATGGTTGAATGTGTATACATGCCTCTGAATTATTAAACCAGTAACATAACCACTGTGCAACCGTACTCTTAACTTCATCCTTTACCTATGCAAATGGGTCAAGGGGATGAATAGCCTCCTTCAGCTCCGATGCAACAGACTTGAGTGGCTGAATGGCCTGCTGCGTTTCCTAAATACAAGGGAAGAGGGCTTGAATCGCCTCCTCCTGGATCGACTGGCTTATATTAATTGGAATTTAGAAGAATGAGAGGGGATTGCTTAGAAACAGATACAATTCTGACGGGATTGGACGAGTTAAATGCAGGAAGAATGTTCCCGATGTTAGGGAAATCCAGAACTAGGGGTCAGAGTCTAAGGATAAGGGATAAGCCATTTAGCACTGAGATGAGGAGAAACTTCTTCACTCAGAGAATTGTGAACCTGTGGAATTCTCTATCACAGAAAGTTGTTGCAGCCAGTTCGTTAGATATATTCAAAAGGGAGTAAGATGTGCCACTTACTGCTAAAGGGATCAAGTGGTATGGAGAGAAAGCAGAAATTGTGTACTGATTTTGCATGATCAGCCATCATCATATGAATGGTGGTGCAGGCTCGAAGGGCCAAATGGCCTACTCCTGCATCCATTTTCTATGTTTGTCTGTTTCTATGTATCCTGTTGATGTCTAATAGGCTGAACAGCCTTTAATCATCCCCTCTATTCCAATGTAAGTGTTTTGTAGGGCCGAATAGTGTACTTCTGTGTAATAATTTATGGGGGCTCAATGACGTCCTCTTGTTACATTGCCACAGGCTCGAAGGAATGAATCGCCTCTACCCATTCAAGCGTAACAGGCTCAAGTGGATGAATGGCCTCCTCCTATTCTTGTGTAACAAACTCGAGTGGCTGAATGCCCTCCTGCTGTCTTGTCTAACAAGCCTGAGAGATTGAATGAATTCCTCCTGTTCCTGATTAACCAGCCTTTGTGGGTTGAATATTCTTCTCCTGTTCCTATGTAACCGGCTCGCGAGATTGAATGTCCTCCTCTTTTTCGAGTGTGTGAGCATCTATGGGCTTAATGACAACCTCCTGTTCCTATGCAACGGATTCGAGGGGCATAATTGCCTTTTCCTATAACTTTAAAACTGTCTGGAAAGTGCTGACTCGCCCATCTCCTGGTCTTATTTAAAACGCTTGAAAAGTTGAATGGTGGCCACCTGTTACTATTTAACATATATGAGGGGATGAATAGCCTGCTCCTGCGTACAAGGTTCAAGGTACTGAAAGTCTTCTTCCTGTGCAATCGCCTGACATCATCATCATCATCATCATAGGCAGTCCCTCGGAATGGAGGAAGAGTTGCTTCCACTCTTAGCATCAGTTGGTAGGTGGCTGTACAGTCCAATACTGGAACCACAGTCTCTGTAACAAGTGGGACAGACAGTGTTTGAAGTAAAGGGTGGGCGTGGAGTCTGGTTTGTTGCACGCTCTTTCCGCTGCCTGCGCTTGATGTCTGCATGCTCTCGGGGATGAGACTCGAGCAGCTCAGTGCCCTCCCGGATGCACTTGCTCCATTTAGGGCGGTCATGGGCCAGTGACTCCCAAGTGTCAGTGGGAATGTCACACCTTATCAGGCAGGCATTGAGTGTGTCCTTGTAACGTTTCCACTGCACACCTTTGGCTCGTTGGCCGTGGACGAGTTGCGAGTAGAGCGCTTGCTTTGGGTGTCTCGTGTCTGGCATGCAAACTATGTGGCCTGCTCAACGGAGCTGAACATGTGTAGTCAGTGCTACAATGATGGGTATGTTGACCTGGACGAGGCTATTAAATTTGGTGCGTCTGTCCTCCCAGGACATTTGTAGGATCTTTCGGACAAATCGTTGGTGGAATTTCTCCAGCGACTTGCGGTATCTACTTTACATGTTCCACATCTCTGAGCAGTACAGGAGGGCAGGTATTACTACGGCCTGTCGACCATGAGCTTGGTGAAAGTATTGAAGTTCTGGTCTTCAAATATACTTTACCACAGGCGGCCGAAGGCTGCACTGGGGCACTGGAGATGTTGTTGGATCTTGTCGTCAATGCCAGCTATTGTTGATAGGAGGCGCCCGAAATAATGGATTGGTCCACGTTTTTCAGGGCCGTACCATAGATGTTGATGACTGGGGGGCAGTGCTGTGCAGCGAGGACAGGTTGGTGGAGGACCTTTGTCTTCCTGATGTTTAGCGCAAGCGCCATGCTTTCGTGTACTTCAGTAAATACCTCGACTGTGTCCTGGAGTTCAGCCTCTGTGTGAGCACAGACGAAGGCGTCATCCGCGTACTGTAACTCACGACAGTGGTTGGGATGGTCTTGGACCTGGCCTAGCGATGTCGAAGGATCAACAGCTTTCCCCTGGTTCTGTAGTTTAGTTCCACTCCAGCGGGGAGCCTGTGCACTGTGAGTTGGAACATTGCAGCGAGGAAGAATGAGAAGAGGGTTGGAGCGTTGACGCAGAATGCTTGACCCCCGGTCCGGAAGTCGATTGCGTCTGTGATGGATCCGTTGGCACTGATCACGGCCTGCATGTCACCGTGGAGCAGGCGGAGAATGGTGACGTACTTTTGGTGGCGTCCGAAATGGAGGAGGACGCTCCTTAAGCTCTCGTGGTTGAGAGTGGGAAAGGCATTTGTAAGGTCGAAGAAGGCCATGTTTCCTGCATTTTTCCTGCAGCTGTCATGCTGCAAAAAATCATGTCCGTTGTTCCCCGGAGGGGACGAAATCTGCTCTGCAACTCCGTGAGGAGCTCCTCGGCCACAGGGAGAAGTCAGTTGAGGAGGAGGCTAGCGACGACTTTCCAAGTGGCTGATAGCAGGGAGATTCCCCTTTCGTTGCTGCTTATCGCCTTATTAGAGATGTTCACGATCACTGACTCACTAAGATCTCCCGGCATACTTTCCTCTATCCAAATGAGAGAAAGAAGGTCAGGTATTCGCGCCAGCAGTGCCTCACCGCCATACTTTAGAGCCTCAGCAATGATTCCGTCAGCCCCCGTAGCCTTGTTATTTTTTTAGCTTTCTGATGGCGTTTTCTACCTCGTGCAGTGTTGGGGTCTCATTGAGGTGGTGGCGGGAATGGAGTCAAGTACACTCCTGTCAAGCATTGGATTACATCGGATATACAGCACTGAAACCGGCCATTCGCCTCAGCCAGTCTTTTATGCTCCATTGGAGCCCCCGCTTAACATTCCTCAACAGCCTAATGCTCTAATCCCTTCCCTCTTATATGTCTGTCTTGCCGCTCCTTAAATATTTCCATACTATTCTCTTCAACCACTCCCTGTAGTACCGAGTTACACAATATCACCACTCTTTGGGTAAATAAGTTTCTTCTGAATTCCCTATTTTTATTTCATGGTGACTATCTTATATTGATAGCGTCTAGTAATTCTGTTCCCAACAAGTTGATACATTCTAACTTTATCCACTCCATCAAAATCTTTTATAATTTTAAATGTCTGCATCAGGTCACGCCTCAGCCTTCTTTTTTCAAGAGAAAAGAGACTCTGCCTGTTCATCCTTTTCTGATTTGTATACGCTGTCTGTTCTGGTATCATCCTTGTAAATCTTCTCTGCATCCTCTGAAAAGCCTTTATGCCCTTTTTATAATATGACGACCAGAACTGTACGTAGTACTCTCAGCGTGATCAGATGAAGGTTAAATACAGGTTTCCATAATGTATCTAATTTTCAATTCTTTATGTCAAGAAATAAATCAGCGTATTTGGTTTGCTTTTTATGGCCTTGCTAACTTATGCCGTTATTTTTTGGAGATTTTGTATTTGTACTCCGATATCCCTTTGTTCCTGTACACCACCCAGTCTGGCACCTTCCAATAATAAGTGACCTCACTAAGTCTCCTCCTTAAATGTAACACGTCACATTTAGATGGTTTGAAATTCATTTGCCAATAATATGCCCATTCTGCAAGTTTATTAATGTCCTCTTCTAAGTTGCTGCAGTGTACCTCCGTATTTACTATCCCTCCTAATTTGGTGTCACCCGTACATTTAGAAATGTTGTTTTTGATTCCGACGTCTAAATCATTAATATTAATTATGAACAACAGTGGTCCCAGCACCGATCCTTGTGGAACGACACTAACCACCTGCTGCGGCTAGGAAACGCTAAGTGTTATACCTACTCTTTGATTTCTGCCTTGAAGCCAGCTAGCTCACCATTTTGCTACTTGTCACCTGACTCCGCATTCTCTGACCTGGCTTGAGGCATTTCTTGTTCCGATGTAACAATCTATTTTTTTTATTTTATTCATTCAAGCTTGTCGACAACGCTAGCAAGGGCCGGATTTGTTGCCCATCTCCATCTGCCCTTGCGAAATTGTTGGTGATTCATTTCACGCAACCGACTGGCTCGCCAGGCCATTTCAGAGGTCACTTCAGAGCCAACAACATTGCTGTGGGTTTGGAGTCATATGTTTGCCCAGACCGGTAAGGACGGCAGAATTATTTCCCGAAAGGAGACAAGTGAACCAGATGAGGAGTTTGTTACAATTGTTATCATTATTGAGACTTTTAAAATTCCAGATTTACTTCATTGAACTTAAATTTCCCCACTCTCCTACTGGACTATGATTTCTTCTCTCTGGATTATTAGTCCAGTGACACAACCATCATGCTACTATGATTGACCTCCATCTATGTAATGCGCTCTCGGGGCTGAATGACACCTCATATTCATTTGCAACAGGTTGAGGGAAGGAATGGTGTGCCCTGTTCCTACGCAACAGGATCGGGAGATTGATTAGCCTCCTCCTGTTCCTGTGTAACTGGTTCGTGAGTCGCAACTGCCTCATCCTCAGCCTTTCGAATGGCTAAATGGACTTCGACTCTTCTTATAGATAAGACTCAAGGAGCTGAATGGCTTCCGCCAGTCCTCTGCCTCAGGTTCGATGGGTTAATGGCCTTCCCTTGTCCTTGTGCAACAGACTGGAGAGGTTCAATGACATCCTTCTATTTCTGCTCAACAGCTTCATTGGTTTGGCATTGCCTTATGGTCAACTATGCGAAAGTTTCGAGCGACCGAATGGAGTTCGACATTTCTTGTAAAACAGGCGCACACAGCTGAATGATTTCATCCTGCCCTTTGCAATTGGTTTGAGTGTTTAAGTGACTCTTTGGCCTCCACCTGTCCCTGTGTAACAGGCTCGATTGCTTGCATCTGTTACTTAGCAAAGTATTCAGATGATAATTGGGAAGGACTGGAGCCACGTGTGCAACAGAAAGTGCAGGGACCACAGTGAGCCTTCTCTGAAGCATTGCTTTGATGCAAAGTTCACTGTGCGGCCCAGGCTCAAATCCTGACTCTGGTGGGAGTCGAGCCCAAAAACTTTGAATGTTTAATATGCTAAGAATTAAAAATCTAACGTGCTATCCATTGCGCTACAGAGTCGCCAAACTGTGCATCAATACAAAAGTAAAATAGTGTTGATGCGTAATCTGAGCTAAAAAAATCCTGAAACAGTCAGCGATTGAGGCAGAATCTGCGGAGAGAGAAACAGAGTGAACGTTTGAGGTCGATGAACTTGCATAGCCACTGGATCAATATACGCCGTCTAAAACGGATGTCCTGTCAGACCCGAATCATTTTGTTTGAAAGGGATGTTTTTTCACGGACTCGAAGCGCCTTTCAGCACGGAAGGAGGCCACTTCGGCCAAGCGTGTCCGCACCGTCCGAAAATTGCTATCCCGCCTAATCCCACTTTCCAACTCTTCTTTTAACCATATAACAATCTATGTTTTTATTTTATTCATTCAAGCATGTTGACATCGGTAGAAAGCGGTTAATGGCCTTCTCCTGTTCTTGTGTCACAGACTGGAGAGGCTCAACTGCCTCCTACTATTTCTGTGCAACAGGTTCGTTGGTTTGGCATTGCCTTCTCCTCATCTATGCAACAGGTTCGCGCGACCGAATTTGTTGCAGTCATCCTCAGTATTGAATATCCAACTAATTTGGCGTCATCCGCAAATTGAGAAATTGTGTTTTTGATTCGCAGGTAGAAGTCATTAATATAAATTGTAAACATCAGTGGTCCCAGCACCGATCCTTGTGGAACAGCACTACCCACCTTCTGCCACTCCAAAAAGCTAACTTTTACGCCTACTCTCTGCTTTCTGTCTTGAAGCCAGCTAGCTATGCATTTATCTAGTTGTCTCCTGACTCCACATTCTATGACCTTTATTGCGGTTCTTCTTTCTCCCGTGTAACAATCTCGAGATCCTATTGTTTCTTTTATTAATTCTAGTATGTGGACAATGCTAGCAAGGGCAGCCTTTGTTGCACTTCCCTAATTGCCCTTGTGAAGGTGATGGTTAGCCACCTTATGCAAATGAGTTTCTCGCTGGGTCTTTTCAGAGGGCCGTAAAGAGCCAACCACGTTGCTCTGGATCTGGAGCCACATTTGGGTCCAGACCAGTAAGGACGGCAGATTTCCTTCACTAAAGGAGACTATTAAACGAGATGGGTGTGTTGCGTCAATGGTCAACATTATTAATACTTTTAAAATTCTAGATGTATTTAATTAAATTTAAATTGTCCTGCTCTCTTGGTGGACTATGATTTTCTCTCACTGGATTACTAGTCCAGTGCCACAGGCCTCCGGCTGTGTAATGTGCTAGAGGGGCTGAATGACTCAGGCTGTTCCTGTGCAATATTTTGAGGGACGGAATGTCATCCTCCCAGTCCTATGTAACAGGTTCTAGGGGTTGATTAGTCTCCACCTGTTCCTATATAGCAGGTCGGTTGGTCTGAAATGCCTCGTCGTAATCCTATGCAACGTTTTCTATTGAGGGGAGAGCGGAGTGGGGTTCCGGATGTGGGGCCGCGGGGGGGGGGAGGGGTTGGGAGGAGGTCGTGGTGCAGAGATATCTAGAATGCGAAAGAGAAATGAAAATGAAGCAATGCTGGAAAGTGATTGTTGTAATGTAACCACATTATGTCAAGAAGGGATAGAGCATAGAAACAAAAGGGGGCACGAACAAAAAGGATCCTGATAAGAAAAAAAGCGATAAGATAAATCGAGCTACAGTGCAAAAAAATGCTACGATCTCTAATAATGTTAAAAAGACAAATCCAAAAGTATTGTATCTGAATGGACGAAGCATCTGTAATAAGATAGAAGAATTAACAGCGCAAAAAGATGTAAACAGATACAATATCGGTGCAATTACAGATATATGGTTGCACGGTGACCAGGGTTGGGAACTGAATATCAAACGATATTCGGTATTTAGAAAGGACTGGGAAAAAGGAAGAGCGGATTGTGTTGCGTTGTTGGTAAAGGATGATATCAGTGCAATAATGAGAAAGGTATTCGGCTTAGAAAGACAAGATGTAGATTCAGTTGGATGGCGCTAAGGAGAACGAAGGATCAGAAAGGATTGGTGTGAGTTGTCCATCGGCCTCCAAACAGTTGTGTTAGTGTAGAGGATAACTTTAACAGGAAATCAGAGCTGCATGTAACAAGTGTACTACCATCATCGAAGGTGACTTTAAACTAAATATAAATTAAAATAATAATAATGTGGCTGATGAATTCCTGGCATTTGGACGAGTTGTTTTTTGAACCCAGTATTTTGCGGAGCGTACTAGGGAACGTAATATCCTAGATTGGGTTTTGTGTAATGAGAAGGGGTTAATTAAAAGTCAAGTTGTCTGGGGTCATTTAGCGAATAGTGGCAATAACTCGATTAAACTCGTTATTAAGATGGAAAGTGAAGTAGCCCAATCCGAATATATGGTCCTCAATCTAAGCAAAGGAAACTACGAATGCATGGGGAATGAATTGCATGGGGTATGATAGATTGGGAAGAGTCAATAAACGTCATGTTGGTGGATGGGCAAGGACTAACATTTCAGGAACGAATGTATCAATTGCGGCAGTTATACTTTCCTTTCTCGTGTAAAAAAAAGGATGCTGGCCCAACCATGGTTAACAAAATAAATTAAGGATAGTATTAGATTCAAAGAAGAATTATACAAAGTTGCCAGAAAAAGTACAAGCCTGAGGATGGGGATCAATTTAGAATTCAGCAAAAATTTGCCAAGAGATTGATTGAGAGGCGAGAAATAGAGTATAAGAGTGAACTTGCAAGGAACATAAAAACCGGCTGCAGTAGATTCTGCAAGTTCGTAAACAGGAAAAGATTAGTGAAGACAAATGTTGGCCCGTTAAAGAGAGAAACGGGGGAATTTATAACGTGGAACAAGGAAATGGAAGGACAATTAAATAAATACTTCGGTTCTGTCTTCACGGAGGACATAAATAACATCCCAAAAATGCTTGTGAACCAAAAGTCTAGTGAGCAAGAGGAATTAACGGACAAGATTATTTGTAAGAAAATAGTGATGAGGAAACTAATGGGAATGAAGGCAGATAAATCCCGAAGGCCTGATGATCTGCATCCCAGAGTACTAAAAGAAGTTACAATGGAAATAGTGCATGCATTGGTTGACAACTTCCAAACATCGATAGATTATGGAACAGTTCCTGCAGTTTGCACGGTGGCAAATGTAACCCCACTGTTTAGAAATGGAGGGAGAGAGAAAACAAGGTACTACAGACCGGTTAGCCGAACACCAGTTGTAGGGTAAATGCGAGAATCTATAGTAAATGATATTATATAGCAAAGAACACTAAGATAATACCAAAGGGATTAGACAAAGTCAACATGAAGTCATGAAAAGAAAATCATGTTTGATAAACCTACTCGAGTTTTTGAGGATGTAACTGATAGAAAAGTTAAGGGAGAACCAGTGGATATAGTGTATTTGGATTTTCAGCAGGCCTCTGATAAAGTCCCACATATGATATAGTGTGCAAAAGTAAAACATATATGATAAGGGGTAATTTACTAGCATGGATTGAAAATTGGTTAATGGACTGGAAACAGGATCGATGGGCAGAGGGACCTGGTGTCCTTGTTAAATAGTCTATTGAAAGCATACATACAGGTGCAGCAATCAGTGAGGAAGGCAGATGGTATGTTGGCCTTCATTCCAAGAGGATGTGAGTAAATGAGTAAAGATGTGTTACTACAATTCTACAGTGACTTGGTGAGACCGCAGCTGGACTATTGTGTGCAGTTTTGGTTTCGTTAACCCCAGAAAGGATATACTTGCCATAGAGGGAGTGCAGCGAAGGTTCACCAGATGGATTATTGGGATGGCAGGACTGTCGTATGAGCACAGATTGTGTCGACTCGGCCTGTATTCTGTAGAGTTTAGAAGAATGAGAGAGGATCTCATTGAAACGTATACCATTCTGAAAGGGTTGAATAGACTGGATGCGGGGAAGATGATTCACCTGATTGGGAAGGTTATAACAAGGGGTCACAGTCTCAGGATACGGGGTAGGAAATTTAGGAAGGAGAAGGTGAGATTTATTTTTCATTCAGAGAGTGGTGCAGCTATGGCATTCCCTTCCACAGAAGGCTGTGAATGACGAGTCACTGAATATATTTAAGAGGGAGATAGATTTCTCGACACAAAAGACATCAAGTGATATGGGGGGAAAGCATGAATATGGTGTTGAGATAGAAGATTAGGAATGATCATATCAAATGGCGGTGCAGACTCGAAGGGCCGAATGGACGACGATTGCTGCCGTTTTCATTGTTTCTAAGTTCTAGGATCTAAATGGACTTATACTCTTCTTGTAGAGCAAGCTCAAGGAACTGATCGGCTTCTGCCTCTCCGAAGGCTCAGATTTGAGGTGTTTATGTCCTCCTCCTTTCCCTGTGCAACAGTGCAGTGCGGCTGAATGGCCTCCAGCTAATTCTTTGTAAAAGGAAAGTGTGCCTCCTCGTCATCTATGCAGCAGGTCCGAGCGGCCGAAGGCGTTCTACTATTCTTGAATAAAAAGCCCAAGGATCTGAATTACTTCCTTTTGACCTTTGCAACTGGCTCGAGGGGCGAATGGAATTCTGATGTCCTTCTGTAACAGGTTCGATGGCTTGCTCTTGTTCCTGTGTAATAGACTCAGGTTCTAAGAGAACTCAATGGAAAAGTGAGTAGAATTGGAGCCACTTGTGTAGCAGGAACTGCTGGGAACGCAGTTTCCCTTATCTGAAGTATTGATTTGCTGCAAAATGCACTGAGCTGCCGAAGAAACACCAGATCATGAACTAAATTCCGAATAAAATCCGACCTATCCAGACTAATGCCACTTTCCAACTCTTGCTCCACAGCCGTTTAGGTTACTGGAATTGAAGTACACATTCAAGGACTTTTTAAAGTGGTGAGGACTTCTGCCTCTAAATCACTTTCTATTGCTTTCTCAGTCATGTGCTCAAGTCATTCCTTTTAAAATGAATCTGTGATATTCGCCTCAACTGCTGCTTATGTAGCATCTTCCACATTCTAACCACTCTTTGGTAAATAAGTTGCTCTTGAATTGTCGACTGAATTTATCAGTGACCTCCCGTCTGAACTCCTGCACAATAGCAAATATTTTCTCCACATCAACTCGATCAAATACCTTCATAATGTTAAAAATATATCTCCCTTGTTTTTCGAGAAAGAGGTTCCCCAGACTGTTCAGTTTTTCCCGAAATGTAAATTCTTTCAGTTCTGACCGCAATTTTTCCTTCTTTGCTGAGAAATTTTGTGATTCTATGATTTAATTTTCGCATCGTCTGGGAGATCCAATAGGACAAGCATGCAGGCGGTCTCTCTGATAAATTGCACCAACGATTCGACTATTAAAGCAGTTTTATTGTGTAGCTGCAATGGCCGAGTGGTTAAGGCGTTGGTCTTGAAATCCAATGGAGGTTTCCCCACGCAGGTTCGACCCCTGCTCGCAGCGATTCTACATGTGCTCTTTTTTTATCGACTCACGGGGATCTCATTGGAATCTGATCACAATTCCCTCCACTGCCCTTTATTACACTGATTGACGTGAAGATGTTGTTCGAACTGGAAACATTAATACTTTATCGGTATTAATTGTTGGTTTTTTTGACACTATCTTCAAAAATCAGTGAGCAATATACACAGCATGAAAAAAATGCCTTTTAATAAAGATCAGTGCATTGTTTGGGAGGCACTCACATTTAGTTAATGAGTGCGAACGAGGTTTGGTTTTATGAAGATGAACAAGTTTTGCCAAAATGACCACGGCAGCGTTTGACGTTGGAATTTTCTGATAACATCAGTGTTTGCATCAAAGTAGATGCCTTATCCATTAAGCGATGTGGCCCCTGTAGTTTGTAGCAGACTAATATACAGCAAAAATGTAATGGGTCAAAGTGTAATAGAAAGGCAAACATGAAATCTCGGTGCCGCAATGCAAGAAGTATTCGGAACCCAGGACAGGGCTCTGAGCTAGTTAGAGTGGGTGAGAGCTCAGATCACAGGACCCCAAGAAAACATGCAAAAGGCAGGAGGCAAAAGAGCAGAGTAGTACTGGGATAAGTGTAAACGACAAGGTGACAGGAAGGGACACGATGTATGAATATAAAGGGGCTGCAGGAGGGGTCAAAACTAAAAATGATTGTTTAAAAACTCGTATTAAAATACTCTACCTAACCGCACGCAGCATTCGAAATAGAGTAAATGAGTTGACGGCACAAATCATCATAAATGGGTATGATTTGATAGCCATTACAGAAACGTTGCAGGTTGGCTAGGACAGGGAATTAAACCTACAGCGGTATCTGACAATTCGGAAAGATAGACAAGAAGGGAAAGGAGGTGGGGTAGCTCTGATAATAAAATATGATATCAGGGCAGTTGTGAGAAACTATATTGGCTCTATGAACAACATGTTGAATCATTGTGAGTGGAGATTAGAGATAGTAAGGGGGAAAAGTCACTGGTGGGCGTAGTTTATAGGCCCCCAATTAATAGCTTCACGGTGGGGCGGGCAATAACCAAGGGAATAATGGAACCATGTGAAAAAAGAACGGCAGTAATCATGGGGGATTTTAACCTACATATCGATTGGTCAAATCAAATCGCACTGGGGAGCCTTGAGGAGGAATTCATAGAATGCATACGGGATTGTTTCTTAGAACAGTATGTTACAGAACAAACAAGGGTGAAAACTATCTTAGATCTGGACCTGTGTAATGAGACAGGAATAATAAACGATCTCCCAGTAAAAGATCCTCTCGGAATGAGTGATCACAGTATGGTTGAAATTGAAATACAGATTGTGGGTGAGGAAGTAGTGTCTCAAACGAGCGTACTATGCTTAACCAAAGGTGATTATCGTGGGATGAGGGCAGAGTTGGCTGACGTAGACTGGAAACACAGGCTAAACGGTGGCACAATTGAGGAACAGTGAAGGACTTTTATGGAGCTCTTTCATCGTGCTCAACAGAAATATATTCCAGTGAGAAAGAAGGGCGGTAAGAGAAGGGATAACCAGCCGTGGATAACCAAGGAAATAAAGGAGAGTATCAAAATGAAAACCAATGTGTATAAGGTGGCCAAGGTTAGTGGGAAACTAGCAGATTGGGAAAATTTTAAACGACAGCAAAGAATGACGAAGAATGCAATAAAGAAAGGAAAGATAGATTACGAAGGTAAATTTGCACAAAACATAAAAATAGCTATTAAAAGCTTGTACCGATATATAAAACGGAAATGAGTGACTAAAGTAAATGTTGGTCCCTGAGAAGATGAGAAGGGGGATTTAATAATGGGAAATGTGGAATTGGCTGAGACCTCAAACAATTATTTTGCTTCGGTCTTCACAGTGGAACACACAAAAACCATGCCAAAAATTGCTGGTCACGGGAATGTGGGAAGGAAGGACCTTGAGATAATCACTATCACTATGGGGGTAGTGCTGGAAAGGCTAATAGGACTCAAGGTAGACAAATCCCCTGGTCCTGATGAAATGAATCTCAGGGTATTAAAAGAGATGGCGGACGTTCTAGCAGATGCATTCGTTCTAATCTACCAAAATGCTCTGGACTCTGGGGAGGTACCAGCGAATTAAAAAACAGCAAATGTAACACCTCTGCTTAAAAAAGGGGGCAGACAAAAGGCAGGTAATTATAGGCCGGTTAGTTTAATATCTATAGTGGGGAACATGCTTGAAGCTATCATTGAGGAAGAAATAGCGGGACATCGAGATAGGAATAGTACAATCAAGCAGACGCAACATGGATTCAGGAAGGGCAAAGCATGTTGAAATAATCTATTGGAATTCTTTGAGGATATAACGAGCATGGTGGATAGAGGTGTACGGATGGATGTGGTGTATTTAGATTTCCAAAAGGCATTCGATAAGGTGCCACACAAAAGGTTACTGCAGAAGATAAAGGTACGTGGAGTCATAGGAAATCTATTTGCCTGGATAGAGAATTGGCTAGCTAACAGAAAGCAGAGAGTCGGGATAAATGGGTCCTTTTCGGGTTGGAAATCGGTGGTTAGTGGTGTGCCACAGGGATCGGTGCTGGAACCACAACTGTTTACAATATACATAGATGACCTGGAAGAGGGGACAGAGTGTCGTGTAACAAAATTTACAGATGACACAAAGATTAGTGGGAAAGCGGATTGTGTAGAGGACGCAGATAGGCTGCAAATAGATTTAGATAGGTTAAGCGTATGGGCTAAGGTTTGGCAGATGGAATACAATGTCGGAAAATGTGAGGTCATCCACCTTGGGGAAAAAAACAGGAAAAAGGAATATTATTTGAATGGGGAGAAATTACAACATGCTGAGGTGCAGAGGGACCAGGGGGGCCTTGTGCATGAATGGCAAAATGTTAGTTTGCAGGTGCAGCAAGTAATCAGGAAGGCGAATGGAATGTTGGCCTTCATTGCGAGAGGGATGGAGTACAAAAGCAGGGAGGTCCTGCTGCAACTGTATAGTGCATTGTTGAGGACGCACCTGGAGTACTGCGTGCAGTTTTGATCAGCTTACTTTGGGAAGGATATACAAGATTTGAAGAGGGTACATAGACGATTCACTTGGCTGATTCCGGAGATGAGGGGGTTACCTTATTATGATAGATTGCGTAGACTGGGTCTTTACTCGTTGGACTTCAGAAGGATGAAGGGTGATCTGAAAGAAACATTTAAAATAATGAAAGGGATAAACAAGACAGAGGCAGAGAGGTTGTTTCCACGGGTCGGGGAGACTAGACCTAGGGGGCACAGCCTCAATTACGGGGGAGCCTATTTTAAACCGAGTTGAGAAGGAATTTCTTCTCCCAGAGAGTTGTGAATCTGTGGAATTCTCTCCCCAAGGAAGCAGTTGAGGCCAGCTCATTGAATGTATTCAAATCACAGATAGATACATTTTTAACCAATAAGAGAATTAAGGGTTACGGGGAGCGGGCGGGTCAGTGGAGCTGAGTCCACGGCCACATCAGCCATGATCTTGTTGAATGGCGGATCAGGCTCGAGGGGCTAGATGGCCTACTCCTGTCCTAATTCTAAGTTCTTATAATGAGGGATTACGCAGTGGAATTGTGTTTAGATCAGTTCCATACTTTGCACTACAAACCAATCAGCGGCAGTGAGCCTTTCACTGATTGAAATATGAGAAGTCACGAATCCCCAGCGGATATCGAATTCTTAATTTAATGCTGGAAACACTCCGCAGGGCCACCAGTTCTCGGCAGAACTAATGTTTTGCAGCATTGCTTCAATGTATTACAGGTTTGGTGTGAGTTTCCTCCCTGAATGTTGAAGCTGCTCTAAAATACTTGCAGCCCAACCGCACCACCAAAAATAAAATAAATGGCCCGTAATGGGTTCGAATTCGCCAATTTGGCGTTAGTAACACCCAGCGCTAACCAAGTGAGGCAACCGGCTTTCATGCTATGTGCTTTCTTATGGCACTTTTACATTAAAATGTTAGCATTCCTCCAGCGACTTTCACCCCAGCACTTCCCAAAGCAGTTCAGAGCAAATTAATTACTTTTAAGATGTGATCACTTTGTAGTGTAGGAAATGCAAAAATGTGCAGCATGGAAGGAGGCCATTTCAGCAAATAGTGCCCGAAGAGGCCGATCAAGAGCTTTCCAGCCTAATTCCCACTTCCCAGCTCTAAGTCCGTCCAATGGGTTACATCAATTTAAGTGGCATTGAAGTATTGTTAAAATGTGTGAGGGTTTCTGCCGCATTGAGGCATTGAGTTCCCGACTACCATGACGCCCTGGGTAAAGACATTTATCCTCGCAGCTCGTCTAACCCTCACCCTAATTCATCATCATAGGCAGTCCCTCGGAATCGAGGAAGACTTGCTTCCACTATTAGCATGTGTTCTTCGATGGCTGTACAGTTCAATACGGGAGCCACAGTCTCTGTCACAGGTCAGACAGATCGTCGTTGAGGGAAAGGATGGTCAGGGAGCCTGGTTTGCCGCAGCTCCTTCCGCTGCCTGCACCTGATTTCTGCGTGCTCTCGGCGACGATACTCGAGGAACTCAGCACACTCCCGCATGCACTTACTCCACTTAGGGCGATCTATGGCCAAGGACTCCCACAGTGGGGATGTCACACTTTATCAGGGAGGCTTTTTGGTGTCTTTGTAATGTTTCCTCTGTCCGTCTTTGGCTCATTTACCGTGGACGAGTTCCGAGAAGAGCAATCTCGTGTCTGGCATATCGCCTGCCCAGCGGCGCTGATCAAGTGTGGTAAGTGGTGCAATGCTGGGGATGATGTCTTGGACGAGGACGCGAATGTTTGCGCGTCTGTCCTGCCAGGGGATTTGCAGGATCTTGAGGAGACATCGCTGGTGTCATTTCTTCAGCGACTTGAGGTGTTTACTGTACATAGTCCATGTCCCTGAGCCATACAGGTGGGCGGGTATTACGACAGCCTTGTAGACCATGAGCTTGGTGAAAGTTTTGAGGGACTCATCTTCAAACACTCTTTTCCTCAGGCGGCCGAAGGCTGCACTGGCGTACTGCAGGCGGTGTTGGATCTCGTCATCAATGCCTGCTCTTGTTGATAGGTGGCGCCCAAGATAGGGAAATTGGTCCACCCCGAAATTAGTTTAAATCTATTCCCCCTGATTGTTGACCACTCTGCAAAGGGAAACAGGATCTTCCTATGAACTCTATCTAGGGCCCACATAAAGTTATGCACCTCAATATAGTCTCCCCTCAGCCTCCTCTGGTCCAAAGAAATAAAACTCAGCATTTCCAATCTTTCCTCATCACCAAAATTCTCCAGTCCAGGCAACTTTTTTTGTAAATCTCCTCAGTACCCTTTCCAGCGCAATCACATCTTTTTTTTGAAATGTGGTGACCAGAACTGCACACAGTACTCCAGCATCGGCCTAACCAATGTTTTATACAGTCAAGTACAATGTCCTTGCTGCAACCAGCAGAGTTACGGACCGAGAGCTGGTAAGTGGGATTAGCCTGGATAGCCTCTTGTTGGGTGACGCAGATACGATGGTAAGTACTGCAGGGATTCCAAAACGACCAAGTTGATCACTTGGTCTAATTTTGATCGCTTAGATGGAGAGGAATTTTAACAGATTTTTTCCCACAATTCGCCTGGGTTTTGTTTCAGCTTTTTTGCTTCTCCCATGCGTTCGCATGGCTCGGGTTGGGGTGGTGTGTGTAATGTTTCGGTGCAAGGGGTGTAGAAGTTGTGTGGGGCGAACTTATTGGGCTGGGCGTTCTTTATCTTTCCGCCATTGTCATGCTTCACATGTTCATATATAGCCTTCAGGGTTGTTGATCAAAGGGCCTTATGGCTCTTTGTCGGCTGGCATGTATACTATGGGCCGAAGTGGCCTCCTTCAGCGCTGTGGATTTCTAGATTTCTATTTACTTTCACAGCCCCAGACTATTCCTTCACAGAGCCAGACATCTGCAAAACATATTCAGACGGCTCTTTCACAGTCCCAGACTCTATCTTCACAGATTCACAATCATCCGACACAGTTTTACAATGTACTTTCACAGATCCAGTCTTTTCCTGCACCGACCGAGACAGCGGCTAAACAGATCCAGGCAGCTCCCGTACAGAGGGGTAGTGATCCTACATCGAGCCAGACAATACTGCACAGATCCATACACTCCTGTGCAGACAGGCAAACCTCATACACAGCATCAAAATGCTTGTTTACAGATTCAGACAATTCCTTTCACAGACCCAGCATCAACTACACAGGAGCAAACATGTCCTCATCAGCCGCAGACAACACCAACACATTTCCAGAGAGCTTCGACAGAGACACTGACATTTCCTCCGCGAAAGCAGGGAGCTCCTATGCAGAACCAGGCAGGTGCTACACTGAAGCACGGATTAACAGCACAGGCACAAACTTTAATACACAGACCCATACAGCTCCTTTCAGAGACAGAGGGACCTCCGAGACAGATTAATTCCCTCCTACATAGACACAGGCAGCTCGACCCTGGCCAAGGCATCACCAACACAGATCCAAGAGCTCTTACACAGATATAAGCAGTTCTTACACGGGCGCAGACTGTTCCGAGAAAGGACCAGACTGCTTGTTTACCGAGCCAGACAGCTCGCTTCGGAGATGCAGACACCTCATTTAAAGATCAAGACAGCACCGGTACTGGATCAAGAAGCTCAATGCAGAACCAGGCTAACGCAGGGAGATCAGCCACAGACAGACACCCTCCAACACAGACGCAGGCTCTCCGGCACAAACAGAGATAACTCTTGCACAGACCCAGTCAGCTCCAAACCTGACACATGGAGCTGCAACACAAATCCCGACGCTCCTACACAAAGCCGGACAACACTTAAACAGACACAGTCAGCTCACAATCTGACACAGGCGGCTGCAACGCAGACCCAGAGAGCACCTAAAGAGACTCAGAAACTATTACATAGAAAAAGAAAGCTCTTACAGTGACCCAGACACTCCTACCTATAGTCAGAGAGCTTGTCATTGAATCCAATGCATAATGCTGCAGATAACTGATAGGCTTACAAAGGACAGCATAGCGTATACTGCCTTACTGGCTATTCTGACCATGCCAGCGTTTAAGTTCCACTCGAATATTCTGGAGTCTTTCTTGATTTAAATCTATCAGCATAGCCATCTATTCCTTTCTACCTCATATGCTGGAATAGCCTCTCCTTAAATGTATCTATACCTATTCGCTTGAACCACTCCTCCGCTTTTGAGTTCCACATTCTCATCACTCTTTCCAGAAAGAAGTTGCTATTGAATTCTCGATTTGATTTCTGGATTTCTTGATGACAATCTTATATTAGTGGCCTCCAGTTATTCTCTTCCCCACATGTGAAAACATTCTCTCTGTAAACACTCTATCAAAATCTTTCATAATTTTAAATAAATCTATTAGGTCACCCCTATAGATAAATCTTCAAGAGAAAAGAGACCCAGCTTGTTCATTATTTCCACTTATGAATAACCTCCCATTTCTGGTTGCATCCGTGTAAATCTACTCTGCACCCTCCCAAATGCCTCTCTATCATCTTTATAATAGCATGACCAGAACTGCATGCAGTATTCTCAGTGTGGTGTAACCGAAGTTCAATACAGGTTTAGCATAACCTTCCTATTTTGCAATTCTATACCACTAGAAATAACCTGCACTGCTTAGTTACCTTTATTTTGTCTTGCTTAACTCTGTCACAATTTTTGTGATTTGTGTAGTTGTACTCAGAGATCCTACTGTTCCTCTACCCCACCTAGAGTCGTTTGTGCCAAGAAATAAGTGACCTCCATATTCTTCCTACCAAAATGTAATACCTCACATGTATGTTTGTGGAACTTAATTGAAAATTATATGCCCATTCTGCGTGTTTATTAATGTTGTCGTTAATTTGTTGCAGTCCTCCTCAGTATAAATTTCCTGCAATTTGGTATCATTGGCAAATTTGGAAATTCTGTTTTTAGTTCCAAATTCGAAATCGTTAATATAAATTGTGAACAATAGTGGTTCCGGCATTGATCCTTTTGGAACACCACTAACCATCTTCAGCCAATGTGAATATCTGCCTTTTCCCTCCAATTCCTGATTTCAGGCTTTGAGCTAGCTCGCTATGCATTCTGCTGCTTATACCCTGACGTTGCTCAGCAGGCTAATTTTGGGAGTCATAGCGAGGGTCTTTTGAAAATCTAGATACCTTATACTTATTGCATGATCAATGTCTACCCTCTCTATAACATCTTCAAAAATTATGAGTTTGTGTAGCAGTACTTTTACTGTTAAAATCCATGCTGATCATTCATTTTTCTACTTTTGGTTTCTAGATGTTCTTCTATTTTCTCCATTAGTAAGTGTTCCATTATTTTCCGATATTAGTGACAATCATACCCCTTGACCAACGAGCTGATTAGCTGAGACAAGCAGGGAGTACATCATTTAATTCCCGCCAAAAGCAATTCAGCCATTCCCGCTTTCTATTGTGTAACACAGCGACATCAAGTTGTTGTACTGTCAGTCTCGGATCAGTCTTCATCTGTTGAAAAGGGTTGCGCTCTCAGTGCTGCTTCATTCAGAATGTTTTAAAAAAAATGCGAAATGCTAACTGCCGTGGCTGGGTGGTTAAATCGTTGGATTAGGAATTGAATCTCATTGCTTCTGGGTCAGTTCGAGCCCTGTTTACAATGAATCAGTAGCTGGAGACATTGGCACGTTATCCGTTCTGTTTGGAGGTCATTTGAGGTGTAATTGTTCTGAATTATTTTGCAGCAACTTTTAGGCCACCTGTTCCGTCACGCTCACCCAATCAGCCACTCGTGCGTGTACAGAGGTTTGGGACATTTTTATAATCTAGCAAAGAACGACTAAAAATATGATTAAAAGAGGGTAGATTATGAATGTTAACTTGAACGAAATATAAAAACAGATAGAAAGAGTTTCTACAGGTATGTAAAAAGGAAAAGAGTGGCTAAAGTAAATGTTAGTCTCCTGGAGGATGAGCCTGGGGCATTAATAATCGAGAACAGGGAAATGGCAGAGACTTTGAACAAATATTTTGTTTCAGTTCTCACGGTAGAAGTCAGTAAAAACATCCAAATAGTGGATAATCCAAGGGCTATATGGAGGGAGGAAGTTACTACTATCATTAAACTAATGAAGTAGTATGAGGTAAAACGATGGGACTAAAGGCGGACAAGTCCCCTGGACCTGATTGCTTATATCCTATGGATGCATTGGTTGTATCCACAGGATCTAAACTATCAGGCCCAGTGGTCCTATGGAGGACTTGCTTCCACTCCCAAAGTGAATTCTTTGATGGCAGAGCAGTCCGATACGAGAACCTCAGACCCTTTCACAGGTGGGACAGACATTCGTCAGGGGAAGGGGTCGGTTGGGCTGGTTTGCCGCATGCTCCTTCTGCTGCGTGCGCCTGGGCTCTTCATGCTCCTTGCATCGAGCCTCAAAGAGCTCAACGCCCTCCCGGATGGATTTTCTCCACCTCGGGCGATCTGCGGCCAGTGTCTCACAGGTGTCAGTGGTGATGTCGCACTTTACCAGCGAAGCTTTGATGGTGTCCTTATAACGTTTACCCTGTCCTCCTTTGGCTCGTTTACCATGAAGAAGCTTCGCATAAAGCTTTGCTTAGGGAGTCTCACATCTGGCATGCGTACTATGTCGCCTGCCCAGCGAATCTGATCGAGTGTGGTCAGTGCTTCAATACTGGGGATGTTACCCTGGTCGAGGACACTGATGTTGATGCGCCTGTCCTCACAGGAAATTTGCAGGATCTTGCGGAGACATCATTGGTGATATATCTCCAGCGAACTGAGATGCCTTCTGCACATCGTCCATGCCTCAGACCCATACAGGAGGGCGGGTATTATTATAGCCCTGTAGACCATGAGTTTGGTGGTAGATTTGAGGGCCTGGTCTTCAAACGGTTTTTTCGGCAGGCGGCCGAAGGCTGCACTGGAGCACTGGAGGCGGTGTTGAATCTCCATATCAATGTCTGCCTTTGTTGATAAGAGGCACCCCCTCATTTCCAATGGAATTATTCCAGTCACACAGCCTTCGTTCAATCATAAAATATCTAGATTAAGAATCAATTAGTTATTTATTTAAAACAAATCAAATTCAATTTTTTTTAAATAAAAATTAAATGTATTTATTTTCTTAAGTTGTTTAATATATATATATTTGTAAATTGGCTTTCAGACTGGGCTGGTTTTACATCCCTCCCTCCTTCCTGCCTGTCTATCACCAGTGGCTTCAATAACCGTCTCTGCACCGCGTGGTCCTGAGCTCCACAGCACAATTGCCTTCAGGGATGATAGAAATCTCACTTTATTCTTTTAAAAGGGAACTGCGGTCAGTCAAGGGTGATTCTGCATCTGGCTAAAAGGGATGTCCTTGCAGTCCCCGATCATTCTGTATCTGTTTCAAAGGGCTGGTTGTCAGTTCCGGTTCATAATCTTTCCCTTTAAAACGGATTTTCTCATAAACCCGAGTCATCCTGTGTAGTTTGAGAAGGAGTATGATTTCAGCTGCAATGACCGAATTGTTAAACTGTTGTGTTCCAATTTACATTGGGGTTGCCTGCGCCTGTGCGCACCCAGATCGCAGTGCATCTGTTCATTTACTCGAAATATGCTCATTTTTTCCGAAATCCACTCCTTGATTTTGCTCACAATATACACAACAACACAGTGTATGATGGTGGCAGCGGCCGCGTCGTCTAATGGATACGGCGTCTGACTTCGATATAACCGCGAACTTATCAAAACATTGCAGATTCGTATCTTGCCGCGGTCAATTAACTTGCTGCGTGAAATTTTATATTTGTTGCGATTCTGCCGAAAAAACAACCTTCTCTTCGAGTTACTCACCTGAAGTAGAGGAAGGCTGTTTGCGTTAAGAATCTAATGGCACGTGTTAATCATTGTCGATCTGCATGGACTTTCTTGCACATTATTTCTGTTGGGTTACAAAAAGCAGGAGATTGAAAGGCTGACTATTTGGCTGAATAAGAGACGCGGTGGCCGAGAAATTAAGGCAAGGAATTATTAATCAATTTTGTTCTGCAGGCATGGGTTCGAATCCCATCCTCATCGTATTTGTGCTCAGCTTTGACTCCCTTCGCAACTTTGTCAATCACGTTAACCTCATCGCCGAATTTCCCTTTCACTGACAAGGATGCTGCACTTTGCTCATGTCATGTCTCAAATTAATAATATATTCGTCAAATGGATAACATTTGTCGGACTGCGGAGAGGGGGACTAATTCGATAGGTCTCTGAGTGACAGCATAAGCACGATGGGCCGAACATCTTTTCTCACTACCGTCAGAATCTGAGAGCTGCACTCTTCACTGTCGGCGGCTCGTTGGTTTCGGGGTATGATTCTCGCTTAGGAATGATCACATTTGAAATGCGACAGGTCTCGGGCCAAATCCTGAACGAGCCCCGCCATTTTTTATACAACGTTCCGCTCCTCACAGCCGCTTGACATGTGAGAAAACAGACATATTTCACATTAAAACTTGTGATTTTGCGGCGATTGTTCCCACAGCGTCCAAATCCCAGAGCAAAGTGAAACTCACACAACTGAGTAAAGTTAAAGTATCTCAGACGTACTCGGCTCTGTGACTCGTTGGATAACCAAAACCCGTGTTTAGTTCCGGCCAATAATTGATCAGGAAATCTTCCTGTCTGTGCGCATCAGCTCTACTCAATGGGGAGACGCATACATTCAGCGTCAATCTCCACCTCTGCCCTGAATATGAATGTGTCTTGTTTCTCTCGAGCTGAAAGGATGAGAGAAGCTAGTTTTTGAATTAGTCTCTTGTTTGCCGAATTCAAAGCGGACAGGAAATCAATCCGGCGTGGCCAAGCTTCCTGGTCTGATTAAAAGGCGTTGACAGATTATATTGTAGGCATTTTCTCATCTTCTGGCCTCAACTTTAGGTTCAACGTATCGGGTGATAAGCACCGCTCCCATTGTATGATAATGGTTCTGCTGTTCCCACTAACAGCTCCTCTGGACCATCTTTTGTTACGTTATTGCCCGATTACCACCCACTTTGCCTTTCTCCATTGTGCCATTTATTATTTAATCACACCTGCGTTCCACTGTATCACAGAAGTTTCCATTTGACCTTTCTCGCTGCGTATTATTTCCAGGCGCTATTTTTGTTGAAAACATCTGTAATCTTTAACTTTTTCCTAAAATATCGGAATGATTATCCGACAGAACGTGAAACCGGATTCTTCCTCCACAAAATCTGCACGACCTGCCGAGTTTTACATATTTATCTGTTTTCATTCATTCTTTTTCTGTGTCCCTTTTAAGGGGATGTGCTGTCTGTCCGAGATCATTCTCTGTCTCTTTAAAATGGGATGCTATCAGACCCTCATCATTCTGTGTCTGTTTAAAAGGGATGTGCTGTCTGTCCCGGATTTCCAATTTCCAATTTCAAAACCTGCCATTGGAGGTTAAGGAATTTTAGTTTGTTTGTGTGTTTGTGTAAGTTGGAGTGTGTGCAAACGTGCTGTGCGATCTTACTGTCATGTGAGAAAAATGCTTTACATGCAACTTGAAATCGTACTGATTTGATTGAACACTCCTTCGTTGAATCCCTGACGGTAGAAGAATCTGCTGTGGGATTTTGCTATTCCACATCTGAAAGAAGGGAAAATACACAAGTTAGAGATATAGCGATTTTAGGCAGGGCTTGCGTGTGGGCTGTGTGACATGATGACATCCTCCGTTCTTATTTTCAAATTCAAATCAAATCAAACCAAGACAAGACAGGACTGACTGACTGACTTTGTTTATACATGTATATATATATATGTGTATATTTATATACAATCCCAAATTTTTAACTTCCAAAATAAATATGCTTTTTCTGTTCTGCCTGCACTGGGCTCTATTACATTTGACCTCGTTCACAGCACAAGCATTTGCTGTCAGATCGAGCAGAAAGACACACGCGACTTTAAAAGATCGCCCTTGTGGCCCACATCTTACCTCATGGCTTGTCTTCCAACATGGGCTTACTGTGTTTGGGTATTTATTGACTGCACCCCTCATTACCAATTGAATTCTTCTAGTCACACAGCCTTCGTTCAATCAAAAAATACATAGATTATGAATCAATCATTTATTTATTTAAAATAACTCAAATTCAATTTTTTTTAAATACAATTTAAAGGCATTAATTTTCTTAAAATGTTAAATATTTGTATATTTCAGACTGGGCTGGTTTTACGTCCCTCCCTCCTTCCTGCCTCTCTATCACCTGTGGCTTCAATAACAGTCTCTGCCCCGCGTGGTCCTGAGCCTCACTGCACAATTGCCTTCAGGGATGATCGAAATCTCACTTTATTCTTTTAAAAGGGAACTGCTGTCAGTCAAGGGTTATTCTGCATCTGGGTAAAAGGCATGTCCTTGCAGTCCCGGATCATCCTGTGTCTGTTTAAATGGGCTGGTTGTCAGTTCCGGTTCATAATCTTTCCCTTTAAAACGGATTTTCTCATAAACCCGGGTCATCCTGGATTGTTTGAGAAGGAGCATGATTTCAGATGCAATGACCGAATTGTTAAACTGTTGTGTTCCAATTTACATTGGGCTTGCCTGCGCCAGTGCGTACCCAGATCGCAGTGCATCTGTTCATTGACTCGAAATATGCTCATCTTTTCCAAAATCCACTCCTTGATATTGCAGTGGCCCCGAATTTCTCGCAATATACACAACAACACAATGGCTGGTGATAGCAGCGGCCGCGTGGCCCAATGGATAAGGCGTCTGACTTCGATTATAACTGCAAAGTTATCAGAATATTGTAGATTCGAGTCCTGCCGCGGTCAACTTAATTCGCATTGTGAAATTTTATATTCTTTGTTCTGATTCTGCCGAGAAACCAACCATCTCTTCCAGTCACTCACCTGAAGCAAAGGAAGGCTGTTTGCTCAAAGAATCTCATGGCAAGTTTTCATCATTGTCGATCTGCATGCACAGGCAGAGCAAGCATTGAAGTGGACTTTCTTGCACATTATTTCTGTTTGGATACAAAAAGCAGGAGATTGAATGGCTGACGATGTGTTAAAGCAGAGACGAGGTGGCCGAGAGGTTAAGGCGATGGACTGTTAATCTATTGTACTCTGCACGCATGGGTTTGAATCCCGTCGTCGTTGACTTGCAGCATGACCACGTTTTGACATTCATATTTGACCTCATCGCCAAATTCCCCTTTGACTTGCAGGGATGCTGTACTTTCCTCATGTCATGTCTCAAATTAATAATATATTCGTCAAAAGGAGAACAGTTGCAGGACAATGGCGAGCGGCACGAATTAGATAGGTATCTGAGAGACAGCACATGCACGATGGGACATGATATCAGTTCTCACCACCGTCAGAATCTGAGAGCTGCGCTTTTCACTGTCGGCGGCTCGTTGGTCCACGGGTATGATTCTCGCTTCGGAATTTTCATATTTGAAATGCGAGAGGTCACGGTCCAAATCCAGGACGAGCCCCGCCATGTTTTACTCAAATTTCCGCTTCTAACAACCGCTCGACATGTGAGAAAACAGACGTATTTCACGTTAAAACGTGTGATTTTACGACGATGTTCCATCAGCATCCAAATCTCAGAGCAAAGTGAAACCCGCCAAAGTGAGTAGAGTTAAAATATCTCATAGGTCCTCGGCTCTGTGCCTCGTTGCATCACCTGAACCCTTGTTTGGTTCCGGCCAATACTTGATCAGTACATCTTCCTGTCTGTTCGCATAAATTCACCTAAATTGGGATAAGCATACATTCAGCGTCAAGCTCCACCTCTGCCCTGAATATGAGTGCGTCCTGTTTCTCTCGAGCTGAAAAGGTGAGAGAAGCTGCCTTTTGAATTCGTCTCTTGGCTGCCGAATTCAAGGCGGACAGGAAATCAATCCGGGCTGGCAAAGCTGCCTGGTCTGATTAAAAGGCGGTGACAGCCGATATTGTAGTCATGTTCTCGTCTTCTGGCCTCAAAATTATGTTCAACGTATCAGATCATAAGCACCGCTCCCATTGTCTGGTAATGGTTCTGCTGTTCCCATGAACACCTCCTCTGGACCATGCTTTGTTATGTTATTGCCCGATTACCCACTTTGCTTTCTCCATTCTGCCATTTATTATTTAATAACTCCTGCGTTCCACTGTATCACAGACGTTCCCATTTGACCTTTCTCGCTGCGTATTTTTTCCAGGCGCTATTTTTGTTGAAAACATCTGTAATCTTTAACTTTTTCCTGAAGTATCGGAATGATTATCCGACAGAACGTGAAAACGGATTCTTCCTCCACGAAATCTGCACGACCTGCCGAATTTTACATATTTATCTGTTTAATTCATTCTATTTCCGTGTCCCTTTTAAGGGGATGTGCTGTCTGTCCGAGACCATTCTCTTTCTCTATAAAATAGTGTGCTATCAGACCCTCAACATTCTGTGTCTGTTTAAAAGGGATGTGCTGTCTGTCCCGGATTTCCAATTTCAAATTTCAAAACCTGCCTTTGGAGGTTAAGGAATTTTATTTTGTTTGTTTGTTTGTGTAAGCGAGAGTGTGTGCAAACGTGCTGTGCGATCTTACTGTCATGTGAGAAAAATGCATGACATGCAACTTGAAACCGTGCTGATTTGATTGAACACTCCTTCGCGGACTCTCTGACGATAGATGAATCTGCTGTGTGATTTTGCTATTCCACATCTGAAAGAATGGAAAATACACAAGTTAGAAATATAGCGATTTTAGGCAAGACTTGCATGTGGGCTGTGTGACATGATGACATCCTCCATCCTTATTTTCAAATTCAAATCCAATCAAACCAAGACAAGACATGACTGACTGACTGACTTTGTTTATATATGTATATATATATATATGTGTGTATATTTATATATAATCCCAAATTTTTAACTTATAAAATAAATATGCGTTTTCTGTTCTGCCTGCGCTGGGCTCTATTACATTTGACCTCTTTCGCAGCACAAGCAGCTGCTGTCAGATCCAGCAGAAAGACACACGCGACTTTAAAAGATCGCCCTTGTAGCCCACATCTTCTCTCATGGCTTGTCTTCCACCATGGGCTTACTGTGTTTGCGTATTTATTGACTGCACCCATGATTTCCATCGGAATTCTTCTAGTCACACAGCCTTCGTTCAATCAAAAAATACATAGATTATGAATCAATTATTTATTTACTTAAAACAACTCAATTCAATTTTTTTTAAATACAATTTAAATGCATTTATTTTCTTAAAATGTTAAATATTTATATATTTCAGACTGGGCTGGTTTTACGTCCCTCCCTCCTTCCTGCCTGTCTATCACCTGTGGTTTCAATAACAGTCTCTGCCCCGCGTGGTCCTGAGCCCCACTGCACAATTCCCTTCAGGGATGATCGAAATCTCACTTTATTCTTGAAAAAAAGGGAACTGCTGTCAGTCAAGGGTTTTCTGCCTCTTGGTAAAAGGGATGTCCTTGCAGTCCTGGATCATTCTGTGTCTGTTTAAATGGACTGGTTGTCAGTTCCGGTTCATATTCTTTCCCTTTATAACGGATTTTCTCAAAAACCCGGGTCATCCTGTATAGTTTGAGAAGGAGTATGATTTCAGCTGCAATAACCGAATTGTTAAACTGTTGTGTTCCAATTTATATTGGGCTTGCCTGCGCCGGTGCGCACCCAGATCGCAGTGCATCTGTTCGTTGACTCGAAATATGCTCATCTTTTCCAAAATCCACTCCTTGATATTGCAGTTGCCCCGAATTTGCTCGCAATATAAACAACAACACAATTGATGGTGCTGGCAACGGCCGCGTGGCCTAATGGCTCCTTGACTATCCATTGTTGGAATATTATTCGTGTCCTCTCACATAAAAAATAATAGAAAATATTTTTTTAGAGTTTCTGCCATCTCCATGTTTCCCATTATTAACTCCCCGGTCTCGTCCTATTAGGAACCAAGATTTAAACTAGCCACGATTTTAATGTTTATATAGCGATAGAAACTCTTGCTATCTGTTTTTATATTTAGTGCAAATAGTCTATGTTCCCATTCTTAATCATTTGTTTGTCAACCATTGTTGGCTTTTAAACGCTTCCCAATCTTCAGCCTCCCACCAGTTTTGGCCACATTGTCTGTCCTTGTTTTTAATTGGATTCCGTCCTTTATTTCTTTTGTTATCCACGGAAGGCCATCTTTTCTCTTTCGCCGTTTCTTCCTCAGTGGAATGTATTTTTCTGGAGATTCGTGAAATATCACCTTTTATGTACACCGCTGTTTGCCAACTGTTCATCAAGCTAATGATTGGACATGAGGTTTGGTTTTATAAAGTTAAAATAGAATTAACAAGTGTATAATGCATTCAGGGCAAGACTCGAAGCTGCAAACGTCCGATAACATTCTGATTTATATAAGAATCACACACCTTATTATTTAAGTCACACACATCTGCTCTTAACATTCATGTAATGAGAGATTAAAGCCCTGATAATATTTATATCACTTCCATTATTTACACCCCAACAGCGGATGTGAACCATTCACTTATTGAAATATGAGAAGTCCGGGAGACCAAACACAATGCAAGCGTTTCCTCTCGTCCTCCTTTCCAGCTTTTCTGCTGCCCTCAGGTAACTTCGTTGCCTCTTGTCCCCCACAGAAATGCTCATAATTCAATTAAATTAAACTATAGCTGAGGCTCTTAATCTATGCCGCTGACTGCATTTCACCAACTCCCTCCCACTTCGTTGCCAAACTTTTGCTCCCGAGCTGTCTCCTTGAGGAGTGTCCTATATTCGCAATTTCGCCCGTCACTGCCGTTACCTTCACCAATCGGCTGCTGAAATCCTGACCATGCCTTCGTTGTCTACTCCAACGCTCTCCTTACTGGCCTCCCACGATTTACCCTACGTAAACTTGAGGTCGTTCCAAAACTCTCTGGCTGTATCCAAATTCGCATCAATCCCATTCACCCAGCACCCTGATGCTCGCTCACCGATATTGGCTCGCGCTGAAGCAATGCTTGGATTTCAAAATTGGCATTGTTGTTTTCACATCTCCGTTATGACCATGCCCCTCCCAATGCCATTAATCTCCTCCATCCCCATAACCACTGGAGATATAGGAACTCTTCTAATTCAGCCATCTTGAATATCCCTGATAATAATCGTTCAACAATAGCTGGACATTCCTTCAGCTGCCTTAACCCTCATCTCTGGAATTCCTTGTCAAACCTCTCCTCCTCTCCCCACGACTTTAGGACGCTTTGTAACCTAGCTCTGTGACCAAGCTTTTGCTCATCTACTCTAATTTCTCCTTCTGTGGTTTGGTATCAAATTATCGTTTTATATGATAAGAACATGAAAACATAAAAAATAAGAGAAGTAAGCCATTTGGCCGCTCGAGCTCACTCTGTCATTTTATTTGATAACGGCTCGTCTGATCATGGACTAAGCTCTTCTTCCCATCCCGCACACCATAACCCTTAGTGTTCAAAAATATGTCCATCCCCACCTTAAATATATTTGATGACACAACCTTCAAAGTTCTCTAGAACAGAGAATTCCATAGATTTACAACCCTCTGAGTGAAAAACATTATAATCTCAGGTTTAAATGGGCGGCTCTTTATTCTGAGACTATGTCCTCTCGTTTTAATTTCCCCTATGAGTGGAAATATCCTCTGTGCATCTACCTTTTCGAGCCCCCTCATTATCTCACAAGTTTCGATATCATCACCTCTCATTCCACTGATACTGCAATGAGTACTGGCCCACACCTACCCAACCTATCTGCATAGGTCAAGCTTCTCATCTCCGAAATCATTCTAGTGAGCCTTCTCTGAATAGACTCCAATGCAACTATATCCCTCTAACTACAGATACC
Source organism: Pristiophorus japonicus (assembly GCF_044704955.1). Classification (NCBI taxonomy): domain Eukaryota; kingdom Metazoa; phylum Chordata; class Chondrichthyes; family Pristiophoridae; genus Pristiophorus; species Pristiophorus japonicus. Next base: position 1,704,753 of record NW_027254374.1, read on the forward strand.
AAAACTGCATGCAGTACTCCTGGTGAAGCCTCACTAATAACCTGTAAATTTGTAGCGGGACTTCTCTGCTTTTATACTCTATCCCCCTTGCAATTAAGGACAACATTCCATTTTTGCTCCTGATTAATTGCAGTACCTGCATACGAATATTTTTTTGCTTCATGCACAAGGCTGCACAAGTCTTTCTGTACTGCAGCACTTCGCAATTTTTCTCAATTTAAAATTTAATTTGGTTTCCTATTTTTTCTGCCAATGTGGATAACCTCACAATGTCGCACATGATTCGCCGTCTGCCAAATGTTTGCCCACTCATTAGCCTGTCTATCTCACTTTGCAGATGTTTTATGTCCTCCTCACAATGTGCTTTTCCATCTATCTTTGTATATTCAACACATTTGGCTAAAGTACACTCGGTCCTTTCATCCAAGACATTAATACAGATTGTAAATAGTTGAGGACCCACAAGCCAGAACCTGCGGCACCCCACTAGTGAGCTTTGCCAACTCTACAATGCCCCATTTATCCGACTCTCTGTTTTTTGTTATTTAGCCAATGTTAATACATTACTCCCAACCCTATGAGCTTCTATTTTTGCAGTAACCTATTATGTGGCAATTTATCGAATGCCTTCTAGAAGTCTAATTACACCACATGCACTGCTTCCCCCTTATCCACCTGCTCGTTACATCCTCAAAGCACTCCAGCAAATTTGTCAGGCATGATTTCCCTTTCAGAAAACAATGCCGATTCTGCTTTATTGCATCACGCTATTCCACATATCCCACAATGTGGGAACAGCCGGCTCAAGGGGAGAAAAATAGAGTGGAGACAGGGATTCATCAGTTCCGTGGGGCACGAAAAAGGTTGAAACGATGGTTTTACTTGGCTCTGCGGGGTTAGGCAACTCTGCGGTTGGCGGCCGTGTGGGACGATCCGCAGAGGAGGGTAAGATCAGTGAAAGTCTTGGAATCGATGCGCTGATGTTCGCTGACGGTCCAGGGTGAGCTAGGATGAGGTTTGGGTCTAAGGGCAACTATTAATGATGAAACACCGTGTTAGTTTTTATTTCTGTTTCTTTCAAAAAGACATAAGTATTAGAAGTAGGATTCAGCCATTCAGCCCCTCGAGCTTGCTGCGCCATTCAATGAGGTCATGGCTGATTTTCTACCTCAACCCTACTTTCCTGCTTTGTCCCATATCCCTTCATGCCCTTAACAGCCCCAAATCTATCGATCGCTGTCATGATGATATTCAAAGACTGAGCCTCCACAGCCCTCTGGGGTATCTAATTCAAAAAGATTCAGCACCCTCTGAGTGAAAATGTTTCTCCTCGTTTCAGTCCTAAATAGCAGATCTTTTATTCTGAGACAGTGTCCCCTGGTTCTCGACTACCAAGACAGAATAAACCTCCTCTCTGCATTTATGCTGTCAAGCACTGTCAGAATGTTGTCTATTTCAATGAGTTGCCTTCTCATTTTTCTGAGCTTGAGCGAATATATTACTAGTCTGTTCAATCTCTCTTCATCGAACCATCCCAACATCCCAGGAATCAGTCTGGTGAACTTTCCTTGCTCCCTCTCTGCTTCCTGAGCTTAGCAGACCAACACTGGACACATTCATTGCACTCCAAACAAATTAACGGCTGTGAACCTTTCACTGATTGAGAAACTAAAATTCCAAAGTTAATGTACATTCCGTACACTTCCTCTGCTGCCGTCAGGAAGTTTGTTGGCTTCTTGACTTCTTTCCAAATCCTCCTCAATCCCATAACTTAAACCACAGTCCATTAAACTAAACCGCTGACTGCATGCAATCAAATCCTTCCTCACTGGCAGCCAACCTTTTATCTCTGAGCTATGGAGTATCCCACATGCGTCACATCAGCCATCTCAACACTTGCCTCTGCGCAGCTACTGCTGAAATCCTTATCCATGCATTTTTTGCCTCTGGACTGGACTATTCCAATGCACTCCTGGCTGCCCACCCACGTTCTACGCTATGTAAACTTGTGCTCATCCAAAAAATGACTGCCTGTCTTCTAACTGGCACCAAGCCCGTTTACCCATCGCCCCTGTGCTCGCTGACCTACATTGGCTCCCGGTTAAGTAACTCATAGGATTATAAAATCTCATCCTTGCTTCCAAATCGCTCCATGACCTCGCCCCTTCCTATATGTCATTTCCTTCAGCTCCATAACCCCGTGACATATCTTCACTACTCCAATCCTGTCTCGTTGTGCATCCCTGATTATAATCACGCCACCATTCGCTGCCATACCTTCAGCTTCCTGGGCCCTTAGTTCTGGAATTCCATTACGAGATCTCTGAATCCCTCTAATTCTTTCTCGTCATAGAATAATATGAATAATACGACACCGAGGGAAGCCATTTGTGCCATTGTGTCTCTGCCCGCTGACAGATAGCTAACCAGCTGAATCCAACAACCAACACGAGGTCCGTCGCCCTGTAGGATATGGTTCTTTAAGTGCACATCCAAGAACCTCATAAATAGTGGTGGTGGTTTCTGCGTCTCCATCCTTTCAGCAAGTGAGTTGCAGACAGCCATCATCATCTGGATAAATGTATTCCCCACATCTCCTCTCTAATCATGATACCAACTACTTTGCTTCGAAGCGCTTCGTTTTTGACCCCTCTGCTAAGGCAAATGTGCTTTCTAATATCCTTGCTACCCATTCTATCTGGGGCCCTCATATTTCATGCACTTCAATTCAATCTTTCATCAGCCTCCCCAGTTCCAAACAAAGTAAAACACAGTTCATCTAATCTTTCCTCATAGCTTCAATTTTGCAGTCGATGCAACATCCTCGTAATATCCTCTGTAGTCTCTCGAGTGCTATCATATATTTCCTGTAATGTAGTGACCAGAACTGGAGCAGTACTCTAGCTGTGCCCTACTGTTGTTTTGCAGTTGTACCGTAACTTTCCTGCGCTTACATTCTATCTCTTGGCTAAAAAGTAAAGGATTCCATGTGCCATTTGTACTAATTAATCGACCTGTTCTCTAACTTTAAGGATCTGAGGGCATACACTCGAAGGTCCCTCCGTTCCTCCATACCTCTCAGTATCCTGCTATTTTGTGTATCTTGTTGTACCTCCCCAATTGCATTAGCTCACACTTCTCTGGATTGATTGTAATTTTCCTCTTTTCGACCTAACTGACTGGTCAATCGATATCATCCTGCAGTCTAAACTTCCCACTTCACTGTCGAACACAAAGACAATTTTTGTTTCATTTGTAAACTTACATTTATATCTAAATCATTAATATAAACTCAGAAAACAAGGGACTGAATACTGAACCCTACGAACCCCATTGTAAACATTCTTTTGTTCGTAAAAACATATATCAACCGTTTTCTTCCTGCACTGAGCCAATTTTCGATCCGATTTGCAACACTCCCTTAACTACCATGGGCTGTTACTTTTTTGAGGAGCCTGCGATGTGAGACTTTGTCAAATGTCTTGTTAAAATCCATGTGGATCACGTCAAATGCACTTCCCTTATCGCACCTCTTAGCTACCTCCTCAAAAAATTCAATCAAGTAAGTCAGACATGAACTTCCCTTAACAAATCGATGCGGACTGTTTTTTTGAATCAATGTCTTTCTAAATGAAGGTTTATTCTGTCCCTCTGCGTTGATTCCAATAATTTTCCTGTTACCAGGTTTTAAATAATTGTCTGTAATTATTCGGTGCTTCACTTTGTCCATTTATAAATAATGGTACAACGTTAGCAGTGAGGCAATGTTTTTGTACCTCTCCTGCAGCGAGGGAGATCTCTCAAATGATGGTCAGAGCCTCCGCAATTTCCACACCTATTTCTTTTAATAGCCTGGGATATATTTCATTGCGTCCTGGAGATTTATTTACATTATAAGATGCCAAAACCGGTTCATCATTGTACCCTTGCTATGTTTATCCAAGCCAATATTACATTCTCTTTTTCCTTAACTTTAACGCTGGCATCGTCGCCCTCCTTTATTAAACTGCTGCAAAGCTTTCATGTCGTATCTGACTGACATACTCCACCTCCACACATAGGTTACAATTTTGGTCGCCCTATATTGTCCTTCGTTATCCTCTTGTTCTTTGTGCAATTGTGCAACATCTTTCGATTTTCTTTGATTCAACGTGCCAGTATTATCATGCTTTCACTTTTCTTTCCAACTTTCCTTTTTAATTTCACCACCAGGCTTTCTGCAGAACTGGGCTCGAGATTGTTGATAAAAGCTTCCTGTGTTTGTCTTATCTTTCCCTGTATGCACGTTGTCATCCAGGCGGCTCTAGATTTGACACAGTTGCCGTTTTGCTTTCTAGGAACATGTTGACACTGAACTTGGATCTCCTTCTTGACTGCCTCCCACTGCTCTGACACTGATTTACCTTCAATGAGCTGTTTCAGGTCCACTTTTTCTATTCATCGAATCATGGAATCACGGAATTATACAGCTCAGAAGGAGGCTATTTCTGCCCGTCGCATTTGCAACGTCCAATAAAGAGCTATCAAGCCTAATCCCACTTTCTCCCTCTTGATCCACAGCCCTGTAGGTTACGGCACTTCAGATACACATCCGAATACTTTCGAAATGTGGTGACCGTTTTTTCTCCTCCCACCCTTTCAGGCAGTGCGATGCAGGACAATCCCTCTCTCACGCCCCCTCCCCCAATCCGCAAATCATAATCTGGGTGAAGAGCTTTCCTCTCACTCCCCACTAAACCACCTACCAATTACTTCAAAGCTGTGCCTTCTCGTTGTTGACTTCCTCTGCTGAGGGAAAAAGGTCCTTCCTATCCACTTTATCGAGGCAGCTCCAAAGTAAACACCTGAACAAATTCTCCGCTCAGCCTCCTATGTTCTAGAGAAAATAAAACCAGCCTGTTTAATCTTTCCCCGTATCTAAAATTCCCCATTCCAAGCCACATCCTGGTAAATCTCCTATGTACCCTGTCTCGTGCAATCAAGTGTTTCCTGTAATATGGTGACCAGCTTCACGCAGTACTCCAGCTGTTTATTCAGTTCCAGCATAACCGACCTGCTCTTATATTCTATGCCTCGTCATTTACGGAAAGTATTCCGGATGCCTTCTTCACGCACTTTTCTGCCTGTGCTGCTACATTCATGTGTATGTGGACATGCATTAAACATTCCCTTTGTTAGTGTACACTTCTCAGTGCCGTACCATTTAATGTGTATTCCTTTGCATTGTTAGGCATCCCCTAATACATTACCAAATACTTCTCCGCAGTAAATTCCATTCACCACGATTCTGCCCACGTGACCACTTAATTGAAACCGAGCGACATTCAAGAACGTTCTTCTTCATTATCATCCTCACAGCCAAAGGTTGTGTCATCTGGAAACGTTTTAATCATACCCCCTTCATTAACGTCTAATTCATTGATGTATACTTTAAAAAGCAAGGAGCCATGAGGAGCCCCACTCGAACAGCCTTCCAGTTGTGAAAACACCTATTACCCTTTGCTTTCTGCCTCCAGGAACATTTTGGATCCAACATCCCACGTTGCATTGGATTTCATGGCATTTTACTTTCCTGAGCAGTCTGCCATATATAACCTTGTCGATAGCCTTGTTAAGATCTAGATACACGACATCAAATGCGCTACCCTTGTGGACAATGATTGTCAGAAAATTTAATCAATTTAGTCATACAGGACCTTCCCTGAAAACAGCTATGCTGACTGTCCTTGACCAAACCTAGACTTTCTCAAAAATATTTATCCTTTTCCTCAGAATTTTTTCCAATAATCTTTCCAAAACCGAGGTTAGGCTGATTGGTCTGTAATTGATCATCGATCTCTTTCACCTTTTTAAACAAAGATACGACATTAGCTGTCCTCCAGTCCAGAGCCAGAGAGTATTATTATGGTCAGACCCTATGCTATTTCCTCTTTTGCTTCTCTTAAAAGCCTAGGTACATTTCACGTGGCCCTGTGAATTTTTCCACTTTCAAAGCTGTTAACCTGCAGAAGACTTCCTCCATTACTATGTTTATTTCATTTAATATTTTACGTACCTTCCCCCCGACCCGATTGAAACATCTGCATCGCCGCTCTCTTTTATGAAAACAAATGCAAAGTATTCATTAGGAACCGTAAACAAATATTCCACCTCCGCACATAGATTACTTTACGGTCTCTAATGAGCCCTACTCTTTCTTTAGATATCGTCTTGCTTTTAAGGTATTTATAAAACATTGGGTTTTCGTTGATTTTACTTGCCAAAATATTTTCATGCACTCACTTTGCTTTCCTAATTTCATTTTTAATTTCACTTTTGCACTTCGTATAATCTTCGAATGTTTCTGATGCATTGATGCATCGCTATGGCATAAGCCCCTATATTTTCCTTTATTTTACCTTGTAAACCCCTTGGTATCCAGGGGGCTCTGAATTTGCTAGTCGCACCCTCTTTCTTTGAGTGAACGTATTTGCTCGGAACCCTGAGGATCTGCTCCTTGAATGCGTCCCAATACTTCGACACAATTTTGGCTTCAAATATCTGTTTTCAGTCAACGTTGCCTAAATCCTATGTCTGCTTTACAGAATTGGCTTTTCCGGAATTGAGATTATTTATTCCTGTCTAATCTTGTATTTTTCCACAACTACACTAAATGTAACTGAATTACGATCTCTATTACGAAAATGCTCTCCGACTGATAGCTCTTCCACCCGCTCAGCTTCATTAACTAAAACTAAGTCAGAAACGCCCCTCCCTTCTTTGGCCTGCTATATAATGGCAAATAAAGATCTCCTGAATGCATTTTATAAATGTTTCCAAAATATGTAATCCGCACTAATTCTATCCCAGTTAAGATTTGTGTAGTTGCAACCGACTTCTATTCCTCCTCTGTAACTTTGCCAACAATTTTTGATCTTCTCTCTCATTCTGACTGTTAGCGGTCGAAAATACACGTCCAACAGTGTGGTTGCCGCGATTATGTTGTTCCATTGATCCCATATATCTAGAATTGATGATCCATCAAGCATGTTATCTCTCCTCAGCTGCAATTGTTTCTTTAATCAACACTGCGACGTATCTCCTCAACTCTTTTTTATCCCACTCTCTCACCCGCCTAAAAATCATTTCAGCAGAAATGTTCACCGAACATACCTGCCCTTATTTCAGCCATGTCTCCGCAATAGATATAAAATCATTCTCATCACTGGCACGTGGCGTTGGGAGTATTCCGGAAATTACTACTTTTGGAGTCCTTCTTTTTAATCTCTCTCCTAGCTCCATACAATATAGCTGCAGTGCCTGATCCATCTTTATTCCTATATCATTGATACAATAATGGACCACAGCCTATGGTTGTTCACTCACTCCCCACGACATCCCCTGCAGCTGCTCAGTTCAAAACTTGACCCTGCACCATGGAGGCAACGTACCTGACTGGAATGTGATCTGCCGCCAGTCTGTTCCACTAACAATCGAATATTTTACCATTATTGCTCTTCCACGCTTCTCCCTCAACCCTCGCCCCCCTGTGCAGCTGTGCCAGCTGTGGCACCGTGGAATTAGTTCTCACTGCATTCACGGATGAGCCATCGCCACACCAGTACGGAGAATAGAATGCTGTTAGCGGAGCAAGCTGCAGTCAGGGGACTTCTTCAATACCTGGCTGCTCCTCCCCTTCTGTCTGACGACCACACATCCATTTCCTGCCTGCACTCTCTTAAGCTGCCGAGTGATCATCTCAGGAAACGTGCTATACATGAAGCTCTCGCTCTTACGGAGTCACGGCAGTGATTCTCCCATTGATGCCCCTTCCACCTGCCTAGCTTGGTTGCATAAAACGAAGTAAAGAACCGCCCTCGCCCAAGTTGGTCTTGCTAAATACAGGCTGAAAAAAAGTTATCCTGAATGCGACTTAAGAATTATATGCTGGCTATATTTTTTACAGTGATTGTATACCAGTTAATATTACAGTAAATGAAATCACCCAATATTACTGCAATATGTTCATGCATCTGTCAGACATTTGCCAACACATTGCTTTTTTGGGGCCTACTCTACTCTCCCAGCAATGCAGTTGTTCCTATTTGTCATTTAGCCTCATTTGAAGATCATTCGAACATATCACACCTTCTCATAGCTGCAATACTTTTAGTAATCAACATTGCCACCCCCTCCTTCATAATCCTGTCTCTATCTTGTTTGAAATACCTGTCATCAGGAGTGTTGAGTTGAAAATCCTGCCCCTCTTTATTCCTTGTTTCAGTAATTGCTAAGATATCATGCGCAACATAATAATCTGTACCGTCAGCTCCGCTGCTCTATTCACCATACTCCTTGCATTTAGTAATACGTCAGATCGCACAGCCAAACTCATTTATTGTCTATTTTCCAATCTTTATTTGCTCTGTCGTCTGAACTGCCATACTAATCTTCGACCTTCCAGCTCTAACTGTGCTTTATCTTCTCAGATTCTATGCTCATCTTCTAAAGAATAAGTGACTGAAGGTTGTTTTCATGGAGTTCCGTAGGTCTCAGTAGTCGGTACCTTGCGTTTAGTGGTATATATCAATGCTTGAGACATAAATGTAGATGATATGATAAAGACGTTTTTAGATTGTACTAAAATCGGCTGTGTGGTTGATGATGAAGAGGAAAGCCAGAGACTGTTGGGCAGAACAATGGAAACAGGTATTCAATCATGAGAAGTCTGAGGTAATTTACTTTGGGGGGGGCTATCAAGGCAAGGGATTACACCTTCAATGATAGGACACTGAGATGTATAAGGTAACAAGGGGTCCTTGGAGTGAAGTTTCACAGATCCATGAAGGTGGAACGATAGTTGGTTAAGAAGGCATACGGAATATATATTTATTAGGTGAGGCATCGTCTATAAGAGCAGGGAGGTTTGGCTTCAACGCCATAAAACAACATTTGGGCCACAGCCAGTGTATTGCTTGCAGTTCTGTCCATCACAGGACAGGAAAGATGTGATTGTATGAGAGAGGATACTGCACAGATTGATGAGTAGGTGTGCATCCTACAGCTGAAGCACCAATGTTCGGATATATATTTAATTTATCATTCCAACCTCTGCAACTTATATGCAATAATTTTATTTCATATTTGATAGGGTGACACATCACCAACATAACATGCAATGTGCAGCAGATGCTGTTTGGAATTGTTCAATAAATACTGGAAACACTCAGCAGGTCAGGGAACATCGTTGGCGAGAGAAATACTGGGTTAACCTCTCAGGCCCATGAGCTCTCGGCAGATCGAACTTTTTTCTGCATTACTTCAAAGTATTGTGTGAGTATCCTTACAAACAATAAGCAGCTTTAAAACAACACGAATAATCTACTAGCAACCCCACAAAACATGCTATCACCCATATGGTGGCCGTGCCCCCGAACATGGCGTTAGCAGCGTCATGCTGTAACCAACGGTGGCAAACGTCAGTAATGTAAGCAGCTAAATTCAACATACGTTTGTGTCCTAGGCTGATATTTCCGCGACGACTTCAATTCCTGGAACTAGCCTTCAATTACCTGCACGAATCTCTCCGCATCCATCCTGCAATTATCAATCATTCACTAACCTATCGGCAATTATGGTGCATATGTTGCTGTGTGCCACAAATAACCACATCAAGCAGGTTATGCAATTCGCGTCACACAAGTGCCAGGCAAAGACGATCTCCAGCAAGCAAGACTCAAAACAGCACCACTTGACTGTCAACGTTATGACTGTTATGTTTTGAATAACTCCACAAGGCTGTGTTGTGGACTTAAGTCATTGTTTCCTTGGTCTGTTTACGATAACTCCAAGGTGAGGCAGCAACATGGTGGCCTGTTTTTTATACCTGCTTGCTCCAGTTATTCACAGGTGACCCATAGGTCTCCCACACGTGTGCCCTCTGGAGGCAAGTCTTACAAACAAGTAAGGTTCACAAACGTTATGTAATTTCTCCCCAAAATCTTGAGTACAGTTTACTTATAGGTTGAGGCGATCTGGCAGTCTGTGTTCCCTGATCGATGGCCTGAGTTGACATCCTTGCATTTGTGAGTTGATCGTGTCATCGCTGCATGGAAGCTCAGCTGGTCTGGTTGGACTGTCGGGCAAGGTGGGTTCATTATCGTGGTTGAGTTGATAACACTTGCCGATTGGTTATGTGTGGTGGATCGTAGATGGTGGGGTGTTCCTCAAATTGTTCTTGGTAGCACGTGAATTGCAGTTCGTATGATAGAGGTGTTTTTTACACGTTTACCCATTCAACAATTTCAAAACAAGGACTCTATTCCCTTCCTTGGCTAATCCTATGATAGCAATCCACTTGGGACCGTGCACATAAGTTAGAACAAACACCTGGTCATTGACTTCACTGTAATATGAGACCGCCGTGCGATCATGGCACACATTCTGCCTCTGTTGCCGGTTTTCTATGTGATCATTGATGTCCGGCTGGACGAAGGAGAGCCTGATATTGATTACTCTCTTTATTAGCAATGCTGCAGTGCGAAAAACCTGAGGGAGTGGGGGCGCGTCCGGTAGCTGAGCAGGACCCTGCATAACAAGGTCTGCAAGGACGTGTCAGTTAAACGTCTGAAGCTTTGCTTGATGGTTTGGACAGTCATCCGCTTGGCCATTGGAGGCGAAGTTCAATGGAGCAGACCTGACCTGCTTGATACCTTTGCGGGTGTTGAATCGTTGAATTCTGAGCTGGTGAAACATGGACTATTGTCGCTGACAAGGACGTTGGTTAACCCATTCGTGGCGAACCTGGCCCTGAGGCTTTCAATGGTGGCAGTGGATGTACATGATCATATTATTATACGTTCAATCTATTTTGAGGAAGCATCCACTGCTGCTAGAAATTTCCTCCTGAGGAAGGGGCCAGTGAACTTTACGTTGACACTGGACTATGATTTGGAAGACCATGATCACAGACTCAGTGGGCATCCGTGGGTGCATTGCTTAGCTGTGAGTGTATGTTCCATAGGTGTACGGATGTGGGACCACCATACGTGCAAGCGTGCATGACTCTGCCTGCGTGCGCACTGTGTAGGCCACTTATAAGCGTTTACCTGCCCTTTTTGGGCAAAATAACGCGATTCCCCCATGGGAGACAATCCGACAGGAGTGACAATTCGTCCGTGCATCGGTGAAAAGGCTTAGAGAAAAGAGAGAATTATAGACCTGTCAGCCTGATATCGGTAGTGCGAAAATGATGGAATCAATTATTAAGGGTTTCACAGCTGAGCATTTGGAAAGAGTTGACAGGATAGGTCCAAATCAGCATCGATTTGTGAAGGGGAAAATCATGCTTGACAAATCTACTCGAATTTTTTGAGGATATTTCCAGTAGAGTGGTAAGGGAGAACCAGTTGATGTTGTGTATTTGGACATTCAGAACGCTTTCGACTATGTCGCACACAAGAGATTAATGTGTAAAGTTTTTGCACATGGGTTTGGGGCTAATGTGCTGACGTGGATTGAGAGCTGGTTGGCAGACAGGTAGCAAAGAATAGGAGTAAATGGGTACTTTTCAGAATGGCAGGTAGTGACTTGTGGGGTACCGCAAGGTTCTGTGCTCGGGCACCAGCTGTTTACATTGTCCATTCATGATTTAGTCGAGGGGATTAAATGTCGTACCTCCAAATGTGCGGATGACACTCAGTTGGGATGCAGTGTAAGCTGCGAGGAGGATGCCATGAGGTAGCAGAGTGACATGGATAGGTTAGGTGAGTAGGCAAATGCATGGCAGATGAAGTATAATGTGGATACATTTGAGGTTATCCAATTTGCTGGTGAAAACAGAGAGACAGACTATTATCTGAATGTTGACAGATTAGGAAAAGGGGAGGTACAACGAGACCGGGGTGTCATGATACATCAGTCATTGAAGGTTGGCATACAGGTACAGTAGGCGGTTGAGAAAGCAAATAGCATGTTGGCCTTCATAGCTAGTGGATTTCAGTACAGGGGCATGGAGGTGTTACGACAGATGAACAGGGCCTTGGTGAGGCCACACCTGGAGTATTGTGTACAGTTTTGGACTCCTAACTTTCGGAAGCACAGTCTTGCTATTTTGGGAGTGCAGTGAAGGTTCACCGGAATGATTCCCGGGATGGCCGGACTGAGATATCAAGGAAGATTGAATCAACTGGGCTAGTATTCACTGGAGTTCAGAAGAATTAGAAGGGATCTCATAGAACGGTTTAAAATTCTGACGGGTTTACACAGGTAAGATGCAGGAATAAAGTTCACAATGTTGGGGAAGTCCAGAACCAGGGGTCACTGTCTAAGGAAAAGCGGTAAGCCATTTAGGACCGAGATGAGGACAAAGTTCTTCACCCAGAGAGTGGTGAACCTGTGGAAATGTCGACCACAGAAAGTTTTTGAGGCCAATTTACTAAATATATTCAAAAAGGATTTAGATATAATCCTTATTACAAGGGTGATCAAGCAGTATGGCGAGCAAACAGCAAGGGGGTATTGAAGTTGCATGTTCAGCCATAAACTCATTTAATGGCGGTGCAAGCTCGAAGGGCCAAATGGTCTGCTCCTGCACCTATTTTCTATTTCCTCTTGCAATTCTCAGGGAACCACCGACCTTCTCCCATTGAGGATGCACCATTTTACTGGTGATAACAAGGGGTCTTGCCTGGTCCAGGACCAGATCTGGCGATCCGTGACTGGTGACCCCTCGCTCTCAAATGCATCCAATCCAAGAAGCAAGTCTGCAGGTTGCACCATTTCCACACCGGCAGTGGGGAACAGCAACCGAGTCAGGGTGTCATTGCAGTTCTCTGTGCCTGGTCTGTAGCGGATTACATAGTCATATGCAGACAACGTTCGTGCCCATCTTTGCATGTGAGACGAAGCATTGGTGTTGATACCTTTGCTTTCTGAGAGCAGTGATGTGAGAGGTTCCAGGTCTGTTCTGATCTCGAACCGGAGACCAAATAGTTATTTGTGCAGTTTCTTAACCCCGTATACACAAGCCAGGCGCTTCTTTCTCCACCACACTGCAGTCTTTTTCAGCTTTGGACAAATTTCTGGATGCATATGCAACTGTTTGCAGTTTGCCTGATACATTTGCTTGTTGTAACACATACTCTACCCTGTGCGACTACACATCACTTGCTGGTACCAAACGTTTACATGGTCCGACAATACACGTAATTTCTTGGAGCACAGCATGTGTCTGGCCTTGTGAAAGGCTGTTTCTTGAGATTCACCCAAACCCAGTCGTTACCCTTGCGTAGCATGTAATGCAAAGGTTCCAGCAAAGTACTGACCCCCGGTAGAAAGTCAACAAAGTAGTTGAGGAGTCCCACTAACGAACGAAGCTCCGTCACGTTTTGTGGTCCGGGTGTATTCTTGAAAGCCTCCGTCTTGGAGTCCGTGTGACTGATGCCGTCCACCGCAATTTCTTTCCCCAGAAATTCGATCTCTTGCGCCAGGAAAACATACTTGAAGCGTTTCAGTCTCAGTCCCACTCGATCCAGTCGCTTTAGAAACTCGTCCAGGTTTTGTAATTGATCGGTGGTGTTTCCACCAGTGATCAAGATGTCGTCCTCGTATACCACTGTGAAAGAACCGATTTCAGCAGAATCTCCTTGTTCCTCTGGAAGTTGGCCGCTGCCAATCAAATCCCAAAGGGGCATCTGTGATTCACGAACAGTCCTTTGTGCATGTTGATGCACGTCAGCTTATTTGACGGTTCAGCCAGCTCCTGCTTGAAGTAAGCAGAGGTGAGGTCTAGCTTGGTGAACGACCTTCCCGCTGCGAGCGTTGCGAAAAAATCCTTCGCTTTGGGTCGTGGATACTGGTCCTGTAACGAGACTCGGTTGATCATCACCTTGCAGTCGCCGCAGATTCTGACCGTCCCATCGCTCTTCAGCACCAGCACGATTGGACTGGCCTACTCGTTGAACGCGACTTGCGATATGATTATCTCTTGCTGAAGTCTGACCACCACGATTTCGACTTTGGCTTGCATCATATGTGGGACTGAACGGGCCTTGTCATGAACGGGCCATGCTCCAGGAAAAAGGTGGAGCTTCACTGTGAATTTGCCAATGCCTGTCTCAAATAGTGCCGGGAAATTGTTGGGCATGTGTGTGGACGGACCGTCATCTGCTGAGCGCACGGCTTTGATGTCGTCCCAGTACCACTGGAACTTGCCAAACCAACTCCTGCCGAACCGCGTAGGGCCATCGCCTGGTACAATCCATAGTGGTAAATCATGCACCATTCCTTCATACGCTACTTTCACTGCCGTACTGCCGATGACAGGTCTGAGTTATTTGGTGTAAATGCAAAGTGTAGTTTGAACGGCGCTCAGTTTCGGCCTCTGTGCCTTGTTACTCCACCGTTTGTCAAAGGCCTTGTGGCTGATTATCGATTGGCTTGCTCCCCTACCCAGTACCAAGGAGACTGGAATGTTGCTAAGTTTGACTTTTATCATTATCGGAGTACTTTTGGTGGTGAAGATGTATACCCCATGCACTTCCATCTCATCCTTCAGCTGATTTGCCTCTCCTGCTCGTTCAGCGTGGTCTGCGCTGGATCCGTCGCTCTCTGCTGATTGTGCCACATTGTGAGTCCGAGGTCGCTTGCACAATCGCTGATGGTGCCCCGTTGCCCCACAGCCCCTGTACATAGAGTGCTCAAAACGACATTGATAGGCTCTGTGACTGTCCCCGTAGCACCAGCATGGAGTTAATGGATTCACATTAGCACACCCAAGCGGCCTCTGAGTCACCCTAGCCCTATCGTGTATAGTACTGCCTGCTGAAGGCATTATTTTACGTCTAGTACTTGCCGGTGTGCCTCGGTTCTGTGAATATATCCGCTTCGTGTTGTCGCTCGTGGATATGAAGACCTGGGCTATCGTGATTGCCGATCTCAGATACAGGGATTCGGCAGATTGCAGCTTGTGAACGATGACTTCGTTTCAAATTCCAAGCACGAAAAGTACCTGCAACATTTTCCCCAAGGACCTGCAAAGTCGCTCTGCCCCGCAAGGCGTTTAAGGTCAGCGATGAAACTCACCACGGTCTGGCCCTCGGAGCGACAATGTGTGTAAAAACCATACCTGGCCATCAGGATGCTCTCCTTGGGCTTGAGGCGATCGTTAGCATGCGTGCACAGCACCGTGTACGATTTGTCCGTTAGTTTGGCCGCTGCCAACCAGTTGTTACCTCGGCCATATACCGATGACCCACATATGGTGAGGAGAATCTGCGCTGACTCTGTTTCAGGTGTGACCAATTTGTTGGCCACAATGTACCGGTCGAGGCGCACATCGAAGGTGTCCCAATCATCATCCTCAATAAATCTGTCAAGAATAACAAAGGCAACCATTTCCGCGTGAAAATTCGTGGTCTGTAACTCGTCGCCAGTTGTTATGTTGAGAATAAATCCAAGAGGTTGTGTTGTAGACTTAAGCCAGTGCGACCTTGGACCATTTAATATAACTTTAAGGTGAGGCAGCAACGTGGTGGTTTGACTTTTATACCTCTTTGCACCAAGGTACCCACAGGTGACCAATATATCTCCCACAGGTGTGCCCGCTTGTGGCAATCTTACAGACAGATAAGGTTCACAAACATAGAAACATAGAAACGTAGAAAATAGGTGCAGGTGTCGGCCATTCAGCCCTTCGAGCCAGCACCGCCAATCAATGAGTTCATGGCTGAACATGCAACTTCAGGACCCGATTCCTGCTTTCTCAACATACATCTTGACCCCCCTAGTAGTAAGGACAACATCTAACTATTTTCTGAATATATTTAGTGATTTGGCCTCAACAACTTCCTCTGGCAGAGAATTCCACAGCTTCATGACTCTTTGTGTGAAGAAGTTTCTCCTCATCTCGGTCCTAAATGGCTTACCACTTATCCTTAGACTGTGACCTCTGGTTCTGGATTCCCCATTATTGGGAACATTCTTCCTGCATCTAACCTATCTAAAACCGTCAGAATTTTAAACGTTTCTATTAAACCACTTCTCATTCTTCTGAACTCCAGTGATACATCACAATATCATCACATATTCATCCACCAACAAAATCGTGTGGGTCAACGTTCACCACAAATTAACTTGACTATCATCATCATAGTCAACCCACGAAATTCGAGGAAGACTTGCTTGCACTCGAAAAGAGAGTTCTTTGGTGACTGAACAGTCCAATAATGGATTTACTGTCTGTGTCACAGGTGTTACATACCTTCGTTGAAGGAAAAGTTGAGTGGGGAATCTCGTTTGCCGCAAGTTCCTTCCACTGCCTGTGCTTGCTTTCTGCATGCACTCGGGGACGAAGTTCGAGGTGCTTAGCGCCCTCCAGGATGCTGTTATCTAATTGAGGCGGTCTGTGGCCATGGACTGCCAGGTTTCGGTGAGGATGTTGCATTTTATCAAACGGCTTTGAGGGTGTCCTTGAAACGTTTCCTTTGTCCACCTGAGGCTCACTTGCTGTGAATGATTTCCGAGCAGAGCGTATGCTTTGGGAATCTTGCATCAGTCATGTGAACAATGCGGCCCACTCAATAGAGCTGGTCGAATGTGGTCAGTGCTTAGATGATGGGGATGTCGGCCTGATCGCAGATTCTCATATTAATGCGTCTGTCATCCTGGGCCATTTGGAGGATCTTGCGGACACATCGTTGGTGGTATTTCTTTGCGATTTGTGCCGTAAAATGTAACTTTTCACAGTGGCAGGAGCTGTTCCAGGAGGATGAAGTGGAGCATGAATGCTGGCATGGACTGCTTGGGCCAAATGGCCTGTTTCTGTGTCATTGATAATGAAGAAGCAAGCTGCAAACTGCAGGAAGATACCAATGTACTGGGCAGGTGGGCAGAACAGTGGCAAATGGAATTCAATTCGGATAATTGGAAGGTAATGTATTTGGGGAGGTCTAAAAAGGCAAGGGAATAAACATTAATTGCTACGACGCTGAAATGTGTAGCGGACTAAAGGGACCGTGGAGTGCCAGTCCACAGATCCCTGAAGGTAGCAGGCCAGGTAGATAATGTGGTTCAGAAGACATGGAAGGTAACAGGCCAGGTAGATAATGTGGTTCAGAAGGCATGTGCAATACTTGCCTATATTTCTCGCGGCATTGATTACAAGATCTCGGAGGTTATACTTCAACTGCATAAAACACTGATTAGGCTGAAGCTGGACTACTGTGTTCAGTTATGGGCACCACATTTCAGGAAAGATATGATTGCACTGGAAAGGGTGCAGAGGAGATTGCAAGAATGTTGCCCGGACTGTTTTTTTTTAAGGAAAGTTTGGAAATGCTGTTCTGTTTTCTATGGCACAGAGGACGCTGAGGCGAGACCATTTCACACTTGATTCTCTGGAGTTTTATACAGAGGTGTATAAAATTATCAGGGGCCAAGATGTAGTGGGTAGGAAGGACTTGTTTCCTTTTGCAGAGTCGTTAACAACCACGGGGAATATATTAATGTTATTGGAGAAGTACTGCTGATTCGACAAGCTATGAGTTGGTCGTGGGAGTCTGGAGCTCACTGCCTGATTGGCTGGTAGCGGCAGAAACCCTCATACAATTTAAAGATACTTGCATGAGCATTTAAAATTGCAGTAACCTAAGAGCGGACATCGAGCTGGAAAGTGGGATTGAGGATGGGAATTTCTTAGTCGGCCAGTATCTACACGATGAGCTGAAATGTCCTCCTTCCATGCTGTCAATTTTTGCAATTCCTACATTACAACAGTGACCACAATTTAGAAGTAATTAATTTGCTGCGAACTGCTTTGGGAAGTCCTGAGGTGATAGTCGCCGTAGAAATGATAGTTTTTTTCTTTCACAGGGTCTGAAAAAAGTGAATAGCAATAAGGCTGGTTAGCTCTGTTGTTTCGAGTTTGATGCGAATAACGCCAAAGTGGCGCGTTTTATTCAAGTATTGGCTAATTATTTTATTCTTGGTGGTAGGGTGAAATTATTTTAGAGCAGCATAAACATTTAGGAAATAAACTCACAATGGACCTGCAATGATTTGAAGCAATGCTGCAAAATATTAGTTCTTCAGCATTTAAGGTACATTTGCATATCCTCCGCGGCTTTGCTACGTCTTGTATTTCAATCACAGAATGGCTCACTGCCGCAGATTGGTCTGCAGTGGAAAATATCAAACATAAAAAAATACAATTCCGGTGTGCAATCCTTCATTCTCACCATCACGCTGCTCTGCACTGCAGCAGGCGCTTGGCCATTTAGCTCAGGCACCTCACTTTGGTGCAAAACTAATGGTTTCAGAAGATTGCAGATTCGAGGCTTGCGTTGGTGCGTTTGTCAAATCTTGTTCCATTTTTAAAGTCAAAACTTGTTCACATTCATTTGTTGAAGGTGATTTCCTTCCAAACATTGCAGGGACTCATTATTAATAGGCATTTTTTCATTCTGTCTCCTGTGTATCTTTCTCACTGATCTTTGCAAATCGTTTCGAACAAACCAACCATCACTAATTTATGCCTCTAAATTAATAGTGTTTACAATTCCAACATCAGATTCGCATCAATCAGTGCAATAATGGGAAATGTGATGAGATTCCAGCGCTCTCCACACGGAGACAATTAAAGAAGGAAACACTTCCCGTAGAATCGCTGCAAGCAGGGTTCGAACCTGCGTGGGAAAACTCCATTGGATTTCAAATCCAACGCCTTAACCACTCGGCCTTCGCAACTTCATTAGTGGTAGGCTTTACCAGTCCAATGATCGGTTCAAAATATCAGACAGATAGACATGGAGTTAATGTAATATAAGGTATTGAAAAGTTGTGGGGTTGAATACCACCAGAGACGGATTTTACGTCAGAATTGTATGTTTCCTGCTACGCACAATCAATTTTGCAGCAAATCAAAACTTCAGAGATGTGAAACTGCAGCCCATCTCTTGCTTTTACACAAAGGCCACAATTATCCTTTAAAATCTCTGGGCGCCCTGAGTCGTTTGCGCAGTAACAGGAGCAAGACATCGAGCCTGTGACAGGCAGAGTCCATTAACCCCTCAAATCAGTTGCAAGGGACATGAGGAAGAACAGTAGAACTCTATTCTGTTGCGCGAACCTGCAGCACAGATGACGAGAAGGCAATGCCAAACCCACGAACACGTTGCACAGAAATACGATGAGGCCATTCAACACCTCGAGCATATTACAAAGGACCAGGGGTTTGCCATTCCAACACGCAACATGATGAACAGGGTAATACATTTATACTTAGGTTAACTGACACCAGAGTGCGCCACTGTCGGATGTCCTTTAGGCAATACAGGAAGTCGGATCTTTTTCTTAAACGAAGTGGGAATCAAATAAATCCGGTGCACACCCGAGGCAGTTTACAATAAAGGACTTTTCTGTTATTACACACAGGGACAGGGGGAGTCATTCGGACCCTCGAGGACATTAAACAGGCGGAGACCAATAATAGTGACATGATAATTCACTCACCGTCCAGGGGGTTTGCCATTCCTTAGCTCCAACTGTTGCCCAGAAACAGGAGGAGTCATTCAACCACTCGAGCACATTACACTAGCGGCCAATCATAGTACCATGACTGTTATTTCACTGGACTACTAATCCAGAGAGAGAAAATTACAGGCCACCACTAGAGTACGGTAATTTAAATTTAATTAAATAAACCTGGAATTTAAAAGTACCAGTAATGGTGACCATTATCATAACAAAACAATCTGATTGACTAGTATCCTTTAGGGAAGGATATCTGCCGACCTTACCAGTCTGGGCCGAGATGTGACTCTAGACCCACTTAACTGCCCGCTGAAATGGACTGGCGAGACATTCAGTTGCATATGGTTGCTCAGCAACACCTTAACGAGGGCAATTAGAGATGCGCAACAAATGCTGCCCTTGCTAAGGAAGTCGACATGCTTGACTTAATCAAATAAAACACTGGGACCTCTAGATTGTTGCACAGGAACAAGAAGACCCTCAAGCCCAGGTTATAGAATGCTGAATCAGGAGACAACTAGAAGAATGGATAGCTCGCTGGTTTCAAGACGTAAAGCAGAGAGTAGTGTTAAAATGGAGCTTTTCCTATTGGAAGAAGGTGGGTAGTGGTGTTCCACAACGACCTGTGTTGGGATCATTGTTGTTCAAATGTTATATTGAAAATTTGAACGAGGAAGCAAAAACATAATTTCGAAATTTGCAAGTGATATCTAATTAGGTGGGGTGGTCAAAATTGAGGACGACTGCGACAAATTACAGGAGGTCATGAAAAATTTACATTTGAATTTCAAACCATATAAATGTGAGGTGTTATATTTTGTTCTGAAAATAGGGTGGTTGCATATTATTTCAGGATGTCAGTATGGGTGGCGTAGAGGATCAAAGCGATCAAAGAAGAAAAATGCACAAAACTCTAAAAGTTAAAACACAGGTTATCAAGCTATACAAAAGGCAAAGAAAACGAGATTATTTTTTTCTACACGTACAGAATATAAAAGTAGTGACGTTATTCTAAACCTCTATTTAACCTTTGTTAGACCACACAGAATGCTGCTTACAGTTCCATTCGCCATATTATAAAAAGCATATAGAGGCATTGAGAGGATGCTGAGTAGATTTACAAGGATGATGCATAAACAGTCAGTGCAAACATATCAGGAAAGGTTGAACATGCTGGGTCTACTTTCACTTGAAAAAAGAGGCTGAGGCGCTACCCAGGTTTGGTACTCTGTTTACAAGGTAACGGTAGAGTGAGGTATATGTTTGGACATAAGGTTACAGATTGTGTGGAATAATATTCTGCTGCCGCTAATGTCCTACAGCACCTCAAGGATGCCCAGCTTTGAGCTGCTAGATCTCTTCAGAATCTATCACACATAGCACGGTGGTAGTGCCAGATAACACGATACAGACTGTCCTTCGTGTGAAGACAGGACTTGGTATCAACAAGGTTTGTCCAGTGTTCACTACTACCAATATTGCCATGGACAGTTCCATATGCGACAGACAGATTGGTGAGGAGGAGGTCAAGTAGGTGTTTTAATGTCGGAGCGACAGTTGTGATGCAGCACAGCACTTTCGGAGTTGCTGACTTTCGGTTGAGATCTTAAACCGAGACCCTGTCTGCCCTCCGAACTGGACTTAAAAGATCCCACGCCCACTATTCGAAAGGAGAGCAGGAGAGTTCACTCCGGTGTCATGGAGCCAATGTACATCCTTCAACCCACATCTGTTCACTATAACATCGTTGGTTCTTGCTGTTGCAAATCTTCTTTTGCATTTCCTACCTCAGAAAAGTGACCACACTGTAAAACTACTTAGCTGGCTGTGAACCGCTTTGGGAAGTCCTGAGGTGAACGACGCTGCAGAAATGCTCGGTTTATTCTTTTAGATCATCCGCTAAAAGTTCACGATAGTACGGCCGGTTAATTCAGATGGTTCATGCATGGTGCTGTTAACGTGAAGGCCGCGGGTTCCAGCACCGTACGGGACATTTTATTTTTGCGTGGGGGAGGGCGGTGTTGCGAGTATTTAGCTTTGTTATTCTAGAGAAGCTTTAACATTTAGGAACGAAACTCACATGGGCCCTGCAAAATATTGAAGCAATGTTGCAAAATCTTAGTTCTGATAAGAGCTGGTGGAAAGAGAGATTGTTTCCAGCATTTAATGAACAATTCGCTTATCTTCGAGAATTTGGGACTTATCGTATTTCAATCAGTTAATGGCCCACTGCCGCTGATTGGTTTGCGTTCTCAGTATGGAACTGAAATAAATAAAATTCCCGTGAATCATCGCTCATTCTCAATATTAGTCTGGTGTGTACTGCAGGAGCAGCGTGGCTTAATGGAGAAAGAGTCTTACTTCGATTCAAACACTGATATTATCTGAAGATTGTAGGTTTGAGTACTGCCTAAACTTGTTCAGCTCATCAGCTGAATGTGGTTTCCTGCCAAACATTGCAGCGCTCTTTAAAAAATGCACTTTTTAATGCTGTTTTCTGTGTATATTTCTCAATGCTCTTTGCAAAAGTTTCGAACAAAAAAACAATCACTTATTGATTCTAGTAAATTATTAGTGTTTCCAATTCGAATAATAAGTTTGCATCAATCATTTTAACAAAAGGCAGTTCAGGGAATTCGGTTGAGTCTCGGTTTCAGTCATCTCGTCAGGGAATCGCTGCAAGCAGGGTTTGGAACCAACGCGGGAAACCCCAATTGGATTTCAATTCCAATGCCTTAACCACTCAGCTATCACATCTACATTTTGCAATTATTTTAATAATCAAATCGTCGTTTGAAAAATAAAGACAATTGGTCGACATGCTTGCCCTCTTGTATCTCCCAGTCGATGTGAAAACTAAATCGTAGAATCATTGAATCTCACAGCACAACAGGAAGCAGTTCGGACAGAACTGGAAGGATTTACTTACCGTGAAAAACTGAACAGACTGGAGAGCTTTTCTCTGCAAAAGTCAAGGCAGATATTGTCTTTAATATTATGAAGTGATATGATAGCGTCGACGTGGAGAAAATATTTGCTATTGTGCAGGAGTTCAGAATTACATGTCATCAATGAAAGACAGACACCGATTAATTCAAGAGTAATTTCTTCACCAAAGATTGATCAGAATGTGGATGGTGCTAACACGATCACGAGTTGAGGTGACTAACACATATGCTGTAAAGAGGGAGCAAACTAAGCACATGAGTGTGAAAGTAGTACAAGGTTGCGAATAGGATGAGTTGAAGTAGGATAGACGTGGTCCGGGCCTGGGGACTTATCTACTTTCAAACCTGCGAAAAAAACAGAATGCTTCCTCTCTCTCTATGTTTATTTCATCCAGAATATCACACACCTCCTCGATGGCAGTATCTGCACTGCCCCTTTCTTTTTGAAAACAGATGCAAATTATTAATTAAGAACCTCAGCAAAATCTTGCACCTCCACACAAAGATTTTCCCCATGGTCGCGAAGAGTTCCTATACTTTCTTTAGTTACCATCTTACTCTTAATATATTTGAAGAACATCTTTGGGTTTTCCTTAATTTTACAAGCAAACAATTTTTCATGCTCTCTCTCAGAATTCCTAATATCATTTTTAATATAATCTCTTAACTTTCTATATTCCTCCAAAGATTCATTAATATTTAGCCGTTGGTATCTGAAAAAGCTTACTTTTTTTTTTCTTAATCCTCGCCTGTAAGTCCCGAGACGTCCAAGCGCATCTCGACTTATTTTTCACAGCTTTTTACTTTAAGCGTACATGCTTGGCCTTAACCTTCCTGATCTCCTCCTTGAAGGCCTCCCACTGTTCCGAAAATAATTTACCTACAAGTAGCTGTTCCTGTCCACTGTGGCCAAAACACTCCTCAACTTGGCAGAATTAGCTTTTTCCCAATTTGGGACTTTTATTCCAGACCATAATTTTCCTTAGCAACAGCTACCTTGAATCTGACTGAATTATGGTCACTAGCAGCCAATTGTTCTCCCACTGATACCCCTTCAACCTGCCCAGTTTCATGTCCCAAAAGAAAATCCAAAACCGCCACATCTCCTCTTGGACTTGTTACATACTGAGTGAAATAATCTATCTTGAATACATTTTAAGAATTCTACACTCTCTCCCCTTTACACTATATGTGTCCCAATATTTGGATAGTTAAAATCCCCGACTATTACTATCCTATGGTTTGTGTCCCACGGCAATTTGCCGACATATTTTATCTGCCATCTCCCTCCCATAGTTTTGCGGTCTATAATGCACACGCAGCAGTGTGATCGCCCCTTTTTTATTGATCAATTTGACCCATATGACACATTTGATTATCCCTCTAACATATCATCCCTCTTGTATTCTATGCCTCGGCAAATTAAGGAAAGCATTCCGGATGCCTTCTGCACGATATTGTGTGCCTGTCCTGCAACATTCACGGATTTGTTCCCTTTGTTCCACTACACTTCTCAGTGTCCTGCCATCTAACGTGCGACCCTTTGCCTGGTTCGCCGTCCTCAAATTTATTACGTCACGTTTCTACATATTGGTTTCCATAAGCCACGATTCTTCCCAGCTGACCACTTAATTCACATCTTCCTGCATTCAACAAAGCTTTTTTTCATTATCTACCACACAGCCAATTTTTGTATCATCTGCAAACGTTTCAATCCTATGCCCTTCATTCAAATTAAATCATTGATACATACCACAAAGAAAAAGGATCCTCCTACGGAGTCCTGCGGATCCTCCCTCGAACAGCTTTCCAGTTCCAAAAACACGTTTTGGACTTTGCTTCCTGCCTCCGGGACAATTTTGGAATCAGCGTTGCCACTTTGCCTTGGATCCCATGGGCTTCTACTTTCGTGAGCAGTCTGTCATATGGGACCTTGTCATAAGCCTTGCGAAAATCAACATGCACGACAAAAAATGCACTTGTTACCTCCTCAGAAAATGAAATCTATTTACGCAGACACGATTTTCCCTTAACAAATCCATGCTGATTGTCCTTGATTAATCTGTATCTTTCTGAATGAATATTTATCCTGTTCCTCAGAATTTTTACAGATAATGTTCCCACAACCGAGGTAAGGCTGACTGGTCTTTAATTGTTCATCTATCCATTGTTAAACAAATGTTCGGCATGAGCAGTCCTCCAGTCCGTTGGCATGACACCTGTACCCAGAGAGTATTATAATGATCAGACTTTGTACTATTTGCTCTTGTCCTTCTCTCGGCCCTGTGGAGCTTTCCACCTTCAAAGCTATTACATCCCTCAATATTACCTTTCTCACTATGATTAATTCAGTTAATATTTCACACTTCTCACCGATTGCAACGTCTGCATCGCCCCTCACTTTTCAGAACACAGTTGCACAGTATTCATTAAAAGCATACACACATATTCTGCCTCCACACACAGATTACCTTTATCGTCTCTAATGATCCCTACACTTTATTTTGATATCCTTTCCTCTGAATGTATTTGTCAATCTTGCATTTTCCTTGATTTAATTGTCAATATCTTTTCATTATCTCTCTTTGCTTTCCCAATTTCTTTTTAAATTTCAACATTGCACTTTCTTTACTCCTCTAGATTTTGTGAACTATTGAACCCAAGCTTTGGCATATGTACCCCTATTTTCTTTATTCTGCGCTGCAAGCACCTTGATATCAAGGGGCTTTAGATTTGTTAGTCTCACCCTTTGCCTTTAAGGAGCATATTTGTCCTGAACCCTGAGGATCTGCTCTTTGAATGCCTCCCAATGCTCTAACACAGTTTTTGCCTTCAAGTAGCTATTTCCAGTGCACTTTGGCGAAATCCGATCTCTGTTTGCCAAAACTGACTTTTCCCAACTTGAGATTTTATATTCCTGATGTAACTTTGTCAATTTCATAACTACACGATATCTAACTGAGTTATGATCACAAGCACCAAAATGCTCACGATTGATGCACCTTCGACCTGCTCAGCATCATTCGCGCAATCTAAGCCCAGAACCGCCCCCTATCATGTTGGACTTGCTACATATTGGCTAAAAATGATCTCCTAAATCACTTTCAGGAATTCTGCACCCGCTATACTTTTCACACCAATTCTATCCTCGTTAATATTAGCGTAGTTGAAATCGCCTACTTTAAATTCCCTCCAATTGTTGCACTTCTTAGACATTTGCCTATATATTTGCTCGTCGATCTACCTCTGGGCATCTCTACTACACTCCCAGCCCATTTTAGATTCTTCAATTTATCTCATATAGCCTGAATTGAAGACCCTTCGAACACATTATCTCACCTCACAGCTGCAATTGTTTACTTAATCAATACTGCGACCTCCCCACTTCCCTCGGTTTTAACCCCCCTCTCACCTGCCTGACAAACATTTAACCAGGAATGTTGACCTATCGTACCTGCTCTTCTTTCCGTCACGTTATAGTAAATGCTCTAATATCATTCTCCTCGCTGACACGTGGCACCGGGCATAAGCCGAAATTACTAACTTTTTATCATCAACTTAGACGATCTTTCGAACAAGAGTGACTTGTTTCAGCATGTGTTTACAGTTGTTTCAATGAAGGACCCGATAATTCAGTCCAGTTCACAAATTGAAGGGGTGGAAGATGCCTGCGAGTGGAAGTTTTATACGTGTGGTGACCTTTGCACATAAGCCACCATAGGGATTTGACAGAGCTTGAAGTTTATCTCGTGGCATGGGTTAAGCTGGATCACTGGAGAACTGCTCTGCTGCATGGACCTAGTGCACACACATTTCGCAGTGTTGGATAGCCCGTGCTGCCCCTGGGCCGTCGCCTATTCTGTGCCTCGTACCTTCATATGTCGCACCTCTCCCACGAACTCTCACCACTCCTCCGCCACAATCATTCGCTCCATTTCCACCGCGATCTCTGACCTTATCTCCACCACGATCTCTTTCCGTTCCTCTTCAAAAAAAGTATTCGCTGCACATCCACCACGATCTGTCAGTGCTCCTCCGCCAAAATATCTGGCCGCTTCTCCGTCACATAAATTCGCAGCATCTTCGCCATGATCTCTCGCTTCTCCTCCACCACAAAAAAAATGCTGCACCTCATGCTTTTTAATCCCCCTTCTCGCTCCCCCAAATCAACATGCAGTGCCTCATCCCACTTGCGACCTGTGACATTGGTATCATAATGTATCAAGTCCTCTGGCTGTTCACCATATCCGCCCAGCATCCCCTGCAACCGCTCAGTTATATCCTTGACCCTGATACCATGGAAGCAACATATTATTCTGGAGTGATGTCTGCGGCGTCTCTGCACGGCTAACTATTGAATCTTTTAACAATATTGCTCCCACTCGTCTTCCTACCTCCTGGGCAGCTGAGCCGGCAGTGGTGCCGTGGACATGGCTCTGGCTGCATTCCCCGAAGAACGATTCACCCACCCACCCCCACACCAGTACTCAGAACAGAAAGCTGGGTGGAGAGTAAGAAAAACTCAGTTCAATCCTGAATTACCTGGCTGTTCCTTCTCTTCAGTCTGGCGGCCGCACATTCATTCTCACCCTGCACACGTTTAAGCTGCGAGGTGACCACATCAAGAAACATGCTATCCACGAAGTTCTCAGCTTCGCGGGTGCACTGCAGTGATGCTCCCACCGATATGCTTTCCATCTGCCCAGCTTAATTATTAAAACGAAGTACAAAACCGCAACATCCCTTTTTTGGCTTGCTATTATTTGGCTAACAAAAAGTTATCCTGAATGCAATTGAGCTATTCTGTGACGTCAATGCATTTTTACTACTTATATCACAGTTAATATTAAAATAATTGATATCACCCACGATTGCTCCCTAATATGTGTGCATTTTTCAGATATTTTCCAACAGATTTCTTCTTCTAACTGCCTCGGATTGTTTAGGGGCCTGCAGTTCAATCCCTGTAATGCGTTTGTCCCTTTTTGTTCTTATGTTGAACCGATTTAGCTTCTTTTGAAAATCCTTCTAACTTATGAACCCTTCTCACAGCTATAAATGTTTATTTCACAAAAATTGTCATCCCTTCATTTTTATGCCCATCCTTATCTTGTTTGAAAATCTTGTAACCAGGAATATAGAGATGCCTACCCTGCCCCTCTTTATGCCATGTTTCTGTAATCGTTAAAGTATCATCATATTTCAAGGTGTCTATCTGTGCTTTCAGCTCCTCCACCTTATTCACCCGTTCCTTACATTTGGAATATGCCATCATGCACAGGCGTGGTTGGAATTGTGTTTCAAGTGAGGTTCCAGAGGGCTCAGTTCCGGCCTCTTGCTTTTTGCGGTACATAGCAATGATTAGACTTGAATGCAGGATGTATGATTAAGACTTTTTAAGATTATACTAAATCCTGCCCTGTATTAGATAATGAGGAGGAAAGCCGTAGACAGCATAAATGCACTGAACAGATGGGCAGAACAGTGGAAAATGTAATTCAATCTGGAGAAGTATGAGGTAATATATTTGAGCAGGGCAAAAAGGCAACGGAATAAACAATCAGTGGACGGCACTGGGACACTTAGAGGAAAATAGGGTCCTTGGAATGCATGTACTCAGATCCATGAAGGTAGATGGACACATGGCTAAGAAGGCATACGGGATACGTACGTTTGACAGGAGAGGCATGGAATACAAGAAAAGGGCGGTTTTGCTTGAAATGCTACAAAAATCCAGAGTTGGAACACAGCTAAAGTCTGCATGCAGTTCTGGTCAACACATTACAGGAAATATGTTATTGTACGAGGGAGCGTACTGCACAGATTTAAGAGTCGGCAAGCATACTAACACTGAAGCACCAATCCTCGGATTATACTGATTTTCAATTTCCAAACTTCAACTTATTTTGGAAAAATTTCTTTCATAATACAAACTGGGATACGGCTCCAAAATAAAATGCATAGTGGAGCAGATGCTGCATATGGAATTGTTCAATAAATGCTGGAAAAAACTCGACAGGTCAAGTAATAGCTGTGGCCAGAAAAACACACGGCGAAGTTGTCAGGTTTATGAGCTCTCGGCAGAAGTAACTTTTTGCAGTATTATTTCGAAGTATTTATATGACTTACGTAAGTTTCCTTCCAAACGTTTAAAGCTGATGAAAAACAACAAAAAGAAAATAGAAAACGCCCCACAAACAAACGTCAATTGGCCACAAGAGGTTCAAACCCACGACTGTGGCATGAGTAATACCACGTTTTAATCAATTGAACGAACCTGCCTTTTTGTTAATCGCTACATTCAACATACTTTTATGTTAAAAGCTGATATTATCCAGGCGTCTTCAAATCCTGCACTATCGATCAATTACATCATAAGCACATAAGAAATGGGAGCACGAGTAGGTCTTTTGGCCCCTCAAGCCTGCTCCACCTTTCAATAAGATCATGGCTGATTTGATCTTGGCCTCAACTCCACACCTCTTCACGCATCCGATAACCCTTTACTCGTTTATCTCTCAAAAAACTGTCGATCTCGGCTTTAAATCTGTTCAATGACCCAGCCTCTTCTGTTCCCTGGAGCAGAGAATTGCATAAATTTACTACGCTTTGAGAGAAGAAAATTCTCCTCATCTCAGTTTAAAATGTGCGACCCCTTATTCTAAGACGATTCCTCTAGCTTTAGTTTCACCAATGAGTGGACATATCTTCTATGCATTCCCCTTTTTCGAGCCCGCTTATTGTCATAAGTTTTAATATGATCACATCTCATTCTTCTGAACTCGAGTGTGTATAGGCTCAACCTGCCCAATCTTTCTTCAACGGTCAACCCCCTCAACTGCGGTATCAACCAAGTGAATCTTCTGTGAGCAGTTTCCACTTCAAGTAAATTCTTCCTTAAATATGGAGACCAAAACTGCAAACAATACTCCGGTGGGGTCTCACCAATACCCTGTACAGTTGCAGCTGGAGTTCTCTGCTTTTATACTCTATCCACCTTTTAAAAATGGCCAGCATTAAATTGACCTTCCTTATTACTTGCTGCCAATGCATACTAACTTTTTGTATTTCATGCACAAGCACCCCTCGGTCTCATTGTACTGAAGCACTTTGCAATGTTTCTCCATTTAAAATAAAAATTGATTTTCTATTATTTCTAACAAAGTGGATAACCTCACATTTTAACACATTATAATCCATCTGCCAATTTTTTTCCCACGCAATTAACCTATTTAAATCCCGTTGCAGATGCTTTGCATCCTCGTCACAATTTTCTTTCCCACCCATCTTTGTATCATTAGCAAACTTGGCTACATTACACCCGGTCCCTTCAACCAAGACATTAATCTCGACTGTAAGTAGTTGACACCTGCCGCAACCCACTAGTCATTGTTTGTTAACCGGAAAATGATCCATTCATCCAGACTCTCGGTTTTCTGATAGTTAGCCGATATTTTTAATCCAACCCCGTGAGGTTGTACTTTGTGCAGTAATAACTGACGTGAAACTTATTGAAAGCCATCTAGAGGTCCAAATACATCAAATCTACTTCTTCCCCTAATCCACCTGCGCGTTACATCCTCAAAGTACTCCAGCAAATTTGTAAATCATTTATTCATTTTCATAAACCAAAGCTGATTCTGCTTGATTGAATCATGTTTTTCTACATGTCCCGCTACTTCTTACTTAATAATGGAGTCCAGCATTTTCGCAACGAGTGATTTTAGGTTAACTGGTCGATAGTTTCCTGCTTTTTACCTGCCTCATTTTTATAAATAGTGATATTACATTTGCTGTTTTCCAAGCCGCTGTGAGCGCTCGAGAATCCCGGTCATTTTCGTAAATAACAACCAATGCATTCACTATCAATAAAGCAACTTCTCTTAAGACCCAAGGATGAAAGCAGTCAGGTCCAGTAAACTCGACCGTCTTTAATCCAATAATGCATTACGTTCCTCTCTCATTATCACCCCTTGTTTTTCCACTATTAGGATGTTTTTCGAGCCTTCTACCTTCGAACTTCGGCCTTTGACCGACACAAAATATGTGTTCAACGGCTTTGCCATTTCCCGGTTCGTCATTATTAATGCCTCAGTCTCATCCTCCAGGGGACACACATTTCGTTCGCAACACTTTTCCATTCAACGTATCTGTAGAAACTCAAACTATCTGTTTTTACAATTGTTATGTGTCGTGCTCGTTTACTTTCATAATCTATCTTCCCTCTCTTAAACATTCTCTGCTGGCTGTTAAAATTTACCTTCACGACTCTCTCTACATACAGACTGCATTTATCAATCATTCACTATCCTATCAGCAACTACTCTGCATATGTTAGTGTATGCCACAAATATCCACATCCAGCAGATTATTAAACTCGCATGACATAAGTGCCAGGCAATGACGATCTCCGGCAAGCGATTGTCAAAGCAGCGCCACTTGTCATTCAACGTCTGACCACCACATGATCCCCCACCTAAAACATCCTGCTGGCCAACATTCATCACGAACTTATCTGGACCAAGCAAGTCAAATATAACTACTCATATTGGCAGAAGGTAAATAGTGGTGTTCCACGGGAATCAGTGCTGGGACTATTGTAGTTCATAATTTACATTAATGATTTAGAACATAGAAACATAGAAACATAGAAAATAGGTGCAGGATTAGTGCATTCGACCCTTCGAGCCTTCAACGCCATTCAATAAGATCATGGCGGATCATTCCTTCAGTATCCGTTTCCCGCTTTCTCTCCATGCCCCTTCATCCCTTTAACCGTAAGGGCCATATCCAACTCCCTCTTGAATATATGCAGTGAACTGGCATCAACAACTCTCTGCACCAGGGCATTCCACAGGTTAACAACTCGCTGATTGAAGGAGTTTCTCCTCATCTCAGTCCTAAATGGTCAACCCCTTATCCTAAAGCTATGTCCCCTTGTTCTGGACTTCTCCAACATCGGGAACATTCATCCTGCATCTATCCTGCCCAGTTCCGTCAGAATCATCTACGTTTCGATGAGATCCCCTCTCATCCTTCTAAACTCTAGTGAATAAAGTTCTTGTTGATCCAGTCTCTCCTCATATGAAAGCCCAGCAAACTCTGGAATAAGTCTGGGCAACCTTCGCTCCACTCCCTCAAGAGCAAAACGTCCTTCCTCAGACTAGATGAACAAAACTGAACACAATATTCCAGGTGAACCCTGACGAAGGACCTCTACATCTGCATTCAGACCTCCCTACTTCTATGTTCAAATCTCCTAGCTATGAAGGCCAACATACCACTTGCCTTCTTTATCGCCTACTGTACCTGTGTGCCCACTTTCAGTGACTGATGAACCATGACATCCAGGTCTCGTTGCACCTCCCCTACTCCTAATTTGCCGCCATTCAGATAATATTCAACCTTCATTTTTTTGCCCCCAAAATGGATAACCTCACATTTATACACATTATACTGCATCTGCCTTGTATTTGCCCCCTCACCTAACCTATTCAAGTCACCCTGCTCCCTCTTAGCGTCCTCCTCATAGCTCACACCGCCAGCCAGTTTAGGGTCATCAGTAGAATTTAGATATTACTCTCTATTCTTTAATCTAAATCGTTAATGTACATTGTAAAGAGCTGGGGTTCCGGCACTGAGCCCTGTGGCACTCCACTCGTCACTGCCTGCCATTGTGAAAAGGACCCGTTTATCACGACTCTCTGCTTCCTGTCTGCCAACCAGTTCGCTATCCACGTCAGTATCTTACCCCCAGTACCATGTGTTTTGATGTTGCACACCAATCTCTTGTGCGGTACCTTGTCAAAAGCCTTTTTAAAGTCCAAATGCACCACATCTACTGTTTCTCCCTGGTCAACTCTGCTTGCTACATCCTCAGAAAATTCAGGAAGATTCGTCAAGAACGATTTTTTTTTAATAAATCCATACTGACTTGGTCCGATCCTGTCACTGCTTTCCTAATGCGCTGCTATTTCATCCTTAATGATTGATTCCATCATTTTGCCTACTACTGATGTCAGGCTAACCGGTCTATCATTAGCCGTTTTCTCTCTCCATGCTTTTTAAAAATGTGGTGTTATATTTGCGACCATCCAGTCCACAGTCGATGGACTGTTGGAAAATGATCACCAATGCATCCACTATTTCTAGGGCCACTTCCTTGTGTACTCTGGGATGCAGATTATCAGGTCTCGGGGAATTATCAGACTTCAATCCCATCCATTTCCCAACACAATTTCGTGCTTAATAAGGATATCCTTCAGTTCCTCCTTCTCACTGTACCCACTGTCCCCTAGTACTTTCGTAATGTTATTTGTATGTTCCTTCGTGAAGACGGAACCGAAGAATTGATTCAATTGGTCTGCCATTTCTTTCATTCCCCATTATAAACTCACCTCAATTTACAATTTCTAACTTTGTGCATGGCTAAACTTTGTATTGCGGGGGCGGTGATGTGTTTAGTGAATACAGAGGACGAATGCAAGAAATTGCAGGAGGACATTACGAAACTTACAGATTGGGGTTACAATTGGAAAACGAAGTTCAACGCAGATTAATGTGAGGTGTTATATATTGTAGGAAGAAGAGGGAGATCTCTTATTATTTTGAGGATGCGATCCTGTGTGTGGTAGACAAACAAAGTGAACACGGAGTACAATTATTCAAATCAGTAAAAGTTGCCATACAGGTTAACAACGTCAAGAAAAGGAAACCATGTGTGTGGCTTTATTTCGAGAGGTATAGCTTTGAGAATCATGGAAGTTATCCTGGTTATCCTTTCCTTTGAAAAAAGAAGGTTGTAGGGTGACCGAATTGAGGACCTTAAAATTTGAAAGATTTCGATAGAACAGATACAGAGAGAATGTTTCCACTTATGTGGAGCAGCATAAGTAGACGCGATTAATGTAAGACAGTCAACCAGAAATCCAACAAGGAACTCAAACAAAACTTTCTTACCAAAATATTGGTGGGGACGTGGAACTCGCTACAACAGAGAGTGGTTGGAGCAAATAGCATAAATGCATTTAAGGGAAGGCTAGACACCCATATGAGGGAGAAGGCAAGAGACGGTTATGCTGATAGATTTAGATGAGGAATTTGAGAGGTGGCTGAATTGGTTCATGCATGACAGTATGGACTGCTGGGGCGGAAGGGCCTGTTTCATTGCCATTGATATTGAAGAAGAAAGCTGCCGATAGCTGGAAGATATCAATGCACTCGTGTTGGGATAAAAATCTATTTCAAAGAACAAGACTCGAGTCACTCGTCTGCTTTATTTGGGAAAACACACAAGTTTAATATACGTATTTGTAGACGTGGTAACATTCGAGATCTTTGCTCAGGTACCGCAACCCATCACGCCAGAAACACCGCGACTGGCCCAGAGTGCCCCATATTTAAGGTCGCAAACTAAAACTGCATTTGTTATCAAGGTTACAACGGAAGAATAGACACATTTCACAACAACGTATATGAGACCCTGAGGTCATTGTTTCAACATTCAGTTGCCCTTTATCCGCAGAAAAACAAGCAGATATCAGTGAGAACAAACGAGCAGCTGTGTTCCCTCTCCATCCGTCCCTTGTCTTGCTTCCGCTATCTTCATGACAGAGGGTCAGCGGATATTGGAGTCCAAATTCGGTTCATAGCAGCAATTACCAAAAGAATTCCCCTACAATTTCCCTCCTTTTGATCCTTGGCCAGCCCAATTGATCACCTTTGTCACTCTGCTTCTCATTTTCCCCGCACCTGCCGTCGTGATCAGCCGCGAGGTTGGGGAGAACTGAGATCCAGACGTTTCTGAATTAGCTTACTGTAATCAATAATGTCTTTACCTCCAATAAAGTAGTCAGCGTTCGCTTCTTTACCCTACGGAGTTTATAAGAAGTCCAACAGAGAAACAAGTATCTCAATGACAAAACTAATTCTGCAGCCACTAATTTGTGTGAGATTATTCATACCCAATAGTGTATATTAACATTCAGTCCCCAGTTCCACGCCTTCTCATACGAAGGTGTATATTGAAGGCATTTTTGCAATATCTTTTTTTCCACTATACGTAGCTTCTTTTCAATAATGTGGTATCGTTTTATGCTTGCCAGAGTGAGGTCTTTGATATACATCAGTCCGCAGGCAGGTGACGTATTGGGCAGCCAGCTTACTGTCGTATTGGTATAAAGCTTGCTTAATTTCATCAGTCAAGTTCAGTGTAATAGTTTGTCGAGCATGGATATATTTCATTCACGCTCGTCCAATCGTTACTGGTAGACTCGCGGTGAAGCAGAAGCTGGGGTTCAGGATGTTACAGTGATAAATGCCATAGCCACCAGTTAATTGGTTGGTTACCACACAGTGTTCACCTTTTCCACAGGAGGCTGAGTGAGTTGGTTCATACTGTGATGGGCTTATTTCCAAAACATATCCCTTCGTCCAGTTAAATCCGCACTTTTCGTTCCTCCCCCAGTCCACTGGTTGTGGACATATCGTTAGGCTTCCTATCCTGCGGCAACCTGATAATGAGACCCCACTCGTGGTACCGTTCCGTTTGATCGCATATTGATCCATCAGTAATATCGCATCTAGTTCTCAACCCGGATTAGACCCAGTTTCTCCACCTCAAACTGGCGATAATGTCCATACTCCCCCTTTACCATTACTGGAAGCATGAGGACCATCCCCACCAGGGAAGCATGGGAATCGTTGCATCTGCCTGTCGATGGAAAGACTCTTGTCACTCCTTTCATCGTCCATGCGTCCAGTTGCACCGGATGCTCTGCCAGGCGGAACAGATGGTTGCTATTGATCCATTCCGGGTCTTTGCCCCAGTGTATTTGTTCCAGGTCTTTTCTGACCTGCCCGATCATCCATCCACCGTAAGAGTGGCAGATGTCTGGCTGAAACTCATCCTTTTCTTTTTTAAATTCTAGGTTAATCCGGTGATTAATGGTGGCAGGCTGGTCCTCCAGGACAATAATCCCTTTAACTAAGCTCCCAGCTGTCCTATCTCTTTCGCTAGCAAGGTCCTCGGTGTTTCCTACCCCTTTCTGTAGCAGAAACCTGACTGTGTCTATGACCCGCTCTGTTTGTGCCTCCAGATATTGCATACCTTGGGCGTTAACAAATGATGTTCCCGTGAATACTCCTGTCAGGATATCATTGACCAAAGCCCGTTTATGCCTCCGTGTATGGCTTGTCTTGAAAGGGTCTGGAAACCTAGATGCCTCTGAGCCATCCCGATAGTCTTCCAATATCTCATGCAACAAACGGGTTTATAGCGCCCTTACTTTCGGGTCACACTTTTCTTGCAGTCCTAAATTGGTTATATTTACTATTATAGACAGAACTTCAGGGTATACATTCTCATACAGCATTTTTCCCTCCGATCTCCATACCAGACTGTTTGTGGTCCCTTTCCTTTTGGT
This sequence comes from Pristiophorus japonicus, assembly GCF_044704955.1. NCBI lineage: Eukaryota > Metazoa > Chordata > Chondrichthyes > Pristiophoridae > Pristiophorus > Pristiophorus japonicus. The sequence goes on from NW_027254374.1 coordinate 1,740,634, forward strand.
GGAGCAATAGTTATGGATTGGGTCGCACGGGACTATTCTCCAGGGCCCTCCCCGACTGCAGTTATGGATATTCTGGGGTAAATGCTTTCTATCGCTTGACTCTCTACGTTTTGTATCGACTCAACTTCCTACCTTGTCGGTACACAATATATTTACTTCGTTCTCTGCATTTCCAGCGTATAATTGTACTATTTACCATTGCGAGCGCGTACATACTTTTAATTCTAGCTTATCATCAGTCCATTTTAACCATTCTATTTCCCCCTCACTGGACCATTTTCTAATAAAGCGCTCTGTTTACCGCCTTATTTTAAAATTATTTACAAACACTGTCTGTACTTCTGTCTCCACAGAAGTGAACTTTCGATTATTCCCATCACAACCATTCCCCCCACATCCCCACCCCCCCACCCCCACCTCGTTATCATCAACCAATGTAGTCCCACAGAAGTTGCCTTATTGGCTGAGCACGTCGAGGGGGTTGCGACAGTCAATAGTTGTCGTATTTTGCGAGTGGGATCCTTCTCGTGACCCCATCCGTCCTTAAGCATCTTGTCGATTAAGCCCTTCCGGTCGCCTGCGTAGAATTTAGTAACGGTGCCTTCCTCACCATCGTCGAATTATTTCCCCAACGCCATTCTGTGAGCTGGCTATGGGCGGTCTCACCGCACTGGCCCCTTCACACGACTTTAATCCTACCCAAGATCTCGGTTCTTCTAACTGCTTCCTGACAAATACTAATCGGTCCTTTGGAGCAACAACATTGTCACCAACTTATAATTCCTACTTTAAAACGTATTACTGTAAAGTACCGATTATTAAAATTGTGTCTTACCCGCTCCGCAGAACTCACTTGATTCAGATCTGTGCCCGATCTGATCATCGACTTCCAGGTCACCGAATTTGTGAGTGGTATTTAAAAGTCACACACTCTTGTTGTGACCCCTCCACCAGGTTCCAACCGTGCCACAAAATCCTGCCGACGATGCTAAAAATGTTGGAGTACAAATCTATGTCAAAGAAGAAGACTCGAGACAACCGTCTGCTTTAAGTGGGAAAATACGCAAGTTTAATATATGTATTTGTAGACGTGGCGATGTCTGAGATCTGTTCTCAGCTTCAGCAACCCATAACCCCAGAAACTCCCCGACTGGCAAAGAGTGCCCCACATTTAAAATCGCAAACTACAACTGCGTGTTTCATCAAGGTTACAACAGAAAAATAGACACATTCCGCAATAAGGTAGGTGAGACACTGAGGTAGTTGTTTAAACATTCAGTTCCCCTTTTATCAGCAGAAGAACAAATAGATATCAGTAAGAACAAACGTCCATCTGTGTGCCCCCTCCATCCGTCCTTGTCATGCTTCACCTATCTTCATGACTCTGGTTCAGCGGATGTTGGTGTCCAAATTAGGTTCATAGCAGGCATACAAACATAGAAACATAGAAACATAGAAAATAGGTGCAGGAGTAGGCCATTCGGCCCTTCTAGCCTGCACAGCCATTCAATGAGTTCATGGCTGAACATTCAACTTCAGTACCCCATTCCTGCTTTCTCGCCATACCCCTTGATCCCCCGAGTAGTAAGGACCTCATCTAACTCCTTTTTGAATATATTTAGTGAATTGGCCTCAACAACTTTCTGTGGTGGAGAATTCCACAGGTTCACCACTCTCTGGGTGAAGAAGTTCCTCCGCATCTCGGACCTAAATGGCTTACTCCTTATCCTTAGACTGTGGCCTCTGGTTCTGGACTTCCCCAACATTGGGAACATTCTTCCTGCATCTAACCTGTCTAACCCCGTCAGAATTTTAAATGTTTCTATGAGGTCCCCTCTCATTCTTCTGAACTCCAGTGAATACAAGCCCAGTTGATCCAGTCTTTCTTGATAGGTCAGTCCCGCCATCCCGGGAATCAGTCTGGTGAACCTTCGCTGCACTCCCTCAATAGCAAGAATGTCCTTCCTCAGGTTAGGAGACCAAAACTGTACAAAATACTCCAGGTGTGTCCTCACCAATGCCCTGCACAACTTTAGCAACACCTCCCTGCCCCTGTACTCAAATCCACTTGCTATGAAGGCCAACATGCCATTTGCTTTCTTAACCGCCTGCTGCACCTGCAAGCCAACCTTCAATGACTGATGTACCATAACACCCAGGTCTCTTTGCACCTCCCCTTTTCCTAATCTGTCACCATTCAGATAATAGTCTGTCTCTCTGTTTTTACCACCAAAGTGGATAACCTCACATTTATCCACATTATACTTCATCTGCCATGCATTTGCCCACTCACCTAACCTATTCAAGTCGCTCTGCAGCCTCACAGCAACCTCCTCGCAGCTCACACTGCCACCCAACTTAGTGTCATCCGCAAATTTGGAGATACTACATTTAATCCCCTCATCTAAATCATTAATGTACAGTGTAAACAGCTGGGGCCCCAGCACAGAACCTTGCGGTACCCCACCAGTCACTGCCTGCCATTCTGAAAAGTACCCATTTACTCCTACACTTTGCTTCCTGTCTGACAACCAGTTCTCAATCCATGTCAGTACACTACCCCCAATCCCATGTGCTCTAACTTTGCACATTAATCTCTTGTGTGGGACCTTGTCGAACGCCTTCTGAAAGTCCAAATATACCACATCAACTGGCTCTCCCTTATCCACTCCACTGGAAACATCCTCAAAAAATTCCAGAAGATTTGTCAAGCATGATTTCCCTTTCACAAATCCATGCTGACTTGGACCTATCATGTCACCTCTTTCCAAATGCACTGCTATGACATCCTTAATAATTGATTCCATCATTTTACCCACTACCGATGTCAGGCTGACCGGTCTATAATTCCCTGTTTTCTCTCTCCCTCCTTTTTTAAAAAGTGGGGTTACATTGGCTACCCTCCACTCCACAGAAACTGATCCAGATTCAATGGAATGTTGGAAAATGACTGTCAACGCACCCACTATTTCCAAGGCCACCTCCTTAAGTATTCTGGGATGCAGTCCATCAGGCCCGAGGGGATTTATCGGCCTTCAATCCCATCAATTTCTCCAAACACAATTTCCCGGCTAATAAGGATTTCCCTCAGTTCCTCCTCCTTACTAGACCCCCCGACCCCTTTTATAACCGGAAAGTTGTTCGTGTCCTCCTTCGTGAATACCGAACCAAAGTACTTGTTCAATTGGTCCGCCATTTCTTTGTTCCCCATTATGACTTCCCCTGATTCTGACTGCAGCGGACCTACGTTTGTCTTTACTAACCTTTTTCTCTTTACATATCTATAGAAACTTTTGCAATCCGTCTTAATGTTCCCTGCAAGCTTCTTCTCATACTCCATTTTCCCTGGCCTAATCAAACCCTTTGTCCTCCTCTGCTGAGTTCTAAATTTCTCCCAGTCCCCAGGTTCGCTGCTATTTCTGGCCAATTTGTAGGCCACTTCCTTGGCTTTAATACTATCCCTGATTTCCCTTGAGAGCCACGGTTGAGCCACCTTCCATTTTTTATATTTATGCCAGACAGGAATGAACAATTGTTGGAGTTCATCCATGCGGTCTCTAAATGTCTGCCATTGCCCATCCACAGTCAACCCCTTAAGTATCATTCGCCAATCCATCCCAGCCAATTCACGCCTCATACCATCAAAGTTAGCCTTCTTTAAGTTCTGGACCATGGTCTCTGAATTAATTGTTTCATTCTCCATCCCAATGCAGAATTCCACCATATTATGGTCACTCTTCCCCAAGGGGCCTCGCACAACGAGATAGCCAAAAAATTCCACTACAACTGACAAGGTGGGCAGAACAGTAGCAAATGGAATTCAATCCGGATAAGTGTGAGGTAATGCATTTGGGGAGGTTCAACAAGGCAAGGGAATAACCATTAAATGGTACACCACTGAGATGTGTCGATGAACAGAGGGACGTTGGAGTGCAGGTCCACATATCATTGAAAAGGCCTGATACATAAGGTTGTTCGGAAGGCATGAGGTATACTTGTCTTTATTAGTCGAGGCATGGGATACAAGAGCAAGGACATTATACTTGAATTATAAAAAAACACAGTTTAGGCCGTAGTACTGATATCTGCTTGTAGTTCTGGTGAGCACGTTTCTGGAAAGAGGTGCTTGCATTGGAAAGGGTGCTGTGGAGGTTTTCAAGAATGTTGCCTGGACTGCAGGCATTTGGCTAAGTAAAGAGTGCAGATGCTGCTTGTGCTTTCTTTGGAACAGAGCATGCTGATGTGAGACCTTATTGAGGTGTAGAAAATGATGAGAAGCCTGGATAGAGTAGATAGGAACACCTGTTTCCATGGCAGACAGGACACAAACGAGAGGCCATAGTATTAATGTAATTGGAGAGGATTCCACGAGTTATAAGGCGTAATTTATCCACCCTGAGTGTCGTAGGGGCCTGGAACTCACTGCTGGAGAGGGTGATGTGGGAAAAGTCCTCACCACATTTAAACAATAAATGTATGTGCAATTAAAGTGCCGTAACCTACCGCACTACTTCCCAAGTGCTGTAAATTGCGATTAGGCTATTTCGCCCTTGGTTGGCAGTTGTAGACACGATGGGCCGAAATGCTCTCTGTCTGTGCTGTCAATTTATAAGATTCTATGATTCTCTATGCTATGTAATCCTATGTAACTCCATGTAATCCGATATAGGATCGGGGCAGAGGGTGGATATTCTGCTGATAGTTTCTCACCTCCGACTCCCGAAACACTTTTCAATATCTACAAGGCACAAATCTGAAGTGTTTTGGAATACATTTACTTACCTGGATGTGTGTAGCTCCAACGACACTGAAGATAGTCGACAGCTTCCAAGACAAAGCAACCCGCTTAATTCGCATCCGATCCCCCACCGAAAACATTCACTGCCTCCACCAGTGCCGCACAGTGACTGCATTGTGTACCATCTAGAAGTTGCACCGCAGCGACTTGCCAAGGCTTCTTCAACAGCATCTCTCAATGCCGCAACCTCGTCCATCTTGAACGGCAAGGACAGCAGGAGTTCGGGAGCAGCATCGCCTCCACGTTCCCCTCCTGGTTCCACACAATCCGGACTTGAAAATATATCACTGTTGCTTCATCATCAGTGGGTCAAATCCTGCAAGTCCATCCTTCACAGAACCTTCAACACATGGAGAGTAGTGGCTCAAGAAGGCGGCTCACCACCACTTGCTCAAGAAAATTATAGATGGGCAATACATGCTGGCCTTGCCAGCGATGCCAAAATCCCAGGAATTAATTAAATTAAAATAAAAAATGAATGACTCTGTTTGGCAAGATTGCAGAGCTTTGATCTGATCCGTCGGTTGTCGGTTCGCTTAGCCGTGTCTATAACATGCTGTTCCCGCTAATTTTTGTGCATGTCGTCCTGTGTTCGAATGTCAGGAGGTTTGCACCTCACCTTAAGAAGTCTGGTGCTGCTGCTGGCATTCACTTCTACGATTCTCATGGAACAAGTGTCGGTCCTCTTTTCAGAAGTTGAAGTTGGAGTGAGAGATATATTGGGCCGTAAGAATGCAGATTGTGTGGAATTCTGTTGCTGCTAATGTCCGAAAGCACCTCATGGATGACCAGTTTTGAGCTGCTAGATCTGTTCAGAATCGATCCCATTTAGCACAGTGGTAATGCCAGAAAACACGATGCAGCGTGTCCACCGTATGAAGAAAGGCCTTGTTATCCACAAGTACTGTGCAGTGTTCATAGAAACATAGAAACATAGAAAATAGTTTCAGGAGGTGGCAATTCGGCCCTTCGAGCCTGCACCGCAATTCAATGAATTCGTCACTGAACACGCATCTTCAGTACCCCATTCCTGATTTCTCGCCATACTCCTTGATCCCGCTAGTAGTAAGGACTGCATCTAACTCATTTGTGAATATATTTAGTGAATTGGCCTCAACAACTTCCTGTGGTAGAGAATTCCACAGGTTCACCACTCTCTGGGTGAAGAAGTTTCTCCCCTTCTTGATCCTAAATGGCGTATCCCTTATCCTTAGACTGTGAGCCCTGAGTCTGAACTCCCCCAACATTGTGCACATTCATCCTGCATCAAACTTGTCTAAACCCGTCAGAATTTTAAAAGTTTCTGTGAGATTCCCTCTCATTCTTTTGAACTCCAGTGAATACAAGACCAGTTGAGGCAGTCTTTCTTCATATGTCAGTCCCGCCATCCCGAGAATCAGTCTGGTGAACATTCGCTGCACTCACTCAAAAACAAGAATGTCCTTCTTCAAGTTAGGAGACCGAAACTGTACACAATACTCCAGGTGTGGCCTCACCAAGGCCCTGTACAACTGAAGAACCATCTCCCTGCCCTTGTATTCTAATCCCCTCGCTATGAAGGCCAACATGCCATTTGCTTCTTTAAACATCTGCTGTACCTGCATGCCAAACTTCAATGACTGATGTACCATGACACCCAGGTCTCGTTGGACCTGCACTTTTCATAATATGTCACCATTCAGATAATAGTCTGTCTCTCTGTTATTACCACCAAAGTGGATAACCTCGCATTTATCCACATCATATTTCATCTGCCATGTATTTGCCCTCTGACCTAACCTATCCAAGTCACTCTGCAGCCTCATAGCATCAATTTCCCCAACACAATTTCCTGACGAATAAGGATATCCCTCAGTTCACTGCTTTCAAAACTGTCCAGGAAAGCTGTATCTCCGACAGACAGATTGGTGTGGAGGAGGTCGAGTAGGTTTTTCGCTGTTGGAGAGACAAAGCTAAGGGAGCTATGCACTGTCAGAGTTGCTGTCTTGAGGATGAGATTTTAAACCGACGCCCGGTCTGCCCCCCGAGCTGGACAAAAAGCATTTCAAGGCCAATATTAGGAAGAAGAGCAGGTGTGTTCATCCAGTGTCCTGGGACCAATATTTATCCCTCAACCAAAATCTGGTCTCGATCACATTGTGCTTTCTTAATGGTGCAAATCTGCTTTTGCATTTCCTACGTTACAACAGTGACCATTCCTTAAATGTCGTTCATTTGCTCTGTTGCACTTTGTGAAATCCTGAGGTGAAAGACGCGGTGGAAATGCTCGGTTTTTTTCTATTACAGCATCTGAAAAAGCCACATGCGAACAAGGCTGATTAGCTCAGTTGCCTTCGAGCGTGGTGGTAATAATGATAACGTCATGGTTTCGATCATCTTATTGTATATTTATTTTATTTTTGGGGTTGTGGTGCTGGTATATTAGTTTTATTATTTCAGAGCAGTATAAACATTGAGGAACGGAAATCACACGGGACTTGCAACATTTTGAAGCAATGCTACAAAACCTTAGTTCTGCCAAGAGCTCATGGACCTGCGGAGTTATTCCATAATTTAAAGAACAATTCCATAACCACAGGAACATTGTGCCTTCTCGTATTTCAATCCTTGAATGGCTCGCTGCCGCCGATTGGTTTGTTTTGAAAAGTAAGCAACTGAAATAAATGCAATTCCCGTGTGTTCGCTCGTTATCACCATTTGTTGTCTTTAAACCGCAGAGTGCGTTTGGACTAATTGATAAGGTGCTTTACATCCCTGCAAATCCCGATGTTATCAGAAGATCGCAGGTTCGAGTCATTATCGTCGTCGTTGTATTAAATCTCGTTCAACTTTACGAAGCCAAATCAAATTCGCCCTCATCAGCTGACGGTGAATTCCACCTAAACATTGGAGGGATCTTTGTTAAAATGTATTTGTTTCATGATGCTTTCTATGAATATTCCTCACTGATGTTTGTAAACTGTTTCCTACAAACTAATCACTGTTTAATGCCGATAATATATCAGTTTTTACAATTCGAACTACTGCTTCGCGTCATTGAAGGGCAGTACATGGAACGGTGATCACATTCTGGTCCAGTGATATCCACAGGGAAAATATAAAAAAAATAGGTTCGCTGCACAATCGCTGCGAGCAGAGCTTGAATGTGCGCGGGGAAACCCCTTTAAATTTCGAGTTCAATGCCTTAACCACTCGGCCATCGCAGCTACACAATGGAATTGTTCAATAGTCCAATGTTCGGTGCGAAATATCAGAAATATTGAACCATATGCTTGCAATGTTGTGTCTGCCAGTCGTTGTGAAAATTAAATCGTAGTATTGTAGATTCTCACAGCACAGAAGGGAGCAATTCGGCAAGACCTGGAAGGTTTTGCTTATCGGGAAAGACTGAACAAACTGGTGAACTTTTCAATGGAAAAGACAAGGCAGATACGGACTTTAACATTATGAATGGTTTTGGTCGGGTCGACACAGAAAAAATATTTGCTATTGTACGCGAGTTGAGAAATAGTCGTCTTACATATAAGCCAGTCACCGATAAATTTAATAGAAAATTCAAGAGTAAATTCTTTACCAAAGAGTGGGTAGAATGTGGAAGATGCTACCACGAGAAGTAGCTGCGGCAACTAGCACAGATGCATTAAAGAGGGTGCACCTCAGCACATGTGTGAAAAAGTATGAGAAGAATATGCTGATCGGAGGCAGTGAAGTAGGGCGGGAGGGCGCTCGTGTGCCGCCTGCAAAACCTGTTGGTGAAAATGTTCTCTTTATATGTTGCAGAATCTATACAACATTAAGTAACATCACTTTTAAACATCAACAACAACATGCTCATATAGCGCCTTTAATATAGTGAAATGTCCCAAGGCGCTTCACAGGAGTATTATGCAATAACAAGTTGACAACGACATGAATAAGTCTAAATTAGCGCAGGAGTCAAAAACTAGTATGGTTGATATTGTGAAAGAAAAATGTGGACAGCTGGAAGACATCAATGAATTGACCACGTGTGCAGGACAATGGATAATGGAATTTAAGTCGGAGAAGTGTGAGATAGTACATTTTGTGAGGGCTAATAAGGCAAGGGAATAAACATTAAATGGTAGGTGACTGTAAAGGGCAGAGTAGCAAAAGGACCTTGGACGGCATGTCCACAGATCCCTGATGGTAGCAGGCCAGGTAGATAAGGTGGTTAAGAAGCAACACGGAATGCTTGCATTTATTAGCTGAGCCACAGAGTACAACAGCGGGGACGTTGTAGTTGAACTGTGTAAAACATTAATTAGGCCACAACTAGAGTAGTGTGTATTGTTCTGGTCACCGAATTGCAGGAAATATCTGATTGCACCCGTGAGCGGACAGAGCCGTTTTTTTGCGAATGTTGCCTGGACTGGAGAACTTAGCTATGAGGAAAGATTGGATAGGCTGTGCTTGTTTTCTTTGGAACAGAGGAGCCTGAGAGTGGACCTTACTGAGGTTTTGTAAAATTATGAGTGGAACTTGTAGTGTGCATAGGACGGATTTATTTACCTTATCAGTATGATCAACAACCAGGAGGCATTGATTTAAAGTCATTGGTGGGAGGCTGGAGGGGCTATGAGGTGAAATGCTTTCACCCAGATGGTGCTGCTGGTCTGAACATCACTGCCTGAAAGGGTGGTTGAAGCAGAAGCCATCAACCAATTTACAAAGTACTTCGATGTGCGCTTGAAACGCCATAATCTACAGGCATATGGACCAAGAGCTGGAACGTGTGAATCGACTGGATAGCTCTTTGATGGACTGAGCGGAAACGATGAGCTGAAATGACCTCCTTCCGTTCTATAAATAGCTATGAATCTCTGAAAGGACGAGGTGAAGTCGGGTAGAAGGGGGCTCGTGTGGAGCATTAACTCTGGCAAATTCAGTTGTGGAAAATGGTCCCTTTCTACGGCGCAAACTATATAACATTAGGGAAGACACCTTTGAGACAACAACAACACATTGTATTTCTACAGCACCTTTAATATAGTAACACGTCCCAAAGCGCTTCACAAGAGTATTATGGGATAATAATTTGACTGCGTTCCGCATAAGTGGAAATTAGTGCAGTGGACTAAAAGCTTGGTCAAACAGTTATGGTTTATAATGATCAAGAAAGCTGTAGACTGCAGGAGATATCAATGAATTGTCAGGCGGGCTGAAAATAGGCTAATGGAATTCAATCTGAGGTATTGAATTTGGGGAGTGCTAATAAGGCAAGGGAATATACATTAAATGGTAGGTCACTGAGTAGTGCAGAGGAGCAAAGTGGTCTTCGAGTGCAATTCCACCGATCCCTGTTGGTAGCCGACCATGTAGATATTGTGGTTAAGGAGCACCACGGAATACTTGCCTTTATTAGCTGAGCTATAGAATGCAAGAGCGGGGAAGTTAAGCTTGAATTTTAGAAAACACTAGTTGTGGTACAACTGGAGCACTACATGCTGTTCTGGTCAGCGCATTACAGGAACAATCTGATTGCACTCGTGGGTGTAGGGAGTTGATTTTCGTTGATGTTACCGGGAATGGATAACTTAGCTCTGAGTAAAGATTGCATATGCTGTGGTTGTTGCCTTTGGCACAGAGGAGGCTGAGAGGGGACCTTATTGAAGTGAATAAAATTTTGAGTTGCCTCGATAGAGTGCATTGATAGGATATATTTCCCTTAGAAGTGGTTAAAAACCAGGGGGCATAGATTTAAAGTAATTGGTATGAGGGTAGAGCGGATTTGAGGGGAAATGTATTCATGCAGAGGGTGGTGGGGGTCTGGAACTCACTGCCTGAAAGGATGGGAGAAGCAGAAGCCCTCACCACAATTAAAAATTAGATGGATGTGCACTTGACGTGGTGTAATCTTCTGGGCTACGGATCAAGAATTGGAAAGTGTGATTCGGCTGGATAGCTCTTTTCAGACGGGGCGCACATGGTGGGCTGAAATGGTCTCCGTCCGTGCTGTAAATTTCTATGAGTCTCTGGCAGCACATAATTTAAAATAAACAGAGAATGATCCAGAACTGACAGCACATCCCGTTTAAACAGACACAGAATGATCGAGTTGCGATGAAAGTTCATCGACCTGAAACGTGAAAATTGTTTCTCTCTCCGCAGATTATTCCTGGTCGACTGAAGTGTTTTCAGATTTTTCTGTTTTTAGTTACAGTTTCGGCATCAAAACTATTTTACTTTTGTATTCGTTTATCTCACAGCGGCTCTGTGGCGCAATGGATAGCGCATTGGACTTCTAGTGAGAAATTTCACAAGGTATTCAAAGGTTGTGGTTTCGAGTCCCACCTCAGTCGGATTTTGCGTCAGGCTTTCCTGTTAACTTGGCCGCACAAATGCATTTTGCAGCATATCAACAATTCAGACAGGGAAACTGCTGCCCGAGCACTTCTTTTTACAAAAGTGGCTCCAATCCCACCCACTTTTCCTCTGAGTTCTATTAGCGCCCTGAATCGATTACACAGAAGCAGGAGCAGGTCATCGAGATTGCAACGCATGGCCAGCAGGAGTCCATTAACCCACCCCCCAAGCTAGTTGCAATGCACAGGAGGAAGCCATTCAGCTCCTGGAGACTGTTATACAGGGACAGAGGGAGGAAAGTAAATCTTCGGGATTGAGCCAGAGGAGAGGCAGAAGTCATACAGCTCCTTGAGCCTGATGTATAAGAAGATTCGAAGCCCATTTACCCCTCGAAACTGTTGCATGGAATGAGTACGAGGCTTTTCAGACCCACGAAACTGTTATACTGGAACAGGAGCATTCATCAAGCACATTACACAGGGGGGCGAGGGGGTAATCAAAAAAGCAAGATATTTATGTTAATGCAAGAGTAATCCAGAGAGAGGAATTCACCGCCCAACACGAAAGCAGTGAAATTTAAATTGCATTTTTAAAGCTCGAAATTTAAAAGTATCAGTAATGGTGACCATTTTCGTAACACACCCATATGGTATACTAGTCTGCTTTAGGGTTGGAAAGCTGCTGTCCTGACGAGTGCAGGCTGATATGCGACTCCAGAACCACAGCAACGTGGTTTCCATTGAACTGCCCTCGGAAATGGCCCAGTGAGTTACTCAGGTGCATGTGGTGGCTCACCACGATCTTCACAAGGGCAACTAGAGATTAACAACAGATGCTGCCCTCACTAACGTTGCCCATATGCATGAATTTATAAAATAAACATTTGAACCTCTCGTTTGTTAGTCAGGAGAAAAAAATGCCTCAAGCGAGGTCAGCGATTGCGGAGTCAGGAGACAACGAGATGAATGTATAAATAACTGTCTTCAAGACAGAAAGCAGAGAATAGGGGTAAAAAATAGCTTTTCATTGTGGCAGATGTTGCGCAGTGGTGTTCCACAAGATCGGTGCTGGAATAACTCTTGTTCACAATTTCTATTAAAGATTTAGATCAGCAAATCAAAAACAATAATTTCAAAATGTTGCAGATGACACCAAATCAGGAGGATGTTCAATTCTGAGGAAGACTGTAACAAACTGAAGGAGGACATATACAATCATCCAGAATGGGCATATAATTGGCAAATGAATTTCAAACCATATAAATATGAGGTAACACAATTTGGTAGGAAGAATTGGGAAGAATTGGAGGTTGCCGGTCTGGGGGGCGTAGAGGAACAAAGAGATTTCGGAGTACAAATACACAAAACTCTAAAAGTTACAACACATGTTATCAACCCAAAGAAAAAAACCAAGCACGAGGATTTATTTCTTGATGTATTGAATAGAAAAGTCGCAAAGTTATGCTAAACTTGTATTTAATCATGGTTAAACCAAACTTGGCGTACTGCTAACAGTTCTGGTCGCCAGATTATAAAAAGGAAATAGAGGCATTGCAGAGTTTGCAGGCCAGAGTTAGAACGATGGTAACAGAACAGACGGCGTATTTATATCAGGAAAGGATGATCAGACTCGTCTTTTTTCTCTTGAAAAAAGAGGGCTGTGGGATCAGCCTCTATAAAAGATACTGGGAGAGTGAGGGATGTGCTGGGTCATAATATTACATATTGTGAGGGATAAAATTCAGCTGGTGATGATGTCTGACAGCAGTTTTCAGCTGCTGGATCTGTTCTGAATCTATTCCATTTAGCACGGTGGTAGTGCCAGAGAAGACGTTGCCGAGTGACCTCCGTGTGAAGACTGGACTTTGTATCTACAAGTACTGTGCTGTGTTCACTCCTACCAAGATTGCCATGTACAAATGCATCTGCGACAGACAGGTTGGTGAGGAGGAGGTCAAGTCGATTTTTCACTATCGGAGTGGCACTATTGAGGGATCACTGCACTGTCGGAGTTGCTGTCTTTCGGATGAAATCTTAAACCCAGGCCAGGTCTGCCCTCCGAGCTGGACCTAAAAATTCCCCAGGCCACTATTCCGAAGAAGAGCAGGAGAGTTCACCCCAGTGTCCTGTGGCCAATATAAATCACTCAATCAACATCTGGTCATTATGACGTCGTGCATTCTTGCTAGTGTAAATCTGCTTTTACATTTCCTATATTAGAACAGTGGCCACACTTTTAAAGTATTTAACTGGCTGTGTAACGCTTTGGGAAGTCCTGATATGACAAGAGCTGTAGAAATGCTCGCTTTTTCTTGAATAGCCGATATAAGTGCAGGTTAACATGGCGGGTTAGCATGGTTGGTTAAAGTGTGGCGTTGATAACTACAAATTTTCGTGTTCTAACACTGTTGATGCCTTTAGTTGTTATTTTTTGAGGAAGGGAGGGCGTTGCGAATATCTCAGCTTCATTATTTTACAGCATCTTAAACATTTAGTAATGAAACTCACACTGTTACTGCAATAATTTGAAACAATGCTGCAAAATCGTAGTTCTGCCGAGAGCACATGGACCTGCGGAATGTTTCCAGCGTTTAAAGGACAATTCGATTAACTCCTTTATTTTGGGACTTCTCGTAATTCAATCAGTGAAAGGCTCAATGCCGCTGATTGGTTTGCGGTTCAAAGTATGGAACTGAAATATATACAATTCCGGTTTGTAATCGCTCATTCTGACCATTATTCTGCTGTGAACTGCAGGGTCGCATAACTTAATGGATAAAGCCTCTGACTTTGGCGCGAAACCTGATGTTATCAGAAGAATGCAGGGTTCAGTCGTGTTTTCAACTCATCAGCTGAAGATGATTCCCACGGCTCTTTTTCGAAAGGCATTATTTTTATGTTGTTTATATTTCACAGTGATCTTTACAACAATCGCTAATTTTGAACAGGCTCGGGATCAAATAATCAGTTTGCTCTAGAATCGCTGAGCGCAGGGATCGAATCTGCACCGCGAAATCCCATTGGACTTTAAGTTTTGCGCCGAAGCCACTTGGTCATCGCAGCTACAAAATATGCTTTAATTAATTGTCTAGTGTTCGGTGCTAAATATCAGACAATTGGCCTGCATGCTCGTCCTGTTGCATGTCTCAGTCGATGTGAAATATTAAATTGTAGAATCATAGAATCTCACAGCACAAAAGGAAGCAATTAGGCCAGAACTGACAAGATTTACTTATGGGGATAGACTCAACTGACTGGGGAGCTTTCCCTGGAAAAGACAAGGCAGGTATCTTTACCATTATGACGCGGTTTGATAGGGTCGACAAGGAGAAGATATATGCTCCATTGCAGGATTTCAGAATAGAGTTCATAAATATAAGATAGTCACCGATAAATTCAGTTGGCAATTCAAGAGTGGGTAGGATGTAGAAGACGACACCAAGAGCAATAATTGATGCGAATAGCACAGATGCATTAAAGGCGCAGCTACCTAAGCACATCAGTGAGAAAGGAATAGAAGGATATGCTATAGGATGAGGTGAATGTGGCTAGTGTGCAGCATTAACTCCGGCAAAACCAGTTGGGGAAAATGTTCTATTTCTGTGATGCAATTTCTACATAAATTTATGCGTCACCCCTTTTAAACAACTACATCCACTTTTATTAATATAGCACCTTTAATGTCGTGAAATATCACAAAGCACTTCACAGGAGTATTATGCAATACAAATTCGACACTGAGCCACATAATTAGAAATTAGTGCAGGTGACGAAAAGCTTCGTCAAAAAGGTATGGTTGATAATGAGGAAGAAAGCGGCAGACTTGCAGGAACATATCAATGAACTGATCAGGTGAGAAGAAGAGTGGCTCATGGACTTCAACCCGGAGGAGTATGAGCTAATGCATTTGGGGAGATCTAATAAGGCAATGGAGTACACATTAAATGGGAGGACGTTGGAGTGCATGTCTACTGATCCTTGACGGTAACAGGCAAGGGAAATAACATAAATAAGAAGCAAAACAGTATGCTTGCCTTTATTAGTCGAGACATAGAATACAAGATCGGGGAAGTTACACGTGAACTGTGCAAAGCACCAGTTAGGCCATAGCTAAAGTACTGCGTGCTTTTCTGAACACTGCATTGCAGGAATGATCTGATTGCACTCTGAGTTACAGTGGTGGTTTACGAGAATGTTGCATGGACTGGAGATGGTAGTTGTGTGGATCGATTGGATGGGCTGGGGTTGTTTTCTTTGGAAAAGTGGAGGCTGAGGAGGGACCGTATTGATGTTTATAAAATTATGAGTGGCCAAATAGAGTGCATAGGAAGGATTTATTTTCTTTTGGAGGGTTGGAACAAAACATGCGGCATAGACTCAACTTAATTGGTCGGATTGTAGAGGGGATTTGAGGGGAAATGTTTCCACCAGATGCTGGTGGGTATCTGGAACTCATTGCCAGAAAGGATGGTCGAGGCAGAAGCCGTCGCCACATTTAAAAATTACTTGGATATACACGTGAAGTACAGTTAACCTACAAAGTTACAGACCGAGAACTGGGAAGTGGGATTAGGCTAGCGAGCTCTTTATCGGACGTCACGGACAGGATGGGTTGATATGGCCTCCTTCCGGGCTGTAAATTACTATGCTCTATGACAACACAATTGTCTGAAACAGACAGAGATTGATTCGCTGCTGAAAGCACTTCCCTTTTAAACGAACACAGAATGTTTCTGCTCTGACACCACATTTCTTTTGAACAGACCATATGCGATGAAAGTTCATTGACCTGAAACTTTAACTCTATTTCTCTGTCCGCAGATTATTCCTGATCTGCTGAGTGCTTGCAGAGTTTTTTTTTTTCGTTCAGATTTCCGGCATCAATACTATGTTACTTTTGTATTGCTGCAATATTTGGCAGCTCTGTGGCGCAATTGATAGCGCATTGGACTTTTAATCAATGGCATATAAAGCATTCAAAGATTGTTGTATCGATTCCCACCAAACTAATTTATTCTGTGAGTTCCCTTGGCAGCTTGAGTATGTTATGCAGGAGCAAGCAATCGAGCCTGTTCCACAGGGAATGGTGAAGGTCCATTAAACTTTAATACCGGTTACAAAGGACAGGAGGAAGGCAATCAGCTGTTTGTGCCTGTTATATAAGAACAGTCGAAATCCATTCGGTCGCACGGAGCAGTTGCATAGCAATGGTAAACCCTTCACCTGTACACAAGGGCAGGAGGTGTCTATTCAACACTCGAGCTTTCGTCATAGGCCAGGCGGAAGCCGAAGGCTGCATAGGCCTGTTGTACAACAGGAGAAGAAGTCCATTTAACCAGTCGAATCTGTTGCATCGGAAAAGGAGGAATTATTCAGCTGCCAACCCCTCGAGTACATTATATAACCAGAAGACAATCATTGCAGCATGATGCTTTTGTCGCTGGACTAATAATGCACAGAAGAAATTACAGCCCACCACGAGAGCAGGGAATTCAAATTAAATTAAATAAATCGAGAATTTTAAAGCAAACCCATCTGGTTCATTAATATCCATTCGGGAAGGAAAGCTGCAGTCCTGAAAAGTCTGGGCCTATATGTGACTCTTTAACCACAGCAATCTGGTTGACTCTTCACGGTCCTCTGAAATGGCTACGCGAGCCACTCAATTGCAAAAGGTGGCTCACCACCACTTCACAACGGCAGTTAGAGATGGGCAACAAATGGTTCCCCTGCTGGCAATGACCACATGCATGAATGAATAAAAGAAAATTTAGAAAGCAACGTGTATGAGAAAAAGGTAGCTTTTCATAGCGGCAGAAGGTGGGTATTTGTGCTCCCCAAGAATCGAGTCTGCGACCACTGTTGTTCACCATTTATATGAACGATTTAGAATTAGGAATCAAAAACACTATTTCGAAATTTGCGGATGACACAAAATTAGGGAGTGGGATAGTTAATACTGAGGACGACTGCAACAAATTTAAGAAGGACATTAATAATTTGCAGAATGTGCAGATATTTGGCAAATTAATTTCTA
Source organism: Pristiophorus japonicus (assembly GCF_044704955.1). Lineage (NCBI taxonomy): Eukaryota > Metazoa > Chordata > Chondrichthyes > Pristiophoridae > Pristiophorus > Pristiophorus japonicus. The sequence continues at coordinate 1,757,792 of NW_027254374.1, forward strand.
ACTATATAAATGTGCGGTATTACATTTTGGAAGGAGAATGGGGAGGTCACTTATTATTTGGGGGGGGAGGCGGTGGCACAGTCTAGTTGCCGCAGAAAAACAAGGGGAACGCGAAGTACAATTACACAAAACTGTAAAAGTTACGACACAGGTTAGCGAGGCCATACAAAAGCAAAGCAACCAATAGGAATTATTTCTTTGACGTATAAAATTGTAAAGTGACGACGTTATTCTAAAACGTATCGAACGTCAGTTTGACCACACGTAGAGGACTGTGTACTGTTCTGGTCGCCACAATTTTAAAAACGGAATAGCGGCATTGCAGAGGATGCACAGAAGATTTATCAGCATAATAGCAGAACAGCCAGCGTATCAATATCAGAGTAAGATCAACAGGCTGGCTCATTTTCCCTTGAACGGTGGTGACCTAATCGAGACATTTAACATTATGAAAGGTGTCGATGATGTATACAATAGGAATGTTCCACTTGTCGCCAGGAATATAACCAGAGGCCATCATTATAAGATTGTCACCATTAAATCAGATGGGGAATTGAGAAGAAACTCATCATCCCAAAGCAGGGTGACATTGTGGAACTCGCTACTACAGGGAGTGGTTGAAACGAATAGCATCATTGCCTTTAAGGAGATGCAAGACAAGCATTTTCAGTAGAAGGGAATAGTGGGTTCGACTGATAGATTTAGATGAGGAAAGACGAGAGGAGGCTCCAATGCAGCATACCGACTGGCTGAGTCGAATGGCATCTGCATGTGCCGTATATGCGAAGTAATCCAATGTAATCCTAAGTGAGCTTATTGCGCATGAACTGGAAGAAGCCATACAGGACCTTGAATATTTTACACAGGAGCAGGCTCTCATCCCCTCAAACATGTCCAATAGGAACAGGAGGCAGCCATTCAGCTTTTCAGGCATCTGACATGAGAACATGAGGCGGGTATTTCAGCATCTTCCAGACAGTTTTTGGAATAGGGAAACACTATTCAGCCCCTCGAAACTGTTCTTTAGGAACAAGAGGAGGCCATTGAGCCCATATAGTTTGTTTCACTGGAAAAGCAGTAGGACATTCAAAATCCCGAGCCTGTTATATTGGAAAAGGAGAAGGATATACAGCACATAGAGGGAGGTTACACAAGAACAGGAGAAGTTCATTCAGCCACTCAAGCCTGTTGCATAGGCGCTGCAGGAGGCCATTCATCCTTTGACCGAGTTGCACAGTTGCGGGATGAAACTTAGTGCATGGCAGCACAGTGGTAATGTTACTGTATTTGTATTTCAGAGAAATAAGTACAAATCCAACCATGGCGGCTGGGAATTTAATTCAGTTCATTAAACAAATCAGGAATTAAAAAGTCGTTATCCTGTCTTTCCTCATGCAACTTGATCAAATAATGCTCTACTCCATTCTCCCTCAAATGTTTATCTAACCCACCCGTTAAATGCATCTACACTATTTGCTTCAACCACTCCCTGTGGTAACGAGTTCCACATTTTCACCACGATCTGCGTAAATAATTTTTATTTGACTTTGTGGTGACTTTCTCATATTGATGCCCTCTGGTTTTGTTCCAAAGCACAACTGGAAATATTCTCACTGCAATTGCTCAGTCCAAGTATTTGACAATTTTAAGAGCTTTATTCGGTCAACACCAGCCTTCTCTTTTCAAGGCAAAATAAACCATGCATGTTCATCATTCCCTGTTAAGTATACCCTTGCCTTTATGGAATCTTCATCGTCAATCTTTTTTTCTGCCCTCGCCTGTGTCTCTTGTTGTAGATTCAAAATAACTGCGTGACCCACGTCTACTAAAGTATAAAAATATGTTTATTTTCGAATACCTATACCTTGGCCAAGGGAGAACAGCAGTTTGAATTGAGATCACGCAACCCGTTAATGACTCCTCAGCTTGTGGCGATCAGCTCTCAGTACTTAATGCCAAAAAATGCAATTCACTAAGTCACCTGCTCCACTACACTGAAAAATGTTACACTTTGCAGCTATGGAACAACAAGCCATGTTTCCTGTTATTCAACAACTAGCCTAACCGCAAGTCTGCATTTTATATCTATCTTTGCTAAGCTTGCCACCTCATCCTCTTGCAGATAAACTGCTTTCTGATTGGCCTTGCGAGTTGTTGCCAGACAAAAACGACTTGACATGCTTTTTTCCCTGATGCTGATCCTAAAACTCAATATTACTACTTGTCCATTTGTGAACACATTTTCCAAACTGCAACATTATTCCACTCTGGTGGTTTCTAAAAGTCCCACTTCAATTCCCCCTCTGGTTTTTGATTCCCCCGAGACCATGAGACCAGAAGAGCGATGCTATCTAATGCTTCAGACTTCCCGCTGCATTTTGCAGTGATCTGCCACCAGGTTTGTGATGTCCATTTCTTAAGCCGGGGTGTTAATGTCCCACATGCAACAACAGTCTATCTTTCTCTTGCATACGTGTCATTGCTTTCGTTTGCTGCCGCTTTCTACACTTTCCACAAGCTGCACATGTCATTATCAACCAGCATAGTGCCAAAATCAGTTGAAATGCCACTAATAACTGAGAAATGATACGTATCCATGGCTGGATATTACCTTTCAGTCCCCAGTTCCATGCCTTCTCGTACCAGGTTGTACTTTGAAGGTCTTTTCCAATGTCCTAAACCAGTTCGCACAGTTACTGTTTGAGCACGTGATATAGATTTATACTTGCAGGCAGAAGATCCTTTATTTCTCTCACGCCCTCGGGCAAGTGGGGTATTGGTGCAGTCAGTCCACTTTCATATGGGTGCTAATCTTGTTTAATATCATCATTCAGTCTCAGGCTAATGGTTTCTCGAGCAAGCATATACTTCATTCGTGCTCCTCCAATTGTTACTGGTAGCATCGGTGTGAAGCAAAAGTTGGGGTTAGTGATATTACAGAGATAATTTCCATTGGCATAAGTTGGCTGGTTGGTTACCACACAGTATTCCCCCTTTCCGCGTTAAGCTGAGTGGGTGTATTCGGTTCTGATGAGTTGATTTCTAAGACAAACCCGATGTTTTAATTCAATCCGCACCCATCCTCGCTTCCCCAGCCTACTGAATGTGGACATATTGTTAGACATCATACGCTGCGGTACCCTGATAATGTGACCCCTCGCAGGATCCATTCGGTTTGATGGCATATAGATCAATTGTTTAATAGCGCATGCAGTTCTCACCCGGGATTAGGCCCAGTTTTCTACCTCTAACTGGGGGTGTGATCCAAACTCCCCGTTCGTCATTACCAGAGTCATTCGGACTATCCCCACCAGGGCAGAAAGTGAATCTTTGCATCAGCCGGTTAACGAAAAGACTCTTGTCATTCCTTTCATGATGCACATGTACAGTGACCCTGGGTGCTGTGCTCGGTGAAAAAGCTGGGTGCTGTTAATCCATTCCGGGAGTTCACCCTTGTGCATTTTGTACTGGTTCTCCCTGACCTGCCCAATCATCCATCCCCCACAAGCGTGGGAGAGGTCTCGCTGAACCTCTGCCTTTTCTGCAGTGAATTGTCAGTCAATCCAGCGATTAATGGTGGCAGCATGGCCCTGCAGGACTGTAATCCCTTTGACTAACCTCCCTGCTGTCCCATCGCCTACACGCACAGGCTCTTTGACGGCAGCTGTCTGCCCCTGCAGCAACTTCCTGACTGTGTCTTTAAGACTTTCCAATTGTCACTGTCTCGCATGTACACCAAGGGCATTTATAAATCAGGTTCCCGTATTGACACTTTTTAAGACTTAATTGATCAGAACACGTTTCTGTCTGTCGGTCTGAACTGCTTTCAGAGGGCTCCGGTATCTGGATGCTCCTGATGCGTCCCGGGATTCTGTCAACACTATGCTGAGCATTCGAGTGTGAAATGCCCGTAACTGAAGGTCACATTTTTTCTGTTAGCCCTATGTCCGTCAGGATTACTATTAGAGCTAATATGTCATGGTATATATTTTCTTACAATTGGATTCCCTTTGTTTTCAGGACTATCCTGCATGCTGGTCCCGTGTTATGTGTGGAATATTCTAACGGTTTCGGTGGTGTTGGCGAGGCGGGCGGTGCCGTCGTTAATGCTCACTCGTCTGCCCATCTCACACGTATTATTGGCGAGGGACATGACCTGTCTTTTTAAAGGCAATTGTAGTATCTGTGTCGAAATGTTCGTTCTGCCATGACGCATACCTTAATTACATTAGACTTATGAATCATAACTTGTGAATCTGTATCATAGTATTCTTCCATTTTTTTTGCATGATTCCTTAAAGTCTTTATGGTCATAATAATGATTTGCGATAATCGTTGCGATCGATAAGGAGCGTCCATATAAAGACACTAACAAGTTTATAGGATATACATGCCGTTCTGTGTGATATCACAGAAATTCCTAAGAATTTCGGTTGCACCCACGAGCATTTTCGGATGGTGAAGTCGGTGTCAGACTAATGTCCACCGGACCTCAGTCTAAACGAAATATCACCGCCATGTGGATTCCAACCCCCACAATGATTCGCCTGAATTCGGGATCCATGGGTCTTCCTCGTGGTGTTGATCCGTTGTCCGGATCATCCATAACAGTATCATCATAAGCCAGGCCGTCCTGTAAAAGGGCGGGAGTCCCTTGTGCTATACGATACATATCAGTGGATCTTTTCAACTGGGACCATAGTTTCGACCGTCCTACTCTATTCATATCCACATGCATCACCACTGATTAATATCTCGTGTGCTCCTTACCACTGCGGTGCGAACCCAGTTTGTCCCAATAGCCCCTTAACCATTACTGTCTAATAGCACTTGGGGAAGATCTACCGGGGACTCGAACTCTTCGTATTCATCCCGGCCTGCCTGCCGTTATCTTACTTCCTGCCCCATATCCTTAATTTACTTACTTAACACCATTACATATCTTCTAATCTGATCCCGCAATTGGCCCACATCTGACTCTCCTGTAACTGTAACATCGGGCAGTCGCAATTGCCCGATCAGGCATGAGTTCACATGGAATTACTCCTGTTGTCTGTTTAGGTGTTGGCCTTTGTCTCATCAGGATAGCAGGGAGAAGATCAGCCTAAGCCTGTCCGTTTCTTGGATTGCTTTTGACAAGACTGTGTTTATTCTCCAATTCATACGCATAGTAGGGGATGTGAAATTATTATTTATTCCTCAATATGGTGCAAAGTTAAGTTTTCCATCTGTCCTATGAAATTGGTTCCCTGATCGGAGTCGATTTCGTTGTGGATGCCCCAGCGGGGAATCATTTCCTCGGCTATGCCACGAGCTGTGTCGGGTTAAGGGAAGCTTCCACCCACCGTGTAAACAAATAAATTATTACGAGACAGTATTTCTTTCCATTACAGATTGGCAGTGGTCCCGTGAAATAAATTTGTACTTTCTCCCAATGACCCTCGCGACCGTGTTTGATGGGCCATTCTAATTTTAATGGTTTTTCACGGATTATGTCGGGTAACAGGAAATACATTGCTGGCATTATTTATCAATGTCTCGTCCCATGCGTGGCAACCACCAATCCGTGGAGACACTATTGATCATGGCATTTCGCCCGGCATGGTTAATGCCGTGGTGCAGTTCCATGAGCATCGTCCTGATACATGTGGGGTCTGTCACCTTACCGTCCATTCTCCACACGGAGTCTGGATCTGGTGCCCCTCCATGTCTTTCCGATTTGTCTTTTCTACATAACTTACATCTGCAAGTAATTTTGCAATATCAATATCTTCTTTAGTGATGATACTCGTTATTGATTCTCCCTCACTTCAGATGAAACTGTTGCCTCCTGCGTTGTCTTACTACATAATCATTACCTCTCTGGACATAATCTATCACTTTCTGATGGCCTTTGACCTTTATTACCGCTGCCACGGCGGGTTTACTCGCCGCATCTAATAGCAGCCTAATTCGGCCTTCATGTTTGATGGCCTCCCCGCCGGAGATGGCAAATCCTCGCCTCCCCAGGCGGTCAAGTAGTCATGGAGTACTCCAAAAGCATATCAGCTGACTGTGCAGATATTTACCCGCATGCCTTCAGCTAACTGGAGGGCTTCTGTCAGGGCAGTGAGTTCTGCCACTTGTGCAGAAAGTCCTCCGTCCAGTTTCCGAATTAGGACACGGTGAAGCGCTGCATTGGCGACCACCCAACCTGTATGTGGGGACATTTCGAAAAAAATTGCGGGACCCGCCCGCATGAAGGATTAAATCGGAGTCCTCGAGTGTGATCTCACATATATTACGGTGTGAGTCTTCCCACTCTCGGGTGTGTCACTCATGGGGTTCATTTGTGGCCAGTTTACCCTCTGCAGGGTCCTCCCCTGTGTCTCGTACTATTTTAACGGTCTCATCATTGGAGAGTGTCACTGCCTCCCATTTAGCCTGCGTACATTGGGTTAGGGTTAGGGTTCGGGTTAGGATCTCAGTTTTCCGGTGTTGAGCATTTCTCCCAGCGTTTGTTTAATGTGCTGAACAATTTCCCCGATTATCACTACCGGTTCACAGATTTTCTCTGCCTACCTTGCGAAATCCAGAGCCGCCACACACTGGAACAAACCGACTGGCACGAGTGGCTTTTGGGTTGAGTAATAGGCTTGAGGACACATCCGGTCCCCATACATCTGAGTGATCGGCGCCCTGTAGAATCCTTCCTGATTTTCGCCGTAACTGTGGAAAGATATGTCGATGTTCGGGAGACCCAGGCCAGGCACAAATATTAAGGCTACTTTCAGATTACCATATGCTGTTTCCTGCTCATGGCCCCACGCTACAATTTGTAGGGAGTGTTTCCCCCTTTCACCAGTTTCTGCATTGGATCAACTATGGCTGCGAAATTGGCTATAACTCATCTGCAGTACATAAGGAGTCCCAGCACTTTCCATACCACTCGGAGCGTCTTTGCACATGACTTGATTCTCATAGCTTATTTCCAATCTCGAGACATTGTTCCAGTCCCTTTTGATATCTCATGTCCCAAATATTGTCGCATCTGGGCTTTCTTGGGATTGATTTTAATCCCTGCCTTTGTAGGGTTTCAGAATTTCTATGAGAACATAGAAACAAAGAAAAATAGAAAATAAGTGCAGGAGTAGGCCATTCGGCCTTTGAGCCTGCAACACCATCCAATGAGTTCATGGCTGAACATGCAACTTCAGTTCCCAATTGCTACTTGCTGGCATTGCCCCTTGATCCCCCGAGTAGTCGGGACTATATCTAACTCCTTTTTTTAATATATTTAATGAATTGACCACAACAACTTTCGATGGGAGAGAATTCCACAGGTTCACCACACTCTGGGTGATGAGGTTTCTCCTCATCTTCATCATAAATGGCTTACCCCTTGTCCTTAGACTGTGACCCCTGGTTCAGGAATTCCCCAACATTGGAAACATTCTTCCCACATCTAACCTGTCTGAAACCGTCCGAATTTTAAACGTTTCTATGAGACCCCTTTCATCCTCCTGAACTCCAGTGAATACAAGCCCAGTTGATCCAGTCTTTTTTGATATGTCAGTCGCGCCGTCCAGGAATCAGTCTGGTGAACCTTTGCAGCACTCTCTCAATTGGAAGAATGCCCTTCCTCAAGTAAGGAGACCAAAACTGTACACAATACTCCAGGTGTGGCCTCACCAAGGCCCTGTGCAACTGTAGTAACACCTCCCTGCCCCTGTACTCGAATCCCCTCGCTATGACGGCCAACATGCCATTTGCTTTCATAACCGCCTGCTGTACCTGCATGCCAACATTCAATGGCAGATGTACCATGACACCCAGATTTCGTTGCACCTCCCCTATTCCTAATCTCTCACCATTCAGATAATAGTCTGTCTGTCTGTCTTTACCACCAAAGTGGATAACCTCACATTTATCCACATTGTATTGCATCTGCATGCATTTGCCCACTCACCTAACCTATCCAATCACCCTGCCGCCTCTTCACTTCCTCCTCATAGCTCACAACGTCAGCCAGCTAAGTGCCGTCGGCAAAGTTGGAGATATTACACTCAATTCCTTCATCTAAATTAGGAATGTGTATCGTAACGAGTTGGGGTCCCAGCACTGAGCCCTTTGGCACTCCACTAGTCACTGCCTGCCATTTTCAAAAATACCCGTTTATCCCAAATCTCTGATTCCGATCTGCCAACTACATCTCTTTCCACGTCAGTACATTCGCCGCAATATCACGTGATTTGATTTTGCTCAACAATCTCTTGTGTTAGACCTTCTCAAAAGCCATTATATGTCAAAATACACCACATCACTGGTACTCCCTTGGCCACTCTCCTCGTTACATCTTCAAAGAATTCCAGAAGATTTGTCAAGGGAGATTTCCCTTTCATAAATCGATACTGACTTGCACCAATTCTGTCACTGCTTTCCAAATGTGCTACTATTTCATCCTTAATAATTGATTCCAACATTTTCCCCACTACTGATGTCTGGATAACCTGTCTATATTTCCCAGATTTCCCTCTCCTTCGCGTTTTAAAAAGTGCCTTTACATTAACTGCGCTCCAGTCCATAGGAACTGAACCAGAGTCTATAGACTGTTGAAAAATGATCACCAATGCATCCACTATTTCTAGGGCCACATCATTATGTATTCTGGGAGGCAGACTATCAGGCCCCGGCAATTTATCGGCCTTCAATCCCATCAATTTCCCGAACACAATTTTCCGCATAATCAGGATAGACTTCAGTTCGGACTTCTCACGAGACCCTCAGTCCCCTAGTACTTCCAGAAGTCTATCTGTGTCTTCCTTCATGAAGACAGAACGAAAGTATTTGTTCAATTTGTCTGCCATTTCGTTGATCTCCATTAAACTTCACCTGAATCCTGCTGCAAAGGACCTACATCAGTCTTCGCTAATCTTTATCTCTTCAGATATCAGTAGAAGCTTTTGCTGTAACATTATTGCACGCGTCCCTTATTCCTTATTTGATGCTTTCCCCAAACACACTGCAACTGGTTGTTGGTCTGCACACAACTCCACGAGCGTTTTGTGCCCTTTGGTATTCCGTAGCTCCACCCACACTAGTTCCACATCATCCACGCTGTTGTCCTTCCTTACTATTGCTTTAATTTCCTCTTAAAACAGCAACGGCACCCCGCCCCCTTTATTTTATGTCTCTCCTTCCTAAATGTTGAGTACCCCTGGATGTTGATTTTCCAGCCTTGGCTAACCTGGAGCCATGTTTCCGTGATGCCAATCGTTATCTACTATCTGCGCAGTTAATTCTTCTACTTTATTCCGAATACTCCTCGCAGTGAGGCACAGAGCCTTCAGGATTGTCTTTCTAACACACTTTGCACTTTTGAAATGTTGTTGTTATGTGGCACTTTTTGCCTTTTGCTTGTTTGAGTGGGTTCTTCCAACCGACAATGGAGTTCAGAAGATTGAGAGGTGATCTTATTGTAAATTAAAAGAAAATGATTGGAAACGACAAACTGGATGCAGAGAATTTAGTTCAACATTGAGTTAACCAAAACTATGGGAGATCATCTTACAATACGGGGTCGCCCATTTAAAACGGAGATGAGGAGCAATTTCTGCTCTCAGAGTGTTGTCATTCTATGATATTCCCGGCCCCAGAGATCTATCGAGACTCGTCATTGAATATATTTAAGGCAAAGATGGACAGATCTTTGAGCGATTAGTGAGCAAAAGAATAATGATGAGCGGAGCTGAGCCAATAATCTTATTCAATAGCAGAGCAGGTTCAAGTGTTTAAATAGTCTAGTTTTAATCCAATTTCTTATCTTAATTGCAGTCAGCAGGATTTGAAACTGCGCAGGGAAACCCCAGTGGATTTTTAGTCTATCAACTTAACCACTCGGCCACGCCTGCTGGATCTCTGTCTCTATCAATATTGCGCAGGCAAGACTCAATCATCCCTCTCTCTGCAGCAGAAGGGCACATCTTCCCTAAACCATTGGAAGAGACAATCTCCTCTTGCCGTATTGTTACTTTTCTGTATTCCTCCAGATAATTTTTTTATCAAGCTGCACCAAGAAACAGAAGTAAAATCTGATATCATTAAAATGCTGATTCTTCGTCGGGGAATTGAACCCTGCACTCTCGCGTGGCGGGGGTAGTCTGCATTATACTAACGAGGAAACGACGGGAATGGAATCTGTCCGTACAGTCATCAAGCTGCAACCAGAACTGGACACCGTGAGAAAGAGACTAACTAATTGAGCGACAGAGACAAACCAAGAAGCACCGAGAGGCAGATCGCGAGATGGTGACAAAATGAGAGAGAAAGATAGACAAAGACCGACAGACAGACTGAGAAGGAGGCAGACAAACTGAGAATGACAAAGCCTCAATGCTGGACTTCTTTGACACCGTGAGAAAGAGACGAACTAATTGAGAGACAGAGGCAGGCAAATAGCGAGAGACAGACAGCGCGATATAGACAAAGTGAGAGAGAGAGATAGACAAAGAGCGAAAGACAGAATGAGACGGAGATAGACAGACTGAGAGTGAAAAAGACTCAATGTTGGAGTTCTTTGAGGATGCCACGAACAGGTTGGATCAGGGGGCACCAGTGGATGTGGAGTATTTAGAGTTACAGAAGGCATTCTTTTGTGTATCTATAAAGCATGCACTCCCATTTTCCGCTCCCTGCATTCCTTGGGAGCACTGTATATAAGCCGGCTCCGAAGGCCTGTTCCTCACTCTGGAGTGTCTTAATAAAGAGTGAGGTCACTGTTACTTTAACCTCCCTGTGTGCAGTCTCACCTGTGTTAGGAAGATAATAACGAATCCAACCCAAAGATACAGCAAACTATGGGAATCCTTGAAAAGTTCTCGGAGGGTGAGGACTTGGAAGCCTATGTCGAACGGCTGGACCAGAACGTTGTAGCCAACGAGCTGGATGGAGAAGAAAGCGCTCCAAAAAGGAGATCAGTTCTCCTCACGGTCTGCGGGGCAGCGACCTGCAGCCTCATGAAGAATTTTCTGGCTCGAGTGAAGCTCACTGATAAGTCATATGAGGAGCGGTGTACAATAGTTAGGGAGCATCTTAACCCGAAGGAGAGCCTTCTAATGGCGAGGTATCGGTTCTACACGTGCAGCAATCTGAATGTCAGGAAGTGGCGAGCTACTTCGCCGAACTAAGGCGATTGCAGGACAATGTGACTTTGATAGCTACGTGTAGCAGATGCTCAGTGATGTTTTTGTACTGGGCATTGGTCACGAGACCATCCTCCAAAACCTTTTACACTAGTGTCACTGACCCTCAGTAAGGCCTTTGCGATTATGTCCACCAATGATAACACCAAAACAAATCACAAGCACAAAAGTGCGAGCAATGTTCATAAAATAACTGTTTGCGAGCAGAATTATAAAGGGCAGAAACGACGAGTCTGCAACTGTCCGCAGGCCTCAGATGAACCAGATGACTCGAGCTCCACAACCAAGGATGAATGCAAGGCAATTAACAACTTGTTGGCTTTGTGGAGGCTTCCACTCAGCAGATTCATGCCGCTTCAAAGGGTATGTTTGCAAGAGATTTGGAACAGTGGGGGCATCTCCGACGAGCTTGCAGACGAGCTGCAAGCTCTGCAAAGCCTGTTACCCACCAAGTGGCAGAGGAGGATTGGTCCACAGTGGACCAAACCAATTTCGAGCCTCAGAGCGAGCAGGCAGATGATGAAGTACTCGGGGTGCACACATTTCCGACGAAATGGCGACCTATCATGCAAAATATAAAATTGGTTGGCTTACCGTTAGCCATGGAACTGGACCATGGCACAAGACAATCCATCATGAATAAACCGATGTTTGAGAGACTGAGTTGCAAGAAGGCACTCAGAACATCCCTGAGCTTCATTCACACGAAACTGAGAAATTACACCAAAGAGCTCATCATTGTCCTGGGCGCCCTGTGGTAAAGTCACGTCCAAGAGCAAGGTGCATGAACATCCGTTCTGGATTTTCCCGTGCGATGGCACCGCACTGCATGGAAACAGCTGGCTGGGCAAAATCTGCTGGAACTGGGATGTCATCCGAGCGCTATCACATGTCGATGAGGCCGCATGTACCCAGATTCTTAACAAATTTCCTTCCCTTTTTAAACCAGGCATTGGAGACGTTTCTGGGGATAGGGTGCGGATCCACTTGGTCCCAGAGGCACGACCCATTCACCACATCGCGCGAGAGGTACCTCGCAAGATGAGGGAGAGAATAGAAGTCGAGCTGGACAGGCTGCAATGCGAGGGCATCATCTCTCCAGTGGAATTCAGCGATATGGCCAGCCCGATTTTTCCAGTACTCAAAAGTGATGGCACAGTCAGGATCAGCGGCGATGATAAAGTAACTATTAATCGTTTTCGCTGCAGAAACAATACCCTTTACCTGAGGCAGACGACCTATTTTTGACACTGGCAGGAGGCAACTCATTCACCAAGCTCGACCTGACTTCGGCTGAAATGATACAGAAGCTGGAGGATTCTTCGAACGGGCTCACCTGCATCAACACGCACAAGGGACTGTTCATCTACAACAGATGCTCGCTTGTAATTCAGTCGGCTGCAGCGATCTTCCAGAGAAACATGGAGAGCCTACTCAAGTCGGTACCACGCACTTTGGACTTTCAGGATGATATTTTGGTCACGGGTCGCGACACCGTTGAGCAAATAGAAAATCTGGAGCAGTTCGTTCAGCGACTGGATCGCAGAGGGCTGCGGCTGATGAGGTCGAAATGCGTCTTCATAGCCACAGAAGTGGAGTTTTTGGGGGGAAAGATCGGGCCGGACGCCATTCGGCCCACAGAAGCCAAGACACATGCTTCAGGAAATCGCGCAGCCCACAGAACGTCACAGAGCTGCGGTTGTTCCTCGGACTCCCTAGTTATTTTGGTAACTTCGTACTGGGGTAAGCAATCTCTCAGAACCTCTACATATGTTGTTGCGAAAAGGTGCGAACTGGGTATGGGGGAAAAAAACAAGTAATTGCTTTTGAGAAACCAGAAACATGTTTTGCTCCATAAAGCTGCATGTATTATATAACCCGTGTAAAAGACTTGTGCTCGCATGTAATGCATCGTCATATGGGGCCGGGTGTGTATTGCACCAAGTTAACGTTGCACGGAAGTTGCAACCTGTCGCCTATGCCTCCAGGAGCTTGTGCAGGGCCGAGAGGGCCTACAGCATGATTGACAAAGCGGCATTAGTGTGTGTGCTCAAGGTATGGAAAATGCATCAGTACCTGTCGGCCGTAAATCTGAGATGGAAAGCGATCACAAGCCCTGTTCGCTAAAAGCAAGGGGATAAATACTCATGCCTTAGCCTGCATACAAAGGTGGGCACTCGCGCTATCATCGTATAACTATACCATCCGCCACTGGCCAGGCACCGAGAACTGTACAGATCATCCCCGTCGGCTACCATTGCCCATTACGGAGGTGAAAATGGCGCAGCCTGCAAACTTGTTGATGATGGTGCAGCCCGCAGACTTTTTGATGGTCATGCAAGTGTTTGTAAATGATAACTCACCTGTCACGGCCTACCAGATTAGGGCTTGGATCAGCCAAGATCCTTTGCTGACCCTTGAAAAAACTGTGTACTGCATGGGAGCTGGGCCAGCATCCCCGTTGAAATGCAAGAGTGAATCTAGCCGTTCCAACGGGGAAAGGACCAGCTGTCGATTCAGGCAGACTGCCTGTTGTGGAGTAACTGTGTAGTCCTACCCAACAAGGGCAGGGACATGTTCATATCCGATCTCCAAAACACCCAGCCGGGTATATTAATGATGAAAGTGATAGCCATATCCCACGTGTGGTGACACGGTATCGACTATGACTGAGAGTCTTGTTTACAGCAATGCAGCGTGTTTGCTCAGTTGAGCAACGCGCACAAAGAGGCACCACTATGTTTGTGGTCCTGGCCCTCTTCAGACCATGGTCGAGGAACCATGGCGAATATACGGACCCGTTTCTCGGTAAAATGTTCCTGTTGGTAGTGGATGCTTTCTCAAAATCGAATTAACATGAAATAAGGTCGGGAAGAACAGGAACGGCCACCATTGAAAGTCTGATGGCCATATTTGCCTCCCATGGCCTGCCTAATGTACTGGTCAGTGAAACGGGCCATGTTTAACCAGTGCCGAATTTAAAGCATTCATGACCCGCAATGGGATCAAACATGTAACCTCGGCCCCATTTACACCAGAAGCCAATGGGCTGCCAGCGTTGGCAGTACAAAAAATCAAACAGTGCCTTAAACAAATCACAGAAGGCTCACTCCAAACCCGCCTGTCCCGAGTACTGCTCAGCAACCGCACGAGATTTCCCTTGCTCCCAGGCGTGCCCCCGGCTGAGCAACTCTTGAAAAGGTCACTTAAATCCAGAATCACGTTGATTCACCCCAATCTTCATGATCAGGTAGAGAGCAGCCGGTAGCAACAAAATGTAAATGATGGTCGCGTCACGGGAAGTGGATCTGAACGACCCTGTGTTTGTGCTAAACTATGGACATAGTCCCAAGTGAAACGCAGACACGGTGATAACTAAAGAAGGGAGTAGGATGTTTGCAGTCAACTTGATATTGGATAAATTTGCAGAAAGCAGGTGGAACAAACGAGGTTGCGGTTCACAGACTGCCCTGAACAACCTCCAGCAGCTATCACCTTTTCAGAGACCACAAGACACACCCAAAGGCTGAACGACACCGCCCCGGACCAGGAAATTAAACCCAATGACTCCCAACAGCCCAGCAAGGCCAGGCTCACCCAGCACGCCAGCCCAGGGAGGGCACAGCCAACACACCAGAACAGACATTTTCAGACAGTGAGTTCCAGACCCCCACAAATATCTGGATGACCAATGTTCCCTTCAAATCGCCTTTAACCCTTACACTAATTACTTTTAATCTACACCTTCTGCTTGTTGACCACTCCGCTATGGGAAATTGGCCCTTTTGTTTAACCTATTTTCAGGACCAACCTAATTTTCTACACCTCAATGCTGTGTCGCATTAGCGTCCATTCTTCGAAGGAAAACAAACACAGCCTATCCAATCTGTTCTCATTGATAACCTTCTCCACTCCTGGCAACATCCTCTTAAATCTCCTCTGTAACGTCGCCAGCATAATCACGTCCTTCCTTTAATGTGGAGAGCAGAACTGCACGCAGTGCTCAAAGTGTGGCCTAACCAGAGTTTTCTACAGTTTAAGCATAATCCACTTGCTCCTCTCTCCCATGCCTGTGGCAATAAAAGCAACTATTCCGTATGCCTTCTTCACCACATTAGCTACCTGGCCAGCTACACTCCGGGATCTTTTGGACAGGCACTCCCACGTCCCTTTTTTCATCTACTCTGCTCATTGTCCGACCATTTAGCATGTATTGCCTCTTCTTATTAGCCCACCCCAAATGCACGATTTCAAACGTCTCTGGATTAAATTGCATTTGCCACTGTTCTGCGCAGCTGACCAGTTGATTGATACCTAGCTGCAGTCCCTAACATTCTTCGTCATTAGCAATCTCTCGCCTATTTTAGTATCACCAGAAACATTGTTAATCATAACCCCTATATTCAAGTTTGGATCATTGATGAATACCACAGAAGCCAGGGACCTAGCACTGAGCTCTGCGGAAACCCACTGGAAACATCCTTCCAATCACGAAAACACCCATCAAACATTACCATTTGATTCCTTCCTCTGAGCTTATTTTGGATCAAGTTTGCTATTTTGCCCTGCACTCCATTGGCGTTTACTTTCATGACCAGTCTGTTATGTGGGACTTTAGCGAAAGCATTTGCTGAAATCCAGACACACAACATCATACACACTGTTTCATCGAACCTCCAGATCACCTGTTCCGAAAATTCAATCAAGTTTGTCAAACGCGATCCTCCCTTAAAAATTCTGTGCTGTCTATCCTGTGTCTTTCGAAATGTAGAAAATTTATAATCATTAAATATTATCCTGCTTTCACGGGAATACATCATTAATTGACCGATGATCTTCATTTGCACAATTAAAGAAATGCTAACTGATGGAGAGTCCATAATTAAAAAATGTGTCTGTGCTCTGCAAGGTAACTCTGAAACCAGAAGCCATTTGAGAAACTGCGCGTTGATATTCTGCTTCAAACTATTCATTGCGGGTAACCTGTACATGAGACTGGGAAAACCGTGAGATAGGTGCTAGAGCAAGATACTGGTTATTGTTTCACAGCAAAGCAAATATACATTCTAGAAGTATAACTTCTGTTGCGTATCTGTAAAAAATGCACTCCCCCTGTTCCGCCAGCAGTGGTGCAACCCGTAAAGCCCCAAGGGCTCCCAGCATCCCTTGGGAGCACTGTATATAAGCCGGCACCTCAGGCCTGTTCCTCACTCTGGAGTGTCTTTATAAAGACTGAGGTCACTGCTACTTTACCCTCCCTATGATCAATCTCATCTGTGTTAGTAACACAATAACTGGCGATGAGTCTACAAATTCAACGCAAAGATGCAGCAAACTGTGGGCATCCTGCAGCAGTTCTCGGAGGTTGAGGACTGGGAAACCTATGTCAAACGGCTAGACCAACGAGCTGGACGGAGAAGGAAGCCCTGCCGAAAGGAGAGCGGTCCTCCTCTCGGTCTGCGGGGCACTGACCTACAGCCTCATGAAGAATCTTTTTGCTCCGGTGAAACCCACAGATAAGTCGTATGAGAAGCTCTGCACACTGGTTCGGGAGCATCTTAACTGGAGGGAGAGCGTGCTGATGGCGAATTATCGATTGTGCACTTGCCAGCAATCTGAAAGTTAGGAAGTGGCGAGCTTTGTCGCCGAGCTAAGGCGACTTGCAGGACAATGTGAGTTTTATGGATACCTGGAGCAAATACTCCGAGACTTTTGTGTAGTGGGCACTGGCCACGAATCCATCCTCCGTCAACATTTTACGGTAGAGACACCGACCCTCAATAAGGCCGTTGCGATAGCACTGGCGTTTATTTACACACAGTGATAACACCGAACAAATCTCGCAGCACACAAGTGCGAGCAATGATCATAAATTAACTGGAACTGTGAATGCGACCAGCAATGTACAGGGCAGAAACCACGAGTCTGTAACTGCCAGCAGGCTTAAGGTGACCCAGCTGACTCAGAATCCGCAGCAAAGGATGAAAGCATGGCATGTCAAACCTTGTTGGCGTTCTGGAGGCTTCTTTCAGCCTATTCATGCCGCTTCAAAGGTTATTTTTGCAACTGCTGTGGAACAATGGGGCACCTCGAACGAGCTTGCAGACGACCTGCAAGCTCTGCAAAACCTGCAAACCAATACATGGCAGAGGGACATCGGTCCATGGAGGTCCGAATTAATTTCGTGCATCAGAGAGAGGAGGCATATGCTGAAGTACACGGGGTGCACAATTTTTCGACGGATTTTCCACCAATAATCATGAATGTAAAATTGAATGGCTTACCCGTAGCCATGGAACTGGACACCGGCGCTATCCAATTTCTTCAAGAATAAAAAGTTGTTTGAGAAACTGCCGTGCAACAAAGCACTCAGACAAGTCCTGAGCCCCATCCACAAGAAACCGATTATGTGCAGCAAAGAGGTAATCACTGTCCTTGGCAACGCCATGTTCAAGTTCACCGACGAGGGCACGGTGCATGAACTGCCACACTGGATTGTCACTGGCGATGGCCGCACACTGCTTCGAAGGAGCTGGCTGGGCAAAATCAGCTGGAAATGGGATGATATCCGACCGCTATCAAATGTCGATGAGACCTCATGTAAGCAGGTTCTTAATGAATTTAATTACCCTTAGAGCCAGGCATTGGAAACCTTTCCGGGGCGAAGGTGCGGATCCACTTGTTCCCAGAGACAGGACCGATTCAGCCCAAGGCGCGAGTGGTACCTCACAAGATGAGGGAGAGAGTGGAAATCGAGCTGGACATGCTGCAACGCGAGCGCATCATCTCCCCAGTTGAAGTCAGCAAGTGGGCCAGCCCGCATGTTCCCGTACTCAAAAGTGATGGCACGGTCAGTATTTGCAGCGATAAGAAAGTAACTATTATTCGGTTCTTGCTACAGGACCAATACCCGCTGCCCAAAACAGGCGACCATTTTGCGACGCTGGCAGGAGGCAAGACTTTCACCAAGCTCGACCTGACTTCGGCCGACGTGACGCAGGAGCTGGAGGATTCATCGAACCGCCTCACCTGCATCAACACGCACAAGGGACTGTTCATCTACAACAGATGCTCGTTTGTAATTCGGTCGGATGCAGCGATCTTCCAGAGAAACATGGAGAGCGGACTCAAGTCGCTACCACGCACTGTGGTTTTTCAAGACGACATATTGTTTACGGTTTGGGACACCGTCGACAACCTACAAAACCGGTAGGAGGTCCTCCAGCAACTGGATTTCGAAGGGATCCGGCTGAAGAGGTCAAAATGCGTCTTCATGGCAACAGAAGTGGAGTTTTTGTGGAGAAAGATCGCGGCTGATGGCATTCGACCCACAGACGCCAAAACAGAATCTATCAGAACAGCGCCCAAGCCACAATACCTCACAGAGCTGCGGTCGTTCCTGGGACTCCTCAACTATTTTGGTAACTTTCGACCGGTGTTAAGAACCCTCTTAGAGCCCCTACATGTGGTTTTGCATAAAGATGAGAAGTAGGTATGTGGAAAAAAAAAAGTAATTGCTTTTGTGAAAGCCAGAATCATTTTATGCTCCAACAAGCTGCTATTGTATAACCTGTGTAAAAGACTTGTGCTGGCATGTGATGCGTCGTCGTACGGCGTCGGGTGTGTAATACAACAGGCTAACATTGCAGAGAAGTTGTAACCTGTCGCCTATGCATTCAGGAGATGGTCGAAGGTCGACAGCATGATTGAGAAAGAGGCATTAGTGTGTGGGTTTGGGTTAAAGTAAATGCATCAGCACTCGTTTGGCCTCAAATTTGAGCTGGAAACAATCCACTCATATCGCTGTTCGCTGAACATTCGGGGATAAATACTAATGCCTCAGCCCGCATACAAAGATATCAGCGTAAAACAAGACCATCTGCCACAGGCCAGGCATCGAGAACTGTGCGGATGCACTCAGTCGGCTATTATTGCCTACCACGAGGGTGGAAATGGCGCAGCCTGCAAACTTGTTGAAGGTGGCGCAGCCCGCCGACTTGTTGATGGTCATGGAAGCATTTGAAAATGACAAATCACCTGTCACGGCCTGCCTGGTTAGGACTTGGTCCAGCCAAGATCTTCTGCTGTCCCTTCAGGCAGACTGACTGTTGTGGGGTAAACTCGTAGTGCGACCCAAAATGTGCAGGGAGACGTTTATCTCGGAACTCCACGGCACACACTCGGGTATAGTCATACATAGACACATAGAACATAGGTGCAGGAGTAGGCCACTCGGCACTTGGAGCCTTTACCGCCATTCAATGAGTTCATGGCTGAACATGCAACCTCAGTACCGCATTCCTGCTTTCTCACCATACCCCTTGATCCCCCTAGTCGTAAGAGCTTCATCTCACTCCTTTTTGAATATATTTAGTGACTTGGCCTGAACAACCTTCTGTGGTGGAGAATTCCACAGGTTCACCACTCTCTGGGTGAAGAGGTTTCTCCTCATCTCAGTCCTAAATGGCTTACCCCTTATCCTTCGACTGCGACCCCTGTTTCTGGACTTCCCAAACATTGGGAACATTCTTCCTGCATCTAACTTGTCTAAACCCGTCAAAATTTTAAACGTTTCTTTGAGGTCCCCTCTCATTCTTCTGAACTCCAGTGAATACAAGCCCAATTGATCCAGTATTTCTTACCAGTCTGGTGAACCTTCGCTGCACTCATTCAATAGCAAGAATGTCCTTCCTCAAGTTAGGAGACCAAAACTGTACACAATACTCCAGGTGTGGCCTCACCAAGGCCCTGTACAACTGTAGCAACACCTCCCTGCCCCTGTACTCAAATCCCCTCGCTATGAAGGCCAACATGGCATTTGCTTTTTTAACCGCCTGCTGTACCTGCATGCCAACCTTCAATGACTGATGTACCATGACACCCAGGTCTCGTTGCAGATCCCCTTTTCGGAATCTGTCAGCATTCAGATAAAGGTCTGTCTCTCTGTTTTCACCACCAAAGTGGATAACCTCACATTTATCCACATTATACTTCATCTGCCATTCATTTGCCCACTCACCTACACTATCCAAGTAACTCTGCAGCCTCATAGCATCCTCCTCGCAGTTCATACTGCCACCCAACTTAGTGTCATCGGCAAATTTGTAGATACTACATTTAATCCCTTCTTCTAAATCATTAATGTACAAGGTAAACAGCTGGGGCCACAGCACAGAACCTTGCGGCATCCCACTAGTGCCTGCCTGCCATTCTGAAAAGTACGCATTTACTCCTACTCTTTGCTTCCTGTCTGACAACCAGTTCTCAATCCATGTCAGCACACTACCCCCAATCCAATGTGCTCTAACTTTGCACATTAATCTCTTGTGTGGGACCTTGTCGCAAGCCTTCTGAAAGTCCAAATATACCACATCAACTTGTTCTCCCTGATCCACTCGACTGGAAACAACCTCAAAAAATGGCAGAAGCTTTGTAATGATGAAAGCGATAGCCAGATTCCACATGTGGTAGACCGGTATCGATATTGACTTAGATTCCTGTGTAAGGCATTGCCGCGTGTGTGCACAGTTGAGCAACGTGCCGAGATAGGCACCACCAAGTTTGTGGTCCTCGCCCTCCAGACCACGGTCGAGGATTTATTTTGGCTATGCATGCCCTCTTCTCGCTCAAATGTTCCTGGTGGTGGTGGATGCTTTTCAAAATCGATTGAATCTGAAATTGTCACATATCTTTCAGCCATGAACTCATTGAATGGCGGTGCAGGCTAGAAGGGCCGAATGGCCTACTCCTGCACCTATTTTCTATGTTTCTATGTTTCTATCTCACATTACTCGATATAACTTTATCTTACCATGCTGTACATGACAGTAACTGGATATGAACTGTAACAATAAGCATACCTTACCACCAGCGGTGCACTTCCAGGAGACACTCCATACCTGTTCCACTGAGGAAAATAAAAGGAGGTCTTAGGCAAGTGCAGCACTGTAGAGCTGGAATTAAAGGTGCAGGTCCTGAGTGACCTTGACTTCAGCGTGTGTCTCGTGTCAGTTAGTACATTAGAGTCAGGCCATAACAGTGGCGACGAGTTACGGGATCACATAATACACAGATTGGCTACCAAAACAACTCAGATGAGAAATACAATGCTGGAGTCAATTGGGATCACTTTATAGAAAGGTTCCAGCAAAGCTTTGTGACCAAAGACTGGCTGGTCGACGCTAATGCAGACCAGAGAAGAGCCCGTCTCTTCACCAGCTGTGGCTCGAAACATATGCTTCAATGAAATACATGCTGGCACCCGAGAAACATGCAAGCAAATCGGTTGAGGAGTTGAGAACACTGGTGAGAGACCAACTGAAGCCATTTAGCAGCCTACTCATGGCCAGACACAGGTTCTGCAACGACAGAAGCTGTGTGTCAAAAGCATACCCGATTCATGGCGGAACTTCGGATGCTGGCTAGTTCATGTGAGTTCCCCGAAGAATTAAGGAGAGAAGTACTGAGAGAATTTTTATTGAAGGAACAGGCCACGCAGTCATATTCCTACGTTTATAGAGACTAAGAACTTGAATCTAGAGGCAGCAGCATTGGTCGCACAGACGTTCTTGGCAGGCGAAGAAGAAACGAGGCTGATCTATACTTCGGGTACGACAATCAACGAGGCATCGGAACAAGGGGTTCACAATGTGAAACAAACCGGAACCCCCACACACAGGCAAACGCACATAAGCAGGCCTTCAACAGCAGACAGTGGGGGCAGAAGCCATCAATATTAAGGGCCACATGAACACCGATCACACCTCATGAAGCCACAATGCGACCAATCAACAACAGATTGATAGATGCTCAAGGGAGATCAGCCAGACGCTTTGGAAACAATGGAAATGCTGTGACATGAGAACCTAAGAATTAGGAACAGGAATAGGCCATCTAGCCTCTCGAGCCTGCTCTGCCATTCAAAAAGATCATGGCTGATCTGGCCGTGTATTCAGCTCCACTGACCCGCCCGCTGCCAGTAACTCTTAATTCCCTTATTGGTTAAAAATCTATCCATCTGTGATTTGAATACATTCAATGAGCTAGCCTCAACTGCTACTGGGGCAGCGAATTCCACAATTCACAACCCGCTGGGAGAAGAAATTCCTTCTCTGTTCGGTTTTAAATTGGCTCACCCATATTTTGAGGCTGTGCCCCCTAGCTCTAGTCTCCCCGACCAGTGGAAACACCCTCTCCGCCTCTATCTTGTCTATCCCTTTCATTATTTTAAATGTTTTTTGAAGATCACCCCTCATCCTTCTGAACTCCAACGAGTAAAGACCCAGTCTAATCACACTATAATCATAAGGTAACCACCTCATCTCCGGAATCAGCCTAGTGAATCGTCTCTGTACCCACTCCAAATGCAGTGTGTCCTTCCTTCAGGAAGGTAATCAAAACTGCACGCAGTACTCCACGTGCGGCCTCACCAATACCCTACACAGTTGCAGCAGGACCTCCCGGCTTTTGTAGTCAATCTCTCTCGCAATGAAGACCAACATTCCATTCGCCTTCCTGATTACCTGCTGCACCTGCAAACTAACATTTTGGGATTAATGCACAAGGACCCCCAGGTCCCTGTGCACTGCATCATGTTGTAATTTCTCCCCATTGAAAAATATTTCCTTTTACTGTGTTTTTTTCCAAGGTTGATGACCTCACATTTTCCAACATTGTATTCCAACTGCCAAACCTTTGTTCATTCGCTTAACCTATCTAAATCTCTTTGCAGCCTCTCTGTGTGCTCTACACAACCCGCTTTCCCACTAATCTTTGTGTCATCTGCAAATTTTGTTGCACTACACACTATCCCCTCTTCCAGGTCATCTATGTATATTGTACAAAGTTGTGGTCCCAGCACCGATCCCTGTGGCACACCACTAACCACCGATTTCCAACCCTAAAAGGAACCATTTATCTCGACTCTCTGCTGTCTGTTTGCTAGCCAATTTTTTATCGATGTTAATACATTTCCTCTGACTCCACGTACCCTAATCTTCTGCAGTAACCTTTTGTGTGGCACTTTATCGAATGTCTTTTGAAAATCTCAATGCACCACATCCATCGGTATAGCTCTATCCACCATGCTCGGTATACCCTCAAAGTATTCCATTAATTAGTTAAACATGATTTCCCCTTCAAGAATCCATCTTGCGTCTGCTTGATTGCACTCTTCCGAAAGATGTCCCGCATTTTCTTCCTTAATGACAGCTTCTAGCATTTTCCCACATACAGATGTTAAACTAACCGGCCTATAGTTACCTGCCTTTTGTCTGCCCCATTTTTAAAAAAAAGGCGTTACATTAGCTGCTTTCCAATCCGCTGTTGCCTCCCCTGAGTCCAGAGAATTTTGTAGATTACAACGAATGATATAACTTCTGCCATCTCTTTTAATCCCGAGGATGCATTTCATCTGGACCAGGGGAATGGTCTACCTCGAGTCACATTAGCCTGTCCAGCACTACCCTCCTAGTGATCGTGATTATCTCAAAGTCCTACCTTCCCACATTCCCGTAACCAGCAATTTTTGGCATGGTTTTGGTGTCTTCCACTGTGAAGACCGAAGCAAAATAATTGTTTAAGTTCTAAGCTATTTCCACATTTCCCATTATTAAATCCCCCTTCTCATCTTCTAAGGCACCAAACTTTACTTTAGTCAATCTTTTCCGTTTTATATATTGGTAAAAGTTTTTACTATCTGCTTTTATGTTTTGCGCAAGTTTACTTCCAAAATTCATCTTTCCTTTCTTTATTGCATTCTTAGTCATTCTTTACTGTCGTTTACAATTTTCCCAATCTGCTAGATTCCCACTAACCTTGGCCACCTGAACCGCATTGGTTTTTAATTTGATACTGTCCTTTATTCCATTGGTTATCCACGGCTGGTTATCCCTTCACTACCGCCCTTCTTTTTCACTGGAATACAATTAGTAGAGCACTATGAAAGAACTCCTTAAAAGTCATCCACTGTTCCTCAATTGTGCCTCCGTTTGCTCTGTGTTTCCAGTCTACTTTAGCCGACTCTGCCCTTATCCCACTACAGTCCGTTTGTTTAAGCATAGTACGCTCGTTTGGACACGACTTCCTCACCCTCAATCTGTATACAAATTCAACCATACTGTGATCACGCATTCCGAGAGGATCTTATACTCGGAGATCGTTTATTATTCCTGTCTCATTACACAGGATCAGATCTAAGATAGCTTGCTCCCTTCTAGGTGCTGTAACATACTGTTCTAAGAAACAATCCTGTATACATTCTATGAATTCCTCCTCAAGCCTACCCCGTGCGATTTGATTTGACCAATCGATATGTAGGTTAAAATCCCCCATGATTCCTTTTTCACATGCCTCCATTATTCCCTTGATTATTGGCCGCCCCACCGTGAAGTTATTATTTTGGGGACTATAAACTACGCCTTCCAGTGACTTTTTCCCCTTACTATCTCTAATCTCCACCCACAATGATTCAACATTTTGTTCATTAGAGCCAATATCGTCTCTCACAAATACCCTGATATCATCCTTTATTAACAGAGCTACCACACCTACTTTCCCTTCTTGTCTATCTTTCTGAATTGTCAGACACCCCTTTATGTTTAATTCCCTGTCTTGGCCACCCTGTAATGGCCACCAAATCATACCCATTTGCAATGATTTGTGCCGTCAAATCATTTACTTTATTTCGAATGCTGCGTGCATTTAGGTAGAGTGTTTTAATACTAGTTTTTAAACCATGATTTTTAGTTTTAACCCCTCCTGCAGCCACTTTATATTCATACATATTGTCCCTTCCTATCACCTTGTGGTTTACACTTACCCCAGTGCTACTCTGCTCTGTTGTCTCCTGCCTTTTGCATTATTTCTTGGGGTCCTGTTCCCCTGATCTCTCACCCATTCTAACTAGCTCAGAGCCCTCTCCTGGGTTATGAATACTCCTTGCATTAAGGCACTGAGCTTTCATGCTTGCATTTTTATTACACTTTGACCCTTTAGAATTTTGCTGTACAGTGGCCCTTTTTGTTTTTTGCCTGGGGTTTCTCAACGCTCCACTTTTTCTCATCTCCTTTCTGTCTTTTGCTTTTGTCTCCATTTTGTTTCCGTCTGATTGACTGCATTGGTTCCCATCCAATGCCATATTAGTTTATCTCCTCCCCAACAGCACGAGCAAACAGTCCCCTCGGACATTGGTTCCTGTCCTGCCCACGTGCAGACCGTCTGGTTTGTACTGGTCCACCTTCCCCAGAACCGGTTCTAATGCCCAAGGAATTTAAATCACTCCCTTATGCACCACTGCTCAAACAAATATTCATCTGAGCTATCCTGCGATTGCTACTCTGACTCGCACGTGGCACTGGTAGCAATCCCGAGATTACTACTTCTGAGGTCCGAAGTTTTAATTTAGCTCCCATCATCTTAAATTCGTTTCGTTGGATCTCATAGCTTTTTTTTACCTGTATCATTGGTACCAATGTGCACCACGACAACTGGCTATTCACCCTCCCTTTTCAGAATGTCCTGCACCCGCTCCGAGACATCCTTGGCCCTTGCACCAGCGAGGCAACATACCATCGTGGAGTCACGGCTGAGGTCGCAGAAACGCCTATCTATTCCCCTTACAATTGAATCCCCGATCACTATTGCTCTCCCAATCTTTTTCCTGCACTCCTTTGGAGCAGAGCCAGCCATGGTGCCATGAACATGGCTGCTGCTGCCCTCACCTGATGAGTCATCCCTCTCAACAGTACTCAAAGCGGTGTATTTGTTTTGCAGGGGGATGACCGCAGCGGACCCCTGCACTACCTTCCTTGCATTGCTCTTCCTGCTGGTCTTCTATTCCCTAACTTCTGTGGACGATTCACCTGCGGTAAGACCAACTCGCTACACGTGCTACTCATGTCATTCTCAGCATCGTGGATGTTCCAGAGTAAATCCACCCTCAGCTCCGATTCCGCAAGGCGAACCGTCAGGAACTGGAGATATGTTGGAAGGCACTCAACCAGGGTGTGTCGATTTCAGCATGCCGTTTGCAGAAACTGCAACTGCACAGGATATCTGGCTCGCATGTGCAGAAAAACAGCAGCTCGGCTGGTATACGAATTGGAAGGGTCGGAAAACAACAAGAAGGCGGTTGGAACAGTGCACGGGACGCCGAGGTACAGCGGGTTAACACAATCAATGTCCACTGTTCTCACACCAAGAGGCCTCCAATTATGATGAGGGTTCTACTCAACGGGATACTCGTCAATATGGAACTGGACACGGTTGTCAGTCAATCCCTCATGAGCGTTCAGCAATTTGAACAGCTGTGGCCGCATAAAAGCAACAGACCAAAACTCACAAATGTTGACACCGAACTAAGGACCTATACTAAAGATATCGTCCCAGTCCTTGGACGCGCCATGCACTCAGTCACACACAAAGGGATGGTGAACGACTTTCCATGTGGATTGTCCCCGGAGATCTCCCAGCCCTCTTGGGGAGAAGTTTTCATAGCAGAACTTAATTGGAAATGGGATTATTTCCACGCCATGTTGTCAAAGGAACGGACCTCCTGCTCAACAGTACTAAGCCTTTTTGAACAACTCTTTCAGCTAGGTGTGGACACCTTCAAAGCGGCTAAAATTAGAATCTACATAACACAAAATGCAAGACCAGTCCATCGCAAGGCGAGAGCTGTGCCTTATGTGATGAGGGAAAAGATTGAAAACGAACAGCACCGGCTTCTGCGGAAAGGCTTAATTTCTCCCGTGGAATTCAGTGACTGGGAAAGCCCCATCGTCCCCGTCATAGAGCCTGATGGATCCATGCAAATCTGTGGGGATTACACGTCTACCATAAGCAGATTCTCCCGACAGGACTAATACCCGCTGCCCAGAGCGGAGGGCATATTTGCCACATTGGCTGGAGTTAAACTTTTCTCAGAACTTTACCTCACATCTGCGTATATGACGCAAGAACTGACCAAAGAGTCTCAGCTACTCACCACCAAGAACACACTTCGAGGCTTTTGTGTGTACAATCGATGCCCATTCGGCATCAGGTCGGCCGCTGTTTTATCCAGCGCAACATGGAGACTCTGCTCAAGCCCATGCAGGCGAAGGTTGTGTTTCAAGATGATATACTCATCACGGGCAGGGACATCGGCTCTCCTCTTCGCAATCTTGAGAAGTACGAAGTCGATTGGCTCGGGTAGGCCGAAGAGTTAAGAGATCCAAATGTCTGTTTCTCGCGCCAGATGTTGAATATTTTGGGCAGAAGAATTGCCGCTGATGGAATCCGCCCAACCGAATCCAAAACCAAATCGATTCGCCTGGAACCCAGGTCCCGGAATGTCTCGGAACTGTGCGCCTTTCACGGGCTACTCAGTTACTTTGGGAAATTTATGCAGAACTTGAGCACGCTGCTGGAGCCTCTCCATATGCTGCTCAGAAAGTGGTGCGATTGGTTTTGGTGGGACGCACAAGAATGCGCCTTCAATAAGGCATGCAACCTTCTATGTTCCAAGTGTTTTTTTCGCCTTTTTTGACCCAGGAAAACTGTTAGTCGTGACGTGCGATGCGCAACGTATGAGGTCGGGTGCGTTTTACAGCACGCAGCACGTCAATGGTGCGGGTAAATTGCAGCTCGTTGCTTATGCCTCCAGGTCACTTTCGTGGGCAGAGTGCGAGGACGGTATGGTTGAGAAGGAGGCGCACGCGTGCGTGTACAATGTCAAAAAGATGAACCAATATCATTTTGGGGCCAAGTTTGCGTAAGATACCGACCACAAACCCCTCATGTCCCTACTATCCGAGTGCAAGGCAATCAACGCCAACGCCTCGGCGCGCAAGCAGTAGTTTGCAGTCATGCTGGAAGCTTACGACTACAGGATAAGGCACAGACCAGGCACAGACATCTGTGCCGACGTGCTTAGCGGGCTACCCGTGACGACCACAGAAAGTTCCGATGAACAGGACTGTTAGATGGTCATGGCAATCAATGCCTTTGATTCTGCAGGTTCGCCCATGACGGCTCAACAAATCAGATCCTGGTCGACCCCACGTTATCTCCAGTTAAAAGATGCGTTTAAACCAGTGACTTGGTTTAGGCTCTCGATGCCTTCCCCGAGGAGATCAAACCCTTCTATTGGCGCATGCTTGAACTCTCACCACAGGCAGACTGCCTGATGTGGGGCAGCCGAATAGTTATGCCCTTAAGAGGCAGGGATGCATTTGTCCGGGAGCCCCATCGCGAGTCCCCGGGGATCGTCCTTTTGAAGGCCATAGCCAGATCTCATGTCTGGTGGCCTGGCATTGACGCAGATTTGGAACACTGCGTCCGTCAGTACACCATTTGTGCCCAACTCAGTAATGCCCCAAGCGAAGCCCGCCTAAGCCCCTGGTCCTGGCCTACCAAACCGTGGTCGCGGGTGCATGTAGACTATGTGGGCCCATTCATGGGCAAAATGTTCCTCGTAGTTGTTGATGCATTTTCAGAAAGGATCGAGTGCAGCATTTCGAACTCGAGCATCACCTCCACCACTGTGGAGAGCCTTAGAAGCATGATTGCAACGCACGGCATTCCTGACATATTGGTCAGTGATAATGGTCCGTGCTTCACCAGCGCAGAATTTCACGATTTTATAGCTGACCACGGTATAAATCACGTTAAAACGGCACCTGTCAAGCCGGCTTCCAGTGGCCAGGTGGAGCGATCAGTGCAGATCATTAAACAAGGCATGCTCAGTATCCAAGGTCCCACGCTGCAGAGCCACCTGTCACGACTGCAGCTCGCATGCAGATCTCGTCTGCATTCGTTGACTGGGGTTCCCCCCGCGCAACTATTGATGAAACGAACCTTGAAGACCAGGGTCTCGTTAATCCTCCCAGACATGCATGAAATTTTTGAGGCTTAGCGTCAAAAGCTAACTGATACCATGACCGAAATTTGAGGGGGAGGTGGAATGAGATAGGGGTCAAAGTGTTTCTGCTAAACTATGGCCAGAGTCCCAAATGGCTTGCAGGGACAGTAACAGACAAAGAGGGAAAAAGGCTACTGGTTGGACAAATGGACAATGGCCAAACCTGCAGGACGCATGTAGACCAAGTAAAACGTAGATTCACTGATAACACTAAAGAACGAGAGGCACACTACAATGTGGAATTCACATCTCACCTGGTGTCCAGACAGGTGGAACAACGTGAGGAAACGCCAGTCTCAACAGACAGCCAAGGTGAGATACCAGCATTGATACCAAACGAAACAGACAGCCCAGGCGAGATACCAGCAATCACACCGAAAGAAAAACTTGCAACAAGGCAAACAACTGAACAACATCTAAGACGCTGCAAGCGACAGCGCAGACCACCTGAGAGACTGAATCTATAAAGGCAATAAGACCTTGGGGCAGGTTGATGTCATGTATCTCACTTTGCAACTGGATATGACCCGAATAAGCATACCTTACCACCAGTTGAGCGCTTTCAGGATACACTCCATACGTGTCCCACTGAGGTATATAAAGGGGTGTCTCAGGAAAGTGCAGCACTGGAGAGCTGGAATTATAGGTGCAGGTCCTGAGTGACATTTCCTTCAGCATGTGTCTCGTGTAAGTCGGTACATTATAGTCAGGATTTAATAGAAATAATGTCGGGAAGCACCAACACCGCCACCATTAAAAGCCTGAGGGCCATGTTTGCCACCCACGGCCTGCCTCGCATACTGGTCAGTGACAACGAGCCATGTTTCACCAGTGCCGAATTTAAAGAATTCGTGTTCCGCAATGGGATCAAACATTTCACTCCGCCCCATTTAAACCAGCCTCAAATGGGCAAGCAGAGCGGGCAGAAGAAACAATCAAACAGAGCCTTAAACGAGTCACAGAAAGCTCACTCCAAACCCGCCTGTCCCGAGCACTGCTCACCTACCGCACGAGACCACACTCGCTGACAGCGGTGCCTCCGGCTGAGCTAATCTTGAAAAGGACTCTTAAAACCAGACTCTCGCTGTTTTACCCAAACGATGTGATCAGGTGGAGAGCAGGCGGCAGCAACAAATTGTAAACGATGATCGCGCCACTGTATCGCGGGAAATTGATCTGAATGACACTGTGTATGGAGTAAACTATGGACATGGTCCAAAGTGGATCCCGGGCACGGTGTTAGCTTAAGAAGGGAGTAGGTTGTTTGTAGTCAATCTTAACAATGGACAAATTTGCAGAAAGCATTTGGACGAAACGAGGCTGCGGTTCACAAATTGCCTTGTACAATCCATAGCAGACACCACGATTTTCGAGCCTACAATACACACCCAACTTATCAACGGCTCCACCATGGACCAGGAAATCGAACCCACCACGCCCAGCAGCCGAGCAAGGCCAATCTCACCCAGCGGCCCTGCAGGGCCAACAACACGCATCCCCAGCAAGGGCACAGCCAACACACCAGAACAGATATTTGTACCGAGGCGGTCCACCAGGGAAAGAATGCCTCCAGTCCGCCTCACCTTGTAAATAGTTTTCACTTTGACTTTGGCGGGGGAGTAATGTTGTGTATCTGTAAAGCATGCACTCCTATATTCCGCCACCAGGGTGTGCATCCCCTTCAGTACCAATGCATCCTAGCATCCCTTGGGAGCACTGTATGTTAGCCGGGACCTAAGGCCTGTTCCTCACTCTGGAATGTCTTAATAAAGACAGAAGTCACTCCTACGTTAACCTCCCGGTGTGCAGTCTCATCTGTTTTAGGAACATAATAACTTCGAAAAGAAAAGTGGCTCCAACAGCCAGAAAGAAGATTAAATGGTGACACCCGTCTGCAAAAAATTCCTTTCACAAATATTTCTCTGACCGAAACTTCACAAAACAAAAATGTTCCTTTCAAAGTCATTAAACCCGAATTTTCGCGCACCCGAATCTTCTGAATCAGATGCCTCAAGTTGTGCCGACTCAATGCATGTCCCTTTGCAAAATTCTGTTTCCATGCACACTATTACATGTGCCACTAACTTATAGAATCACAGAATAAGGAAATGGTTACAGCATGGAAGAAGGCCATTCGGCCTGTCCAGCCCATGCAAACACTGAACTAGCTCCACAGCCCCGTCATTTACCCGGAGCTGTGCATGTATTTCCCTTCAGGTACTTATCCAACTCTTTTTGGAAAGATAAGATGGAGTCTGCCTCCACCGCCCTTCAAAGCAGTGTATTCCAGTTTCTAACCACATGCTGCGAAATGGCCACCTCCTGTTTCTATGGATAAAGTCTGAGAAACACGAGATCAATTCCTGCCACACTCAGAACCTTGCTAAATATAGTAAATACAGCATCTTCATTCTATTCTCGTAACACAAGCTCCTGAAGTGTAGGCCAGCTGTTTAGGTTGAAGCTCTGGTTGTGCTTCCAACACTCCTGCTGCCACAGCGTTTCCGTACAGTATAGGTTATCACATTCGTCTAACTCGCGGAAGGACCCTGTGTGGAAACATTTTGCAAACGTGTCTATAAATGTTTAGAAAAAATTGAATAATTCATATTAGTGGTTCACGATTAACAGAGTGCAGTGTCTCACGACGCTGTTGCATTTGCTGATTTCTCTGTACAGTTCTGTACACACTAAAACTCTACGCAGTGTCTCTCACTCCCTCCCGATTCGAGCCCTGAAGGTGGCGAAAGCCCAAGTAAAAGCTGCACATTTGGTGCATTCAGTGCAGCTGTGAGTGATTATTGAATGATCCTGCCGCGCTCCTCACTTCACAATAGAAAATCAAAGCCACGAAGAAACCCATCGACTCATCGTTCTTCCCCAGCTCCAGAATAAGTGAGGGCGGGACGAGTCCGAACATTCCCGCTCTCTCCAAGCAGACGCTGCTGGCGGAATGCGGCGAATTCTGCCTCAAACAGCCGCGTACTGCCTTTCACTGAGCTGCAAAACGCTTCGGTTCCAGCCAAACCTCCCCGTACACGGAACAGCAGCCTCATAACACTCTTAATCTCAGTTTCTACACTTCGAGCACCAGCTTGCACGAACATTTTTTCACTGGAAACACCTTTAATTCGCTGATCGCCTCGGTTTGAATCATGAAATAATGCTAATCGACAATTATATAATCTTAGAAGTTTAAAGCATGGAAGGAGTCCTTTTCGGCCCATCACATCCACACCGACGAAGAAATGTCCAGTTTTAGGTGTATAACCCTGCACGTTGTGGCATTTCAATGCACATCCAAGAACGTTTTAAATGTGGTGAGGGTTTCTGCCTCCACCACACTTTCAGGCTGTAAGTCCAAGAAACGCACACACATCTGGTTGAAGAGTGTTCCCTTCAAATCCCCTTTAACCATTATACTAATTACTTTTAATTTATGCCCCCTGGTTGGTGACCCCTCTACTATGGGAAATATGCCCTTTTAATCAACATTATCTAGGCACCTCCGAATGTTACACCTCAAAGCTGTCGCCCATCAGCCTCCTCTGTTCTGAGGAAAACAAACCCAGACTATCCAATCTTGTCCTCATAGCAAAGTTGCTCGACTCCTGGCAACATCTACGTAAATATCCTTTGTACCCTCTCCAGCACAATCACGTCCTTCCTTCAATGCGTTAACCTGAACTTCACGCAGTACTCCAACTATGGCATAACCAGAATTTTTCCATAGTTCTAGCATACCCCACTTGCTGTTCTGCTCCTTCCCTCTGCCAATCAATGCAGCTTTTCCGCATGTCTTCTGAACCAACTTGCTGGCCAGCTACATGCAGGGAGGTGTGGACATGCAATCCCTGTTCCCTGTTCCCTATGTTCCTAGATATTTCTCGATGTCCTACCAGTTCATGCGGCTTCCCTTTCCTTGTTAGCCCTCCACAATTGCACGATTTCACACGTCTCTGGATTAAATTCCATTTGCCACTGTTCTGCCCACCTTATCAGTTGATTGATATCTGCCTGCAGTCTCCAGGTTGCTTCTCCATTTTCAACTACACTGCCTATTTTACTAACACCTGAAAACGTCTTAATCATAACCCCTATATTCAAGTTTAGATCATTGATGAATGCCAGAAAAAGCAATGGTTCTTGTACTGAAAACTGAGGAACTGCACTTGAAACCTCCTTCCAGTCACAAAAACACACATCACACATGACTCTTTGCTTCCTGCCTCTGAGCCAAATTTGGCTCGAATTTGCCACTTCGCCCTGGGCTTTTACTTTCATGACAAGTCTGCCATGTGGGACCTTAGCGAAAACATTAATACAATCAATATTCCCTTCATCATATGCACTACTTCATCGAATCACCTGGTGACGTCCTCCAAAAATGCAATGAAATTAGTCAAACGCGAATCTTCCTTAACATGTTGTGCTGACTGTCCTGATTAACCAGTGTCTTTCGAACTATAGAACATGTATAATCGTTAAATGTTATCCTGCTTTCACGGGAAAACACCATTAATCAACTGATGATTTTCATTTGCTCAACGAAAGACGTGTTAAGTGAAGGAGAGTCCTCAATACAATAACTTTCTTTGCTCTGCAATTTACCTCTTAAACCCTAAACCATTATAGGCACTCTGCTTTAGTGGTATGCTTCAAAATGTTCGTTGCTCATAACATGTATTTGAGGCTGGGGAAACAGTGAGATTGACTATAAAGCAAGGAACTGGTTAATTGAAACAGCAAAGAAAATATACTTTCTGTAAGAACAACATCGAAAAGTAATTTGGCCACAACAGCCAGAAAGACGATTAAATGCTGAGTCCCTTTGAGCAAATAATTCCTTTCCAAAACATAGATCTGACCGAAACTTCACAAAACAAAATAGATGCATTTAAAGTCATTAAACCCGAATTTTCGCGCACCCGAATCTTCTGAATCAGATGACCTTAGTTGTGCCGTCTGAATCCATGCACACTATTAAATGTGCCAATAAATTATGTTATCACACAATAAGGGAATGGTTACAGCATGGAAGAAGGGCATTCGGCCCGTCGAGTCCATGCCAACTCTCAACTCGTCCCACACCCCGCTCATTTATCGGCAGCTGTGCAATCTTTTTCCTTCGGATACTTATCCAACTCCGTTTGAAAGATAAGATTGAGTCTGCCTCCACCGCGCTTTAAAGCAGTGTATGCAAGATTCTAACCACTTGCTGAGGAATGACCACTCCTGCTCCTATGTATAAAGCCATAGAAACATGGGATCAATTCCTGCCACACTCAACACCTTGGTAAATATAGCACCGTCATTTTATGCCCATAGCACAAGCTCCTGAGGTGTGGTCCAGCTGTTGAGATTAAAGCGCTAGTTATGTTGCCAACGCTATTTCTGCCACAGCGTTTCCATAGTTTAGTGGTTATCACATTTGCATAACACGCGCAAGGTCCCCGGTTCGAAAATAAGTGGAAGCGTTTTGCAACCGTGTTCAATTAGTGATTGGAAAAAAATGAATAGTTCATATTAGTGGTTCAATATTAACATAGTGCTGTGTCTCACGACGCTGTTGCAGTTCAGCTGTTAGAGATTATTAAAGGATCCTGCGGCGTCACCTCGCTTCACAACAGAAAATCAAAGCCACAAACAAACCCATCGACGAATCGTACTACCCCAGATCCAGATTGAGTGAGTGCGTGACGAGCCCCAACATTCCCGCACTCTCCGCTCAGACGCTGGCAGCAGAAAGCAGCGAATGCTGCCTGCAACAAAGGTTTACCGCCCTTCACAGGGCAGCATAATTTCACGGTTCGAGACAAAGCTCCACGTACACGGAACAGCAGTCTCATAACACTCTAAATCTCAGTTTTCTGAGGTCGAGCCCCAGATTGCGGGATCATTTTTTCACTGGAACCAACATTAATTCGAAGATCGCCTCTTTTTGCATCATGAAAGTAATGCAAACCGAAAATTATATAAGCATAGAAGGTTACAGCATGGAAAGAGTCCTTTTCGGCCCATCGTATCCACACCAGCGAACTAGTGTCCAGTTTTAGGTGTGTATTCCTGCACCTAACTGCATTTCAAGTTCAGATCCAAGTAATTTTGAAAGGTGATGAGGGTTTCTGCCTCCAGCACACTTTCAAGCAGTGACTTCCAGACCCCAAAAACATCTGCATGAAGAATGTTCCCTTCAAATTGCCTTTAACCCTTTAACTAATTACTTTTAATTTATGCCCCATGGTTGTTGACCCCTCTACTATTGGAACTTGGCCCTTTTAATCAACAATATCTTTGCCCCTCCTAATTTTGTACACCTTAAGGCTGTCGCCCATCAGCCTCCTCTGGTCCAAGGAAAACTACACGCAGCCTATCCAATCTGCTATCATAGCAAAGTTGCTCCACTCCCGGCAACGTAAATCTCTTCTGCACCCTCACCAGCGCAATCACGTCTTTCCTTCAATGATGTGACCAGAAATGCACGCAGTGCTCCAGCTGTGGCCTAACCACAATTTTATACATTTCAAGCATAACCCACTTGCTCATCGATGACATAAATCTGCCGATAAATGCAACCATTCTGTATGCCTTCTTATCCAACGTATCCAACTGCAGATTAATGTGCAAAGCTAAAGCAGATGGGATTGGTGGTAGTGTGCTGACATGGATTGAGAACTGGTTGTCAGACAGGAAGCAAAGAGTATGAGTAAATGGGGACTTTTCAGAATGGCAGACAGATACCGCAAGGTTCTGTGCTGGGGCCCCAGCTGTTTACACTGTACATTAATGATTTAGACGAGGGGATTAAATGTAGTATCTACAAATTTGCGGATGACACTAAGTTGGGTGGCAGTGTGAGCTGCGAGGAGGATGCTATGAGGCTGCAGAGCGATTTGAATAGGTTAGGTGAGTGGGTAAATGCATGGCAGATGAAGTATAATGTGGATAAATGTGAGGTTATCCACTTTGGTGGTAAAAACAGAGAGACAGACTATTATCTGAATGGTGACAGATTAGGAAAAGGGGAGGTGCAAAGAGACCTGGGTGTCATGGTACATCAGTCATTGAAGGTTGGCATGCAGGTACAGCAGGCGGTTAAGAAAGCAAATGGCATGTTGGCCTTCATAGCGAGGGGATTTGAGTACAGGGGCAGGGAGGTGTTGCTACAATTGTACAGGCCTTGGTGAGGCCACACCTGGAGTATTGTGTACAGGTTGGTCTCCTAACCTGAGGAAGGACATTCTTGCTATTGAGAGAGTGCAGCGAAGGTTCACCAGACTGGTTCCCGGAATGGCGGGACTGACCTATCAAGAAAGACTGGATCAACTGGGCTTGTATTCACTGGAGTTCAGAAGAATGACAGAGGACCACTTCGAAACGTTTCAAATTCTGACGGGGTTTGACAGGTTAGATGCAGGAAGAATGTTCCCAATGTTGGGGAAGTTCAGAACCAGGGGACACAGTCTAAGGATAAGCGGGAAGCCATTTAGGACCGAGATGAGGAGGAATTTCTTCTCCCAGAGAGTGGTGAACCTGTGAAATTCTCTACCACAGAAAGTTGTTGAGGCCAATTCACTAAATATATTCAAAAAGGAGTTAGATGAAGTCCTTAGTACTCGGGGAATCAAGGGGTATGGTGAGAAAGCAGGAATGGGGTACTGAACTTGCATGTTAAGCCATGAACTCATTGAATGGCAGTGCAGGTTAGAAGGGCCGAATGGTCTACTCCTGCACCTATTTTCTATGTTTCTATGTTTCTAGTCAGCTATCTTCAGAGATCTGTGGACATGCTATCGTAGTTACCTTTGTTCCAATAAACTCCTCAATATCCTACTAGTTGATGTATATTCCGTTCCCTTGTTCGCCGTCCACAAATGCACGATCTCACACATCTCTGCAATAAATTCCATTTGCTACTGTTCTGCCCCCTGACAGTTGATTGATATCTTCCTGCAATCTCCAGCTTTCGTCTTCATTATCAACTACACTGCCTGTTTTACTATCACCTGTTAATTTCTTAATCATAACCCCTACATTCAAGTTTAAATCATTGATAAATACCACAAAAAACAATGGACCTCGCACTGAAAACTGCAGAACCCTTGGAAACATCCTTCCAGTCACAAAAACACCCATCAAACTTTGCCCTTTGCTTCCTGCCTCTAAGCCAAATTTGGAACCAATTTGACACCTCGCCCTGGATCGCATTGGCATTTATTTTCATGACCAGTCTGTCATATGGGACCTCAGCGAAAGCATGAATAAAATCAATATTCACTACATCATACGCACGACTTCATCGACACATCTCGTGAACTCCTCCAAAAATGTAATCAAGTTAGTCAAACGCGACCCTTCCTTATCATATCGTGCTGACTGTCCTGTTTAACCAGTGTCTTTCGAAATGTAGAAAATGTACAAACTTTCAATGCTATCCTGCTTTCACGGGAAAACATCATTAATTAACTGATGATCTTCATTTGCAAAACTAAAGCAATTTTAATTGAAGGAACGTCCTTAATTGAATAATTTTCTTGTGCTCTGCAATTTACCTCTTAAACCATAAACCATTTTAGACATTGTGCTTTAACGGTGTCCTTCATCATGTAAATTGCTGCTAACATTTACATGGGACTGGAGAAACTTTGAGAGAGTATTTCGAGCAAGGGAATGGTAATTGTGAGCCACGAAAGAAAATATACATTCTGTAAGAAGAACATCGACAACAAATGTGATCCCAACAGCCAGAAATAAGATTAAATGCTGAGTCCCTTTCTGCAAAAAATTTCTTTCCCAAACATTTCTCCGACCGAAAATTCACAAAACAAAAATGATGCTTTTAAAGTCATTAATCCCGAATTTGCTCGCACCGGAATCTTGTGAATCAGATGCCTGTAGTTTTGCCGAAACAATCCACGTCCGTTTACAATATTCTGTTTTCATCCACACTATTAAATATGCCACGAACTGATATAATCACAGTCTAATGAAAATATTCCAGCACTGAAAAAGACCATTCGGCCGGTCGAGCCCATGACAACTGTCAAGTAGTCCCACTCCCCTGTCATTTGCCTGCAGACGTGGACTTTCTTTTTCTTTAGATACATATCCAACTCCCTTTTGAATGATATGATTGACCACTTATAAGAAAGGAGGGGGAGAGAAAACGGGTAATTATAGACGGTTTAGTCTGACATCAGTAGTGGAGAAAATGTTGGAATCAATTATTAATGATGAAACAGCAGCACATTTGTAAAGCAATGATGGGATCGGTCCACGTCAGCATGGATTTATGAAAGGGAATTCCAGCTTGACAAAACTTATATAATTTTTTGAGGATGTAACTGGTAGCGTGGACAAGGGAGAACCAGTGGATGTGGTGTATTTGGACTTTCAAAATGCTTTTGACAGGGTCATACACAAGAGATTGATGTGCAAAATTAAAACACATGTTATTGGGGGCAATGTACTGATGTGGATAGAGAACTGGTTTGAAGGCAGGGAGCAGAGAGTCGCGATAAACGGGTCCTTTTCAGAATTGCAGGCAGTGACCAGTGCGGTACCGAAGGGCTCAGTGCTGGGACCCGAACGATTTACAATATACATTAATGATTTAGATGATGGAATTTAGTGTATTATCTCCAAGTTTGAAAACAAATGGAATATAGCTGTATGGTAGTGTGAGCTGTGAGTAGGACGCTGAAAGGCTGCAGGATGAAGTGGACCGTTTCTGTGAATGGGCAAATGCGTGGCAGGTGCAGTATAATGTGGATAAATGTGAGGTTATCCACTTTGATGGAAAAAACCCGAAGGCAGAATGTTATCTGAATGGCGGCAGATTAGGAAACGGGTAGCTGCAGCGATACCTGGGTGCCATCGCACATCAGCCATTGGATGCAGTTTCAGCAGGTGAGGAAGAAGGCAAGTGGTAGGTTGGCCTTAATGGCTGGGGAAATTGAGTATAGGAGCAGAGAGGACTTACTGCAGTTGTACAGGGCCTTAGTGAGGCCTCACCAGGAATATTGCGTTCAGTTTAGTCTCCTAATCTCAGAAAGGACGTTCTTGCTATTGAGGGAGTGCAGCAAAGGTTCACCAGACTGATTCGCGGGTTGGCAGGACTGACATACGAGGAGAGACTGGATGGACTGCGCCTTTATTCACTGTAGTTTAGAAGGATGACAAGGCATCGCATAGAAACATATAAAATTCTGATGGTACTGGACAGGAAGATATAGGAAAAATGTTCCCGATGTTGGTGAAGTCCAGAATCAGGGGATATCAGGATAAGGATTAGGACTGAGATTATGGAGAAACGTCTTCACTAAGAGAGTGTAAACCTGTGGAATTCCCTGCCGCAGAGAGTTGTTGCACACAATTCATTGGATATATTCAAGAGGGACTTAGATATGGCACTTACGGCTTAAGGGATCAAGGGATATGGAGAGAAAGCAGGAAAGTGGTACTGACGTGAATGATCAGCATGGTGATCACCATTATTGAATGGTGCTGCAGGCTTGAAGGGCCGAATGGCCACCTACTGCACCTATTTCGTGTGTTTCTATGTTTCCTTGTTTCTATTCAGATGTTTGATAGCATTCATGTGGGAGCTGACAGAAATCAATACATTGCTGTCTGTCGCTCTTTGAGAAAAGAGAGAACCAGCTGCTATACCACTACGGCCATGTCAGTCTGAAAACGTCTACTCTCGGAGGCGAGGCAGACTGAAGACCGGTAGCTATTTGCAATGAGACCGACTGTGAATACCAGGTACGATAGACTTTTGCTGCCACCACAGTCTGCTCACAATATTCGCACTGGCTTCAACCAATAAACGAACAGTTTGCTTCTCACCCTCGCCTTATTTTTCCAAATCTTTGCTGCCCATTCTCCTGCTGCCATAAAAAGTAAAGGACGTCCACACAAAACCAAACAAAATACACAGCAACAAAGTAACCAAGCAAAACAACACATGCAAATCAATAATTCCTTGACAACGAAAGCTTCCTCGACCAAACTGAGACATTGTGCTATAATTATCACATGTTGCTTATTTCAGCAAGAAAGTAGAGACACGTTTGATTAGTACTTGCTTAGGAGTCTCAATACCAGGTGCACTATGCGTTTCGAATTAATATATTTTGTCGCTGCCTTCATTCAGCACTCCATTTGAATTTTAATCCTGCGCTTTCAACAACTCTCTCTGTCGCTCTCGCTCTCCCTCTCACTCTCGGTATCCCTTTCGCTCTCTCTCTTTATCTCTCTCTTTCTCTCTCCCTCTCTCTCACTCTCTCTCTCTCTCTCTCTCTCTCTCTCTCTCTCTCTCTCTCTCTCTTCTCTCTCTCTCTCTCTATCTGTCTCTCGGTCTCTCTATCTCTCTCTATCTCTATCTCTCTTTCTCTCTCTCTCGCTCTCTCCAATAGCCTCAGGCCTGATTTGTAATTGCAATGGAGGCTCTGGCTTATTGTTTTTAAATGTTAGCGAAAGAGGACGCGACGATAGACAGAAAACAAGGAGGTAAGGCAGGTAAAAGGAAACGTAAGATGTGCAAATGCTTCCGAGTTGTTCGATAGCATTCAAGTATGAGCTGACAGAGAGCAATAAGCTGCTGTCTGTCGCTCTATGTGTCAAGAGAGAGCCAGCTGTTAGATACCTACGGGCATACCCGTCTGAAATATCTGCTTTCCGATGCGAAATAGAGTAAGGCCTGGTTAATACTTGGAAGGGAGACAGACTCGGAATGTCAGGTGCTGTCGACACTTGCTGCCACTATAGGATGTTCGCAACATTCACACTGCCGTCAAACAATCAACAAGCTGTTTGCTTCTCACTCCTGCAATGAATTTCTCTCTCACTATCTGCCCTTATTATTCCAATCATTGCTGCTCATTCTTCTGCTGCCATAGAAAGTCACGGGGGTCCAAAGACAACTAAACAAAAGATACAGCAACAAAATAACCGAATAAAACACACAGAAACCATTAAGTCCTTCTCATCCAAACCATCCAAGATCAAACTCAGACATTGCGCTAAAACTATCATATCGTAGCTTATTTCTCTCGCAAAATAGGGACAGGTCTGATTTGTACTTGGATAGGATTCTTAATACCAGGTGCTCGGCTTTTACTTTTATTCGAGCTTGTTGCTGCCTTCATTCAGCACTCCATTTCTTGTTATTTACTCTGCTTTTTCTACAACTCTCGCTCTCGCTCTTGCACTCGCTCTCTATCTCTCTCTCAAATAGCCACAGACCTGATTTGTTCTTAGCAATGGAGGCTCGGGCTTGAACATTGTGAGTGTATTCGCGAGAGATGGCGCGAAGAGAGATTGAAAACAAGGTGAAGCGGCATGTAAAAGGCAATGTAAGAAGTACAAATTCTTCCGAGCTGTTAAATGGCATTCATGGAGGAGCTCACAGGAAGCAATTAGAGCTGTCTGTTGCTCTTTGAATAAAGAGAGAGCCAGATGTTTTAGCGCTGCGGCCATGCCAGTCTGAAAACATCTGATCTCGGATGCGAAGGAGCGTAATGCCTGATTTTTACTTGGAATGGAGACCGACTGCAAATACCAGATGCTGTAGACTTTTGCTGTATCCACAGGCTACTCGCAACTGTCATACTGCCGTCAAACAATCAACAAGCTGTTCGCTGTTCCCTGCTGCATTATATTTCTCTCCCACTCTCTCCCTTTATTTTTCTAAATCTTTGTTGCTCATTATCCTGCTGCCATCGATCCTCAAGAGGGTCCACACAAAACTAAAGAAAAAACAGGGCAACAAAATAATCGAGCAAAACAGCACACATAAACCATCCTAGATCAAACTGGCCACTTCTGTCCCGAGCCGAAGGAACCCCGTACCGGCCGCTGCTGTCCCTGCCCGAAGGCCCACCGCCTAATCAGAACCATCATCAACATTAACATTGCCCCAAAGCAGTGAGGACAGCAGATGCAGTTCCACAAAAATTTAATGATGTGGAACTTCACGACCATGCGAAGAGATCCATATACAACCAGCGCCTCACAGCCAGTCTCGCGTGCCTTGATGACCCTGAGATGCTGAATCCCCATAGCGCTTGGTCTGCCCATCCATGCTTCTATATAAAGTATCTGTGAAGAGACACTTCGTCACTCAACCGGAAAACACTCGGACTGGTTTGAAGAAATTGATCGATGAACTTATAAATTCAAAGCACAAAACATTTCTGAGCATCAAGCAACAGTCCAACACGGGAGCGGCAAAACAACGTTAGATACGGCTGAAGGCTCAGGTCCAACAAGAAACCGGGACCTAAAGAACAGCTGGTGGATGGAGAAAGCACACGAGATAAAACAACTGGTCGATAGCCACGATATGCGAGGATTCTTCGCTGCAGTCAAGGTCCAAACTCCCAAGGCCCTAACCCACTCCTGGCCAAGAACGAGGAAACACTCATCAAGGACACGGATGCTGTCATGACCCGATGGAACGAACACTTTGAAGATCTCCTCAATCGGGATCTGCCTTTGCCTCGAGTGTTCTCGATTCCATCCCGCAGAATGCGACCCACCATCAATTCAGTGAAACTCCAACCATGCACGCGGTGGGTTAACCATAAAACTGCTTAAGAATAACAAGGCTACGGGTGCGGATGGATTCCGTGCTAAGTAGTTAAAATATGGCAGAGAGTCGCTGTTGGCGCAGACACATGAACTCATCTCTCTCGTCTGGATGGAGGAGAGCATGCCGGGAGATCTGAGAGATACAGTGACTGTGACCATTTTTTAAAATGGGAGACAAGTCCAACTGTGGCAACTGCAGGAGAATCTCCCTGCTTTCATCGACTGGGAAAGATGTCGCGTGAGTTCCCCTCAATTGTCTTCTCCCAGTGGCTGAGGAGCACCTCCCGTAATCACAATGCGTATTTCACCCCTACGGGGCACAACAGACATGATCGTTGCAGCGCGGCAGCTGCAGTAAAAATACAGAGAGCAGCGCCAATCCTTATAGATAGCCTTTTTCGATCTTACAAAGGCCTTTGACACTCTCAATCATGAGGGTCCATGGAGTGTCCTCCTCCGTTTCCGATGCCCCCAAAAGTTTATCAAAATCCTTCTCTTGCTTCACGATGACATGCAGGCCATG
Source organism: Pristiophorus japonicus (assembly GCF_044704955.1). Classification (NCBI taxonomy): domain Eukaryota; kingdom Metazoa; phylum Chordata; class Chondrichthyes; family Pristiophoridae; genus Pristiophorus; species Pristiophorus japonicus. The sequence goes on from NW_027254374.1 coordinate 1,800,993, forward strand.
ATCCTTAACAATGGATCCATTACAGGACCAAATGAACTCCGCACCGGTGATAAACAGGGCTGCCTAATTGATCCAACCCACTTTTCAATCTTCCTCGATGCCACGCTCCACCTCACAACCAGCACGCTCCCCGCTGGATTGGCATTAAACTAAGAACCAGTGGGAAACTGGTTAACCTACGCAGCCTCCAACCCAGGTCCAAGATCACGCCAACATCTGTCATTGAGCTGCAGTATGTGGACGATGCCTGCGACTGTGTACATTCAGAGGCTAAAGTCCAGGATATAGTCAATGTATTCACTGAGGCATATTGAAGCATGGGCCTTTCGCTTAACATCCGTAAGACAAAGGTCCTTCACCAGCCTGTCATCGCCACACAGCACTGCCCTCCATGATCAAGATCCACTGCGCAGCAGTGGACAACGTGGAACATTTCCTAAATCTCGGGAGCCTCTTATCACCAAAGGCAGACATTGATGTGGAGATTCAGCATCGCTTTTGCTTCACGAGCGCAGCCTTCGGCTGCCACCGGAAAAGATTGCTTGAAGACCAGGTCCTCTAATCTACCATCAAACTCATGGTCTACAGGGCTGTAGTAATACCCGCCCGCCTGTATGGGTCAGAAGCATGGACGATGTACAGAAGGCACCGCAAGCCACTGGCAATATTTTAACAACGATGTCTCCGCAAGATCCTGCAAATCTCCTGGGAGGACAGGTGCACCAACGTCAGTGTCCTCGACCAGGCGAACATCCCCAGTATTGAAGCACTGACCACACTCGATCCGCTTCGCTGGGCAGGGCACAGAGGACGCATGCCAGATACAAGATTCACTAAGCAAATGCTTTATACGAAGCTCCTTTATGCTAAACGAGCCAAATGAGGACTCTGGAAACTTTATAAGGACACCCTCCAAGCCTCGCTGGTAAATGTGACAGTACCACTGACACTTGGGAGACACTGGCCGCAGATCGCCCGAGGTGGAGGAAGTCCATCTGGGATTGAGCTCTTCGAATCACAATGCAAAGAGCAGAAATAGGCCATGCGCAGACAGCAGAAAGAGCGCGCGGCAAACGAGCCCCCCTCGACGAATGTCTGTCTGTCCCACCTCTAACAGGGTCTGTGGCTCACGTATAGGATGGTCCAGCAATCAAAGAACTCCCTTTTTGAGCGGAAGCAAGTCCTCCCCCATTCCGTGGGATTGCCGATGATTGATTGATTGTGATCAATTTGGGACATTGTGTTACAACTGCAACATCGTAGCTCATTGCTGCATCAAAGCATGGTCAGATCTGATTGGACTTAAAAAGGAATCTTAATACCAGGTATACTATGCTTTTCCTATTAGTCGAGGTTGTCACTGCCTTCATTCAGCACTTCACTGCTGTTCGTTCCTGCGCTTTCTACAATTCTCTCGCTCTCCCTCTCTCTCTCTCTCGAATAGGCACAGGTCTGATTTGTACATAGCAATGGAGCCTCGTGTTTAATTAATGAATAATTAAAGTAACAACTGTCCCTCAGTAACTATATTATTATTTATTTCATCCTGAAAAAGGTTATCGGTTATTTAACGGTGGTAAAATGATTTATATTAGCTGCATTTCATCAATTTTATAAGGTTTTGAATTTAAATGTTACAAAAGTTATCGCCCTGACCTGGAATCGAAGCTGTTTTTCGGTGGTATAAGGACGGCTTTTACCCAATTATTTAAAATTGATTTCAAAGAATCACGTGGCATTAAATTCAGATCATGGTAACAATTTGTTTCGGTGTGAAACAAGTGGATTGAAAAGGACAATAATGACATCAAGCATTACGATGCAGCGATGCAGCCATGCATCGTTCCATGGTGGTCCAGTGATTAGGATTCGGCGCTCTCACCACGGCGGCCCAGGGTCGATTTCCGGCCAGGAAAATTGCACTTCCATCAAAATTAAAACTTCATATGAAAGAGTTACATGCATCTCATGTGGAAAAAAAGATCCATTAAATTAAACATCATTATTTAATCCATTGAAGAACTTCAATCATTTAATTTGCCCTGAGTACATGAGAAAAATTTTATCCCTGCCTCATTGTATTTTAGGAACATGGTCCAGCCCCGGTATCTCCAACTGTGCAAGTAGGAAACTGCTGGAAATACACAACAGGATGGGGAGCCTTTGACAAACAATTAAACCGAGGTTACATACTCTATTCCTTCCCCTGCCCTTTGCGGGACACTTTTTCTCCTTTAATTTTGCAGACTGACTGAGTACACTAACTGCGGGGAGAGATAACACGATGGGGATGTGCGGTGGTGGGTTTGGATCAGTGACATGTTTTTGTCAAGGGCAGTGGAGGAGAAGGATTAACAGCTGTCAGTGAGGGACAGAAATTGTTAAAAGGTGAGCCAACACATTCCCGATCAGCACAGGAGGCATTTACTGGTCAGCTGCCCTCTGCTGTACTTCTGGTCAGAGCGGTTTACGCAGTGGAGCTGTTATCACGTTTGCTTTCCGTGCGGAAGGAACCCGTGCAGGAAGATTATGTTTAAACTTGCTGCGGATGAACAGCCATGGGCGAATTTATTCTCCTGTCAAAAGGGCGACAGTGGCTTCTCCCTTATTCTTTAATTGCTCTTTATTTCACTTCACGAAATAGATATATTTGGGTGAGAGAAATTGTTCCAGAGTGTCGCCCACTACATCTTTTGTTCCCTTTTAAACACATAAAATGAGGCCGGGGGAATAAAAACAGAAAACAAAGCAAAGTGATACAGACAAGAGGAAGAGAGAAGGGGAAATACTGCCCCCACCGAGAACTAATGCAGAAACCCCTCTGCTGTGCTCGGGGTGGCCACCCACAGCCTGCATACAATAACGTCCCAGCAGCTCATTGACTGTCGGAGTGGGACCGCGCGGCGCTTCAGAAGACAGGTCGAAAAAGCAAAGTCACTGATTCAGTCCCATGTGCTTCTCTGACTACACCTGGGAAACGGTGAGACAGATTTTGGAGCATAGCTCTGGTTATTGTGAAACAGCAAAGAAAATATTAAGTCTGGATTTAAATTATTTAATGTGTATCCTGCTCGTTTAGTGGCTTGGCGTTCACAGATGGAGTCCGAATTCGGAAAGTAACTTTTTAATTCAAACGTTTTTCAAATAATTACATGCAATTAATTAAACTCTGTGGGAGGTGGGGTGATTAAAACATCACTGATCGGAAAGGATTTGCCCGCAGGAAGCCTCCAACAGGAATTTTTGGGCCAATATTCCCACCCGAATTGTTCTGCAGACTTACAGACGATACTTCAATAACTGAACTGTAATAATTTCAGAGCTTTAATCGCAGTCGATATGTTACACCCTATCTAACTTAACACACTCTGTATTTTATGAAAGTAAAATGTTCACTGCTCAGAAGACAAGGAACCTGGAGTACTTTTGTTCACTTTATTTCACAGCAAATATATTCTAAAATGATGGTTTAGCTAGGGCTCGAACCGGGGACGTTTCTTGCATAAGACGAAGGTGAGGACCACAACACTACAGAAACCGCTGTTGAAATTATTGCCCAGATAGAAGTGTTAAGCCAGAAGGTGTAGTTCTGAATCCCTTTCTGTGAAAAAATCTTTTCACAAACATTTCTCTGACCAAAGCTGCACAAGTCAAAAATGTTCCTTTCAAAATCGTCAAAAGCCCAAATTAATACGCCCCCAGAATCTTCTGGATCAGAAAGATCGAGTTGTGCCGACTCAATCCATAAATCTGACTTTACTCACCCTGTATTGTCGGAGATTGATTTAAAATGTCCATTGCTCATAAGACAAGGAACCTGGGGCGACTTTTGTTCAATGTATTTCACAGCAAATATATTCTAAAATAAAGCAAGCGCTCAGGCGCAAACCGGGGACATTTCGTGTGGGAGGTGAACATGATAACCGCTGCACTAGGTAAATCTTTCCCGAACACAGCCCCCGGTTCGTCATTTGTACCAAAATTAAACCCAATGAGATCGGGATCAAAGTTCCTCACATGCTCATGGCAAAATAAATGGTTAAAGATTTACAAAATAATTTATGTATTAATTAATGATGTTCAAGTCAATTATTCTTTTTTTTTTACATGATTTGCAGATAGATCTGTAAAGTAAATGGACTCTTTTTTTTAATAAGGTTTTGAATTAAAAGTACAACTTCCCAGAGTGGTAATTGAACCCAGGACAAAACGTTGAGAGCATAGAATCATTGCCACTCGACAACCAAGGACCGATATACCGTTTTATTGCTGCATCGTTACAGTTCATGAAATTATTGTCATTTTCAGTTCACTTGATTCACACCGAAACAGATTCTAACTGTTGTGTATACATCCCTGTTTACTGTGTGATGTCTGAAATACTGCTATGCAACACTGAATGTACTCTTACACTGCACACACCTTGCTGGCACCAGAGGATGCTGCTGCTTGAGACCGAAAGATTACCTGCTACCCATTATATAAAGGAGCTCACAGCTTCAAATAAAGGACGACAGGTCGACACAGTTTAAGTATCATACCCTGCCTCGTGGAGTCTTCACTAAATGTGCCTATATACACTACAGTAAACGTGATCTGAAATTCATGCCACTTGATATCACATTCAAATGATTCACTGAATCCACCCATTGTCCCACCGCAACGCAGGTTCGATTCTTGGTCAAGCAGATAATATTTACAACACAGTTTTCAAACTAATAGCCCTTTATAATTGTCAACATTCAGCTAATGTGAAAAAATGAATTCATTTAATCACGATCAAGGAGCCGATAACTTTCTTTTGCTGAATTAAAGAAATGATAATCTGGTTACTGAGGGATAGTGGTAAATAAGAACAGAAGAATTCGGAACAGGAGTAGGTCATCTAGCCCCTCGAGCCTGCTGCGCCATTCAACAAGATCATGGCTGATCTGGCCGTGGACTCAGCTCCACTTATCCGCCCGCTCCCCAAAGCCCTTAATTACCTTATTGGTTAAACATCTATCTATCTGTGACTTGTATACATTCAATGAGCTACTCTCAACTGCTTCCTTTGGCAGAGAATTCCACAGATTCACAACACTCTGGCAGAAGAAATTCCTTCTCAATTCGATTTTAAATTGGCTCCCCCGTATTTTGAGGCTGTGCCCCCTAGTTCTAGACTCCCCGACCAGTGGAAATAACCTCTCCACCTCGATCTTGTCGATACCATTCATTATTTTAAATGTTTCTACAAGATCACCACTCATCCTTCTGAACTCCAACGAGTAAAGACCCAGTTTACTCAATCTATCATCATAAGGTAACCCCCTCATCTCCGGAATTAGCCTAGTGAATCGTCTCTGTACCCCCTCCAAAGCTAATATATCCTTCCTTAAGTAAGGTGAACAAAACTGCACGCAGTACTCCAGGTGCGGCCTCACCAATACCGTGTACAGTTGCAGCAAGTCCTCCCTGCTTTTGTACACCATCCCTCTCGCAATGAAGTCAACATTCCATTCACCTTCCTGATTATCTGCTGCACCTGCAAACTAACTTTTTGGGATTCATGCACAAGGACATCATCACGCCCGGCAACCAAATTTTAATTTTATTTTACGTTTTAAAGATTAATTTGTTTTAATTGCCGGTGCTTTTAGTGTCCCCCTCCCCTTTTATAGGGGGCACTTGAAAAAATGTGATTTTAGCGCCCCAAAAAAAAAAAAAACACAAAAAAAACACAAAAATAAAGAAAAAAAAAAGGGCCTTGTAAATGTCTGCTTTGTCATCCAGGGCGGGTGGCGCGGTTTAATGTTTTTTGTTTTACAGATAAACTCAAAAAGAGTTTCATGCACAAGGACTCCATAGATTTTCATGCACAAGCACCCCCAGGTTCCTCTGCACCACAGCATGTTGCAATTTCTCCCCATTCAAATAATATTCCCTTTTACTGTTTTTTTCCACAAGGTGGATGACCTCACACTTTCCGACATTGTATTCCATCTGCTAAACCTTAGCCCATTAAGTGAACGTATCTAAATCTCTTTGCAGCCTCTCTGTGTCCTCTGCACAACCTGCTTTCCCACTAATCTTTGTGTCATCTGCAAATTTTGTTAAACTACACTCTGTCCCCTCTTCCAGGTCATCTATGCATATTGTAAACAGTTGTGTTCCCAGCACCGATCCCTGTAGCACACCACTAACAACCGATTGTCAACCCGAACAGGATCCATTTACCCCGACTCTCTGCTTTCTGTTCGCCAGCCAATTCTCTATCCATGCTAATACATTTCCACTGACTCCGCGTACCTTTATCTTCTGCTGTCACCTTTTGTGTGGTACCTTATCGAATGCCTTTATGAAAATCTAAATACACCACATCCATCGGTACACCTCTATCAACTATTCTAGTTATATCCTCAAAGAATTCCAGTAAATTAGTTAAACATGATTTCCCCTTTATGAATCCATGCTGCATCTGCTTATTTGCACTAGTTCTATCCAGATGTCCCACTATTTCTACCTTCATGATAGTTTCAAGCATTTTCCCTACTGCAGATGTTAAACTAACCGGCCTATAGTTACCTGCCTTTTGTCTGCCCCCTTTTTTAAACAGAGGCGTTACATTAGCTGCTTTCCAATCCGCTGGTAGCTCCCAAGAGTCCAGAGAATTTTCGTAGATTATAACGAATGCAGCTGCTATAACTTCCGCCATCTCTTTTAATAGCGTGGGATGCATTTCATCAGGACAAGGGGACGTGTCTACCTTGAGTCCCATTAGCCTCTACAGCACTACCCCTAGTGATAGTGATTGTCTCAAGGTCCTCCCTTCCCACATTCATGTGACCAGCAATTACTGGCATGGTTTCTGTGTCTTGCATTGTGAAGACCGAAGCAAAATAATTGATTAAGATCTCAGCCATTTCCACTTTTCCCATTATTAAATCCCCCTTCTCATCTTCGAAGGGACCAACATTTACTTTAGTCACTCTTTTCCGTTTTATATGTCGTTAAAAGCTTTTACTATCCGTTCTCTTACCACCCTTCTTTTTCACTGGAATATATTTTTATTGAGCACTATAAAAGAGCTCCTTAAAAGTCCTCCACTGTTCCTCAATTGTGCCTCCGTTTAATCTGTGTTTCCAGTCTACTTTAGCCAAGTCTGCCCTCATTCCACTGTTGTCCCCTTTGTTAAAGCATAGTACGCTCGTTTGAGACACTACTTCCTCACTCTCAATCTGTATTACGAATTCAACCATACTTTGATCACTCATTCCGAGAGGATCTTTTACTTGTTTCAATCATTGATATTCTCTTGAAATATGATGAACTTTTATCCCTATCTCTTTTATACACTGCATTTTAGGAGAATGGTTTCAAGTTTTAAGTGCTTATTGTTATGTATTCAACCAACATTGTCACCCATATATAATCTGACCTCAGTTGTACATTGTGAGAACAATGGCCACTCGGTGGTGAACTTGTGGGGCGTGATGTATAGGTGTAAACGACCCTGTTTTTGTCCAAAACTATACTCCAGGGCCTAAATGGCTCGCAGGCACTGTGATTGCCAAAGAGGGAAATAGGATTCTGGTAGTTTAAGTTACCAATGGACAAATCTGCCGCAAACACGTGGATCAAACAAAAATGAGTTTAGCAACCCCATAGACGAAGCAGAGGAAGAACACGATATTGAGTTCACTCCAGCACAGGAGACCGAAAACCGAAACCAAAGGGAGGAGAGCCCAGTCACTGTGGGCAATCCGGATAGGCCTGAGGCACCGCAAACAGCAGAAACTTAGGACAGCGCCCAACAACCGGAACCCCAACTCATGCGCTCTACAAGAGAGCGTAAACCACCAAAGAGACTCAACCTGTGATCCCAATAAATCTTTAGGGTGGGAGGTGATGTCATATATTCAACGAACATTGTAACCCATGTAAAACTGACAAGTTGTACACTGTGAGAACAATGACCACTAGGTGGTGAAATTTTGGGAGACACTCCTCACCTGGACCTTCAGGTATAAAAGGGGAAGCTCCACCCACTTTCATCACTTGAGTGTTGAGGAATAAAGGACAGGCCACAGACTGACCTTCTCTCAAGAATGGGCCTCGTGTGCATTTATACTGTATAGTAAGGACGTATCAATGGCGACGATAAACTGGGATTTAAACCACGCAGCATGGCCACTAGTAGAACAGACGAGAGGTACTGTGTTAATTAATGGTTGGGACAGTGAATCAACATTGTTCAAGCGGCACACAGTTCTCCAGGCAGACAAGGGCAATCGGGCATGCCCCAACATGTCGTCGAACTCAGAGGGTGAGTTCGACAGAGATAATGGCAAGCAGAACGGCGATTCACACCATTGCAAGGATCAATGTGGCCAGTAATGGGGCCATCAAGACCTGTTAATGGAATACTAAAGGACAATCAGGAACGATTGACTATCAAGGGACATTTTGTTTCCCACAACAGCTCATGTTGGAGGCATGGAGGCACAAACTCAGCCGGAGTTTGCAGAGATGAGCGAAAAACCTACAAATATTGCAGAAATGAACGTTGGGGGAAATCGCTGGAAGCTGAAGTTCAGTAAGTTCATGTGGAGCACGTATACAGTTCTTACACCAGGACGCCACCGATTATGATGAAAGTTCTCCTCAGTGGCATCCCTGTTTCAATGGAGCTAGACACGGGGGCCAGCCAGTCCCTGATAGGTATCAAATAGTTTGAAATGTTGTGGGCGTCCGAGGCTAGTAGGGCCAAAATTATCACCGATTGACGCACAGCTACGAACATACACCAAGGAGAATATTCCGGTGCTCGGCAGCTCCACGGCAGTCGTGACCCACAAAGATTCGGAGAACAGGTTGCCACTCTGGGTTGTCCCGGGGGACGGTCCAGCACTACTGGGGAGGATTTGGCTTGCTGTCATATACTGGAAATGGGGCGATGTCAATGTTATTTCCTCTGTGGAGCGAGTATCATGCTCACAGATCCTGCACAAATTTGACTCGTTATTTCAACCCGGCATTGGCTCTTTCATGGGGGCTAAGGTAATGATTCACATAAACCCGGAAGCCTGGCAAGTACAGCACAATGCCAGAGGGGTGCCGTACGTGATGCGGGAAAAGATAGAAGGTGAATTGAACCGCCTGCTGAGGGAAGGCTTCATCTTCCCAGTCGAATTCAGTGACTGGACGAGCCCGATTGTACCGGTGCCCAAGGCGGATAGGTCGGTCAGGATATATTGTGAATACAAGGCCACCATCAATCGGGTGTCCCTCCATGACCAGTAACAGCTACAGAGAGCGCAGGACCTCTTTGCGACGCTATCCGGTGGCAAACATTTCTCAAAATTGGACCTGAGCTCAGCTTACACGATCCACGAGCTGGTGAGTGAGTTGAAGAAGCTGACCACCATCACGACGCACAAGGGGTTGTTTGAGTGCAACAGATGTCCGTTCGGGATTCGCTCGTCCGCCGCGCTCTTCCAACGAAATATGGAAAGCCTCCTCAAGTCGATTCCAGGGACGGTGATTTTTCAGGTCAACATCCTCATCACGGGTTATGATACTGAAGAACACCTCCACAACCTGGAGGATGTGCTACGCAGACTGGACCGGGTAGGGCTGCGACTGAACAAGGTGAAGTGTGCTTTCCTATCTCCAGAGGTAGAATTCCTGGGGATGAGGGTAGGAGTGGACAGGTACAGCCCGAGTGTGTCCAAGTCGGAAGCGATCCCGAGAGCATCCAGACCCCGTAACACGACGGAGCTGCCTTTGATCCAGGGGCTCCCGAACTATTTCGTAACTTTCTTCCCAAATTGAGCACGCTGCTCGAGCCTCTACACGTGCTCCTACGCAAAGCTTGCGAATGGGTCTGGAGTGAAAGCCAGGAAAGGGCTTTTAATAGAGCACACAATTTGTTATATTCTAACAATCTGTGAACGCAATCTGACCCATGTAAGAAACTTGTGTTAACGTGCGAATGGTCGTCCTATGGTGTCGTGTGTGTGTTGCAGAATGTCACTGCCAAGGGTCAGTTACAACCGGTAGCTTCTGCCTCCAGAAGTCTGTCCCAGGCAGAAAGTGGTTACGGGATGGTAGAAAAGGAGGCGCTCGCATGCGTATATGTGGTGAAGAAAATGCACCAGTACCTGTTTGGCAGGAAATTTGAGCTGGAGACAGATCATAGATCCCTAAAGTCCCTTTTGGCCGACAACAAGGCCATAAGTGCAAACGCATCGGCCCGCATCCAGAGGTGGGCACTCACGTTAGCAGCCGATGACTACACAATTCGGCACAACCGGGCAGCGAAAACTGCTATGATGCACTCAGCAGGCTCCCACTAGCCACCACTGAGGATGCTACCGAGCATGCTTCTGAGATGGTCATGGCTGTTGAAGCTTTCGGAAGCGAAGGCTCACCCGTAACAGCCCGTCAGATAAAAGTCTGGACAAATAAAGGCAAGCTATTGTCTCTAGTCAAGAAATGTGTACTGAATGGCGACTGGGCAGCCACGTACAGGGCATGCCGTGAGGAATTTAAAACATTTCAAAGATGCAGGGATGAACTTTCGATTTAGGGTGATTTCCTACTGTGGGGAAACCGCGTAGTCATGCCCCAGAATGGCAGAGAGATGTTCATCAGAGAACTCCACAGTGAGCATCCGGGCATTGTCATGATGAAGGCAATTGCCAGGTAACATTTTTTTGTGGCCAGTGATAGATGCAGATCTGGAACTTTGTGTTCGCAGGTGCAACACGTGTGCCCAGCTGTGCAAACGCCAAGGGAAGCCCAGCTTAGCCCCTGGCCATGGCCCTCAAAGACTTGGTCACGCATCCATGTGGACTATGCAGGTCCTTTCATAGGAAAAATATATTTGGTTGTAGTAGACGCCTACTCCAAATGGATCGAGTGTGACATTTTAAATTCTTGCACATCTTCTTCCATGGTAGAAAGGCTACGAGCAATGTTCGCCGCCCACGGTCTACCGGCCATCTTGGTCAGCGACAATGGCCCGTGATTCACAAGCACTGAATTCCAGGACTTCATGGTAGGCAATGGAATTAACCATGTCAGAACGGCACCGTTCAAGCCCGCCTCAAACAGCCAGGTAGAACGAAAATTGCAGATAATCAAACAGGGCACGCTCAGAATCCAAGGGGGTTCCCTACAAAGCCACTTATCACGCTTCCTGTTGGCCAATAGATCCCGACCACACTCGCTCACAGGGGCTCCACCCGCAGAGCTGCTAATGAAAAGGACGCTCAATACGCGGTTATCCCTTATATACTCCACCATGAAAGACATTGTTGAGAGCAGGCGCCAGTCACAATATAACTACCATGACAGGAATGCGAGGCCGCGAAGTAAATTACCCTGTTTTTGTCCACAACTAGCTGCAGGGCCTAAATGGCTCGCAGGCAGTGTGATTGCCAAAGAGGGAAATAGGATTCTGGTAGTTAAACTGATCAATCTGCCGCAAATACGTGGATCTAACAAAAAGGAGGTACAGCAATCCCATAGAAGAAGCAGAGGAAGAACACGATAGAGAGTTCACTCCACCACAGGTGACCGAACACCGGAACCAAAGGGAGGAGAGCCCAGTCACTGTGAGCAGTCTGGATAGGCCTGAGGCACCGCAAACAGCAGACACACTGGCCAGCGCCCAACAACCGGAGCCCCAACACAGGCGCTTTATAAGAGAGTGTAAACCACCAGAGAGACTTAACCAGTGATCACAATAAGACTTTGGGGTGGGAGGTGATGTCATGTATTCAACCAGCATTGTAACTCATGTATAAAATGACAAGTTGTACACTGTGAGAACAATGACCACTGGGTGGTGAACTTGTGGGAGACAATCCTAACCTGGACCTTCATGCCTCTGCTGAATAAGAAAGGAGGGTTTGACGTTTGACGTTGAACAGACTGCACTGACCCCGGTATTTGTGAGCTCATCCTTTATATTCAGTGGTTTCTCGCCCTTTGATGGGCTGCAGTGTCGTGGATATCACGTTGGCCTCACACATGAAAGGACCCCGGTGGAACCGTTTTCTCTCACTGAAAGTTATCTATTTATTGAAGTGAAATAAAAAGCAATTAAGGAATAAGGGAGCCCTTTTGCCAAGGAGAATAAATAGCAAATAAAAACAGCTAACGCTGGTAATCTCTGCAGGTCAGGCAGCATTTGCCAGGAGACTAAACTTGCCTACGATTCTTCATCCACAGTAAGTTTAGGGAAATTCCAACGTCCTGGGCCCGTACAAAGTTTCTCCGGATTGCGGGATTTATGCATATCTTGCCCAGCTAATATCCTCAAAAACATTGCAGCTGAAAAAGCAAGCGAATAGCGTAATTTTACAGGTGTCAGTGTTTAACACCACTCATAACCACAATAAAATAAAATAAAATAAACACAATGTATTGTTAAAAACTCTGCCTTCTAATGTAAGTTTCTTTTTAACCCGAATTACAAAGCTTAAAAAAAATTGGAACAATCCTGGGGTTGAGGGTAGGAGTGGAAAGGATCAGCCCGACTGTGTCCAAGACGGAAGCGATCCAGAGAGCATCCAGACCCCGTAACACGACGGAGCTGACTTTGATCCAGGGGCTCCCGAACTATTTGGGTAACTTTCTTCCCAAATTGAGCACGCTCGAGCCTCTACACGTGCTCCTACGCAAAGCTTGCGAATGGGTCTGGGGGGACAGCCAGGAAAGGGCTTTTAATAGAGCACACAATTTGTTATGTTCCAACAATCTGTGAACGCAATCTGACCCATGTAAGAAAGTTGTGTTAACGAGCGAATGGTCGTCCTATGGTGTCGTGTGTGTGTTGCAGCATGTCACTGCCAAAGGTCAGATATAACCGGTAGCTTCTGCCTCCAGAAGTCTGTCCCAGGCAGAAAGTGGTTACGGGATGGTAGAAAAGGAGGCGCTCGCATGCGTATATGTGGTAAAGAAAATGCACCAGTACCTGTTTGGCAGGAAATTTGAGCTGGAGACAGATTACAGATCCCTAAACTCCCTTTTCGCCGACAACAAGGCCATAAGTGCAAACGCATCGGCCCGCATCCAGAGCTGGGCACTCACGTTAGCAGCCGATGACTATACAGTTCGGCACAACCGGGCAGCGAAAACTGCTATGATGCACTCAGCAGGCTCCCACTAGCCACCACTGAGGGGGCTACCGAGCATGCTTCTGAGATGGTCATGGCTGTTGAAGCTTTCGGAAGCGAAGGCTCACCCGCTATTGCCCGTCAGATAAAAGTCTGGACAAATAAAGGCAAGCTATTGCTCTCGTCAAGAAATGTGTCCTGAATGGGGACTGGGCAGCCACGTACAGGGCATGCCGTGAGGAATGTAAAACATTTCACAGATGCAGGGATGAACTTTCGATTTAGGGTGATTTCCTACTGTGGGGAAACCGCGTAGTCATGCCCCAGATGGGCAGAGAGGTGTTCATCAGAGAACTCCACAATGAGCATCCGGGCATTGTCATGATGTAGGCAGTTGCCAGGTCACACGTTTGGTGGCCAGGGATAGATGCAGATCTGGAACTTTGTGTTCGCAGGTGCAACACGTGTGCCCAGCTGTGCAATGCGCCAAGGGAAGCCCCGCTTAGCACCTGGCCATGGCCCGCAAATCCTTGGTCACGCATCCATGTGGACTATGCAGGCCCTTCATAGGAGAAATGTGTGGGCATCCCATGAGGAATTTAAATAATTTCACAGCTGCAGGGATGAACTTTCGATTAAGGGTGATTTCGTACTGTGGGGAAACCGCGTAGTCATGCCCCAGATGGGCAGAGAGGTGTTCATCAGAGAACTCCACAATGAGTATCTGGGCATTGTCATGATGAAGGCAATTGCCAGGTCACATTTTTGGTGGCCAGGGATAGATGCAGATCTGGAACTTTGTGTTCGCAGGTGCAACACGTGTGCCCAGCTGTGCAATGCGCCAAGGAAAGCCCCGCTTAGCCCCTGGCCATGGCCCGCAAAGACTTGGTCACGCATCCATGTGGACTATGCAGGTACATTCATAGGAAAAATGTATTTGGTTGTAGTAGACGCCTACTCCAAATGGATCGAGTGTGACATTTAAAATTCAAGCACATCTTCTTCCATGGTAGAAAGGCTACGAGCAATGTTCGCCGCCCACGGTCTACCGGACATCTTGGTCAGCGACAATGGCCCGTGATTCACAAGCACTGAATTCCAGGACTTCATGGTTTGCAATGGAATTAACCATGTCAGAACGGCACCGTTCAAGCCCGCCTCAAACAGCCAGGTAGAACGAAAATTGCAGATAATCAAACAGGGGACGGTCAGAATCCAAAGGGGTTCCCTACAAAGCCACTTATCACGCTTGCTGTTGGCCAATAGATCCCGACCACACTCGCTCACAGGGGCTCCACCCGCAGAGCTGTTAATGAAAAGGACGCTCAAAACCCGGTTATCCCTTATACACTCCACCATGAAAGACATTGTTGAGAGCAGGCGCCAGTCACAATATAACTACCATGACAGGAATGCGAGGCCGCGAAGTAAATTACCCTGTTTTTGTCCACAACTAGCTGCAGGGCCTAAACGGCTCGCAGGCACTGTGATTGCCCAAGAGGGAAATAGGATTCTGGTAGTTAAACTGACCAATCTGCCGCAAATACGTGGATCAAACAAAAAGTAGGTTCAGCAACCCCATAGAAGAAGCAAAGGAAGGACACGATATAGAGTTCATTCCACCACAGGTGACCGAACACCGGAACCAAAGGGAGGAGAGCCCAGTCACTGTGGGCAGTCTGGATAGGCCTGAGGCACCGCAAACAGCAGACACACTGGCCAGCGCCCAACAACCGGAGCCCCAACTCAGGCGCTCTACAAGAGAGTGTAAACCACCAGAGAGACTGAACCAGTGATCACAATAAGATTTTGGGGTGGGAGGTGATGTCATGTATTCAACCAGCATTGTAACCCATGTATAAAATGACAAGTTGTACACTGTGAGAACAATGACCACTGGGTGGTGAACTTGTGGGAGACAATCCTAACCTGGACCTTCAGGTACAAAAGGAGAAGCTTGTGCACCCGCATTCATCACTTGAGTGCTAAGGAATAAAGGACAGGTCACAGACTGAACTTCTCTCAAGCATGGGCCTCGTGTGCATTTATACTGTATAGTAAGGACGCATCACTATGACTCCAGGAATCCGGTGCAACTTTTGTTAAAATTAACTGGACCGGCTATTTCACAGAAAACATTTTCTCAAGCATCATGTTTTTACATCATTCCCTGCTCGATCATTCTTCGGTGCAAAGTGGATGAACTGATCCTTCCCCACATTGAACCCCAGTAATCACAGTCAAGGGGAGATTTAATCGAGGTTTTCAGAATTATGGGGAAACTGTTCCCACGGGCAGGAGTGTCGGTAAAGGAGGACACATATATCAGATAATTGTTAAAAGGAAAAATCCGGGGCGGGGAATGTGGGGTGAGGAGATGTATTTTTAGCTGCTCCAAATCCTTATATGTTTATGATCTTATCACATTCCACAGGAGAACAAACTCGCCCCTGAGCATGGAAGAGGAGAAAACTCCAGAAAATATTCCCACCCGGTGAGCTTTCGCGTCTGCGGCGAACGTGTTAACCGCTACACTGTGGAAACATCTCCACTTTCAGAACCCGGTAAGATGGAAATGTTAAGCGAGCAGGTGAACTGCTGAATCCCAATTTTCAGCAGTTGATCGTGCTGTCAAATGAGTTTTGCTTCATGACTATAATGAAGAAGTTCGATTCAAACCCACACTACCAGAAAAAAATGCAAACTGTACACAGCACCTGAGACCGCTCGGCCATCCTGACTATTTAATGCTGTATGTGGCCATCTGCAGGTTGATTTTGAACTTTTGTGTCCTGTCACATGAAATAACTGAGGACAGCAGGCGTATCTCCGCCTGACACCGGGGAACCAGTGAGACAGACCTTGGAGCAAGGGTCTGGTTATTGCTAAACAGCAAAGAAAATATTAATTCAGGAATTATCCAAAAGCAATGTGACCTCGACGTGAAATAATCAGGGGCTCAGTATTTTCACAACTTAATGTTGCAATGTGAAACAATGCAGGAAATCAGTGGTGAAGATAAAAACCCACGGTGCTCATTTTCAGATTCAACACAGTAGCATTTGAAATAAAGTGAAATAATTTTACAGTGAAAAGATTTGGAAGTGTTGCTTGTATTTGTGCCTTTAATTAAATTTTGTGGCATCTGACTCCCGTTCATGCCTCTGCTGAATAAGAAAGGAGGGTTTGACGTTGAACAGACTGCACTGCCCCTGATATTTGTGAGCTCATCCTTTATATTCAGTGGTTTCTCGCCCTTTGATGGGCTGCAGTGTAGTGGACATCACGTTGACCTCACACATGAAAGGTCCCCGGTGGATCCGTTTTCTCTCACTGAATGTTATCTATATATTGAAGTGAATTAAAGAGCAATTAAGGAATAAGGGAGCCCTTTTGCCAAGGAGAATAAATAGCAAATAAAAACAGCTAATGCTGGAAATCTCTGCAGGTCAGGCAGCATTTGCCAGGAGACTAACCTTGCCTCCGATTCTTCATTTACAGTAAGTTTAGGGAAATTTCAACGTCCTGGTCCCGTACAAAGTTTCTCCGGATTGCGGGATTTATGCATATCTTGCCCAGCAAATATCCTCAAAAACATTGCAGCTGAAAAAGCAAGCGCATAGCTTAATTTTACAGGTGTCAGTGTTTAACACCACTCATAACCACAATAAAATAAAATAAAATAAACACAATGCATTGTTAAAAACTCTGCCTTCTAATGTAAGTTTATTTTTAACCCGAATTACAAAGCTTAAAAAAAATTGAAACAATCTTGTTTTTTTCTAATGCGTTTATTAACTTTAATTTCAATTAATTTTAATTCTGTGAAGTCTATTTTTTATTATTTCTTAGTATGTGTATGAATAGCACTGAGAACTCTAAGGTATGCGAATCTCATTGCTATTAATTGGAAAGCTTTGAAATACGTATCTGATTGGCTGAGCATTCACACGTGGGATCCCTCCGGACGGGAGCGCGCTTCGCAGCGCGAAAAGAGAAGGCCTCCCCAGCGGAATCCACGGTGCCTCCCAGAGCACCAGGTAGATTCGTAAAACATCTCCGGTTGGAAGGGAATTGCCCGCGGGAAGACTCCAACTGGAATTTTTGGGACAATATTCCAACACGGATTGTTTTGCAGACTTACAGTCTATATTTCAAAAACTGAACTGTAATAATTTCAGAAGCTTTAATCACAGATGACATTTTACACCCGATCTGACTGAACACACTCTGTGTTTAATGAGATTGGTTTAAAATGTTCATTACTCATAAGACAAGGAACTTGGGGTACTTACGTTCAATTTATTTCACAGCAAATATATTCTAAAATGATGCTTCCATCCAGGATTGAACTGGGGACTGGTCGTGTATGAAACGAATGTGATAACCGCTACACTACAGAAATCACTGCTTAATTCCCTGCCCAGAGAGAAGTGTTAAGCCAGAAGGTGGAATTCTGAATCCCTTTCTGCGAACAAATCTTTTCACAAACATTTCTCTGACTGAAGCTGCACAGGTCAGAAATGTTCCTTTCAAAGTCGTTAAACTCCCAAATTTCCATGCCCCCCGCATCTTCTGCATCAGAAAGCTCTCGTCGTGCCGACTCAATCCATAAATAACAAATAAAAATAGAATTGCTGGATATTTCAGCTGGTCAGACAGCATCAGTGTTTTTACCAGGAGACTAAGCTCGCCTCCGATTGTTCATCCACAACAAGTTTACACGTAATATAGAATCATGGAACGGTTATATCACGGAAGTAGGCCGTTCGGCCTGTCGAGCCCAAGCCGACTCTGAGCTAGTCCCACTCCTCCGGCCTTTACCCTAACCCCTGAGATACTTTTCCTTCAGATACTTATCCAAATCCATCTTGAAAGATAAGATTAATTCTGCCTCCGCCACCCTTTCAGGCAGCGCATTCCGGATCCTAACCACTCGCTGCCAAATGACCTCCTCCTGTTCCTATGTTCCTGTCTATAAAGTCTAGGAAACACGAGATCAATTCCTGCCACTCTCACAGCCTTTCTAAATATTGCACCATCATTCTATTCTCGAAAAACCAGCTCCTGAAGTATCGGCCAGCTGTGTTGGTTCGAGCTCTGGTTATGTTCCTAAGAAAACATCTATCACTGTGTGTCTGTAGTGTAGCGGTTATCATGTTCCCCAAACACTCCAAAGGTCCCCGGATCGAATCACTTTAAATTGGGGCGAATGCCGACTCCTGTTCCTAATTCTTAAGTTCTTGTGATTTTATGTCCTTTCACTGGAGAACAATTTCTCCCCTGAACATGCATGAGGAAAAAGTTCCAACACAATATTTCCATCCGGTGAGCTTCCCGTGTGTGAGGCGAACATGTTAAACGCTACACTGCGGACACTTCTCCACTTGCAGCACCAGGTCAGACGGAAATGTTTAGCGAGCAGTTGAACTGCTGAATCCCACTTTTAAGTACGTTGTCATGGTGTCAGAACAAATTCTAGATGAGCCTCCATTTGTCGGCGAAGGTTGAACTTGCGGTAAGAACTTTTGCAAAGAATGACTTGCATTTTTACGTGGCCTTTCAACAACTCAGGATATCCCCAAGTGATTTAAAGTCAATGAAGCACCGATGGAGCCTTGTAATGTAGAAAGATGGGCCCCAATTACCCCACACGCGTCTCAACACTTTCAGAAGCAGGAGAGTGTGCAACCGGGCTCAATAACATAAAGTAATAGGCTCATTAACTATTAAAGCCCATTATTAATCCTCTCGCACACCTCAATTATGTTTATGCAATGAATTGATGCAAACATCAATAACTGAACTTTAATGAGTAAAGGAACTTTAATCATTGCTGAAGTTTTATCCCCTATCTGATTTTACATACACTGTATTTGAGGAGAGTGAGTTAAAATGTTCATCGCTCATGATACAAGGAACCTGGCGTGACATTTAAAAGATTATTCTACAGAAATATATTCTCCAAATAATGTTTCTCTGCAGGCTCCAACCGGGGATATTTCACATGTGTAGCGAACGTGATAACCGCTACACGACGGAAACCTCTGCTTACACCTCGAAAAAACATATCCTGCAGCGCTGACTCACTTCGCAACAACAGATCAAAGCCACAAACAAACCCATCGTTTATTCCCACTTCCCCACCTCCACAGATACTGCCCGACCTGCTGAGTGTTTCCAGCATTTTTTCTTTTTACTGAGTACACAAACACGGGTATTCGTTCAAAATCAAACTGGAGGTGGCCACACACAGATTGAACAGAGGCAGAAGACAGACAGGATCTGGAAACACCGGGAAATGGGTCGAAGCCAACAGGCGAGTGGCTGCAATCGCCGACAGAGAGATGCGATTTACATAATCTCAGCTCACTCAGTAGATACAGCATGAGGCTCTTAATCTCAGGGTTGTGGTTTTGAGTCCCATGTTGGGCGAATCGTTATCGTTAAATTTTACGTCGCTTTCTCGGGCATACTTCATTAATGAACCGATCAGCTTCTTTTGCAGAGTGCTAACTGAGGGATAGTCGATCACTGAATAACTGGTTCTGTGCTTTGCATCTTAACTGTTAAACCATATCCCATTTTGCACACTACTTCAGGCATCTGATTCAGAATGTTTATTGGAACATGAACGTGCCCCTGGGGAAACAGTGAAAGAGGTTTTAGAGCAATGGTCGGGTTACTGTGAAACAGCAAACACAAAATCAATTCTGGAAGAACAACAGCTAAATTAACTGATTTGAACACACAGCCTCCTGAGCGGGAGTTCGACCCGTAACCGTTGCCCCACGATGTCGAGATTCTACAACAGATAAGAATCAAATAAGACTAATGTTAAGCTGGCCTTCATATCTAGCGAACTAGATCACCAGCAAGTGATCAGGAAGGCCAATGGAATCTTGGCCTTTATTGCAAAGGGGATGGAGTATAAAAATAGGGAAGTCTTGCTTCAGTTATACAAGATATTGGTGAGGCAACACTTGGAATACTGCGTGCAGTTTTGTTTTCCATATTTACGAAAGGATATACTTACTCTGGAGGCAGTTCAGCGAAGGCTCACTCGGTGGATTCTGGAGCTGAGGGTGTTGACTTATGAGGAAGGTTGTTTAGATTGGGCCTCTACTTATTGGAATTCAGAAGAATAGGTGGTGGTCTTATCAAAATGTATAAGATTATGAGGGTCTTGACAAGGTGGATGCATAGAGGATGTTTCCAATGGTGGGGGAGACTAGAACTTGGGGGCATGATCTGAAAATAAGGGGCCACCCATTTAAAACTGAGATGAGTAGAAAGGTCTTCTTTTAGAGGGTTGTAAATCTGTGGAATTAACTGCCTCAGAGAGCTGTGGAAGCTGGGACATTGAATATATTTAAGACAGAAATCAATAATTCCTTAAACGATAAGGGGTTATGGGGTTACGGGGAACGGGCGGGGAACAGGAGCTGAGTCAATGATCAGATCAGCCATGATCTTATTGAATGGCGGAGCAGGCTCGAGGGGTGGTATGGCCGACTCTTGTTCCTATTTCTTATGTTCGTATAACTGGGACACAAGGGGACAGGTGTTGTGTGCAGCTAGCCAAAGCCCTGGATAGACCTCACTTGGCGGACTGTGTTCAGTCTCTCCACGAAGGCTTCGCAATCGTCCACTTCTGAGAAATTCTCCAAGATACCAACTGTTCCTTGCATTTTTGCGTGGTTGTTCATTGCCTCGTCGACAATTGATATGCTCATAATAAAGGATGAAATTGAGTACTGTGAACAATAGTAAGTGTGACATTTGCTCTTTTAATTAGACTCGAGAGTGCAGGTACCTCATGGATGGTCTGCTTATATACCGTGCGACCAAGTGATGCTGGGATACCTTGGGACACAACAGGTAGGCCCTCTGGTGGTCGTGTGATACAGGTTGCCAATGCTTAAATACATAACATAAGGTGTGTATAGAAATTAACCATCAAAAGCCCTGTATTTACCCACAGGGGTTTCCGGCAATTTTCTGATCGCAAAGTGCTTTCAGTCCTTGTCCTTAAAATTACAGACGCGGAAATTGGGGAGTTTAATGCCTTTGAAAGGAGAACATTGTTGTTTGGTGCAGTTCCGGTCAGATAAATGTTTGTAAAAGGAACGTTATGCAGAGAGAGGGATTGAAGATTTCAGCTTAATGCTGAACACTTCTCTCTGGGCACTGAGCTAAGCAGCAGCTTCTGTCGTGCAGAGGTTATCACATTTCTCTCACACGTGAAAAGTTCCTCGTTCAAGCCTGGGCAGAAACATTATTTCTCAAGCAAAAACTTGTCGGCAATAAAATTGAAGAACAGCTGTTTTGAATACATTCTTTCATGAGCAATGAACATTTAAAACCAGTCTCCCCAAATACAGAGTGTGTAAAATCAGATAGGGTTAAAACTTCTTCAAGGATTAAAGTTTCATTTATTATTGAAGTTCAGTTGCTGAAGTTTCAACTGTCTCAATTCGCATTTCTTTCGTTCTGTGAAACAACACGATTGTTTTATATCAGCAGCTCTTAGCTGCATTTGAAAACCGCAAACAACGTATTAATTATTCTCTCTTCCCAAGTTCCACAGCTCAGAGGATTATTGTCCATCCCTGGGATGCAAGCTACCTCAGACCCGGGCCAAAGCTCCCCGTGCACCGAGCACAGGCTCAGGAAAACCCCGGTAGAGAGGATATCCCAGTCACTGGGCCTTCCAGCAACACTGAACAAGCGCCCGATCTGAAACGTTCCAGAGTAATAGCTTGGAACTTCAGCATCGAACAGTAAGGAGGGCCGAGCGATCTCAGGCGCTGCTTACATGTCCCTCATTTCGCATTTATTTCATTGTGCAAAAGAAGAACATGGGTTCATTCATGAGGTTTTCCTCTGAAAGCAACAAAAAAGTTTAAGGAAATGTAATCGCCCAAAGTTGCGGCTCTATCTCACGACTCTGCAAGTAAGTGTCTCATGCTCTACCGACTGGGCTAGCCAGGCTTCGCAACATCTACCCTGTCAATCCCGTTCAGAATATTATACGTTTTAATGAGATCACCTCTCATTGTTCTAAACTCCAGAGCGTATCGGCGTATTCTACACAACCTCTCACCATAAGACAGTCCTCTCATCCCAGGAATTAATCTGGTGAACTTCCGTTGTACCACCTCGTAGGCAAGTGCATTCTTCCTCAGATCAGGAGAACAAAACTGTGCGCAGTACTCCAGGTGTCGTCTCACCAGGGCCCTGTACAATTGTTGCAAGACTTCCTTACTCTTGTACTGTGGGCTATATATTAGGTATTATCAGCCGAATATCCTGTTTTTCTGCTGATCCAGTTGTACAAAAAGTTATTAAAATTCGAGTCGCTCAGCAACTGGAGTACCTGCATCTCCAAGTGGATGTCTCACTACCAGAACTTTAACCCTGCAAGTACTGTGAACCGACTGCTGCCTTTATAGGCAGGGCTGCTGCTAGCAGTCTCTTTCAGGGAATAGAGAACAGAGCCCGGAGTCCCACATTCCTGAGTCCACCACATTGGGCCAACTGGCCAACCGCATGCTGGCGCTGAAGAGGAAATCACAGGGCCCACCAGTCCAGCTGTAAAGACTAGACTTGTAATATCTCTAACATGAAGGGCCACCTCCAGCGAATATGCAAGAGAAATCGTACTCACCGAGTCGATGAAGAGTTGGCCGATCATCTGGTGTCCAGCGACAATGAGGTGTACGGAGTGTTTACCTGCACCACCGAAAGTTCCCCTTTGAAAAAGGAAGTTGAAATCAACTATGATCCAGTCACGATGGAGGTGGACACAGGGGCGAGCCAGTCACTGATGAATCAGGCGTCCTTTGAGAAACTCTGGGACAATCTAATCGAACGCTCTAAAATGATCCCGATCGAAGTGTAACTGCTCAACTTCACAAACGATACATCGCAGTGGTTGGCAGCGTGGATGTCCAGGTGTCCCATGGCGGCGCGATGCACAGGTTACCTTTGTCGATCGTTGCTGGGGATGGTCCAAACCTATTAGGAAGAAGGTGGATGAAAAAGATTACTTGGAGCTGGGAAAAGCTTTAACCTCCAGCGATCGACGTCCTCCGCGGCCCCAAGTTGGATCCAGCACAACACCTGAAAAACCAACCTCCCAACTCGACGTGAGGCGACGACACAGACCGCTCAACCGAACGGCGAGATGATCCAGCCGAAACGACCTGACCTCACCTTCCACGCTCCGGTGGCAGGACTCCAGAGGAAGAAAATTCACGTGGAAGGTAACTTCCCAGCTTCCGTGGCTGAATCTATGGAGAAAAGGATCACCGCAGCCTACCTCATGGAGAGAAAGAAGATGGCGTCCGAACAACGAGGTGAAGAGCCTGAAGTCAAGATGGCGACAGCCAGATCACAAAGGAGCAACAAGTGATGCCGAGCGGCGAACCGGATTGGGTAAAGATTTCAAGACCCTCTTAAAGGAGACCGGTAACACATCACAATTAAAGGGACAGTTCCACTCTTAATACAGCGATGATGGTGATACATATGTAAAAGATGTAACTGACAATTTCAAGTTTGTATATGTAACTAATCATGATGAGTCGGGCGATTGCGGTCAGAACCAATGTATTGTCAGAATAAAGGAAGTGATGACATGCGATTTACATGCTAGCCGACAAAACCAAAGCCGTCAGCACCTAGGTCCAGCGATGATGTAGCCTGCCCCTCCGAGACTAATGTGTTGCCCCAGGGAGTGTGCCGACACACAGAGGGAGCATTCCAGCTGCAGGGCCAGTGATCAGCGGACGGCAAAGGCACCACTACTGGTACCCTGACCCCGATCGGCTCTACCGCTCTGGCCACCAGGGCCAGTACTGGGAGCAAGCGGATAGCACCCTCCTGCCCTCCCAACGGTCCATGGGATGACAAGGCTCCCACTATCGCTGAAGAGCAGCAGGGAGACACCGCAGCCCTCAACGGAGAACACTCCTGTGGCTCTTCCCAACACTAGGCAACGGCAAAAGCTCTGAGACTCAGCCAGGTCAGCAATCTGAGTGCACCCAGCTTCCAGTGGACACAGCGCCGCCATCAGACAACCTGGACGCAGTCTGGTTACTCTGGAAGTCGTATCCTTACCCACATGCACCTACACAACCCAGGGGCAAGACTGTGATACCATGTATGTACCTTACCTGTAAAATGTATTTGTTCCACTGCTGCAGAACCCAAACAGTGATGTAACTAATCCGATGTTTTTTTTGTTTTTTCTATCTGTACAGGACTGCACATGCAAGTTTTGAGCCACACACATGATCAAAGTATTGGCGTGGGGTGATGGATGTATGTAGCCATGCACACACGTGCATCACACCCAGAACATACTCAACCCCCACTGCAGCTCTAACTATCCACTGCTGATCATTTCCCAATGTCGTGGCAATAAGGACTTGGATGTCCACAGGGAGAGAGCCAAGCCAAATCATTGACAAGGTGCAAGGGCTTTGGGCACTCAATTCTCGGGCCAGAGCACACAATGAAAAGCCCAGTGGCACAAGACTACAGAGAGAGTGATGTTGTGTATATATACTATTAGTATACTCCCTGTACACACAATGTACAGTTACATAAAACGACTGGATATATCTTCACACTTGATACACTATGCCTGTACCACCAAAGGGTGCAACTGGTGGAGACTTAGTGGTCACCTCTACACGACGGGTCACCGGGTATAAAAGGGATCTCACTATATTGTACCCTCACTCAGGAGCTGTAATAAATGGACTAAGGTCACCACATTTCAAGTACAATACCTTGCCTCATGGAGTCATTACTTGAGTGCTTACAGGCACAATAGAAAGAGATTAAACATTAAATGGTAGGACATTGAGAATTGTAGTGGACCAAAGCGACCTGGGAGTGCAAGTCAACATATCCCTTAAGGTAGCAGGCTCGGTGGATTAGCTGGTTAAGAAGTCATGCAGAATGGTTGCCTTTATTAGACGAGGCATAGAATACGAGAGCAGGTGGGTTATGCTTGAATATAAAACACTTTTTTGGCCACAGCTGGAGTATTGCGTGCAGTTCTCGTCAGCGCTTTACAGGAAGAATACTGTTATTGCACTGGAAACTTACAGAGGAGATTTCAAGGATGTTATTGCGAGTGGAGAATCTTAGCTCTGAGGACAGATTGGATATGCTGGGTTTGTTTTTCTTGGAACAGAGGAGGCTGTGGGGAAAGCATTATTGAAGAGTATACAATTACGAGGGGCCTTGATATAGTGGATAGAAAGGGCCTATTTCTCTTAGCAGAGGGGTCAACAAGTCGTTGGTAGAAGGTGTAGGGGGGATTTGAGTGCAAAACAGCAAAGAAAATATTAATCCCCGAATTATCCGAAAGAACAGTGAACTCGACGTGATCTGGTGTCAGACGCGTTACCGTTGCGCCACGAGGTCTATACAGCACATAGGAAATGTTTGTCTTTCTGAAGGTTTCACAATACAAGAGCTTTAAAATCCCCGCCCATTCTCACCGGGTGTCAGATGCAGCGCTCACCTGCCAGTCACCGTATGTTTTTTTGTGAAACTTTTGTGCTGCTTTCATGGGAAAGCATCATTAATTAACCCATCACCTTCTTTTGCACAATGAAAGAAATGCTAACTGAGGCAAAGTCGATACTTCAACCATTTTCTTCTGTACTTTGCATAGAAACATAGAAAACATAGAAAACAGGTGCAGGAGTAGGCAATTCGGCCCTTCGAGCCTGCACTACCTTTCAAGATGATCACGGCTCATCATTCACCTCAGTACCCCTTTCCTACCTTATCTCCATACCCTTGTTACCTTTAGCCGTAAGGGTTACATTTAACTCCCTTTTGAATATATCTCACGAACTGGCCTCAACAACTTTCTGTGGTAGAGAATTCCACAGGTTCAGATTTCTCTGAGTGAAGAAGTTTCTCCTCATCTCGGTCCTAAATGGCTTACCCCTTGTCCATAGACTGTGACCCCTGGTTCTGGACTTCCCTAACATCGGGAACATTCTTTCCGCATCTAACCTGTCCAATCCCGTCAGACCTGTATTTGCTTCAATGCGATCCCTTCTCATTCTTCTAAATTCCAGTGAATATAAGTGTAGTTGATCTAGTCTTTCTTTAGATGTCAGCCCTGCCTTCCGGGAATCAGTCTGGTGAACCTTTTCTGCACACCCTCAATAGCAAGAACGTCCTTCCTCAGATTAGGAGACCAAAACTGCACACAATATTCCAGGTGAGGCCTCACCAAGGCCTGCACCCGCGCACATACAGAGGCTGAACTCCAGGATTTAGTCGACGTACTTACTGAAGTGTATGAAAGCATGGGCCTTACGCTAAACATCCGTAAGACAAAGGTGCTCCACCAGTCTGTCCTCACCGCACAGCACTATCCCCCAGTCATGAAGATCCACGGCGCGGTCCTGGACACCGTGGACCACTTTCCATATCTCCATAGCGACGAGATCCAACACAGCCTCCATGCGCCAGTGCAGCGTTCGGCCGCATGAGGAAAAGAGTGTTTGAAGACCAGGCCCTCAAAATTGCCAACAGGCTCATGGTCAACAGGGCTGCAGTTATACCTTCCCTCCTGTAAGACTCAGAGACATGGACCATGTACAGGAGACACTTCAATTTTCTGAAGAAATATTACCAACGATGTCTCCGCAAGATCCTACAAATCCCCTGGGAGGACAGACGCACCAACATCAACGGCCTTATTCAGGCTAACGTCCCCAGCTTTGAAGCACTGACCATACTCGATCAGCTCCGCTGGGCAGGCCACATAGTCCGCATGCCAGTCACGAGACTCCCAAAGCAAGTGCTCTACTCGGAGCTCCTTCATGGCAAACGAGCCAAAGATGGGCAGCAGAAACTCTACAAGGACACCCTCAAAGCATCCCTGATAAAGTGCAACATCCCCATTAACACACAGGTGTCCCTTGTCCAAGACCACCCGAAGTGGAGGAAGTGCATCTGAGACAGCGCTGAGCACCTCGGGTCTCAATGCCGAGTGCATGCAGAAATCAAGTGCAGACATCAGAAAGAGCGTTCGGCAAACCTGTCCCACCCATCCCTTCCCTCAACGACAGTCTGTCCCACCTGTGATCGTGTCTGTGGCTCTCGTAATAGAGTGTTTAGCCACCAAATAACTAACTTTAGTAGTGGAAGCAAGTCTTCATCGATTGCGAGGGACTACCGATGCAGATTCCAAAATTTGTGGAAACCCCACAGTGTTTGGACTCACTGAAAAGGAAATTTGATTTGGAACTATTCAACATAAAGTTTGGGATCCTAAAAAGCATATGGAAGAAATCTACGAGTCTTAACCAAGTTTGGGATTTTAAAAGGCATGTTTGGGCCTGTTGGGAAAGCTGCAGTGACAGAGGGGTATGATTTAGAATTTGGATATTGTAGCTAATCATTTTGTCTTGGGAAGCGGTTTAACTGAAGTCAGGCCCCAAGAAAACATTAGCATTTAAACAATCGAACACGGAAGAAATTTTCCACCTCACCCACATTACCCAAATATCAGATACATATTCCAACACCTTTTCAACATGTATAGAAATATCTGGCTCAGCCCAGACTTTCCGAAGCCAAAGCAGTGCTATTACAATGGACAAGAGTTCATTGGTTCATAAATAAGGAGTCTCGCCATCCCAAAGTCTATCAACATCAGATTCAACATTGAATCAAGTCTCAGTTAGCTAGCCCGCCAAAACGTCTACAAAGAAGACCACTTAAAATCAATGGGCAGCAAAACTTAAACAAAAGAAACATTAGATTTGTCACGAAGATTAAGCAGCTTCTCAGAGTATAACTGGGGGCCTATTGTATCAAGAGCAATCTATTTTCCTGACCATTACTTTGGAACAACAAGATCAAGCTCGATAGCACACGGCGAGAAAATACAGGAAGAGACATCACGACATCGGAGAAAAGAACTTCAAAAAACCAATCAGTGGAACATCAATACCAACTGACTTGGCAACAGCCAACAACCGGACCACCGCGACCGACGAAACTAACCTGGAAAATCAACCGCCAAGAAAACCGGGGTCCACGCAAGTTTTCCAAACTACAATTTGTGCCAAGACTGTCCAGTCGGTAAAAATTACCTAAAGAACTTAACACCCTCTTGATGACAAAGGAAATTGGGTACCCGCCAGAAATAAATCCAAAATGTGGCCAACCGCATCAGCGGACTCACCCCAACTGGCTTCAATACACAGCAGAAGTCTTCTACCAAGTCCGGCGTATGGCAAGGCAAACCGGCTTTAACCAAAGAACCCCGAAACCGTGAAACAGCCCTAGCTGTCAAAGGAACGATGTGGTGAGCATGAATCCCTGGAGCCCGAGAGTTTGACCAAGTCAACATAGAAACATAGAAAATAGGTGCAAGAGTACGCCATTCGGCCCTTCGAGCCTGCACCACCATTCAATATGATCATGGCTGATCATTCAACTCACTACCCCTTTCCCACTTTCTCTCCATACCCCTTGATCGCTTCAGACATAAGGGCCACATCTAACTCCCTCTTGGATATATCCAATGAACTGGCATCAACGACTCTGCGGCAGGAAATTCCACAGGTTAACAACTCTCTGAGTGAAGACGTTTCTCCTCAACTGAGTCCTAAATGGCCTACCCCTTATCCTAAGACTGTTCTGGACTTCTCCAACATCGGGAACATTCTTCCCGCATCGAACCTCTTCCGTTCCGTCAGAATCTTATACATTTCTATGAACTTCCCTCTCATCCTTCTAAACTCCAGTGTATAAAGGCCCAGCTGATCCAGTCTCTCCTCATATGTCAGTCCAGCCATCCCTGCAATAAGTCTGGTGAACCTTCGCTGCACTAACTCAATGGCAAGAACATCCTTCCTCAGAATGGAGATCAAAACTGAGCACAATATTCCAGGTGGGGCCTCACCAAGGCCCTGCACATTTGCATTAAGACATCCCGCTCCTATGCTCAAATCCCCTAGCTATGAAGGCCAACATGCCAATTGCCTTCTTCACCGCCTGCTCTAGCTGCATGCCAACTGTCAATGACTGTTGAAACATGACACCCAAGTCTTGTTGCACTTCGCCTTTTCCGAATCTGCCACCATTCAGATAACATTCTGCCTTCGTGTTTGTGCCACCAAAGTGGATAACCTCACATTTATCCACATTACATTGCATCTGCAATGCATTTGCCCACTCACCGAACCTGTCCAAATTACCTTGCCGCCTCTTAGCATCCTCCTCAAAATCATACCGCCACCCAGTTTAGTGTCATCTGCAAACGTGGAGATATTACACTCAAATTCCTTCATCCAAATCGTTAATGTATATTGTAAAGAGCTGGGGTTCCAGCACTGAGCCCTGCAGCGCTCGACTCGTCATTGCCTCCCATTTCGAAAAGGACCCGTTTATCCTGACTCTCTGCTTCCTGTCTGCAAACCAATTCTCGATCCATGCCAGTACATTACCCCCAGCACCATGTGCTTTGATTTTGCACACCAATCGCTTATTTGGGACCTTGTCAAAGGCCCTTTTAAAGTCCAAATACACCACATCCACTGGTTCTCCCTTGTCCACTCTACAAGTTATATCCTCAAAAAATTCCAGAAGATTTGTTAAGCATGATTTTCCTTTCTCAAATACATGCTGATTAGGACAAATCATGTCACTGCTTTCCAAATGCGTTGCTATTTCATCGTTAATAATTGATTCCAACATTTTCCCCACTACTGATGCCAGGCTAACCGGTCTATAATTTCCAGTTTTCTCTCTCCCTCCTTTTTTAAAAAGTGGTTTTACATTAGCTACCCTCCAGTTCATAGGAACAGATCCAGAGTCGATAGAGTGTTGGAAAGTGATCACCAATGCATTCACTATTTCCAGGGCCACATCCTTAAGTACTCTGGAATGCAGACAATCAGGCCCCGGGGATTTGTCGGCCTTCAATCCCAATCAATTTCCCCAACACAATTTCCCACCTAATAAGGATATCCTTCAGTTCCTCCTTCTCACGAGACCCTCGGTCCCCCAGTACATCCGGAAGGTCATTTGTGTCTTTCTTCGTGAAGACAGAACCAAAGTATTTGTTCAATTGATCTGACATTTCTTTGTTCCCCGTTATTAATTCACCTGAGTCCGACTGCAATGGACCTATGTTAGTCTTCAACAATCTTTTTCTCTTCACATATCAATAGAAGCTTTTGCAATCAGTTTTTATGTTCCCGGCAAGCTTCCTCTCATAATCTATTTGCCCCCTCCTAATTAAACCCTTTGTAATCCTCTGTTGAATTCTCAATCACTCCCAGCCCTCAGGTGTGCTGCTTTTTCTGGCCAATTTATATGCCTCTTCCTTGGTTCTAACACTATCCTTAATTTCCCTTGTTAGCCACGGTTGAGCTTCCTTTCCTGTTTAATTTTTACTCCAGACAGGGATGTACATCTGTTGAAGTTCATCAATGTGATCTATAAATGTCTGCCATTGCCTATCCACTGTCAACCCTTTAAGTATCATTTGCCAATCTATTCTAGCCAATTCACGCCTCATGCCGTCGAATTTAGCTTTTCTTAAGTTGAGAACCCTGGTCTCTGAATTACCTGTGTCACTCTCCATCTTAATAAAGAATTCTACCATATTATGGTCACTCTTCACCAAGCAGGAATCCCTGCAGCCCTAGAGTTTGACCTAGTTAGAGAGTAAGTTGGAGTTAGGAGATATTTCTGCTGTTTCTATTCCCTGCAATCCAGTATTCCCATTGTTTAGAACCTTTTTGTAAGATTTTACAGTTTTATTGGAGTATATTTGTGTTATTTGCTTTCTTGAATAAAGCCCATACCTTTTTTGTGCAAAACAGTTGTCTGCTGTACTTTATCACACTCTGATTAATAAATCCAAGGTAGAGAACCAGGGAGTGGGAACGACTTGAAACAGTTCTGGTCAGGAAGGCAAGATGACAGACCCACCACTCCCTACAGAATGGCGACCGCGGCAGGACCTTGGTCAACAGGGTGTGATGCAGTCGGCACTGTTTTTGAGGAAAGAAGCAAAATGGAAGAGAGGATTTCCTCTTACATATTCAAGGAAGTCAATACAACAAAGAAATGGTACTGAACCTGTTGCGCGCTAAGCGTGCTGTGGACGCTGCAGCCAAATGGACTGAGAGTAAGAACCGTAAGCGCTCTGTGGAGAAAGCAATGTGGTAAGTCTATCTACACCTCCTGGATCAGCAACAAGCACGTCACAGCACTCCACCCATTTAGTAATTCACTAACCTCGTGCCAGCTCCGCCTAGCTTCTGAAGCCTGCACTGTTTACGAGGGTTCCAATTGCACTCTCATGGGAATAGTAGTGATGATGCCGGTCATGGGTGGGATTCCCCGAACCGCACCGGTATACAGGGTGGAGAACATTGGGGTAATTAAAGGGGGTGCACACGTTCATTTCACAGCGGTCCCTCTGTATGTCATAAAGTGGGAGCATTCTATGACAGGTGCTCTCCTCTCTGCGAAATGGAGCCAGGGTGTACACATAATATTGTGTCCCCAGCACTCGAACACGTATTCGAAACTACAGTGCGGGTTTAAAGCTGCTGGTGCACAGCCTAACAACTGGACCATGGAGGTAATTGCACAAGACCATGTTCCTCCACAGGTTGGGACATATTGTGTCACCACCAGTGCACCCCACTACATGCATGGACAGCACATCTGGTGTCCGATGAGTGAAAGCAATTTTTGCTTTAAACCTGAGGCAGAAGTTCAAGTGGCCCAGGAATGTATTGTTGCCATTCCCGAACCCTCCACTGTTCACCTCACTGTCAGTGAAAACATCACCAACCTGCAGGATTAAGTCACACATTTTGGTTAAGAAGTCCCCTCTCTACCCGAACATCTTTCCGCCATATTGAAAGCTGTAGAAGTATCACAGAAACATTTCTATACTCGAGAAAAAGAAACTATTTATATAGGGGGCGACATTTCAGAGATCACAGTTCCAACCTGGTGGGATATTTTCAGAAATATAGAGGTCCCTCCCTGGATCAGAATAGCATCCCACGTTTTAGTTCTCCGCAAGTTCGTGATGATTTTTTATTTCTGGTGTACAACCTGCAGGCTGAGGGACCGAGGTCGTCGATCCCGGCACCAGAGGGTGCTGGACGAGCCCGAACAGTACTTAAGGAATGTATCAGGGAGGGAAACACAAAATATGATAGAACACTGCGGTAAAATCGCAGATACCCGGTGAGGTCGAGTTTAGATTCCACCTGCTGTAAAAACACAGAGGTCACAAAGGCTTTTACTGTGTGTGTATTACTGTGTATTTTTGTGAAACTGGAGTAATGGACGGGTGTTGGAACCTCTCTACGCTGTAATGTAACTTATGACTATATTTACCTGAAAACAGTGATACAATTCAAGGGCGAATGTATGTTTGGGTTCAGCTCGGTAATTACAGGGGAAGGTTCATTAGAAAGTAAATTTAATTTGGGAATATCAACCAGAAAGTTTGAGATCCTAAAACGCTTATGGAAGAAATCGACGAGTTTTTAACCAAGTTTGGACGTTTAAAGCTGAATGTTGGGACTGCAATGAAAGGTGTGGGGTCAATCTCTAAAAGGCCAGTTTGGACATTGGAGCTAATCGAATTGTCTGGGAACTGTTTACCCTCGAAACCTGCCCCCAGAAAACATTAGCATTTAAACAATCGACCACGGAAGAAACATTATCCACCCCAACCACAGGAACCAAATGTCACATACATATTCCATCACCTTTTCAACAGGCATCGAAATATCTGGCTCAGGCCAGACTTCCCGAATCAAAGAGTAGTGCTATCACAATGGAAAAGAGCTCATCAATTCAGAAAAGTCTATCAACGCCAGTTTAAAATCTAATCAAGTTTCAGTTAGCTGGGCTACAAATCTTCAACAAAAGAAATGTTAGATTTGGTGCGAAGGTTAAACAGGCTCTCAGAGTATAATCAAGAGAGCTATCTCTATTCTGACCATCACAGAAAGAACTTTTCTGACCAAGCACTTTGGAACAACAAGATGGAGAGCACATGGCAAGAAAACGTAGGAAGAAACATCGCAATATAGGAGAAAATAATTTGCCCCAACTGGCTTCAATACGCAGCAGAGCTCTTCTGCCACATCCGGGGTACGCCAAGGTAACCCGGCTACAACAAAAGAACCCCGAAACCACAAAACAGCCCTAACTGTGAAAGGAGGATTGGTGAGCACTATCCCTGTTGCCCTAGAAACTAACTTAGTTCGAGAGTAAGTGGGAGGTGGGAGGTATTTCTATTGTGTTTACTACCTGTAACAAAGTATTCCCCATTGTTCAGAACCTTTTGTAAGATTTTACAGTTTTATTGGTGTGTCTTTGTGTCATTTGCATTCTTGAATAAAACCCAAACAGTGGTCTGCTGTACTTTATCACACCCTGATTAATAAATCCAGGCTGGAGAACCAGGGAGTGGGAGTGACCCACAACCGCTTTGGTCAGGAAGGCAAACTGACTCCACACACCATCCCCTCCACTATTTCACACTGTTCATCACAGCTTCTACTTCAGTTTTGCCAGGTAAAAGGTGCGTTGGCATTCTAATGCATTAAAGCAAAATGCTTGGCATGAAAACAAAATTCAACATTTTGTCAAGTTAGTGAGTAGGTGACGAGGTTTGGGGTTGATGTGCGTCTCTTTCAATCTTTGAAATTTCACCAAGCAGAAAAACGGTGAATCCAACTCTCCCTGTAAGCATTTTGTTCACGTTTAATCACAGGAATATCCGCAGTCAGGAGCTGAAAAGTAATAAAAACCTAATACCGGCTTCGGGACAGTAAGGAAGTCTTGCTACAATTGAACAGGGCCGTGGTGAGACCACACCTGGAGAAATGCGCACAGTTATGATATCCTTGTCTGAGGAAGGATATACTTGCCTTGGAGGTGATCCAACAGAGGTTGACCAGATTGATTCCTGGGTTGACAGGACTGTCTTAAGTTGAGAGTTTGTGTAGATTATTCCGATACTCTCTGGAGTTGAGAAGAATGAGAGGTGATCGCATTGAAACGGACAATATTCTGAAGGGGACAGACAGGGTAGCTGTTGAGAAGCTCGGCTACATCAGTCGGTAGAGCGTAATCTGAGGATCGTTAGTTTGACCCCACATTGGGCAATTACTTTTCCTTAAATTTTATGTTGCTTTCACTGGAAAACATCATTAATGAATCGATGATCTTCTTTTCCACAATGAAAGAAATGCGAACTGAGGGAGAGTTGATAATTTAATCATTTTTTCTGTGCTCTGCATAAGAACACAAGAACCAGGAGCAGGAATCGACCATTTGGCCATTCGAGCCTGCCTTCTTTAGCACTGAAACAAATTATAACCGTGTTTTTAAATGAGCAGTGCAAGATATTTAGAAGGCGCCTTTCAATG
The DNA here is from genome assembly GCF_044704955.1 of Pristiophorus japonicus. Classification (NCBI taxonomy): domain Eukaryota; kingdom Metazoa; phylum Chordata; class Chondrichthyes; family Pristiophoridae; genus Pristiophorus; species Pristiophorus japonicus. Next base: position 1,835,572 of record NW_027254374.1, read on the forward strand.
CTTCACAAAACCATTCCTTTCGTGAGAGCCACCCGGGAACAATTCCCAGTTCAGGAAATAACTTTGATATCACCATTTGTTATTGAAGTGGAGTAATTTTATGAAGTTAGATGTATGTCCCAAAGGACTGCGGAATGGTGTCAAATCAAATGAGTTTTTAATTAAAAACAATGTTCGTCAGGAGTGGGATTCAAAACTATATCTCCAGAAGAGACTGCGATCTGAATGCAGCACATTAGACCGCTCGGCCATCCTGACTGTTGGATGTTTCAATTCCAAGTTATTACTCTGGAATGTTTCAGACCGGGCGCTTGTTCAGTGTTGCGGGAAGGCCAAATGAACGGGATATCATTTCCGCCGGGGTTTTCCTGAGCCTGTGCTCGGTGAACAGGGAGCTTTGGCCCGGGTCAGAGGCAGCTTGCATCCCAGCGATGGACAATAACCCTCTGAGCTCTGGAACTGGGGAAGAGTTAATAATTACTGAGTTGTTTGCGGGTTTAAAATGCAGCTTAGACCTGCTGGTATAAACAGGTTGCGTTGTTTAGCAGAATGAAAGAAATGCGAACAGGCACAGTCGAAACTTCAATATCTGAACTTTCGTAAATCATGAAATTTTATTCCTTGAAGAAGTTTTATCCCCTATCTGATTTTACACATTCTGTATTTGAGGAGATTGTTTTTAAATATTCATTGCTCATGCGACAATGTACCCGGGACTGCTTCTGTTCAATTATATTGCAGACAAATTTTTGCTTCAAAAATAATGTTTCCGCACGGGCTCGAAACAGGGAATTTCGTTCGTGAATCAAACCTGATAATAGCCACTCTACGGAAACTGCTGTTTAGGTCAGTGTCCAGAGAGAAGTGTTACGCAACATGCTGAAATGCTCAATCCCTCTCTCTGCAAAAAGTTCCTTTCACAAACATTTCTCTGACCGGAACTGTACCAAACAACAATGTTCTCATTTCAAAGTCATTAAATTACCCAATTCCCATATCTGCAATTTTAAGGACAAGGACTGAAATCGCTTCGCGATTAGAAAATTGCCGGAAATCCCTGTGGTTCATGACAGGGCTTTTGATGGTTGATTTCTGTACACACCTTGTGTGATGTATTTAACCCTTGGCCACCTGTATCACACCACCACCAGAGGATCTGCCTGTTGGAGTCCCAACGCTTCGCTGCATCCATTGGGAGCATGGTATAAAAGCACTCTGGAGTCTTATTAAAGGAGCTGATGTCACACTTCCTCATTGTTCACAGTACTCAGTTTCATTCTTTATTATGAGCGGATCAATTGGTGACGAGACAACGAAGAACCATGCGAAAATGCAAGTAACAGTTGATATTACTTGATAACAGCACAGCTGTCAATGGTTGCGGAATATATTCGTGCAGCCAAAACGCACATTGCCCACCTGGAACTGCACGGCACCGAATCCTCTGAGAAAAATAATTAAAGGATTTGTCCATGAATGGGCTACGATCCACCAAACTTGCAGTTCATATCTGAACGGACTGATCCATTGCACCACAGAGACTGATAGATCCACATATTCCAAGACATCCCTGTGATATCTTCAGAGAACACAGCACACACAGCTTCCTGACAGGCAGGCTGCTCTCTCGGAAATCTCCGGAAAGAGCCTGTTCTGTTGAATGATTAACCATACAGTTGCAGTACACAATACGTCCACATCCACAGTGTGGAGCTACAAGCATTACATGCTTACAGACATTACAATCGCAAACTAGGGTGTCAGTCTGTTAAAGCTTCAGATTGCTCTGACCGGGATGGAACTTTTTCACTCTCAGTTGTACTTTTCCTAAATAAAGGGTGGGACATTCATTGTGGATGTGTGGAAGCAGTCTGGTCCCGCACACTGCAGACACTTCCATGTCACCGCCAACCAGTTCTCCCGCAGCCGGTGTGATCTACCTTCCAGCCTTCCGGTGCTTTGTCTGTGATGAAGTATCCTGATTGTCCCGAAGCCGGTCATCAACAGGGTTTTATGTTATTTCGGTAATTTTTACCTGCTGGACAGTCGAGGCACAAATTGTAGAGTGGAAAAATTGCGTGCACCCCGGTTTTCTTGGTGGTTGATTTTTCTGGTTGGGTCCGTCGGTTGCGGTGGTCCGGTTGATGGCTGTTACCAAGTCAGTTGGTATTGATGTTGCACTGATTGGTTTTTTGAAGTTCTTTTCTCTGATGTCGTGATGTCTCTTCCTTGGTTTTCTCGCTCTGTGTTCTCGATCTTGATCTTGTTGTTCCAAAGTACTGGTCAGAAAAATAGGTTGCACTTGACACGATAGGCCCCCAGTTATATTCTGAGAGGCTGATTAATCTTCGTGCCAAATCTAACGTTTCTTTTGTTTGAGTTTTGCTGTCCATTGATTTTAAATGGTCATCTTTGTCTACGTTTTGGCGGACTAGCTAACTGAGACTTGATTCAATGTTTTAATCTGTTGTTGATAGACTTTGGGATGGCGATACTCCTTCTTTTTGAACTGATGAAATCTTGACCATTGTAATTGCACTGCTTTGGCATCGGGAAGTCTGGGATGAGCCAGATATTTCTATACATGTTGAAAAGGTGTTGGAATATGTATGTGATATTTGGGTCATGTGGGTGGGGTGGATAATGTTTCTTCCGTGGTCGATTGTTTAAATGCTAATGTTTTCTGGGGGCCTGACTACGGTTAAACAACTCCCCCAGACAAACTGATTAGCTACAATATCCAAATTCTAAATCACACCCCACTGTCACTGCAGCATTTCCCCACAGGCCCAAACATGCATTTTGAAATTCCAAACTTGGTTATGACTTGTAGGTTTCTTCCATATGCATTTTAGGATCCCAAACTTTATGGTTAACAGGCCCAAATCGAATTTTATTTTCAGTGAGTCCAAACACTGTGGGTTATCCATGAATTTTGGAATCTACGTAGGCAGTCCCTCGGATTCGAGGAAGACTTGCTTCCACTCCGAAAGTAGTTCTTTGTAGGCTGAACAGTCCAATACTAGAGCCACAGTCCCTCTCACAGGTGGGACAGATAGTCGTTGAGGGAAGAGATGGCTGGGACAGGTTTGCCGAACGCTCTTTCTGCTGTCTGCACTTGATTTTTGAATGCACGTAGCGTTGAGACTCGAGGTGCTCAGCGTCCTCTCGGATGCACTTCCTCCACTGAGGGTGGTCTTGAACCAGGACTCCTGGATGTCAGTGGGGATGTTGCACTTTATCAGGGAGGCTTTGAGGGTGTCTTATAGATTTTCTGCTGCCCACCTTTGGCTCGTTTGCCATGAAGGAGCTCTGAGTAAACCACTTGCATTGGAGTCTCGTGTCTGGCATGCCGACTGTGTGGCCTGCCCAGCGTAGTTGATCGAGTATGGTCAGTGCTTCAAAGCTGGGGACTGTAGCCTAAATAAGGTCGTTGATGTTGGTGCGTCTGTCCTCCCAGGGGATTTGTAGGATCTTGTGGAGACATCGTTGGTGATATTTCTTCAGCAACTTGAGGTGTCTATTGTACATGGTCCATGTCTCTGTATCTTACAGGAGGGCAGGTATTCCAACAGCCCTGTAGACCATGAGCTTGGTGGCAGTTTTGAGGGCCTGGTCTTCAAACACTCCTTTCCTCAGTCGGCCGAAGGCTGCACTGGCGCATGAAGGCTGTGTTGGATCTCGTCGTCGATGCCTGCTCTTGTTGAAAGGAGGCTCCCGAAATATGGGAAGTGGTCCACGGTGTCCAGGGCCGCGCCGTGGATCTTGATGACTTGGGGGTAATGCTGTCCGGTGAGGACAGGCTGGTGGCGGACCTTTGTCTTACGGATGTTCAGTGTAAAGCCCATGATTTCATACGCCTCACTAAATACGTCGACTATATCCTGGAGTTCAGCCTCTATATGTGCGCAGAAGCAGGCCTTGGTGAAGCCTCACCTGTAATATTGTGTACAGTTTTGGTCTCCTAATCTGAGGAAGGACGTTCTTGCTATTGAGGGAGTGCAACGAAGGTTCACCAGACTGATTCCCGAGATGGCAGGAGTGACATGTAAAGAAAGACTGGATCAACTCGGCTTATATTCACTGGAATTGAGAAGAATGAGAAGGGATCGCATTGAAATAAATACAGGTCTGACGGGATTAGTCAGGTTAGATTCATTAAAAATGTTCCCGATGTTGGGGAAGTCCAGAACCAGGGGTAACATTCTAAGGACAAGGGGTAAGCCATTTAGGACCGAGATGAGGAGAAACTTCTTCACTCAGAGAATTCTGAACCTATGGAACTCTCTACCACAGAAACGTGTTGAGGCCAGTTCGTTAGATATATTCAAAAGGGAGTTAATTGTGGCCCTTACGGGTATGGAGATAAATCAGGAAAGGGGTACTGAGGTTAATGATCAGCCATGATCATATTGAATGGTGGTGCAGTCTCGAAGGGGCGAATGGCCGACTTCTGAACCAGTTTTCTATCTTTCTTTCTTTCTATGTTTCTATGCAAAGCAAAGAAACAAATGGTTGATGTATCGACTATGCCTCAGTTTGCATTTCTTTCATTGTGCAAAAGAAGGTGATGGGTTAATTAATGATGTTTTCCCATGAAAGCAACACAAAAGTTTCACAAAAAAACATACGGTCACTGGCAGGTGAGCGCTGCTTCTGACACCTGGTGGGAATGGGCGGGTATTTTAAAGCCCCTTGTATTGTGAAACATTCATGTAGACAAACATTTCCTTTCGGCTGTATCGACCTCATCGCGCAACGGTAGCGCATCTGACCCCAAATCACGTCGAGGTCACTGTTCTTTAGGAGAATTCGGGAACTTATATTTTCTTTGCTGTTTTGCAATAACCAGACCCTTGCTCCAAGGTCTGTCTCACTGTTTCCCCGGTATCAGGCAGAGATACGCCTGCTGCCATCATTTATTTCATCTGACAGAACACAAAAGTTCAAAACAAACCTGCAGTTGGCCACCTACAGCCCTATATAGTCAGGTGGCCGAGCGGTCTAAGGTTGTGTGTTCAAATAACAATCTCTTTTGGAGGTGTCGGTTCACATCACACATCTGACATTTCCGGCTTTTCATCATTAAGCGAAACTCATTGTTTGACAGATCGACCAACTCCGAAAAAGTGTGATTTTGCAGTAAACCTGCTCGCTCAACAATTCCGTCTGACCTGGTGCTGAAAGTGGAAATGTTTCCGCAGTGTAGCAGTTAGCACGTTCGCCTCAATCGCGCAAGCTCACCAGGTGGTAATATTTTATGGAGATTTCTCCTCATGCATGCTCAGGGGCGAGTTTGTTCTGCTGTGAAAGGTCATAAGATCATAAACATGAAAGAATTAGGGGCCGGAGTCGGCCATTCGGCCTATTGAGCCTGGTCCACCATTCAAGAAGATCCTGGCAGTTCCTCGACAGCAACTTTAAACATCTGGGGCGGAGTCAACAGGCGCCTGGCTGTAATAAACGACAAAAATTTGCATTTTGCAGAAGCCCAGCTAACTCAGTCTGTAGAAGATGAGATTCTCAATTTCAGGGTCAGAGGTGCGAGCCCCAAGTTGGGTGATTTTTTTTCATATAATTATAGAATCAGAAGGTTATTGCACGGAAGGAGGCCATTTTGGCCCATCGTGACCGTGCCGGCCAACAATAGGCTATCCAGCCTAATCCCACTTTACAACTCTAGGTCCATAACCCTGCAGGTTACGGCTCTTCAGGTGCACATACAAGCACTTTTTAAATGTGGTGAGGCTTTCTGCCTCTGTCACCCTTTCAGGCAGTGAGTTCCAGGCCCACAAATCTCTGCGTGAAGAATTTTCCCCTCAAATCCCCCCATACACCTTCTACCAATGACTTTAAATTTATGCCCCATGGTTGTTGACCCCTATGCTAAGGGAAATGGGCCCTTTCTATGCACTCTATCAAGGTCCATCATAATGTTACACACCTCAATGAGGTCTGCCCTCAGCCTCCTCTGTTGCAAAAAATTCAAACCCAGCCGATCCAATTTGTCCTCATAGCTAAGATTCTCTACTCCCGATAACATCCTCGAAATCTCCTCTGTAATTCTCCAGTGCAATCATAGTATTCTTCCGCTAAAGCGCTGACGAGAACTGCAGGCAGTACTCCAGCTGTGGCCAAACCAGTGTTTAATTTTCAAGCATAACCCACCTGCTCTCTTATTCTGTGCTTCGGTAATAAAGGCCAGCATTCGGCATGTCTTCTTAATCAGCTTATCCACCTTGCCTGCGACCTTCAGGGATCCGTGTACATGCACTCCCAGGTTGATCTGTTCCTCTACTATTCTTAATGTCCTACCATTTAATGATTAATCACTTCCTATTGTGTCTGTTAGCACACAAGTAATGACTCCATGAGGCAAGGTATTGTACTTGAACTGTGGTGACCTAAGTCCATTAATTGCAGTTCCTGAGTGAGGGTACTGTATGGTGAGCTCCGTTTTATACCTGGTTACCTGTCGTGTACCGGTGACCCAGAGGTCTCCACCAGTTGCACTCTCTCGTGATACAGGCATAGTGTATACAGGTTGAAGGTACATCCAGTAGTCTTATGCAACTGTACATTGAGTGTACAGACACAACATCACTCTCCCCTTAGTCTTGTGCCACTGGCCTTTTAATTGTGTGCTCTGGCACGAGAGTTGAGTGCCCAAAGCCCTTGCACCTTGTCAATGCTTTGGTTTGGCTCTCTCCCTGTCGACCCCCAAGTCCTTATTGCCACGACATTGGGAAATGATCAGCAGTGGAAGGTTAGAGTTTGCAGTGGCGGTTGAGAAGGTTCTGGGTGTGATCCATGTGTGTCCATGACTCTTTACATCCATTCCCCCCTTCCACTCATACATAGACAATGTGTGTGGCTCAACACATTCATGTGCAGACCTGTACAGTCAGAAAGATCAAAAAAACATGAGATAAGTTACATCAATGTTTCAGTTCTGCAGAAATGGACAAGTACATTTTACAGGTAAGGTACATACGTGGTGTGACAGTGTTGCCCCTGGGTTGTGTCGGTGCAGGTGGGTGAGAACACTCGTTCCAGAGTAACCAGGCTATGTCCAGGTTGTCTGATGGCGGCGCTGTGTCCCCTGTCAGCTGGGTGAGCTCAGATCGCTCACCTGGCTGAGTCTCAGAGCCTTTGCCTTTTTCAAGTGGTGGGCAGAGCCACAGGATTGTGTGGCCGCCCTGTCCTCCTTTGAGGGCTGCGGTGTCTCCCTGCTGCTCTTCAGCGATAGTGGGAGCCTGGTCATCCCAGGTCCCGTTGGGAGGGCAGGAGGGTGCAATCCGTTTTCTCCCAATATTGGCCCTGGTGACCAGAGAGGTAGAGCCGATCGGGGGCAGGGTACCGGTAGTGGCGCCTTTGCCGTCCACTGATCACTGGCCCTGCAGCTGGTATGCTCCCTCTGTAGGTGGCCACACTCCCTGGGATAACACATTTGTCCCGGAGGGGCAGGCTATATGATCGCTGGATCGGGTGCTGACGGGAGGTTGCCCTTGGTTTTGTCGGCATGCATGTAAATCACAGCATCGCACATCATCACTTCGTTTAATCTCACAACACATTGGTTCTGGCCGCAATCGCCCGACTTATCATGATTAGTTACATTTACAAACTTGAAATTGTCAGTAACATCTTTTACCTATGTCGCACCATCATCGCTGTATAAAGAGTGGAACTGTCGCTTTAATAGTGATGGGTTGCCGGTCTCATTGAAGAGGGTTTTGCAATCTTTACCCCAATCCGGTTCGCCACTCGGCATCACGTGTTGCTCCCTTTTGGTCTGGCTGCCGCAATCTTGACTTCTGGCGCTTCACCTCGTGATTCGGGCGCCATCTTCTTTCTCTCCACGACGTAAGCTGCGGTGATACTTTTCTCCCCAGGGTCTGCCACGGAAGCCGGGAAGTTATCTTCTGCATGAATTTTCTTCATCTGGAGTCCTGCCACTGGAGCCTGGAGGTGAGGTCGGGTCGCTTGGGCTGGATGATCTCGCCGTTGGGTTGAGCGGTATGTGTCGTCACCTCACAGTCGAGTTGGGAGGTTGGTTTTTCAGGTGTTGTGCTGGATCCAACTTCGGGGCCGTGGAGGACGTCGATCGCTGGAGGTTGGAGCTTTACCCAGATCCAAGTGATCTTTTTCATCCACCTTGTTCCTAAGAGCTTTGGACCATCAACAGCAACGAGCCACAAAGGTAACCTGTGCATCGCGCCGCCATGGAACACCTGGACATCCACGCAGCCAACGACTGGGATGTATCGTTTGTGTTGGTGAGCAGTTTCACTTCGATCGGAATCATTTTAGGTCGTTCGATTGGATTGTCCCAGAATTTCTCAAAGGCCGCCTGATTCATCAGTGACTGACTCGCCCCTGTGTCCATCTCCATCGTGACTGCAACATAGTTGATTTCAACTTCCATTTTCAACGGGGTAATTCTCGGTGGTTCAGGTAAACACTCCGTACACCTCATTGTCGCTGGAGTTCGGATGATTGGCCAACTCCTCATCGACTCGGGGAGTACGATTTCTCTTGCATATTCGCTGGAGGTCGCCCTTCCTGTTACAGCCTTTGCAAGTATCGTCTTCATAGCGGCACTGGTGGACCCTGTGATTTCCTCCACAGCGCCAGCATGGGGTTGGCCGGTTGGCCCCATGTGGCGGACTCAGGATTGTGTGACTCGTGGTTCTGTTCTCTGTTCCCCGAAAGAGACTGCTAGCAGCAGCCCTGCCTCTAAAAGGCACCAGTCGATTCACAGTACTTGCCGGGTTAGAGTCCTGCGGGTGAGACATCCACTAGGAATCGCAGGCCGAGATCATGAACGCCTTGCTCACGTTAATTGCCTTCTGCAGTGTGACCGTGGTGTCCGCAGAGAGCAGCCAGTGGAGAAGGCCCTCGTGGCCGATTCCAATAACGAAGATGTCCCTTAGTGCTTCGGTGAGGTGATCGCTCGAATCACATGGTGCAGCCAATCGTCTCAGGTCTGCAGCATGTTTTGCAATTTCTTGACCTTCGGGCCACCGTTGGGTATGGAACCGGTGTCTGGCTGTGAGGATGCTCTCTTTAGGTTTGAGCTGTTTCTGTATCAGCATTACGAGCTCCACATGTGTCATTGTCTTCTCTGGGGCTAGCAAATCCCTGACAAGCCAATAGACGGCGGGCCCACAACTGCTGAGCAGGATATCTCTTCACTTATCAGCCAGCGAGGCCGGGTCGTTTCCCGCCAGATCATTCGCAATAAAGTGTTCGAGCCTTTCCACAAAGGCCTCCCAATCTTCCCCATCTGCAAATTGTTCAAACGTGCCAAGGTGAGCAATTTTCGCTTGGAAAATCGTATTCTCCTCGCCCGTTATTGTGTCTGTAAGCACTCTCGTAATGACTCCACGAGGTAAGGTATTGTACTTGAACTGTGGTGACCTTAGTCCATTTATTACAGCTCCTCAGTCCGGTTACAGCATGGTGAGTTCCCTTTTATACCAAGTTATCTGTCGTGCACAGGTGAGCACGAGGTCTCCACCAGTTGCACACTCTGGTGGTACAAGCTTGGTGTACACTGTGTGAAGGTACATACAGTAGTCTTGTGTAACTGGGCATTGAGTGTATAGGATGTATACTTATTTTATACATGCACAACAAAGATCATCGGTTTATTAATTTTCCCGTGAAAGCAGGATAATATTTATCGATGATTTAATTTCTGCATTTAGAAAGACATGGGTTAATCATGGATATTCAGCATGGATTTGTTCAGGGAAGGTCGTGCCTGACTCACTAGATTGAATTTTTTAAGGAGGTAACCAAGAGGATCGATGAGGGTAGTGCGTATGATGTCGTGTGTAATGAATTTAGCAAAGCTTTCGCCAAGTTCCCACATGGAAGACTGTTCATGAAAGTAAAAGCCCATGGGATCCAGGGCAAAGTGGCAAGTTGGATCCAAAATTGGCTCAGAGGCTGGAAGCAAAATGTAATATTTGATGGGAGTGTTTTTGGGACTGGACGGATGTTTCAAGTGGGGTTCCGCAGGGCTCAGTGCTTGGTCATTTGCTTTTCGTGGTAACATCAATGATCTAAACTTAAATATAGGAGGTATGATTAAAACGTTCTCAGGTGACACTAAAGAAGGCTGCGTGGTTGATAATGAAGAGGAAAGCTGCGGACTGCAAGACGATAGCAATCAAGCGGTTAGGTGGGCAGAACAGTGGCAAATGGAGTTTAATCCTGAGAAGTGTGAGGTAGTGCATTTGGAGAGGGCTAACAAGGATAGAAACACACATTTAAATGGTAGGACACTGAGAAGTGTGGAAGAACAAAGGGACGTTGGAGTGCATGTCCACAGATCCCTGAAGGTAGTCGGCCAGTTGGAAAAGATGGTTAAGAAGGCTGACGGAATACTTGCCTTTATTGGCTGAGGTATGGGATAGAAGAGCAGGTAGGTTATGCTTGAAATGTATAAAACACTGGTTGGGCAACAGCTGGCGTGCTGCGTGCAGTTCTGGTCACCATATTTCAGGAAATACGTGATTGTACGAGAGGGTACAAAGGAGATTTACGAGGATGTTGCCAGGAGTGGAGAATCTTAGCTGTGAGGACAGATTGGATAGGCTGGGTTTGTTTTCATTGGAACCGAGGAGGCTGAAGGGAGACAAAATTGAGATGTATAAAATTATGAGGTTCCTAGATATAGTGGATCGGAGAGGGGACATCAACCAGGGGGCATATATTTAAAGTAATTGGTCGAAGGTGTAAAGAGGATTTGAAGGTAAAATTCTTCATGCAGAGATTTGTGGGGGTCAGGAACTCGCTGCGTGAAAGACTACCGGAGGCAGATACCACGTGAAAAACTAATTGGATGTGCACCTGAAGTGCCGTAACCTGCAGGATTATGAACTCAGAGCTGGAAAGTGGGATGAAGCTGAATCGCCTCTTGTTGGCTGGGGCGGAAGTGATGGGCCGAAATGGCCTCCTTATGTGCTGCAAGCTTCTATCATTCCATAATTATATGAAAAATAAATATCACACGTGGGTCTTGAAAACACGACCCGGAGATTAAAAGTCTCATAATTTACCGACTGAGCTTGCCAGGCTTCTGTCAAACATACTATTCTGTCACTGATTGCAGTCAAGCGCCTGTTGGCTCCGCCCCAGGTGTTTAAACTTGGTATCGAGGAACTGCCAGGATATTTTTGATTGGTGGACCAGGCTCGAGGGGCCGAATGGCCTACTCCGGCCACTAATCCTAACATGCTTATCATCTCATGACTTTTCACAGGAGAACAACTTCGCCCCTGAGAATATGTGGAGAAATCTACAGAATATATTCCCGCCCGATGAGCTTTCGCGTGTGAGGCGAACGTGTTAACCGCTACACTGGGGAAACATCTCCACATTCAGCACCAGGTCAGACGGAGATGTTAAGCGAATAGGTGAACTGCTGAATGGCACTTTTAATGAGTTGGTCTCGGTGTCAAACAATGAGTTTCGCTTAATGATTAAAAATAAGAAATGTCAAAAGTAGGATTAAAACACACACCTCTGGAGAAAACTGCGACTTAAACACAGCACCTTAGCCCGCTCTGCCATCCTGACTCTGGCGTAGCGTGTGTGGCCACCTGCAAGTTAATTTTGAACTTTTGTGTCCTGTCACATGAATTAAATGAGGGCAGCAGGCGTCTCTGTGCCTGACACCGTGGAAACAGTGAGGCAGACCTTGGAACAAGGGTCTTGTTCTTGCCAAAGAGCAAAGAAAATATTAATTCTGGAAGAACAATATCCAAAAGAACAGTGACGCCGACGTGATTTGAACACGCAACATTCTGATTTGGAGTCAAACGCGCTACCGTTGCGCCACGAATACGACAAAATAAACTTGAGATGCTCGTCTATATGAAGGTTTCACAATACAAGGGGCTTTAAAATCCCCGCCCATTCCCACCAGGTGTCAGAAGCAACGCTCAACTGCCAGTCACCATATGTTTTTTATTAAACTTTTGTGTTGCTTTCACGGAAAAGATTCATCAATTAACCCCTCAACTTCTTTTGCACAATGATAGAAATGCTAACTGAGGGACAGTCGCCGATACTTCAATCATTTGTCCTGTGCTTTGGAGAGTGGGCAGGGAATTAGTGCTGAGTCCATTTTCGGATCGGCCATGATCGTACTAAATGTCGGAGCAGGCTCGAGGGGCGTATGGCCGAATACTGCTCCCATTTCTTGTGTTCTTCTGCATGTTGACACATTTTACACACTGTATTGACGATGACACCAGGAATCTTGGCCAACTTTTGTCAAATTTTACAGTACCAGTTATTCCTTCCATGCACAGAAAATAGGATGAGGAAAGAAGATAAAATCCCATGTGCTCATTTTCAGATTCAACGCAGTAGGATTTCAAATAGAGTGAAAGAATTTTACAGTGTAAAATTTTAGAAGTGTTACTTGTATTTGTGTCTTTAATTAAACTTTGTGGCGTCTGACTCCCATTCATGCCTTTGCTGAATAAGAAAGGAGAGTTTGACGTTGACCAGACTGCACCGCCCCTGATATTTGTGAGCTCAGCCTTTATATTCACTGGTTTCTCGCCCTTTGATGGGCTGCAGTGTAGCAGATATCACGTTGGCCTCACACGCGAAAGGTCCACGGTGGATCCGTTTTCTACCACTAAAAGTTATCTATTTATTGGTGGAATAAAGAGCAATTCAGGAACAAGGGTGCCCTTTTGCCAGGAGAATAAATTGCAAAAAACACAGCAAATACTGGAAATCTCAGCAGGTACTGTAAAATTTGACAAAAGTTGGCCAAGATTCCTGGTGTCATCGTCAATACAGTGTGTAAAATGTGTCAACATGCAGAAGAACGCAAGAAATGGGAGCATTTGCTAGGTGACGAAACTCTCCTCCAATTGTTCCTCGATTGCAAGTATAACCATAATGTTTTGACCCAGGATCGAACGAGGAACTTTTCACATATAAAACAACTGGAATAACCACTACACTACAGAAACCTCTGCTACAGCAGACCCAACAGAGGGGAGCTGACCAGTGAGTTCCCACTGTGCTGATCGGGAATGTGTTGGCTCACGTGAAACAACTTCTGTCCCACACTGAAAGGTCACAATCCTTCTCCTCCGCTGCCCTTTACATAAATATCACGGATCAACCAGCCACCGTGTTCACTTCCACATCCACACATTGGGAAACAGAGGCTCCTACCGTCTCCCTGCGAACAGCGAACTCGCCCAGTTTGTAAAATCCGCAAAGGGCAGGAGAAGCCAGATAGTCTGTAAGCTCTCTCTATCAAAGAAAGTATTGGTATTCATGGTGATTAGAGCAATTATTAATCGTCTCACAGACCTCAATTATTTTTAGGCGATGAATTCATCGACAATTGTAACCAGGTTAGTGCGCCGGATCTTAACACCTCGACAACCAGGGAACAGGTATAATACATGTAGATATATTTATATATATTTATATATGAACCTGAATATCAACGGCTAGCTACCTAGACCTCATGGCGCAACGGTAGTGCATCGAACTTTGAGTGAGAGAAGTTGTTCCACAGTGACACCCATTTCATCTTTTGTTCCCTTTTAAACACTATAAACTGAGACAGGGGGAATATAAAGAGAAATAAAAGCCCAGGGATACAGACAAGAGGAAGAGAGAAGGGGAAAGATATTGTTCCCACCCAAAATTAATGCAGAAACTCATATGCTGCGCTCGGGGTGGCCAACCGCAGCCTGGATACACCACCGGGAGAACAGCAGCGGCAGGTCGGGGCCATAAAAATAATTGCGTGCGAACCTGGGAACAGTTTGGAGGTCCCGGGAGACGACTCCAGTGAGCAGCGCGAGCTGGTGCAGGAGGGCGGCGGCAGCGAGAGTGACGTCATCAAGGACTAGGTCGGTGATTGAAGCGTGGGCAGATCCAGCATGAGCGGCTAGATCGGGACGAAAAAGCGGCGAGAGGCTGTAGAGGGAAGTGATCGGGGCCCAGGGGAGGTTTGAGCTCGGGGCCAGGGTCCCAGGGGCAGCATAGACCAGCCCACACTGAAAAATGTGTGTGCACTAGGTCCATGCAGCAGAGCTGGTCTCCAGTCATCTTGGTTAATCCTTGCCACTGGACCAAGACCGAGCTCTGTCAAGCCCGTGTGATGGCTGGGGTGCAACGGCCACCACACATTAAAAAAATCCACGCACAGGCATCTTCCACCCTTCGGGATGTAGTTCGGGTCGTTCATTGAAACACCTGTGAACTCATCATTTTTCGGCGTGGAAGCAAGTCATCCTCGTTTCTAGGGACCGCCTATGATGATGATGATGGATACATTAACGTCCCAACAACTCATTGACTGCAGGAGTGGGACCGTGCGGCGCTTCAGAACACATGTCGAAAAGGCAAAGTCACTGATTCCGTCTCATGTGCTCCTCCGATCAAGAACAGCAACACACACAAAAAGTGCTTCAATAATGGTTACATCTTATCTCCACAAATGCTAAGTAGTTGGCTCGTTGGTCTCGGGGTATGATTTTTGTTTTGGGGTTGTTTCTTGAAATTTGCGAGAGATTCTGGGTTCAAATCCTAGACGAGCCTTGAATTTGCATTGAACATTTGAAAATAAGGACTAGCATTTCTCAGCGTCTGTCAGGAACTCCTGATGCCCCAAAGCGTTTGAGTTCCCTTTCAAATGTTGTTACGTCAGGAAAGATGTGCCCGAATCACCTCACACGAACCTCAACTCTTTGCAAAGGATTTCATTGAATCAAATAAGTTTGCAGCACGGAAGCAGGCCATTTCGGCTGATCGTGTCCGCGTCGGCCAACAAGAGGCTATCCAGCCTAATCCCACTTTCCAGCTCTCGGTCCATAACGCTGCCGGTTACAGCACTTCAGGTGCACATCCAAACACTTTTTAAATGTGGTGAGTGCTTCTGCCTCTACCACCCTTTCAGGCCGTGAGTTCCAGACACCTACAACACTCTGCGTGAAGAAATTTCCCCTCGAAATTTTATACCAATTACTTTCAATTTATGCCTCCTGGTTGTTGACCCCTCTGATGAAGAAAATAGGCCCTTTCTATCCACTATATCTAGGCCCCTCATAATTTTATACACCTCAATGAGGCCTCCCCTCATGCTCTGTTCCATGGAAAACAAACCCAGCTTATCTAATCTGTCCTCATGGCTAAGATTCTCCACTCCCGGAAGCATCCTCATCAATCTCCTCTGTACCAGCTTCAGTGCAATCATGTCCTTCCTGTAATATGGCGACCAGAACTGCACGCAGTACTCCAGCTGTAACCTAACCTGCCCCATCGACCCCATCTCTTGTATTCTATATCTCGGCGATTAAATGCAAGGATTCCATATTCCTTCTTAATCACCTCAGCTAGCTTCCCTGCTGCTTTCAGGAATCTGTGGACATGCACTCGCTGGATTCTGGGGAGGACCCAGCAGATTGGAAAACTGCAAATGTAAAACCCCGATATAAAGAAGGAGGCAGACAAAAATCAGGAAACTATAGACCAGTTAGTCTAACATCTGTGTTTGGGAAAATGTTGGAATCCATTATTAAAGAAGCAGTAGCAGGACATAGAAACATAGAAACATAGAAAATAGGTGCAGGAGTACGCCGTTCAGTCCTTCAATAAGATCAATGCTGATCATTCAGCTCATTATCCCTTTCCTGCTTTCCCTCCATATCCCTTGATCAATTCGCCATAAGGGCCACATTTAACTCCCTCTTGAATATATCTAACAAACTGGCATCAGCTACTCTCTGCAGCAGGGAATTCCACAGGTTAGCAACTCTCTGAGTGAAGAAGTTTCTCCTCATCTCAATCCCAAATGGCTTACCCCTTATCCCTTAGACTGTGACCACTGGTTCTGGACATCCCAAACATCGCAAACTGTCCAGTTCCTGCATCTAACCTGTCTAAACCATTCAGAATGTTCTATGTTTCTATGAGACCCCCTCTCATTCTTCTAAACTCCAGTGATCTCTCGATCCTTAGATTCCCCAAGACTCAAACAATCTATCTAACGCAGCCTTGAATATATTCAGAGGATCTGCATCCACAGATTTGTGGGGCAGAGAATTCCACAGATTCATAACCCTCTGAGTGAAGAAATTCCTCCTCATCTCTCTCTTAACTGGCCGACCCCTTAACCTGAGTCTGTGCCCCTGGTTCTAGACCCTCCAGCACGGGGTAAACAACCTCTCCGCATCTACCCTGTCAAACCCCTTCAGAATATTGTGTGTTTCAATGAGGTCACCTCACATTCTTCTAAACTCCGGAGAATATCGGCCCGTTCTACACAATTTCTCAACTTAAGACAGTCTTCTCATCCCAGGAATCAATCTCGTGAACCTCCGTTGTACCTCCTCCCAGGCAAGTATATCCTTCCTCAAATAAGGAGACCAAAACTGTGCGCAGTGCTTCAGGTGTGGTCTCACCACGGCTCTGTACAATTGTCGGAATACTACCTTACTCTTGTAATGAGGGCTATATATTAGGTACTATGGGGCGAGTGCCCTGTTTTTTTTGCTGATTCTACGGTTGCATAAAAAGTTACTAAAATTTTACAGTTGCTCGGCAACCATATTTGTATTTCCTTCAGTGTACTTCTTACCCTTCAATGGCTAGATTTTGCCCACGCAGGTTTGTTGGCGCACAAACCTCAAGTGCACGGACATTGTGCGCTGGAAACGGCGCGGGGAAAATCTCGCCCCATCCTGGCCGCTGTGTCGAGTCCCCGGAGTCCTGGCGTGGTGTCGATGGTGAAGTGGGGGGCGGAGCCAAATGCCAGCACCGAAAACACGGCCGGCACTTTCGCGCATGCGCAGTAGGGAGAGAAAACTTGGCACTCGGCCATTTTTAAACAGTGTCAAACCCGATGAAAAGCACAGCAGCTTCTCAGCTTCTCCGGTCGCTCGGAGGGCTCTCCCCCCGTCCGTCCCCGATAAAACGCACAGCTCCAGCAGCTGCAACGTCTCTGGTCCACAAGCTCACACTTCTCCGGTGTGTCTTCCCTCCTCTATCCCAGGGATACAGGGACCGAGTGTTGTGGAGCTAAGTTTGCTGATGATAGAAAGATGGGTAGGAAAGCAAATTGTGATACAGCAAAGTAAATCTCAATTTGGAAAAGTACAGTTACCCCGCCGTGATATAAATACGCAGCCTTCTGGTCTGTCGTCAGACACACTACCGTAGCACCACGAGGTCCACAGTGCAGAGTGCCCATGTTTGTATACATGAAGGTTCCTGAAACACAGTTTCAATGAAAGTGCGTTAAAATCCCCGGCCACTGCCAGCGTGTGTCAGACAGCATCAGAAGCAGTGCCCACCTGTCACTCGCCCTCTCAAGCCCGCTTTCATTACCTGCTGCCCGCGGACGGCAGCAAATCCAGTTCATCATCATCATAGGTAGTCCCTCGAAGTGAGCATGACTTGCTTCCACACAAAAAAGGGTGAGCTCACAGGTGTTTCAATGATGGTCCTAATATTCCAGGTCTTAACTGCATGTTGTCAGGTGGAAGATGGCTGTACGTGGATTGGTTTCATGTGTACTGGCCGTTGCAACCCAGCCATCACACGGGCTTGACAGAGCGAGGTCGTGCTCCAGTGGCACGGGTGAACCAAGACGACTGGAGACCAGCTATGCTGCACGGACCCAGTGTGCACATATATCGCAGCATGGGCTGGTCCGTGCTGTCTCTGCGCCTCTGGCCCTGAACTCACGCCGCCCCTGGGCCCCGATCACATCCATCCACAGTGTCTTGCTGCTCCTGCTTTACCTGAGCACGCTCCAATCACCGACCTGGACGTTGATGACGTCACTCTTCGCTGCCGTCGCCCTCCTGCACCAGCTCGCACTGTACCTTGCCGTGGTACACCACCATGCTGCTCACAGGCCGCCGCTCACCGCTCCTTTTATGGCCCCGATCTGCCGCTGGTGTTCTCACACAGGTCGAGGCCTCCACGCTGCTCACAGCAAATCCAGTTACACGCCGTGTCACCGCACAATTCTCAGCTGTGATGCGAAACTGACTATATTTAAAGCTATCGCAGAGGCTGCAAGCAATGTTCTCTGGTAGCCTAGTGGTTAGGATTTGGTGCTCTCACTGCCGTGGTCTGGGTTTGATTCCTGGTCAGAAAAGCATTTTTGCAGGGCAAGTTGACAATGATAATTCACGTCTGTGAAATACTGAATAATTATTTCAATCATCATTAATCCATCCACATGTGTTGCACACTGAAGTAAATACACATACGAACGACGGCCGAATTTTAATAACTTTTTATACAACCTTACAATCAGCAGAACAACAGGTCATTCGGCCCATAATACCTAATATATAGCTCACAGCACAATAGTAAGGAAATCTTGCAACAATGGACAGGGCCTTGATGAGTTCACAGTTGGAGTACGGTGCACTGATCTGAGGAAGGATACACTTGCTTTGGAGGTGGTACAACAGAGGTTCACCAGATTGATTCCAGGGATGACAACTGTCAGATGGTGACAGATTGTGTAGAATATGCCGATAGTATCTGGTGTTTAGAAGAATGAGTTGATCTCATTGAAACGGACAATTTTCTGAAAGGGATTGACAGGGTTGCGGTTGAGAAGGCCGGCTAGCTCAGCCGGTGGAGCATGAGATTCACGATCTCAGCGTCGTGGGTTCGAGTTGGGCGAATTATTTGCCTTAAACTTTATGTTGCTTTCACGGGAAAGCATCTTTAATCAACCCATGATCTTCTTTGCACAATAAAAGGAATGCGAACTGAAGGAGAGTTGATTATGTAATCATTGTTCTTTGATCTGCACAAGTTCGATTGATGTCCCAAAGCACTTCAGAGTGGTGTCAAAACAAATGATTTTGTAATTACAAACAATGAAGGTTAGGAGTGGGATTCAAACCCATGCCTCCAGAGAATACTGTGATCTGAATGCAGCTATTTAAACCGCTCGGCAATCCTGACTGTTGGATGTTGTTGTTACAAGTTATTACTCTGGATAGTTTCAGAATATGCACTTGTTCAGTGTTGCTGGAAGGCCCAGTGACCGTGATATCTTTCTCCCTGGGATTTTCCTCAGCCTGTGCTCGGTGTACAGGGAGCTTTGGCCCAGGCCTGAGGAAGTTTGCATCGTGCATCAGTGTACCCTGGAATGCTTTTGTTCAATTTTATTGCAGACATGTTTTTTTTCAACAACAATGTTTATGTCCGTGATCAAACTGGGGACTTTTCGATGTGAGGCGAACGTGAACGCCACTGCAATTCGCAAGCTGCTGCTTAGCTCAGTGCCCAGAGAGAAGTGTTCAGCAACAAGCTGAAATGCTCAATCCCTCTCTCTGCAAAAAGTTTCTTTCACAAACATTTCTCTGACCGGAACTGCACAAAACAACAATGTTTTCCTTTCAAAGTCATTAAACTCCCGAATTTACACGTCTGCAATTTTCTGGAACAGAAACTTTGCGATCTCTTTATTACGCTCTGCTAATTATCGATCTTGCTACGTAAAATGTGCGTTGGCATTGCAATGCATTAATTTAAAATTAATGAAAAGAAAATGCAACTTTTTGTCGAGTGCAAAAAATGCAGTTCCTGCATTCAAAAAGCATTGCTTTTTTTCATCCTACGGAATGCATGTTGCACAGATAATCTCAGCACACATTGTGCAGGCAAAGGCAGCATTAGACAACGAAGTGATTTCTCCTTCGCTGATATGCAGCAGATAACTGAAGGTTGAGCACACAATTTGACAACTCGACTTGTCGATCAAGCATCAGTGAAAAAGTCAAGAAAACTGACCACCAGCAACATGTGCATTTCACTTCTTTGTCCTAAATTTTCAGCAGCTGGCACAACATGAACTTGAATTACACTGAAATTTGAACTCAGATCACTGGATTCAAAGTCCAGAGTGCTCACCATTACACCATGGAACCAAGCATGCCAAAACATTTGAAATATTATTCGTCACAGACAAGGCACCGGAAGGCTGGATGGTAGATTACACCGGTTGCGGGAGAGCTGGTTGGCGGTGACATGGGAGTGTCTGCAGTGTGCGGGACCAGACTGCTTCCACACATCCACAATAAATGTCCCACACTTTACTTGGGAAAAGTAGAACTGAGAGCGGACAAGTTCCATCCCGGTCTGAAGATTTAACTGACTGACAACCAGGTTTTGGATGTCTTGCAGTGAGTATCTGTGGCGGAATGGTTTAGAGCATTTGGTTGGTAACTAAACGGTGGGTGGTTCAATCCCACATACGGGCGAAGCCTTCAATAGTTTTCCCCAGAGGTTTCAGTGCCACACAGTTCCAGGTTGTCATTGTGCATTTTGGCTGCACGAATATATTCCACAAACATTGCCAGCAGTGCTGTTATCCAGTGAGTTCCCACTCCAATACCTTTATGAGCATTCAGCTCAAGTTAAGCTATAACAATTTTTTTACATGGATCATGTTCCTCCATCCAGCCCACTCAATATAAATTAATTTATTATGTTTAAAGAAACTGGGGTAAATTGATTCTAATGATACATAAAAAGAACTGGAACTTCGGACTCAAGTGCACCTCCTATCAAGAATAGACGCACACAAAATCAATGGTTTTACAACTGAGTCATGAGCACTTACAATTTAAAGCTTTCTCATACAGCGTGTAAATGAGATAGGGATAAAAATTCATCACATCAAGCATTACGACACAGCGATGCAGCAATGCAGCATTCCCTGGTGGTCCAGTGATTAGGATTCGGCGCTCTCGCCACCGCGGCACTGGGTCGATTTCCGGCCAGGGAAATTGCACTTCCATCAAAATTAAAACCTGATAAGAAAGGATTGCATGCATCTCATATGGAAAAAGAAGATTCATTGATTTAAACATCATTAATTAATCCATTGTAGAACTTCAATCATTTATTTAGCCCTGAGTACGTGAGGAAATGTTATCCCTATCCCATTGTATTTTAGGAACAAGGTCCAGCCCCGGTATCTCCACCTGTGAAAGTAGGAAACTGCTGGAAATACAAAACAGGACGGGACGCCTTTGCAAAAAGTTAACCCGAGGTTACAGAATCTTTTCCTTCCCCTGCCATTTGCGGGACACTTGTTCCCCTTTAATTTTTCAGACTGACTGAGTTCACTAACCGCGGGGAGAGAGTAGGTGCCTCCGCGGCCCCACAGTGCTAACATGGAAGATAACACGATGGGGATGTCGGGTGGTGGGTGTGGATCAGTGACATGTTTGTGTAAAGGCAGTGGAGGAGAAGGATTGACCGCTGTCAGTGAGGGACAGAAGTTGTTTAAGGCGAGCCAACACATTCCCGATCAGCACAGAAGGCAATCACTGGTCAGCTGCCCTCTGCTGTACTTCTGGTCAGAGCGGTTTCCGCAGTGCAGCCATTATCACGTTTGCTTTCCACGCGAAAGTTCCCATGCAGGACGATTATGTTTAAACTTGCTGTGGATGAACAGCCATGGGCGAGTTTATTCTCCTGTCAAAAGGGCGACATTGGATTCTCCCTTATTCTTTAATTGCTCGTTATTTCACTTCACTAAAGAGATATATTTGGGTGAGAGAAATTGTTCCAGAATGTCGCCCACTTCATCTTTTGTTCCCTTTTAAACACATAAAATAAGGCCGGTGAATAACTACAGAAAACAAAGCAGAGGGATACAGACAAGAGGAAGAGAGAAGGTGAAATACTATCCCCACGCAGAACTAATGCAGAAACCACTCTGCTGCGCTCAGGGTGGCCACACGCAGCCTGGATACACTAACGTCCCAACAGCTCATTGACTGTCGGAGTGGGACCGTGCGGCGCTTCAGAAGACAGGTCGAAAAAGCAAAGTCACTGATTCGGTCTCATGTGCTCCTTCTGCCAAGAATAGCTACACACAAAAAATGCATTTATAAAAGTTACAACTTATCTCCAGGTTTGTCAAAAAGTGAGCTCGTTGGTCAAGGGGTGTGATTCTCGATTCTGGATTGTTACTTGAAATTTGCGAGAGATCCCGGTCGAGCCCATTATTCTGCCGCGAATTTTGAAAATGCATAGAACTTTTGCAATGGAGGACCTGCTTTTCTGCAGCGCGTCTCAGGAACTCATGACGCCCCAAAGCGCTTTATAGCCGTTGAGTCATGTTTAAAATTTTGTAGTGTGGGGAAAAATGTGCCCAAATCACCCCACACGAACATCAACTCTTTGCGAAGGAGTTCGGCGCAAATAATCGGGTGCCTCAGGGACTTGGACTGTCTTTGAATGAGTTCTCCTTGTACCTGCATTCAAGCTTGAAACAGCAACTGGGCTTCCATCGCACGGGAGCAGCGTGTTGTGGTGAGCGAGTAGGTGACGAGGTTTGGGGTTGATGTGTGTCGCTTTCAATCTTTGAAATTTCACCAAACGAAGATATGATGAATCCAACTGTCCCTGTAAGCTATTTGTTCGGGATTAATCACAGGAATATCTGCAGTCAGGAGCTGAAAAGGAATTAAAACATAAGTACGTCTTCGGGACAATCAGTATACTTTGTCACAGACAAGGCACCGGAAGGCTTGAAGGTAGAGCGCTGGTTGGTGGTGACATGGAAGTGACTGCAGTGTGCGGGACATGACTGCCTCCACACATCCACAATGAATGTCCCTCCATTTATTTGGGGAAAGTACAACTGAGAGTGGACAAGTTCCATCCTGGTCGGAGCAATCTAAAGCTTCAACTGAGTGACACCGTGGATTGGGATGTCTTGCAATGTACGGTCAAGTTAGTTTCTGTGGTGCAATGGGTTCGTGTGTTCGGCTGTTAAACGAAAAGTTGGTGCTTTGAGTCCAACATGGGACGAAGCTTTTAACTATTCTTTTCCCCGCGGATTCGGTGCCGCACAGTTCAGGTTGTTATTGTGCGTTTTGGTTGCACAAACATATTCCGTAAACATTGCCAGCTGTGCTGTTATCAAGTGATTTCCCACTCCAATACTTTTATGAACATTCAGTTCATGTAAAAACAATTTTATAAATGGATCATGTTCCTCCATCCAGTCCACCAGATATAAATTACGTTATTGGGTTTAAAGGAACTGGTGGAAATTGTATGACCTATCGTTATGGCTTTGCTCAGATACTGAGTTTCAACAGTAAACAGTTTGCGAAGGATTACATCATGGCCAATGCCAAGTTAAAAAGTCTTTCAGTATTCGTTTTGGAATCCGTCAAATTCGCAATGTCCTGCGAGGCGCCTTAATTCAGCGACATATCTCGCCACTTCCTGGCCCTCCGACCGTTGGCACGTGTAGAACCGATACCTCGCCATCAGAACGCTTTCTTTAGGATTGAGATGCTCCCGGACCAGCGTACACAATTCTTCATCGGATTTAGTTGTTGGTTTCACCAGAGCTCGAAGATTCTTCATGCGGCCATAGGTTGCTGTCCCACAGACGGTAAGGAGAATCGCCCTTCATTTGGCAGCGTTCACGTTCCCTTTCAGCTCGTTGACCACGAAGTATGGATCGAGTCTCTCCACGAAGGCTTCGTAATCGTACACTTCTGAGAACTTCTTCAGGATATCAACTATTCCATGCATTTTTGAGTGGTTGTTCATTGTATCGCCGCCAATTGATATGCTCATAATAAAGGATGAAACTGAGTACTTTGAACAATGAATAAGTGTGACCTTAGCTCCTTTAATAAGACTCCAGAGCGCAAGTACAGCATGGGTGGCCTGCTTATATACCGTGTTCCCAACGGATGCTGGGATCACTTGGGACCGCACCAGGTAGTCCCTCTGGTGGTTGTGTGATACAGGTTGCCAAGGGTTAAATACATAACACAAGGTGTATGCAGAAATCAAACAACAAAAGCCCTGTCATTAACTACAGGGGTTTCCGGCAATTTTATGATCGCAAAGAGTTTTCAGTCTTGTTCTTAAAATTGCAGACGTGGAAATTGAGGAGTTTAATGATTTTAAAAAGAAAACATTGTTGTTTGGTGCAGTTCCGGTCAGACACATGTTTGTGAAAGGAACTTTTTGCAGAGTGACGGATTGAACATTTCAGCTTATTGCTGAACACTTCTCTCTGGGCACTGAGCTAAGCAGCAGTTTCTGCAGTGAAGTGGTTATCACATTTCCCTCACACGTGAAAAGTTCCTGGTTCAAGCATGGGCAGGAACATTATTTCTCAAGCAAAACTTTTCTGCAATAAAATTGAAGAAAAGTTGTTTTGGATACCTTGTTGCATGAGCAATTAACATTTAAAACCAGTCTCCTCAAATACAGAGTGTGTAAAATCAGATAGGAGATAAAACTTCATCAAGGATTAAAGTTTCATTAATTATTGAATTTTCAACTGTCTCTATTCGCATTTCTTTCATTCAGTGAAACAACACGATCGGTTTATACCAGCAGCTCTAAGCTGCATTTGAAACACGCAAACAACTTATTAATTATTCGCTCTTCCCCAGTTCCAGAGCTCAGAGGGTTATTTTCCATCCCTGGGATAGAAACATCCTCGGACCCGGGCCAAGCTCAACTTACACCGAGCACAGGCTCAGGAAAACACCGGGGGAGAGGATATCCCGGTCACTGGGTCTTCCAGCAACACTGAACAAGCACCCGGTCTGAAACTTTCCAGAATAATAACTTGCAACTTCAGCATCGAACAGTAAGGATGGTCGAGCGATCTCAGACGCTGCTTTCATTATTTGATTAAATTATCAACTCTCCCTCAGTTCGCATTTTTATCATCGTGCAAAAGAAGATAATGGGTACATTAATGATGTTTTCCTGATAAAGCAACATAAAATTTTCAGGAAAAGTAATCGCCCAACGTTGGGTCTCTATCCCACGACCCTGCAAGTAAAACACTCACGCACTGCCGACTGAGGTAGCCGGGCTTCGCAAGATCTAACCTGTCAATCCCCTACAGAATATTGTCCGTTTCAATGAGATCACCTCTCATTCTTCTAAACTCCAGAGAGTATCGGCATATTCTGCATAATCTCTCACCATAGCACAGTCCTCTCATCAAAGGATTCAATCTGGTGAACCTCTGTTGTACCACCTCCAAGGCAAGTTTATCCTTCCTCAGATAAGGAGATCAAAACTGTGTGCAGTACTCCAGGTGTGGTCTCACCAGGGCCCTGTTCAATTGTAACAAGACTTCCTTACTCTTGTACTGTGGGCTATATATTAGGTACTATGTGCCGAATATCCTGTGTTACTGTTGATTCTATGGTTGTATAAAAAGTTATTAAAATTTGAGAGTCGCTCAGCAAACGTATTTGTATTTGCTTCAGTGTGCAATACATGTGGATGGATTAATGATGATTGAAACAATTATTCAGTATTTCACAGACTTGAAATATTTTTGTCAACTTGTTCTCTTAAAATGCTTTTCCTAACGAGGAATCGAACCCAAGTCACAGCAGTGAAAGCACCAAATCCTAACCAACAGACTACTAGGGAATACTATTTACATTCTCTGCGATCGCTTTTAATATAGTCAGCTTACAAGCACAGCTGAGAATTGTACGGTAACACGGCGTGTAATTGGATTTGCTGCACGCAACTTGACTGTAGCGTGGAGGTCCCGATCTGCCTGAGAACACCAGCGGCAGGTCGGGGCCATAAAAGGAGCGGTGATCGGCGGCCTGGGAGAAGCGTGGTGTTGCACCACGGCAAGTTGCAGCGCGAGCTGGTGCAGGAGAGCGACGGCAGCGAATAATGACGTCATCAAAGTCCAGGTCGGTGATTGGAGCGTGGGCAGGTACAGCAGGAGTTGCGATAGAATGTGAAGGGATATGATCGGGGCCCAGGGATGGCGTGAGCTCAGGGCCAGGGGCCCAGCGGCAGCATGGGCCAGCCAACACTGCGATTTGTGTGCACTGGGTCCGTGCAGCAGACCTGCTCTCCAGTCGTCTTGGATAGATCTTGGCACTGGACCACGACCTCGCTCTGACAAGCCCGTGTGATGGCTGGGGTGCAACGGCCACCACACTTAAAAAAAATCCACGCACAGGCATCTTCAACACTTCAACATGCATTTCGGGACATGGAATATTAGGTCCATCATTGAAACACCTGTCAACTCATTGTTTTTTGGCGAGGAAGCAAGTCATCCTCGCTTCGAGGGACTGCATGTGATGATGATGAACTGGATTTGCTGCAGTCCGCGGGCAGCAGGTGATGAAAGTGAGAGTGAGTGAGTGAGTAACAGGTGGGCACTGATTCTGATGTTGTCTGACCCACGGTTGGAGTGTCCGGGGATTTTAAAGCCCTTTTATTGCACCAATGCAGGGTAAATTAAACTGTGTTTCAGGCACCTTCATGTACACAAACATGGAAACTCTGCACTCTCGACCTCACAATGCAACGGTAGTGTGTCTGACTCCATATCAGAAGGCTGCGTGTTTATAACACGTCGGGGTCACTGTACATTTCCATATTGCTCTCCCGGAATTGAGATTTACTTTGCTGTATCACAATTTGCTTTCCCACCCATCTTTGTATCATCAGCAAACTTGGATCCATTACATTCGGTCCCTGTATCCCTGGGATAGGGGAGGGAAGACACACCGGAGAAGTGTGAATTTGTGGACCGGAGAAGTTGCAGCTGCTGGAGCTGTGCATTTTAACGGGGAGGGATGGGGGGAGAGGCCGCCGAGCGACTGGAGAAGCTCAGAAGCTGCTGTGCTCTCATCGGGTTTCACACTATTTAAAAATGGCCGAGTGCCACGTTTTCTCTCCCTACTGCGCATGCGCGAAGGTGCCGGCAGTGTTTTCGGCGCCGGCATTTGGCTCCGCCCCCCACTTCACCAGCAATGCCACACCAGGCCTCCGGGGACTTTACACAGCGGCCAGGATGGGGCGAATTTTTCCCCGAGCCGTTTCCACCGCACAATGTCGGTGTGCTTGAAGTCAGCGTGCCGACAAAACTGCTTGAGGAAAATCTAGCCCTCGAAGAGTAAGGAGTACACTGAAGGAAATACAAATATGTTTGCCCAGCAACTGTCAAAATTTAATAACTTTTTATACAGCTGTAGTATCAGCAAAAAACAGGGCACTCGCCCGATATACCTAATATATAGCCCATAGTACAAGAGTAAGGAAGTCTTGCTACAATTGTACAGGGCACTGGTCAGACCACACCTGGAGTACTGCGCACAGTTTTGGCCTCCTTATGTAAGGAAGGATATATTTTCCTGGGAGGAGCTGCAACGGAGGTTCACCAGATTAATTCCTGGGATGAGAGGACTGTCTTATGTTGAGAGATTGTGTAGAAAAGGCAAATACTCTCCGGAGTTTGGAAGAATGAGTGGCGATCTCATTGAAACACACAATATTCTGAAGGGAATTGACAGGGTGCATGCTGAGAGGTTGTTTCCCACGGGCTGGCGTGTCTAGAACCAGGGGGCTCAGTCTCAGGTTAAGGGGTCGGCCATTTAAGACAAAGATGAGGAAGAATTTCTTCACTCAGAGGGTTATGCATCTGTGGAATTCTCTGCCCACAGGCCTGTGGATGCTGAGTCTCTGAGTATATTCAAGGCTGCGTTAGATAGATTTTTAGAGTCTCAGGGTACTAAGGGATCGAGAGATCACTGGAGTTGTGAAGAATGAGTGGGGATCTCATAGAAACATATACAATTCTGACGGGACTGGACAGGTCCCGATGTCGGGGAAGTCCAGAACCAGGGGTCAGAGTCTTAGCGATAAGGGGTAAGCCATTTAGGATTCTGATGGGGTGAAACTTGTTCACTCAGAGAGTTGTTAACCTATGGAACTCTCTGCCGCAGAGAGTTGTTGATGCCAGTTCGTTAGATATATTCAAGAGGCAGTTAGATGTGGCCCTTATGGCTAAAGGGATCAAGGGGTATGGAGAGAAAGCAGTAAAGGGGTACTGAGCTGAATGATCAGCCATGATCTTATTGAATGGTGGTGCGGCTCGAAGGGCGGAATGGCCTACGCCTGCACCTATTTTCCATGTTTCTATATTTCTATGTCCTGCTACTTATTGTTTCATAATGGATTCCAACATTTTCCCAACCACAGATGTTAAGCTAACTGGTCTGTAGTTTCCTGCTTTTTGTCTGCCTCCTTTATAAATAGGGGCATTGCATTTGCAGTTTTCCAATCTGTTGGGTCCTCCCCAGAATCTAGCGAGTGCATGTCCACAGATCCCAAAAAAGTCGCAGGCCAGATAGATAAGGTTAAGAAGGAATATGGAATATGGAATGCTTGCCTTTATTAGCCGAGGCACCGAATACAAGAGATGGGATCTGTGGGGCAGGTTAGGTCACAGCTGGAGTACTGCGTGCAGTTCTGGTCGCCATATTACAGGAAGGACATGATTGCACTGAAGATGGTACAGAGCAGATTTAGGTGGATGTTGCCGGGAGTGGAGAATCTTCCCCATGCGGACAGATTAGATAGGCTGGATTTGCTTTCCATGGAACAGAGCCTGAAGGGAGACCTCATTGAGGTGTATAAAATTATGAGTGGATAGAAATGGCCTATTTCTCTTAGCAGAGGGATCAACAACAAGGAGGCATATATTTAAAGTAATGGGCAGAAAGTTTCGAGGGGAAATTTCTTCACGCAGAAGGAGGGTTCTGGAACTCACTGCCTGAAAGGGTGGTAGAGGCAGAAACCCTCAACACATTTAACACGTGCTTGGATGTGCAGCTGAAGTGCTGAAACCTGCAGGGTTATGGACCTAGAGCTGGAAAGTGGGATTCGGCTTGATAGCCTGTTGTTGGCCGGTGCGGACACGATGGGCCAAAATGGCCTCCTTCTGTGCTGTAAACTTCTTTGATTCTATGAACTCCTTTGCAAAGAGTTGAGGTGCGTGTGAGGTGGTTTGTGCACATCTTTCCTCATGTGACAACATTTCAAAGGCAACTCAGCCGCTGCAAAGCGCTTTGGGGCATCATGAATTCCTGACAGACGCTGCAGAAATGCAAGTCCTTATTTGCAAAAGTTTGCTGCAAAACAAGGCTCATCTGGGATTTAAAACCAGGATCTCGTGCAAATTTCAAATAACAACCCTAAAGCAACAATCAAACCCATAGACCAACGAGCCAACTGCTGAGCAAATGTGGAGATGAGATTTTACCATTATTGAAGCATTTTTAGTGTGTGTTGCTGTTCTTGATCGGAGGAGCACATGAGACGGAATCAGTGACTTTACCTTTTCGACGTGTCTTCTGAAGCGCCGCACGGTCCCACTCCTGCAGTCAATGAGCTGTCGGGACGTAAATGTATCCATCATCATCATCATCACCACGGGCAGTCCCTCGAAATGAGGATGACTTGGTTCCACGCCGAAAAATGATGAGTTCACAGGTGTTTCAATGAAGGACCCGACCTGCATTCCGAACGGTGGAATATGCCTGTGCGTGGATTTTTTTAACTTGTGGTGCCGTTGCACCCCAGCCATCACACGGGCTTGACATAGCTAGGTCTTGGTCCAATGGCAAGGTTTAACCAAGACGACTGCAGACCAGCTGTGCTGCATGGACCTAATGCACACACATATCGCAGTGTGGGCTGGCCCGAGCTAACCCTGGGCCTCTGGCCCCAAACTCACGCCTCCCCTGGGCCCTGATCACATCCTTCTACAGTCTCTCGTCGCTCCTTCGCCCCGATCTCACCGCTCCTGCTGTATCTGCCCACGCTCCAATCACCGACCTGGACCTTGATGAGGTCACTCTTCGCTGCCGCCGCCTTCCTGCACCAGCTCGCGCTGCTCCCTACAGTAGTCTCCCGGGGCCTCCAAGCTGCTCCCAGGGCCACTCGCCGTTCCTTTTATTGCCCCGACCTGCCGCTGGTGTTCTCCCGTTAGTGTATCCAGGCTGCGGGTGGCCACCACGAGCGCAGCAGAGGGGTTTCTGCATTTGTTAAGGGGGATGACTCATCAGTGGAGAGCAGCAGCAGCCAAATTCTTGGCACCGTGGGTTGCTCTGCTGCACAGGAGGGCAGGAAAAAGTGTGGGAGAGCTACAGTGATAGGGGATTCGATTGTAAGGGGAATAGATAAAAGTTTCTGCGGCTGCAACCGAGACTCCACGATAGTATGTTGCCTCCCTGGTGCAAGGGTCAAGGATGTCTTGGAGCGGGTGCAGGACATTCTGAAAAGGAAGGGTGAACAGAGATTTGTCGTTGTGCATATAGGTAACAACCATAAAGGTAAATCATGGGATGAGGTGCTACGAGATGAAATTAGGGAGCGAGGAGTGAAATTAAAAAGTTGGAGCTGAAAAGTAGTAATCTCGGGATTGCTACCAGTGCCACGTGCTGGACAGAGTAAGTATCGCAGCATGGCTCAGATGCATACGTAGCTTGAGGATTGGTGCAAAAGGGAGGGATTCAAATTCCTAGGATATTGGAACCGGTTCTGGGAAGGTGGGACCAGCAAAAACCGGAAGGTCTGCACCTGGGCAGGACCGGAAACAATGTCGAGTTGAGTTTTTGCTGCTGCTGATGGGGTAGGGTTAAACTGACACGGCAGGGGGAAGGGAACCTATGTAGGTAGACAGAGGGTAGTACAATGGAGGCAGAAGCAAAAGATAGAAAGGAGAATAGTAAAATTGGAGGGCAGAAAAACCAAAGGCAAAAAAGAAAAAGTGCCACATTACAGCCAAATTCTGAAGTGGCAATGTGTGTTAAAAAGACAAGCCTGAAGTCTCTGTGCCTCAAAACGAGGAGTATTCGGAATAAGGTGGATGAATTAACTGTGCAGATAGCAGTTAACGGGGTCGATGTAATTGGCATCACAGAGACTTGACTCCAGATGACCAAGGCTGGGAACTCAACATCCAGGGATATTCAATATTTAAGAAGGATAAGCAGAGAGGAAAAGGAGGTGTGGTAGTGTTGTTGGTTAAAGAGGAATTTAATGCAATAGTAAGGAGGGACATTAGACTGGATGATGTGGAGTCGGTATGGGTGGTGCTGCGGAATTCCAAAGCGAACAAAACGTTAGTGGAAGTTGTGTACAGAGCACCAGACAGCAGTAGTGAGGTTGGGGCCAGCATTAAATATGAAACAAGGGATGTGTGCAATAAAGGTACATCAGTTATCATGGGTGACTTTAATCTACATATTGATGTGATAACATAACTGGTAGCAATGCGGTGGAGGAGGATTTCCTAGAGTGTATTGAGGATGGTTTTCTCGACCAATATGTCGAGGAAGCAACTACACAGCCGGCCATCCTAGACTGGGTGATGTGTAATGAGAAGGGACTAATTTGCAATCTTCTTTTGCGAGGCCCGTTGGGGAAGAATGACCATCATATGTTCTAATTCCTTATTATGCTGAAGAATGAAACAGTTCATTCGGAAACTAGGGTCCTGAACTGAAGGAAAGGTAACTTTGACGGTATGAGGCGTGAATTGGATAGAATAGACTGGCAAAGGATACTTAAATTGTTGACGTTGGATAAGCAATGGCAAACATTGAAATATCACATGGATGAACTTCAGCAATTGTACATCCCTGTCTGGAGTAAAAATAAAACGGGGAAGGTGGCTCAACCATGGTTAACAAGGGAAATTGAGGATTGTATTAAAGCCAAGGAAGAAGCATATAAATTGGCCACAAAAAGCAACAAACCTGAGGAGTGGGAGAAATTTAGAATTCATCAGAGAAGGAGTAAGGCTTTAATTAAGAGGGGGAAAATAGAAGAGGAGAGGAAGCTTGCAGGGAACATAAAAACTGACTGCAAAAGCTTCTCTAAATATGAGAAGAGAAAAAGACTGGTGAAAAAGATCAGTCGGATTCAAATGAATTTATAATGGGGAACAAAGAAATGGCAGACCAATTGAACAAATACTTCGGTTCTGTCCACATGAAGGAAGACACAAATAACGTTCCGAATGTACTAGGAGACAGTGGTTTTAGTGAGAAGGAGGAACTGAAGGATATCCTTATTAGGCAGGACATTGTGTTGGGGACATTGATGGGATTGAAGGCTGATAAATCCCCGGACCTGAGAGTCTGCATCCCAGAGTAATTAAGGAAGTGGCCCGAGAAATAGTGGATGCATTGGTGATCATTTTCCAATAGTCTATCAAATCTGGATAATTTCCTATGGACTGGAGGGTAGCTAATGTAACACCACTTTTTGAAAAAGGAGGGAGAGAGAAAACGGGTAATTATAGAACGGTTAGCCTGACATCAGTAGTGGGGAAAATGTTGGAATCAAACATTAAGGATGAAACAGCAGCACATTTGGAAAGCAGTGACAGGATCGGTCCAAGTCACCATGGATTTATGAAAGGGAAATCATGCTTAACGAATCTTCTGGAATATTTTGAAGATGTAACCAGCAGAGTGGACAAGGGATAACCAGTGGATGTGGTGTATTTGAATTTCAAAAGGCATTTGACGAGGTCCTGCACAAGGGATTGGTGTGCAAAATCAAAGTGCATGCTATTGGGGGTAATGTACTGAAGTGGGTAGAGAACTGGTTGGGAGACAGGAAGCAGAGATTCGGGATAAAAGGATTCTTTTCAGAATGGCAGGTAGTGACTAGTGGAGTGCCGCAGGGCTCAATGCTGGGATCCCAGCTCTTTACAATATACATTGATGATTTAGATGAAGGAATTGAGTGTAATATCTCCGAGTTTGCGGATTACACTAAACTGGGTGGCGGCGTGAGTTGTGAGGACGACGCTAATAGGCTGCAGTGTGAATTGGACAGGTTAGTTGAGTGGGCAAATGCATGACAGATACAGTGTAATGTGGATAAATGTGAGATTATACATTTTATGGGAAAAAACACAAAGGCCGAATATTATCTGAATGGCGACAGATTAGGAAAAGGGGAGGTGCAACGAGACTTGTGTCGTGATTCATCAGTCACTGAAAGTTGGCATGCAGGCACAGCAGGAGGTGAAGAAGTCAAATGGCATGCTGGCCTTCATTGCTCGGGGATTTGATTATTGGAGCAGGGAGGTCTTACTGCAGTTGTGCAGGGCCTTAGTGAGGCCTCAGCTGGAATATTGTGTTCAGTTTTGTTGTCCTAATCTGAGGAAGGACATTCTTGCTATTGAGAGAGTGCAGTGAAGGTTCACCAGACTGATTGCAGGGATGGCTGGACTGTCATATGTGGGCAGACTGGATCAACCGGGCCTTTATTCACCGGAGTTTAGAAGGATGAGAGGGGTTCTCATAGAAACGTATAAGATTCTGACGGGACTGCACATGTTAGATGCTGGAAGAATGTTCCCGATGTTGGGGAAGTCCAGAACCAGGGGATATAGTCTTCAAATAAAGGGCAGGCCATTTAGGACTGAGAAGAGGAGAAACTTATTCACTCAGAGAGTTGTTAACCTGTGGAATTCCCTGCCACAGAAAGTTGTTGATGCCAGTTCATTTGATATATTCAAGAGGGAGTTAGATATGGCCCTGAGTGCTAAGGGGACCAAGGGGTATGTCGAGCAAGCCGGAAAGGGGTACAGAGGGAATGACCAGTCATGATCAGCCCTGATCTTATTGAATGGCGCTGAAGGCTCGAGGCGCCTGCTCTTGCAACTATTTTCTATGTTTATATGTTTATATATTACACTCAATTCCTTCATCTAAATCGATAAACTATATTGTAACGCCCTGGGGTCCCAGCACTGAGCCCAGCAGCACTCCACAAGTCACTGCCTGCCATTCTGAAAAGGATCCATTTATCCCGACTATCTGCTTGCTCTCTGCCAACCAGTTCTCTATCCACGTCCGTACATTACCCCCAATACAATACGTTTTGATTTTGCACACCAATATCTTGTGCGGGACCTTGTCAAAAGTCAAAATACACCACATCCACTGGTTCTCCCTTGTCCACTCTGCTGGTTACATCCTCACGAAATTCCAGAAGATTTGTCAAGCATGATTTTCGTTTCATAAATCCATGCTGACTTGGACCGATCCTTTCACTGCTTTCCAAATGCGCTGCTATTTCATCTTTAACAATTGATTCCAACATTTTCCCCATTACTGATGTCAGGCTAACCGGTCCATAATTATCCGTTGTCTCTCTCCCTCCTTTTTAAAAACGTGGTGTTACATTACCTGCCCTCCAGTCCATAAGAACTTATTCAGATTCGATAGACTGTTCGAAATTTATCACCAATGCATCCACTATTTCTGGGGCCACTTCCTTAAGGACTCTGGGATGCAGATTATCAGGGCCCGGGGATTTATCGGCCATCAATCCCATCTCTTTCACTAATAAGTATATCATTAAGTTCCTCCTTCTTACTAGACCCTCGGTCACAATAAATTCGGACGGTTATTTGTGTCTTCCTTCGCGAAGACACAACCGATGTATTCGATCAATTGGCCTGCCATTTCTTTGTTTCCCATTCGAAATTCACATAAATCGACTGCAAATGTTTTCACTAATTTTTTCCTCTCTTCACTTATTTCCAGAAGCTTTTGCAGTCAGTTTTTATATTCCCTGCAAGCTTCCTCTCCTACCCTATTTTCCCCCGCTTAATTAAACACTTAGTCTTCCTCTTTTGAATTCTAAATTTCTCCCAGTCCTCAGCTATGTTGCTTTTTTTATGCCAATTTATATGCCTCTTCTTGGTTTTAACACCATCCTTAATTTCCCATATTAGCCACGATTGAGCCACCTTCCCCGTTTTATTTTTACTCCAAACAGGTGTGTACAGTTGCTAAAGTTCATCCATGTGATCTTTAAATATTTGCCATTGCCTATCCACTGTCAACCCGTTAAGTATCCTTTGCCAGTCTATTCGAACTAATTCACGCCTCATACCGTCGAAGTTACCTTTCTTTACATACAGGACCGAGTTTCCGAATTAACTGTGTCACTCTCCATCTTAATCAAGTATTCGACCATATTATGGTCACTGTTCCCCAAGTGGCCTCGCATAACAAGATTGATCATTAGTCACTTCTCACTATACATCACACAGGGTCGGATGGCCAGCACTCCAGTTGCTTCCTCCATATATTGGTGGAGAAAACCATCCGTAATACTCTCCAGGAAATCCTCCTCCACTGCATTGCTACCAGTTTGGTTAGCCCAATCAATATGTAGATTAAAGTCGCCCATGATAACTGCTTTACCTTTATTGCACACATCCCTTATTTCTTATTTGATGCTTTCCCCAACCTAACTACAGCTGTTTGGTGGTCTGTACACAACTCCCACGAGCGTTTTCTGCCCTTTGGTATTCCGTAGCTCCACCCATACCGATTCCACATCATCCAGGCTAATGACTCTCCTTACTGTTGCATTAATTTTCTCTTTAACCAGCAACACCACCCCGCCTCCTTTTCCTCTCTGCCTATCCTTGCTAAATGTTGAATACTCCTGGATGTTGAGTTCCCAGCCTTGATCACCCTGGAGCCATGTCTCCGCGATGCCAATTACATCGTAGCCGTTAACTGCTGTCTGCACGGTTAATTCGTCCAAATTATTCCGAATGCTCCTCGCATTGAGGCACAGAGCCTTCAGGCTTGTCTTTTTAGTATTTTGCTGTCATATGGCCTTTTTTGTTTTGTGCTTTGGGTTTCTCTGCACTCCAATTTACCATTCTCCTTTCTATATTTTGCTTCTGCCACGATTTTATTTCCCTCTGTCTCCCTGCATTGGTTCCCATCCCCCTGCCATGTTAGTTTAACTCCTCCCCAACAGCGCTAGCAAACACTCCCCCTCGGACATTGGTTCCGGTCCTGCCCAGATGCAGACCGTCAGGTTTGAACTGGTCCCACATCCCCCAGAACCGATTCTAATGTCCCAGGAATTTGAATCCCTCCCTTGTGCACCACTGCTCAAGCCATGTATTGATCTGAACTATCCTGCGATTCCTACTCTGACTAGCACGTGGCACTGGTCGCAATCCTGAGATTACTACTTTTGAGGTCCTACTTTTTAATTTAGCTTCTAGCTCCCTAAATTTCTCTCGTAGGAACTCATCCCGTTTTTTAACCATATCGTTGGTACCTCTATGCACCATGACAACTGGCTGTTCACCCTCCCTTTTCAGAATGTGCTGCACCCGCTCCAAGACATCCTTGACCCTTGCACCAGGGAGGCAATATACCATCCTGGAGTCTCAGTTGCGGCCGCAGAAACGCCTATCTATTCCCCTTACAATTGAATCCCCTATCACTGTCGCTCTCCTACTCTTTTCCTGCCCTCCTGTGCAGCAGAGCCACTCATGGTGCCATGAACTTGGCTGCTGCTGCTCTCCCCTGATGAGTCATCCCCCTTAACAGTACCCAAAGCGGTGTATCTGTCTTGCAGGGGGATGACCGCAGGCGACCCCTGCACTACCTTCCTTGCACTGCTCTTCCTGTTGGTCACCCATTTACTATCTGGCTGGGCTGTGTACCCTTTACCTGCGCTGAGAACATCTCATTGAACGTGCTATTCACGTCATCCTCAGCATTGTGGATGCTCCAGAGTGAATCCACCTGCAACTCCAATGCCGCCATGCGGTCCATCAGGAGCTGGAGGCGGATACACTTCCCGCATACCTAGTCGTCAGGGCACCGGAAGCGTCCCTGATTTCCCAGATAGTGCAGGAGAAGCATAACACGTGTCCGTGCTCTCCTGCCATGAATTAACCCCGAGATAAACTTCATTTGGCAACAACAATGCTAAAATTACTTACTGATAGAGAAAAGAAAAAAGAAAAGCGATTCACCAATCAATCCCTTGGCTGTGAAGTCACCTTTCGATTTCTTTCCAATTATTTTTTGCCTTCTCACCCAGCTGCAGCTGCACCGGCTGGGCCTTTATAGGCCTCTCGCCTTCCGAACTCCCGCCACCCGACTCTCCCCTCGAACTGATGGGCCGTTATAGGCCTCTCGCCTCACAAACTCCCACATACCAACTCTCTCCTCGAACTATTGGGCCGTTGTCGGCCTCTCGCCTCACGAACTCCCGCCTCCCAACGGCTGCCTCTCTCCTCGCACTATTGAGCCTTGAAAGGCCTCTCGCCTCACGAACTACCCACTCCTGACGGCCACCTCTCTCCTCGAACTGTTGGGCTTTTAAAGGCCTCTCGCTCACGAACTCCCCCCTCCCGTCGAATCAGAACTACACGAGGACCAGGCTATGACTGTCCATTTCAAAGAAATAGTGGCTGAGCTGGAAAAACATGTACAGACAGCGAAAGCATTGATACGGGAGGATAGGAATGCATCTGACCAGGCTGCACAGAACGAGGTGTGTATGATGTACGGGGCATGGTTGTTGGGCGAGTGCCGCAACAACCTGGAGGATTTAAAACAAGGTTTATTCCCCCCCTGAATCATTAACAAGCACCTCGCAGCCCTCCACCTACACAGTAATTCACGAAGCCCATGCCAGCTCTGCCGAGCTTCTCAAGCCTACCATGTCCCAGTAGATTGCGGGCGTTCTAATCACACCATCATGGGGATAGTACTAAAGATGCCGGTCATGGGTGTGACAGCCCGACCCGCACCGGTATACAGAGTGGGGAACATTGGAGTCATTTAAGGAGATGCACACGTTCATTACACAGCGGTCCCACACTATGTCCTAAAGTGGGAACACGCGATGATGGGTACTGACCTCTCCGGGTGACGGAGCAGGGGTGCACACATAATACTGTATCCCCAGCACTTGAACGCCTATTTGAAACCACAATGCGGGTTTAAAGCTGCAGCCTATCAACTGTACAATGCAGGTAATTGCACAAGACCATGTCCCTCCACAG
The DNA here is from genome assembly GCF_044704955.1 of Pristiophorus japonicus. NCBI lineage: Eukaryota > Metazoa > Chordata > Chondrichthyes > Pristiophoridae > Pristiophorus > Pristiophorus japonicus. Next base: position 1,873,295 of record NW_027254374.1, read on the forward strand.
GTAGCATATATAGGGCCTGGGAACTTCTATGTCACCACCAGTACGCCCCACTACCAACATGGACACTTCTGGTGTCCGGTACGTGACAGCAGTTTCTGCTTCAAACCTGAGGCATCGGTTCAAGTGCCTCAGGAATGTTTGTCCCCATTGCTGAACCCTCCACTGTCCACCTAACTGTGAAGGAAAACAATACAAACCAGCAGGATTATGTTGTACATTTGGCTATGCAATTCCTGCTCTACCCGAATATCGTACCGCTCTGCTAAAAACTGTAAAAAATGTCTCACAAAAACATTTCTACACTCCAGAACAGAAAACCATTGAGATAGGGAAAAGCATTCTCGAGATCACCATTCCGCCTTGGTGGGACATTTTCAGAAATATAGAAGTCCCAGTCTGGATCCAAATCGCTTCCCACATGTTAGTTATTTGTCAACTCGCGATTATCCTTGACTTGGTCTCACTTGCTGAGTGAAATGCAGAGGTCGTCAGGTCAGGCAGCAAAGTGTGGTGTACTCTCCTTGGCCGAACTTGGGAATCGCGCAGGGAGGGGTGACATCATACTGCCATGTTTAATTTGTGTTTGGTTTTACCTGCTATAAACTGCAACATCGCGACTGTTATAAGAATGTTACTTAAAATGTTTTGACTATGTACCTTTATTTTTACTGAACTTAAGAATGTGTTTGACTATGTGCTTTTATATTATTCTTCTTAAATTGTGTTTGACTGTATACCGTTATTATATTGAGAAAACCGTTTGAAGGAGGGGCATTCCCTCTATACTATAACCGAATTGTAATAATTGTATTCACCTGCATATTGCATTGCATTTAAATGGGGGATGCAGGGTAATGTTTAACTAGTGTAAATGCAGGGAATGTTGACACTCGGGAGCAGTAATGTTGATTACCTTCATTGACACTCAAGTGTGTAGTGTCAACAGGGGGGACTGAAGTGGCTGCAAAATTCATAAGAACTGCCACCCCCCTGTGTTTGGGCTGATTCGAAAGGACATTTAATTTGGAACTACCTACTGAAGTTTGGAACCCTAAAGTGATTCTGGAAGAAACTACGAACTTTAATAGAATTTTGAACTTGTACAAGACAAATTCAAGGCTGTGGGCAGGACTAAAAGGACTGACAGAAGACATATTGCTTAGTGAGACTACCTGGGTGAGGGGACTAAATTAACCGGTCTGGAGAAATGGCTATTCGAGAATCCTTCTCCACAAGAGACATTAACATTACAAAATGGCCCAAAGATAGCTAACCATCAACTTGAAACTGGAAAATCACTTCAGCATATATGTCACAAAGATGCCCAAGCCAGCCTGTATGCGAAAAATTAAGCATAAAAGGACATTGCAATTAGCAAGCTAATATTTCCATCAGGAAACAGTTTTTGATCATCAACCCACCCAAAACATATCAACTTTTAACAGGCCTGCCAAAATATTACAGAGAAGAGAGAAGCCTACCAAATTTAAACAAAGAATTCTGAACTGATTTGTCGCCAAGATTAGAACCACTCAAACCATATAACTGGCCGCCTCTTTCAATAGAGGATATGACACACTTTGCCATAATACGCGTTGCACCTTACTACACTTGTGTCATCAAGACAAGGAGAGAAACCAACGCGACATCTGTAAACTAACTTCTCCAGCCTCGAAGTCCTGAAGTCCTGGAGGAAGGAAGAATATCACCATCGCGCCAGCAACCGACGACAGCCACCGTGGTATCAACGAAAAACCAACGCGATCGACCTAACTCAAAACAAAACTCCAAAAGGGAAAAAGAGAAGAATTGAAAAGTTTCCACTCTACAATCTAATCCCGACCTACCAATGGGTAAAACATTCCCTAAAATACTGTACAAATCTTTTTTAACAAAAGAAAACCTGATACTTACCCCATAGATCCAAAACGCGCATTACCACATCAGCGGACTCAACCCAACTGAAGATTGTGCAGCAAGCAGTTTTCTCCGACATTTGGGGTACGGCAAGCAGAACCTGCCGCATCCTGCGAACCCCGAAACCGCGATCCACCTTTAACTGTCAAAAGAACTGGGAAGCATAGTCCCTGCCTGCCTTGGAGTCTAACCGAGATAGAATTAGGTATTGGGCGGTGGGATGTGTAATCTACTGTAATCCCCTTTGAATGTAATGTGTTGTTCTCTATTATAGTCATTATAAGCGATTGTAACCCCCTCTGAGTGTGTAAGGTATTGTTCATTAATAAGTTTGAATAAGTTTTGACATTGTACTTTCTTATTTGAGTAATTATAAGTTTGTAATTTCTTGACTGTAATAAAAAAAAAAGTTCTTTTGCATCAAACCAGCGTGCTTTGCACTTTGTCACATCCCCCAAATAAATCCAGAGTCTCGAACCCAAGGGAGCGGGAGCAATTCGAACTGCTCAAGTTGATCAGAAGGGAACCTGACCCCCTCATAGAGACCACCCCCTTACAGTAATGAGGCAGGATTAATAAATTATCTTGTGGTAAAAGATCGTCCAGGAATGAGTGACCATAATATGGGTACATTTCACATTCAGTTGGAGGGTGAGAAAGTTGGTTCTCACACCAGGCTTAAAAAGAGGAGAGTACAAACGTATGAGGGCAGAGTTAGCTAAAGACGACTATACAAATAGATTAAAATAGGGGACGATTAATTCGCAGTTACAGACATTTAAGGACATACTTCATAACTCGCAGCAAAGATATATCCCAATGAGAAGGAAAGACTGAAAGAGAAGGGTTCTCATCCGTGGCTAACTATGGAAATAAGAGATGGTATCAAATTGAAAACAAGGGCATTCAATGTGGCCAAGGCTAGTGGGAGGTCAGAGAATTGGGAAATTTTGGGACAAACAAGTGAAAGACACCTGGTGCTGTTGCGCAGTTTTGATGCCTTTGTCATTGATGCTTGATCTCCAAGTCAAGTTGTCAAATCGTGTGTTCAACCAGCAATTACCTGTTTCAAATCAGCAGATCAGATAACAGTTTGGTGTCTAATGCTGCATTTGCCTGCACAATGTGTGCTGAGATTATCTGTGCAATATGCATTCCGCAGGATGATTAAAAGTAACGTTTTTTGAAATACAGGCACTGCAGGGGGTGGTCTCGGGGTCAGGTTCACCTCTGACCTTCTGAGTGGTTACAATCGCTCCCACTCCCGGGGTTCTAGACTTTGGATTGATATGGGAATGTGACAAAGTGCAAGAGATAACTGGTTTTGGTGCAAGAAACTTTGAATTTATTCAGGAACGATAAGTACAATGTCCAAACTTACAAGATCTAGAATAAGGAACACTTTTTTGCACCTACAAAAGGCGTTCCAGAAAATAAGATACCTCCCACCTCCCAATACCTAAACCTGACTAGGTTAAACTATAGGGCAACAGGGATAATGCTCACCAATCCTCTTATTGACAGTTAGTGCTGTTTCGCGGTTTTGGGGTTCGCTGGACTCTGTAGATTCTGCCTGCCATAACCCGAACGTCGTGGAAGACTTCTTACTGTGTTGTCTTCAGTTGGGTGGTGTCCGCTGATGCGGTAGGGTGAATATTGGAATTATAGGTGAGTAAATAATTTCTTCATTCAGCAGTAGGTTTCAAAGTTCTTTTAGGTAATGTTTTACCCGTTGGTAGCTCAGGGAGAGCTTGAAGAGTGCAAACAGCTTGCGAATCTGCGGGTTTTCGTCGAGTTGACTTCGGTTTGGAAATCGTTGGTCGTGGTGGATCAATATTACCAATTTGGCTGCTGGTAATATCTTGGTGGTTGATTCATGAGCTCCTTGCTGCCGCGGCGTGCTTGGTGTGCAGGTTGTTTGCGATGCTGTTTTGCTCGATGTTCTGAAGAACCAGGTTAACGAATGCTGGCGTGCTGATCTCAAAGTCTGCCATTTCTGAAGTACACGGAGCTGGTGCAGAAGCAAAGTCGGATCTTTGGCTGTAAAACGGGGCCTCAATTATACCTTGAGAGTCTTTCTAATCTGTGCGCCAAATCAAACCCGATTCTTTGTCTTAGTTTTAGCGGGCTTGATAATTCTTTGTTAAATTTTGGCGGGCTCGTTAACGATAACTTTTTCATGATGTATCGATCTGTTGGATTCCAGTTGCCATATACGAATTATTTTTGGTGTTTTTCGTTGTCTGCCAAGGCCTGGGTTTTCCATGCAGGCCGGATAGGTGATTAACATTATGCATGTGCTGAATGGGTTTCATGCTTCGAGTTGCAGCGGGCAATCTCTGGTTCAATTGTTGCGATGTTAATGTCTCCTCGGGAGCAGAGTTTTGGAGTTTACACAGTTCCCCAGACAATTTGTTTAGCTCCAATATCCCAGTCATATCCAATAACCAAAGACTGGCTTTTTAAGAGGTTCGTGGTCCCCTGGTTTGCAGCTCCTTTTCCCCTGAAGACCCATGCATATTTTCAAATTCCCAAGTTCATTTTAAGCGCGTCCAAAATGATCCTTCCTTAGTGTTTCTTCACACAGAGGGGATATGTTTGAATTTTGAGAAAACTTCGAGTTTTACACAATACATAGCAAATGCTGGAAATCACAGCAGGTCAGGCAGCATTTGCCAGGAGACAAAACTCGCATCTGATTGTTCATCCACAGCAAGTTTAAACATAATGCTCCTGGCTGGGATCGAACCAGGGACTTTTCACGTATAAAACAAACGACGGAAACCTCTGTCACAGCTGGCACAACATCGGGGAGCTGACCAGTGCGCTCCCTCTGTGCTGATCACCACTATTTTTTAATGTGGAAACAAGTCACCCTCGACTCCGGGGATTACCGAAGAAGAGAGGAGGATCAGGAATGTGTTGGCTCAACTGAAACAACTTCTGTCCCACACTGAAAGCTCTCAATCCTTCTCCTCCGCTGCCCTTTACAGAAATGTCACGGATCACCCAGCCACCGTCTTCACTTTCACATCCTCACAGTGGTGCCACAGAGGCTCCCACCGTCTCCCCAAGATCAGCGAACTCACACAGTTTTTAAAATTAAACCCCGAACAAGTGTCCCACAAAGCGCACGAGAAACAAGAAAATATATAAACTCGGTGCGTCACAGAAGCAATGGGGATATTCATGGTGATTACAGCAATTTCTCATCGTCTCACAGAACTCAATTATTTTTATTTGACGAATTGACCAAGAATCGTTATCAGGTTAGTGCACCGGACTTAACCACTCGACCACCAGGGAACAGTTATGATACATTTAAATATATTTATATATATTCAGATATGAACCTGAATATCAATGGCTTGCTGCCGAGGATTCATGGTGCGACGGTCGTGTATCTAACTTTGAGTGAGCGAAATTGTTCCACAGTGACGCCCATTTCATATTTTGTTCCCTTTAAACACTAGAAGCTGAGGCAGGGGGTATAAATAGAGAAACAAAAACACAGGGATACAGGCAAGAGGAAGAGAGAAGGGGAAAGACTGTCCCCAGCCAGAACTAATGCAGAAACTCCTCTGCTGCGCTCGGGGTGGCCACTCTCAGCCTGGATATACTAACGTCCCAACAGCTCATTGACTGTCGGAGTGGGACCGTGCGGCGCTTCAGAAGACAGGTCGAAAAAGCAAAGTCATTGATTCGGTCTCATGTACTTCTCTGATCAAGAATAACAACACACAAAAAATGCTTTTAAAATGGAGACATATTATCTGCACATTTGTCACGCAGACTGCTCGTTGGTCGAGGGCGAAGATTCTCACTTCGGGGTTGTTGATTTAAATATGGGAGAGGTACCGGGTTAAAATCCCGGACGAGGCCTTGAATCTGCATGGAACTTTTGCAAAGAAGGACTTGCATTCCTGCAGCGGCTGATTAGAGAGTGCGGGGCCGGAATGTTGCTGCTTGTCCCGGCCTAACTCACTCTGGAGCTGGGGATGAGCGATTTGTCGATGGGTTGTTTGCGGCTTTGATCTGCTGTTGTGAAGTGAGGCGGCGCTGCAGGATCCTTTAATAATCTCTCACAGCTCAACTGAAAGCCGCCGGTGTGTGCAGCTTTGAGACGGGCTTTCTGCACCGTCAGGACTGGAAACGGGAGGGAGTGAGAGACACTGTGGAGAGTTTGTGTGTGCACAGAACTGCACAGAGAAAAAGCAAATGTAACAGGGCTGTGGGACACAGCACTTTGTTAACATTGAACAACTAATGTGAATTATTCCGTTTTTTCTAATATTTAGTTGAACAAGTTTTCAAAATGTTAGCACTGAGTTTCAAATCAGGAATTTTTCGCGCATTGGCCAAATGTGATAACCACTACACTACGGAAACACAGCAGTTGAAGTAATTGTGGGAACATAACCAGAGCTTTTCCAACACAGGTGGCCGATACTTCAAGGAGCTGGTTTTATGAGAATAGAATTATGGTGCTATATCTAGGAAAGCTGTGAGTGTGGCAGGAATTGATCTCGTGTTTCCCAGACATTACAGAAAGGAACAGGAGGTGGCCATTCAGCAGTGAGTGGTTAGGTTCTGGAAAGCACTGCTTGAAAGTGCGGTGGAGGCAGACTCAATCTTCTCTTTCAAACAGTAGTTGGATAAGTGTCTGAAGGAAAAACAATTACAGGGCTACGGGGAAAGGGAGGGGGAGTGCGACTCGCTGAGTCTGGCTTTCCGTGCTGTCACCATTCCATGATTCTATAAGTTAGTGGCACATTTCATAGTGTGGGTGGAAGCAGAACATTGCAAAATGACATGGATTGAATCGGCAAAACTAGAGGCATCTGTTTCAGGAGATTCGGGGGGCGCGGAAATTCGGGAGTTTAATGACTTTGAAAGGAACATTTTTGTTTTGTGCAGTTTCGGTCAGAGAAATGTTTGTGAAAGTAATTTTTTGCACAGAGGAATGCAGCATTTAATCTTCTGCCTTAACATTTCTTTCTGGGTGTAGGGGTCACATTTCTTTTCTATGTCATTCTTCTCTAATTTATAATTCCTTTGGTGTTTCACAATAACCAGTCTCTTGCTCTAAAGTTAGTCTCACTTTTTCCCCAGTCTCCTGTTGATGTTACCAGCAATGAATATTTTGAACCACACCCCGAAAGCACAGTGTGTAAAATAGTTTATGGTTGAAGAGTTCACTTGCAGAGCACAGAAGAAACGGTTCAATTATGGACTCTCCTTCAGTTAGCATTTCTTTAATTGTGCAAAAGAACATCATGGATTAATTAATTATGTTTTTCCGTGAAAGTAATATAAAATTTAATGAAAAGTTATCACCCAACGTGGGACTTGAATCACAAATGCTCAAAACTAAGAGTCTCATGCTCGACCAACTGACCAGACTGCACTGCACCTGACATGTGTGAGCTCCTTCTTTATATTCAGGTTTCTCGCCCTTTGATGTGCTGAAGTGCAGCGGATATCACGTTGGCCTCACACGCGAATGGTCCCCGGTGGATCCGCTTTCTCTCACTGAAAGTTATCTATTTATTTAAGTGAAATAAACAGCAATTAAGGAATCAGGTAGCCCTTTTGCCAGGAGAATAAATAGCAAATAAAAACAGCAAATGCTGGAAATCTCAGCAGATCAGGCAGCATTTGCCAGAAGACTCGACTCACCTCTGATTGTTCATCCTAAGCACGTTTAAAGATAATGGTTCTGGCCAGGATGAAATCGGTGACATTTCACGGATAAAGCAAACGTAATAATCACTACACTAAGGAAACCTCTGGCACAGCTGGCACAACAGAGGGGAGCTGACTTGTGAGCTCCCTCTGTGCTGATCACCACTGATTTTTAATGTAGAAGCAAGTCATCTTGGACTCCGGGGATTACCTAAGAAGAGAGAAGGATCAGGAATGTGTTGGCTCACCTGAAACAACTTCTGTCCCACTGTGAAAGTTCTCAATCCTTCTCCTCCGCTGCCCTTCACAGAAATGTCACGGATCACCCAGCCACCGTGTTCACTTCCACATCCTCACAGTGGGTCCACAGAGGCTCCAACCGTCTCCCCGCGATCAGCGAACTTGCCAATTTTGTAAAATTAAACCGCGAACACATGTCCGGCAATGGGCAGGAGAAACAAGAAAATCTGTAAGCTCGGTCCGTAACAGAAAGTAATGGGGTTATTTTTGGTGATTACAGCAATTAATATTCGTCTCACAGATCTCAATTATATTTATTTGACGAATTGACCGAGAATCGTTACCAGGTTAGTGCGCCGGACTTAACCCCTCGACCACCAGGGAACAGGTACGATACTTGTCGATATATTTATATATATTTATATATGAACCTGAATATCAACGTCTCGCTGTCTAGACCTCATGGAGCAACAGTAGTGCATCTAACTTTGAGTGAGAGAAGTTGTTCCATCGTGGCAGTCATTTCATCTTTTGTTCCCATTGAAAACTAGAAAATGAGACAGGGGGAATAAATAGAGAAACCAAAGCACAGGTATACAGACAAAAGGAATGAGAGAACGGGAAATCCTGTCCCATCGAGAACTAATGCAGAATCCCCTCTGCTGCGCTCGGGGTGGCCACCCGCAGCCTGGATACACTAACGTCCCAACAGCTCATTGACTGTCGGAGTGGGACCGTGCGGCGCTTCAGCAGACAGGACGAAAAAGCAAAGTCACTGATTCGGTCTCATGTGCTTCTGTGATCAAGAATCGCGACACACAAAAAAATACTCTTGTAATGGTTACCTCCATATTGTCAAACAGTTGGCTTGTTAGTCCCGGGGCATGATTTTCCCTTCAGCTTTTTTGTGAGAAGTTTTGGGTTCAAATCCTGGATGAGCCCATTATTTTGCTGATAATTTTGAAATTGCATAGAAATTTTGTAAAGAAGGACTTACATTTCTGCAGTCAGGAACTCATGACGACAAAGCGCTTTACAGCCGTTGAGTTTTGTTTGAGGTGTTGTCGTGTGGGGGAAAATGTGCCCATATCATCCCACACGAACTTCAACACTTTGTGAAAGAGTTTGGTGCAAATAATCAGGTGCCTCAGGGCCTTGGACCTTCTTTTAATGAGTTCTGCTTGTACCTGCATTCAAGCTTGAAACAGCAACTGGGCTTCCATCTCACGGGAGCAGCTTGTTGTGGTTAGCAAGTCGGTGACGAGGTTTGGGGTTGAAGTGCATCTCTTTCAATCTTTGAAATTTCACCAAGCAAAGATTTGATGAATCCAACTGTCCCTGTAAGCATTTAGTTCACGTGTAATCACAGGAATATCTGCAGTCAGGAGCTGAAAAGGAATTAAAACCTAATACCGGCTTCGGGACAATCAGAATACTTTGTCGCAGACAAGGCACCGGAAGGCTGGAAGGTAGATCACACCGGTTCTGGGAGAGCTGGTTGGCCGTAAAATGGAAGTGTCTGCAGTGTGCGGGACCAGACTGCTTCCACACATCCACAATGAATGTTCTACACTTTATTTGGGAAAAGCACAACTGAGAGTGGACAAGTTGCATCCCGGTCAGAGTAACATGAAGCATTAAATGACTGACACACTGGTTTGGGATGTCTTGCAGCACATGTTTCAGTTTGTTTCTGTGGGGCAATGGGATAGTGCGTTCAGCTGTTGATCAAGTAGTTGGTGGTTCGAGCTCACCCAGGGACGAAGCCTTTAACTGTTTTTTCCCCGAGGATTCGGTGCCGCACATTTCCAGGTTGCAATTGTGCATTTTGGCTGTATCAATATATTCCGCAAAGATTGCCAGCTGTTCTGTTATGCAGTGAGTTTCAACTCCAAAACTTTTATGAACATTTAGTTCATGTAAAATGATAACAATTTTTTACATGGATCATGTTCCTCCATCCAGTCCACTCGAAATAAATTCGGTTATTGGGTTTAAAGGAGCTGTTGGAAATTGACTGACCTATCGTTATGGCTTTGCTCAGAATCTGAGTTTCAACAGTCAACAGTTTGCAAAGGATTACCTCATGGCCAATGACAAGCATAAAAAAGTCTCTCAGCATTTGTTTTGGAACCCTTCAAATTTGCAATGTCCTGCGAGGCGCCTTCGTTCTGAGACATCACTCGCCACTACCTGGCCCTCCGACCATTGGCATGTGTAGAACCGATACCTCGCCATCAGAACGCTTTCTTTAGGATTTAGATGCTCACAGACCAGCGTACACAATTCTTCATAGGATTTAGTTGCTGGTTTTACCAGAGCTAGAAGATTGTTCATGAGGCCATAGGTTGTTGCCCCACAGACTGTAAGGAGGATCGCCCTTCATTTGGCAGCGTTCTCGTCCCCTTCCAGCTCGTTGGCCACAATTTATTGGTCGAGTCTCTCCACGAAGGCTTCGCAGTAGTCCCCTTCTGAGAACTTCTCCAGGACACCAACTGTTCCTTGCATTTTTGCGCGGTTGTTCGTTGTCTCATCGCCAATTGATACGCTCAAAATAAAGGATGAAACTGAGTATTGTGAACAATGAGTAAGCGTGACATTAGCTCCTTTCATAAGACTCCAGAGTGCAGGTACCTCATGGGTGGCCTGCTTATATACCGTGCTCCCAAGGGATGCTGGGATCACTTGTGACTCCAACAGGTAGGCCCTCTTCTGGTGGTGTGATACAGGTTGCCAAGAATTAAATAAATAACACAAGGGGTGCACAGAAATCAACAATCAAAAGCCCTTTCATTAAACACAGGAGATTCCTGCAATTTTCTGATCGAAAAAGCTTTTAGTTTTTGTCCTTAAAATTGCAAATGTGGAAATTGGGGAGTTTAATGAATTTGAAAGGAGAACATTATTGTTTGGTGAAGTTCTGGGCAGAGAAATGTTTGTGAAAGGAACTTTTTGCAGAGAGAGGCATTGAGCATTTCAGCTTGTTGCTGAACACCTCTCTCTGGGCACTGAGCTAAGTAGCAGTGTCTGTCGTGTCGTGGTTATCACATTTCCGTCACACGTGAAAGGTTTCCGGTTCAAGCCTGCGCAGAAACATTATATCTCAAGCAAAAACTTGTCTGCAATAACATTGAGTACAAGCTGTTTTGGATACCTTGTTCCATGAGCAACGAACATTTAAAACCAGTCTCCTCAAATATAGATTGTGTAAAATCAAATCGGGGATAAAACTTCATCAAGGATTAAAGTTTCATGAATTATTAAAGTTCAGTTATTGAAGTTTTGACTGTCCCTGTTAGCGTTGTTTCTGAGAATGAAAGAAATGCTATCGGTTTATACCAGCAGATCTAAGCTGCATTTGAAACCGACAAACAACTTGTTAATTATTCGTTCTTCCCCAGTTCCAGAGCTCAGAGGTTTATTGTCCATCCCAGGGATGCAAGCAACCTCAGAGCTGGGCCAAAACTCGCCGTGCACCGAGCAGAGCTCAAGAAAAATCAGGGGGAGAGGATACCCCGGTAACTGGGCCTTCCAGCAACCCTGAACAAGCGCCCAGTCTAAAACATTCCAGAGCAATAACTTTTAACTGGAGCATCTAAAAGTACGGACGGCCGAGCGGTCTGAGGCGCTGCTTTCATTATTTGATTAAATTATCAACATCCCTGAGTTCGCATTTTTATCATTGTGCAAAAGAAGATCATGGGTTTATTAATGATATTTACCCGCGAAAGCAACATAAAAGTAATCGCCCAACGTGGGGCTCGAACCCACGACCCTCAGATTAAGAGTCTCATGCTCGACCGACTGAGCTAGCCGGGCTTTTCACATCCATTCTGTCGATCCCCTTCAGAATATTGGCCGTTTCAATGAGATCACGTCTCTTTCTTCCAAACTCCAGAGAGTATCGGCACATTCGACACAATCTCTCACCAGAGGACAGTCCTCTCATCCCAGGAATCAATCTGGTGAACCTCCGTTGTACCACCTCCAAGGCAAGTGTATACCTTCCTCAGATAAGGAGACCAAAACTGTGCGCAGTACTCCAGGTGTGGTCTCACCAGGGCCCTGTGCAATTGTAGCAAGACTTCCATACTCTTGCACTCGGGGCTATATATGAAATACTATTGGCAGAATATCCTCTTTTTCTGCTGCTTCTACGGTTGTATAAAATGTTATTAAAATTCGACAGTCGCTCGGCAAACATATTTGAATTTACTTCAGTGTGCTACACATGTGGATGGATTAATGATGAGTGAAACAATTATTCAGTCTCTCACAGACTTAAATTATTTTTGTCAACTTGCTCTGTAAATATTATTTCCAAACCGGGAATCAAACCCAGACCATGGCAGTGAGAGCACCAAATCCTAACCACTAGACTACCAGGGAATACTGCTCGCAGTTTCTGCGATAGCTTTAAATATAGTCAGCTTACCAGCACAGCCGAGAATTGTGCGGTGAAACGGCATGTAACTGGATTTGCTCGGAGCATCGTGGAGGCACCGACCTGCGTGAGAACACCAGTGGCAGTTCGGGGCCATAAAACGAGCGTTGAGCGGCGGCCTGGGTGCAGCGTGGTGGTGTACCACGGCAAGGTACAGTGCGAGCTGGTGCAGGAGGGCGACGGTAGCGAAGAGTCACGTCATCAAAGTCCAGGTCGGTGATTGGAGCTTGGGCAGGTACAGCAGGAGCTGAGAAAGAATGTCGAGGGATGTGATCGGGGATCAGTGGCAGCATAAGTTCTGGGCCAGGGGCCCAGGGCCAGTACGGGCCAGCCCACACTGCGATATGTGTGCACACTGGGTCCGTGCAGCAGAGATGGTCTCCAGTCGTCTTGGATAACCATTGACTCTGGACCAAGACCTCACTCTGTCAATCTCTTGTGATGGCGAGGGTGCAAGGGCCACCACACGTTAAAACAATCCACTCACAGACATCTTCCACCCTTCAACATGCAGTTCCGGACCTGGAATATTAGGTCCATCATTGAAACGCCTGTGAACTCATCCGTTTTTGCGCGGAAGCAAGTCATCCTCGCTTCGAGGGACTGCCTATGATGATGATGAACTGGATTTGCTGCAGTCTGCGGGCAGCAGGTGATGAAAGCGGGCGTGAGAGGGTGAGTGACAGGTGGGCACTGCTTCTGATGCTGTCTGACCCACTGTGGGAGTGGCCGGGGATTTTGAAGCCCTTTCATTGCACCAATGCAGGGTAAATGAAACTGTGTTTCAGGAACCTTAATGAATACAAACATGAGCACTCTCTACTGTAGACCTCGTGGAGCAACGGTAGTGTGTCTGACTCCCGATCAAAAAGCTGCCTATTCAAATCATGTTGGGGTCATTGTTCTTCCGGAGTTGAGAATTTCTTTGCAGTTTGGCAATAACCCGACCCTTGCTCCAAGGTTTGTCTCACTGTTTCCCCGATGTCAGGCACAGAATTGCCAGATGTCCTCATTTAATTCATGTTACAAGACACAAAAGTTCAAAATTTAATTTAACTTACAGTCTGGATGGCCGAGCTTTCGAAGGTGCTGTGTTCACTTTTCAATCTGCTCTTAAAGAGTGGTTTCAAATCCCTTTTCTTCTTTTTAGTATTTAAGCCAAACTCATTTGCTTGGTACCACGGACAGCTCCTTAAAAGTGGGATTCAGCAGTTCACCTGCGCGCTTCACATTTCCGTCTGACCGGGTGCTGAAAGTGAAGATGTTTCCGCAGTGCAGTGGTTAACACGTTCGCTTCACACGCGAAAGCTCACCGGTTGGGAATATTTTCTGGAGCTTTCTCCTTATACATGCTCAGAGGTGAGTTTGTTGCCCTGTGAATGGTCTTAAGATGATAAGCATGTAAGGATCAGGGGCCAGATTCAAGAAGATCCTGGCAGTTCCTCGAAAGCAAGTTTAAACATCTGGGGTGGAGCCAACAGGCGCCTGGTTGGAATCAGTGAAAAAATGTGAGCTTTAGCAGAAGCCCGACTAACACAGGTGATAGAGCATGAGACTTTTAATCTCAGGTTCTCGGGTTAGAACACCAAGTTTGTTGATTATTTTTTAATTACATTTTATGTTGCTTTCACGGGAATACATCGTTAATTAACCAATGATCTTCTTTTGCCCAAATAAAGAAATGCTTACTGAAGGAGAGTCCATAATTGGATAATTTATCGATGCTCAGCAAGTTAACTCTTAAACCATAAACCATTTTACACACTGCTTTCGGGGTCTGGTTCAAAACGTTCATTGCTGGTAACATCAACAGGAGACTGGGGAAACAGTAAGACAGACTTTAGAGCAAGGGTCTGGTTATTGTGAAACAGCAAAGGAAAATATATATTCTAGAAGAATAAATTAGAAACGAAATGTGACCCTGACACCCAGAACGATGTGTTGAGGCAGAAGATTAAATGCTGGATCACTTTCTTCAAAAAATTCCTTTCACAAACATTTCTCTGACCGAAACTGCAGAAAACAAAATTATTCCTTTCAAAGTCATTAAACTCGCGAATTTCCGCGCCTCCCCAAATCTCCTCAATCAGGTGCCTGTAGATATGCCGATTCACTCTATGTTCCTGTGCAATGTTCTGATTCCACCCACAGTATGAAATGTGCCACTAACTTATCGAATCATGGAATGGTTAGAGCACGGAAGGCCATTCGGCCCGTCGAGCCCGTGCCGACTCTCAGCGAGTCCCACTCCACCGCCCTTTCCCGTAGCCCTGCAATTGCTTTTCTTTCAGACAATTATCCAACTCCCCTTTGATAGATAAGATTGAGTCTGCCTCCACCGCACTTTCAAGCAGTGCATTCCAGAACCTAACCACTCGCTGCTAAATGGCCACCTCCTGTTCCTGTGTGTAAATTCTGGGAAACATTTGATCAATTCCTGCCACACTCACACCCGTCCTAAATATAGCACCGTCATTCTATTCTCATAAAACCAGTTCTTGCAGTGCAGGCCAGCTGTGTAGGTTATGGCTCTGGTTATGTTTTTAACAGTATATAACCTCAGCATTTCCATAGTTCAGTGGTTATTTCGTTTGCCTAATATGCGAAAGTGGTTCGAAACTGTGCGAAATTATTTAAAAAATGTGTTTCTTTAAATATTAGTAAAAATTTAATAATTCACAGTAGTGGTCCAATCTTAACAAAGTGCAATCTCTCACAGCCCTGTTACATTTGCTGTTTCTCTCATACTGTTCTGTACACTATCAAACTCTCCCCAGTGTCTCTCACTCCCTCCCGTTTCCAGCCCTGACGGTCCAGAAACCCCTCTCAAAGCTGCTCATTCCGGCTGATTTCAGTTGAGTTGTGAGAGATTATTAAAAGATCCTGCATTGCCGCCTCGCTTCTCAACAGCAGATCAAAGCTGCAAACAACCCATCGACTAATCGCTCGTCCCCAGCTCCGAATCACTGGACCATCAGGGAACGTTGCATTGCTGCATCGCTGCAGCGTAATGATTGATGTCATTATTGTCCTTTTCAATCCACTTGTTTCACATCGAAACACATTGTAACCGTGATTTGAATGTAACGCCACGTGATTCTTTGAAATCACCTTTAAATGATTCGGTAAAACCAGTCCTCATGCCACCGAAAAAAGCTTCGATTCCAGTTCAGGGCGTTAACTTTTGAAGCACAGTTTCTAAATTCAAAGCCTTATAAAATTGACGACATGCAGTTGATGTGAAAAAATCAGAATTGATTTCATCACCGTTAATTAACCGACAACCTTATGCAGAATGAAATAAATAATGCTATACTTACTGAGGGACAGTGGTATCTCCTATCATTCATTTTCTCTTTACATGTGATGAACTTTTATGCCTTTCTCATTAACATACTGTATTTTATGAGAATAGTTTAAAATTGTAAATGTTTATGACTCAGTTATAAAATCATTGATTGTCTGTGTGCCTATTCTTGATAGGAGGAGCACTTGAGACCGAAGTTCCAGTTCTATATATGTATCAATAATCAATTTCCACCAGTTTCTTTAAACTCAATAAATTAATGTATTCTATTGGGCTGGATGGAGGAACATGATCCATGTAAAAATTGTTATCGTTTTACATGCACTGAATGCTCATAAAAGTATTGGAGTGGGAACTCACTGGAAGACAGAACAGCTGTCAATGTTTGCGGAATATATTCATGCAGCCAAAACTCACAATGACAACCTGGAACTGTGCAGCACTGAATCTTCAGGGGAAAAAAGTTAGAGGCTTCATCCGTGCGTGGGCCCGAAACACCAACCTTTCAGTTAACACCCAAACGCGCTAACCCATTGCGCCACAGAGACTGATGCCATTGCATGTTGCAAGACATCCAAAACCAAGGTGTCAGTCAGTTAAAGCTTCAGATAGCTCCGACCGGGAAGAAACTTGTCCACTCTCAGTTGTACTTTTCCCAAATAAATGGAGGGACATTCATTGTGGATGCGTGGAGGCAGTCTGGACCCGCACACAGCAGACACTTCCATGTCACCGGCAACCAGCTCTCCCACAACCGGTGTGATCTACATTCCAGCCTTCAGGTGCCATGTCTGTGAGGAAGTATTCTGACTGTCCCGAAGCCGGTATTTGGTTTTAATTCGTTTCAGCTCCTGACTGCGGATATTCCTATGATTAAACGTGTACAAAATGCTTACAGGGACAGTAGGTTTCACCGTTTTTTTGCTTGGTGAAATTTCAAAGATTGAAAGCGACGCACATCAACCCCAAACCTTGTCACCTACTCCCTAACTTGACAAAATGTTGAATTCTGTTATCATGCCAAGCATTTCGGATTAATGCATTAAAATGCCAGCGTACTTTTTACCTGGCAAGACTGAAGTACAAGCTGTGATGAACAGAGTGATATAGTGGAGGGGGTACTGTGTGGGGTCAGTTTGTCTTCCTGACCAAAGCGGTTGTGGGTCACTCCCAATCCCTGGTTCTCGAGCCTGGATTTATTAATCAGGGTGTGATAAAGTACAGCAGACAACTGTTTTGTACAAAGAAGGTTTGGGTTTTATTCAAGATAGCAAATAACACAAAGACACACCAATAACACTGTAAAATCTTACAAAAGCTTCTGAACAATGGGGAATACTTTGTTTCAGGTAATAAACACAACAGAAATACCTCCGACCTCCCACTTAATCTCGAACTAAAGTAGTTTCGAGGGCAACAGAATAATGCTCACCAATCCTTCCTTTCACAGTTAGGGCTGTTTTGTGGTTTCCGGGTTCTTTGTTTACAGCCGGTTTACCTTGCCATAACCCAGACGTGGCAGAAGACCTCTGCTGCGTATTGAAGCCATTGGGGCAAGTTCTTTTCTCCGATATCGCGATGTTTCTTCCTGTGTTTTCTTGCCATGTTCTCTCGATCTAGATGTTCCAAAGTTCTTGGTCAGAAAAGTTCTTTCTGTGATGGTCAGATTAGAGATAGCTCTCTTGGTACGATAGGCCATTAATTATACACGGAGAGCCTGTTTAATCTTCGCGCCAAATCTAACATTTCTTTTGTTGAAGTTTTGCTGCCCAGCTAATTGAAACTTGATTCAGTTTTAAACTGGCGTTGATTGACTTTTCTGAATTGATGAGCTCTTGTCCATTGTGATAGCACTGCTTTTTGCTTCGGGAAGTCTGGCCTGAGCCAGATATTTCTATGCCTGTTGAAAAGGTGTTGGAATATGTATGTGACATTTGGGTCCTCTGGGTAGGGTGGATAATGTTTCTTCAGTGGTCGATACTTTAAATGCTAATGTTTTCTGGGGGCAGGTTTCGAGGGTAAACAGTTCCCAGACAATTAGATTTACTCCAATGTCCAAACTGGCCTTTGAGAGATTGACCCCACATCTTTCCTTGCAGACCCAACATTCAGCATTCAAAAGTCCCTAACTTGGTTAAAAACTCGTTGATTTCTTCCATAAGCATTTTAGGATCTCAAATTTTCTGGTTGATATTCCCAAATTAAATTTCCTTTCCAATGAATCCAAACACTGATTGATGTTCCCACGAATTTTGCAACCCTGCAGTCCCCCCTTTGACACTCTACAAACTTGAGTGTCATGTTAGGTGACCAAAATTCCTGACACCCAAGAGTCAACCTTCCCCTGTAATTACCGAGCTGAACCCAAACATACATTCGCCCTTGAATTGTATCACTGTTTTCAGGTAAATATAGTCATAAGTTACATTACAGCATAGAGTGGGTCCAACACCCGTCCATTACTCCAGTTTCACAAAAATACACAGTAAAACACACACAGTAAAACCATTTTACCACTTGACCTCTGTGTTTTTATAGCAGATGGAACCTGAACCGGACCTCACCGGGTGACTGCGATTTTACTGCAGTGTTATATCATATTTTGTGTTTCCCTCCCTGATACAATCCTTAAGTTCTGTTCGGGCTGGTCCAGCTGAGACCGATGACCTCGGCCCCTCACCCTGCAGGTAGTACACCATCAATAAAAAATCATCACGAGCTGGCGGAGCACTAAAACGTGGGAAGCTATTCTGATCCAGGAAGGAAACTCTATATTTCTGAAAATATACCACGAGGGTGGAACTATGATCTCTGAAATTTCGCCCCCTATCTGAATCGATTTTTGTTCGAGAGTATGAAAATGTTTCTGTGATACCTCTGCAACTTTTAGTAGGGCCGTAAGATGTTCGGTTAGAGGGGTGATTTGTTAACCAAAATGTATGACATAATCCTGCAGGTTGGTGATTTTTGCACTTTCAGTGAGGTGAACAGTGGGGTGTTCGGGAATGGGAACAATACATTCCTGGGCCACTTGCACTTCTGCCTCAGGTTTGAAGCAAAAACTGCTTTCATGCATCGGACGCCAGATGTGCTGTCCATGCTGGTAGTGGTGACACAATATGTCCCAACTGTGGAGGAACATGGTCTTGTGCAATTACCTCTATGGTACAGTTCATAGGCTGTGCGCCAGCAGCTTTAAACCAGCACTGTGGTTTAGAATATGTGTTCGAGTGCTGGGGACACATTATTATGTGTGCACCCAGGCTCCAGCACCCAGAGAGGTCAGTACCCATCATAGCTCGCTCCCACTTTATGACCTACAGTGGGACCGATGTGAAATGAACGTGTGCACCCCCTTGAATGATCCCAATGTTCTCCACTCTGTATATCGGTGCGGGTCGGGCTATCCCACCCATGACCGACATCCTCACTACTATTCCCATGATTGTGTAATTGGAACAGCCGCAAACCACTGGGACAGGGTAGGCTTCAGAAGCTAGGTGGAGCTGGCACGAGGTTAGTGAATTACTAAATGTGTGCAGTGCTGTGAGGTGCTTGTTGCTGATCTAGGAGGTGTAGGCAGTCTAACGATATTTCTTTCTCCACAGAGCGCTTTTGGTTCTTACTCTCAGTCCATTTGACTGCAGCGTCCACAGGACGCTCAGTGCGAAATAGGTTCAGTACCCATTTCTTTGTTATATTGCCTTTCTTGAATATGTAAGAGGAAATCCTCTCTTCCATTTTGCTTCTTTCCTCAAAAACAGTGCTGACTGCATCACACCCTTTTGTCCAACGTCCTGCCGCGGTCGCCATTCTGTAGCGGGGGTGGTGGGTTTGTCAGCTTGCCTTCCTGACCAGAGCGGTTGTGTGACGTTCCCACTCCCTGGTTCTCGACCTTGGATTTATTAATCAGGGGTGTGATAAATTACAGCAGACAACTGTTTTGCACAAATAAGGGATGGACTTTATTCAAGAAAGCAAATAACACAAATATACTCCAATAAAACTGTAAAATCTTACAAAATGGGGATTACTTTATTGCAGGTAATAAACACAACAGAAATACCTTCTAACTCCCACTTACTCTCTAACTAGATCACACTCTAGGGCTCCAGGGATTCATACTTGGGGAAGTGTGACCATAATATGGTAGAATTCTTTATTAAGATGGAGATTGACACAGTTAATTCTGAGACGAGGGTTCTAAACTTAAGAAAAGCTAACTTCAACGGGATGAGGTGTAAATTGGCTAGAATAGATTGGCAAATTATACTTAAAGGGTTGACAGTGGATAGGCAACGGGAAACATTTATTAATAACAATGATGAACTTCAACAGTTGTACATCCCTGTCAGGAGTAAAAATAAAACAGGAAAGGTGGCTCAACCGTGGCTAACAAGGGAAATTAAGGATTGTGTTAGATCCAAGGAAGAGGCACATAAATTATCCAGAAAAAGCAGCAAACCTGAGGACTGGGAGAAATTTAGAATTCAACAGAGGAGGACAAAGGGTTTAATAAGGAGGGGGAAAATAGAGTCCGAGGGGAAGCTTGCCGGGAACATAAAAACTGATTGCAAACGCTTCTATAGATATGTGAAGAGAAAAAGATGAGTGAAGACAAACGTAGGTCCCTTGCTGTCGGAATTAGGTGAATTAACAATGGGGAACAAAGAAATGTCAGACCAATTGAACAAATACTTTGGTTCTGTCTTCACGAAGCAAGACACAAATGACCTTCCGGATGTACTAGGGGACCGAGGATCTCGTGAGAAGGAGGAAATGAAGGATATCCTTATTAGGCGGGAAATTGTGTTGGGGAAATTGATGCGATTGAAGGCCGACAAATCCCCGGGGTATGATTGACTGCATCCCAGTGTACTTAAGGATGTGGCCCTCGAAATAGTGGATGCATTGGTGATCACTTTCCAACAGTCTATCGATTCTGGACTGGAGAGTAGCGAATGTAACACCACTTTTTAAAAAATGAGGGAGATAGAAAATTGGAAATTCTAGAGCGGTTCGCCTGACATCAGTCGAGGGGAAAATGTTGGAATCAATTATTAAGGATTAAATAGCAACGCTTTTGGAAAGCAGTGATAGGATCGGTCCAAGTCAGCATGGATTTGTGAAAGGGAAATCATGCTTGACAAATCTTCTGGAATTTTTTGAGGTTGTAACTTGTAGAGTGGTCAAGGAGAGTCAGTGGATGTGGTGTATTTGGACTTTCAAAAAGCCTTTGGCAAGGTTCCACATAAGAGATTGGTGTACAAAATCAAAGCACATGGTATTGGTGGTAATGTACTGACGTCGATAGAGAATTGGTTGGCAGACAGGAAGCAGAGAGTCGGGATAAACGGTTCCTTTTCGGAATGGGAGTCAGTGAACAGTCGTGTGCCGCAGGGGTCAGTGCTGGGATCCCAATAAACATTAACGATTTGGATGAAGGAATTTGAGTGTAATATCTCCAAGTTTGCAGATGACACTAAACTGGGTGGCGGTATGAGCTGTGAAAAAAATGCTAAGAGGCTGCAGGATGATTTGGACAGGTTCAGTGAGTAGGAAACTTCATAGCAGATGCAGTATCATGTCGATATGTGTGAGGTTATCCACTTTGCTGGCAAAAACACGAAGGCAGAATATTATCTGAATGGTGGCAGATTAGGAAAAGGCGAGGTGGAACAAGACCTGGGTGTCATGGTTCAACAGTAATTGAAAGTTGGCATGCAGGTAGAGCAGGCGGTGAAGTAGGCAAATGGCATGTTGGCCTTCATAGCTAGGGGATTTGAGTATAGGAGCAGGGAGGGCTTACTACAAAAGTACAGGGCCTTGGTGAGGCCCCACCAGGAATATTGTGTTCAGTTTTTGTCTCCTAATCTAAGGAAAGATGTTGTTGCTGTTGACGGAGTGCAGCGAAGGTTCAACAGACTGATTCCAGGGATGACTTGACTGACAGATGAGGAGAGACTGGATCAGCTGGGCCTTATTACACTGGGGTTGAGAAGGATGAGAGGGGAATTCATAGAAATGTATAAGATTCTGACGGGACGGGACAGGTTAGAGGTGGGAAGAATGTTCCCGATGTTGGGGAAGTCCAGAATAGTCTTAGATAAGGGGTAGGCCATTTAGGACTGAGTTGAGGAGAAACTTCTTCACTCAGAGAGTTGTTAACCTGTGGAATTACATGCCGCAGAGAGTCGTTGATTCCAATTCATTGGATATATTCAAGAGGGAGTATGATATGGCCCTTATGGCTAAAGGGATCAAGGGGTATGGAGAGAAAGTGAGAAAGGGGTACTGAGGTAATGATCAGTCATGATCATATTGAATGGTGGTGCAGGCTCGAATGGCCGACTCTTGCATCTATTTTCTATGTTTCTATGTTAACTGGCTCAAACTCTAGTGCTCCAGGGATTCATGCTCACCAGATCCTTCCTTTGACTGCTCGGGTTGTTTCACGATTTCGTGGTTCTTTGGTTTCTGCCGGTTTGCCTTGCCGTACCCCGGATGTGGAGGAGGACCTTTGCTGTGTATTGAAGCCAGTTCGGGTGAGTCCGCTGATGTGGTTAGACATATTTTGGATTAATCTCTGGTGAGTACCCAATTTCCTTTGTAATCAATAGGGTTTTAAGTTGTTTCGGTTATTTTTACCTGCTGGACAGTCTAGGCACAAATTGTAGAGTGGGAAACTTGCATGGACCCCGGTTTTCTTGGTGGTTGATTTTCCTGGTTAGTTTCGTCAGTCACGGTGGTCCGGTTGATGGCTGTTACCTCGTCAGTTGGAATTGGTGTTCCACTGATTGTTATTTGCAGTTCTTTTCATCGATGTCGTGATGTCTCTTCCTGTGTTTTCTCGCCGTGTGCTCTCGATCTTGATCTTGTTGTTCCAAAGTAATGGTCAGAAAAATAGGCTGCTCTTGGTACGATAACACCCAGTTAGACTCTGAGAGGCTGCTTAATCTTCGTGCCAAATTTAACGTTTCTTTTGTTTGAGTTTTGCTGCCCATTGCTTTTAAGTGATCTTCTTTCTGTAAGTTTTGGTGGGCTAGCTAACTGACACTTGATTAAATGTTTTAATCGTGTGTTGGTAGACTTTGGGATGGCGATTCTTCTTATTTATGAATCAATGAATTCTTGTCCTTTGTCATAGCACTGCTTTGGCTTCGGGAAGTCTGGGCTGAGCCAGATATTTCTATACATGTTGAAAAGCTGTTGGAATATGTATGTGATATTTGGGTTCTTTGGGTGGGGTGGATAATGTTTCTTCCATGGTCGATTGTTTAAATGCTAATGTTTTCTGGGCGCCTGACTATGGTTAAAGAGCTCCCCCAGACAAATTGATCAGCTACAATACACAAATTCTAAATCCCACCCCTCTGTCACTGCAGCTATCCCAACAGGTCCAAACTTGCCTTTTAAAATCCCAAACTTGTTAAGACTCGTAGATTTCTTCCATCTGCTTTTTAGGATCCCAAACGTTATTTTTCATAGGCCCAAATCGTATTTCCTTTTCAGTAAGTCCAAACACTCGGGGGTTTCCACGAATTTTGTAATCTACATAGGCAGTCCCTCGGAATCTGAGAAGACTTGCTTCCACTCCTAAAGTGAGTTCTTTGGTGGCTGAACATTCCAATGCGGGAGCCACACACCCTATCACAGGTGGGACAGATAGTCGTTGAGGGAAGGGATGGGTGGGACAGGTTTGCCGAACGCTGTTTCTGCTGTCTGCACTTGATTTCTGCATGCACTCGGCGTTGAGACTCGAGGTGCTCAGCGCCCTCTCGGATGCACTTCCTCCACTGAGGGTGGTCTTGGGCCAGGGACTCCTGGATGTCAATGGGGAAGTAGCACTTTATCAGGGAGGCTTTGAGGGTGTCTTGTAGAGTTTCTGCTGCCCACCTTTGGCTCGTTTGCCATGAAGGAGCTCCGAGTAGAGCACTTGCTTTGGGAATCTCGTGTCTGGCATGCGGACTATGTGGCCTGCCCAGCGGAGCTGATCGAGTGTGGTCAGTGCTTCAAAGCTGGGGACGTTAGCGTCTGTTCTCCAAGGGGATTTGTAGGATCTTGTGGAAGCATCGTTGGTGATATTTCTTCAGCAACTTGAGGTGTCTACTGTACATGGTCCATGTCTCTGAGCCTTGCAGGAGGGCAGGTATTATTACTACAGCCCTGTGGACCATGAGCCTGGTGGCAGCTTTGAGGGCCTGGTCTTCAAACACTACTTTCCTCAGGCGGCCGAAGGCTGCACTGGCGCATGGAGGCCGTGTTGATCTCGTCGTCGATGCCTGCTCTTTTTGATAGGAGGCTCCCGAGATATGGGAAGTGTTCCACGTTGTCCAGGGCCGCGCCGTGGATCTTGATGACTGGGGGGCAGTGCTGTGTACTTAGGACAGGCTGGTGGAGGACCTTTGTCTTACGGATGTTTAACGTAAGGCCCATGCTTTCATACGCCTCAGTAAATACTCGACTCTGTCCTGGAGTTCAGCCTCTGTATGTGCGCAGACGCAGGCCTTGGTGAGGCCTCATCTGGAATATTGTGTTCAGTTTTGGTCTCCTAATCTGAGGAAGGACGTTCTTGCTATTGAGGGAGAGCAGCGAAGTTTCACCAGACTGATTCCCAGGATGGCAGGACTGACGTGTAACGAATAACTGAATCAACTGGACTTATATTCACTGAAATTCAGAAGAATTAGAAGGGATCACAAAGAAACATGTACAGGTCTGACGGGATTGGACAGGTTCGAGGCAGGAAGAATGGTCCCGATTTTGGGGAATTGCAGAACCAGCGGACACAGACTAAGGACAAGGGGTAAGTCATTTAGGACCGAGATGAGGAGAAACTTCTTCACTCAGAGAATTCTGAACCTGTAGAATTATCTGCCACAGAAAGTTGTTGAGGCCAGTTCGTTAGCTATATTCAAAATGGAGTTAAATGTGGCCCTGACGCTAAAGGTATCAAGGGGTACTGAGGTGAATGATCAGCCATAATCATATTGAATGGTGGTGCAGGCTCGAAGGGCCGAATGGCCTACACCTGCACCTGTTTTCTATGTTTCTATGTTTCTATGCAAAGCACTGAAAAAAATGGTTTAAGTATCGACTCTGCCTCAGTTAGCATTTCGTTCATTGTGCAAAAGAAGGTGAGGGGTTAATTAATTATGCTTTCCCATCAAAGCAACACAAAAGTTTAACAAAAAACATACGGTGACTGGCAGGTGAGCGCTGCTTCTGACAGCCGGTGAGAATGGGCGGGGATTTTAAAGCCCCTTGTATTGTGAAACCTTCATGTCGCCAAACATTTCCTATGTGCTGGAAAGACCTCGTGGCGCAACGTTAGCACGTCTGACCCCAGATCACGTCGAAGTCTCTGTTCTTCAGGATAATTCGGGAATTAATAGTTTCTTTGCTGTCTCTGAATCACCATATCCTTGCTCCAAGCTCTGTCGCACTGTTTCCCCGGAATCAGGCAAAGATACGCCTGCTGCCCTCATTTATTTCATGTGAAAGTACACAAAACTTCAACATAAACCTGCAGTTGGTCACATATATCCCTAAATAGTCAGGTTGGCCGAGTGGTATAAGGTTGTGTATTTCAATTGCAGTCTCCAGTGGAGGTGGGGTTCACATCACACTTCTGACACTTCCACTTTTTAAACATGAAGTGTATTTAATTGTTTGTTTGACATCACGACCAATTGCTTGAAAGTGGGATTCAGCAGTTCACATGCTCGCTTGACACTTCCGTCTGACCGGGTGCTGAAAGTGGCGATGTTTCTGCAGTGTAGCGGTTAACACGTTCGCCTCACACGCGAAAGCTCAGCGGGCGGGAATATTTTCTGGAGCTTTCTCCTCATGCATGCTCAGGGCGAGTTTGTTCTCCCGTGAAAGGTCTTAAGATCATAAACATGTAAGGATTAGGGGTCGGAGTAGGTCATTCGGCACCTCGAGCCTGGTCCACTATTCAAGAACATCCTGGCTGTTCCTCGACAGCAATTTTTAACATCTGGATTGGAGCCAACAGGCGCCTGAAACAACTTCTGTCCCACACTGAAAGTTCTCAATCCTTCTCCTCCGCTGCCCTTTCCAGAAATGTCATGGATCAGCCAGCCACCGTGTTCACTTCCACATTCTCAGAGTGGGGCCACAGAGGCTCCTACCTTCTCCCCACGATCAGCGAACTCGCCCAGTTTAAAAAATTAAAACCGGCACACGTGCCCGGCGAAAGGCAGGAGAAGTCAGATAGTCTTTAAGCTCGGTCTGTCACAGAAAGAATCGGTATTGATGGTGATTACCGCAATTATTAATCGTCTCACCGACCTCAATTATTTTTATGCGATGAATTGATCAACAATTGAAACCAGTTAAGTGTGCCGGATCTTAACCCATCGACCACCAGGGAACAGTGATGATACATGTCGATATATTTATATATATTTATATATGAACCTGAATATCAACAACTAGCTCCCTAGACCTCATTGCGCAACGGTAGTGCGTCTAACTTTGAGTGAGAGAAATTGCTCCACAGTGACATCCATTTCATCTTTTGTCCCCATTTAAACATGAGAAACTGAGACAGGGGGAATAAATCGAGAAATAAAAGCCCAGGGATATAGACAAGAGGAAGAGAGAAGGGGCAAGATACTGTCTCCACCCAGAACTAATGCAGAAACCACTCTGCTGTGCTCGGGGTGGCCACCCGCAGCCTGGATACACGAACGGGAGAACACCAGCGGCAGGACGGGGCCATTAAAGGAACGGCGAGCGGCCCTGGGAGCAGCTTGGAGGTCCCGGCAGACTATCCAAGGGAGCAGCGCGAGCTGGTGCAGGAGCGCGGCGGCAGCGAAGAGTGACATCATCAAGGTCCAGGCCGGTGATTGGAGCGTGGGCAGATACAGCAGGAGCGGCGAGATCGGGGCGAAGGAGCGGCGAGAGTCTGTGGAGGGACGTGATAGGGGCGAGGGAGGCATGAGCTCAGGGCCAGTGTCCCAGGGGCAGCACGGGCCAGCCCACACTGTGATATGTGTGTGCATTAGCTCCGTGCAGCAGAGCTAGTCTCCAGTCATCTTGGTTAATCCTTGCCACTGGACCAAGACCTCGCGCTGTCAAGCACGTGTCATTGCTGGGGTGCAATGGCCCCCACACGTTAAAAAAATCCACGCACAGGCATCTTCCACCCTACAGGATGTAGTGCGGATCCTTCATTGAAACAACTGTGAACTCATCCTTTTTCGGTGTGGAAGCAAGTCATCCTCGTTTCGAGGGATCGCCTATGATGACGATGATGGATACATTAATGTCCCAACAGCTCATTTACTGAAGGAGAGGGACCATGCAGCGCTTCTGAAATCATTTCGAAAAAGCAAAGTCACCGATTTCGTCTCATGTGCTCCTCCGATCAAGAATAGTAACACATACTAAAAAGGCTTCAATAATGATTACATGTGATCTCCACATTTGCTAAGCACGTTGGTCTCGGGGTATGATTGTTGCTTTGGGGTTGTTACTGGAAATTTGCGAAAGATCCTGGTTTCAAATCCCAGAGCAGCCTTGAATTTGCATCAAACATTTGCAAATAAGGCCTTGCATTTCTGCAGCGTTTGTCAGGAACTCATGACACCCCAAAGTGCTTTGCAGTCGTTGAGTTGCCATTGAAATGTTGCCACGTGAGGAAAGATGTGCGCAAATCACATCACACGCACCACAACTCTTTCCAAAGTGTTCATTGAATCAAAGAAGTTTACAGCGCGGAATGAGGCCATTTCGGCTCATCGTGTCCACGCCGACCAACAAGAGGCTCTCCAGCCTAATCCCACTTTCCAGCTGTTCGGCCATAACCCTGCAGGTTACGGCACTTCAGGCGCACATCCAAGCACTTTTTAAATGTGGTGAGAGTTTCTGCCTCTACCACCCTTTCAGGCAGTGAGTTCCAGACCCCCACCACCCTCTGGGTGAAGACATTTCCCCTCTAATCTTTCTACCAATTACTTTAAATTTATGCCTCCTTGTTGTTGACCCCTCTGCGAAGGGAAATAGGCCCTTTCTATCCACTATATCTGGTCCCCTCATAAATTTATACACCTCAATAAGGTCTCCTCTCAGATTCTGTTCATTGGAAAACAAATCCAGCCTATCTAATCAGTCCTCATGGCTAAGATTCTCCACTCCCGGCAACACACTTGTAAATCTCCTCTGTACCATCTTCAGTGCAATCACGTCTTCCTGTAATACGACGACCACAACTGCACGCAGTATTCCAGCTGTGACATAACCATCTCCATCGACTCCATCTCTTGTATTCTATGCCTCGGCTAATAAAGGCAAGCATTCCATATTCCTTCTTAACCACCTTAGCTACCTGGCCTTCTACTTTCAGGGATCTGTGGACATGCTCTCGCTGGATTCTGGGGAAGACCCAGCAGATTGGAAGAATGCAAATGTAATGCCCCTATTTAAAAAAGGAGGCAGAAAAAATCAGGAAACTATGGACCAGTTAGCCTAACATCTGTGGTTCGGAAAATGTTGGAATCCATTATTAAAGAAGCAGTAGCAGACAATAGAATCATCGAAACATAGAAAATAGGTGCAGGAGTAGGCCATTCGGCCCTTCGAGCCGCACCACCATTCAATAAGATCATGGCTGAACATTCAGCTCAGTACGCCTTTCCTGCTTTCTCTCCATACCCCTTGATCCCTTTGGCCATAAGGGCCGCATCTAACTCCCTCTTGAATATATCTAACGAACTGGCATCAATAACTCTCTGCGCCAGAGTATTCCACAGGTTAACAACTCTCTGAGTGAAGAGGTTCATTCTCATCTCAGTCCTAAATGGCTTACCCATTATCCCTTAGACCTTGACATCTGGTCCTGGACTTCCCCAACATCGAAACTTGACAAGTCCCGTCCTAATTTTATATGTTTCTATGAGACCCCTCTCATTCTTCGAAACTCCAGTGATCTCTCGATCCCATGATTCCCCGAGACTCCAAAAATCTATCTCACGCAGCCTTGAATATATTCAGAGACTCAGCATCCACAGGCCTGTGGGGCAGAGAATTCGAAAGATTCATAACCCTCTGAGTGAAGAAATTCCTCCTCATCTCTGTCTTAAATTGCAGAACCCTTAATAGAGTCTGTGCCGCATGGTTCCAGACACTCCAGCCCTGGGGAAACAACCTTTCAGCGTCTACTCTGTCAATCCCCTTTAGAATATTGTGTGTTTCAATGAGATCACCTCTCATTCTTCTAAACTCCGGAGAATATCGGCCCATTCTACACAATCTCTCAACTTAAGACAGTCCTCTCATCCCAGGAATCAATCTGGTGAACCTCCGTTGTACCACTTCCCAGGCAAGTATAACCTTCCTTAAATAAGAAGACCAAAACTGTGTGCAGTACTCCAGGTGTGGTCTCACCAGGGCCCTGTGCAATTGCAGCAACTCTTCCTTACTCTTGTACTGTGGTCTATATATTAGGTACTATGGGCCGAGTGCCCTGTTTTTTTGCTGAAATGACGGTTGTATAAAAAGTTATTAAAATTTGACAGTTCGTCGGCAAACATATTTGTATTTCCTTCAGTGTACTCCTGACTCTTCAAGGGCTAGATTTTCCCCAAGAAGTTTTGTCGGCGCACTGACCTCAAGTGAACCGACTGCGCGCTGGAAATGGCGCGGGGAAAAACTTGCCCCATCCTGGCCGCTGTAGACAGTCCCCGGAGTCCTGGCGTGGGTTGATGGTAAAGTGGAGGGCGGAGCCAAATGCCTGCGCCGAAAACTCTGCCGGCACCTTCACGCATGCGTAGTAGGGAGAGAAAATTTGGCACTCTGCCATTGTCAAACAGTGTCAAACCCGATGAAAAGCATAGCAGCTTCTCAGCTTCTCCACCTGCTCGGCGGGCTCTCCCCCCTTCCCTCCCCGATAAAACGCATAGCTGCAGCAGCTGCAAGGTCTCCGGTCCACAAGCTCACACTTCTCCGGTGTGTCTTCCCTCCCCAATCCCAGGGATACAGGGACCGATTGTAATGGAGCCAAGTTTGCTGATGATACAAAGATGGGTGGGAAAGTAAATTGTAATACAGCAAAGAAAATTTCAATTATGGGAGAGCAATATGGAAAAGTGCAGTGACGCCGACGAGATATAAACACGCAGCCTTCTGATGTGCACTCAGACACAGTACTTTTTCACCACGAGGTCTACAGTGAAGAGTGTCCATGTTTGTGTCCATGAAGGTTCCTGAAACACAGTTTCATTTACCCTGCATTGGTGCAATTAAAGGGCTTTAAAATCCCCGGCCACTCCCACCGTGGGTCAGACAGCATCAGAAGCAGTAATTACCTGTCACTCGCCCTCTCACACCCGCTTTCATTCCCTGCTGCCAGCGGACTGCATAAAATCAAGTTCATCATCATCATCAGTCCCTCGAAGCGAGGATGACTTGCTTCCACGCCACAAAAGGATGAGTTCACAGGTGTTCCAATGATGGACCTAATATTCCATGTCACGAACTGCATGCTGAAGGCTGGAAGATGCCTGTGCGTGGATTTTTTAAAAGTGTGGTGGCCGTTTCACCCCAGCTATCACACGTGCTTGACAGAGCGAAGTCTTGGTCCAGTGTCAAGGGTTATCCAAGACGACTGGACACCAGCTCTGCTGCACGGACCTAGTGCCCACACATATCGCAGTGTGGGCTGGCCCGTGCTGCCCCTGGGCCACTGGCCCTCAGCTCACGCCGCCCCTGGGCCATGATCACATCCCTCGACAGTCTCTCGCTGCTCCTGCTGTACCTGCCCAAGCTCCAATCACCGACCTGGACTTTGATGACGTCACTCTTCGCTGCCGTCGCCCTCCTGCACCAGCTCGCGCTGTGCATTGCCGTGGTACACTACCACGCTGCACCCAGGCCGCCGCTCATCGCCCCTTTAATGGTCCCGACCTGCCGCTGGTGTTCTCACGCAGGTCGGGGCCTCCACGCTGCTCCCAGCAAATCCAGTTACACGCCGTTTCACCGCACAATTCTTAGCTGTGATGGTAAGCTGACGAGATTTAAAGCTATCGCAGAGACTGCACGCAGTGTTCCCTGGTAGTCTAGTGGTTAGGATTTGCTGCTCTTACTGCCATGGTCTGGGTTTGATTCCTGGTTTGGAAAATAATTTTTAAAGAGCAAGTTGACAAAAATAATTCAAGTCTGTGAGAGACTGAATAATAGTTTCACTCATCATTAATCCATCCACATGTGTAGCACATGAAGGAAATTCAAATATTTTTGCCGAGCAACTGTCGAATTTTAGTAACTTTTTATACAACCGTAGAATCAGCAGAGAAACAGGATATTCGGCCAATAGCATTTGATATATAGCCCATAGCACAAGAGTAAGAAAGTCTTGCTACAATTGCACAGGGTCCTGGTGAGACCACACCTGGGCTACTGCGCACAGTTTTGGTCTCCTCATCTGAGGAAGGATACACTTGCCTTGGAGGTGGTACAACGGAGGTTCACCAGATTGATTCCTGGGATGAGAGGACAGTCCTCTGGTGAGGGATTGTGCAGAATGGGCCGATACTCTCTGGAGTTTGGAAGAAAGAGACGTGATCTCATTGAAATGGACAATATTCTGAAGGCGATTGGCAGGGTAGGTATCGAGAAGCCCGGCTAGCTCAGTCGGTAAAGTATGAGACACTAAATGTCAGGATCGTTGGCTCGAGCCCCACGTTGGTCGATTACTTTTATGTTGCTTTCGCGGGTAAATATCATTATGAACCCATGATCTTCTTTTGCACAATGATAAAACTGCAAACTCAGGGATGTTGATAATTTAATCAAATAATGAGAGCAGCGCCTCAGACCGCTCGGCCGTCCGTACTGTTAGATGCTCCAGTTAAAAGTTATTACTCTGGAAAATTTTAGACTGAGCGCTTGTTCAGGGTTGCTGGAAGGCCCAATGACCGGGATATCCTCTCCCCCGGGGTTTTCCTGAGCCTCTGCTCGGTGCACGGCGAGCTTTGGCCCGGGTCTGAGGTTGCTTCCATCTCAGGGATGGACAATAACCCTCTGAGCTCTGGAACTGGGGAAGAGCGAATAATTACCGAATTTTTTGTCGCTTTCAAATGCAGCTTAGATCTGCTGGGAAAAACCGATAGCATTTCTTTCAGTCTGTGAAACAACACTAACAGGGACAGTCAAAACTTCAATAACTGAACTTTAATAATTCATGAAACTTTAATCCTGGATGAAATTTTATCCCCGATCTGATTTTACACAACCTCTATTTGAGGAGACTGGTTTTCAATGTTCGTTGCTCATGCAACAAGGTATTCAAAAAAGGTTTTGTTCAATTTTATTGCAGACAAGTTTTTGCTTGAGATGTAATGTTTCTGCGCAGGCTTGTACCAGGAACCTTTCACGTGTGAGGGAGATGTGATAACCACGACACGACAGAAACTGCTACTGAGCTCAGTGCCCAGAGAGAAATGTTAAGCAACAAGCTGAAATGCTCAATCCCTCTCTCTGCAAAAAGTTCCTTTCACAATCAATTCTCTGACCAGAACTGCACCAAACAACAATATTCTCCTTTCAAAGTCATTAAACTCCCCAATTTCCACATCTGCAACTATAAGGACAAGGACTGAAAGCTTTTTCGATCAGAAAATTGCCGGAAACCCCTGTGGTTAATGACAGGGCTTTTGATGGTTGATTTCTGTAAACACTTTGTAATATGTATTTAACCCTTGGCAACCTGTATCACACCACCATCAGAGGGCCCACCTGTTGGAATTCCAAGTGATCCCAGCATCCATTGAGAGCGCGGTATATAAGCAGGCCACCCATGATGTACCTGCATTCTGGAGTCTTATTAAAGGAGCTAATGTCGCAATTACTCATTGCTCACAGAACTCAGTTTCATCCTTTATTTTGAGCGTATCAATTGGCGATGAGACACCGAACAGCCACGCGAAAATGCAAGGAACATTTGGTATCCTGGAGAAGTTCTCAGAAGCGGACGACTGCGAAGCCTTCGTGGAGAGATTCGACCAATACTTCGTGGCCAACGAGCTGGAAAGGGACGAGAACGCTGCCAAATGAAGGACGATTCTCCTTACCGTCTGAGGGGCAACAACCTATGGCCTCATGAAGAATCTTCTCCCTCTGGTGAAACAAACAACTAATTCCTATGAATAATTGTGTACGCTGGTCGAGGAGCATCTAAATCCTAAAGAAAGCGTTCTGATGGCGAGGTATCTGTTCTGCACGTGCCAATGGTCGGAGGGCCAGGCAGTGGCGAGCTGTGTCGCCGAACTGAGGCGCCTCGCAGGACATTGCAAATTTGACGGATTCCAAAATGAATGCTGAGAGACTTTTTGTGCTTGGCATTGGCCATGAGGTAATCCTTCGCAAACTGTTGACTGTTGAAACTCAGAATCTGAGCAAAGCCATAACGATAGGTCAGGCAATTTCCACCAGTTCCTTTAAACCCAATAACAGAATTTATTTCGAGTGGACTGGATGGAGGAACATCATCCATGTAAAAAATTGTTATCATTTTACATGAACTGAATGTTCATAAAAGTATTGGAGTGGAAAGTCACTGGATAACAGCAACGCTGGCAATGTTTGCGGAATATATTCGTGCAGCCAAAACGCACAATGACAACCTGGAACTGTGCGGCACCGAATTTTTTGGGAAAAACCATTCAAAGGCTTCGTTTTTGGGTGGGCTCGAACCAACAACTATTTGATAAACGGCTGAATACAATATCCCATTGCCCAACAGCAACTAACTTAAACATACGTTGCAAGACATCCCAAACCAGGGTGTCAGTCAGTTAAAGCTTCAGATTGCTCTGGCCGGGCTGCAACTTGTCCACTCTCAGTTGTACTTTGCCCAATTAAAGTGTGGGGCACTCATTGTGGATGTGTGGAAGCAATCTGGTCCCGCACTCTGCAGACACTTGCATGTCACCGCCAACCAGCTCTCCCACAACCGGTGTGATCTCCCTCCCAGCCTTCCAGCCTTGTCTGCGACGAAGTATTCTGATTGTCCCGAAGCCGGTATTCGGTTTTAATAGCTTTTCAGCTCCTGACTGCAGATATTCCTGTGATTAAACGTGAACTAAATGCTTACAGGGACAGTTGTATTCATCATATCTTTGCTTGGTGAAATTTCAAAGATTGAAAGTGATGCACATCAACCCCAAACCTCGTCACCTGCTCGCTAACCACAACACGCTGCTCCCGTGAGATGGAAGCCCAGTTGCTGTTTCAAGCTTGAATGCAGGTACAAGCTGAACTCATTCAAAGAAAGTCCAAGTCACTGAGGCACCTGATTATTTGCACCAACCTCCTTCGCAAAGTGTTGAGGTTCGTGTGGGGTGATTGGGACACATCTATCCCCACACTACAACACTTCAAACATAACTCAACGGCTGTAAAGCGCTTTGGGCGTCATGAGTTCCTGAATTCAGAAATAGAAGTCCTTCTTTGCAAAGTATCTATGCAATTTCAAAATTATCAGCAAAATAATGGGCTCATCCAGGGTTTGAACCCAAAGCTTCTAACAACAAAGCTTAATGCAGAATCATGCCCCGAGACCAACAAGCCAACTGTTTGACAAAAATGGAGGTAACGATTATAAAAGTATTATTTTGTGTATCGCTATTCTTGATTAGAGGAGCACATGAGACCGAATCAGTGACGTTACTTTTTCGTTCTGTCTTCTGAAGTGCCACACGGTCCCACTCCGACAGTCAATGAGCTGTTGGGACGTTGGTGTATCCAGGCTGCGGGTGGCCACCCCGAGCGCAGCAGAGTGGTTTCTGCATTAGTTCGAAGTGGAACAGTATTTCCCCTTCTCTCTTCCTCTAGTCTGTATCCCTGTGCTTTGGTTTCTCTATTTATTCCCCCTGTCTCAGTTTCTAGTGTTTAAAGGGAACGAAATATGAAATGAGTTTCACTGTGGAACAATTTCTCTCACTCAAAGTAAGATGCACTACTGTTGCGCCATGAGGTCTAGGCAGCTAGCCGTTGATATTCAGGTTCATATATAAATATATATAAATATATCGACAAGTATCGTAGCTGTTCCCTGGTGGTCGAGGGGTTCACTCCGGCGCACTCACCTGGAAACGATTCTCGGTCAATTCGTCAAATAAATATAATTGAGGTCTGTGAGACGATTAGTAATTGCTGTAATCAACATGAATAACCCCATTATTTGCTGTTACGGACCGAGCTCACAGATTCTCGTGTTTCTCCTGCCCGTTGCCGGACATGTGTTTGGGGTTTAAATTTACAAACTGGGCAAGTTCGCTGATCGCGGGGAGACAGTTGGAGACTCTGTGGCCCCACTGTGAGGATGTGGAAGTGAACACGGTGGGTGGGTGATCCGTGACATTTCTATAAAGGGCAGCGGAGGAGAAGGATTGAGAACTTTCAGTGTGCGACAGAAGTTGTTTAAGGTGAGCCAACACATTCCTGATCCTCCTCTCTTCTTAGATAATCGCCGGAGTCGAGGATGACTTGATTCCACATTAAAAATCCGTGGTGACCAGCACAGAGGGAGCTCACTGGTCAGCTCCCCTCTGTTTTGCCAGCTGTGCCAGAGCTTTCCTTAGTGTAGTGATTATTACGTTTGCTTTATCCGCGAAAGGTCACCGATTTGATCCTGGCCAGAAGCATTATGTTTAAAGGTGCTGTGGATGAAAAATCAGAGGTAAGTCTAGACTTCTGGCAAATGCTGCCTGACCTGCTGAGATTTCCAGCATTTGCTGTTTTTATTTGCTATTTATTCTCCTGGCAAAAGGGTTCCCTTATTCCTTAATTGCTCTTTATTTCACTTCAATAAATAGAAAACTTTTAGTGAAATAAAACGGATCCACCGGGGACCCTTCGCTTGTGAGGCCAACGTGATATCCGCTACACTTCAGCCCATCAAAGGGCGAGCAACCACTGAATATAAAGGATAAGTTCACAAATATCATGGGCAGTGCAGTCTGTTCAGTTGGTAGAGCATGAGATTCTTCATCTGAGCATCTGTGATTCGAGTCCCACGTTGGGTGATACGTTTTCATTAAATTTTATATTACTTTCACGGAAAAACATCATTAATTAATCCATGATGTTCTTTTGCACAATTAAAGAAAGGCTAACTGAAGGAGAGTCCATAATTGAATCGTTTCTTCTCTGCTCTGCAAGTGAACTCTTCAAACATAAACCATATTACACACTGTGCTTTCGGGGTCTGGTTCAAAATATTCATTCCTGGTAACATCAAAAGGAGAATGATGAAACAGTGAGACTGACTTCAGAGCAAGAGACTGGTTATTGTGAATCAGCAAAGGAAATATAAATTCGAGAAGAATGACATAGAAAACAAATGTTACCCCGACACCCAGAAAGCAATGTTAAGGCAGAAGATTAAATGCTGCATTCCTCTGAGCAAAAAATTCCTTTCACAAACATTTATTTGACCGAAACTGCACAAAACAAAAATGTTCCTTGCAAAGTCATTAAACTCCCGAATTTCCTCGCCCCCCGAATCTCCTGAATCAGATGCCTCTAGTTTTGCCGATTCATTCCATGGCCATTTGCAATGTTCTGCTTCCACCCACACTATGAAATGTGCCACTAACTTACAGAAGCATGGAATGGTTACAGCACGGAAGGCCATTCGGCCCGTCGAGCCCGTGCCGACTCTCAGCGAGTCCCACTCCCTTGCCCTTTCCCCGTAGCCCTGCAATTGTTTTTCCTTCAGACACTTATCCAACTCCCATTTGTAAAAGAAGATTTAGTCTGCCTCCACCGCACTTTCAAGCAGTGCATTCCAGATCCTAACCACACGCTGCTAAGTGGGCACCTCCTGTTCCTATATGTAATGTCTGGGAAACACGAGATCAAAACCTGCGACACTCACAGCCTTCCTAATTATAGCACCATCATTCTATTCTAATAAAACCAGCTCCTTGAAGTATCAGCCAGCTGTGTTGGGTAAAGCTCTGGTTATGTTCCTCCCAGTACTTCAACTGCAGTGTTTCCGCAGTGTAGTGGTTATCACATTTGCCCAATATGTGAACAATTCCTGGTTTGAAACTGAGTGGCAACATTTAGAAAACTTGTTCAACTAAATAAAAAAAAAACTGAATAATTCACATTAGTGGTTCAATGTTAACAAAGTGCAGTGAGCCACAGCCCTGTTACATTTGCGGTTTCTCTGTACAGTTCTGTACACACACAAAATCTCCACAGTGTCTCTCACTCCCTCCCGTTTCCAGCCCTGACGGTGCAGAAAGCCCCTCTCAAAGCTGCACATTCCGGCTGCTTTCAGTTGAGTTGTGAGAGATTATTAAATGATCCTGCAGCACCGCCTCGCTTCAAAAAACAGATGAAATCCGCAAACAACCCATCGACAAATCGCTCGTCCCCAGCTCCAGAGTGAGTTAGGCCGGGACAAGTTGCAACATTCCGGCCCCGCACTCTCCAATCAGCCGCTGCAGGAATGCAAGTCCTTCTTTGCAAAAGTTCTATGCAGATTCAAGGCCTCGTCCGGGATTTTAACCCGGTACCTCTCCCAAATTTCAATCAACAACCCCGAAGTGAGAATCATCGCCCGAGACCAACGAGCCGACTGCTTGACAAATGTGCAGATAATGTGTATCCTTTATAAAAGCATTTATTGTGTGTTGATATTCTTGATAAGAGAAGCACACGAGACCGAATCAATGAATTTGCTTTTTCGACCTGTCTTCTGAAGCGCTGCACAGTCCCACTCCGACAGTCAATGAGCTGTTGTGACGTTAGTGTATCCAGGCTGCGAGTGGCCACCCCGAGCGCAGCAGAGGGGTTTCTGCATTAGTTCTGGGTGGGGGCAGTATTTCCCTTTTTCTCTTCCTGTTGACTGTATCCCTGTGTTTTGGTTTCTCTATTTATTCCCCCTACGTCAGCCTCTAGTGTTTAAAAGGGAACAAAAGATGAAATGGGCGTCACTGTGGAACAATTTCTCTCACTCAAAGATAGATACACAACCGTCGCTCGATGAGGCCTAGGCAGCTAGCCGTTGATATTCATGCTCAGATATAAAGATATCTAAATATATCTACATGTATCATAATTGTACCCTGGTGTTCGAGGGGTTAAGTCCGGCGTACTAACATGATAACGATTCTTGGTCAATTCGTCAAATAAAAATAATTGAGGTCTGTGAGATGAATAGTATTTGCTGTAATCACCATGAATAACCCCATTACATCTGTCACGTACCGAGCTTAGAGATTCTCTTGTTTCTCCTGCCCTTTCTGGGACACTTGTTACGGGTTTATTTTACAAACTGGGTGAGTTCACTGATCGCGGGGAGATGGTAGGAGCTTCTGTGGCCCCACTTTGAGGATTTGGAAGTGAACACGGTGGCTGGGTGATCCGTGACATTTCTGTAAAGGGCGGCGGAGGAGAAGGATTGAGAGCTTTCAGTGTGGGACAGAAGTTGTTTAAGTTGAGCCAACACATTTCTGATCCTCCACTCTTCTTAGCTAATCCCCGGAGTCGAGGATGACTTGCTTCCACATTAAAAATCTGTGGTGATGAGCACAGAGGGAGCGCACTGGTCAGCTCCCCTCTGTTGTGCCAGCTGTGACAGAGGTTTCTGTCGTGTCGTGGTTATGACGTTTGTTTTTTCGTGAAAAATCCCTGGTTCGATGCCAGCCAGAAGTATTATGTTTAAACATGCTGTGGATGAACAATCAGAGGCGAGTTTATTCTCCTGGCAAATGCTGCCTGACCTGCTGAGATTACCAGCATTTGCTATTTATTCTGTAAAACTCGAAGTTTTCTCAAAATTCAAAGATTCCCCCTCTGTGTGAAGAAACCCTAAGGAAGGATCATTTTGGACTCGCTTAACATGAACTTTGGGATTTGAAAAGATGCATGGGTCTGCAGGGGTAAAGGAGCTGCAAACCAGGGGACCACGAACCTCAGAAAAAGCCAGTCTTTGGGTCTTGGAGCTAACTGCGATATTGGAGCTAAGCAAATGGTCTGGGGAACTGCGTAAACTCCAAAACTCTTCTCCCGAGGAGACATTAACATAGCAACAACTGACCCAGAGATTGCCTGCTATAACTCTAAGCATGAAACCCATCCAGCACATGCACAATGTAAATCACCTATGCGGCCTGCATGGAAAACCCAGGCCTTGGCAGACAAGTAAACACCAAAAATAATTCGTATATCGCAACTGGAATCCAACAGATCGACACATCCTGAACAAATTATCGTTAGCAAGCCCGCCAAAATTTAACAAACAATTATCAAGCCCGCTATAAGTAAGACAAAGAATCGTGTTTGATTTGGCGCACAGATTAGAAAGGCTCTCAAGGTATAATTGAGGCCCTGTTTTACAGCCAAAGATCAGA
The DNA here is from genome assembly GCF_044704955.1 of Pristiophorus japonicus. Taxonomy (NCBI): domain Eukaryota; kingdom Metazoa; phylum Chordata; class Chondrichthyes; family Pristiophoridae; genus Pristiophorus; species Pristiophorus japonicus. The sequence continues at coordinate 1,912,281 of NW_027254374.1, forward strand.
CTTTGCTTCTTCACCAGCTCCGTATAATTCCGACCTGGCAGACTTTGACATCAGCACACCAGCTTTCGTCAACATGGTTCTTCAGAACATCGACCAAGACAGCATCGCAAACAACCTGGACACCAAGCACGCCGCGGCAGCATGGAGATCATGAATCAACCACCAAGATATTACCAGCAACCAAATTGGTAATATTGAGCCACCACGAGCAACGATTTCAAAACCGAAATCAACTCGACGAAAACCGGAAGATTCGCAAGATGTTTGCACTATACAAGCTCTCCCTGAGCTATCAACTGGCAAAACATTACCTGAAAGAACTTTAAAACCTACTGCAGAAGGAAGAAAATGGTTACTCACCCCATAAATCCAATATGCACCCTACCGCATCAGCGGACACCACCCAACTGAAGGCTACACTGTAAGAAGTCTTCCACGACGTTCGGGGTACGGCAAGCAGAATCTACAGAATCTACAAAACCATGAAACACCACTGACTATCAATAAGAGGATTGGTGAGCATTATCCCTGTTGCCCTAGGGTTTAACCTAGTCAGGTTTAGGTATTGGGAGGTGGGAGGTATATTATTTTCTGTAACCCATTTTGCAGGTGTAATAATGTGTTCCTTATTCTAGAGATTGTAAGTTTGGACATTGTACTTATCTTTCCTGAATAAATTCAAAGTTTCTTGCATCAAAACCAGTTGTCTCTTGCAATTTGTCACATCCCCAAATAAATCCAAAGTCTAGAACCCAGGGAGTGGGAGAGATTCGAACCACTCAGAAGGTCAGAGGTGAACCTAACCACGAAACCACCCGCTGCAGTGATTGTATTTCAAAAAACGTTACTTTTATTCATCCTGCGGAATGCATATTGCAAAGATAATCTCAGCACACATTGTGCAGGCAAAGGCAGCGTTAGACAACAAACTGGTTTCTGCTCCGCTGATTTGAAACAGGTAATTGATGGTTGAACACACGATTTGACAACTAGACTTGGAGATCAAACATCAATGACAAAGGCAACAAAACTGCCCACCAGCACTAGGTGTCTTTCACTTGTTTGTCCCAAAATATCCCTGTCCTCTGACCTCCCACTAGCCTTGGCCACATTGTATGCCCTTGTTTTCAATTTGATACCATCCCTTATTTCCTTAGGTAGCCACGGATGAGAATCCCTTCTCTTACAGTCTTTCCTTCTCATTGGGATATATGTTTGTTGCGAGTTATGAACTATGTCCTTAAATGTCTGTCACTGCGAATTAATCGTCCCATCCTTCATTCTATTTTTATAGTCCACTTCAGCCAACTCTGCCCTCATACCTTTGTAGTCACCTCTATTTACGCCTGGTGTGAGAACCAATTTTCTCACCCTCCAACAGAATTTGAAATGTTCCCATATTATGGTCACTCATTCCTGGACGATATTTTACCACAAGATCATTTATTGATCCTGCCTCATTCCTGTAAGGGGGTGGTCTCTATGAGGAGGTCAGGTTCCCTTCTCATCAGCTTGAGCAGTTCGTATTGCTGCCACTCCCTTGAGTTCTAGACTCTGGATTTATTTTTGGGGTGTGACAAAGTGCAAAGCACACTGGTTTGATGCAAAAGAACTTTGTTTTTATTACAGTCAAGAAATTACAAACTTATAATTACTCTAATAAGAAAGTACTGTGTCAAAACTTATTCAAACTTATTAATGAACAATAACTTACAGACTCAGAGGGGGTTACAATAGCTTATAATGACTCTAATAGAGAACAACCCATTACATTCAAAGGGGGTTTCAGTAGAATTACACATCCCACCTCCCAATACCGAATGCTAGCTAGGTGAGACTCCAGGGCAGGCAGGGCATATGCTTACCAATCCTTTTGACAGTTAGCGGGAGATCGCGGTTTCGGGGTTCGCTGGGCGCGGTCGGATCTGCTAGCCGTACCCCAAATGTCGGAGAAAACTGCTTGCTGCACAATAATCAGTTGGGTTGAGTCCGCTGATGCGGTAAGGCGTGTTTTGGACATATGGGGTAAGTACCCGGTTTTATTTGTTAAAAATAGGTTTCTACAGTCTTTTAGGGAATGTTTTACCCATTAATAGTTCTGGATTAGATTGTAGAGTGGAAACTTTTCAATTCTTCGTTTTTTCCCTGTTGGAGTTTTGTTTTGAATTTGGTCGATCGCGGTGGTTTTTCATTGTGGTCGGTTGCTGCCGCAATGGTGATGTTCTTCCTTCTTCCAGGACTTCAGGACTTCGAGGTTGGAGAAGTTAGTTCATAACTGTCGCGTTGGTTTCTCCCCTTGTCTTGATGACACAAGCGCAGCATGGTGCTAGTCGTAGTTGAAAGTGTGTCATAGTCTGCATTGAAACAGGAGGCCAGTTATATGGTTTGATTAGTTCGAATCTTGGCACCAAATCAGTTCAGAATTCTTTGTTTAAATTTGGCAGGCTTGAATCTTCTCTGTAATATTTTGGCAGGCCCGTTAAAATTGATGTGTTTTGGGTGGTTTGATGTTCGAAAATGTTTCCTGATGGAAATATTAGCTTGCTCATTGCAATGTCCTTTTATGCTTACATTTTCGCATACAGGCTGGCTTGGGCCTCTTTGTGACGTATATGCTGAAATGATTTCCAGTTTCAAGTTGATGGTTAGCTTTCTTTGGGCCATTTTGTAATGTTAATGTCTCTTGTAGAGAAAGATTCTCGAATACCCATTTCTCCACACCCAGGTAGTCTCACTAATCAGTTTTTCTTCTGCCAGTCCTTTTCGTCCTGCCTACAGCCTTGAATTTGTCTTGTATAAGTTCAAAATTCTATTACAGTTCATAGTTCATTCCATAAGCACTTTAACGTTCCAAATTTTTTGGTAGGTAGTCCCAGATTAAATTTCCTTTCGAATTAGCCAAAAAACAGGGTGGCGTGGGCACTTCTTGTGAATTTTGCACCCTCTTCAGTCCACCCTGTTGACACTACACACATGAGTGTCATGAAGATAAGCACAATTCGTGCTCCCGAGTGTCAACCTTCCCTGCATTTACACTTGCTAAGCATTACCCTGCATCCCCCATTTTAATGCAATGCAATATGCAGATGAATACAATTATTAAAATTCGGTTACAGTATAGAGGGGATGCCCCTCCTTACACGGTTTTCTCAGTATAATACCGGTATACAGTCAAACACAATTTAAGTCGAGTAAAATAAAAGCACATATTCAAACACATTCTTAAGTTCAGTAAAAAAAAGGTACATAGTCAAAACATTTTAAGTAACATTCTTATAACACTCGCAATGTTGCAGTTTACAGCAGGTAAAATCAAACACAAATTAAACATGGCAGTACGGTGTCACCCCTCCCTGCGCGATTCCCTAGTTCGGCCAAGGAGAGTACATCACCCTTTGCTGCCTGAATGACGACCTCTGCATTTCACTCAGCAAGTTAGACCAAGTCAAGGATAATCGCGAGTTGACAAATAACTAACATGTGGGAAGCGATTTGGATCAAGACTGGGACATCTATATTTCTGAAAAAGTCCCACCAAGGCGGAATGGTGATCTCTAGAATCATTTTCCCTATCTCAATGGTTTTCTGTTCCAGAGTTTAGAAGTGTTTTTGTGAGACAATTACAGTTTTTGCAGAGCGGTAAGATGTTCGGGTAGAGGAGGAATTGCATCGTCAAATGTACAACATAATCCTGCAGGTTTTTAATGTTTTCCTTCACAGTGAGGTGGACAGTGGAGGTTTCAGGAATGGGGACACACATTCCTGGGCCACTTGAACTGATGCCTCAGGTTTGAACCAGAAGTGTCCATGTTGGTAGTGGGGCGCACTGGTGGTGACACAGTATGTATGCTACCTGTGGAGGGACATGGTCTTATGCCATTACCTCCACGTTACATTTGATAGGCTGCAGCTTTAAACCCACAGGGTGGTTTCGAATACGCGTTCAAGTGCTGGGGACACAATATTACGTGTGCACCCTGCTCCATCTCCCGGAGAGGTCAGTACCCTTCACAGCGTGCTCGCACTTTATGACATAGGGTGGGACCGCTGTGAAATGAACGTGTGCATCTCTTTGAATAAATCCAATGTTCCCCACTCTGTATACCGTTGCGCGTCGGGCTGTCACACCCTTGACACGCATCCTTCGTACTATCCCCATGATGATGTGATTAGAACGCCCGCAATCTACTGGGACAGGATAGGCTTCAGAAGCTAGGCCGAGCTGGCACGGGCTTAGTGAATTACTGTGTGGGTGGAAGGCTGCGAGTTGCTTGTTACTGATCCAGGAAGGGACTAAACCTTGTTTTAAATCCTCGAGGATGTTGCGGCCCTCGCCCAACCACCATGCCCCATACAGCACACACACCTCGTTCTGTGCAGCCTGGTCAGAAGCATTCCTACCCTCCCGTATCAGTGCATTTGCTCTCTGTGCAGGTTTTTCCAGCTCAGCCACTATTTCTTTTAAATGTACAGTCATAGCCTGGTCCTCGTGCAGTTCTGATTATATGGGAATGGGGAGTTCGTGAGGCGAGAGGCCTATAAAGGCCTAACAGTTCGAGGAGTTCGGTGGCAGTCAGGAGCGGGGATTTCGTGAGGCGAGAGGCCTATAAAGGCCCAACAGTTCGAGGAGAGTGGCAGCAGTCGGGACGTGGGAGTTCGTGAGGCGAGCGGCCGACAACGGTCCAATAGTCCGAGTAGAAAAGCAGCAGTTGGGAGGCGGGAATTGGTGAGGCGAGAGGCCTATAAACGCCCAATAGTTCGTGGAGAGCGTCGGAATGTGGGAGTTCGTGGGGCGAGACGCCTATAACGGCCCAACAGTTCGAGGAGAGAGGCAGCAGTCGCGAGGGAGGAGGCTGTGAGTCGAGAGGCCTATGAAGGCCCAACAGTTCGAGGAGAGAGTCGGGATGTGGGAGTTTGTGAGGCGAGAGGCCTAGAACGGCCCAGCAGTTCGAGGAGAGAGTCGGGAGGCGGGAGGTCGTGATGCGAGAGGCCTATAAAGGCCCAGCCGGTGCAGCTGCACCTGGGTGAGAAGGCAAAAAAGAAGTAGATAGAAATTGAAGGGTGACGTCACAGCCGCGGGGGTTAGTGATTGGCTGGTGATTGGTGAATCGCTTTTCTTTTTTCTTTTCTCAATCAGTAAGTAATTTTAGCATTGTTGTTGCCAAATTAAATTTATCCCGGGGTTAATTCATGGCAGGAGATATCGGAGAAATGTTCTGCTTCTTTTGTACTTTGTGAAAAATCAGGGACGCTTCCGGTGCCCTGACGATTACTTGTGCGGTAAGTATATCCGCCTCCAGCTCCTGATGGACCGCATGGCGGCACTGGAGCTGCGGGTGGATTCACTCTGGAGCATCCACAATGGTGAGAATGACGTGAATAGTACGTTTAGTGAGTTGATCTCACCGCAGGTAAAGGGTACACAGCCCATCCAAATAATAAATGGGTGACCAACAGGAAGAGCAGTGCAAGGAAGGTAGTGCAGGGGTCCCCTGCGGTCATCCCCCTGCAAAACAGATACACCGCTTTGGTTACTGTTAAGGGGGATGATTCATCAGGGGAGAGCAGCAGCAGCCAAGTTCATGGCACCGTGGGTGGCTCTGATGCACAGGATGTCAGGAAAAGAGTAGGATTGCGATAGTGATAGGGGATTCATTTGTAATGGGAATAGATAGGCGTTTCTGCGGCCGCAACTGAGACTCCAGGATGGTATTTTGTCTCCCTGGTGCAAGGGTCAAGCATGTCTTGGAGCGGGTGCAGGACATTCTGAAAAGGGAGGGTGAACAGCCAGTTGTCGTGGTGCATATAGGTACAAACGATACAGGTAATATAAACGGGATGAGGTCCTATGAGACGAATTTAGGGAGCTAGGAGATCAATTAAAAAGTAGGACCTCAAAAGAAGTAATCTCAGGATTTCGACCAGTGCCACGTCCTAGTCAGAGTAGGAATCGCAGGATAGCACAGATGAATACATGGCTTGAGCAGTGGTGCACAAGGGAGGGATTCAAATTCCTTCGACATTAGAACCGGTTCTGGGGGAGGTGGGACCAGCACAAACAGACGGTCTGCACCTAAGCAGGACCTGAACCAATGTCCTAGGGGGAGTGTTTGCTAGCGCTGTTGGGGAATAATTAAACTGACATGGCAGGGGGATGGGAACCTATACAGGGAGACAGAGGGAAATAAAATGGGGGCAGAAGGAAAATATAGAAAGGAGAATAGTAAAAGTGGAGGGCTGAGAAACCCAAGGCACAAAACAAAAAGGACCACATGACAGAAAAATTCTAAAAAGACAAGCCTGAATGCTCTGTGCCTCAATGCGAGGAGCATTCGGAATAAAGTGGACGAATTAACTGCGCCGACAGCAGTTAAGCGGTATGATGTAATTGGCATCACGGAGATATGGCTCCAGGGTGACCAAGGCTGGGAGCTCAACATCCAGGAGTATTCAACATTTAGGAAGGATAGGCAGAGAGGAAAAGGAGACGGGGTGCTGTTGCTGGTTAAAGAGGAAATTAATGCGACAGTATGGAGAGTCATTAGCCTGGATGATGTGGAATCGGTATGGTTGAAGCTACGGAATACCAAAGGGCAGAAAACGCGAGTGGGAGTTGTTTACAGACCACCAAACAGCAGTAGTGAGGTTGGGGACAGCATCAAATAAGAAATAAGGGATGTCTGCAATAAAGGTACAACAGTTATCATGGCGACGTTATTCTACATATTGATTGGGCGTACCAAACTGGTAGCAATGCAGTGGAGGAGGATATCCTGGAGTGTATTACGGATGGCTTTCGAGACCAATATTTGGAGGAACCAACTAGAGAGCTGGCCATCCGAGACTGGGTGATGTGTAGTGAGAAGAGACTAATTAGCAATCTTGTTGTGCGAGGCCCCTTGGGGAAGAGTGACCATAATATGGTAGAATACCTGATTTAGATGGATAGTGACACAGCTAATTCGGAAACTAGGTCCTGAATTTTAAGAAAGGTAACTTCGACAGGATGACGTGTGAATTAGTTGCTATAGACCGGCAAAGGAAACTGAAAGGGTTGACAGTGGATGTGCAATGCAAACATTTAAAGATCACATGGATGAACTTTAGCAACTGTACAGCCCTGTTTACAGTAAACATAAAACGGGGAAGGTGGCTCAACCGTGGCTAACATGGGAAATTAAGGATGGTGTTAAAACCAAGGAAGAGGCATATAAATTGGCATCAAAAAGCAACAAATCTGAGGACTGGGATAAATTTAGAATTCAACAGAGTAAGACTTTGGGTTTCATTAAGAGGGGGAAAATAGGGTAGGAGAGGAAGCTTGCAGGGAATATAAAAACTGACTGCAAAAGCTTCTGCAAAAAAGTGAATAGAAAAAGATTAGTGAAGACAAACGTAAGTCCTTTGCAGTCGATTTATGTGAATTTCTGATGGGAAACAAAGAAATGGCAGACCAATTGATCAAATACATCGGTTGTGTCTTCACGAAGGAAGACACAAATAACCGTCCGAATTTATTGGGGACCGAGTGTCTAGTGAGAAGGATGAACTGAATGATATCCTTATTAGTGAAATAGATGGGATTGATGGCCAATAAATTACCGTGGCCTGATAGTCTGCATCCCAGTGTCCTTAAGGAAGTGGCCCAGAAATAGTGGATGCATTGGTGATCATTTTCCAACAGTCTATCGAATCAGGATCAGTTCTTATGGACTGGAGGGCAGCTAATGTAACACCACTTTTTAAAAAAGGAGGGAGAGAGAAAACGTTTCATTATGGACCGGTTAGAATGCCATCAGTAAAGGGAAAAACGTTGGAATCAATTATTAAAAATGAAATAGCAGCGCATTTGGAAAGCAGTGACAGGATCGGTCCAAGTCAGCATGGATTTATGAAAGGAAAATCATGCTTGACAAATCTTCTGGAATTTCTTGAGGATGTAACCAGCAGAGTTGACAAGGGAGAACCAGTGGATGTGGTGTATTTGGAATTTCAAAAGGCTTTGGCAAGGTCCTGCACAAGAGATTGGTGTGCAAAATCAAAAAGAATTGTATTGGGGGTAATGTACGGACGTGGATAGAGAACTGGTTGGCAGAGAGGAAGCAGAGAGTCGGAATAAATGGATCCTTTTCAGAATGACAGGCAGTGACTTGTGGAGTGCTGCAGGGCTCAGTGCTGGGGCCCCAGAGATTTACAATATCGTTTATCGATTTATCTGAAGGAATTGAGTGTAATATAGAAACATAGAAACATAGAAAATAGTTGCAGGAGTAGGCATGTCGAGCCATCACCGCCATTCAATAAGATGATGGCTGATCATCCCTCAGTACCCCTTTCCGGCTTTCTCTACATACCCCTTGATCCCCTTAGCCGTAAGTGCCATATCTAACTCCCTCTTGAATATATCCAATGAACTGGCATCAACAACGTTCTGCAGCAGGGAAGTCCACAGGTTAACAACTCTCTAACTGCAGAAGTTTCTCCTCTTCTCAGTCCTAAATGGCCTGCCCTTCATCCTAAGACTATGTCGCCTGGTTCTGGACTTCCCCAACATCGGGAACATTCTTCAAGCATCTAACCTGTCCAGTTCCGTCAAAATATGACACGTTTCTATGAGATCCCCTCTCATCCTTCTAATCTCCAGTGAATAAAGGCCCAATTGATCCAGTCTGCCCACATATGACAGTCCAGCCATCCCTGGAATCAGACTGGTGAACCTTCACTGCACTCTCTCAATAGCAAGAATGTCCTTCCTCAGATTAGGACAACAAAACTGAACACAATATTCCATGTGAGGCCTCACCAAGGCCCTGAACAACAGAAGTAAGACCTCCCTGCTCCTACATTCAAATCCCCGAGCAATGAAGGCCAACATGACATTTGCCTTCTTCACCGCCTGCTGTACCTGCATGCTAACTTTCAGTGACTGATGAACCGTGACCCAAGTCTCGTTGCACCTCCCCTTTTCCAAATCTGTCGCCATTCAGATAATATTCTGCCTTTGTGTTTTTTCCTATGAAATGTATAACCTCACATTTATCCACATTATGCTGTATCTGCCATGCATTTGCTCACTCAACTAACCTGTCCAATTCACCCTGCAGCGTTTAGCGTCATCCTCACAACTCACGCCGCCACCCAGTTTAGTGTCATCCGCAAACTTGGAGATATTACACTCAATCCATCATCTATATCGTTAATGTATATTGTAAAGAGCTGGGGTTCAAGCATTGAGCCCTGCGGCACTCCACTAGTCACTGCCTGCCAATCTGAAAAGGACCCTTTTATCCCGACTCTCTGCTTCCTGTCTGCCAACCAGTTTTCGATCCATGTCAATACATTACGCCCAATACCATGCGCTTTGATTTTGCACACCAAACCCTTGTGCTGGACCTTGTCAAATGCCTTTTGAAATCCAAATACACCACATCCACTCGTTCTCCCTTGTCCACTCTGCTGGTTACATCTTCAGAATATCCCAGAAGATTCGTTAAGCATGATTTCCCTTTCATAAATCCATGGTGACTTCGACCGATGCTGTCACTGCATACCAAATGTGCTGCTATTTCGTCCTTAATGTTTGATTCTAACATTTTCCCCACTACTGATGTCAGGCTAATCGGTCTATAATTACCTCTTTTCTCTCTCCCACCTTTTTTAAAAAGTGGTGTTACATTAGCTACCCTCCAGTCCATTGGAAATGATCCAGATTTGGTAGACTATTGGAAAATGATCACCAATGCATCCACTATTTCTGAGGCCATTTCCTTAAGTACTCTGGGATGCAGACTATCAGGCCCGGGGATTTATCAGCCTTCAATCACATCATTTTCCCCAACACAATTTCCTGCCTAATAAGCATATCCTTCAGTTCCTCCTTCTCACTAGAACCACTTTCTCCTAGTACATTCGGAAAGTTATTTGTGTCTTCCTTCGAGAGGACAGAACCGAAGTATTTGTTCAATTGGTCTGCCATTTCTTTGTTCCCCATTATAAATTCACTTGGATCCGATTGCAAGGGACCTACATTTGTCTTCACTCATCTTTTTCTCTTCACATATTTAGAGAATCTTCTGCAGTCAGTTTTGATGTTCCCTGCAAGCATCCTCTCGTACTCTATTTCCCCCCTCTTAATTAAAGCCTTAGTCCTTCTCTGATGAATACTAAATTACTCCCGGTCCTCAGATTTGTTGCTTTTTGTGGCCAATTTATATGCCTCTTCCTTGGCTTAATACTATGCTTAATTTCTCTTGTTAACCATGGTTGAGACACCTTCACCGTTTTATTTTTACTCCAGACAGGGATGTACAATTGCTAAAGTTCATCCATGTGATCTTTAAATATTTTACATTGCTTATCCACCGTCAACCCTTTTAGTATCACGCCTCATACCGTCAAAGTCACCTTTCCTGAAGTTCAGGACCCTAGTTTTCGAATTAACTGTGTCACTCTCCAGCTTAATAAGGAATCCGACCATATTATGGTCACTCTTCCCCAACGGGCCTCGCACAACAAGATTGCTATTTCGTCCCTTCTCATTATACATCACCCAGTCTAGGATGGCCAGCTCTCTAGTTGGTTCCTCGACATATTGGTCGAGAAAACCATCCTCAATACACTGCAGGAAATCTTCCTCCACGCATTGCTACCAGTTAGGTTATCCCATCAATATGTAAATTCAAGTCACCCATGACAACTGAAGTACCTTTATTGCACACATCCCTTATTTCTTATTTAATGCTGTCCCCAAACTGACGACTGCTGTTTGGCGGTCTGTACACAACTTCCACGAACGTTTTATGCCCTTTGGAAATCCGCAGCTCCACCCATACCGAATCCACATCATCCAGGCTAATGTCCCTCCTACTAATGCATTAAATTCGTCTTTAACCAGCAACACTACCCCACCTCCATTTCCTCTCTGCTTATCCTTCCTATATGTTAAATACCGCTGGATGTTAAGTTCAAAGCCTTGGTCACCCTGGAGCCATGTATCCGTAATGCCAATTACACCCTACCCGTTAACTGCTTTCTGCGCAGTTAATTCATCCATCTTATTCCGAATACTCCTCGCATTGAGGCACAGAGCCTTCAGGCTTGTCTTTTTAACACACATTCCCACTTCAGAATTTTGCTGTAATGTGGCCCCTTTTGGTTTTGTCTTGGATTTCTCTGCCCTCCACTTTTACTATTCTGCTTTCTATCTTTTGCTTCTGCCTCCATTTTAATTCCCTCTATCTCCCTGCATAGGTTTCCTTCCCCCTGCCGTGTTTGTTTAACAGCACTAGAAAACACTCCCCTAGACATTGGTTCCGGTCCTGCCCAGATGCAGACATTCCGGTTTTTACTGGTCCCACCTTCCCAGGACTGGTTCCAATGTCCCAGGAATTTGAATCCCTCACTTTTGCACATCTCCTCAAGCTACGTATTGATCTGAGCCATCCTGCGATACATACTCTGTCAAGCAGGTGGGACTGTTTGCAATCCCGAGATTAATAGTTTTCCACTCCAACTTTTGAATGTATCTCCTAGCTCCTTAAATTCAACTCTTAGCACCTCATACCATTTTTTACCGATATCGTTGGAACCTATATGCACCACGACAACTGGCTGTTCACCCTCCATTTTCACAATATACTGCACCCGCTCCAAGACATCTTTGACCCTTGCACCAGGGAGGCAACATACCATCCTGGAGTCTCGGATGCGGCCGCAGAAACTTCTATCCCCTTACAATCGAATCCACTATCACTTTAGCTCTCCCACACTTTTTACTGCCCTCCTGTGCAGCAGAGCCATCCACAGTGCCATGAACTTGGCTGCTGCTGCTCTCCCCTGAGGAGTCATGCACCTTAAGTGCTGCAGAAACTCTTCTGCTGCACTCGTGGTGGCCACCCGCAACCTGGATACACTAATGGGAGAACACCAGCGGCAGGACGAGGCCATAAAAGGAACGGCGAGAGGCCCTGGGAGCAGCTTGGAGATCCCGGAAGACTATTCCAGGGAGCAGCGCGAGCTGGTGCAGGATGGCGGCGGCAGCGTAGAGTGACGTCATCAAGGTCCAGATCAATGATTGGAGCTTGGGCAGATACAGCTGGAGCGGTGAGATTGGGGCGAATGCGCGATGAGAGACTGTAGAGGGATCTGATCAGGGCCCAGGGGAGGCTTGAGTTCTGGGCCAGGGGATGTGATGATGATGATGATGGATACATTAACGTCCCGACAGCTCATTGAATGCAGGAGTGGGATAGTGCGGCGCTTCAGGAGAAATGTCGAAAAGGCAAAGTCACTGATTCCGTCTCATGAGCTGCTCCGATCAAGAACAGCAACACGCACGAACAATGCTTCAATAAAGGTTAAATCTCATCTCCACGTTTGCTAAGCAGTTGGCTCGTTGGTGTAAGGGTATGATTGTTGCTTTACTGGTTGTTATTTGAAATTTGCTCGAGATCCTGGTTTCAAATTCCAGATGAGTATTGCATTTGCATCAAACTTTTGCAAATAAGGACTTGCATTTCTGCAGCGTCTGACAGGAACTCATGATGCCCCAAAGCGCTTTGCACCTTTTGAGTTGCCTTTGAAATGTTGTCACATGAGGAAAGATGTGCCCAAATCACCTCACACGCACATCAACTCTTTGCAAAGGACGTCATAGAATCAAAGAAGTTTACACCACAGCAGGAGGCCATTTCGGCTCATCGTGTCCGCGCCGGCCAACAACAGGCTATCCAGCCTAATCCCACTTTCCAGCTCTAGGTCCATAACTCTGCAAGTTTCAGCACTTCAACTGCACATCCAAGCACTTGTTAAATGTGGTGAGGGTTTCTGCTTTTACCACCCTTTCAGGCTGTGAGTTCCAAAACCCCACCAGCTTCTGCGTGAAGAAATTTCCCCTCTAAACTTCCTGCTCATTACTTTAAATTTATGCCTCCTTGTTATTGACCCCACTTCTATCCACTATATCTCGGCCCCTCATAATATTATACACCTCAATGAGGTAACCCCTCAGGCTCTGTTCCATGGAAAGCAAATACAGCCTATCTAATCTGTCTTCATAGCTAAGATTCTCCACTCCCGGCAACATCCTCCTAAATCTCCTTTGTACCATCTTCAGTGCAATCATGTCCTTCCTGTAATATGGCGACCAGAACTGCACGCAGTACTCCAGCTGTGACCTATCCTGCACCACCGACCCCATCTCTTGTATTCTGTGTCTCGGCTACGAAAAGCAATCATTCCATATTCCTTCTTAACCACCTTAGCTATCTGGCCTGCGACTTTCATGGATCTGTGGACATGCACTCGCTGGATTCAGGGGAGGAACCAGCAGATTGGAAAACTGCAAATGTAATTCCCCTATTTAAAAAAGGAGGCAGACAAAAAGCAGGAAACTATAGACCAGTTAGCCTAACATCTGTGGTTGGGAAAATGTTGGAATCCTTTATAAAAATGCAGAAGCAGGACATCGAAACATAGAAACAAAATATGTGCAGGAGTAGGCCATTCGGCCCTTCGAGCCGCACCACCATTCAATAAGTTCATGGCTGATCATTCAGCTCAGTACCCCTTTCCTGCTTTCTCTCCATACCCCTTGTTCTCTTAAGCCATCAGGGCCACATCTAAATCCTTCTTGAATATATCTGACGAACTGGCATCAACAACACTCTGCAGCAGAGAATTCCACAGGTTAACAACTCTCTGAGTGAAGAAGTTTCTCCTCATCACAGTACTAAATGGCTTACCCCTTATCCCTCAGACTCTGATCCCTGGTTCTGGACTTCCCCAACATCGGGACCTGTCCAGTCACGTCAGAAATTTATATGTTTCTATTAGATTCCCTCTCATTCATCTCAACTCCAGTGATCTCTCGATCCCTTGATTCCCCGAGACTCCAAAAATCTATCTAACGCAGCTTTGAATATATTCAGAGACTCAGCATCTGGAGGCCTGTGGGGCAGAGAATAACACAGATGCATAACCCTCTGAGTGAAGAAATTCCTCCTCATCTCTGTCTTAAATGGACGACCCCTTAACCTGAGACTGTGCCCTCTCGTTCTAGCCACTCCAGCCCGGGGGAATCAATCTCTCAGCACCTACCCTTCAATCCCCTTCAGGATATTGATTGTTTCAATGAGAATACCTCTCATTCTTCTAAACTCCGGAGAGTGTCGGCCCATTCTACACAATCTCTCAACTTAAGGAATCCTCTCATCCCAGGAATGAATCTGGTGAACCTCCGTTGAACCTCCTCACAGGCAAATATTTCCTTCCTTCCATAAGGAGACCAAAACTGTGCGCAGTACTCCAGGTGTGGTCTGACCAGTGCCCTGTACAATTGTAGCAAGACTTCCCTACTCTTGTACTACGGGCTATATATTAGGAAATATCGGGCGAGTGCCCTGTTTTTTGCTGATTCTACAGTTGCATAAAAAGTTATTAAAATTTGACAGTTGCTCGGCAAACATATTTGTATTTCCTTCAATGTACACCTTGCTCTTCGAGGCCTAGAATTTCCCCAAGCAGTTTTGTCGGCACGCTGACCTCAAGCGCACCAACATTGTGCGGTGGAAACGGCTCGGGGGAAAACTCGTCCCATCCTGGCCACTGTGTACAGTCCCCGGAGTCCTGGCGTGCCGTCGATGGTGAAGTGGAGGGCGGAGACAAATGCCCGCGCCGAAAACACTGGCGGCACCTTCGTGCATGCGCAGTATGGAGAGAAAAGTTGCATTCTGCCATTTTTAAACAGTGTGAAATCCAATGAAAAGCACAGTAGCTTCTTAGCTTCTCCGGTTCATCGGCGGGCTCTCCCCCCCGTCCGTCTCCGATAAAACGCACAGCTCCAGCAGCGCTAACTTCTCCGGTCCACAAGCTCACACTTCTCCAGTGTGTCTTCCCTCCCCTATCCCAGGGATAAAGGGACCGCGAGCAATGGATCGAAGTTTGCTGATGATACAAAGATGGGTGGGAAAGCAAATTGTGATACAGCAAAGTAAATCTCAATTCAGGGAGAACAATATGGAAAAGTACAGTGACCCCGACGTGATATAAACACGCAGCCTTCTGATGTGGAGTCAGACACACTACCGTTGCATTGTGAGGTCTACAGTGCAGAGTGTGCATGTTTGTATACATGAAGGTTCCTGAAAAACAGTTTCATTTACCCTGCATTGGTTCAATGAAAGTGCTTTAAAATGTTCGGCCACTCCCACCGTAGGTCAGACAGCATCAGAATCAGTGCCCACCTGTCACTCACCCTCTCACACCCGCTTTCATCACTGCTGCATGCGGACTGCAGCAAATCCAGTTCATCATCATCATTGGCAGTCCCTCGAAGCGAGGATGACTTGCTTCCTCGCCAAAAAAGCAATGAGTTGACAGGTGTTTCAATTATGGACCTAATATTCCATGTTCCGAACTCCATGTTGAAGGGTGGAAGATGCCTGTGCGTGGATTTTTTTAACGTGTGGTGGCCGTTGCACCCCAGCCATCACACGGGCTTGACAGAGCGAGGTCGTGTTCCAGTGGCAAGGGCTGTCCAAGGCGACTTTGGACCAGCTCTGCTGCATGGATCCAGTGCACACATATCGCAGTGTGGGCTGGCCCGTGCTGCCCCTGGACCCCTGGCCCTGAACTCAGGCCGCCCCTGGGCCCCGATCACATCCCTCCACAGTCTTTCGCTGCTCCTGCTGTAACTGCCCACGCTCCAATCACCGACCTGGACTTTGATGACGTCACTCTTCGCTGCCGTCGCCCTCCTGCACCAGCTCGCGCTGTACTTTGCCGTGATACACCACCACGCTGCTCCCAGGCCGCCGCTCACCGCTCCTTTTATGGCCCCGACCTGCCGCTGGTGTTCTCACGCAGATCGGGGCCTCCACGCTGCTCCCAGCAAATCCAGTTACACGCCATGTCACCGCACAATTCTCAGCTGTGATTGTAAGCTGATGATATTTAAAGCTATCGCAGTGGCTGCAAACAGTATTCCCTGGTCGTCTATTGGTTAGGATTTGGTGCTTTCACTGCTTTGACCTGGGTTCGATTCCTCATCAGGAAAAGCATTTTTACAGAGCAAGTTGACACAAATAATTCAAGTCTGTGAAATACTGAATAATTGTTTCAATCATCATTAGTCCATCCACATGTGTTGCACACTGAAGCAAATACAAATGCGTTTGCTGAGCGACTGTCAAATTTCAATAACTTTTTATACAACCGAAGAATCACCAGTAAAACAGGATATTCGGCACATAGTACCTAATATGTAGCCCACAGTACAAGAGTAAGGAAGTCTTGTTCCAACTGAACAGGGCCCTGGTGAGACCACACCTGGAGTACTGCACACAGTTTTGGTCTCCTTATCTGAGGAAGGATACACTTGCCTTGGAGGTGGTACAACAGAGGTTCACCAGATTGATTACTGGGATGAGAGGACTGTCCTATGGTGAGAGATTGTGCAGAATATGCCGATACTCTCTGGTGTTTAGAAGCATGAGAGGTGATCTCATTGAAACGGACAATATTCTGAAGGGGATTGACAGGTTAGATCTTGCGAAGCCCGGCTACCTCAGTCGGTAGAGCATGAGTGTTTTACTTGCAGTGTCGTGGGATAGAGCCCCAACGTTGGGCGATTAATTTCCTGAAAATTTGATGTTGCTTTATCAGGAAAACATCATTACTGTACCCATGATCTTCTTTTGCACTATGATAAAAATGCGAACTGAGGGAGAGTTGATAATTTAATCAAATAATGAAAGCAGCGCCTGAGATCGCTCGACCATCCTTATTGTTCAATGCTGAATTTGCAAGTTATTATTCTGGAAAGTTTCAGACTGGGCGCTTGTTCAGTGTTGCTGGAAGGCACAGTGACCGGGATATCCTCTCCCCCGGGGTTTTCCTGAGCCTGTGCTCGGTGCAAGGGGAGCTTTGGCCCGGGTCCGAGATAGTTTCTATCACAGGGATGGAAAATAACCCTCTGAGCTCTGGAACTGGGGAAGAGCGAATAATTAATGAGTTGTTTGCGGGTTTCAGATGCAGCTTAGAGCTGCTGGTATAAACCGATCATGTTGTTTCACAGAATGAATGAAATGCGAATAGAGACAGTTGAAAATTCAATAATTAATGAAACTTTAATCCTTGATGAAGTTTTATCTCCTATCTGATTTTTCACACTCTGTATTTGAGAAGACTGGTTTTAAATGTTCATTGCTCATGCAACAAGGTATCTATAACAACTTTTCTTCAATTTTATTGCAGCCAAGTTTTTGCTTGAGGAATAATGTTCCTGCCCAGGCTTGAACCAGGAACTTTTCACGTGTGAGGGAAATGTGATAACCACTGCACTACAGAAACTGCCAATTAGCTCAGTGCCCAGAGAGAAGTGTTCAGCAATAAGTTGAAATGTTCAATCCCTCTCTCTGCAAAAAGTTCCTTTCAAATACATTTCTCTGACTGGAACTGCACCAAACAACAATGTTCTCTTTTTAAAATCATTAAACTCCCCAATTTCCACGTCTACTATTTGAAGAACAAGACTGAAAGCGCTTTGCGATCAGATAATTGCCGGAAACGCCTGTGGTTAATGACAGGGCTTTTGATGGTTGATTTCTGCATACACTTTGTGTTATGTATTTTACCCTTGACAACCTGTATCACACCACCACCAGAGGGCCTACCTGGTGGAGTCCCAAGTGATCACAGCATCCCTTGGGAGCACGGTATATAAGCCGTCCACCCATGCGGTACCTGCGCTCTGGAGTCTTATTAAAGGAGCTAAGGTCACACTTAGTCATTGTTCAAAGTACTCAGTATCATCCTTTATAATGAGCGTATCAATTGGCCGCGAGACAATAAACAACCACCCAGAACTGCATGCAACAGTTGGTATCCTGGAGAAGTTCTCAGAAGTGTACGATTGCGAAACCTTCGTGGAGAGACTCGATCCATACTTCGTGGCCAACGAGCTGGAAGTACACGTCAACGCTGCCAAATGAAGGGTGATTCTCCTTACCGTCTGTGGGACAGCAAACTATGGCTGCATGAAGAATCTTCTAGCTCTGATGAAACCAACAACTAAATCCGATGAAGAATTGTGTACGCTGGTCCGGGAGCATCTAAATCCTAAAGGAAGCGTTCTGATGGCGATGTATCGGTTCCACACGTGCAAACGGTCGGAGGTCCAGGAAGTGGCGAGATATGTCGCTGAATTAAGGGGCCTCGCAGGACATTGCAAATTTGACGGATTCTAAAACGAATGCTGAGAGACCTTTTGTGCTTGGCATTGGCCATGAGGTAATCCTTCGCAAACTGTTGACTGTTGAAACTCAGTTTCTGAGCAAAGCCATAATGACAGGTCACACATTTTCCACCAGTTCCTTTATAAACCCAATAACGTAATTTATTTCTGGTGGACTGGATGGAGGAACATGATCCATGTAAAAAATTGTTTTTACTTGAACTGAATGTTCATAAAAGTATTGGAGTGGGACCTCACTTGATAATAGCACAGCTAGCAATGTTTACGGAATATATTTGTGCAACGCACAATAACAACCTGGAACTGTGCAGCAACGAATCCGCGGGTACAAAATAGTTCAATGGTTCGTCCTAGGTTGGGCTCGAACCAAGAACTTTTCGGTTAAGTGCCGAACACACGAACCCTTTGCGCCACAGTCACTAACTTGAACGTACATTGCAAGACATCCCAAACCACGGTGTCAGTCAGTTAAAGCTTCAGATTGCTCCGACCGGAATGGAACTTGCCCACACTCATTTGTACTTTCCCCAAATAAATGGAGGGACATTCATTGTGGATGCGTGGAAGCAGTCATGTCCCGCACACTGCAGACACTTCCATGTCACCACCTCCAGCTCTCCCGAAACCGGTGTGATCTACGTTCAAGCCATCCACTGCCTTGTCTGTGACAAAGTATACTGATTGTTCCGAAGTCGGTCTTATGTTTTAATTCATTTTCAGCTCCTGACTGCAGATATTCCTGTGATTAAACCCGAATAAATTGCTTACAGGGACAGTTGGATTCATCATATCTTCGCTTGGTGAAATTTCAAAGATTGAAAGCGACACATATCAACCCCAAACCTCGTCAAATACTCGCTAACCACAACACGCTGCTCCCGTGAGATGGAAGCCCAGTTGCTGTTTCAAGCTTGCATGCAGGTAAAAGCAGAAATCATTCAAAGAAAGTCCAAGTCCCTGAGGCACCTGATTATTGCACCAAACTCCTTCGCAAAGAGTTGAGGTTCGTGTTGGGGTGATTCGGGCACATCTTTCCCCACACTACAACACTTCAAACAAAACTCAACAGCTGTAAAGCGCTTTGGGGCGTCATGAGTTCCTGAAAGGCGCTGCGGAAAAGCAAGTCCTCTTTTCCAAAAGTTCTATGCAATTTCAAAATTCACGGCAGAATAATGGGCTCGACCGGGATCTCTCGCAACTTTCAATTAACAAGACAGAAACGAGAATCATACCCCTTGAACAACGAGCTCACTTTTTGACAAAACTGGAGATAAGTTGTAACTTTTATAAAAGCATTTTTTGTGTAGCTATTCTTGGCAGAAGGAGCACATGAGACCGAATCAGTGACTTTGCTTTTTCGAACTGTCGTCTGAAGCGCCGCACGGTCCCACTCCGACAGTCAATGAGCTGCGGGTGGCCACCCTGTGCGCAGCAGAGGGGTTTCTGCATTAGTTCTGGGTGGGGACAGTGTTTCCCTTCTCTCTTGCTCTTGTCTGTATCCCTCTGCTTTGTTTTCTGTAGTTATTCCCCGGCCTTATTTTATATGTTTAAAAGGGAACAAAAGATGAAGTGGGCGACATTCTGGAACAATTTATCTCACCCAAATATATCTATTCAGTGAAGTGAAATAAAGAGCAATTAAAGAATAAGGGAGAAGCCACTGTCGCCCTTTTGACAGGAGAATAAACTCGCCCATGGCTGTTCATCAACAGCAAGTTTAAACATAATCTTCCTGCATGGGAACTTTCGCGTGGAAAGCAAACGTGATAATGGCTCCACTGCGGAATCCGCTCTGACCAGAAGTACAGCAGATGGCAACTGACCAGTGAATGCCTTCTGTGCTGATCGGGAATGTGTTGCCTCGCCTTAAACAACTTCTGTCCCTCACTGACAGCTGTCAATCCTTCTCCTCCACTGCCTTTTCAAAAACATGTCACTGATCCACACCCACCATCCGACATCCCCATCGTGCTATCTTCCATGTTAGCACAGTGGGGCCGCGGAGGCACCTACTCTCTCCCCGCGGTTAGTGAACTCAGTCAGTCTGTAAAATTAAAGGGGAACAAGTGTCCGGCAAAAGGTAGGGGAAGGAAGAGAACCTGTAAACTAGGGTTAATTTGTTGTCAAAGGCGTCCCGTCCTGTTGTGTATTTCCAGCAGTTTCCTACTTTAATAGGTGGAAATACCGGGGCTGGACCTTGTTCCTAAAATACAGTGAGGTAGGGATAACAGTTCCTCACGTACTCAGGGCAAAATAAATGATTGAAGTTTTACAATGGATTAATTAATGATGTTTAATTCAATGAATCATTTTTTCCACATGAGATGCATGCAACAGTTTATTATAAGGTTTTAATTTTGATGGAAGTGCAATTTCCCTGGCCGGAAATCGACTCAGGGCCGCGGTGGTGAGAGCGCCGAATCGTAATCACTGGACCGCCAGGGAACGCTGCATTGCTGCATCGCTACATCGTAATGCTTGAGGTGATGAATTTTTATCGCTATCTCATTTACACGCTGTATGAGAAAGGTTTAAAATTGTAAGTGCTCATGACTCAGTTGTAAAACCATTGATTGTGTGTGAGTCTATTCTTGATAGGAGGTGCACTTGAGTCCGAACTTTCAGTTCTATATATGTATCAAGAGAATCAATTTTCACCAGTTTTTTTAAACCCAATAAAATAATTTATATTGAGTGGGCTGGATGGAGGAACATGATCCATGTAAGAAATTGTTATCGTTTTACTTGAGCTGAATGCTCATAAAAGTATTGGAGTGGGAACTCACTGGATAACAGCACAGCTGGCAATGTTTGCGGAATATATTCGTGCAGCCAAAATGCACAATGACAACCGGGAATTGTGCGGCACTGAAACCTCGGGTGAAAACAGTTGAAGGCTTCGCCCGTTGGTGGTGTTGAACCACCCACCTTTTATCCACCAACCAAATGCTCTAAACCATTGCGGCATAGATACACACTGCAAGACATCCAAAACCAGGGTGTCAGTCAGTTAAAGCTTCAGATTGCTCCGACCGGGATGGAACTTGTCCGCTCTCAGTTCTACTTTTCCCAAGTCAAGTGTGGGACATTTATTGTGGATGTGTGGAAGCAGTCTGGTCCCGCACACTGCAGACACTTCCATGTCACCGCCAACCAGCTCTCTTGCAACCGGTGTAATCTGACATCCAGCCTTCCGGTGCCTTGTCTGTGACGAAGTATGTTTCAAAAGTTTTGGCATGGTTGGTTCCATGGTGTAATGGTGAGCACTCTGCAATTTAAATCCGGTGATCTAAATTCAAATCTCAGTGTAACTCAAGTTCTTGTTATCCCAGCTGCTGAAAATTTGGGACAGACAAGTGAAAAGCACCTGGTGCTGGTGAGCAGTTTTCTTGCCTTTGTCATTGATGCTTGATCGACAAGTCAAGTTGTCAAATTGTGTGCTCAACCTTAATTTATCTGCTTCAAATCAGCGGAGGAGAAATCACTTCGTTGTCGAATGCAGCCTTTGCCTGCACAATGTGTGCTGAGATTATCTGTTCAACATGCATTCCGCAGGATGAATAACAGCAATGCCTTTTGAAATGCAGGCACTGCATGTTTTGCACTCGACAACACGTTGCATTTTCTTTTCATTAATTTTTCATTAATTCATCGCAATGCCAACGCATTTTTTACTTGGCAAGATCGATAATTAGCAGAGCGTAATGAAGAGATCGCAAAGTTTCTGTTTAAGGAATGGACTCAGTCGAGAATATGTTGTGGATTTTATTTTTCAGAGGCTATTTTCCCTGTGCTGGGGTCTTCCTGCGCAAATATGTGAAAAAGCTGGTTTTGTTAAAACTCCAGAGACCGAATGGCAATGAGCTGGGACAAAAGACCTCTCAGTCATCCATTGACAAAAGAGCTGTCAGCCAGGAAGGGGGGCCACTGACAAAGCCACTCTAATTTGTAAAAGCACTTCTCACCTCCATCTCAGAAGGAGACACAGAACAATGAACCCACCAGCCTGGCCAGCCAAGGAGGAGCTGGGGCTTTCCCAACACAAAGGCTCAGAGAGATGCCCAGACTAAGGGCAATCAGCCCAATGCATGGGTGGGATGGCTCATCACTGACTAAATATCCATGCTTAGAAACAAAGGGGTTTAAAGATTGGCGGGAAAGATAGGGGTAGCAAGACTCCCAGAAAGACAGGGTCCTTTCCACTTTATTTTTTGCTTGGTGTATGGTGTGAAGCTTGGAGCTTGCAGCTTGTGTCCAGAGAGTGCTCTCTCTCGCTCTCGCTCTCGCTCCACCGATCGATGTCCCAGAGGAAGGGGTCGCAGTACTGCAGAAAAAGCCACCGAGACTGAAGACCAGGCATTGACTTCCCACAGCTGAGCTGAGCAAGGAAAGGGGCTGCGTGTGGTGGTTAACATGTTCGCAAGTATCCGAAGCCAGTAACCAGATATACCCAGCCAGCTGTGTAAGGGCTCAGGGTTTTCTCAGAAGTGATGCTTTTCTGAGCTATTCTGTGGAGGGTAATTCATTGGTATGGGTGGGGTTAGAATCCACCATGGAATTACTGCGTGTTACAAGGTCGCATTTCTGTACTGTATGTATGTTGTTTGTAACCTGGATTTTATTCTCCACAGAGACAGTGATTTCGTTTAGTGTAGCATGTTTTAGCCAGTGTATGCTAGAACAAAAAAATATACTACGATTTATCACCGAAACATTCCTTTCCGTGACTCATTTAATTTACACTTTTAATAATAATTCCCGGATCTAGAACTTTCGTAATGTGGGGGCGTTTCAAATCGTCCGTCTGGCAATTGGGCGAGGATCAGAAACACTTTACCAAAGGATACGCTTGCTTTGGAGGCAGTTCAGAGAAGGTACACTCAGTTGACTCCGGAGATGAGGGGGTTGACTTTTGAGGAACGGTTGAGTAGGTAGGGTCTCTACTCATTGGAATTCAGAAGAATGAGAGGTGATATTATCGAAATGTATAAGATAATGCGCGAGCTTGACCTGGTGGATGCAGAGAGGATGGTTCCACTGATCGGGGAGACTAGAACTAGGAGTCATAATCTCAGAATAAGGGGCCGCCCATTTATATTTGTGATGAGGTGGAATTTCTTCTCTCAGAGGGTTGTAAATCTGTCGAACTCACTGCCTCAGAGAGCTGAGAAAGCCACAACATTAAATAAATTTAAGACAGAGATAGCTTCTGAACTGATAAGGGAATATGGCGTATGGGGAAAGGGCAGGGAGCTGGACTTGAGAGCATGATCGGATGAGCCATGATCATATTAAATGGCGGAGCATGCTCGATTTGGCCATATGGCCTACTCCTGCTCCTAGTTCTTAAGTTCTTATGTCCTGAATAGCGACACACAAAAAAATGCTTTTATCTTGGTTACACCTTATCTTCACGTTTGTGAAACAGTTGGCACGTTGATCAAGGGCTTTGATTCGCCGTTCGGATTTGTGAATTGAACTTTACGAGGGGTCCCAGAGGAGCTCTTATATTGCTCGCAAATTTTGAAATTGCATCAAACTTTTGCAAAGAAGGACTTGCATTTCTGCAGTGCCTTTCAGGAACTCGTGACGCCCCAAAGTGCTTTACAGCCGTTGAGTTATGTTTCAAGTGTTGTAGTTTGGGGAAAGATGTGCCCTGATCACCAAACATGAACCTCAACTCTTTGCAAAGGAGTTTGGTGCAAATAATCAGGCGTCTCAGGGACTTGTACTTTCTTTGAATAAGTTTTGCTTTTTTCCCGCATTCAAGCTTGAAACAGAAACTGGGCGTCCATCTCATGGGAGGATTGGGGCTGATGTGTTTCGCTTTCAATCTTTGAAATTTCACCAAGCAAAGAAACGGTGAATCCAACTGTCCCTGGAAGCATTTAGTTCCCGTTTAATCACAGGAATATCCGCAGTCAGGAGATGAAAAGGAATTAAAACCTAATACCGGCTTCAGGACAATCAGAATACTTTGTCACAGACATGGCACCGGAAGGCTGGAACGTCGAATGCACCGGTTGCGAGAGAGCTGGTTGGTGGTGACATCGAAGTGTCTGCAGTGTGCGGGATCAGATTGCTTCCACGCATCCAATATGAATTTCCCTCCATTTAGTTGCGAAATGTCCCACTGAGAGTGAATAAGTTCCATTCCAGTCGGAGAAATCTGAAGCTTTAACTGACAGACACCCTGGTTTTGGATGTCTTGCACCTGATATTTCCATCAGTATCTGTGGCGCAATGGGTTAGCGCGTTCGGCTGTTAACCGAAAGGTTGGTGGTTCGAGCCCACCCAGGGACGAATTTTTTAACTGTTTTTCCACGAGAATTCGGTGCCGCACAGTCCCAGGTTGTCATTGTCCGTTTTGGCTGCACGAGTCTATTTCGCAAATGTTGCCAGCTGTGCAATAATCCAATTGGTTCCCGCTCCAATATTTCATGAGCATTCTGTTCCATTAAAACGATAACAATTTTTTACATGGATCATGTTCCTCCATCCAGCCCACAACAAATAAATTATGTTACTGGGTTTAAAGAAACTGGTGGAAATTGATTCTATTGATACATATTTTGATCTGGAGCTTCGGTCTCAAGTGCTCCTCCTATCAAGAATCGACACATACACAATCAATGGTTTTGCAACTGAGTCATAAACACTTACAAATTTAAATAATTCCCATACAGCGTTTAAATGAGATAGGGATAAAACTTCATCACATGTAAAGAGAAAATGAATGATTGAAGATACCACTGTTCCTCAGTCATTATATTCTTAGTTGTTTCATTCTCAAGAAGGTTATCAGCTAATTAATGGTGATTAAAAGAATTCTTACTTTTGCACGTTGGCTGCATGTCGTCAATTTTTAGAAGGTTGTGAATTTAAAAATGGTGTTACAAAAGTTATCGCCGTGACCTGGAATCAAAACTGTTTGTCGGTGGCATAAGGAATCGCTTTAGCCAATCATTAAAAGATGATTTCAAAGAATCACGTGGCGTTAAATTCACATCACGGTTACCATTTGTTTCGGTTTGAAACAAGTGGATTGAAAAGGACCATAATGTTAAATACAGAGTAAAGCTACCACGACACAGTCATATCAAAGCCTCCCAGGGCAGGTACAGTACGTGTTAGATACAGGGTCAAGCTTCCTCTACATTGTCAAATCAAACTCTCCCAGGACAGGAACAGCACGTGTTCGATACAGAGTAATGCTCCCTCTAAACTATCCCATCAAACCCTCTCAGGACAGATACAGCCCGTGTTAGATCCAGAGGAAAACTCCCTCTACAATGTCCCATCAACACTCCCAGTGAGGGTACAGCACGGGTTATATACAAAGTAAAGCTCCCTCAACAATGTCCGCTGAAACTCTCCAAGGGCAGGTACAGCATGCGTTAAATACAGAGTAAAGATTCTTCTAAACTGTCCCTTCAAACGCTCCGATAGCAGATGCACCACGGGGTTAGATTTTGAGAAAAGCTCCCGCTACATTGTTCCCTCAAACTCTTCCAGGGCAGGTGCATGTTGCATATGCAATAGCTCAGTAGGCTTACTGCAGTGAACTCAATCTGGTGCATCCTGACCTTACTTTTATAGCTGTCAAATTAAGGATTAAACATGGAGGCTTTCTTTATATACAAGGGTTGCATGTGTGTGCCTGTGGCCCAATGACCTTCGAAGGCGGGTCCCCCTGGTGGCACATAAACCCGGGCAGATATACATTACAGTGCAGCACGTGTTTAAAACAGAGTAAATCTCCCTCTACTCTGTCCCATCAAACCCTCCCAGGCAAGGCACAGCACAGGAAAGATACAGAGCAAAGCTCCCATTATACTGTCCCATCAAACCCGCCAGGGCAGGTACAGTACGAATTAGATACAGATTAAAGCCCCCTCTACATTGTCTCAACAAAGCGTCAGAGGGCAGGTACAGACTAAAGCTTCCTCTACACTGTCGCATCAAACTCTCCCAGGTCAGGTACAGTATGTGTTATATGCAGATTAAAGCTCGCCCTATATTGTCCCATCAAAGACTCACAGAGCAGGTACAGCCCAATCAAGATATACAGTAAAGCATCCTCGGACCTGTCCCATCAAACGCTCCCAGGGCAAGTACAGCATGGGTTAGATACAGATTAAATCTCCCTCTGCACTGTCCCATCAATTTCTCCCAGGCCAGGTATAGCACGGGGTTAGATACAGAGTAAAGCTCCCTCTACACTGTCCCATCAATCTCTCACAGGACAGGTCCAGCACGGGGTTAGATATAGAGTAAAGCTCGCTCTACACTGTCCCATCAATCTCTCTCAGGACAGGTCCAGCACGGGGTTAGATACAGAATAAATCTCCATCAACACTGTACCATCAAATCCTCCCAGGACAGATCCAGCACGGGGTAATATACAGAGTAAAGCTCCCTCTGCACTGTCCACATCAATATCTCCCAGGGCAGGTACCGCATGGAGTTAGATACAGAGTGAAGCTCCCTCTACACTGCCCTATCAAACACTCCAAGGACAGGTACAGCACGGCGTTAGATACAGAGTAAAGCTCCCTCTACACTGTCCCATCATTCTCTCCCAGGGCAGGTCCCGCACGGGGTTAGATACAGAGTAAAGCTCCCTCTAAACTGTCCCATCAATCTCTCCCAGGATAGGTACAGCACGGGGTTAGATACAGAGTGAAGCTTCCTCTATACTGTCCCATCAATCTCTCCCAGGACAGGTACAGCACGGGGTTAGATATAGAGTAAAGCTCCCTCTACACTGTCCCATCAATCTCTCTCAGGACAGGTCCAGCACGGGGTTAGATACAGAATAAATCTCCATCAACACTGTACCATCAAATCCTCCCAGGACAGATCCAGCACGGGGTTATATACAGAGTAAAGCTCCTCTGCACTGTCCCCATCAATATCTCCCAGGGCAGGTACCGCATGGAGTTAGATACAGAGTGAATCTCCCTCTACACTGCCCTATCAAACACTCCAAGGACAGGTACAGCACGGCGTTAGATACAGAGTAAAGCTCCCTCAAAACTGTCCCATCAATCTCTCCCATTATAGGTACAGCACGGGGTTAGATATAGAGTAAAGCTCCCTCTACACTGTCCCATCAATCTCTCTCAGGACAGGTCCAGCACGGGGTTAGATACAGAATAAATCTCCATCAACACTGTACCATCAAATCCTCCCAGGACAGATCCAGCACGGGGTTATATACAGAGTAAAGCTCCCTCTGCACTGTCCCCATCAATATCTCCCAGGGCAGGTACCGCATGGAGTTAGATACAGAGTGAAGCTCCCTCTACACTGCCCTATCAAACACTCCCAGGACAGGTACAGCACGGCGTTAGATACAGAGTGAAGTTCCCTCTACACTGTCCCATCATTCTCTCCCAGGACAGGTCCCGCACGGGGTTAGATACAGAGTAAAGCTCCCTCTAAACTGTCCCATCAATCTCTCCCAGGATAGGTACAGCACGGGGTTAGATACAGAGTGAAGCTCCCTCTATACTGTCCCATCAATCTCTCCCAGGACAGGTACAGCACGGGGTTAGATACAGAGTAAAGCTTCCTCGACACTGCCGCATTAATCTCTTCCAGGGCTGGTGCAGCCCGGGGTTAGATACAGAGTAAAGCTCCCTCTACACTGTCCCATCAATCTCTTCCAGGACAGGTACAGCACGGGGTTCGATACAGAGTTAAGCTCCCCCTATACTGTCCCATCAATCTCTCCCAGGACAGGTCCAGCACCGGGTTAGATACAGAGTGAAGCTCCCTCTAAAGTGTCCCATCATTCTCTCCCAGGGCTGGTAGAGCACGGGGTTAGATACAGAGTAAAGCTCCTTCTGCACTGCCCCATCATTCTCTCCAGGACAGGTACAGCACGGGGATAGATACAGTGTAAAGCTTCCTCTACACTGTCCCATCAATCTCTCCCAGGACAGGTCCAGCACGGGGTTAGATATAGAGTGAAGCTCCCCCTACACTGTCCCATCAATCTCTTCCAGGCAGGTCCAGCACGGGGTTAGATACAGAGTGAAGCTCCCTCGACACTGTCCCATCATTCTCTCCCAGGGCTGGCACAGCACGGGTTATGTAAGCACAAATGTTTTCCTGGTAGAATCACTCGACACTCGGGGTCAGTTCCAACGCCAAAATGGCCTTTATTACACCGGCGGGGAAGAGAGCCACTGGACCAACTCCAGGCACTCCACTCCACTGAACAAAGAAATTCATCGATATTTATATGTTTTAACAACAGTTCATTACAATTACTTAGCCCATGTCGGCTGGACACAATCCAATCATAACGACTATAAATTACAAATCGATTCCACTGGGTCAATATAATTGGCCCCCAGGCACCAGGGGACTGTGTGATCAACTCATGTTTTAGCTGGGGCTTATTCATGGCCTTGTGATATTCTCCAGAACCCCTTATCTTTACTGTCTTTGGGTTCAGTCTGCACCTAACCCCCTTATCCTTAAACAGTCACAGGAATTTCTTTGTTCAGTATTTTGCTTGGACGTCTTGTCTGTGGTTTATTTATTTAAGGTCGTTCTGCTGAGCTCGCTCTTTCCACTGTTCCTGTACACAGAACTGCAGTATCATCAGCTACCCAAAAATGAAGTCAAGCTAACTGTTAGCTCAATTCCCCTAGTGCGATGCAGAATCCCTGGCAGCCATTTTATACTGGCGACCATTTTACACAAACATATATGCATACATATATTCAGAAGGTGCCTTTGCCCTACAACAACCCCTCCTTTCGGTAATGGACTAATCCTAGTCTCCTTCAACCGACAACATAAGTTGTTGCTCGACTTATATTTTTATGTACCACCCGGTAATTCCTGCCTCAACGCGCTGGCCAGTCACGTGGTGTCAGAAGTCCCAGTTGCTTCGATCAAATTGATATAGTTCAGATTCCCCTTTCCCTCTGCTGGACAAGTCTCTTTATTTACTTGAGCCCTTGTTCTGATATTCCTTTTCGTGCATAATGCCTGCAGGACCGCCAGGCCGTGATCTCCATGTTAGTGCTATGACCAACTGTATCCCTCCCAGTATGTGTAATATTATTCCAATCCAGGTGTGGATGTTTACGGTCAAGCCCCATTCACAGACACTCCTCCTCCAACTCTGGTTTTGTAACTCTTGGTCAGTATCCTTCTCCAGTTTTTTAATCTTTGTCTGATAGAGTCTGACACAATGGCCTATTCTGAGTCTTAGTTCCCTTAATACTTCAATTAAAAGTGGGATTGGGGCCTGCTCTGGCTCGTCATAATCCTGCAGGTGATCGTGGAGCTGATCGCTGGCGTTAATGATTTTAGGCCTCTGTGTCGAACCTGGATAATGCGGGCTTTTCATATTGTGATGGGTCGTCGGGGTGTGAAGCAAAATTTGGTTGTGAGATCTGGCATTGTAAGCCATTGTACCGATATGAATGTGCCGTGGTAGAGTCACAGTATTTCCCTTTGCCCCCGTAACCTGTTCTGGCAAAATGTGTGGGGGAAGGTATTATCACCAATACACATCCATCGGTTGGATTAAATCCACATTCGACTAATTTTCCCTGTCCCACCGGGTGAGGGCACACCGTAATGTCACCCGTCTGCTTGCATCCCATCAGGAAGATCCCATAGAGTGTGTTGTTTCTGCGGATAGCAGGAGCTGCAATCAGACAGTAATGGAGGGAGGTGTTTTCCAGTATGATCCCGATATTCTACAGTTGATAAAGGGGAAACGGTCCTGAGTCTTGTGTGACGATAGGTATCATCAGGGCTATTCCCGCTCCTGCAGCTTTGCCCATTCGACAGTTTAGGAGCACTGGGCATTCTCTGGTTAGTCCCTTCAGAGTGCAATTATCCAGTGTCCCCTTCAGTTTGGCCAACTGAGCCAGATGTGGGCTGTCTATCCAGTCTGGCAACTCCCCCCTTTGGATATGATCGAGATTGTGCCGTATGTGTCCCACCATACACAGGCTATTAGCGTGACAGAGTTGTCCCTGTCTCAGTTCTGCGGTATCTTCTCTCACTCTGTCGATAAGGTGATTGATTGTTTTTGCCTCAGCTTCCAGGACCGAGAGGCCATCCAATTGGAATTCGGCATCCTCTCTTCCGAGTTTGGCTTGATCGTCCTGATTCCGCTCTGCCCGTTCTAATAATCCCTTCATCACCCCTTTATTCTGCTCCACTCTTTCATTTAGCCTTTGTATGTCCAGTGAGTTTACTATGGAGGTTCCAGCGTTAAAACCGGCAGCAACATCATTAACTATTTCCCTATTAGTCCTATGAACTGGCTCCTGTCCTCGGAATCTACTGGCACCCATGGCATCGGCAGCCTGCTGCATTACAACTTTACTTAATACATTAGACATTTTTCTTGCCTGCTCTGTACAATATTCCGGCATCTGTATACCTGAGATATTGATCAGGACAGGCACAATTTCATGCTTAACATTATCATACAATCGTTCACCCTCGTTGGACAGCAAGATCCCATTTTCTGGTCCCCTTGCAATTGTTGGACATGGCAATTCCATGGGCAGTGTCGTGGTTCTTTTGGGGCGCGGTGTCCGAATGGGTGAAAAGCATACATACAACGATATTACGGCAGCCTCTACCTGCTCATAGTATCCACACAGCTCCACCCCATTTTTGTGGGTGACTAACGGTTGTGGCTGGGCAGGAGGCGCGCAAATTAGTCCAAAGATGTATTCATCGGGCCCCCCCGGCCTCCCTTCGTCTAATGCTTCTTGTGCCCGTGGAGCATTGCACACAATCTATATTCTTATCCGGATTCATTTGCAGCCATGCGTTAAAATCAGTTCTGTCCATGCTCCAGTCCTTGGCTCCTGGAATGCCTATTCCGTCAGTCAAAGTAAACAAAACCCCATCGTTGATGCAGTTGTGTCTTTCTTGTGTGTGCTGTATCTCTCGTAGTCCGTCTGTATTATCCAATGCTTGTGTGGGCCTCAAGGTTCCCAGTATCATGAGTCCCCAGAGTCGAAGTCGCCGCTGTGGTCCCATCTCGGTGATGGTTTTATCTGCAAATTTTAAACAGATAGCCTGGTCGTCACCAGGCGATAAGTTCTGGTCTACTTTTGTCGTAGACACTCTGTGAAATCGGAGGTAAGGGTTAGGTGATCCATATTCTTTATAGTCGTAACATCTCGATCACTTCATGTCCCTGTCTGGGCTGCCGTCGGTTTTGTATTTGAGCCTGCTGTGCTCGAGCCTGCACGAAGAACCATCGAAATGTTATGCAAACTCTAATTAACACCACTATTCCTGCAAACATCGCAGTCTGCTTTACTGTTAGGTTGGGTTTGTGGACTCCACCGACCCACCGTGGGATACATTGGCTCGATTGCCATACGTGATGGTGCTTTGGCTGCACAATGCACTATCCGTCTGGTCCTGTTTTTTAAATCTCTTCCAGCTTATTTATCTTAGCTTTTAACTCTTGACCAGCTAGTTCTGTTTTATTTTTATTCTGACTATCCCACCATTTCCACTGTCTGTCAGGTGAGTCTTCTCCATTTTAGTAAGAAATTCAAATTACTAAGGTCCAGTGTAAAACAGCTGTCAATGGAAAGGGTTAACTCCTTTACAGGTTTGTAAGAAAGCCTGATGTCATTACGTGACTTCGCGTTGTCATCCAAATCCTTGTGCCTTCAAGACTTGCTTAGAAATTAGGAATCCGTTAAAACAGCAGAAATCATTAGTAAAGTGGTCATAATAAAAATGTTTTCTTTCAGGAAAGACAGCATTTTAGATTAAACTCCATTTTTTTCCTTAACATCTAATTGAAGTACTTGGCAAAGATTTTTTTTTTTAAATGAGAGCACATATTTTTAATAGCTATATTGTTTACTGAAATCCAATTTTCACACAAGCCGTATACATGCCAACATTTCGGTTTTTTTTAACGGTCCCGTTCAATTGTCAAATCTTGTGTTTTATTTCTCTCTCTGCTGAGTTCGCAGAGCTTATTTATTTTCTCCTCGTTATTTTCAAAACCCTCCTGCTTGTTTCGACTGTTCGTGACTTTTCTTGATTAACAACGTCTATTCTGGAAATCTTTTCAAACTGCAGTGAACTTTCTCGTAATTTCAAATCATTATCAATGGAGAGTGTCTCTTATCTCCTCCAATTTTTTTTCCTTTTCCCAATCAATCCAATATCGTTTTCACAGCCAATATCAACTAGTATTTAGTAAGTTATGTCTTTTTCCATCGCAAACCCTTTTTTTCAGCACTTATTTATACATTACATCTTTTTTTCCAAAAATTTTAGTTTTATTTTTTAAATGTGATCAGATTTAACTTTTTGTTTTAAATATATCGCATTTTGTTGTGCATTTTCTTAACCAGTGGTACTTGAAACCTTCACAACAAAATTGACTCTTCACTATTGCCATCCTAATTTCTGCTCCCCTTTTGAAGAATTTGTATTTATTTTTGAATAACAAACTGTCAAATCTGGTATTACTGGATTTATTTTGCCTAACTTCCGTTTTAGAAGCTGATCAAAAACTCTAATCTTTTGCTCTGTAACTTCAATCTTGTGGTACTATATCTCATAAATTACACATTTTTTAAGCTTCAGTTCCAGACGCAGTATGTGTACTATTATTAAAAATGTTTCCAAATCCCAGATTTTCCTTTTCAACCAAAATGTTTATCAATGAGAATCACCTGAAATATCTCAAAATCCCAATTCAAATATTGTATTGCCAATCTGTAATTTAAAAATTCTCTTTCCTGAGCTAAAAGCTTTCGCGTCAAGGTTTTACACAAAGAAAAAATGGGAGCGTACTTCCCCAGCCTGCCGCCTCCAGAGACACAGGCTTTTTTCTAAATGCATGACAGCTTCTGTTCTCCATTCTTTATCTCATTCCTGGACAGATATTCACAAAAGTCTCTTTTCATTCAACAAATTTTATTGTTTGGCTTGCTCTATTCTTGGACCCATACTTCACTTAAGATAATCACTGTCAGGTTTTTTTTATTTCTTACATATTGATTAACTTCCTCTGTTAATTTTATGTGGGCTTGAAGAAACAAGACCACGGCTTTCTCATCTTTATCTTTCCTTTCCTTCTCCCACCATTCCCGTTGATTTGCTGGCGGGTCCTGACAGTTCCATCCTGACTTAATCATCTTTCAATTCGTTTATTTTGTTTTTCTGCCAGGTGGCGGGTAAGGGACCCTTCTCGTCCCCACTCGAGATTACTTTCTTTATTGGCCATTCTTGGGTAGGACTAGAACCATTCGGAATCGACTCTCAGAGTTCCACTTGCTTCCGAGCGTAACTTGTTGCAGACCGTCTCCTGGCTACTGTCAGGTCACAATTTCTGCTATTACACAAACTTATACAATTCTTAAAACGCGTTTAGGCAATTCCCCCAGTGCCCCACGCCTCCTTAACGACTACCTACCACTGTTTTGTCTATCGGTCCGACCCTGTTCACTGGTTTCGTTTCCTTTGGTCGCTGTGCACCGCCTGGTCTCCGGGGTATATTTTCAAATCACACTACTGGCTCAAGGAGATGTCGCTCGGTATCACGATCCCAAGGTCTAAATGTGTTCCCTCCGCCTACTTAGTTCCTGGCCGTCACGTGGGACAAAAGTCCTCTTAATTCAGGCTCAGGCTAGGCGTTTGAGATTATAGAACATCTCGTCATGTCGATCAAGCGGCCTCCACCTTCCGCACCTTTTATAATTAAAAATGTTTATACTCACCCGGCTTTTTCAAGGACGTCCAGCTACTGCAGGAAATCCTGTTCGTGACACCACTGTTAGCGCATATGTATTCGTGGAAGAATCATTCGACACTCGGGATCGGTTCCAATGCCAAAACGGCTTTAATTACGCCGGCGGAGAGAGAGCCTCTGGTCCAAATCTAGGCTCTCTACATTGCCGAACAAAGAAATGCATCGATATTTATATGTTTTACAATCGTTCATTGCAGTTCCTCAACCCACTTCGGCTGGACACAATCCAATCATAATGATTATAGATTACATATAGGTTTAAATGGGCCAACAGCATTAACCCAGGTACATCAGGGGGCTGCATGATCAGTTCATGACAGTTTGGGGCTTATTCATATCCGTGTGATGTTTTCCAGACCCCCCTTATCTTCGTTAATCATGGTTGCCGCCGGTGCCCAGCTCCTTATCTCCGTGGTTGCTTGGCACCCCATCTGGGGGTCACTGACTTGAGGACATTCCGTACTAGCTACCGCAGTGTTCTGTATACTATCTTGCCTCAAGTTGTTGATTCAAGACATTCCTGGTACCAGGCTCTGCAGGGTCAGCGCTCAGTCAGCAGTTTGAGATAACTTGTCTGACCGAGCCCCCATCATGCTTTTCTAAGCCCCCTTAAGCACGCTGCTTTGTCCTGGATGGTGTCGAGCTTCTCGAGTGTTGGAACCGCACTCATCCAGGCAAGTGGAGAGTATTCGATCAGACTCCTGACTTGTGCCTTGGAGATGGTGGAAAGGCTTTGGGGAGTAAGGAGATGAGACACTCACAGCAGAATATCCAACCTCTGACCTGCGCTGGTTGCCACTGTATTTATGTGGCTGGCCCAGTTAAATTTCTGGTCAATAGTGACCCCCCAGGATGTTGATGATGGGGGATTCGGCAATGGGAATGCCATTGATAGCCGGGCCTGCTTAAGTTGCATGTTCCTGTCGCTGCTTGCTGCCAGGTAACTGTTGGCTCCACCCCGTGGGTTTACCTTGTATTTCAAACCACAAATTCGGTTCTCCTGAATAAAAGGTGTTTACTGAAATCAACCATCAAATGCCCTGTCATCAACAACAGGGATTCCAGCAATTTTCTGATCACAAAGCGCTTTCAGTCCTTGTCCTTGTCCATAAAATTGCAGACGTGGAAATTCGGGAGTTTAATGATTTTGAAAGGAGAACATTGTTGTCTTGTGCAGTTCCGATCGGAGAAATGTTTGTGAAAGGAACTTTTTGCAGAGAGTGGGATTGAGCATTTCAGCTTGTTGTTGAACACTTCTCTCTGGGAACTGCTCGAAGCAGCAGCTTGCGAATTGCAGTGACGTTCATGTTCGCCTCACATGCGAAAAGTCCCCTGTTCGATTACGGACAATAAACATTGTTGTTGAAACAAAAACATGTCTGCAATAAAATTGAACAAAAGCATTCCAGGGTACATTGACGCATGCTGGAAGCTACCTCAGGCCTCGGCCAAAGCTCCCTGTAAACCGAGCACAGGCTGAGGAAAATCCCAGGGAACAAGATATCCCGGTCAATGGGCGTTCCAGCAACACTGAACAAGTGCCCAGTCTGAGACTATCCTGAGTAATAACTTGTAACACAAACATCCAATAGTTAGGATGGCCGAGCGGTTCAAGGTGCTGCGTTCAGGTCAAAGTATTCTCTGGAGAAATGGGTTTGAATCCCACTCTTAACATTCATTGTTTGTAATTGCAAAATCATTTGTTTTGACACCACTCTTGAGTGCTTTGTGACATCAATCCAAATTATGCAGATCACAGAAGAAATATTAAATTATCAACTCTCCCTCAGTTCGCATTCCTTTTATTGTGCAAAGAAGATCATGGGTTCATTGAAGACGTTATCCCGTGAATGCAACATAAAGTTTAAGGCAAACAATTCGCCTAACTCGAACCCACGACCCTGAGATCGTGAATCTCATGCTCCACCGACTGAGATAGCAGGGATCCTCAACAGCACCCCTGTCAAACCCCTTCAGAATATTGTCCGTTTCAATGAGATCAACTCTCATTCTTCTAAACTCCAGAAAGTGTCGGCATATTCTAAGCAATCTCTCACCATAGGACAGTCCTGTTATCCCAGGAATCTATCTGGTGGACCCCTGTTCTACCCCCTCCAAGGTCGTGTATCCTTTCTCAGATAATGATACAAAAATTGTGCACAGTACTCCAGGTGTGGTCTCACCAAGGACCTGTACCATTGTAGCAGGATTTCCTTACTCTTGTGCTGTGGGCTATATATTAGGTATTATGGGCCGAATGACCTGTTTTTCTGCTGATTCTGCGGTTGTATAAATAGTTATTAAAATTCGGCCGTCTTTCATATTTTTATTTAATTTAGTTTGCAACACATGTGGGTGGATTAATGATGATTTAAATAATTGCTTCGAACACCTGGTGGGAATGGGCGGGTATTTAAAAGCCCCTTGTATTATGAAATCTTCATATAGACGAACATCTCAATCGTAGTCTGTAGGCTTCGTGGCGAGATGGTAGGACGTCTGACTCCAAATCAGAAGGTTGCGTGTTCAAATCACGTCGGGGTCACTGTTATTTTCGATATTGTTTTTCCAGAATTAATATTTTCTTTGCTCTTTGGCAATAACCAGACCCTTGTTCCAAGGTCTGTCTCACTGTTTCCTCGATGTCAGGCACAGAGACGGCTGCTGCCATCATTTAATTCAGGTGACATGACACAAAAGTTCAAAATCAACTTGCAGGTGGCCACACACACCGCTGCAAATTCAGGATGTTCCAGCGGTTTAAGTTGCTGTGTTTAAGTCGTAGTTTTCTCTGGAGGTGTGGGTCTTAATTCTACTTTTGACATTTCTTATTTTTAGTCATTAAGCGAAACTCATTGTTTGACACCACCAACAACTCATTAAAAATGTGACTCAGCAGTTCACCTGCTCGCCTAACATCTGCGTCTGACCTGGTGCTGATTAGGAGATGTTTCCGGAGTGTAGCGGTTAACACGTTCGCCTCACACATGAAAGCTCAACGGGAGGGAATATATTCTGTAGCTTTCTCCGCATACATTCTCAGGGGCGAGGTTGTTCTCCTGTGAAAAGTCATGAGATGATA
Source organism: Pristiophorus japonicus (assembly GCF_044704955.1). Lineage (NCBI taxonomy): Eukaryota > Metazoa > Chordata > Chondrichthyes > Pristiophoridae > Pristiophorus > Pristiophorus japonicus. The sequence continues at coordinate 1,949,400 of NW_027254374.1, forward strand.
AGCATTTAAGGAATCGGGGCTGGAGTAGGCCCTTCGGTCCCTCGAGCCTGGTTCACCATTCAAAAAGATCCTGGCAGTTCCTCGACAGCAAGTTTAAACATCTGGGGCGGAGCCAACAGGCGCTTGACTGCAATCAGTGACAGAATAGTATGTTTGACAGATGCCTGGCAAGCTCAGTCGGTGGAATACAAGACTTTTAATCACAGGGTCGTGTTTTCAAGACCTACGTGTGACATTTATTTTTCATAGAATTATCGAATGATAGAAGTTTGCAGCACATAAGGAGGCCATTTCGGCCCATCATTTCCTCCCCGGCCAACAAGAGGCGATCCAGCTTCATCCCTCTTTCCAGCTCTGGGTCCATAACCCTGTAGGTTGCGACACTTCAGGTGCACATCCAAATACTTTTTACATGTGGTATCTGCCTCCGCTATTCTTTCAGGCAGCGTGTTCCTGACCCCCACAAATCTCTGCATGAAGAATTTTACCTTCAAATCCTCTTTCAACCTTCTACCAAATACTTTCAATATATGCCCCCTGGTTGATTGCCCCTCTGCGATCCACTATATCTAGGCCCGTCATAATTTTATACATCTCAATGTTGTCTGCCCTCAGCCTCCTCTGTTCCAATGAAAACAAACCCAGCCTATACAATCTATCCTCATAGCTAAGATTCTCCACTCCTGTCAACATCCTCGTAAATCTCCTTCGTACCCTCTCGTACAATCACGTAATTCCTGTAATATGGTTACCAGAACTGCACGCAGCACGCCAGCTGTGGCCTAACCAGTGTTTTATACATTTCAAGCATAACCAACCTGCTCTTCTATCCCATACCTCAGCCAATAAAGGCAAGTATTACGTGTGCCTTCTTAACCATCATATCCAACTGGCCGACTACCTTCAGGGATCTGTGGACATGCACTCCAAGGTCCCTTTGTTCATCCACACTTCTCAATGTCCTACCATTTAAATGTGTGTATCTTCCTTGTTAGCCCTCTGCAAATGCACTACCTCACACTTCTCTGGATTAAACTCGATTTGCCACTGTACTGCCCACCTAACCAGTTGATTGCTATCGTCTTGCAGTCCGCAGCTTTCTTCTTCATTATCAACCACGCATCCTACTTTAGTATTACCTAAAAACGTTTTAATCATACCTCCCATATTTAAGTTAGATCATTGATGTTCTCACGAAAACAAATGACCTAGCACTGAGCCCTGCGGAACCCCACTGGAAACATCCTTCCAGTCGCAAAAACACTCCCATCAAACATTACATTTTGCTTCCAGCCTCTGAGCCAATTTTGGATCCAACTTGCCACTTTGCCCTGGATCCCATGGGCTTTTACTTTCATGACCAGTCTTCCATTTGGGAACTTGGCGAAAGCTTTGCTAAATTCCTTATACACTACATCATATGCACTGCCCTCATCGATCCTCTTGGTTACCTCCTCAAAAAATTCAATCAAGTGAGTCAGACAAGACATTCCCTTAACAAATCCATGCTGCCAATCCATGATTAACCCATGTCTTTCTAAATGCAAATTAAATCATCGATAAATTTTATCCTGCTTTCACGGAAAAATTAGTTAACTGATGATCTTTGTTGTGCATGTATAAAATAAGTATGCATCCTGTACACTCAATGTCCAATTACATAAGACTACTGGATGTACTTTCACACAGTATAAACTATGCTTGTACCACCAGAGGGTGCAACTGGTGGAGACCTCGGGGTCACCTGTGCACGACAGGTAACTTGGTATAAAAGGGAGCTCACCATGCTGTACCCGCACTCAGGAGCTGTAATAAATTGACAAAGGTCACCACAGTTCAAGTACAATACCTTACCTCGTGGAGTCATTACGAGGGTGCTTACAGACACAATAACTGGCGCCGGGAATACGGTTCTCCACGCGAAAATGGCTAACATTGGCACGTTTGAACAATTTGTCGATGGGGAAGATTGGGAGGCCTTTGCATAAAGGCTCGAACACTTTATTGCGAATGACCTGGCGGGAGACGACCCGACCTCGCTGGCTGATAAGTGAAGAGCTATCCTGCTCAGCAGTTGTGGGCCCGCCGTCTATGGCCTTGTCAGGGATTTGCTAGCCACAGAGAAGACAATAACATATGTGGAGCTCGTAATGCTGATACAGGAACAGCTCAAACCTAAAGAGAGCATCCTCACAGCCAGAAGCCGGTTCCATACACACCGGTGGCCCGAACGTCAAGAAATTGGAAAACATGCTGCAGACCTGTGACGATTGGCTGCACTATGTGATTCTAGCGATCACCTCACCGAAGCACTAAGGGACATCTTTGTTATTGGAATCGGCCACGAGGGCCTTCTCCACAGGCTGCTCTCTGCGGACACCACGGTCACCCTGCAGAAGGCAATTAATGTGAGCAAGGCGTTCATAATCTCGGCCTGCGATTCCTAGTGGATGTTTCACCCGCAGGACTCTAACCCAGCAAGTACTTTGAACCGACTGGTGCCTTTTAGAGGCCGGGCTGCTGCTAGCAGTCTCTTTCAGAGAAGAGAGAACAGAACCCCAAGTCCCACAATCCTGAGTCCGCCACATGGGGACAACCGGACAAACCCATGCTGGCGCTGTGGAGGAAATCACAGGGTCCACCAGTGCCGCTATGAAGACTACACTTGCTAAGGCGTTAACAGGAAGGGCCACCTCCAGCGAATATGCTAGAGAAATCGTACTCCCCGAGTCGTAAATGAGTTGGCCAATCATCCGAACTCCAGCGACAATGACGTGTACGGAGTGTTTACCTGAACCACCGAGAGTTACCCAGTTGAAAATGGAAGTTGAAATCAACTATGTTGCAGTCACGATGGAGATGGACACAGGGGCGAATCAGTCACTGATGAATCAGGCGGCCTTTGAGAAACTCTGAGACAATCCAACCGAACGCCCTAAAATGATCCCGATCGAAGTGAAACTGCTCACCGACACAAACGATACTTCCCAGTCGTTGGCAGCGTGGATGTCCATGTGTTCCATGGTGGCGCGATGCACAGGTTACCTTTGTGGATCGTTGCTGTTGATGGTCCAAAGCTCTTAGGAACAAGGTGGAAGAAAAAGATCACTTGGATCTGTGTAAAGCTCCAACCTCCAGCGATCGACGTCCTCCACGGCCCCGAAGTTGGATCCAGCACAACACCGGAAAAACCAACCTCCCAACTCGACTGTGAGGTGACGACACAGACCACTCAACCCAACGGCGAGATCATCCAGCCCAAGCGACCCGATCTCACCTCCAGGCTCCAGTGGCAGGACTCCAGAGGAAGAAAATTCATGCAGAAGGTAACTTCCCGGCTTCCGTGGCAGAACCTGGGGAGGAAAGGATCATCGCAGCCTATGTCATGGAGAAAAAGAAGATGGCGTCCGAATCACGAGGTGAAGTGCCAGAAGTCAAGATTGCGGCAGCCAGACCAAAAGGGAGCAACACGTGATGCCGAGTGGTGAACCGGATTGGGGTAAAGATTGCAAAACCCTCTTGAAGGAGACCGGCAACCCATCACAATTAAAGCGACAGTTCCACTCTTTATAAAGCGATGATGGTGATACATAGATAAAAGATGTAACTGACAATTTCAAGTTTGTAAATGTAACTAATCATGATAAGTCGGGCGATTGCGGCCAGAACCAATGTGTTGTGAGAGTAAACGAAGTGATGATGTGCGATGCTGTGATTTACATGCATGCCGACAAAACCAAAAGCAACCTCCCGTCAGCAGCCAGGTCCAGCGACCATATAGCCTGCCCCTCCGGGACAAATGTGATATCCCAGGGAGTGTGGCCACATACAGAAGGAGCATACCAGCTGCAGCGCTAGCAATCAGTGGACGGCAAAGGCAACACTACCGGTACCCTGCCCGCGATCGGCTGTACCTCTCTGGCCAACAGGGCCAGTACTGGGAGCGAACGGATTGCACCCTCCTGCCCTCCCAACGGGACCTGGGATGACCAGGCTCCCACTATCGCTGAAGAGCAACAGGGAGACACCGCAGCCCTCAAAGGAGGACAGGGCGGCCACACAATCCTGTGGCTCAGCCCACCACTTGACAACGGCAAAGGCTCTGAGACTCAGCCAGGTGAGCGATCTGAGCTCACCCAGCTGACAGGGGACACAGCGCCGCCATCAGACAACCTGGACATAGCCTGGTTACTCTGGAACGAGTGTTCTCACCCACCTGCACCTACACAACCCAGGGGCAACACTGTGACACCACGTTGTACCTTACCTGTAAAATGTACTTGTCCATTTCTGCAGAACTGAAACATTGATGTAACTTATCTCATGTTTTTTTGTTCTTTCTGTCTGTACAGGTCTGCACATGAATGTGTTGAGCCACACACATTGTCTATGTATGAGTGGAAGGGGGGAATGGATGTAAAGAGTCATGGACACACATGGATCACACCCAGAACCTTCTCAAACGCCACTGCAAACTCTAACCTTCCACTGCTGATCATTTCCCAATGTCGTGGCAATAAGGACTTGGGGGTCGACAGGGAGAGAGCCAAGCCAAGCATTGACATGGTGCAAGGGCTTTGGGCACTCAACTCTCGGGCCAGAGCACACAATGAAAAGGCCAGTGGCACAAGACTAAGGGGAGAGTGATGTTGTGTCTGTACACTCAATGTACAGTTGCATAAGACTACAGGATGTACCTTCAACCTGTATACACTATGCCTGTACCACCAGAGAGTGCAACTGGTGGAGACCTCGGTGTCACCGGTACAAGACAGGTAACCAGGTGTAAAACGGAGCTCACCATACAGTACCCTCACTCAGGAACTGCAATTAATGGACTTAGGTCACCACAGTTCAAGTACAATACCTTGCCTCATGGAGTCATTACTTGAGTGCTAACAGACACAATAGGAAGAGATTAATCATTAAATGGTAGGACATTGAGAATAGTAGAGGAACAGATCAACCTGGGAGTGCATGTCCACGGATCCCTTAAGGTCGCAGGCAAGGTGGATAAGCTGGTTAAGAAGACATGCCGAATGCTGGCCTTTATTAGCCGAGGCACAGAATAAGAGAGCAGGTGGGTTATGCTTGAAAATGAAACACTGGTTTGGCCACAGCTGGAGTACTGCCTACAGTTCTCGTCAGCGCTTTAGTGGAAGAATACTATGATTGCACTGGAGAATTACAGAGGAGATTTCGAGGATGTAATCGGGAGTGGAGAATCTTAGCTATGAGGACAGATTGGATAGGCTGGGTTTGTTTTTCTTGGAACAGAGGAGGCTGAGGGCAGACCTCATTGAGGTGTGTAAAATTATGATGGACCTTGATAGAGTGGATAGAAAGGGCCCGTTTCCCTCCGCATAGGTGTCAACAACCATGGGGCATCAATTTAAAGTCATTGGTAGAAGGTGTATGGGGGGATTTGAGGTGAAAATTCTTCACGCAGAGGTTTGTGGATCTGGAACTCACTGCCTGAAAGGGTGAGAGGCAGAAACCCCCACCACATTTAAAAAGTGCTTGGATGTGCACCTGAAGTGCCGTAACCTGCAGGGTTATGGACCTAGAGTTGGAAAGTGGGTTTAGGCTGGATAGTCTCTTGTTGGCCGGCATGGTCACGAAGAGCCAAAATGGCCTCCTTCCGTGCAATAACCTTCTGATTCTATAATTCTATGAAAAATAATCACCCAATTTGGGGCTCGCAGCTCTGACCCTGAGATTGAGAATCTCATCTTCTAGTGACTGAGTTAGCTAGGCTTCTGCAAAATGCAACTTTTTGTTGTTTATTACAGACAGGCGCCTGTTGGCTCCGCCCCAGATGTTTAAAGTTGCTGTCGAGGAACTGCCAGCATCTTCATGAATGGTGGACCAGGCTCAATAGGCCGAATGGCCGACTCCGGCCCCTCATTCTTTCATGTTTATGATCTTATGACCTTTCGCAGGAGAACAAACTCGCCTCTGAGCATGCATGAGGAGAAATCTCCATAAAATATTACCACCTGGTGAGCTTGCGCGTTTGAGGCGAACCTGTTAACCGCTGCACTGCGGCAACATTTCCACTTTCAGCAGCAGGTCAGACGGAATTGTTGAGCGAGCAGGTTTACTGCAAAATTACACTTTTTCGGGGTGAGTCGTGCTGTCAAACAATGCATTTCGCTGCATGATTAAAAGCTGGAAACGTCAGAAGTGTGATGTGAACCGACAACTCCAAAGGACACTGCTAACTGAACACACAACCTTAAACCGCTCGGCCATCCTCACTATAGCGGGACATATGTGGCCAACTGCAGGTTTGTTTTGAACTTTTGTGTCCTGTCACATGAAATAAATGATGGCAGCAGCGGATCTCTGCCTGACACCGGGGAAACAGTGAGACAGAACTTGGAGCAAGGGTCAGGCTATTGCGAAACAGCAAAGAAAATATTAGTTCCCGACTTCTCCTAAAGAACAGTGACCTCGACGTGATCTGGGGTCAGACGCGCTACTGTTGCGCGATGAGATCTATGCAGCACATAGGAAATGTTTGTCTACATGAACGTTTCACAATACAAGGGGCTTTAAAATCCCCGCCCATTCCCACCAGATGTCAGAAGCAGCGCTCACCTGCCAGTGATCGTATGTTTTTTTGTGAAACTTTTGTGTTGATTTCATGGGAAAACATCATTAATTAACCCATCACCTTCTTTTGCACAATGAAAGAAATGCTAACTGAGGCATAGTCGATACTTCAACCATTTGTTTCTGTGCTTTGCATAGAAACATAGAAAGAAAGAAAGATAGAAAACAGGTTCAGAAGTCGGCCATTCGCCCCTTCGAGCCTGCACCACCATTCAATATGATCATGGCTGATGATTACCCTCAGTACCCCTTTCCTGATTTCTCTCCATACCCGTAAGGGCCACAATTAACTACCTTTTGACTATATCTAACGAACTGGCCTCAACAACTTTTTGTGGTAAAAAATTCCATAGGTTCAGAATTCTCTGAGTGAAGAAGTTTCTCCTCATCTCGGTCCTAAATGACTTACCCCTTCTCCTTAGAATGTGACCTCTGGTTCTGGACTCCCCCAACATTGGGAACATTGTTCCTGAATCTAACCTGACTAATCCCGTATTTATTTCTATGCGATTCCTTCTCATTCTTCTCAATCCCAGTGAATATAAGCCTAGTTGATCCAGTCTTTCTTTACATGTCAGTCCTGCCATCTCGGGAATCAGTCTGGTGAACCTTCGCTGCACTCCCTCAATAGCAAGAAGGTCCTTCCTCAGATTAGGAGACCAAAACTGTACACAATATTCCAGGTGAGGCTTCTACAAGGCCTGCGTCTGCGCACATACAGAGGCTGAACTCCAGGATATAGTCGACGTATTTACTGAAGCGTATGAAATCATGGGCCTTACGCTGAACATCCGTGAGACAAAGGTCCGCCACCAGCCTGTCCTCACCGGACAGCATTACCCCCCAGTCATCAAGATCCATGGCGCGGCCCTCGACACCGTGGACCACTTCCCATATTTCGGGAGCCTCCTATCAACAAGAGCAGGCATCGACGACGAGATCCAACACAGCCTCCATGCGCCAGTGCAGCCTTCGGCCGCCTGAGGAAAGGAATGTTTGAAGACCAGGCCCTCAAAACTGCCACCAAGCTCGTGGTCTACAGGGCTGTTGTAATACCTGCCCTCCTGTAAGATTCAGAGACATGGACCATGGACAATAGACACCTCAAGTTGCTTAAGAAATATCACCAACGATGTCTCCACAAGATTATACAAATCGCCTGGGAGGACCGACGCACCAACATCAACGACCTTATTTAGGCTACCGTCCCCAGCTTTGAAGCACTGACCATACTCGATCAACTACGCTGGGCAGGCCTCATCGTCGGCATGCCAGACACGAGACTCCCAAAGCAAGTGGTTTACTCAGAGCTCCTTCATGGCAAACGAGCCAAAGTTGGGCAGCAGAACATCTATAAGACACCCTCAAAGCCTCCCTGATGAAGTGCAACATCCCCACTGACATCCAGGAGCCCTGGCCCAAGACCACCCTCAGTGGAGGAAGTGCATCCGAGAGGACGCTGAGCACATCGAGTCTCAACGCGACGTGCATGCAAAAATCAAGTGCAGACAGCGGATCAGCGTTCGGCAAACCTGTCCCAGCCATATCTTCCCTCAACGACTATCTGTCCCACCTGTGACAGGGTATGTGGCTCTAGTATTGGACTGTTCAGCCATCATAGAACTAATTTAGGAGTGGAAGCAAATCTTCCTCGATTCACAGGGACTGTCTACGTAGATTTCAAAATTCATGGATACCCCCCAGTGTTTGGATTCACTGAAAAGGAAATTCGATTTGGGCCTATTAAATATAAAGTTTGGGATCCTAAGAAGCATATGGAAGAAACCTACAAGTCTTAACCAAGTTTGGAATTTTAAAAGGCATGTTTGGGCTTGTGGGGAAAAGCTGCTGTGACAGAGGGGTGTGATTTAGAATTTGGATATTGTAGCTAATCAGTTTGTCTGTGGGAGTTGTTTAACCGTAGTCAGGCCCCCAGAAAACATTAGCATTTAAACAATCGACCACGGAAGAAACATTATCCACCCCACCCACATGACCCAAATATCGCATACATATTCCAACACCTTTTCAACATGTATAGAAATATCTGGCTCATCCCAGACTTCCCGATGCCAAAGCAGTGCAATTACAATGGTCAAGAGTTCATCAGTTCATAAAGAAGGAGTATCGGCATCCCAAAGTCTATCAACACCTGATTAGAACATTGAATCAAGTCTCAGTTAGCTAGTCCGCCAAAACTTAGACAAAGATGACCATTTAAAATCAATGGGCAGCAAAACTCAAACAAAAGAAACGTTAGATTTTGCACGAAGATTAAGCAGCCTCCAGAGTATAACTGGGGGCCTATCGTATCAAGTGCAACCTATTTTTCTGACCATTACTTTGGCACAACAAGATCAAGATCGAGAGCACAGAGCGAGAAAACCAAGGAAGAGACATCACGACATCAGAGAAAAGAACTTCAAAAAAACAATTAGAGGAACATCAATACCTACTGACTTGGTAACAGCCATCAACCGGACCGACGGACCCAACCAGAAAAATCAACCACCAAGAAAACAGTGGTGCACGCAAGTTTTCCACTCCACAATTTGTGCCTCGACTGTCCAGCAGGTAAAAATTTCCGAAACAACTTAAAACCCTATTGAGGACCGGCTTCGGGACAATCAGAATACTTCATCACAGACAAGGCACCGGAAGGCTGGAAGGTAGATCACACCGGCTGCGGGAGAACTGGTTGGCGGTGACATGGAAGTGTCTGCAGTGTGCGGGACCAGACTGCTTCCACACATCCACAATGAATGCCCCACCCTTTATTTAGGAAAAGTACAACTGAGAGTGAAAAAGTTGCATCCCGGTCAGAGCAATCTGAAGCTTTAACAGACTGACACCCGAGTTTGCGATTGTAATGTCTGTAAGCATGTAATGCTTGTAGCTCCACACTGTGGATGTGGACGTATTGTGTACTGCAACTGTATGGTTAATCATGAAACATAACAGGCTCTTTCCGGAGATTTCCGAGAGAGCAGCCTGCATGTCAGGAAGCTGTGTGTGCTGTGTTCTGTGAAGATATTACAGAGATGTCTTGCAATATGTGTATCGATCAGTCTCTGTGGTGCAATGGATTAGTGCTTTCAGCTATGAACTGCAAGTTTGGTGGATCATAGCCCATTCAGAGACAAAGCCTTTAATTATTTTTCTCAGAGGAGTCGGTGCCGTGCAGTTCCAGATTGGCAATGTGCGTTTTGGCTGCACGAATATATTCCGCAACCATTGACAGCTGTGCTGTTATCAATTAATATCAACTGTTACTTGCATTTTCGCATGGTTCTTCGTTTGTCTCATCGCCATTTGATCCGCTCATAATAAAGAATGAAACTGAGTACTGTGAACAATGAGGAAGTGTGACATCAGCTCTTTAAATAAGACTCCAGAGTGCTTATATACCATGCTCCCAATGGATGCTGGGAACCGTTGGGACTCCAACAGGTAGGCCCTCTGGTGGTGGTGTGATACAGGTGGCGAAGGGTTAAATACATCACACAAGGTATGTATAGAAATCAACCATCAAAAGCCCTGTCATGAACCACAGGGTTTTCCGGCAATTTTCTAATCGCAAAGCGCTTCCAGTCCTTGTCCTTAAAATTGCAGATGTGGGAATTGGGTAGTTTAATGACTTTGAAAGGCGAACATTGTTGTTTGGTGCAGTTCCGGTCAGAGAAATGTTTGTGAAAGTAATTTTTTGCAGAGAGAGTGATTGAGCATTTCAGCATGTTGCGTAACACTTGTCTCTGGGCAGTGAGCTAAACAGCAGTTTCCATCGAGTGGCAATTATCAGGTTTGATTCAAGAACGAAATTCCCTGTTTCGAGCCCGTGCGGAAACATTATTTTTGAAGCAAAAATTTGTCTGCAATATAATTGAACAGAAGCAGTCCCGGGTACATTGTCGCATGAGCAATGAACATTTAAAACCATCTCCTCAAATACAGAGTGTGTAAAATCAGATAGGGGATAAAACTTCATCAAGTATTAAAATGTCATGATTTACGAAAGTTCAGATATTGAATTTCGACTGTGCCTTTTCGCATTTCTTTCATTCTGCAAAACAACGCAACCTGTTTATACCAGCAGGTCTAAGCTGCATTTGAAACCCGCAAACAACTCAGTAATTATTAACTCTTCCCCAGTTCCAGAGCTCAGAGGGTTATTGTCCATCGCTGGGATGCAAGTTACCTCCGACCCGAGCCAAAGCGAACTGTTCACCGAGCACAGGCTCAGGAAAACCCCGGCGGAGAGGATATCCCGTTCATTTGGCCTTCCCGCAACACTGAACAAGCGCCCGGTCTGAAACATTCCAGAGTAATAACGTAGAATTGAAGCAGCCAACAGTCAGGATGCCGAGCGATCTAAGGTGCTGCATTCAGATCGCAGTCTCTTCTGGAGAAGTGATTTTGAATCCCACTCCTGACGAACATTGTTTTTAATTACCAACTCATTTGTTTTGACACCATTTTGCAGTGCTTTGGGACATACATCTAACTTCATAAAATTACTCCATTTCAATTACAAATGGTGTTATCAAAGTTACTTCCTGAACTGGGAATCGTTCCCGGGTGGCTCTCATGAAAGGAACGGTTTTGTGAAGCATTGAAAGGCGCCTTCTAAATATCTCGCACTGCTCATTTAAAAACACGGTTATAATTTCCATCAGTGCAAAAGAAGGCAGGCTCGAATGGCCAAATGGTCGATTCCTGCTCCTAGTTCTTGTGTTCTTATGCAGAGAACAGAACAAATTATTGAATTATCAACTCTCCCTCAGTTCGCATGTCTTTCATTGTGGAAAAGAAGATCATGGATTCATTAATGATGTTTTCCAGTGAAAGCAACATAACATTTAAGGAAAAGTAATTGCCCAACGTGGGGCTCAAACTAACGATCCTGAGATTAAGCTCTACCGACTGATGTAGCCGGGCTTCTCAACAGCTACCCTATCAATCCACTTCAGAATATTGTCCGTTTCAATGCGATCACCTCTCATTCTTTAAAACTCCAGAGAGTATCGGAATAGTCGACACAAACTCTCAACTTGAGACAGTTCTGTCTACCCAGGAATAAATCTGGTCAACCTCTGTTGAATCACCTCCAAGGCAAGTATATCCTTCCTCAGATAAGGAGACCACAACTGTGCGCAGTGCTCCAGGTGTGGTCTCACCAGGGCCCTGTACAATTGTAGCAAGACTTCCTTACTGTCCCGAAGCCTCTATTAAGTTTTAATTCCTTTACAGCTCCTGACTGCGGATATTCCTGTGATTAAACGTGAACAAAATGCTTGCAGGGACAGTTGGATTCACCGTTTTTCGGCTTGGTGAAATTTCAAAGATTGAAAGCGACGCACATCAACCCCAAACCTCGTCACCTACTCCCTAACTTGACAAAATGTTGAATTTTGTTTTCATGCCAAGCATTTTGCATTCATGCATTAGAATGCCAACGCACTTTGTACCTTGCAAGACTGAAGTAGAAGCTGTGATGAACAGTGTGAAATAGTGGAGGGGATGGTGTGTGGAGTCGGTTTGCCTTCCTGGCCAAAGCGGTTGTGGTTCACTCCCACTCCCTGGTTCTCCAGCCTGGATTTATTAATCAGGGTGTGATAAAGTACAGCAGACAACTGTTTGGGTTTTATTCAAAAAAGCAAATAACACAAAGACACACCAATAAAACTGTAAAATCTTACAAAATGTTCTGAACAATGGAAAATACTTTGTTACAGGTAGTAAACACAACAGAAATACCACCCACCTCCCACTTACTCTCGAACTAAGTTAGTTTCTAGGGCAACATGGATAATGCTCACCAATCCTTCCTTTCACAGTTAGGGCTGTTTTGTGGTTTCGGGGTTCTTTTGTTGTCGCCGGGTTACCTTGCTGTACCCCGGACGTGGCAGAAGAGCTCAGCTGCGTATTGAAGCCTGTTGGGGCAAATTCGTTTCTCCAATATTGCGATGTTTCTTCCTACGTTTTCTTGCCATGTGCTCTCGATCTTGTTGTTCCGAAGAGCTTGGTCAGAAAAGTTATTTCTGTGATGTTCAGAATAGAGATAGCTCTCTTGATTATACTCTGAGAGCCTGTTAAACCTTCGCGCCAAATCTAACATTTCATTTGTTGAAGTTTTGTTGCCCAGCTAACTGAAACTTGATTAAGTTTTAAACTGGCGTTGATAGACTTTTCTGAATTAATGAGCTCTTGTCCATTGTGATCGCACTGCTCTTTGATTCGGGAAGTCTGGCCTGAGCCAGATATTTCGATGCATGTTGAAAGGTGATGGAATATGTATGTGACATTTGGTTCCTGTGGGTGGGTGGATAATGTTTCTTCCGTGGTCGATTGTTTAAATGCTAATGTGTTCTGTGGACAGGTTTCGAGGGTAAACAGTTCCCAGACAATTCGATTTGCTCCAATGTCCAAACTGGCCTTTTAGAGATTGACCCCACACCTTTCATTGCAGACCCAACATTCAGCTTTAAAAGTCCAAACTTGGTTAAAAATTCGTCGATATCTTCCATAAGCATTTTAGGATCTCCAACTTTCTGGTTGATATTCCCAAATTAAATTTCCTTTCCAATGAAGCCAAACACTGGGGGGTTTTCCCACGAATTTTGCAAACCTGCAGTCCCCCCTGTGACATTCTACATGCTTGAGTGTCATGTTTGGTGAGCAAAATTCCTGACACCCAAGAGTCAACCTGCCCCTGTAATTTACCGAGCTAAATCCAAACGTAAATTCCCCCTTGAAATGTATTACTGTTTAAATGTAAATTCAGTCATAATTTACATTACAGCGTAGAGACGTTCCAACACCCTTCTATTACTCCAGTTTCACAAAAATACACAGTAAAACACACACACTAAAACCCTTTTAACACTTGACCTCTGTGTTTTTACAGCAGGTGGAACCTAAACCGGACCTCACCGGGTGACTGCGATTTTACTGCAGTGTTCTATCATATTTTGTGTTTCCCTCCCTGATACAATCCTTAAGTTCTGTTCGGGCTCGTCCAGCACCCTCTGGTGCCGGGATCGACGACCTCGGTCCCTCAGCCTGCAGGTAGGACACCAGAAATAAAAATCATCACGAGCTTGCGGAGAACGAAAATGTGGGATGCTATTCTGATCAAGGGAGGGACCTCTATATTTCTGAAAATATCCCACCAGGGTGGAACTGTGATCTCTGAAATGTCGCCCCCTATATAAATAGTTTTTTTTTCTCGAGTATAGAAATGTTTCTGTGATACTTCTACAGCTTTCAATCGGGCGGAAAGATGTTCGGGTAGAGGGGGGACTTCTTAACCAAAATGTGTGACGTCATCCTGCAGGTTGGTGATGTTTTCACTGACAGTGAGGTGAACAGTGGGGTGTTCGGGAATGGCAACAATACATTCCTGGGCCACTTGAACTTCTGCCTCAGGTTTAAAGCAAAAACTGCTTTCACTCATCGGACACCAGATGTGCTGTCCATGCATGTAGTGGGGCGCACTGGTGGTGGCACAATATGTCCCAACCTGTGGAGGAACATGGTCTTGTGCAATTACCTCCATGGTACAATTGATAGGCTGTGCACCAGCAGCTTTAAACCCACACTGTGGTTTCGAATAGGTGTTCGAGTGCTGGGGACACAATATTATGTGTATACCCCGGCTCCATTTCGCAGAGAGGTCAGCACCTGTTATAGCGTTCTCTCACTTTATGACATACAGAGGGACCGCTGTGAAATGAACGTGTGCACCCCCTTTAATTACCCCAATGTTCTCCAACCTGGATACCGGTGCGGGTCGGGCTATCCCACCCATGACCGGCATCATCACAACTATTCCCATGATAGTGCAATTGGAACGCCCGTAAACAGTGCAGGCTTCAGAAGCTCGGCGGAGCTGGCACGAGGTTCGTGAATTACTAAATAGGTGGAGCGTCCACAGCACGCATAGCGCGCAACAGGTTCAGTTCCATTTCTTTGTTGTTTTGACTTTCTTGAATATGTAAGAGGAAATCCTCTCTTCCATTTTGCTTCTTTCCTCAAAAACAGTGCCGACTGCATCACACCCTGTTGACCAAGATACTGCCGCGGTCGCCATTCTGCAGGGAGTGGTGGGTCTGTCAGCTTGCCTTCCTGACCAGAACTGTTTCAAGTCGCTCCCACTCCCTGGTTCTCTACCTTGGATTTATTAATCAGAGTGTGACAAAGTACAGCAGACAACTATTTTGCACAAAGAAGGTATGGACTTTTTTTCAAGAAAGCAAATAACACAAATATACTCCAATAAAAATGTAAAATCTTACAAAAAGTTTCTAAACAATGGGAATACTATTTTGCAGGGAATAGACACAACAGAAAGAACTCATAACTCCCACTTACTCTCTAACTAGGTCAAACTCTAGGGCTGCAGGGATTCATGCTTGGGGAAGAGTGACCATAATATGGTAGAATTCTTTATTAAGATGGAGAGTGACACAGTTAATTCAGAGACCAGGATTCTCAACTTAAGAAAAGCTAAATTCGACGGCATGAGGCGTGAATTGGCTAGAATAGATTGGCAAATGATACTTAAAGGATTGACAGTGGATAGGCAATGGCAGACATTTATAGATCACATTGATGAACTTCAACAGTTGTACATCCCTGTCTGGAGTAAAAATATAACAGGAAATGTAGCTCAACCGTGGCTAACAAGGGAAATTAAGGATAGTGTTAGCACCAAGGAAGAGGCATATAAATTGGCCAGAAAAAGCAGCAAAACTGAGGGCTGGGAGTAATTTAGAATTCAACAGAGGAGCACAAAGGATTTAATTAGGAGGGGGCAAATAGAGTATGAGAGGAAGCTTGCCGGGAACATAAAAACTGATTGCAAAAGCTTCGATAGAAATGTGAAGTGAAAAAGATTGTTGAAGACAAACATAGGTCCCTTGCTGTCGGACTCGGGTGAATTAATAATGGGGAACAAAGAAATGTCAGACCAATTGAACAAATTCTTTGGTTCTGTCTTCACGAAGAAAGACACAAATGACCTTCCGGATGTACTCGGTTAACGAGGGTCTCGTGAGAAGGAGGAACTGAAGGATATCCTTATTAGGCGGGAAATTGTGCTGGGGAAATTGATTGGGATTGCAGGCCGACAAATACCCAGGGCCTGATTGTCTGCATCCCAGAGTACTTAAGGATGTGGCCCTGGAAATAGTGGATGCATTGGTGATCACTTTCCAACAATCTATCGACTCTGGATCAGTTCCTATGAACTGGAGGGTAGCTAATGTAACACCACTTTTTAAAAAAGGAGGGAGAGTGAAAAATGGAAATCCTAGACCGGTTAGCCTGACACCAATAGTGGGGAAAATGTTGGAATCAATTATTAAGGATGAAATAGCAACGCATTGGGAAAGCAGTGACATGATCTGTCCCAGTCAGCATGTATTTGAGAAAGGAAAATCGTGCTTGACAAATCTTCTGGGATTTTTTGAGGATTTAACTTGTAGAGTGGACAAGGGAGAACCAGTGGATGTGGTGTATTTGGACTTTAAAAGGGCCTTTGACAAGGTCCCAAATAAGCGATTGGTGTGCAAAATCAAAGCACATGGTACTGGGGGTAATGTACTGGCGTGGATAGAGAATTGGTTTGCAGACAGGAAGCAGAGAGTCAGGATAAACGGGTCCTATTTGAAATGGGAGGCAATGACTAGTGGAGTGCTGCAGGGCTCAGTGCTGGAACCCCAGCTCTTTACAATATACATTAAAGATTTGGATGAAGGAATTTGAGTGTAATATCTCCAAGTTTGCAGATGACACTAAACTGGGTGGCGGTATGATTTTCAGGAGGATGCTAAGAGGCGGCAAGTTAATTTGGACATGTTCGGTGAGTGGGAAAATGCATTGCAGATGCAATGTAACGTGGATAAATGTGAGGTTATCCACTTTGGTGGCAAAAACACGAAGGCAGAATGTTATCTGAATGGTGGCAGATTAGGAATAGGCGAGGTGCAACAAGACTTGGGTGTCATGTTTCAACAGTTATTGACAGTTGGCATGCAGGTAGAGCAGGCGGTGAAGAAGGCAATTGACATGTTGGCCTTCATCCCGAGAGGATGTGAGCATAGGAGCAGGGCTGTCTTAATGCAAATGTGCAGGGCCTTGGTGAGGCCCCACCTGGAATATTGTGCTCAATTTTGATCACCATTCTGAGGAAGGATGTTCTTGCCATTGAGTTAGTGCAGCGAAGGTTCACCAGACTTATTCCAGGGATGGCTGGACTGACATATGAGGAGAGACTGGATCAGCTGGGCCTTTATACACTGGAGTTTAGATGGATGAGAGGGGAGTTCATCGAAATGTGTAAGATTCTGACGGAACGGAACAGGTTCGATGCGGGAAGAATGTTCCGATGTTGAAGAAGTCCAGAACAGTCTTAGGATAAGGGGTAGGCCATTTAGGACTGAGTTGAGGAGAAACGTCTTCACTCAGAGAGTTGTTAACCTGTGGAATTCCCTGCCGCAGAGTCGTTGATGCCAGTCCATTGGATATATTCAAGAGGGAGTTAGATATGACCCTTATGTCTGAAGCGATCAAGGGGTATGGAGAGAAAGTGGGAAAGGGGTGAATGACCAGCCATGATCATATTGAATGTTGGTGCAGGCTCGAAGGGCAGAATGGCGTACTCTTGCACCTATTTTCTATGTTTCTATGTTGACTTGGTCAAACTCAAGGGCTCCAGGGATTCATGCTCACCAGATCCTTCCTTTGACAGCTACGGCTGTTTCACGGTTTCGGGGCTCTTTGGTTATAGCCGGTTTGCCTTGCCATACGCCGGACGTGGTAGAAGACGTCTGCTGTGTATTGAAGCCAGTTGGGGTGAGTCCGCTTATGCGGTTGGACACATTTTGGATTTATCTCTGGTGAGTACCCAATTTCCTTTGTCATCAAGAGGGTTTTAAGTTCTTTAGGTAATTTTTACCGACTTGACAGTCGTGGCACAAATTGCAGATTGGAAAACTTGCGTGGACCCCGGTTTTCTTGGCGGTTGATTTTCCTGGTTAGTTTCGTCGGTCGCGGTGGTCCGGTTGATGGCTGTTGCCAAGTCAGTTGGTATTGATGTTCCACTGATTGGTTTTTTGAAGTTCTTTTCTCCGATGTCGTGATGTCTCTTCCTGTGTTTTCTCGCCGTGTGCTCTCGAGCTTGATCTTGTTGTTCCAAAGTAATGGTCAGCAAAATAGATTGTTCTTGGTACAATAGGCCCCCAGTTATACTCTGAGAAGCTGCTTAATCTTCGTGCCAAATCTAATGTTTCTTTTGTTTAAGTTTTGCTGCCCATTGATTTTAAGTGGTCTTCTTTGTATAAGTTTTGGCGGGCTAGCTAACTGAGACTTGATTCAATGTTTTAATCTGATGTTGATAGACTTTGGGATGGCGATACTCCTTATTTAAGAAACAATGAACTCTTGTCCATTGTAATAGCAATGCTTTGGCTTCGGGAAGTCTGGGCTGAGCCAGATATTTCTATACATGTTGAAAAGGTGTTGGAATATGTATGTGATATTTGGCTCATGTGGGTGAGGTGGAAAATCTCTTCCATGGTCGATTGTTTAAATGCTAATGTTTTCTGGGGGCCTGACTACAGTTAAACAGCTCGCCCAGACAAAGTCATTAGCTACAATATCCAAATTCTAAATCACAACCCTCTGTCACTGCAGCTTTCCCAACAGGCCCAAACATACATTTTAAAATCCCAAACTTGGTTAAGACTCGTAGATTTCTTCCATATGCTTTTCAGGATCCCAAACTTTATGTTTAATAGTCCCAAATCAAATTTCCATTTCAGTGAATCCAAACACTATGGGGTTTCCACGAATTTTCGAATCTACATAGTTAGTCCCTCGCAATCGATGAAGACTTGCTTCCACTACTAAAGTGAGTTATTTGGTGGCTAAACACTCTATTACGAGAGCCACAGACACGATCACAGGTGGGACAGATAATCGTTGAGGGAAGGGATGGGTGGGACAGGTTTGCCGAACATTCTTTTTATTTGCTGTCTGCACTTGATTTCTGCATGCATTCGGCATTGAGACTCGAGGTGCTCAGCGCTGTCTCAGATGCACTTCCTCCACTTCGGGTGGTCTTGGGCCAGGGACTCCTGTGTGTCAATGGGAATGTTGCACTTTATAAGAGATGCTTTGAAGGTGTCCTTGTAGAGTTTCTGCTGCCCACCTTTGGCTCGTTTGCCATGAAGGAGCTCCGTGTAGAGGACTTGCTTTGGGAGTCTCGTGTCTGGCATGCGGACTATGTGGCCTGCCCAGCGGAGCTGATCGAGTGTGCTCAGTGCTTCAAAGCTGGGGATGTTAGCCTGATTAAGGCCGTAGATGTTGGTGCGTCAGTCCTTCCAGGGGATTTGTAGGATCTTGCGGAGACATCGTTGGTGATATTTCTTCAGCAAATTGACGTGTCTCCTGTACATGGTCCATGTCTCTGAGCCTTACAGGAGGGCAGGTATTACTGCAGCCCTGTAGACCATGAGCCTGGTGGCAATTTTGCGGGCCTGGTCTTCAAACACTCTTTTCCTCATGCGGCCGAATGCTGCACTGGCGCATGGAGGCTGTGTTGGATCTCGTCGTCGATGCCTGCTCTTGTTGATATGATGCTATGGAGATATGGAAAGTGGTCCACGGTGTCCAGGGCCGCGCCGTGGATCTTCATGACTGGGGGATAGTGCAGTGCGGTGAGGACAGAGTGGTGGAGTACCTTTGTCTTACGGATGTTTAGCGGAAGGCCCATGCTTTCATACACTTCAGTAAGTTCGTCGACTATATCCTGGAGTTCTGCCTCTGTATGTGCGCGGGTGCAGGCCTTGGTGAGGCCTCATCTGGAATATTGTGTGCAGTTTTGGTCTCCTAATCTGAGGAAGGACGTTCTTGCTATTGAGGGTTTGCAGAAAAGGTTCACCAGACTGATTCCCGGAAGGCAGGGCTGACATGTAAAGAAAGACTGGATCAACTACACTTATATTCACCGGAATTTAGAAGAATGAGAAGGGATCGCATAGAAGCATATACAGGTCTGACGGGATTGGACAGGTTCGATGCGGAAAGAATGTTCCCGATGTTAGGGAAGTCCAGAACCAGGGGTGACAGTCTATGGACAAGGGGTAAGCCAATTAGGACCGAGATGAGGAGAAACTTCTTCACTCAGAGAAATCTGAACCTGTGGAATTCTCCACCACAGAAATTTGTTGAGGCCAGTTTGTGAGATATATTCAAAAGGGAGTTAAATTTTAACCCTTACGGCTAAAGGTAACAAGGGTATGGAGAGAAGGCAGGAAAGGGGTACTGAGGTGAATGATGAGCCGTGATGTTCTTGAAAGGTGGTGCAGGCTCGAAGGGCCGAATGACCTACTCCTGCACCTGTTTTCTATGTTTTCTATGTTTCTATGCAAAGTACAGAAGAAAATGGTTGAAGTATCGACTCTGCCTCAGTTAACATTTCTTTCATTGTGCAAAAGAAGGTGATGGGTTAATAAATGATGCTTTCCCATGAAAGCAACACAAAAGTTTCACAAAAAAACATACGGTGACTGGCAGGTGAGCGCTGCTTCTGACACCCGGTGAGAATGGGCGGGGATTTTAAAGCTCCTTGTATTGTGAAACCGTCAGAAAGACAAACATTTCCTATGTGCTGTATAGACCTCGTGGCGCAACGGTAACGCGTCTGACACCAGATCACGTCGATGTCACTGTTCTTTCGGATAATTAGGGAATTAATATTTTCTTTGCTGTTTTACGATAACCAGACCTTGCTCCAAGGTCTGTCTCACTGTTTCCCCATTGTCAGGCAGAGATACGCCTGCTGCCGTCATTTATTTCATGTGACAGGACACAAAAGTTCAAAATAAACCTGCAGTAGGCCACACTCAACCCTAAATAGTCATGTTGGCAGAGCGGTCTAAGGTTGTGTGTTTATTGGTTGCAGTTACCTCTGGAGGTGTGTGTTCACATCATACTTCTGATACCTCCTGTTTTTAATCATTAAGTGAAACTCATTGTTTGACACCACGGTCAACTCCTTAAAAGTGGGATCGTGCAGTTCACCTGCTCACTTAACATTTCCGTCTGACCTGGTGCTGAAAGTGGAGATGTTTCCGCAGTGTAGAGGTTAACACGTTCGCATCACATGCGAAAGCTCACTGGGTGGAAATATTTTATGGAGCTTTCTCCTCATGCATGCTCAGGGGCGAGTTTGTTCTCCTGTGAAAGGTCATAAGATCATGAACATGTAAGGACTAGGGGTCGGAGTATGCCATTCGGCCCCTCAAGTCTGGTCCACCATTCAAGAGGATCCTGGCAGTTCCTCGAAAGCAAGTTTAAACATCTGGGGCAGAGCCAACAGGCGCGTGGCTGCAATCAACGACAAAAAGGTGCATTTTGCAGAAGCCCAGCTAACTCAGTCAGTAGATCATGAGATTCTTAATCTCAGGGTCATAGGTGCGAGCTGCACGTTGGGTGATTATTTGTCATAGAATTATAGTAACAGAAGGTTACAGCGTGGAAGGTGGCCATTTCGGCCCATCGTGACCATGCCGGCAAATAACAGGCGCTCCAGCCTAATCCCACTTTCCAGCTCTCGGTCCATAACCCTGCAGGTTATGACACTTCAGGTGCACATCCAAGCACTTTTTAAATGTGGTGAGTGTTTCTGCCTCTACCACCCTTTCAGGCAGTGAGTTCCAGAGCCCCACAAACCTTTGCGTGAAGAATTTACCCCTCAAATCCCCCCTACACCTTCCAACAACGACTTGTTGACCCCTCTGCTAAGAGAAATAGGCCCTTTCTATCCACTATATCAAGGCCCCTCGTAATTGTATATTCGTCAATAATGTCTTCTCCACAGCCTCCTCTGTTCCAAGAAAAACAAACCCAGCATATCCAATCTGTCCTCAGAGCTAAGATTCTCCACTCCCAATAACATCCTTGAAATCTCCTCTGTACGTTTCCAGTGCAATAACAGTATTCTTCCTGTAAAGCGCTGACGAGAACTGCACGCAATACTCCAGCTGTGGCCAAAAAGGTGTTTTATATTCAAGCATAACCCACCTGCTCTCGGCTAATAAAGGCAAGCATTCTGCATGAATTCTTAACCAGCTAATCCACTTTGCCTGCTACCTTAAGGGATATGTGGGCATGCACTCCCAGGTCGCTTTGTTCCACTACAATTCTCAATGTCCTACCATTTAATGTTTAATCTCTTTCTATTGTGTCTGTAAGCACTCAAGTAATGACTCCATGAGGCAAGGTATTGTACTTGAACTGTGGTGACCTTAGTCCATTTATCACAGCTCCTGAGTGAGGGTACAGTATAGTGAGCTCCCTTTTATACCCGGTGCCCTGTCGTGTACAGGTGACCACTAAGTCTCCACCAGTTGCACCCTTTGTTGGTGCAAGCATAGTGTATAATGTGTGAAGATATATCCAGTCGTATTATGTAACTGTACATTGAGTGTACAGGGAGTATACTTATATTATATAGACGCAACATCACTCTCTCTGTAGTCTTGTGCCACTGGGCTTTTCATTGTGTGCTCTGGCCCGAGACTTGACTGCCCAAAGCCCTTGCACCTTGTCAATGCTTTGGCTTGGCTCTCTCCCTGTGGACCCCCAAGTCCTTATTGCCACGACATTGGGAAATGATCAGCAGTGGATGGTTAGAGGTTGCAGTGGGGGTTCTGGGTGTGATGCACGTGCGTCCATGGCTACATACATCCATCCCCCCACGCCAATACATTGATCATGTGTGTGGCTCAAAACCTGCATGTGCAGACCTGTACAGACAGAAAAAACAAAAAAACATCGGATTAGTTACATCACGGTTTGGGTTCTGCAGCAGTGGAACAAATACATTTTACAGGTAAGGTATATACATGGTATCACAGTCTTGCCACTGGGTTGTGCAGGTGCATGTGGGTAAGGACACGACTTCCAGAGTAACCAGACTGCGTCCAGGTTGTCTGATGGCGGCGCTGTGTCCACTGCAAGCTGGGGGCACTCAGATTGCTGACCTGGCTGAGTCTCAGAGCCTTTGGCGTTGCCTAGTGTTATGAAGAGCCAAAGGAGTGTGCGGCCTCCCTGTTCTCCGTTGAGGGCTGCTGCTCTTCAGCGATAGTGGGAGCCTTGTCATCCCATAGACCGTTGGGAGGGCAGGAGGGTGCTATCCGCTTGCTCCCAGTACTGGCCCTGGTGGCCAGAGCGGTAGAGCCGATCGGGGGCATGGTACCGCCAGTGGTGCCTTTGCCGTCCGCTGATCACTGGCCCTGCAGCTGGTATGCTCCCTCTGTGTGTCGGCACACTCCCTGGGGCATCACATTGGTCTCGGAGGGGCAGTCTACATCATCGCTGGACCTGGGTGCTGACGGCCTTGGTTTTGTCGGCATGCATGTAAATCGCACGTCATCTCTTCGTTTACTCTGACAATACATTGGTTCTGATCGCAATCGCCCGACTCATCATGCTTAGTTACATTTACAATCTTGAAATTGTCAGTTACATCTTTTACATATGTATCACCATCATCGCTGTATTAAGAGTGGAACTGTCCCTTTAATTGTGATGTGTTACCGGTCTTCTTTAAGAGGGTCTTGAAATCTTTAGCCCAATCCGGTTCGACGCTCGGCATCACGTGTTGCTCCCTTGTGATCTGGCTGTCGTCATCTTGACTTCAGGCGCTTCACCTCGTGGTTCGGACGCCATCTTCTTTCTGTCCATAAGGTAGGCTGCGGTGATCCTTTTCTCCCGAGGTTCTGCCACGGAAGCTGGGATGTTATCTTCTACGTGAATGTTCTTCCTCTGGAGTCCTGCCACCGGAGCGTGGAAGGTGAGGTCAGGTCGTTTGGGCTGGATCATCTCGCCGT
Organism: Pristiophorus japonicus; assembly: GCF_044704955.1. Taxonomy (NCBI): domain Eukaryota; kingdom Metazoa; phylum Chordata; class Chondrichthyes; family Pristiophoridae; genus Pristiophorus; species Pristiophorus japonicus. Next base: position 1,972,916 of record NW_027254374.1, read on the forward strand.
TGGGTTGAGCCGTCTGTGTCAGCGCCTCACGTCGAGTTGGGCGGTTGGTTTTTCAGGTGTTGTGCTGGATCCAACTTGGGGCCGCGGAGGACGTCGATCGCTGGAGGTTGAAGCTTTTCCCAGCTCCAAGTGATGTTTTTCATCCACCTTCTTCCTAATAGATGTGGACCTTCCCCAGCAATGATCGACAAAGGTAATCTGTGCATCGCGCCGCCATGGGACACCTGGACATCCACGCTGCCAACCACTGGGATGTATCGTTTGTGAAGGTGAGCAGTTTCACTTCGATCGGGATCATTTTAGAGCGTTCGATTAGATTGTCCCAGAGTTTCTCAAAAGCCGCCTGATTCATCAATGACTGACTCGCCCCTGTATCCACCTCCATCGTGACTGGATCATAGTTGATTTTAACGGGGAACTCTCGGTGGTGAAGGTAAACACTCCGTACACCTCATTGTCGCTGGATTCCGGATGATCGGCCAACTCTTCATCGACTCGGTGAGTACGATTTCTCTTGCATATTCGCTGGAGGTGGCCCTTCATGTTACAGACTTTGCAAGTGTAGTCTTTATAGCTGCACTGGTGGGCCCTGTGATTTCGTCTTCAGCGCCAGCATGCGGTTGGCCAGTTGGCCCAATGTGGTGGACTCAGGATTTTGGGACACCGGGCTCTGTTCTCTATTCCCTGAATGAGACTGCTAGCAGCAGCCCTGCCTCTAAAAGGCACCAGTCTGTTCACAGTACTTGCCGGGTTAGAGTCCTGGTAGTGAGACATCCACTTGGAGATACATGTTCTCCAGTTGCTGAGCGACTGTCGAATGTTAATAACTTTTTGTACAACTGGATCAGAAGAAAAACAGGATATTCGGCCGATAATACCTAATATATAGCCCAAATTACAAGAGTAAGGAAGTCTTGCTACAATTGTACAGGGCCCTGGTGAGACCACACCTGGAGTACTGCGCACAGTTTTGGTCTCCTGATCTGAGGAAGGATACACTTGCCTGCGAGGTTGTACAACGGAAGTTCACCAGATTGATTCCTGGGATGAGAGGACTGTCATATGGTGAGGGATTCCACCCGGGGACCTTTGGAGTGTTTGGGGAACATGATAACCGCTACACTACAGACACACGGTGATAGATGCTGTCTTAGGAACATAACCAGATCTCGAACCAACACAGCTGGCCGATACTTCAGGAACTGGTTTTACGAGAATAGAATGATGGTGCTATATTTAGGAAGGCTGTGAGAGTGGCAGGAATTGATCTTGTGTTTCCTAGACTTTATAGACTGGAACATAGGAACAGGAGGAGGCCATTTGGCAGCGAGTGGTTAGGATCCGGAAAGCGCTGCCTGAATGTGTGGCGGGGGCAGAATTAATCTTATTTTCAAGATGGATTTGGATAAGTATCTGAAGGAAAAGTATCTCAGGGGTATGGGTAAAGGCCGGAGGAGTGGGACTAGCTGAGAGTCGGCACGGGCTCGACAGGCCGAACGGCCTACTTCCGTGCTATAACCGTTCCATGATTCCATATTATGTGTAAACTTGTTGTGGATGAACAATCGGAGGCGAGCTTAGTCTCCTGGTAAAAACACTGATGCTGTCTGATCAGCTGAGATTTCTAGCAATTCTATTTTTATTTGTTATTTATAGTTTGAGTCGGCATGACTAGAGCTTTCTGATACAGAAGATTCGGGGGGGCATGGAAATTTGGGAGTTTAACGACTTTGAAAGGAACATTTCTGACTTGTGCAGCTTCAGTCAGAGAAATGTTTGTTTAAAGATTTGTTCACAGAAAGGGATTCAGAATTACATCTTCTGGCTTAACACTTCTCTCTGGGCAGAGAATTAAGCAGTGGTTTCTGTAGTGTAGCGGTTGTCACATTCGTTTCACACACGACCAGTCCCCAGTTCAATCCTGGATGGAAACATCATTTTAGAATATATTTGCTGTGAAATAAATTGAACGTAAGTATCCCAGGTTCCTTGTCTTATGAGGAATGAACATTTTAAACCAATCTCATTAAATACAGAGTTTGTTCAGTCAGATCGGGTGTAAAATGTCATCTATGATTAAAGCTTCTGATATTATTACAGTTCAGTTTTTGAAATATAGACTGTAAGTCTGCAAAACAATCCGGGTGGGAATATTGGCCCAAAAATTCCAGTTGGAGCCTTCTCGCGGGCAATTCCCTTCCAACCGGAGATGTTTTACGAATCTACCTTGTGCTCTGGGAGGCACCGTGGATTCCGCTGGGGAGGCCTTCTCTTCTCGTGCTGCGAAGCGCGCTCCCGTCCGGAGGGATCCAACGTGTGAATGCTCAGCCAATCAGATACGTATTTCAAAGCTTTCCAATTAATAGCAATTAGATTCGCATACCGAAGAGTTCTCAGTGCTATTCATACACATAGTAAGAAATAATAAAAAATAGACTTCACAGAATTAAAATTTATTGAAATTAAAGTTAATAAACGCATTAGAAAAAAAAAGATTGTTCCAATTTTTTTTAAGCTTTGTAATTCGGGTTAAAAATAAACTTACATTAGAAGGCAGAGTTTTTAACAATACATTGTGTTTATTTTATTTTATTTTATTGTGGTTATGAGTGGTGTTAAACACTGACACCTGTAAAATTACGCTATGCGCTTGCTTTTTCAGCTGCAATGTTTTTGAGGATGTTTGCTGGGCAAGATATGCATAAATCCCGCAATCCGGAGAAACTTTGTACGGGCCCAGGACGTTGGAATTTCCCTAAACTTACTGTGGATGAAGAATCGGAGGCAAGTTTAGTCTCCTGGCAAATGCTGCCTGACCTGCAGAGATTTCCAGCGTTAGCTGTTTTTATTTGCTATTTATTCTCCTTGGCAAAATGGCTCCCTTATTCCTTAATTGCTATTTAATTCACTTGAATAAATAGATAACATTCAGTGAGAGAAAACGGATCCACCGGGGACCTTTCATGTGCGAGGTCAACGTGATATCCACTACACTGCAGCCCATCAAAGGGCGAGAAACCACTGAATATAAAGGATGAGCTCACAAATATCAGGGGCAGTGCAGTCTTTTCAACGTCAACCCCTCCTTTCTTATTCAGCAGAGGCATGAACAGGAGTCAGATGCCACAACATTTAATTAAAGACACAAATACAAGCAACACTTCCAAATCTTTTCACTGTAAAATTCTTTCACTTTATTTCAAATGCTACTGTGTTGAATCTGAAAATGAGCACCGTGGGATTTTATCTTCACCACTGATTTCCTGCATTTTTTCACATTGCAACATTAAGTTGTGAAAATACTGGCAAAACTGAGCCCCTGATTATTTCACGTCGAGGTCACATTGCTTTTGGATAATTCCTGAATTAATATCTTCTTTGCTGTTTAGCAATAACCGGACCCTTGCTCCAAGGTCTGTCTCACTGTTTCCCCGGTGTCAGGCGGAGATACGCCTGCTGCCCTCAGTTATTTCATGTGACAGGACACAAAAGTTCAAAATCAACCTGCAGATGGCCACATACAGCATTAAATAGTCAGGATGGCCGAGCGGTCTCAGGTGCTGTGTTCAGTTTGCATTTTTTCTGGTAGTGTGGGTTTGAATCCCACTTCTTCATTATAGTCATTAAGCCAAACTCATTTGGCAGCACGACCAACTCCTTAAAATTGGGATTCAGCAGTTCACCTGCTCGCTTAACATTTCCATCTGACCGGGTTCTGAAAGTGGTGATGTTTCCACAGTGTAGCGGTTAACACGTTCGCCTCAGACGCGAAAGCTCACCGGGTGGGAATATTTTCTGGAGCTTTCTCCTCGTACATGCTCAGGGGCGAGTGTCTTCTCCTGTGGAATGTCATAAGATCATAAACATGTCAGGAATAGGAGCAGCTAAAAATACATCTCCTCACCCCACATTCGCCGCCCCGGATTTTTCCTTTTACCAATTATCTGATATCTGTGTCTTCCGGTTACCGACACTCCTGCCCGTGGGAACAGTTTCCCCATAATTCTGAAAACCTCTATTAAATCTCCCCTTGACTGTGATTACTGGGGTTCAATGTGGGGAAGGGTCAGTTCATCCACTTTGCACTGAAGAATGATCGAGCAGGGCATGATGTAAAAACATGATGCTTGAGAAATTTTTTTCTGTGAAATAGCCGGTCCAGTTAATTTTAACAAAAGTTGCACCGTATTCCTGGAGTCATAGTAATGCGTCCTTACTATGCAGTATAAATGCACACGAGGCCCATGCTTGAGAGAAGGTCAGTCTGTGACCTGTCCTTTATTCCTCAGCACTCAAGTGATGAATGCGGGTGCACAAGCTTCTCCTTTTATACCTGAAGGTCCAGGAGATGATTGTCTCCCACAAGTTCACCACCCAGTGGTCATTGTTCTCACAGTGTTCAACTTGTCATTTTATACATGGGTTACAATGCTGGTTGAATACACGACATCACCTCCCACCCCAAAGTCTTATTGTGATCACTGGTTAAGTCTCCCTGGTGGTTGACACTCTCTTGTAGAGCGCCTGAGTTGGGGCTCCGGTTGTTGGGCGCTGGCCAGAGTGTATGCTGTTTGCGGTGCCTCAGGCCTATCCAGATTGCCCACAGTGACTGGGCTCTCCTCCCTTTGGTTCCGGTTTTCGGTCACCTGTGGTGGAGTGAACTCTATATCGTGTTCTTCCTCTGCTTCTTCTATGGGGTTGCTGAATCTACTTTTTGTTTGATCCACGTATTTGCGGCAGATTCGTCAGTTTAACTACCAGAATCCTATTTCCCTCTTTGACAATCACAGTGCCTGCGAGCCATTTAGGCCCTGCAGCTAGTTGTGGACAAAAACAGGGTAATTTACTTCGCCGCCCCGCATTCCTATCATGGTAGTTATATTGTGACTGGCGCCTGCTCTCAACAATGTTTTTCATGGTAGAGTGTATAAGGGATAACCGGGTTTTGAGCGTCCTTTTCATTAGCAGCGCTGCGGTTGGAGCCCCTGTGAGCGAGTGTGGTCGGGATCGATTGGCCAACAGGAAGCGTGATAGGTGGCTTTGTAGGGAACCCCCTTGGATTCTGAGCGTCCCCTGTTTGATTATCTGCAATTTTCGTTCTAACTGGCTGTTTGAGGCGGGCTTGAACGGTGCCGTTCTGTCATGGTTAATTCCATTGCCGACCATGAAGTCCTGGAATTCAGTGCTTGTGAATCACGGGCCATTGTCGCTGACCAAGATGTCCGGTAGACCGTGGGCGACGAACATTGCTCGTAGCCTTTCTACCATGGAAGAAGATGTGCTTGAATTTAAAATGTCACACTCGATCCATTTGGAGTAGGCGTCTACTGCAACCAGATACATTTTTCCTATGAAAGGACCTGCATAGTCCCCATGGATGCGTGACCAAGGCTTTGCGGGCCATGGCCAGGGGCTAAGCGGGGCTTCCCTTGGCGCATTGCACAGCTGGGCACACGTGTTGCCCCTGCGAACACAAAGTTCCAGATCTGCATCTATCCCTGGCCACCAAAAATGTGACCTGGCAATTGCCTTCATCATGACAATGCCCGGATGCTCATTGTGGAGTTCTCTGATGAACACCTCTCTGCCCATCTGGGGCATGACTACGCGGTTTCGCCACAGTAGGAAATCACCCTGAATCGAAAGTTCATCCCTGCATCTGTGAAATGTTTTAAATTCCTCACGGCATGCCCTGTACGTGGCTGCCCAGTCCCCATTCAGGACACATTTCTTGACTAGAGACAATAGCTTGCCTTTATTTGTCCAGACTTTTATCTGACGTGCTGTTACGGGTGAGCCTTCGCTTCCGAAAGCTTCAACAGCCATGACCATCTCAGAAGCATGCTCGGTAGCCCCCTCAGTGGTTGCTAGTGGTAGCCTGCTGAGTGCATCACAGCAGTTTTCGCTGCCCGGTTGTGCCGAATGGTATAGTCATCGGCTGCTAACGTGAGTGCCCATCTCTGGATGCGGGCCGATGCGTTTGCACTTATTGCCTTATTGTCGGCGAAAAGGGACTTTTGGGATCTGTGATCTATCTCCAGCTCAAATTTCCTGCCAAACATGTACTGGTGCATTTTCTTTACCACATATACGCATGCGAGCGCCTCCTTTTCTACCATCCCGTAACCACTTTCTGACTGGGACAGACTTCTGGTGGCAGAAGCTACCGGTTGTAACTCACCCTTGGCAGTGACATGCTGCAACACACACACGACAACATAGGACGACCATTCGCACGTTAACACAAGTTTCTTACATGGGTCAGATTACGTTTACAGATTGTTGGAACATAACAAATTGTGTGCTCTATTGAAAGCCCTTCCCTGGCTGACACCCAGACCCATTCGCAAGCTTTGCGTCGGAGCACGTGTAGAGGCTCGAGCAGCGTGCTCAATTTGGGAAGAAAGTTACCAAATAGTTCGGGAGCCCCTGGATCAAAGGCAGCTCCGTCGTGTTACGGGGTCCGGATGCTCTCTGGATCGCTTCCGTCTTGGACACAGTAGGGCTGATCCTGTCCACTCCTACCCTCATCCCCAGGAATTCTACCTCTGGAGATAGGAAGGCGCACTTCACCTTGTTCAGTCGCAGTCCTACCCGGTCCAGTCTGCGCAGCACCTCCTCCAGGTTGTAAAGGTGTTCTTCAGTATCGTAACCCGTGATGAGGATGTTGTCCTGAAAAACCACCGTCCCTGGAATCGACTTGAGGAGGCTTTCCATATTTCGCTGGAAGAGCGTGGCGGCCGAGCGAATCACGAACGGACATCTGTTGCACTCAAACAACCCCTTATGCGTCGTGATGGTGGTCAGATCCTTCAACTGACTCACCAGCTCGTGGATCATGTAAGCTGAGCTCAGGTCCAATTTTAAGAAATGTTTGCCACTGGATAGCGTCGCAAAGAGGTCCTGCGCTCTCGGTAGCGGTTGCTGGTCATGGAGTGACACCCGATTGATGGTGGCCTTGTAATCACCATATACCCTGACCGACCTATCCGCCTTGGGCACCGGTACAATCGGGCTCGTCCAGTCACTGAATTCGACTGGGAAGATGAAGCCTTCCCTCAGCACGCGGTTCAATTCACCTTCTATCTTTCCCGCATCACGTACCACACCCCTCTGGCATTGTGCTGCACTGGCCTGGTTTCCGGGTTTATGTGAATCACTTCCTTAGCCCCCATGAAAGAGCCAATGCCGGGTTGAAATAATGAGTCAAATTTGTGCAGGATCTGTGAGCATGATACTCGCTCCACAGAGGAAATAACATTGACATCGCCCCATTTCCAGTTTATGACAGCAAGCCAAATCCTCCCCAGTAGTGCTGGACCGTCCAACGGGACAACCCAGAGTGGCAACCTGTTCTCTTTGTGGGTCACGACTACCGTGGAGCTGCCTAGCATCGGAATATTCTCCTTGGTGTACGTCCGTAGCTGTGCGTCAATCGGTGATAATTTTGGCCCTACTAGCCTTGGACGCGCACAACATTTCAAACTATTTGATACCCATCAGGGACTGGCTGGCTCCCGTGTCCAGCTCCATTGATACTGGGATGCCACTGAGGAGAACTTTCATCATATTCGGTGGCGTCCTGGTGTAAGAACTGTATACGTGCTCCACATGAATTTACTGAACTTCAGCTTCCAGCGATTTCCCCCAACGTTCATTTCTGCAATATCTGAAGGTATTTCGCTCATATCTGCAAACTCCGGCTGAGTTTGTGCCTCCATGCCTCCAACATGAGCTGTTGTGGGAAACAAAATGTCCCTTGATAGTCAATCGTCCCTGACAACCTCTGTGATTGTCCTTGAGTGTTCCATTAACAGGTCTTGATGGCCCCATTACTGGCCACATTGGCCCTTGCAATGGTGTGAATCGCCGTTCTGCTTGCCATTTTCTCTGTCGAACTCCCCCTCTGAGTTCGACTACATGTTGGGGCATGCCCGATTGCCCTCGTTTGCCTGCAGAACTGTGTGCCGCTTGAACAATGTTGATTCTCTGTCCCAACCATTAATTAACACAGTACCTCTCGTCTGTTCTGCTCGTGGCCATGCTGCGTGGTTTAAATCCCAGTTTATCGTCGCCATTGATACGTCCTTACTGTACAGTATAAATGCACACGAGGCCCATGCTTGAGAGAAGGTCAGTCTGTGGCCTGTCCTTCATTCCTCAGCACTCATGTGATGAAAGTGGGTGGAGCTTCCCCTTTTATGCCTGAAGGTCCAGGTGAGTAGTGTCTCCCACAAGTTCACCACCTCGTGGTCATTGTTCTCACAGTGTACAACTTGTCAGTTTTACATGGGTTACAATGCTGGTTGAATACATGACATCACCTCCCACCCTAAAGATTTATTGGGATCACAGGTTGAGTCTCTTTTGTGGTTTACGCTCTCTTGTAGTGCGCATGAATTGGGGTTCCGGATGTTGGGCACTCTCCTAAGTTTCTCCTGTTTGCGGTGCCTCAAGCCTATCTGGATTGCCCACAGTGACTGGGCTCTCCTCCCTTTGGTTTCGGTTTTCGGTCTCCTGTGCTGGAGTGAACTCAATATCGTGTTCTTCCTCTGCTTCGTCTATGGGGTTGCTGAACCTCCTTTTTGTTTGACCCACGTGTTTGCGGCAGATTTGTCCATTGGTAACTTAAACTACCAGAATCCTATTTCCCTCTTTGGCAATCACAGTGCCTGCGAGCCATTTCGGCCCTGGAGTGTAGTTTTGGACAAAAACAGGGTCGTTTACACCTATACATCACGCCCCGCAAGTTCACCACCGAGTGGCCATTGTTCTCACAATGTACAACTGAAGTCAGATTATATATGGGTGACAATGTTGGTTGAATACATAACAATAAGCACTTAAAACTTTAAACCATTCTCCTAAAATGCAGTGTATATACGAAATAGGGATAAAAGTTCATCATACTTCAAGTGAATATCAATGATTGAAACTATAAAAAGATCCTCTCGGAATGAGTGATCAAAGTATGGTTGAATTCGTAATACAGATTGAGAGTGAGGAAATAGTGTCTCAAACGAGCGTGCTATGCTTTAACAAAGGGGAAACAGTGGAATGAGGGCAGACTTGGCTAACGTAGACTGGAAACACAGACTAAACGGAGGCACAATTGAGGAACAGTGGAGGACTTTTAAGGAGCTCTTTTATAGTGCTCAATAAAAATATATTCCAGTGAAAAAGAAGGGCGGTAAGAGAAGGGATAGCCATCCATGGATAACCAAGGAAATAAAGGAGAGTATCAATTTAAAAACCAATGCGTATAAGGTGGCCAAGTTTAGTGGGAAAATAGAAGATTGGGAATATTTTAAACGACAGGAAAGAAAGAAGAAGGAATGAATAAAGAAAGGAAAGATAGATTACTAAGGTAACCTTGCGCAAAGCATAAAAACGGATAGTAAAAGCTTTTACCGACATATAAAACGGAAAATAGTGACTAAAGTAAATGTTGGTCCCTTAGAAGATGAGAAGGGGGATTTAATAATGGGATAAGTGGACATGGCTGAGACCTTAATCACTAATTTTGCTTCGGTCTTCAAAATGGAAGACACAGAAACCATGCCAGTAATTGCTGGTCACATGAATGTGGGAAGGGAGGACCTTGAGACAATCACTATCACTAGGGGGTAGTGCTGTAGAGGCTAATGGTACTCAAGGTAGTCAAGTCCCCTTGTCGTGATGAAATGCATCCCAGGGTATTAAAAGAGATGGCGGAAGTTATAGCAGATGCATTCGTTATAATCTACGAAAATTCTCTGGATTCTTGGGAGCTACCAGCTTATTGGAAAGCAGCTAATGTAACGCCTCTGTTTAAAAAAGGGGGCAGAAAAAGGCAGGTAATTATAGGCCGGTTAGTTTAACATCTACAGTCGGGAAAATGCTTGAAACTATCATGAAGGTAGCAATACAGGGTCATCTGGATAGAAATAGTACAAATAAGCAGATTCATAAAGGATTCATGGATTAATAAAGGGGAATTCATGTTTAACTAATTTACTGGAATTCTTTGAGGATATAACTCGCATGGTGGATAGAGGTGTACCGATGGATGTGGTGTATTTAGATTTTAATAAAGGCATTCGATAAGGTACCACACAAAAGGTGACAGCAGAAGATAAAGGTATGCGGAGTCAGTGGAAATGTATTAGCATGGATAGAGAATTGGCTGGCGAACAGAAAGCAGAGAGTCGGGGTAAATGGATCCTTTTCGGGTTGGCAATCGGTTGTTAGTGGTATGCTACAGGGATCGGTGCTGTGACCACAACTGTTTACAATATGCATAGATGAACTGGAAGAGGGGACAGAGTGTAGTTTAACAAAATTTGCAGATGACACAAAGATTAGTGGGAAAGCAGGTTGTGTAGAGGACACAGAGAGGCTGCAAAGAGATTTAGATGCATTAAGTGAATGGGCTAAGGTTTGGCAGATGGAATTCTATGTCGGAAAATGTGAGGTCATCCACGTTGTGGAAAAAAACAGTAAAAGGGAATATTATTTGAATGGGAAGAAATTGCAACATGCTGTGGTGCAGAGGAACCTGGAGGTCCTTGTGCAGGAAACTCTTTTGGAGTCCTTGTGCATGAAACTCTTTTTGAGTTTATCTGTAAAACAAAAAGCATTAAACCGTGCCACCCGCCCTGGATGACACAGCAGACATTTACAAGACCCTTTTTTATTTTCCTTTTTTTTTGTGTTTTTTTTTTGTGTTTTTCTTTTTTTGGGTTTTTTTTGGGCGCTAAAATCACATTTTTCCAAGTGCCCCCTATAAAAGGGGAGGGGGACACTAAAAGCACCGGCAATTAAAACAAATTAAATTTTAAAACGTAAAATCAACTTAAAATTTGGTTGCCGGGCGTGATGATGTCCTTGTGCATGAATCCCAAAAAGTTAGTTTGCAGGTGCAGCAGATAATCAGGAAGGTGAATGGAATGTTGGCTTCATTGCGAGAGGGAAGGTGAACAAAAGCACGGAGGACTTGATGCAACTGTACACTGTATTGGTGAGGCCGCACCTGGAGTACTGCGTGCAGTTTTGTTCACCTTACTTAAGGAACGATATATTAGCTTTGGAGGGGGCAATGAGTCGATTCACTAGGCTGATTCCGGAGATGAGGGGGTTACCTTATGATAATAGATTGAGTAAACTGGGTCTTTACTCGTTGGAGTTCAGAAGGATGAGGGGTGATCTTGTAGAAACATTTAAAATAATGAATGGTTTAGACAAGATAGAGGCGTAGAGGTTAATTCCACTGGTCGGGGTGTCTAGAACTAGGGGGTACAACCTCAAAATACGGGGGAGCCAATTTAAAATCGAATTGAGAAGGAATTTCTTCTCCCAGAGTGTTGTGAATCTGTGGAATTCTCTGCCCAAGGAAGCAGTTGAGACTAGCTCATTCAATGTATTCAAGTCGCAGATAGATGTTTAACCAATAAGGTAATTAAGGGTTATGGGGAGCGGGCGGATAAGTGGAGCTGAGTCCACGGCCAGATCAGCCATGATCTTGTTGAATGGCGGAGCAGGCTCGAGGGGCTAGATGACCTCCTCCTGTTCCTAATTCTTATGTTCTTATTTACCACTATCCCTCAGTAACCACATTATAATTTCTTTAATTCAGCAAAAGAAAGTTATCGGTTCATTGATCGTGATTAAAGAATTCATTTTTTCATATTAGCTGAATGTTGATCATTATATCGGGCTTTTAGTTTGAAAACTGTGTTGTAAATATTATCTCCTTGACCAAGAATCGAACCTGCGTTGCGGTGGGACAATGGGTGGATTCAGTGATACATTTGAATGTTATCTGAAGTGGCATGAATTTCAGATCACGTTTACTGTAGTGTATATAGGCACATTTAGTAAAGACTCCACGAGGCAGGGTATGATACATAAACTGTGTCGACCTGTAGTCCTTCATTTGAAGCTCCTCGAGTGAGGACACCAAGCTGTGAGCTCTTTTATATACTGGGTAGCAGGTAATCTTTCGGTCTCAAGCAGCACCATCCTCTGGTGTCAGCAAGGTGTGTGCAGTGTAACAGTACATTCGGTGTTGCATAGCAGTATTTCAGACATCACACAGTAAACAGGCATGCATACACAACTATTACAATATATTTCGGTGTAAATCAAGTGAACTGAAAATGACAATAATTTCATGAACTGTAACGATGCAGCAATAAAACGGTATATCGGTCCTTGGTTGTCGAATGGTAATGATTCTATGCTCTCAAAGTTTTGTCCTGGGTTCAATTACCACTCTGGGAAGTTGTACTTTTAATTCAAAACCTTATTAAAAAAAAGAGTCCATTTACTTTACAGATCTATCTGCCAATCATGTAAAAAAAAATAAGAATCATGGACTTGAACATCATTAATTAATACATACATTATTTTGTAAATCTTTAACCATTTATTTTGCCATGAGCATGTGAGGAACTTTGATCCCGATCTCATTGGGTTTAATTTTGGTACAAATGACGAATCGGGGACTGTGTTCGGGAAAGATTTACGTAGTGCAGCGGTTATCATGTTCACCTCCCACACGAAATGTCCCCGGTTTGAGCCAAGGCACGTGCTTTATTTTACAATATATTTGCTGTGAAATACATTGAACAAAAGTCGCCCCAGGTTCCTTGTCTTATGAGCAATGAACATTTTACATCAATCTCCGACAATACAGGGTGAGTAAAGTCAGATTTATGGATTGAGTCGGCACAACTCGATCTTTCTGATCCAGAAGATTCTGGGGGCGTATTAATTTGGGCTTTTGACGATTTTGAAAGGAACATTTTTGACTTGTGCAGCTTTGGTCAGAGAAATGTTTGTGAAAAGATTTTTTCACAGAAAGGGTTTCAGAATTACACCTTTTGGCTTAACACTTCTATCTGGGCAATAACGGCAACAGCGGATTCTGTAGTGTTGTGGTCATCACCTTCGTCTCATGCACGAAACGTCCCCGGTTCGAGCCCTAGCTAAACCATCATTTTAGAATATATTTGCTGTGAAATAAAGTGAACAAAAGTACTCCAGGTTCCTTGTCTTCTGAGCAGTGAACAATTTAATTTCATAAAATACAGAGTGTGTTAAGTCAGATAGGGTGTAAAATATTGACTACGATTAAAGCTCTGAAATTATTACAGTTCAGTTATTGAAGTATCGACTGTAAGTCTGCAAAACAATCCGGGTGGGAATATTGGCCCAAAAATTCCTGTTGGAGGCTTCCTGCGGGCAATTCCTTTCCGATCGGTGATGTTTTAATCACCCCACCTCCCACAGAGTTTAATTAATTGCATGTAATTATTTGAAAAACGTTTGAATTAAAAAGTTACTTTCCGAACTCGGACTCCATCTGTGAACGCCAAGCCACTAAACGAGCAGGATACACATTAAATAATTTAAATCCAGACTTAATATTTTCTTTGCTGTTTCACAATAACCAGAGCTATGCTACACAATCTGTCTCACCGTTTCCCAGGTGTCAGTCAGAGAAGCACATGGGACTGAATCAGTGACTTTGCTTTTTCGACCTGTCTTCTGAAGCGCCGCACGGTCCCACTCCGACAGTCAATGAGCTGTTGGGACGTTTGTGTATCCAGGCTGTGGGTGGCCACCCCGAGCACAGCAGAGGGGTTTCTGCATTAGTTCTCGGTGGGGACAGTATTTCCCCTTCTCTCTTCCTCTTGTCTGTATCCATTTGCTTTGTTTTCTGTTTTTATTCCTCCGGCTTCATTTTATGTGTTTAAAAGGGAACAAAAGATGAAGTGGGCGACACTCTGGAACAATTTCTCTCACCCAAATATATCTATTTCGTGAAGTGAAATAAAGATCAATTAAAGAATAAGGGACAATCCACTGTCCCCCTTTTGACAGGAGAATAAATTCGTCCATGGCTGTTCATCCGCAGCAAGTTTAAACATCATCTTCCTGCACGGGATCCTTCCACACGGAAAGCAAACGTGATAACAGCTCCACTGCTGAAACCGCTCTGACCAGAAGTACAGCAGAGGGCAGCTGACCAGTAAATGCCTTCTGTGCTGATCGGGAATGTGTTGGCTCACCTTAAACAACTTCTGTCCCTCACTGACAGCTGTTAATCTTTCTCCTCCACTGCCCTTGACAAAAACATGTCTCTCATCCCCACCCACCACCCCACATCCGCATCGTGTTATCTCTCCCCGCAGTTAGTGTACTCAGTCAGTCTGTAAATTTAAAGGAGAAAAAGTGTCCCGCAAAGGGCAGGGGAAGGAATAGAGGATGTAACCTCGGTTTAATTGTTTGTCAAAGGCTACCCATCCTGTTGTGTATTTCCAGCAGTTTCCTGCTTTCACAGTTGGAGATACCGGGGCTGGACCATGTTCCTAAAATATAATGAGGTAGGGATAAAAGTTCCTCATGTACTCAGGGCAATTTAATGATTGAAGTTCTACAATGGATTAATTAATGATGTTTAAATTAATGAATTTTTTTTTCCACATGAGATGCATGTAACTCTTTCTTATAAAGTTTTAATTTAGATGGAAGTGCAATTTTCCTGGCCGGAAATCGACGCAGGGCCGCTGTGGTGAGAGCGCCGAATCCTAATCACTGGACCACCATGGAACGATGCATGGCTGCATCGCTGCATCGTAATGCTTGATGTCATTATTGTCCTTTTCAATCCACTTGTTTCACACCGAAAAAAATTGTTACCATGATCTGAATTTAATGCCACGTGATTCTTTGAAATCAATTTTAAATAATTGGCTAAAACCAGTCCTTATACCACCGAAAAACAGCTTCGATTCCAGGTCAGGGCGATAACTTTTGTAACATTTAAATTCAAAACCTTATAAAAGTGATGAAATGCAGCTAATATAAATCATTTTACCACCGTTAAATAACCGATAACCTTTTTCAGGATGAATTAAATAATAATATAGTTACTGAGGGACAGTTGTATCTTTAGATGAGGTCCTTACTGCTAGGGGGATCAAGGGGTATGGCGAGAAAGCAGGAATGGGGTACTGAAGTTGAATGTTCAGCCATGAACTCATTGAATGGCGGTGCAGGCTAGAAGGGCCGAATGGCCTACTCCTGCACCTATTTTCTATGTTTCTATGTTAATTATTCATTAATTAAACCCGAGGCTCCATTGCTATGTGCAAATCAGACCTGTGCCGATTAGAGAGAGAGATCGAGGGAGAGCGAGTGAATTGTAGAAAGCGCAGGAACGAACAGCAGTGAAGTGCAGAATGAAGGCAGTGACAACCTCGACTAATAGGAAAAGCATAGTATACCTGGTATTAAGATTCCTTTCAAAGTCCAATCAGATCTGACCATACTTTGATGCAGCAATGAGCTACGATGTTACAGTTATAACACAATGTCCCAAATTGATCACAATCAATCAATCATCGGCAATCCCACGGAATGGGGGAGGACATGCTTCCGCTCAAAAAGGGAGTTCTTTGATTGCTGCACCATCCGATACGTGAGCCACATACCTTGTTAGAGGTGGGACAGACAGACATTCGTCGAGGGGGTCTCGTTTGCCGCGCGCTCTTTCTGCTGCCTGCGCATGGCCTATTTATGCTCTTTGCATTGAGATTCGAAGAACTCAATCCCAGATGGACTTTCTCCACCTCAGGCGGTCTGCGGCCTATGTCTCCCAAGTGTCAGTGATACTATCACATTTACCAGCGAGGCTTGGAGGGTGTCCTTACAAAGTTTCCAGAGTCCTCATTTGGCTCGTTTAGCATAAAGGAGCTTCGTATAAAGCATTTGCTTAGTGAATCTTGTATCTGGCATGCGTACTCTGTGCCCTGCCCAGCGAAGCGGATCGAGTGTGGTCAGTGCTTCAATACTGGGGATGTTAGCCTGGTCGAGGACACTGACGTTGGTGCACCTGTCCTCCCAAGAGATTTGCAGGATCTTGCGGAGACATCGTTGTTAAAATATTGCCAGTGGCTTGCGGTGCCTTCTGTACATCGTCCATGTTTCTGACCCATACAGGCGGATCGGTATTACTACAGCCCTCTAGACCATGAGTTTGATGGTAGATTAGAGGACCTGGTCTTCAAACAATCTTTTACGGTGGCAGCCGAAGGCTGCGCTTGTGCACCAAAAGCGATGCTGAATCTCCACATCAATGTCTGCCTTTGGTGATAAGAGGCTCCCGAGATTTAGGAAATGTTCCACGTTGTCCAGTGCTGCGCAGTGGATCTTGATCATGGAGGGCAGTGCTGTGTGGCGATGACAGGCTGGTGAAGGACCTTTGTCTTACGGATGTTAAGCGAAAGGCCCATGCTTCAACATGCCTCAGTGAATACATTGACTATATCCTGGACTTTAGCTTCTGAATGTACACAGTCGCAGGCATCGTCCACATACTGCAGCTCAATGACGGATGTTGGCGTGATCTTGGACCTGGGTTGGAGGTAGCGTAGGTAAACCAGTTTTTCACTGGTTCTTAGTTTAATGACAATCCAGCTGGGAGCGAGTTGGTTGAGAGGTGGAGCGTGGCATCGAGGAAGATTGAAAAGAGAGTTGGATCGATTAGGCAGCCCTGTTTATCCCCGGTGCATAGGTCATTTGGTCCTGTTATGGATCCATTTTTAAGGATCATGGCCTGCATGTCATCGTGAAGCAAGAGAAGGATTTTGATAAACTATTGGGGGCATTCGAAACGGAGGAGGACGCTCCATGGACCCTCATGATTGACAGTGTCAAAAACCTTTGTAAGATCGAAAAAGGCTATCTAAAGGGATTGACGCTGCTCTCTGTATTTTTACTGCAGCTGGCGCGCTGCAACGATCATGTCTGTTGTGCCCCGTAGGGGAGAAATACGCATTGTGATTACGGGAGGTGCTCCTTAGCCACGGGGAGAAGACGATTGAGGGGAACTCGGGCAACATCTTTCCCAGTCGATGAAAGCAGGGAGATTCCCCTGCAGTTGCCACAGTTGGACTTGTCTCCCTTTTTAAAAAATGGTCACAGTCACTGTATCTCTCAGATCTCCCGGCATGCTCTCCTCCCTCCAGACGAGAGAGATGAGTTCATGTGTCTGCGCCAACAGCGACTCTCTGCTTTATTTTAACTACTTAGCACGGAATCCATCCGCACCCGTAGCCTTGTTATTCTTAAGCAGTTTTATGGTTAACCTACCGCGTGCAAGGTTGGAGTTGAATTGATGGTGGGTCGCATTCTGCGGGATGGAATCGAGAACACTCGAGGCAAAGGCAGATCCCGATTGAGGAGATCTTCAAAGTGTTCGTTCCATCGGGCCATGACAGCATCGGTGTCCTTGATGAGTGTTTCCGCGTTCTTGGCCAGGAGAGGGTTGGGGCTTTAGGAGTTTGGACCTTGACTGCAGCGAAGAATCCTCGCATATCGTGGCTATCGACCAGTTGTTTTATCTCGTGTGCTTTCTCCATCCACCACCTGTTCTTTAGGTCCCGGTTTCTTGTTGGACCATAGCCTTCAGCCGTATCTAACGTTGTTTTGCCGCTCCCGTGTTGGACTGTTGCTTGATGCTCAGAAATGTTTTGTGCTTTGAATTTATTAGTTCTTCGATAATTTTCTTCAAACCAGTCTGAGTGTTTTCCGGTTGAGTGACGAAGTGTCTCTTCACAGATACTTTATACAGAAGCTTGGATGGGCAGACCAAGCGCTATGGGGATTCAGCATCTCAGGGTCATCAAGGCACGTGAGATTGGCTGTGAGGCGCTGGCTGTATATGGATATCTTCGTATGGTCGCGAAGTGCCACATCATTAAATCTTTATGGAACTGTATCTGCTGTCCTCACTGTTTTGGGGCAATGTTAATGTTGATGATGTTTCTGATTAGCCGGTGGGCCTTCGGGCAGGGACAGCAGCGGCCGGTACGGGCTTCCTTCGGCTCCGGACAGAAGTGGCCAGTTTGATCTAGGATGGTTTATGTGTGCTGTTTTGCTCGGTTATTTTGTTGCACTGTTTTTTCATTAGTTTTGTGTGGACCCTCTTGAGGACCGATGGCAGCAGGATAATGAGCAACAAAGATTTAGAAAAATAAAGGGAGAGAGTGGGAGAGAAATATAATGCAGCAGGGAAATGCGATCAGCTTGTTGATTGTTTGACGGCAGTATGAAAGTTGCGAATAGCCTGTGGATACAGCAAATGTCTACAGCATCTGGTATTTGCAGTCGGTCTCCAATCCAAGTAAAAATCAGGCATTACGCTCCTTCGCAACCGAGATCAGATATTTTCAGACTGGCATGGCCGTAGCGCTACCAGATCTGGCTCTCTCTTTATCCAAAGAGCGACAGACAGCTCTAATTGCTTCCTGTGACCTCCTCCATGAATGCTATTTAACAGCTCAGAAGAATTTGTACTTCTTACATTTTATTTTACATGCCGCTTCACGTTGTTTTCAATCTCTCTTCGCGCCATCTCTCGCGAATACACTCACAATGTTCAAGCCCGAGCCTCCATTGCGAAGTACAACTCAGGTCTGTTGCTATTAGAGAGAGAATAGAGCGCGAGTGCAAGAGCGAGAGCGAGAGTTGTAGAAAACTGAGTAAATAACAAGAAATGGAGTGCTGAATGAAGGCAGCATCAAGCTCGACAAAAACTAAAGCCGAGCACCTGGTATTAAGAATCCTATCCAAGTACAAATCAGACCTGTCCCTATTTGGCTAGAGAAATAAGCTACGATATGGTAGTTATAGCGCAATGTCTGAGTTTGATCTTGGATGGTTTGGATGAGAAGGACTTAATGGTTTCTCTGTGTTTTGTTCGGTTATTTTGTTGCTGTATCTTTTGTTTAGTTGTGTTTGGACCCCCGTGACTTTCTATGGCAGCAGAAGAATGAGCAGCAATGATTGGAATAATAAGGGCAGATAGTGAGAGAGAAATTCATTGCAGGAGTGAGAAACAAACAGCTTGTTGATTGTTTGACGGCAGTGTGAATGTTGCGAACATCCTATGGTGGCAGCAAGTGTCGACAGCACCTGACAGTCCGAGTCTGTCTCCCTTCCAAGTATTAACCAGGCCTTACTCTATTTCGCATATGAAAGCAGATATTTCGGACGGATATGCCTGTAGGTATCTAACAGCTGGCTCTCTCTTGACACATAGAGCGACAGACAGCAGCTTATTGCTCTCTGTCAGCTCATACTTGAATGCTGTCGAACAGCTCGGAAGCATTTGCACATCTTACGTTTCCTTTTACCTGCCTTACCTCCGGGTTTTCTGTCTATCTTCGCGTCCTCTTTCGCTAACATTTAAAAACAATAAGCCAGAGCCTCCATTGCAATTACAAATCAGGCCTGAGGCTATTGGAGAGAGAGAGAGAGAGAGAAAGAGAGATAGAGATAAAGAGAGATAGAGAGATCGAGAGAGACAGATAGATAGAGAGAGAGAGAAGAGAGAGAGAGAGAGAGAAAGGGAGAGAGAAAGAGAGAGAGCGAAAGGGATAGCGAGAGGGAGAGGGAGAGCGAGAGCGACAGAGAGAGTTGTTGAAAGCGCAGGATTGAAATTCAAATGGAGTGCTGAATGAAGGCAGCGACAACATATATTAATTCGAAACGCATAGTGCACCTGGTATTGTGACTCCTAAGCAAGTACTAATCAGACGTGTCTCTACTTTCTTGCAGAAATAAGCAACATTTGATAATTATAGCACAATGTCTCAGTTTGGTCGAGGAAGCTTTCGGTGTCAAGGAAGTATTGGTTTGCATGTGTTGTTTTGCTCGGTTATTTTGTTGCTGTGTATTTTGTTTGGTTTTGTGTGGACGTCCTTTACTTTTTATGGCAGCAGGAGAATGGGCAGCAACGATTTGGAAAAATAAGGCGAGGGTGAGAAGCAAACTGTTCGTTTATTGGTTGAAGCCAGTGTGAATATTGTGAGCAGACTGTGGTGGCAGCAAAAGTCTATCGTACCTGGTATTCACAGTCGGTCTCATTGCTAATAGCTACCGGTCTTTAGTCTGCCTCGCCTCCGAGAGAAGACTTTTTCAGACTAACATGGCCGTAGTGGTATAGCAGCTGGTTCTCTCTTTACTCAAAGAGCGACAGACAGCAATGTATTGATTTCTGTCAGCTCCTACATGAATGCTATCAAACATCTGAATAGAAACAAGGAAACATAGAAACACACGAAATAGGTGCAGTAGGAGGACATTCGGCCCTTCAAGCCTGCAGCACCATTCAATAAGAGCATGCTGATCATTCACGTCAGTACCCCTTTCCTGCTTTCTCTCTATATCCCTTGAATCCTTTAGCCGTAAGTGCCATATCTAAGTCCCTCTTGAATGTATCCAATGAATTGTGTGCAACAACTCTCTGCGGCAGGGAATTCCACAGGTTTACACTCTCTTAGTGAAGACGTTTCTCCATAATCTCAGTCCTAATCCTTATCCTTACTTGATATCCCCTGATTCTGGACTTCACCAACATCGGAAACATTTTTCCTATATCTTCCTGTCCAGGACCATCAGAATGTTATATGTTTCCATGCGATGCCTTGTCATCCTTCTAAACTACAGTGAATAAAGACGCAGTCCATCCAGTCTCTCCTCGTATGTCATCCTGCCAACCCGGGAATCAGTCTGGTGAACTTTCGCTGCACTCCCACAATAGCAAGAACGTCCTTTCTCAGATTAGGAGACTAAACTGAACGCAATATTCCTGATGTGGCCTCACTAACGCCCTGTACAATTTCAGTAAGTCCTCTCTGCTCCTATACTCAATTCCCCCAGCCATAAAGACCAACCTACCACTTGCCTTATTCCTCATCTGCTGAAACTGCATGCAATGGCTGATGTACGATGGCACCCAGGTATCGCTGCAGCTACCCGTTTCCTAATCTGCCGCCATTCAGATAACATTCTGCCTTCGGGTTTTTTCCATCAAATTGGATAACCTCACATTTATCCACATTATATTGCACCTGCCATGCATTTGCCCATGCACAGAACCGGTCCACTTCATCCTGCAGCCTTTAAGCGTCCTACTCACAGCTCACACTACCATACAGCTATATTCCATTTGTTTTCAAACTTGGAGATATTACACTAAATTCCATCATCTAAATCATTAATGTATATTGTAAATCGGTGGGGTCCCATCACTGGGCCCTTCGGTACCGCACGGGTCACTGCCTGCAATTCTGAAAAGGACCAGTTTATCGCGACTCTCTGCTTCCTGCCTTCAAACCAGTTCTCTATCCACATCAGTACATTACTCCCAATAACATGTGTTTTAATTTTGCACATCAATCTCTTGTGTGGGACCCAGTCAAAAGCAATTTGAAAGTCCAAATACACCACATCCACTGGTTCTCCCTTGTCCACGCTACCAGTTACATCCTCAAAAAATTCTATAAGATTTGTCAAGAAGGAATTCCTTTTTATAAATCCATGCTGACTTGGACCGATCCCATCATTGCTTTCCAAATGTGCTGCTGTTTCATCATTAATAATTGATTCCAACATTTTCTCCACTACTGATGTCAGACTAAACCGTCTATAATTACCCGTTTTCTCTCCCCCTCCTTTCTTATAAGTGGTCAATCATATCATTCAAAAGGGAGTTGGATATGTATCTCAAGAAAAATAAAATCCACGTCTGCAGGCAAATGACAGGGGAGTGGGACTACTTGACAGCTGACATGGGCTCGACCGGCCGAATGGTCTTCTTCCGTGCTGTAATATTTTCATTAGACTGTGGCATATTTAATAGTGTGGATGAAAACAGAATATTGTAAAGGGACGTGGGTTGTTTCGGCAAAACTACAGGCATCTGATTCACAAGATTCCGGTGCGCGCAAATTCGGGATTAATGACTTTAAAAGCATCATTTTTGTTTTGTGAAGTTTCGGTCGGAGAAATGTTTTGGAAAGAAATTTTTTGCAGAAAGGGACTCAGCAGTTAATCTTATTTCTGGCTGTTGGGATCACATTTGTTGTCGATGTACTTCTTCCAGAATGTATATTTTCGTTGGTGGTTCACAATTACCATTCCCTTGCTCGAAATTCTCTCTCAAAGTTTCTCCAGTCCCATGTAAATGTTAGCAGCAATTTACTTGATGAAGGACACCGTTAAAGCACAATGTCTAAAATGGTTTATGGTTTAAGAGGTAAATTGCAGAGCACAAGAAAATTATTCAATTAAGGACTTTCCTTCAGTTAAAATTGCTTTAGTTTTGCAAATGAAGATCATCAGTTAATTAATGATGTTTTCCCGTGGAAGCAGGATAGCATTGAAAGTTTGTACATTTTCTACATTTCGAAAGACACTGGTTAAACAGGACAGTCAGCACGATATGATAAGGAAGGTTCGCGTTTGACTAACTTGATTACATTTTTGGAGGAGTTCACCAGATGTGTCGTTGAAGTAGTCCGTATGATGTAGTGAATATTGATTTTATTCATGCTTTCGCTGAGGTCCCATATGACAGACTGGTCATGAAAATAAATGCCAATGCGATCCAGGGCGAGGTGTCAAATTGTTTCCACATTTGGCTCAGAGGCAGGAAGCAAAGGGCAAAGTTTGATGGGTTTTTTTGTGACTGGAAGGATGTTTCCAAGTGTTCTGCAGTTTTCAGTGCGAGGTCCATTGTTTTTTGTGGTATTTATCAATGAATTAAACTTGAATATAGAGGTTATGATTAAGAAATTTTCAGGTGATAATGAAATAGGCAGTGTAGTTGATAATGAAGACGAAAGCTGGAGATTGCAGGAAGATATCAATCAACTGTAAGGGGGCAGAACAGTAGCAAATGGAATTTATTGCCGAGATGTGTGAGATCGTGCATTTGTGGATGGCAAACAAGGGAAGGGAATATACATCAACTGGTAGGATATTGAGGAGTTTATTGGAACAAAGGTAACTACGATAGCATGTCCACAGATCTCTGAAGATAGCTGACTAGAAACATAGAAACATAGAAACATAGAAAATAGGTGCAGGAGTAGGCCATTCGGCCCGTCTAGCCTGCACTGCCATTCAATGAGTTCATGGCTGAACATGCAACTTCAGTACCCCATTCCTGCTTTCTCACCATACCCCTTGATTCCCCTAGTACTAAGGACTTCATCTAACTCCTTTTTGAATATTTTTAGTGAATTGGCCTCAACAACTTTCTGTGGTAGAGAATTCCACAGGTTCACCACTCTCTGGGTGAAGAAATTCCTCCTCATCTCAGTTCTAAATGGCTTCCACCTTATCCTTAGACTGTGTCTCTGGTTCTGAACTTCCCCAACATTGGGAACATTCTTCCTGCATCTTACCTGTCTAACCCCGTCAGAATTTTAAACGTTTCTAAGAGGTCCTCTGTCATTCTTCTGAAATCCAGTGAATACAAGCGCAGTTGATCTCGTCTTTCTTGATAGGTCAGTCCCGCCATCCCGGGAATCAGTCTGGTGAACCTTCACTGCACTCCCTCAATAGCAAGAATGTCCTTCCTCAGGTTAGGAGACCAAAACTGCACACAATACTCCAGGTGTGGCCTCACCAAGGCCCTGTACAATTGTAGCAACACCTCCCTGCCCCTGTACTCAAATCCCCTCGCTATGAAGGCCAACATGCCATTTGCTTTCTTAACCGCCTGCTGTACCTGCATGCCAACCTTCAATGACTGATGTACCATGACACCCAGGTCTCTTTGCACCTCCCCTTTTCCTAATCTGTCACCATTCAGATAATAGTCTGTCTCTCTGTTTTTACCACCAAAGTGGATAACCTCACATTTATCCACATTATACTTCATCTGCCATGCATTTGCCCACTCACCTAACCTATCCAAGTCGCTCTGCAGCCTCATAGCATCCTCCTCGCAGCTCACAGTGTCACCCAACTTAGTGTCATCCGCAAATTTGCAGATACTACATTTAATCCCCTCGTCTAAATCATTAATGTACAGTGTAAACAGCTGGGGCCCCAGCACAGAACCTTGCGATACCTGCCTGCCATTCTGAAAAGTCCCCATTTACTCCAACTCTTTGCTTCCTGTCTGACAACCAGTTCTCAATCCATGTCAGCACACTACCCCCAATCCCATGTGCTTTAACTTTGCACATTAATCTCCAGTTGGATACGTTGGTTAAGAAGGCATACAGAATGGTTGCATTTATCGGTAGAGTTATGTAATAGATGAGCAAGTGGGTTATGCTTGAAATGTATAAAATTGTGCTTAGGCCACAGCTGGAGCACTGCGTGCATTTCTGGTCACATCATTGAAGGAAAGACGTGATTGCTCTGGTGAGGGTACAGAGGAGAGTTACGTTGCTGGGAGTGGAGCAATTTTGCTGTGAGGACAGATTGGATAGGCTGGGTGTTGTTTTCCTTGGACCAGAGGAGGAGGCTGATGGGCGACAGCCTTAAGGTGTACAAAATTAGGAGGGGCAAATATATTGTTGATTAAAAGGGCCAACTTCCAATAGTAGTGGGGTCAACAACCATGGGGCATAAATTAAAAGTAATTAGTGAAAGGGTTAAAGGCAATTTGAAGGGAACATTCTTCATGCAGATGTTTTTGGGGTCTGGAAGTCACTGCTTGACAGTGTGCTGGAGGCAGAAACACTCATCACCTTTCAAAATTACTTGGATGTGAACTTGAAATGCAGTTAGGTGCAGGAATACACACCTAACACTGGACACCAGTTCGCTGGTGTGGATACGATGGGCCGAAAAGGACTCTTTCCATGCTGTAACGTTCTATGCTTATATAATTTTCGGTTCGCATTACTTTCATGATGCAAAAAGGGGCGATCTTCGAATTAATGTTGGTTCCATGAAAAAATGATCGCACAATCTGGGGCTCGACCTCAGAAAACTGAGATTTAGATTGTTATGAGACTGCTGTTACGTGTACGTGGAGCTTTGTCTCGAACCGTGACAGTTTGCTGCCCTGTGAAGGGTGGTAAACCTTTGTTGCAGGCAGCATTCGCTGCTTTCTGCTGGCAGCGTCTGAGCGGAGAGTGCGGGAATGTTGGTGCTCGTCACGCACTCACTCAATCTGGATCTGGGGTCGAGCGATTCGTCGATGGGTTTGTTTGTGGCTTTGATTTTCTGTTGTGAAGCGAGGTGACGCCGCAGGATCCTTTAATAATCTCTAACAGCAGAACTGCAACAGCGTCGTGAGAAACAGCATTATGTTAATATTGAACCACTAATATGTACTATTCATTTTTTTCCAATCACTAATTGAACACGGTTGCAAAACGCTTCCAGTTATTTTCGAACCGGTGAACTTGCCCGTGTTATGCACAAGTGATAACCACTACACTATGGAAACGCTGAGGCAGAAATAGCGTTGGCAACATAAATGGCGCTTTAACCTCAACAGCTGGACCACACCTCAGGAGCTTGTGCTTTTGGCATAGAATGACGGTGCTATATTTAGCAAGGTGTTGAGTGTGGCAGGAATTGATCCCATGTTTCTATGGCTTTATACATAGGAATAGGAATGGCCATTCCTCAGCAAATGGTTAGATTCTTGCATACACTGCTTTAAAGAGCAGACTCAATCTTATTTTTCAAACGGAGGTGGATAAGTATCCTAAGGAAAAACATTGCCCAGCTGCGGGTAAATGAGCGGGGTGTGGGACGAGTTGAGAGTTGGCATGGACTCGACATGCCGAATGCCCTTCTTCCATGCTGTAACCATTCCCTTATTGTGTGATAACATAATTTATTGGCACAGTTAATAGTGTGCAAGGATTGAGGCGGCACAACTAAGGTCATCTGATTCAGAAGATTCGGTTGCGCGAAAATTCGGGTTTAATGACTTTAAATGCATCTATTTTGTTTTGTGAAGTTTCGGTCAGAGATATGTTTTGGAAAGGAATTATTTCCTGAAAGGGACTCAGAATTTAATCTTCTTTCTGGCTGTTGTTGTTCTTCCAGAATGTATATTTTTTTTGCTGTTTCAAATAACCAGTTCCTTGCTTTACACTCTATCTCACTGTTTCCCCAGCCTCAAATACATGTTATGAGCAACGAACATTTTGAAGCATACCACTAAAGCCCAGTGCCTATAATGGTTTAGGGTTTAAGAGGTAAATTGCAGAGCAAAGAAAGTTATTGTATTGAGGACTCACCTTCAGTTAACATGACTTTCGATGAGCAAATGAAGATCATCAGTTGATTAATGATGTTTTCCCGTGAAAGCAGGATCACATTTAACGATTATACATGTTCTACATTTCGAAAGACACTGGTTAATCAGGACAGTCAGCACAACTTGTTAAGGAAGATTCGCGTTTGACTAATTTCATTGCATTTTTGGAGGACGTCACCAGGTGATTCGATGAAGCAGTGCATATGATGAAGTGAATATTGATTGTATTAATGTTTTCGCTAAGGTCCCACGTGGCAGACTAGTCATGAAAGTAAAAGCCCAGGGCAAAGTGGCAAATTCGAGCCAAATTTGGTTCAGAGGCAGGAAGCAAAGAGTCATGTTTGATGTGTGTTTTTGTGACTGGAAGGAGGTTTCAAGTGCAGTTCCACAGTTTTCAGTGCAAGATCCATTGCTTTTTCTGGTATTTATCAATGATCTAAACTTGAATATAGGGGTTATGATTAAGACGTTTTCAGGTGTTAGTGAATTAGGCAGTGCAGTTGAAAATGGAGAAGCAACCTGGAGACTGCAGGCAGATATCAATCAACTGGAAAGGTGGGCAGAACTGTGGCAAATGGAATTTAATCCAGAGACGTGTGAGATCGTGCAATTGTGGAGTGCTAACAAGGAAAGGGAAGCCGCATGAACTGGTAGGACATCGAGAAATATAGAGGAACATAGGGAACAGGGAACAGGGTTTGCATGTCCACACCTCCCTGAATGTAGCTGGCCAGCAAGTTGGTTCAGAAGACATACGGAAAAGCTGCATTGATTGGCAGAGGGAAGGAGCAGAACAGCAAGTGGGGTATGCTAGAACTGTGGAAAAATTCAGGTTATGCCATAGTTGGAGTACTGCGTGAAGTTCAGGTTACCGCATTGAAGGAAGGAGGTGATTGTGCTGGAGAGGGTACAAAGGATATTTACGTAGATGTTGCCAGGAGTCGAGCAACTTTGCCATGACGACAAGATTGGATAGTCTGGGTTTGTTTTCCTGAGAACAGAGGAGGCTGATGGGCGACAGCTTTGAGGTGTATAACATTAGGAGGTGCCGAGATAATGTTGATTAAAACGGCATATTTCCGATAGTAGAGGGGTCACCAACCAGGGGGCATAAATTAAAAGTAATTAGTATAATGGTTAAAGGGGATTTGAAGGGAACATTCTTCATCCAGATCTGTGTGCGTTTCTTGGACTTACTGCCTGAACGTGTGGTGGAGGCAGAAACCCTCACCACATTTAAAACGTTCTTGGATG
Source organism: Pristiophorus japonicus (assembly GCF_044704955.1). Classification (NCBI taxonomy): domain Eukaryota; kingdom Metazoa; phylum Chordata; class Chondrichthyes; family Pristiophoridae; genus Pristiophorus; species Pristiophorus japonicus. The sequence continues at coordinate 2,000,244 of NW_027254374.1, forward strand.
TGCATTGAAATGCCATAACGTGCAGGGTTATACACCTAAAACTGGACATTTCTTCGTCGGTGTGGATGTGATGGGCCGAAAAAGACTCCTTCCATGCTGTAAACTTCTAAGATTATATAATTGTCGATTAGCATTACTTTCATGATTCAAACCGAGGTGATCAGCGAATTAAAGGTGTTTCCAGTGAAAAAATGTTCGTGCAAGCTGGTGCTCGAATTGTAGAAACTGAGATTAAGAGTGTTATGAGGCTGCTGTTCCGTGTACGGGGAGGTTTGGCTCGAACCGAAGCGTTTTCCAGCTCAGTGAAGGGCAGTAGACGGCTGTTTGAGGCAGAATTCGCCGCATTCCGCCAGCAGCGTCTGCTTGGAGAGAGCGGGAATGTTCGGACTCGTCCCGCCCTCACTTATTCTGGAGCTGGGGAAGAACGATGAGTCGATGGGTTTCTTCGTGGCTTTGATTTTCTATTGTGAAGTGAGGCGCGCGGCAGGATCATTTAATAATCACTCACAGCTGTACTGAATGCACCAAATGTGCAGCTTTGACTTGGGCTTTCGCCACCTTCAGGGCTCGAATCGGGAGGGAGTGAGAGACACTGCGTAGAGTTTTAGTGTGTACAGAACTGTACAGAGAAATCAGCAAATGCAACAGCGTCGTGAGACACTGCACTCTGTTAATCGTGAACCACTAATACGAATTATTCAATTTTTTCTATACATTAATGGAACACTTTTGCAAAATGTTTCCACACGGGGTCCTTCCGCGAGTTAGACAAATGTGATAACCTCTACAGTACGGAAACGCTGTGGCAGCAGGAGTGTTGGAAGCACAACCAGAGCTTCAACCTAAGCAGCTGGCCTACACTTCAGGAGCTTGTGTTACGAGGATAGAATGAAGATGCTGTATTTACTATATTTAGCAAGGTTCTGAGTGTGGCAGGAATTGATCTCGTGTTTCTCAGACTTTATACATATAAACAGGAGGTGGCCATTTCGCAGCATGTGGTTAGAAACTGGAATACACTGCTTTGAAGGGCGGTGGAGGCAGACTCAATCTTATCTTTCCAAAGAGAGTTGGATAAGTACCTGAAGGGAAATACATGCACAGCTCCGGGGAAATGACGGGGCTGTGGGGCTAGTTCAGTGTTTGCATGGGCTGGACAGGCCGAATGGCCTTCTTCCATGCTGTAACCATTTCCTTATTCTGTGATTCTATCAGTTAGTGGCACATGTAATAGTGTGCATGGAAGGAGAATTTTGCAAAGGAACATGCATTGAGTCGGCACAACTTGAGGCATCTGATTCAGAATATCCGGGTGCGCGAAAATTCGGGTTTAATGACTTTGAAACGAACATTTTTTTTTGTGAAGTTTCGGAGAGAGAAATATTTGTGAAAGGAATTTTTTGCAGGCGGGTGTCACCATTTGATCTTCTTTCTGACTGTTGGAGTCACTTTTCTTTTCGAAGTTATTATGTTCCTAAAACAGATGAGACTGCACACCGGGAGGTTAACGTAGGAGTGACTTCTGTCTTTATTAAGACATTCCAGAGTGAGGAACAGGCCTTAGGTCCAGGCTAATATACAGTGTTCCCAAGGGATGCTAGGATGCATTGTTACTTAAGGGGATGCACGCCCTGGTGGCGGAATATAGGAGTGCATGCTTTACAGATACACAACATTACTCCCCCGCCAAAGTCAAAGTGAAAACTATTTACAAGGTGACGCGGTCTGGAGGCATTCTTTCACTGGTGGACCGCCTCGGTACAAATATCTGTTCAGGTGTGTTGGCTGTGCCCTTGCTGGGAATGCGTGTTGTTGGCCCTGCAGGGCCGCTGGGTGAGATTGGCCTTGCTCGGCTGCTGGGCGTGGTGGGTTCGATTTCCTGGTCCATGGTGGAGCCGATGATACGTTGGGTGTGTATTGTTGGCTCGAAAATCGCGGTGTCTACTATGGATGGTACAAGGCAATTTGTGAACCGCAGCCTCGTGTCGTCCAAATGCTTTCTGCAAATTTGTCCATTGTTAAGATTGACTACAAACAACCGACTCCCTTCTTTAGCTAACAACGTGCCCGGGATCCACTTTGGTCCATGTCCATAATTTATAAAATACACAGTGTCATTCAGATCAATTTCCCGCGATACAGTGGCACGATCATCGTTTACATTTTGTTGCTGCCGCCTGCTCTCCACCTGATCACATCGTTTTGTTAAACCAGCGAGAGTCTGGTTATTAGAGTCCTTTTCAAGATTAGCTCATCCGGAGGCACCGCTGTCAGCGAGTGTGGTCTCGTGCGGTAGCTGAGCAGTGCTCGGACAGACGGGTTTGGAGTGAGCTTTCTGTGACTCGTTTAAGGCTCTGTTTGATTGTTTGTTCTGCCCGCTCTGCTTGCCCATTTGAGGCTGGTTTAAATGGGGCAGAGTGAAATGTTTGATCCCATTGCGGAACACGAATTCTTTAAATTCGGCACTGGTGAAACATGGCTCGTTTTCATGATCAGTATGCGAGGCAGGCCGTGGGTGGCAAACATGGCCCTCAGGCTTTTAATGGTGGCGGTGGTGGTGCTTCCCGACATTATTTCTATTAAATCCTGACTATAATGTCCCGACTTAAACGAGACACATGCTGAAGGAAATGTCACTCAGGACCTGCACCTATAATTCCAGCTCTCCAGTGCTGCACTTTCCTGAGACCTCCCTTTATATACCTCAGTGGGACAGGTATGGAGTGTATCCTGAAAGTGCACCTCTGGTGGTAAGGTATGCTTATACAGGTCATATCCAGTTGCAATGTGAGATACATGACATCAACCTGCCCCAAGGTCTTATTGCCTTTTAGATTCAGTCTCTCAGGTGGACTGCGCTGTCGTTTGCAGCATCTTAGATGTTGTTCAGTTGTTTGCCTTGTTGCCAGTTTTTCTTTCAGTGTGATTGCTGGTATCTCGCCTGGGCTGTCTGTTTCGTTTGGTATCATTGCTGGTATCTGACCTTGGCTGTCTGTTGAGACTGGCGTTTCCTCACGTTGTTCCACCTGTATGGACACCAGGTGAGATGTGAGTTCCACATTGTAGTGTGCCTCTCGTTCTTTAGTGTTATCAGTGAATCTACGTTTTACTAGGTCTACATGCCTCCTGCAGGTTTGGCCATTGTCCATTTGTCCAACCAGTTTCCTTTTTCCCTCTTTGTCTGTTGCTGTCCCTGCAAGCCATTTGGGACTCTGGCCATAGTTTAGCAGAACGACTTTGACCCCTATCTCATTCCACCTCCCCCTCAAATTTCGGTCATGGTATCAGTTAGCTTTTGACGCTGAGCCCCAAAAATTTCATGCATGTCTGGGAGGATTAACGAGACCCTGGTCTTTAAGGTTCGTTTCATCAATAGTTGCGCGGGGGGAACCCCAGTCAACGAATGCAGACGAGATCTGCATGCGAGCTGCAGTCGTGACAGGTGGCTCTGCAGCGTGGGACCTTGGATACTGAGCATGCCTTGTTTAATGATCTGCACTGATCGCTCCACCTGGCCACTGGAAGCCGGCTTGACAAGTGCCGTTTTAACGTGATTTATACCGTGGTCATCTATAAAATCGTGAAATTCTGCGCTGCTGAAGCACGGACCATTAGCACTGACCAATATGTCAGGAATGCCGTGCGTTGCAAACATGCTTCTAAGGCTCTCCACAGTGGTGGAGGTGATGCTCGAGTTCGAAATGCTGCACTCGATCCGTTCTGAAAATGCATCAACGACAACGAGGAACATTTTGCCCATGAATGGGCCCACATAGTCTACATGCACCCGCGACCACGGTTTGGTAGGCCAGGACCAAGGGCTTAGGCGGGCCTCGCTTGGGGCATTACTGAGTTGGGCACAAATGGTGCACTGACGGACGCAGTCCTCCAAATCTGCGTCAATGCCAGGCCACCAGACATGAGATCTGGCTATGGCCTTCATAAGGACTATCCCCGGGGATTCGCGATGGAGCTCTCGGACAAATGCATCCCTGCCTCTTAAGGGCATAACTACTCGGCTGCCCCACATCAGGCAGTCTGCCTGTGGTGAGAGTTCAAGCATGCGCCAAGAGAAGGGTTTGATCTCCTCGGGGCAGGCATCGAGAGCCTCAACCCAGTCACTGGTTTAAAAGAATATTTTAACTAGAGATAACGTGGGGTCGATCAGGATCTGATTTGTTGAGCCTTCATGGGCGAACCTGCAGAATCAAAGGCATTGATTGCCATGACCATCTCACAGTCCTGTTCATCGGAACCTTCTGTGGTCGTCACGGGTAGCCTGCTAAGCACGTCGGCACAGTTGTCTGTGCCTGCTCTGTGCCTTATCCTGTAGTCGTAAGCTTCCAGCATGAATGCAAACTGCTGCATGCGCGCTGAGGCGTTGGCGTTGATTGCCTTGCACTCGGATAGTAGGGACATGAGTGGTTTGTGTTCGGTTTCTTACGCAAACTTGGCCCCAAAATGATATTGGTTCATCTTTTTGACATTGTACACGCATGCGTGCGCCTCCTTCTCAACCATACCGTCCTCGCACTCTGCCCACGAAAGTGACCTGGAGGCATAAGCAACGAGCTGCAATTTACCCGCACCATTGACATGCTGCGTGATGTAAAACGCACCCGACCCCGTACGTTGCGCATCGCACGTCACGACTAACCGTTTTCCTGGGTCAAAAAAGGCGATAAAAACACTTGGAACATCGAAGGTTGCATGCCTTATTGAAGGCACATTCTTGTGCGTCCCACCAAAACCAATCGCACCCCTTTCTGCGCAGCACATGGAGAGGCTCCAGCAGCGTGCTCAAGTTCTGCATAAATTTCCCAAAGTAACTAAGTAGCCCGTGAAAGGCGCACAGTTCCGAGACATTCCGGGACCTGGGTTCCAGGCGGATCGATTTGGTTTTGGATTCGGTTGGGCGGATTCCATCAGCGGCAAATCTTCTGCCCAAAAAAGTCAACGTCCGGCGTGAGAAACAGACATTTGGATCTCTGAACTCTGAGGCCTACCCGAGCCAATCGACTTCGTACTGCTCAAGATTGCGAAGAGGAGAGCCGATGTCCCTGCCCGTGATGAGTATATCATCTTGAATCACAACCGTCGCATGCATGGACTTGAGCAGAGTCTCCATGTTGCGCTGGATAATAGCAGCGGCCGACCTGATGCCGAATGGGCATCGATTGTACACACAAAGGTCTCTAAATGTGTTCAAGGTGGTGTGTGGCTGAGACTCTTTGGTCAGTTCTTGCGTCATATACGCAGATGTGAGGTAAAGTTCTGAGAAAAGTTTAACTCCAGCCAATGTGGCAAATATGCCTTCCGCTCGGGGCAGCGGGTATTATTCCTGTCGGGAGAATCTGCCTATGGTAGACTTGTAATCCCCACAGATTTGCATGGATCCATCAAGCTCTATGACGGGGACGATGGGGCTTTCCCAGTCACTGAATTCCACGGGCGATATTAAGCCTTTCCGCGGAAGCCGGTGCTGTTCGTTTCCAATCTTTTCCCTCATCACATAAGGCACAGATCTCGCCTTGTGATGGACTGGTCTGGCATTTTGTGTTATGTAGATTCTAATTTTAGCCGCTTTGAAGGTGCCCACACCGAGCTGAAAGAGTTGTTCAAAAAGGCTTAGAACTGTTGAGCAGGAAGTCCGTTCCTTTGGCAACATGGCGTGAAAATAATCCCATTTCCAATTAAGTTCTGCTGTGAAAACTTCTCCCCAAGAGGGCTGGGAGATCTCCGGGGACAATCCACATGGAAAGTCGTTCACCATCCCTTTGTGTGTGACTGAGTGCATGGCGCTTCCAAGGACTGGGACGATATCTTTAGTATAGGTCCTTAGTTCGGTGTCGACATTTGTGAGTTTTGGTCTGTTGCTTTTATGCGGCCACAGCTGTTCAAATTGCTGAACGCTCATGAGGGATTGACTGACAACCGTGTCCAGTTCCATATTGACGGGTATCCCTTTGAGTAGAACCCTCATCATAATTGGAGGCCTCTTGGTGTGTGAACAGTGCACATTGATTGTGTTAACCCGCTGTACCTCGGCGTCCCGTGCACTGTTCCAACCGCCTTCTTGTTGTTTTCCGACCCTTCCAATTCGTATACCAGCCGAGCTGCTGTTTTTCTGCACATGTGGGCCAGATGTCCTGTGCAGTTGCAGTTACTGCAAACGGCATGCTGAAATCGACACACCCTGGTTGAGTGCCTTCCCACATATCTCCAGCTCCTTACGGTCCGCGTTGCGGAATCGGAGCTGAGGGTGGATTTACTATGGAGCATCCACGATGCTGAGAATGACATGAGTAGCACGTGTAGCGAGTTGGTCTTACCGCAGCTGAATCGTCCACAGCAGTTAGGGAATAGAAGACCAACAGGAAGAGCAATGCAAGGAAGGTAGTACAGGGGTCCCCTGCGGTCATCCCCCTGCAAAACAAATACACCGCTTTGAGTACTGTTGAGAGGGATGTATCATCAGGGGAGGGCAGCAGCAGCCAAGTTCATGGCACCATGGCAGGCTCTGCTCCACAGGAGTGTAGGAAAAAGATTGGGAGAGCAATAGTGATAGGGGATTCAATTGTAAGGGGAATAGATAGGCCTTTCTGCGACCTCAGGCGAGACTCAACGATGGTATGTTGCCTCGCTGGTGCAAGGGCCAAGGGTGTCTCGGAGCTGGTGCAGGACATTCTGAAAAGGGAGGGTGAATAGCCAGTTGTCGTGGTGCACATTGGTACCAATGATACAGGTAAAAAAAAGCGATGAGATCCAACGAATCGAATTTAAGATGCTGGGAGCTAAATTAAAACGTAGGACCTCAGAAGTAGTAATCTCGGGATTGCTACCAGTGCCACGTGCGAGTCAGAGTAGCCATCGCGGGATAGCTCAGATGAATATTTGTTTGAGCAGTGGTGCATAAGGGAGTGATTTAAATTCCTTGGGCATTGGAACCGGTTCTGGGGAAGGTGGACCAGTACAAACCAGACGGTCTGCACGTGGGCAGGACCGGAACCAATGTCCGAGGGGACTGTTTGCTCGTGCTGTTGGGGAGGAGATAAACTAATATGGCATTGGATGGGAACCAATGCTGTCAATCAGATGGAAACAAACTGGAGACAAAAGCAAAAGACAGAAAGGAGATGAGTAAAAGTGGAGCGTTGAGAAACCCCAGGCAAAAAACAAAAAGGGCCACTGTACAGCAAAATTCTAAAGGGTCAAAGTGTAATAAAAATGCAAGCATGAAAGCTCAGAGCCTTAATGCAAGGAGTATTCATAACCCAGGAGAGGTCTCTGAGCTCGTTAGAATGGGTGAGAGCTCAGGGGACCACGACCCCAAGAAATAATGCAAAAGGCAGGATACAACAGAGCAGAGTAGCACTGGGGTAAGTGTAAACCACAAGGTGATAGGAAGGGACAATATGTATGAATATAAAGTGGCTGCAGGAGGGGTCAAAACTAAAAATCATGGTTTAAAAACAAGTATTAAAACACTCTACCTAAATGCACGCAGCATTCGAAATAAAGTAAATGATTTGACCGCACAAATCATTACAAATGGGTATGATTTGGTGGCCTTTGCAGAAACGTGGTTGCAGGGTGGCCAAGACAGGGAATTAAACATACAGGGGTGTCTGACAATTCGGAAAGATAGACAAGAAGGGAAAGTAGGTGTGGTAGCTCTGTTAATAAAGGATGATATCAGGGTATTTGTGAGAGACAATATTGGCTCTAATGAACAAAATGTTGAATCATTGTGGGTGGAGATTAGAGATAGTAAGGGGGAAAAGTCACTGGAGGGCGTTGTTTATAGTCCCCCAAATAATAACTTCATGGTGGGGCGGCCAATAATCAAGGGAATAATTCAGGCATGTGAAAAAGGAATCATGGGGGATTTTAACCTACATATCGATTGGTCGAATCAAATCGCACGGGGTAGGCTTGAGGAGGAATTCAAAGAGTGTATACAGGATTGTTTCTTCGAACAGTATGTTACAGAACCTACAAGGGAGCAAGCTATCTTAGATCTGATCCTGTGTAATTAGACAGGAATAATAAACGATCTCCGAGTAAAAGATCCTCTCGGAATGAGTGATCACAGTATGGTTGAATTTGTAATACAGATTGAGGGTGAGGAAGTCGTGTCCAAACGAGCGTACTATGCTTAAACAAAGGGGCTACAGTGGGATGAGGGCAGAGTCGGCTAAAGTAGACTGGAAACACAGAGCAAACGGTGGCACAATTGAGGAACAGTGGATGACTTTTAAGGAGTTCTTTCGTAGTGCTCAACAAATTGTATTCCAGTGAAAAAGAAGGGCGGTAGTGACGGGATAACCAGCCGTGGATAACCAAGGGAATAAAGAACAGTATAAAATTAAAATCCAATGCGGTTCAGGTGGACAAGTTTAGTGGGAATCTCGCAGATTGGGAAAATTGTAAACGACAGTAAAGAATGACTAAGAATGCAGTAAATAAAGGGAAGATGAATTTTGAAAGTAAACTTGCGCAAAACATAAAAACAGATAGTAAAAACTTTTACCAATATATAAAACGGAAAAGAGTGAGTAAAGTAAAGTTTGGTGCCTTAGAAGATGAGAAGGCGGATTTAATAATGGGAAATGTGGAAATGGCTTAGACCTTAAACAATTATTTTGCTTCGGTCTTCACAGTGGAAGACACCAAAACCATGCCAAAAATTGCTGGTTATGGGAATGTGGGAAGGTAGGACTTTGAGATAATCACGATCATTAGGAGGGTAGTGCTGGACAGGCTAATGTGACTCGAGGTAGACAATTACCCTGGTCCAGATGCAATGCATCCTCGGGATTAAAAGAGATGGCAGAAGTTATATCATTCGTTGTAATCTACAAAATTCTCTGGACTCAGGGGAGGTAACAGCGGAATGGAAAGCAGCTAATGTAACGCCTATTTTAAAAAAATGGGGCAGACAAAAGGCAGGTAACTATAGGCCGGTTAGTTTAACGTCTGTAGGTGGGAAAATGCTAGAAGCTATCGTTAAGGAAGAAAATGCGGGACATCTGTTTAGGAAGAGTGCAATCAAGCAGACGCAACATGGATTCTTGAAGGGGAAATCATGTTTAACTAATTAATGGAATACTTTGAGGGTATACCGAGCATGGTGGATAGAGGTATACCGATGGAGGTGGTGCATTTAGATTTTCAAAAGGCATTCGATAAAGTGCCACACAAAAGGTTACTGCAGAAGATTAGGGTACGTGGAGTCAGAAGAAATGTATTAACATCGATAAAAAAATTGGCTAGCAAACAGACAGCAGAGAGTCGAGATAAATGGTTCCTTTTAGGGTTGGAAATCGGTGGTTAGTGGTGTGCCACAGGGATCGGTGCTGGGACCACAACTGTGTTCAATATACATAGATGACCTGGAAGAGGGGACAGTGTGTAGTGCAACAAAATTTGCAGATGACACAAAGATTAGTGGGAAAGCGGGTTGTGTAGAGGACACAGAGAGGCTGCAAAGAGATTTAGATATGTTAAGCTAATGAACTAAGGTTTGGCAGTTGGAATACAATGTCGGAAAATGTGAGGTCATTAACCTTGGAAAAAAACACAGTAAATGGAAATATTTTTGAAAGGGAAGAAATTACAACATGATGCAGTGCACAGGGACCTGGGGGTCCTTGTGCATTAATCCCAAAATGTTAGTTTGCAGGTGCAGCAGGTAATCAGGAAGGCGAATGGAATGTTGGTCTTCATTGCGAGAGAGATTGATTTTAAAAGCAGGGAGGTCCTGCTGCAACTGTGCAGGCTATTGGTGAGGCCGCACGTGGAGTACTGTGTGCAGTTTTGATTACCTTCCTGAAGGAAGGACACACTACCTTTGGAGTGGGTACAGAGACTATTCACTAGGCTGATTCCGGAGATGAGGTGGTTACCTTATGATTATAGAGTGATTAGACTGGGTCTTTACTCGTTGGAGTTCAGAAGGATAAGGGGTGATGTTCAAAAAACATTTAAAATCATGAAAGGGATAGACAAGATAGAGGCGGAGATGGTGTTTCCACTGGTCGGGGAGACTAGAACTCGGGGGCACAGCCTCAAAATATGGGTGAGCCAATTTAAAACCGAACAGAGAAGGAATTTCTTCTCCCAGCGTGTTGTGAATTGTGGAATTCGCTGCCCAAGTAGCAGTTGAGGCTAGCTCATTGAATGTATTCAAATCACAGATAGATAGATTTTTAACCAATAAGGGAATTAAGAGTTACTGGGAGCGGGCGGGTCAGTGGAGCTGAATACACGGCCAGATCAGCCATGATCTTTTTGAATGGCAGAGCAGGCTCGAGAGGCTAGATGGCCTATTCCTGTTCCTAATCCTTAGGTTCTCATGTCACAGCATTTCCATTGTTTCCAAAGCGTCTGGCTGATCTCCCTTGAGCATCTATCAATCTGATGTTGATTGGTCGCATTGTGGCTTCATGAGGTGTGATCGGTGTTCATGTGGCCCTTGATATTGATGGTTTCTGCCCCCACTTTCTGCTGTTGAAGGCCTGCTTATGTGCGTTTGCCTGTGTGTGGGGGTTGCGGTTAGTTTCACATTGTGAACCCCTTGTTCCGATGCCTCGTTGATTGTCGTACCGGAAGTATAGATCAGCCTCGTTTCTTCTTCGCCTGCCAAGACCTTCTGTGCGACCAATGCTGCTGATTCAAGTTCTTAGTCTCTATAAACTTGGGAATATGACTGCGTGGCCTATTCCTTCAATAAAAATTCTCTCAGTTCTTCTCTCCTTAATTCTTCGGGGAACTCACATGAACGAACCAACATCCGAAGTTCCGCCATGAAGTCGGGTATGCTTTTGACACACAGTTTCTGTCGTTGGAGAACCTGTGTCTGGCCTGCGTAGGATGCTAACTGGCTTCAGTTGGTCTCTCACCAGTGTTCTCAGCTCTACAACCGATTTGCTTGCATGTTTCTCGGGTGTCAGCATCTATTTCATTGAAGCATATGTTTTGAGCCACAGCTGGTGAAGAGACGGGCTCTTCCCTGGTCTGCATTATCGTCGCCCAGCCAGTCTTTGGTCACAAAGCTTTGCTGGAACCTTTCTATAAAGTGATCCCAATTGTCTACAGCATTGTATTTCTCATCTGAGTTGTTTTGGTAGCCAATCTGTGTATTATGTGATCCTGTAACTCGTCGCCACTGTTATGGCATGACTCTACTGTACTAACTTACACGAGACACACGCTGAAGTCAACGTCACTCAGGACCAGCACCTTTTATTCCAGCTCTACAGTGCTGCACTTGCCTAAGACCTCCTTTTATTTTCCTCAGTGGAACAGGTATGGAGTGTCTCCTGGAAGTGCACCACTGATGGTGAGGTATGCTTATTGTTACAGTTCATATCCAGTTACTGTCATCTACAGCATGGTAAGATAAAGTTATATCGAGTAATGTGAGATAAAAACATAGAAACATAGAAAATAGGTGCAGGAGAAGGCCATTCGGCCCTTCTAGCCTGAACCGCCATTCAATGAGTTCATGGCTGAACAGATATATTACAATTTCAGATTCAATCGATTTTGAAAAGCATCCACCACCACCAGGAACATTTGAGCGAGAAGAGGGCATGCATAGCCAAAATAGATCCTCGACCGTGGTCTGGAGGGCGAGGACCACAAACTTGGTGGTGCCTATCTCGGCACGTTGCTCAACTGTGCACACACGCGGCAATGCCTCACACAGGAATCTAAGTCACTATCGATACCGGGCTACCACATGTGGAATCTGGCTATTGCTTTCATCATTACAAAGCTTCAGCAATTTTGTGAGTTTGTTTCCAGTCGAGTGAACAAGGGAGAACAAGTTGATGTGGTATATTAGGACTTTCAGAAGGCTTTCGACAAGGTCCCACACAAGAGATTAATGTGCAAAGTTAAAGCACATTGGATTGGGGGTAGTGTGCTGACATGGATTGAGAACTGGTTGTCAGACAGGAAGCAAAGAGTAGGAGTAAATGCGTACTTTTTAGAATGGCAGGCAGGCACTAGTGGGGTACTGCAAGGTTCTGTGATGTGGCCCCTGCTGTTTACATTGTACATTAATTATTTAGAAGAAGGGATTAAATGTAGTATCTACAAATTTGCCGATGACACTAAGTTGGGTGGCAGTATGAACTGCGAGGAGGATTCTATGAGGCTGCAGAGTTACTTGGATAGTGTAGGTGAGTGGGCAAATGCATGGCAGATGAAGTATAATGTTGTGGATTAATGTGAGGTTATCCACTTTGGTGGTGAAAACAAAGAGACAGACTATTATCTGAATGCTGACAGATTCCGAAAAGGGGATGTGCAACGAGACCTGGGTGTCATGGTACATCAGTCATTGAAGGTTGGCATGCAGGTACAGCAGGCGGTTAAGAAAGCAAATGGCATGTTGGCCTTCATAGCGAGGGGATTTGAGTACAGGGGCAGGGAGGTGTTGCTACAGTTGTACAGGGCCTTTGTGAGGCCACACCTGGAGTATTGTGTACAGTTTTGTTCTCCTAACTTGAGGAAGGACATTCGTGCTATTGAAGGAGTGCAGAGAAGGTTCACCAGACTGGTAAGAAATACTGGATCAACTGGGCTTGTATTCACTGGAGTTCAGAAGAATCAGAGGGGACCTCATAGAAACGTTTAAAATTCTGACGGGTTTAGACAGGTTAGATGCAGGAAGAATGTTCCCAATGTTTGGGAAGTCCAGAACTAGGGGTCGCAGTCGAAGGATAAGGGGTAAGCCATTTAGGACTGAGATGAGGAGAAACTTCTTCACCCAGAGAGTGGTGAACCTGTTGAATTCTCCACCACAGAAGGTTGTTAAGGCCAAGTCACGAAATATATTCAAAAAGGAGTTAGATGAATTCCTTTCGACTCGGGGGATCAAGGGCTATGGCGAGAAAGCAGGAATGCGGTACTGAGATTGCATGTTCAGCCATGAACTCATTGAATGGCGGTAAAGGCTCCAAGGGCCGAATGGCCTACTCCTGCACCTATGTTCTATGTGTCTCTGTATTACAATACCCGAGTGTGTGCCGTGAAGTTCCGAGATAAACGTCTCCCTGCACGTTTTGTGTCGCACTACGAGTTTACCCCACAACAGTCAGTCTGCCTGAAGGGACAGCAGAAGATCTTGGCTGGTCCAAGTCCTAACCTGGCAGGCCGTGACAGGTGATTTGTCATTTTCAAATGCTTCCATGACCATCAACAAGTCGGCGGGCTGCGCCACATTCAACAAGTTTGTAGGCTGCGCCATTTCCACCCACGTGGTAGGCAAGAAGAGCCGACTGAGTGCATCCGCACAGTTCTCGGTGCCTGGCCTGTGGCAGATGGTCTTGTTTTACGCTGATATCTTTGTATGCGGGCTGAGGCATTAGTATTTATCCCCGTTTGTTCAGCGAACAGCGATATGAGTGGATTGTTTCCAGCTCAAATTTGAGGCCAAACGTGTGCTGATGCATTTACTTTAACCCAAACCCACACACTAATGCCTCTTTCTCAATCATGCTGTCGGCCTTAGACCAGCTCCTGGATGCATAGGCGACAGGGTACAACTTCTCTGCAATGTTAGCCTGTTGTAATACACACCCGACACCGTACGACGACGCATCACATGCCAGCACAAGTCTTTTACACAGGTTATACAACAGCAGCTTGTTGGAGCATAAAATGATTCTGGCTTTCACAAAAGCAATTACTTTTTTTTTTCCACATACCTACTTCTCATCTTTATGCAAAATCACATGTAGGGGCTCTAAGAGGGTTCTTAACACCGGTCGTAAGTTACCAAAATAGTTGAGGAGTCCCAGGAACGACCGCAGCTCTGTGAGATACTGTGGCTTGGGCGCTGTTCTGATAGCCTCTGTTTTGGCGTCTGGGGGTCGAATGCCATCAGCCGCGATCTTTCTGCAGAAAAACTCCACTTCTGTTGCCATGAAGACGCATTTTGACCTCTTCAGCCGGATCCCTTCGAAATCCAGTTGCTGGAGGACCTCCTCCCGGTTTTGTAGGTAGTCGACGGTGACCCAAACCGTGACCAATATGGCGTCCGGAAAAACCACAGTGCGTGGTAGCGACTTGAGTCCGTTCTCCATGTTTCTCTGGAAGATCGCTGCATCCGACCGAATTACAAACGAGCATCTGTTGTAGATGAACAGTCCCTTGTGCGTGTTGATGCTGGTGAGGCGGTTCGATGAATCCTCCAGCTCCTGCGTCACGTCGGCCGAAGTCAGGTCGAGCTTGGTGAAAGTCTTGCCTCCTGCCAGCATCGCAAAATGGTCGTCTATTTTGGGCAGCGGGTATTGGTCCTGTAGCAAGAACCGATTAATAGTTATTTTTTGTCACTGCAAATACTGACCGTGCCATCACTTTTGAGTATGGGAACAATCGGGCTGGCCCACTTGCTGACTTCAACTGGGGAGATGATGCGCTCGCGTTGCAGCCTGTCCACCTCGATTTCCACTCTCTCCCTCATCTTGTGAGGTACCACTCGCGCCTTGGGCTGAATATATCGTGTCTCTTGGAATAAGTGTATCCGCACCTTCGCCCCGGAAAGGTTTCCAATGCCTGGCTCTAAGGGTAATTAAATTAATTAAGAACCTGCTCACATGAGGTCTCGTCGACATTTGATAGCGGTCGGATGTCATCCCATTTCCAGCTGACTTTGCCCAGCCAGCTCCTTCGAAGCATTGTGTGGCCATCGCCAGTGACACTCCAGTGTGGCAGTTCATGCACCGTGCCCTCGTCGGTGAACTTGAACATGGCGCTGCCAAGGACAGTGATTACCTCTTTGCTGTACATAATCGGTTTCTTGTGGATGGGGCTCAGGGCTTGTCTGAGTGCGTTGTTGCACCGCAGTTTCTCAAACATCTTTTAATTCTTGAAGAAATTGGATAGCGCCGGTGTGCAGTTCCATGGCTACGGGTAAGCCATTCAATTTTACATTCATGAATATGGGTGGAAAATCCGTCGAAAAATTGTGCACCCCGTGTCCTTCAGCATATGCCTCCTCTCTCTGAGGCACGAAATTAATTCGGACCACCATGGACCGATGTTCCTCTGCCATGTATTGGTTAGCAGGTTTTGCAGAGCTTGCAGGTCATGTGCAAGCTCGTTCGATGTGCCCCATTGTTCCACAGCAGTTGCAAAAATAACCTTTGGAGCGGCATGAATAGGCTGAAAGAAGCCTCCAGAACTCCAACAAGGTGTGACAAGCCTTTCATCCTTTGCTGCGGACTCTGAGTCAGCTGGGACACCTTAAGCCTGCTGGCAGTTACAGACTCGTGGTTTCTGCCCTGTACATTGCTGGTCGCAATCACAGTTCCAGTTAATTTATGATCATTGCTCGCACTTGTGTGCTGCGAGATTTGTTCGGTGTTATCACTGTGTTTAAATAAACGCCTGTACTATCGCAATGGCCTTATTCAGGGTCGGTGTCGCTACCGTAAAATGTTTACGGAGGATGGATTCGTGGCCAGTGCCCAGTACACAAATGTCTCGGAGTATTTGCTCCAGGTATGCATCAAACTCACATTGTCCTGCAAGTCGCCTTAGCTCGTTGACAAAGCTCGCCACTTCCTAACTTTCAGATTGCTGGCAAGTGGACAATCGTTACTTTGCCATCAGCACGCTCTCACTCCAGTTAAGATGCTCGCGAAGCAGTGTGCAGAGCTCCTCATACGACTTATCTGTGGGTTTCACCGGAGCCAAAATATTATTCATGAGGCTGTCGGTCAGTGCCCCGCAGACCGAGAGGAGGACCGCTCTCCTTTCGGCAGGGCTTACTTCTCCATCCAGCTCGCTGGCTACAATGTACTGGTCTTGCCGTTTGACATAGGTTTCCCAGTCCTCAACCTCCGAGAACTGCAGCAGGATGCCCACAGTTTGCTGCATCTTTGCGTTGAATTTGTATACTCATCGCCAGTTATTGTGTTACTAACACAGATGAGATTGATCATAGGGAGGTTAAAGTAGCAGTGACCTCAGTCTTTATAAAGACACTCCAGAGTGAGGAACAGGCCTGAGGTGCCGGCTTATATACAGTGCTCCCAAGGGATGCTGGGAGCCCTTGGGGCTTTACGGGTTGCACCACTTCTGGCAGAACAGTGGGAGTGCATTTTTTACAGATGCGCAACAGAAGTTATACATCTGGAATGTATATTTGCTTTGCTGTGAAACAATATCCAGTCCCTTGCTCTAGCACCTATCTCACTGTATTCCCAGTCTCATGTACAGGTTACCCGCAATGAATATTTTGAAGCAGAATACCAACGCGCAGTTTCTCAAATGGCTTGTGGTTTCAGAGTTAACTTGCAGAGCACAGACAAATTATTAAATTATGGACTCTCCATCAGTTAGCATTTCTTTAATTGTGCAAATGAAGATCATCGGCCAATTCATGATGTATTCCCGTGAAAGCAGGATAATATTTAACGATTATAAATTTTCTACATTTCGAAAGACACAGGATGGACAGCACAGAATTTTTAAAGGAGGATCGCGTTTGACAAACTTGATTGAATTTTTGGAACAGGTGATCTGGAGGTTCGATGAAGCAGTGTGTATGATGTTGTTTGTCTGGATTTCAGCAAATGCTTTCGCTAAGGTCCCACATAACAGACTGGTCATGAAAGTAAACGCCCATTGGGTGCAGGGCAAAATAGCAAACTTGATCCAAAATAAGCTCAGAGGAAGGAATCAAATGGTAATAAATGTTGGGTGTTTTCGTGGTTGGAAGGAATTTTCCAGTGGGTTTCCGCAGAGCTCAGTGCTAGGTCCCTGGCTTTTTATGGTATTCATCAATGACCTAAACTTGAAAATAGGGGTTATGATTAAGAATGTTTCAGGTGATACTAAAATAGGCGAGAGGTTGCTAATGACGAAGAAAGCTAGGGACTGCAGCAAGGTATCAATCAACTGGTCAGCTGCGCAGAACAGTGGCAAATGCAATTTAATCCAGAGACGTTTGAAATCGTGCATTTGGGGTGGGCTAATAAGAAGAGGCAATACATGTTAAATGGTCGGACAATGAGCAGAGTCGATGAAAAAAGGGACGTGGGAGTGCCTGTCCAAAAGATCCCTGAAGGTAGCTGGCCAGGTAGCTAATGTGGTGAAGAAGGCATACGGAATAGTTGCTTTTATTGCCACAGGCATGGGAGAGAGGAGCAAGTGGATTATGCTTAAACTGTAGAAAACTCTGGTTAGGCCACAGTTTGAGTACAGCGTGCAGTTCTGCTCTCCACATTAAATGAAGGACGTGATTGTGCTGGCGACGTTACAGAGGAGATTTAAGAGGATGTTGCCAGGAGTGGAGAAGGTTATCAATGAGAACAGATTGGATAGGCTGTGTTTGTTTTCCTTGGAAGAAAGGACGCTAAGGCGACACAGCATTGAGGTGTAGAAAATTAGGTTGGTCCTGAAAATAGTTAAACAAAAGGGCCTATTTCCCATAGCGAAGTGCTCAACAAGCCGAAGGCGTAGATTAAAAGTAATTAGTGTAAGGGTTAAAGGCGATTTGAAGGGAACATTGTTCATCCAGATATTTGTGGGGGCCTGGAACTCACTGTCTGAAAATGTCTGTTCTGGTGTTTTGGCTGTGCCCTCCCTGTGCTGGCGTGCTGGGTGAGCCTGGCCTTGCTGGGCTGTTGGGCGTCATTGGGTTTAATTTCCTAGTCCGGGGCGGTGTCATTCATCCTTTGGGTGTGTCTTGTGGTCTCTGAAAAGGTGATACCTGCTGGAGGTTGTTCAGGGCAGTCTGTGAACCGCAACCTCGTTTGTTCCACCTGCTTTCTGCAAATTTATCAAATATCAAGTTTGACTAAAAACACCCTACTCCCTTCTTTCGTTATCACCGTGTCTGCGTTTCACATGGGACTATGTCCATAGTTTAGCACAAACACAGGGTCGTTCTGATCCACTTCCCGTGACGCGACCATCATTTACATTTTGTTGCTACCAGCTGCTCTCTACCTGATCATGAAGATTGGGGTAATTAACGTGATTCTGGTTTTAAGTGACCTTTTCAAGAGTTGCTCAGCCGGGGGCACGCCTGGGAGCAAGAGAGATCTCGTGCGCTTGCTGAGCAGTACTCGGGACAGGCGGGTTTGGAGTGAGCCTTCTGTGATTTGTTTAAGGCACTGTTTGATTGTTTGTACTGCCAACGCTGGCAGCCCATTGGCTTCTGGTGTAAAAGGGGCCGAGGTAACATGTTTGATCCCATTGAGGGTCATGAATGCTTTAAATTCCGCACTGGTTAAACATGGACCATTGTCACTGACCAGTACATTAGGCAGGCCATGGGAGGCAAACATGGCCATCAGACTTTCAATGGTGGCGGTACCTGTGCTTCCCGACCTTATTTCATGTTAAATCGATTTTGAAAAAGCATCCACTACCAACAGGAACATTTTACCAAGAAACGGGTCCGTATATTCGCCATGGTTCTTCGACCATGGTCTGAAGATGGCCAGGACCACAAACATAGTGGTGCCCCTTTGTGCGCGTTGCTCAACTGAGCACACACGCTGCATTGCTGTAAACAAGACTCTCAGTCAGAGTCGATACCGTGTCACCACACGTGGGATATGGCTATCACTTTCATCATTAATATACCCGGCTGTGTGTTTTGGAGATCGGATATGAATATGTCCCTGCCCTTGTTGGATAGCACTACACAGTTACTCTACAACAGGCAGTCTGCCTGAATCGACAGCTGGTCCTTTCCCCGTTGGAACGGCTAGATTCACTCTTGCATTTCAACGGGGATGCTGGCCCAGCTCCCATGCAGTACACAGTTTTTTCAAGGGTCAGCAAAGTATCTTGGCTGATACAAATCTTAATCTGGTAGGCCGTGACAGGTGAGTTATCATTTACAAACACTTGCATGACCATCAAAAAGTCTGCGGGCTGCGCCACCATCAACAAGTTTGCAGGCTGCGCCATTTTCACCTCCGTAATGGGCAATGGTAGCCGACGGGGATGATCTGCACAGTTCTCGGTGCCTGGCCAGTGGCGGATGGTATAGTTATACGATGATAGCGCGAGTGCCCACCTTTGTATGCAGGCTAAGGCATGAGTATTTATCCCCTTGTTTTTAGCGAACAGGGCTTGTGATCGCTTGTCATCTCAGATTTAAGGCCGAACAGGTACTGATGCATTTTCTTTACCTTGAACACACAAACTAATGCCGCTTTGTCAATCATGCTGTCGGCCATCTCAGCCCTGCACAAGCTCCTGGAGGCATAGGCGACAGGTTGCAACTTCCGTCCAACGTTAACTTGGTGCAATACACACCCGACCCCATATGACGATGCATTACATGCTAGCACAAGTCTTTTACACGGGTTATATAATACATGCAGCTTTATGGAGCAAAACATGTTTCTGTTTTTTTTTCCCCATACCCAGTTCGCACCTTTTCGCAATAACATATGTAGAGGTTCTGAGAGATTGCTTACCCCAGCACGAAGGTACCAAAATAACTAGGGAGTCCCAGGAACAACCGCAGCTCTGTGACGTTCTGTGGGCTGCGCGATTTCCTGATAGCATGTGTCTTGGCGTCTGTGGGCCGAATGGCGTCCGGACCGATCTTTCCCCCAATAAACTCCACTTCTGTGGCTATGAAGACGCATTTCGACCTCATCAGCCGCAGCACTATGCGATCCAGTCGCTGAACGAACTGCTCCAGATTTTCTATATGCTCAACGGTGTCCCGACCCGTGACCAAAATATCATCCTGAAAGTCCAAAGTGCGTGGTACCGACTTGAGTAGGCTCTCCATGTTTCTCTGGAAGATCGCTGCAGCCGACCGAATTACAAGCGAGCATCTGTTGTAGATGAACAGTCCTTTGTGCGTGTTGAAGCAGGTGAGCCCGTTCGAAGAATCCTCCAGCTTCTGCATCATTTCAGCCGAAGTCAGGTCGAGCTTGGTGAATGAGTTGCCTCCTGCCAGTGTCAAAAATAGGTCGTCTGCCTTAGGTTAAGGGTATTGTTTCTGCAGCGAAAACGATTAATAGTTACTTTATAATCGCCGCTGATCCTGACTGTGCCATCACTTTTGAGTACTGCAAAAATCGGGCTGGCCATATCGCTGAGTTCCACTGGAGAGATGATGCACTCGCATTGCAGCCTGTCCAGCTCGACTTCTATTCTCTCCCTCATCTTGCGAGGTATCTCTCGCACGATGTGGTGAATGGGTCGTGCCTCTGGGACCAAGTGGATCCGCACCCTCTCCCCTGAAAAGTTTCCAATGCCTGGTTTAAAAAGGGTAGGAAATTTGTTAAGAATCTGGGTACATGCGGCCTCATCGACATGTGATAGCTCTCGGATGTCATACCAGTTCCAGCAGATTTTGCCCAGCCAGCTGCTTCCATGCAGTGCGGTGCCATCGCACGGGAAAATCCAGAACGGCAGTTCATGCACCGTGCACTTGGACGTGACTTTACCACAGGGCGCCCAGGACAATGATGAGCTCTTTGGTGTAATTTCTCAGTTTCGTGTGAATGGAGCTCAGGGATGTTCTGAGTGACTTCTTGCAACTCAGTCTCTCAAACATAGGTTTATTCATGATGGATTGTCTTGTGCCATTGTCCAGTTCCATGGCGACCGGTAAGCCAACCAATTTTATATTTTTCATGATAGGTCGCCATTTCGTCGGAAATGTGTGCACCCAGAGTACGTCATCACCTGCCTGCTCTCTCTAAGGCTCGAAATTTGTTTGTTCCACTGTGGACCAATCCACCTCTGCCACTTGGTGGGAATACAGGATTTGCAGAGCTTGCAGCTCGTCTGCAAGCTCGTCGAAGGTGCCCCAACTGTTCCAAAGCTCTTGCAAACATACCCTTTGAAGCGGCATGAATATGCTGAGTGGAAGCCTCCACAATGCCAACAAGTTGTTAATTGCCTTGCATTCATCCTTGGTTGTGGAGCTCGATTCATCTGGTTCATCTGAGGCCTGCTGACAGTTGCAGACTCGTCGTTTCTGCCCTTTATATTTCTGCTCGCAAACAGTTATGTTGTGAACATTGCTCGCACTTTTGTGCTGAGTCATTTGTTTTGGGGTTTTGATTGGTGGACATAATCGCAAATGCCTTACTGAGGGTCAGTGACACTAGTGTAAAAGGTTTTGGAGGATGGTCTCGTGACCAATGCCCAGTACAAAATCATCACTGAGCATCTGCTCCACGTAGCCATCAAAGTCACATTGTCCTGCAATCGCCTTAGTTCGGCGACGTAGCTCGCCACTTCCTGACATTCAGATTGCTGCACGTGTAAAACCGATACATCGCCATTACAGGCTCTCCTTCGGGTTAAGATGCTCCCTAACTATTGTACACCGCTCCTCATACGACTTATCAGTGAGTTTCACTCGAGCCAGAAAATTCTTCATGAGGCTTCAGGTCGCTGTCCCGCAGACCGTGAGGAGAACTGATCTCCTTTTTGGAGCGCTTTCTTCTCCATCCAGCTCGTTGGCTACAACGTTCTGGTACAGCCGTTCGACATAGGCTTCCAAGTCCTCACCCTCCGAGAACTTTTCAAGGATTCCCACAGTTTTCTGCATCTTTGGGTTGGATTTGTTATTATCTTCCTAACACAGATGAGACTGCACACAGGGAGGTTAAAGTAACAGTGACCTCACTCTTTATTAAGACACTCCAGAGTGAGGAACAGGCCTCAGGGGCCGGCTTATATACAGTGTTCCCAAGGGATGCTGGGAGCGGAAAATAGGTGTGCAAGCTTTATAGATACACAAAAGAATGCCTTCTGTAACTCTAAATACTCCACATCCACTGGTGCCCCCTGATCCAACCTGTTCGTGGCATCCTCAAAGAACTCCAGCATTGAGTCTTTGTCACTCTCAGTCTGTCTGTCTCCGTCTCATTCTGTCTTTCGCTCTTTGTCTATCTCTCTCTCTCACTTTGTCTCTATCGCGCTGTCTGTCTCTCGCTACTTGCCTGCCTCTGTCTCTCAATTAGTTCGTCTCTTTCTCACGGTGTCAAAGAAGTCCAGCATTGAGGCTTTGTCATTCTCAGTTTATCTGTCTCCTTCTCAGTCTGTCTGTCGGTCTTTGTCTATTTTTCTCTCTCATTTTGTCACCATCTCGTGATCTGCCTCTCGGTGCTTCTTGGTTTGTCTCTGTCGCTCAATTAGTTAGTCTCTTTCTCACGGTGTCCAGTTCTGGTTGCAGCTTGATTACTGTACTGACAGATTCCATTACCGTCGTTTCCTCGTTAGTATAATGCTGAGTATCCCCGTCACGCGAGAGAGCAGGGTTCAATTCCCCGACGTGGAATCAGCATTTTAATGATATCAGATTTTACTTCTGTTTCTTGGTGCAGCTTGATAAAAAAATTATCTGGATGAATACAGAAAAGTAACAATACGGCAAGAGGAGATTGTCTCTTCCAATGGTTTAGGGAAGATGTGTCCTTCTGCTGCAGAGAGAGGGATGATTGAGTCTTGCCTGCGCAATATTTATCGAGACAGAGATCCAGTAGGCGTGGCCGAGTGGTTAAGTTGATAGACTAAAAATCCACTGGGGTTTCCCTGCGCAGATTCAAATCCTGCTGACTGCAATTAAGATAAGAAATTGGATTAGAACTGGACTATTTAAACACTTGAACCTGCTCTGCTGTTCATTAAGATTATTGGCTCAGCTCCGCTCATCATTATTCTTTTGCTCACTAATCGCTCAAAGATCTGTCCATCTTTGCCTTCAATATATTCAATGAAGAGTCTCGACAGATCTCTGGGGCAGGGAATATCATAGAATGACAACACTCTGAGAGCAGAAATTGCTCCTCATCTCCGTTTTAAATGGGCGACCCCGTATTGCAAGACGATCTCCCATAGTTTTGGTTAACTCAATGTTGAACTAAATTCTCTGCATCCAGTTTGTCGTTTCCAATCATTTTCTTTTAATTTACAATCAGATATCCTCTCAATCTTCTGAACTCCTTTGTCGGTTGGCAGAAACCACTCAAACAAGCAAAAGGCAAAAAGTGCCACATAACAACAAAATTTCAAAGGTGCAAAGTGTATTCGAAAATCAGTCCTGAAGGCTCTGTGCCTCACTGCGAGGAGTATTCGGAATAAAGTAGAAGAATTAACTGCGCAGATAGCAGATAACGATTGGCATCACGGAAACATGGCTCCAGGTTAGCCAAGGCTGGGAAATCAACATCCAGGGGTACTCAACATTTAGGAAGGATAGACATAAAAGAAAGGGGGCGGTGTGCCGTTGCTGTTTTAAGAGGAAATTAAAGCAATTGTAAGGAAGGACAACAGCGTGGATGATGTGGAACTAGTGTGGGTGGAGCTACGGAATACCAAAGGGCAAAAAACGCTCGTGGAGTTGTGTGCAGACCAACAACCAGTTGCAGTGAGTTTGGGGACAGCATCAAATAAGAAATAAGGGACGCGTGCAATAATGTTACAGCAAAAGCTTCTACTGATATCTGAAGAGATAAAGATTAGCGAAGACTGATGTAGGTCCTTTGCAGTCGGATTCAGGTGAAGTTTAATGGAGAACAAAGAAATGGCAGACAAATTGAACAAATACTTTCGTTCTGCTTTCATGAAGGAAGACACAGATAGACTTCTGGAAGAACTAGGGGACCGAGTGTCTCGTGAGAAGGCCGAACTGAAGGCTATCCTGATTATGCGGAAAATTGTGTTCGGGAAATTGATGGGATTGAAGGCCGGTAAATTGTCGGGGCCTGATAGTCTGCCTCCCAGAATACATAATGATGTGGCCCTAGAAATAGTGGATGCATTGGTGATCATTTTTCAACAGTCTATAGACTCTGGTTCAGTTCTTATGGACTGGAGCGCAGCTAATGTAACGACACTTTTTAAAACGCGAGGGAGAGGGAAATCTGGTAAATATAGACAGGTTATCCAGACATCAGTAGTGGGGAAAATGTTGGAATCAATTATTAAGGATGAAATAGTAGCACATTTCGAAAGCAGTGACAGAATTGGTGCAAGTCAGTATCGATTTATGAAAGGGACATCTCCCTCGACAAATCTTCTGGAATTCTTTGAAGATGTAACGAGGAGAATGGCCAAGGGAGAACCAGTGGATGTGGTGTATTTTGACATATAATGGCTTTTGAGAAGGTCTAACACAAGAAATTGTTGAGCAAAATCAAAGCACGTGATATTGCGGCGAATGTACTGACGTGGAAAGAGATGTAGTTGGCAGATAGGAAGCAGAGAGTTGGGATAAACGGGTCTTTTTCATAATAGCAGGCAGTGACTAGTGGAGTGCCAAAGGGCTCAATGCTTGGACCCCAACTCGATACGATACACATTACTGATTTAAATGAAGGAATTGAGTGTAATATCTCCAAGTTTGCCGACGGCACTTAGCTGGCTGACGTTGTGAGCTATGAGGAGGAAGTGAAGAGGCGGCAGGGTGATTGGATAGGTTAGGTGAGTGGGCAAATGCATGCAGATGCAATACAACGTGGATAAATGTGAGGTTATCCACTTTGGTGGTAAAACAGACAGACAGACTATTATCTGAATGGTGAGATATTAGGAATAGGGGAGGTGCAACGAAATCTGGGTGTCATGGTACATCTGCCATTGAAGGTTGGCATGCAGGTACAGCAGGCGGTTATGAAAGCAAATGGCATGTTGGCCGTCATAGCGAGGGGATTCGAGTACAGGGGCAGGGAGGTGTTTCTACAGTTGCACTGGCCCTTGTTGAGGCCACACCTGGAGTATTGTGTGCAGTTTTGGTCTCCTTACTTGAGGAAGGACATTCTTGCAATTGAGAGAGTGCTGCAAAGGTTCACCAGACTAATTCCTGGATGGCGCGACTGAAATATCAAAAAAGACTGGATCAACTGGCTTGTATTCACTGGAGTTCAGGAGAATGAAAGGGGTCTCATAGAAACGTTTAAAATTGGGACGGTTTCAGACAGGTTAGATGTGGGAAGAATGTTTCCAATGTTGGGGATTTCCTGAACCAGGGGTCACAGTATAAGGACAAGGGGTTAGCCATTTATGACGAAGATAAGGAGAAACTTCTTCACCCAGAGAGTGGTGAACCTGTGGAATTCTCTCCCATCGAAAGTTGTTGTGGTCAATTCACTAAATATATAAAAAAAGGAGTTAGATATAGTTCCAACTACTTGGGGGATCAAGGGGCAATGCCAGCAAGTAGCAATTGGGTACTGAAGTTGCATGTTCAGCCATGAACTCATTGGATGGTGTTGCAGGCTCAACGGCCGAATGGCCTACTCCTGCAATTATTTTCTATTTTTCTCTGTTTCTATGTTCTCATCGAAATTCTGAAACCCTACAAAGGCAGGGATTAAAATCAATCCCAAGAAAGCCCAGATGCGACAATATTTGGGACATGAGATATCAAAAGGGACTGGAACAATGTCTCGAGATTGGAAAGAAGCTATAAGAATCAAGTCATGACCAAAGACGCTCCGAGTGGTATGGAAAGTGCTGGGACTTCTTATGTACTGCAGATGCGTAATAGACAATTTCGCAGCCATAGTTGATCCAATGCAGAAACTGGTGAAAGGGGGAAACACTCCCTACAAAGTGTAGCGTGGGGCCCGGAGCAGGAAACAGCATATGGTAATCTGAAAGTAGCCTTAATATCTGTGCCTGGCCTGGGTCTCCCGAACATTGACATATCTTTCCACAGTTACGGCGAGATCAGGAAGGATTCTACAGGGCGCCGATCACTCAGATGTATGGGGACCAGATGTGTCCTCAAGCCTATTGCTCAACCCAAAAGCCACTCGTGCCAGTCAGTTTGTTCCAGTGTGTGGCGGCTCTGGATTTCACAAGGTAGGCAGAGAAAATCTGTGAACCGGTAGTGATAATCGGGGAAATTGTACAGCACACTAAACAAACGCTGGGAGAAATGCTCAACACCGGAAAACTGAGATCCTAACCCGAAGCCTAACCCTAACCCAATGTCCGCAGGTTAAATGGGAGACCATTAAAATAGTACGAGACACAGGGGAGGACCCTGCAGAGGGTAAACTGGCCACAAATGAACCCCATGAGTGACACACCCGAGATTGGGAGGACTCACACCGTAATATATGTGAGATCACACTCGGGGACCCCGATTTAATCCTTCATGTGGGCGGGTGCCGCAATTATTTTCCAAATGTCCCCACATACAGGTTGGGTGGTGACCAATGCAGCGCTTCACCGTGTCCTAATTCGGAGACTGGACGGAGGACTTTCTGCACAAGTGGCAGAACTCACTGCCCTGACAAAATCCCTCCAGTTAGCTGAAGGCATGCGGGTAAATATCTGCACAGTCAGCCGATATGCTTTTGGAGTACTCCATGACTACTTGACCCCTGGGGAAGGCGAGGATTTGTCATCTCCGTCGGGGAGGCCATCAAATATGAAGGCCGAATAAGGCTGCTTTTAGGCGCGGCGAGTAAACCCGCCGTGGCAGCGGTAATAAAGGTCAAAGGCCATCAGAAAGTGATAGATTATGTCCAGAGAGGTAATGATTATGTGGTAAGGCAACGCAGGAGGCAACAGTTTCATCTGAAGTGAGGGAGAATCAGTAACGAGTATCATCACTAAAGAAGATATTGATATTGCAAAATTACTTGCAGATGTAAGTCATGTAGAAAAGACAAATCGGAAAGAAAAGGAGGGGCACCAGATCCAGACTCCGTGTGGATAATGGAGGGTAAGGTGACAGACCCCACTTGTATCAGGAAGATGCTCATGGAACTGCACCACGGCATTAACCATGCCGGGCGAAATGTCATGATCAATAGTGTCTCCACGGATTGGTGGTGGCCAGGCATAGGACGAGACATTGATAAATAATGCCAGCATTGTATTTCCTGTGCCCGACATAATCCGTGAAAAACCATTAAAATTAGAATGGCCCATCAAACACGGTCGCGAGGGTCATTGGGAGAAAGTACAAATTGATTTCACGGGACCACTGCCAATCTGTACAGGAAAGAAATACTGTCTCGTAATAATGTATTTGTTTACACGGTGGGTGGCAGCTTCCCCCACCCGAAACTGTGCGGCAACCAAAACAGCTCGTGTCGTAGCCGAGGAAGTGATTCCCCGCTGTGGCATTTACAAAGAAATCGACTCCGATCAGGGAACCCATTTCATAGGACAGATGGAAAACTTACTTTGCACCATATTGGGTAATGAAGAATAATTTCACATCCCCTACTACGCTCAGAGTTCGGGGGTGGGAGAACGTATGAATTGGAGAATAAAGACAATCTTGTTAAAAGCAATCCAAGAAATGGACAGGCTTAGGCTTATCTTCTCCCTGCTATCCTGATGAGCCAAAGGCCAACACCTAAACAGACAACAGGAGTAATTCCATGTGAACTCATGCCTGGTCGGGCAATTGCGACTGCCCGATGTTACAGTTACAGGAGAGTCAGATGTGGGCCAATTGCGGGATCGGATTAGGAGATATGTAATGGTGTTAAGTAAGGAACTTAAGGATATGGGGCAGGAAGTAAGAGAACGGCAGGCAGGCCGGCATGAATACGAAGAGATCGAGTCCCCGGTAGATCTTCCCCAAGTGGTGTAGACAGTAATGGTTAAGGGGCTATTGGGACAAACTGGGTTCGTACCGCAGTGGTAAGGAGCAGACGAGATATTAATCAGTGGTGATGCATGTGGATATGAATGGAGTAGGATGGTCGAAACATTGGTCCCAGTTGAAAAGATCCACTGATATGTAGCGAATAGCATAAGGGCCTCCCGCCCTTTTACAGGCCGGCCTGGCTTATGCTGATACTGTCATGGATGATCCGGACAACGGATCAACACCACGAGGAAGACCCATGGATCCCGAATTCAGGCGAATAATTGTGGGGGTTGGAATCCACATAGCGGTGATATTTCGTTTAGACTGAGGTCTGGTGGAAATTAGTCTGACACCGACTTCACCATCCGAAAATGCTCGTGGGTGCAACCGAAATTCTTAGGAATCACTGTGATAGCACACAGAACGGCATGTATATTTTATAAACTTGTTAGTGTCTTTATATGGACGCTCCTTATCGATCGCAACGATTATCGCAAATCATTATTATGACCATAAAGAGTTTAAGGAATCATGCAAAAAAAATGGAAGAATACTATGATACAGATTCACAAGTTATAATTCATAAGTCTAATGTAATTACGGTATGCGTCATGGCAGAACGAACATTTCGACACAGATATTACAATTGCATTTAAAAAGACAGGTCATGTCCCTCGCCAATAATACGTGTGAGAAGGGCAGACGAGTGACCATGAACGACGGCACCGCCCGCCTCGTCAACACCACCGAAACCGTTAGAATGTTCCACACATAACACGGGACCATCATGTAGGATAGTCCTTTAACAGAGGGAATCCAATTGTAAGAAACTATATACCATGACATATTAGCTGTAATAGTAATCCTGACGGACATAGGGCTAACAGAAAAAATGTGACCTTGAGGTCCGGGCATTTCACACTCGAATGCTCAGCATAGTGCTGAAAGAATCCCGGGACGCCTCAGGAGCATCCAGATACCGGAGCCCTCTGAAAGCAGTTCAGACCTACAGACAGAAACGTGGTCTGATCAATTAAGTCTTAACAAGTGTCAATACGGGAACCTGATTTATAAATGCCCTTGGGATACATGCGAGACAGTGACAATTGGAAAGTCTTAAAGGCACAGTCAGGAAGTTGCTGCAGGGGCAGAGAGATGCCGTCAAAGAGCCTGTGCGTGCAAGCGATGGGACAGCAGGGAGGTTAATCAAAGGGATTACAGTCCTGCAGGGCCATGCTGCCACCATTAATCGCTGGATTGACTGACAATTCACTGCAGAAAAGGCAGAGGTTCAGCGAGACCTCTGCCACGCTTGTGGGGGATGGATGATTGGGTAGGTCAGGGAGAACCTGTACAAAATGCACAAGGATGAACTCCCGGAATGGATTAACAGCACCCAGCTTTTTCACCGAGCACAGCACCCAGGGTCACTGTACGTGTGCATCAAGAAAGGAATGACAAGAGTCTTTCCGTTAACCGGCTGATGCAAAGATTCACTTTCTGCCCTGGTGGGGATAGTCCGAATGACTGTGGTAATGACGAACGGGGAGTTTGGATCACACCCCCAGTTAGAGGTAGAAAACTGGGCCTAACCCCGGGTGCCAACTGCATGCGCTAATAACCAATTGATCAATATGCCATCAAACCGAATAGATCCTGAGAGGGGTCACATTATCAGGGTGCCGCAGCGTATGATGTCTAACAATATGTCCACATTCAGTAGGCTGGGGAAGCGAGGATGGGTGCGGATTGAATTAAACCATCGGGTTTGTCTTAGAAATCAACTCATCAGAACCGAATACACCCACTCAGCTTAACGCGGAAAGGGGGAATACTGTGTGGTAACCAACCAGCCAACTTATGCCAATCGAAATTATCTCTGTAATATCACTAACCCCAACTTTCGCTTCACCCCGATGCTACCAGTAACAATTGGAGGAGCACGAATGAAGTATATCCTTGCTCGAGAAACCATTAGCCTGAGACTGAATGATGATATTAAACAAGATTAGCACCCATATGAAAGTGAACTGACTGCACCAATACCCCACCTGCCCGAGGACGTGAGAGAAATAAAGTATCTTCTGCCTGCAAGTATAAATCTATATCACGTGCTCAAACAGTAACAGTGCGAACTGGTTTAGGACATTGGAAAAGACCTTCAAAGTACAACCTAGTACGAGAAGGCATGGAACTGGGGACTGAAATTTAATATCCAGCCATGGATACGTATCATTTCTCACTTATTGGTGGCATTTCAACTGATTTTGGCACTATGCTGGTTGATAATGGCATTTGCAGCTTGTGGAAAGTGTAGAAAGCGGCAGCAAATGAAAGCAATGACACGTATGCAAAAGAAAGATAGACTGTTGTTGCATGTGGGACATTAACACCCCGGGTTAAAAAATAGACATCACAAACCTGGTGGCAGATCACTGCAAAATGCACCGGGAAGTCTGAAGCATTAGATAGCATCGCTCGACTCGTCTCATGGGCTCGGGGGAACCAAAAACCAGAGGGGGAATTGAAGTGGGATTTTTAGAAACCACCAGAGTGGAATAATGTTGCAGTTTGGAAAATGTTTTCAGAAATGGACAAGTAGTAATATTGAGTTTCAGGATCAGCATCAGGGAAAAAAGCATGTCAAGTCGTTTTTGTCTCTCAACAACTCGCAAGGCCAATCAGAAAGCAGTTTATCTGCAAGAGGATGAGGTGGCAAGCTTAACAAAGATAGATATAAAATGCAGACTTGCGGTTAGGCTAGTTGTTGAATAACAGGAAACATGGCTTGTTGTTCCATAGCTGCAAAGTGTAACATTCTTCAGTGTAGTGGAGCAGGTGACTTAGTGAATTGCATTTTTTGGCATTAATTACTGAGAGCTCATCGCCACAAGCCGAGGAGTCATTAACAGGTTGCGTGAACTCAATTCAAACTGCTATTCTCCCTTGGCCAAGGTATAGGTATTCGAAAATAAACATATTTTTATACTTTAGTAGACTTGGGTCACGCAGTTATTTTGAATCCACAACAAGAGACACAGGCGAGGGCAGAAAACAAGATTAACGATGAAGATACCATAAAGGCAAGGGTATACCTAACAGGGAATGATGCACATGCATGGTTTATTTTGCCTTGAAAAGAGAAGGCTGAGGTTGACCGAATAAAGCTCTTAAAATTGTCAAATACTTGGACTGAGCAATTACAGTGAGAGTATTTCCAGTTGTGCTTTAGAACAAAACCAGAGGGCATCAATATATGAAAGTCACCACAAAGTCAAATAAAAATTATTTACGCAGATCGTGATGAAAATGTGGAACTCGTTACCACAGGGAGTGATTGAAGCAAATAGTGTAGATGCATTTAACGGATGGGTTAGATAAGCATTTGAGGGAGAATGGAGTAGAGCATTATGCTGATCAAGTTGCATGAGGAAAGACAGGATCACGACTTTTTAATTCCAGATTTGTTTGATGAACTGAATTAAATTCCCCAGCCGCCATGGTTGTATTTGTACTTATTACTCTGAAATACAAATACAATAACATTACCACTGTGCTGCCATGCACTAAGTTTCATCCCGCAACTGTGCAACTGGGTCAAAGGATGAATGGCCTCCTTCAGCCCCTATGCAACAGGCTTGAGTGGCTGAATGAACTTCTCCTGTTTTTGTGTAACCTGCCTCTATGTGCTGTATATCCTTCTCCTTTTCCTATATAACAGGCTCGGGATTTTGAATGTCCTACTGCTTTTCCAGTGAAACAAACCATATGGGCTCAATGCCCTCCTCTTGTTCCTAAAGAACAGTTTCGAGGGGCTGAATAGTGTTTCCCTATTCCAAAAACTGTCTGGAAGATGCTGAAATACCCGCCTCATGTTCTTATGTCAGATGCCTGAAAACCTGAATGGCTGCCTCCTGTTCCTATTGGACATGTTTGAGGGGATGAGAGCCTGCTCCTGTGTAAATATTCAAGGTCCTGTATGGCTTCTTCCAGTTCATGCGCAATAAGCTCACTTAGGATTACATTGTATTACTTCGCATATACGGCACATGCAGAAGCCATTCGACTCAGCCAGTCGATATGCTGCACTGGAGCCTCCTCTCGTCTTTCCTCATCTAAATCTATCAGCCGAACCCACTATTCCCTTCTTCTGAAAATGCTTGTCTTGCATCTCATTAAAGGCAATGATGCTATTCGTTTCAACCACTCCCTGTAGTAGCGAGTTCCACAATGTCACCCTGCTTTGGGATTATGAGTTTCTTCTCAATTCCCCATCTGATTTATAGGTGACAATCTTATAATGATGGCCTCTGGTTATATTCCTGGCGACAAGTGGAACATTCCGATTGTATACATCATCGACACCTTTCATAATGTTAAATGTCTCGATTAGGCCACCACCGTTCAAGGGAAAATGAGCCAGCCTGTTGATCTTACTCTGATATTGATACGCTGGCTCTTCTGCTATTATCCTTGTAAATCTTCTGTGCATCCTCTGCAATGCAGCTATTCCGTTTTTATAATATGGCGACCAGAACAGTACACAGTCCTCTACGTGTGGTCAAACTGACGTTCGTTACGTTTTAGAATAACGTCGTCACTTTACAATTTTATACGTCAAGAAATAATTCCTATTGGTTGCTTTGCTTTTGCATGTCCTCGCTAACCTGTGTCGTAACTTTTACAGTTTTGTGTAATTGTACTTCGCGTTCCCCTTGTTCCTCTGCGGCAACTAGACTGTGCCACCGCCTCCCCCCCAAATAAGAAGTGACCTCCCCATTCTCCTTCCAAAATGTAATACCGCACATTTATATAGTTAGAAATTAATTTGCTAATTATCTGCGCATTCTGCAAATTATTAATGTCCTTCTTAAATTTGTTGCAGTCGTCCTTAGTATTAACTATCCCACTCCCTAATTTGGTGTCATCCGCAAATTTCCTAATTGTGTTTTTGATTCCTAATTCTAAATCGTTCATATAAATGGTGAACAACAGTGGTCGCAGACTCGATTCTTGGGGAGCACAAATACCCACCTTCTGCCGCTATGAAAAGCTACCTTTTTCGCATACTCGTTGCTTTCTAAATTTTCTTTTATTCATTCATGCATGTGGTCATTGCCAGCAAGGGAACCATTTGTTGCCCATCTCTAACTGCCGTTGTGAAGTGGTGGTGAGCCACCTTTTGCAATTGAGTGGCTCGCGTAGCCATTTCAGAGGACCGTGAAGAGTCAACCAGATTGTTGTGGTTAAAGAGTCACATATAGGCCCAGACTTTTCGGGACTGCAGCTTTCCTTCCCGAATGGATATTAATGAACCAGATGGGTTTGCTTTAAAATTCTCGATTTATTTAATTACATTTAAATACCCCTGCTCTCTAGGTGGGCTGTAATTTCGTCTGTGCATTATTAGTCCAGCGACAAAACCATCATGCTGCAATGATTGTCTTCGGTTTTTATTTAATGTACTCGAGGGGTTGGCAGCTGAATAATGCCTCCTTTTCCGATGCAACAGATTCGACTTGTTAAATGGACTTCTTCTCCTCTTGTACAACAGGCCTATGCAGCCTACGGCTTCCGCCTGGCCTATGACTAAAGCTCGAGTGTTGAATAGACACCTCCTGCCCTTGTGTACAGGTGAAGGGTTTACCATATCTATGCAACTGCTCCGTGCGACCGAATGGATTTCGACTGTTCTTATATAACAGGCATAAACAGCTGATTGCCTTCCTCCTGTCCTTTGTAACCGGTATTAAAGGTTAATGGACCTTCACCATTCCCTGTGGAACAGGCTCGATTGCTTGCTCCTGCATAACATACTCAAGGTGCCAAGAGAACTCACAGAATAAATTAGTTTGGTGGGACTCGATACAACAATCTTTGAATGCTTTATATGCCATTGATTAAAAGTCCAATGCGCTATCA
Source organism: Pristiophorus japonicus (assembly GCF_044704955.1). Classification (NCBI taxonomy): domain Eukaryota; kingdom Metazoa; phylum Chordata; class Chondrichthyes; family Pristiophoridae; genus Pristiophorus; species Pristiophorus japonicus. Next base: position 2,033,740 of record NW_027254374.1, read on the forward strand.
ATTGCGCCACAGAGCTGCCAAATATTGCAGCAATACAAAAGTAACATAGTATTGATGCCGGAAATCTGAACTAAAAAGAGAAAACTCTGCAAGCACTCAGCAGATCAGGAATAATCTGCGGACAGAGAAATAGAGTTAAAATTTCAGGTCAATGAACTTTCATCGCATATGGTCTGTTCAAAAGAAATGTGGTGTCAGAGCAGAAACATTCTGTATTCGTTTAAAAGGGAAGTGCTTTCAGTAGCGAATCAATCTCTGTCTGTTTCAGACAATTGTGTTGTCATAGAGCATAGTAATTTACAGCACGGAAGGAGGCCATATCAACCCATCCTGTCTGTGACGTCCGATTAAGAGCTCGCTAGCCTAATCCCACTTCCCAGTTCTCGGTCTGTAACTTTGTAGGTTACTGTAATTCAAGTGTATATACAAGTAATTTTTAAATGTGCGACGGCTTCTGCCTCGACCATCCTTTCTGGCAATGAATTCCAGATACCCACCAGGATCTGGTGGAAACATTTCCCCTCAAATCCCCTTTACAATCCGACCAATTATGTTCAGTCTGTGCCGCATGTTTTGTTCCAACCCTCCAAAGGAAAATAAATCCTTCCTATGCACTCTATTTGGCCACTCATAACTTTATAAACATCAATACGGTCCCTCCTCAGCCTCCACTTTTCCAAAGAAAACAACCCCAGCCCATCCAATCGATCCACACAACTACCATCTCCAGTCCAGGCAACATTCTCGTAAACCGACACTGTAACTCAGAGTGCAATCAGATCATTCCTGCAATGCAGTATTCAGAAAAGCACGCAGTACTTTAGCTATGGCCTAACTGGTGCTTTGCACAGTTCACGTGTAACTTCCCCGATCTTGTATTCTATGTCTCGACTAATAAAGGCAAGCATACTGTTTTGCTTCTTATTTATGTTATTTCCCTGGCCTGTTAACGTCAAGGATCAGTAGACATGCACTCCAACGTCCTCCTATTTAATGTGTACTCCCTTGCCTTATTAGATCTCCCCAAATGCATTAGCTCATACTGCTCCGGGTTGAAGTCCATGAGTCACTCTTCTTCTCACCTGATCAGTTCATTGATATGTTCCTGCAAGTCTGCCGCTTTCTTCCTCATTATCAACCATACCTTTTTGATCAAGCTTTTCGTCACCTGCACTATTTTCTAATTATGTGGCTCAGTGTCGAATTTGTATTGCATAATACTCCTGTGAAGTGCTTTGTGATATTTCACGACATTAATGGTGCTATATTAATACAAGTGGATGTAGCTGTTTAAAAGGGGTGACGCATAAATTTATGTAGAAATTGCATCACAGAAATAGAACATTTTCCCCAACTGGTTTTTCCGGAGTTAATGCTCCACACTAGCCACATTCACCTCATCCTATAGCATATCCTTCTATTTATTTCTCACTGATGTGTTTAGGTAGCTGCGCCTTTAATGCATCTGTGCTATTCGCATCAATTACTGCTCGTGGTGTCGTCTTCTACATCCTACCCACTCTTTGAAAAGAAACTACTCTTGAATTGCCAACTGAATTTATCGGTGACTATCTTATATTTATGAACTCTATTCTGAAATCCTGCATCGGAGCAAATATCTTCTCCTTATCGACCCTATCAAACCGCGTCGTAATGGTAAAGATACCTACCTTGTCTTTTCCAGGGAAAGCTCCCCAGTCAGTTGAGTCTGTCCCATAAGTAAATCTTGTAAGTTCTGGCCTAATTGCTTCCTTTTGTGCTGTGAGGTTCTATGATTCTACAATTTAATATTTCACATCGACTGAGACATGCAACAGGACAAGCATGCAGGCCAATTGTCTGATATTTAGCACCGAACATTAGACAATTAATTAAACCATATTTTGTAGCTGCGATGACCAAGTGGCTTCGGCGTTAAACTTAAAGTCCAATGGGATTTCGCGGTGCAGATTCGATCCCTGCGCTCAGCGATTCTAGAGCAAACTGATGATTTGATCCCGAGCCTGTTCAAAATTAGTGACTGTTGTAAAGATCACTGTGAAATATAAACAACATAAAAATAATGCCTTTCGAAAAAGCGCCGTGGAAATCATCTTCAGCTGATGAGTTGACAAACACGACTGAAACCTGCATTCTTCTGATAACATCAGGTTTCGCGCCAAAGTCAGAGGCTTTATCCATTAAGTTATGCGACCCTGCAGTTCACAGCAGAATAATAGTCAGAATGAGCGATTACAAACCGGAATTGTATATATTTCAGTTCCATACTTTGAACCGCAAACCAATCAGCGGCATTGAGTCTTTCACTGATTGAATTACGAGAAGTCCCAAAATAAAGGAGAGAATCGAATTGTCCTTTAAATGCTGGAAACATTCCGCAGGTCCATGTGCTCTTGGCAGAACTACGATTTTGCAGCATTGTTTCAAATTATTGCAGTAACTGTGTGAGTTTTATCACTAAATGTTTAAGCTGCTGTAAAATAATAAAGCTAAGATATTCGCAACGCCCTCCCGTCCTCAAAAAATAACAACTAAAGGCATCAAAGTGTTAGAACACGAAGCTTTGTAGTTATCAACGCCACACTTTAACCAACCATGCTAACTCGCCAAGATAACTTGCACTTATATCGGCCGTAAAAGAAAAAGCGAGCATTTCTACAGCTCTTGTCATATCAGGACTTCCCAAAGCGTTACACAGCCAGTTAAATACTTTTAAAGTGTGGCCACTGTTCTAATATAGGAAATGTAAAAGCAGATTTACACTAGCAAGAATGCACGACGTCATAATGACCAGATGTTGATTGAGTGATTTATATTGGCCACAGGACACTGGGGTGAACTCTCCTGCTCTTCTTCGGAATACTGGCCTGTGAAATTATTAGGTCCAGCTCGGAGGGCAGACCGGGCCTGGGTTTAAGATCTCATCCGAAAGACAGCAACTCCGACAGTGCAGTGAACCCTCACTCGTGCCACTCCGAAAGTGAAAAATCGACTTGACCTCCTCCTCACCAACCTGTCTGTCGCAGATGCATTTGTACATGGCAATCTTGGTAGGAGTGAACACAGCACAGTACTTGTGGATACAAAGTCCTGTCTTCACACGGAGGACACTCTGCAACGTGTTCTCTGGCACTACCACCGTGCTAAATGGAATAGATTCAGAACAGATCCAGCAGCTGAAAACTGCTGTCGGACATCAGCACCAGCTGAATTTTATCCCTCACAATATGTAACATTATGGCCCAGCACATCCCTCACTCTCCCAGTATTTTTTAAAGAGGCTGATCCCACAGCCTTCGTTTTTCAAGAGAAAAAAGACGAGTCTGTTCATCCTTTCCTGATATAAATACGCCGTCTGTTATGGTACCATCGTTCTAACTCTGCCCTGCAAACTCTGCAACGCATCTATTTCATTTTATAATCTGGCGACCAGTACTGTTAACAGTACGCCAAGTTTGGTTTAATCAAGATTGAATACAAGTTTAGCATAACTTTGCTTCTTTTCAATTCAATACATCAAGAAATAAATCCTCTTGCTTGGTTTTTTTTTTGGGGTTGATAGCATGTGTTGTAACTTTTAGAGTTTTGTGTATTTGTCATCCGAAATTCTTTGTTCCTCTACGCCCCCCAGACTGGCACCCTCCATTTCTTCCCAATTCTTCCTACCAAATTTTGTTACCTCATATTTATATGGTTTGAAATTCATTTGCCAATTATATGCCCATTCTGGATGATTGTATAGATGTCCTCCTTCAGTTTGTTACAGTCCTCCTCAGAATTGAACATACTCCTGATTTGGTGTCATCTGTAACATTTTGAAATTATGGTTTTTTAATTGCAGATCTAAATCTTTAATAGAAATTGTGAACAAGAGTTATTCCAGCACCGATCTTGTGGAACACCACTACGCAACATCTGCCCCAATGGAAAGCTATTTTTTACCCCTATTCTCTGATTTCTGTCTTGAAGTCAGTTATTTATAAATTCATCTCGTTGTCTCCTGACTCCGCAATCGCTGACCTCGCTTGAGGCATTTTTTTCTTCTGTCTAACAAACTAGAGGTTCTAATGTTTATTTTATAAATTCATGCATATGGGCAACGTAAGTGAGGGCAGCATCTGTTGTTAATCTCTAGTTGCCCTTGTGAAGATCGTGGTGAGCCACCACATGCACCTGAGTAACTCAATGGGCCATTTCCAAGGGCAGTTCAATGTAAACCACGCTGCTGTGGTTCTGGAGTCGCATATAAGCCTGCACTGGTAAGGACAGCAGCTTTCCAACCCTAAAGCAGACTAGTATACCATATGGGTGTGTTACGAAAATGGTCACCATTACTGATACTTTTAAATTTCGAGCTTTGACAATTGAATTTAAATTTCACTGCTTTCGTGTTGGGCGGTGAATTCCTCTCTCTGGATTACTCTTGCATTAACATAAATATCATGCTTTTTTGATTACCCCCCCGCCACCCTGTGTAATGTGCTTGATGAATCCTCCTGTTCCAGTATAACAGTTTCGTGGGTCTGAAATGCCTCGTACTCATTCTATGCAACAGTTTCGAGCGGTTAATGGGCTTCGAATCTTTTTGTACAACAGGCTCAAGGAGCTAGATGACTTCTGCCTCTCCTCTGGCTCAATCCCGAAGATTTACTTTCCTCCCTCTGTCCCTGTGTAACAGTCTCCAGGAGCTAAATGGCTTCCTCCTGTGCATTGCAACTGGCTTGGGGGGGTTAATGGACTCCTGCTGGCCATGTGTTGCAATCTCGATGACCTGCTCCTGCTTCTGTGTAATCGATTCAGGGCGCTAAGAGTACTCAGAGGAAAAGTGGGTGGGATTGGAGCCACTTTTGTAAAAAGAAGTGCTCGGGCAGAAGTTTCCTTCTCTGAATTGTTGATATGCTGCAAAATGCATTTGTGCGGCCAAGTAAACAGGAAAGCCTGACGCAAAATCCGACTTTGGGGAGGATTTAAACTGATATGGCAGGGGGATGGGAACCAATGCAGGGAGACAGAGGGAAACAAAAAGGAGGCAAAAGAAAAAGACAGAAAGGAGATGAGGAAAAGTGGAGGGCAGAGAAACCCAAGGCAAAGAACAAAAAGGGCCACTGTACAGCAAAATTCTAAAAGGACAAAGGGTGTTAAAAGAACAAGCCTGAAGTCTTTGTGTCTTAATGCAAGGAGTATCCACAATAAAGTGGATGAATTAACTGTGCAAATAGATGTTAACAAATATGATGTGATTGGGATTACGGAGACGTGGCTCCAGGATGATCAGGTCTGGGAACTCAACATCCAGGGGTATTCGACATTCAGGAAAGATAGAATAAAAGGAAAAGGAGGTGGGGTAGCATTGCTGGTTAAGGAGCAAATCAAGGCAATAGTTCGGAAGGACATTAGCTTGGATGATATGGAATCTATATGGGTAGAGCTGCAGAATACCGAAGGACAAAAAACTTTAGTGGGAGTTGTGTACAGACCTCCAAACAGTAGTAGTGATGTTGGGGAGGGCATCAAACATGAAATTAGGGGTGCGTGCAATAAAGGTGCAGCAGTTATAATGGATGACTTTAATATGCACATAGATTGGGTTAACCAAACTGGAAGCAATATGGTAGAGGAGGATTTCCTGGAGTGCATAAGGGATGGTTTTCTAGACCAATATGTCGAGGAACCAACTAGGTGGGAGGCCATCTTAGACTGGGTGTTGTGTCATGAGAGAGGATTAATTAGCAATCTCGTTGTGCGAGGCCCCTTGGGAAAGAGTGACCATAATATGGTGGAATTCTGCATTAGGATGGAGAATGAAACAGTTAATTCAGAGACCATGGTCCAGAACTTAAAGAAGGGTAACTTTGAAGGTATGAGGCGTGAATTGGCTAGGATAGATTGGCGAATGATACTGAAGGGGTTGACTGTGGATGGGCAATGGCAGACATTTAGAGACCGCATGGATTAACTACAACAATTGTACATTCCTGTCTGTCGTAAAAATAAAAAAGCGAAGCTGGCTCAACCGTGGCTATCAAGGGAAATCAGGGATAGCATTAAAGCCAAGGAAGTGGCATACAAATTGGCCAGAAATAGCAGAGAACCCGGGGACTGGGAGAAATTTAGAACTCAGCAGAGGAGAACAAAGGGTTTGATTATGGCAGGGAAAATGGAGTACGAGAAGAAGCTTGCAGGGAACATTAAGACGGATTGCAAAAGTTTCTATAGATATGTAAAGAGAAAAAGGTTAGGAAAGACAAACGTAGTTCCCCTGCAGTCAGAATCAGGGGAAGTCATAACGGGGAACAAAGAAATGGCGGACCAATTGAACAAGAGCTTTGTTTCGGTATTCACTGAGGAGGACACAAACAACCTTCCGGATATAAAAGTGGTCGGAGGGTCTAGTAAGGAGGAGGAACTGAGGGAAATCCTTATTTTTCGGGAAATTGTGTTGGGGAAATTGATGGGATTGATGGCCGATAAATCCCCAGGGCCTGATGGACTGCATCCCAGAGTACTTAAGGAGGTGGCCTTGGAAATAGTGGATGCATTGACAGTCATTTTCCAACATTCCATTGACTCTGGATCAGTTCCTATGGAGTGGAGGGTAGCCAATGTAACCCCACTTTTTAAAAAAGGAGGGAGAGAGAAAACAGGGAATTACAGACCGGTCAGCCTGAGATCGGTAGTGGGTAAAACGATGGAATCAATTATTAAGGATGTCATCGCAGTGCATTTGGAAAGAGGTAATATGATAGGTCCAAGTCAGCATGGATTTGTGAAAGGGAAATCATGCTTGACAAATCTTCTGGAATTATTTGAGGATGTTTCCAGTAGAGTGGACAAGGGAGAACCAGTCGATGTGGTATATTTGGACTTTCAGAAGGGTTTCGACAAGGTCCCACACAAGAGATTAATTTGCAAAATTAAAGCACATGGGATTGGGGGTAGAGTGCTGACATGGATTGAGAACTGGTTGTCAGACAGGAAGCAATATTAGGAGTAAATGGGGACTTTTCAGAATGGCAGGCAGTGACTAGTGGGGTACCGCAAAGTTCTGTGCTGGGCCCCAGCTGTTTACACTGTACATTAATGATTTAGACGAGGGGATTAAATGTAGTATCTCCAAATTTGCAGATGACACTAAGTTGGGTGGCAGTGTGAGCTGCAAGGAGGATTCTATGAGGCTGCAGAGCGACTTGGATAGGTTAGGTGAGTGGGCAAATGCATGGCAGATGAAGTATAATGTGGATAAATGTGAGGTTATCCACTTTGGTGGTAAAAACAGAGAGACAGACTATTATCTGAATGGTGACAGATTAGGGAAAGGAGAGGTGCAACGAGACCTGGGTGTCATGGTACATCAGTCATTGAAGGTTGGCATGCAGGTACAGCAGGCGGTTAAGAAAGCAAATGGCATGTTGGCCTTCATAGCGAGGGGATTTGAGTGCAAGGGCAGGGAGGTGTTGCTAAAATTGTACAGGGCCTTGGTGAGGCCACACCTGGAGTATTGTGTACAGTTTTGGTCTCCTAACCTGAGGAAGGACATTCTTGCTGTTGAGGGAGTGCAGCGAAGGTTCACCAGACTGATTCCCGGGATGGCGGGACTGACCTATCAAGAAAAACTGGATCAACTGGGCTTGTATTCACTGGAGTTCAGAAGAATGAGAGGGGACCTCATAGAAACGTTTAAAATTCTGACGGGGTTAGACAGGTTAGATGCAGGAAGAATGTTCCCAATGTTGGGGAAGTCCAGAACCAGGGGACACAGTGCAAGGATAAGGGGGAAGCCATTTAGGACTGAGATGAGGAGGAATGTCTTCACCCAGAGAGTGGTGAACCTGTGGAATTCTCTACCACAGAAAGTTGTTGAGGCCAATTCACTAAATATATTCAAAAAGGAGTTAGATTAAGTCCTTACTACTAGGGGAATCAAGGGGTATGGTGAGAAAGCAGGAATGGGGTACTGAAGTTGCATGTGCAGCATTGAACTCATTGAATGGAGGTGCAGGCTAGAAGGGCCGAATGGCCTACTCCTGCACCTATTTTCTATGTTTCTATGTCTATGTTTCTAACCTTCGAATACCTTGCTAAGCTTCTCACTAGAAGTCCAATGCGCTATCCATTGCGCCACAGAGCCGCCGTGAGCTAAATGAATACAAAAGTAAAATAGTTTTGATGCCGAAACTGTAACTAAAAACAGAAAAATCTGAAAACACTTCAGTAGACCAGGAATAATCTGCGGAGAGAGAAACAATTTTCACGTTTCAGGTCGATGAACTTTCATCGCAACTGGATCATTCTGTGTCTCTTTAAACGGGATGTGCTGTCAGTTCTGGATCATTCTCTGTCTATTTTAAATTATGTGCCGCCAGAGACTCATAGAAATTTACAGCACGGATGGAGACCATTTCAGCCCACCATGTGCACCCCGTCTGAAAAGAGCTATCCAGCCGAATCACACTTTCCAATTCTTGTTCCATCGCCCAGAAGATTACACCGCGTCAAGTGCACATCCATCTAATTTTTAAATGTAGTGATGGCTTCTGCCTCTCCCATGCTTTCAGGCAGTCAGTTCCAGACCCCCACCACCCTCTGTGTGAACACATTACCCCTCAAATCCGCTCTACCCTCCTACCAATTACTTTAAATCTGTACCCCCTGGTTGTTAACCACTTCTAAGGGAAATATATCCTATCGAGCCAACTCATAATTTTATTCACTTCAATAAGGTCCCCTCTCAGCCTCCTCTGTGCCAAAGGCAACAACCACAGCATATGCAATCTTTACTCAGAGCTAAATTATCCATTCCCGGTAACATCAACGAAAATCAACTCCCTACACCCACGAGTGCAATCAGATTGTTCCTGTAATGCGCTGACCAGAACAGCATGTAGTGCTCCAGTTGTGCTACAACTAGTGTTTTATAAAATTCAAGCTTAACTTCCCGCTCTTGTATTTTATAGCTCAGCTGATAAAGGCAAGTATTCCGTGGTGCTTCTTAACCACAATATCTACATGGTCGGCTACCAACAGGGATCGGTGCAATTGCACTCGTAGACCACTTTGCTCCTCTGCACTACTCAGTGACCTACCATTTAATGTATATTCTCTTGCCTTATTAGCACTCCCCAAATTCAATACCTCACACTTTGCAGATTGAATTCCATTCGCCAATTTTCAGCCCGCCTGACAATTCATTGATATCTCCTGCAGTCTGCAGCTTTCTTGATCATTATAAACCATAACTGTTTGACCAAGCTTTTAGTCCACTGCACTAATTTCCACGTATGCGGAACGCAGTCAAATTATTATCCCATAATACTCTTGTGAAGCGCCTTGGGACGTGTTACTACATTAAAGGTGCTGTAGAAATACAATTTGTTGTTGTTGTGTCAAAGGTGTCTTACCTAATGTTATATAGTTTGCGCCGCAGAAATGGACCATTTTTCACAACAAAATTCGCCAGAGTTCATGCTCCACACAAGCCACCTTCTACCCGACTTCACCTCGTCCTCTCAGAGATTCATAGCTATTTATAGAACGGAAGGAGGTCATTTCAGCTCATCGTTTCCGCTCAGTCCATCAAAGAGCTATCCAGTCGATTCACACGTTCCAGCTCTTGGTCCATATGCCTGTAGATTATGGCGTTTCAAGCGCACATCGAAGTACTTTGTAAATTGGTTGATGGCTTCTGCTTCAACCACCCTTTCAGGCAGTGATGTTCAGACCAGCAGCACCATCTGGGTGAAAGCATTTCACCTCATAGCCCCTCCAGCCTCCCACCAATGACTTTAAATCAATGCCTCCTGGTTGTTGATCATACTGATAATGGAATAAATCCGTCCTGCACACTACAAGGTCCACTCATAATTTTATACACCTCAGTAAGGTCCACTCTCAGGCTCCTCTGTTCCAAAGAAAACAAGCCCAGCTTATCCAATCTTTCCTCATAGCTAAATTCTCCAGTCCAGGCAACATTCGCAAAAAAACGACTCTGTCCGCTGACGGGTGCAATCAGATATTTCCTTCAATTCGGTGACCAGAACAATACACAGTACTCTAGTTGTGGCCTAACTAATGTTTTACACAGTTCAAGTACAACGTCCCCGCTGTTGTACTCTGTGGCTCAGCTAATAAAGGCAAGCATTCCGTGTTGCTTCTTAACCACCTTATCTACCTGCCCTGCTACCATCAGGGATCTGTGGACATGCCCTCCAAGTTCCGTTTGCTACTCTGCCCTTTCCAGTCACCTACCATTTAATGTTTTTTCCCTTGCCTTATTAGCCCTCACAAAATGTACTATCTCACACTTCTCCGACTTAAATTCCATTAGCCATTGTCCTGCACACGTGGTCAATTCATTGATGTCTTCCAGCTGTCCACAGATTTCTTTCCCAACATCAACCATACTAGTTTTTGACACCTGCGCTAATTTATACTTATTCATGTCGTTGTCAACTTGTTACTGCATAATACTCCTGTGAAGCCCCTTGGGACATTTCACTACATTAAAGGCGCTATGTGAGCATGTTGTTGTTGATGTTTAAAAGTGATGTTACTTAATGTTGAATAGATTCTGCAACATATAAAGAGAACTTTTTCCCCAACAGGTTTGGCAGACGGCACACATCCGCCCTCCCGCCCTACTTCACTGCCTCCGATCAGCATATTCTTCTAATACTTTTTCACACATATGCTGAAGTGTACCCTCTTAAATGCACCTGTGCTGGTCGCCGCAGCTACTTCTCGTGGTAGCATCTTCCCCATTCTACCCACTCTTTGGTAAATAAGTTACTCTTGAATTTTCTATTAAATTTATCAGTGACTGGCTTATATGTAAGACGACGATTTGTCAACTCGCGTACTATACCAAATATTTTTTCTGTGTCGACCCGACCAAACCATTCATAATGTTAAAGTCCGTATCTGCCTTGTCTTTTCCATTGAAAAGTTCACCAGTTTGTTCAGTCTTTCCGGATAAGTAAAACCTTCCAGGTCTTGCCGAATTGCTCCCTTCTGTGCTGTGAGAATCTACAATACTACGATTTAATTTTCACTTCGACTGGGAGATACAACAGTGCAAGCATATGGTTATATTTTTCTGATATTTCGCACCGAACATTGGACTATTGAACAATGCCATTGTGTAGCTGCGATGGCCGAGTGGTTGAGGCATTGAACTCGAAATTTAAAGGGGTTTCCCCGCGCACATTCAAGCTCTGCTCGCAGCGATTGTCCAGCGAACCTATTTTTTTAATGTTTTCCCTGTGGATATCACTGGACCAGAATGTGATCACCGTTCCATGTACTGCCCTTCAATGACGTGAAACAGTAGTTCGAATTGGAAAAACTGATACATTATCGGCATTAAACAGTGATTAGTTTGGAGGAAACAGTTTACAAACATCAGTGAGGAATATTTATAGAAAGCATCATGAAACAAATAAATTTTAACAAAGATCCCTCAAATGTTTAGGTGGAATTCACCGTCAGCTGATGAGGACGAATGTGATTTGGCTTCGTAAAGTTGAACGAGATTTAATACAACGACGACGATAATGTCTCGAACCTGCGATCTTCTGATAACATCGGGATTTGCAGGGATGTAAAGCACCTTATCAATTAGTCCAAACGCCCTCTGCGGTTTAAACAAAACAAATGGTGATAACGAGCGAACACACGGGAATTGCATTTATTTCAGTTGCTTACTTTTCACAACAAACCAATCGGCGGCAGCGAGCCATTCACGGATTGAAATACGAGATGGCACAATGTTCCTGTGGTTATGGAATTGTTCATTAAATTATGGAATAACTCCGTAGGTCCATGAGCTCTTGGCAGAACTAAGGTTTTGTAGCATTGCTTCAAAGTGTTGCAAGTCCCGTGTGAGTTCCGTTCCTCAATGTGTATACTGCTCTGAAATAATAAAACTAATATACCAGCACCACACCCCCAAAAATAAAATAAATATACAATAAGATGATCGAAACCATGACGTTATCATTATTACCACCACGCTCGAAGGCAACTGAGCTAATCAGCCTTGTTCGCATGGGGCTTTTTCAGATGCTGTAATAGAAACAAACCGAGCATTTCCACCGCGACTTTCTCCTCAGGATTTCACAAAGCGCAACAGAGCAAATGAATGACATTTAAGGAATGGTCACTGTTGTAACGTAGGAAATGCAAAAGCAGATTTGCACCATCAAGAAAGCACAATGTGATAGAGACCAGATTTTGGTTGAGGGATAAATATTGGTCCTAGGACACTGGGTGAACACACCTGCTCTTCTTCCTAATAGCGGCCTTGAGATGCTTTATGTCCAGCTCGGGGGGAAGACCGGGCGTCGGTTTAAAATCTCATCCTCAAGACAGCAACTCTGACAGTGCATAGCTCAGCAAGCTTTGTCTCTCCAACAGCGAAAAACCTACTCGTCCTCCTCCACACCAATCTGTCTGTCGCAGATACAGCTTTCCTTGACAGTTTTGAAAGCAGTGAACTGAGGGATATCCTTATTCGTCAGGAAATTGTGTTGGGGAAATTGATGCTACGAGGCTGCAGAGTGACTTGGATAGGTTAGGTGAGAGGGCAAATACATGGCAGATGAAATATGATGTGGATAAATGCGAGATTATCCACTTTGGTGCTAAAAACAGAGAGACAGACTATTATCTGAATGGTGACAGATTATGAAAAGTGCAGGTCCAACGAGACCTTGGTGTCATGGTACATCAGTCGTCGAAGTTTGGCATGCAGGTACAGCAGGCGGTTAAGGAAGCAAATGGCATGTTGGCCTTCATAGCGAGAGGATTAGAATACAAAAGCAGAGAGATGTTTCTTCAGTTGTACAGGGCCTTGGTGAGGCCACACCTGGAGTATTGTGTACAGTTTCGGTCTCCTAACTTGAAGAAGGACATTCTTGTTATTGAGTGAGTGCAGCAAATGTTCACCAGACTGATTCTCGGGATGGCGGGACTGACATATCAAGAAAGACTGCCTCAACTGGGCTTTTATTCACTGGAGTTGAAAAGATTGAGAGGGAATCTCACAAAAACGTTTAAAATTCTGACGGGTTTAGACAAGTTTAATGCAGGACGAATGTGCATAATGTTGGGGGAGTTCAGAACCAGGGCTCACAGTCTAAGGATAAGGGATACGCAATTTAGGATCGAGAAGGGGAGAAACTTCTTCACCCAGAGAGTGGTGAACCTGTGGAATTCTCTACCACAGGAAGTTGTTGATGCCAATTCACTAAATATATTCACAAATGAGTTAGATGCAGTCCTTACTACTAGCGGGATCAAGGAGTATGGCGAGAAATCAGGAATGTGGTACTGAAGATGCATGTTCAGCCATGAAGTCATTGAATTGCGGTGCAGGCTCGAAGGGCCGAATTGCAACCTCCTGAACCTACTTTCTATGTTTCTATGTTTCTATGAACACTGCATAGTACGTGTGGATAACAAGGCCTTTCTTCATACGGAGGACACGCTGCATCGTGTTGTCTGGCATTACCACTGTGCTAAATGGGATCGATTCTGAACAGATCTAGCAGCTCAAAACTGGTCACCCATGAGGTGCTGTCGGACATTAGCAGCAACAGAATTCCACACAGTCTGCATTCTTACGGCCCAATATATCTCTCACTCCACCTTCAACTTCTGAAAAAAGGACCGACACTTGTTCCTTGAGAATGGTAGAAGAGAATGACAGCAGCAGCACCAGACTTCTTAAGGTGAGGTGCAAACCTCCTGACATTCGAACACAGGACGACATACACACAAATTAGCGGGACCAGCATGTTATAGACACGGCTAAGGGAACCGACAACCGACGGACCAGATCAAAGCTCTGCAATCTTGCCAAACAGAGTCATTCATTTTTTAAGTTAATTTAATTAATTCCTGGGATTTTGGCATCGCTGGCAAGGCCAGCATGTATTGCCCATCCATAATTTTCTTGAGAAAGTGGTGTTGAGCCGCCTTCTTGAGCCAGTACTGTCCATGTGTTGAAGGTTCTGTGAAGGATGGACTTGCAGGATTTGACACACTGATGATGAAGCAACAGTGATATATTTTCAAGTCCGGATGGTGTGGAACCAGGAGGGGAAATTGGAGGCGATGCTGCTCCCGAACTCCTGCTGTCCTTTCGTTCAAGATGTACGAGGTTACGGCATTGAGAGATGCTGTTGAAGAAGCCATGGCAAGTCGCTGCGGTGCAACTTCTAGATGGTACACAATGCAGTCAATGTGCGGCACTGGTGGAGGCAGTGAATATTTTCGGTGGGGGATCGGATGCGAATCAAGCGGGTTGCTTTGTCTTGGAAGCTGTCAACTATCTTCAGTGTCGTTGGAGCTACACACATTCAGGTAAGTAAATGTATTCCAAAACCCTTCAGATTTGTGCCTTATAGATATTGAAAAGTGATCAGGGAGTCGGAGGTGAGAAACTATCAGCAGAATATCCACCCTCTGCCCCGATCCTATATCGGATTATATGGAGTTACATAGGATTACATAGCATACAGAATCATAGAATCTTATAAATTGACAGCACAGACGGAGAGCATTTCGGCCCATCGTGTCTGCAACTGCCAACCAAGAGCTAACTAGCCTAATCGCAATTTACAGCACTTGGGAAGTAGTGCGGTAGGTTCCGGCACTTTAATTGCACATCCATTTATTGTTTAAATGTGTTGAGGACTTTTCCCACATCACCCTCTCTAGCAGTGAGTTCCAGGCCCCTACGACACTCAGGGTGGATAAATTACGCCTCATAACTCGTGCAATCCTCTCCAATTACATTAATACTATGGCCTCTAGTTTGTGTCCTGTCTGCCATGGAATCAGGTGTTCCTATCTAGTCTATCCAGGCTTGTCATCATTTTCTACACCTCAATAAGGTCTCACATCAGCATGCTCTGTTCCAAAGAAAGCACAAGCAGCATCTGCACTCTTTACTTCGCCAAATGCCTGCAGTCCAGGCAACATTCTTGAAAACCTCCACAGCACCCGTTCCAATGCAAACACCTCTTTCCAGAAACGTGCTGACCAGAACTACAAGCAGATATCAGTACTACGGCCTAAACTGTGTTTTGTAATAATTCAAGTATAATGTCTTGCACTTGTAGCCCATGCCTCGACGAATAAAGACAAGTATTCCTCATGCCTTCCGAACAAACTTATGTACCAGGACTGTTCAGTGATATGTGGACCTGCTCTCCAACGTCCCTCTGTTCATTTACACATCTCAGTGGTGTACCATTTAATGGTTATTTCCTTGCCTTGTTGGACCTCCCCAAATGCATTACCTCACACTTATCCGGATTGAATTCCATTTGCTACTGTTCTGCCCACCTTGCCAGTTGTAGTGGATTTTTTTGGCTATGCATGCTATGAACCTAATGTGGACTCCAACATCCGCTGAACCAGAGTCATGAAGATAGGTGAAGCATGACAAGGACGGATGGAGGGGGCACACAGTTGCACGTTTGTTCTTACTGGTATCTGCTTGTTCTTCTGCTGAAAAAAGGGGAACTGAATATTTAAACAACGACCTCAGTGTCTAACGTACCTTATTGCGGAATGTGTCTATTTTTCTGTTGTAACCTTGATGAAACACGCAGTTGTAGTTTGCGATCTTAAATGTGGGGCATTCTTTGCCAGTCGGGGAGGTTCTGGGGTTTTGGGTTGCTGAAGCTGAGAACAGATCTCAGACGTCGCCACGTCGACAAATACATATATTAAACTTGCGTATTTTCCCACTTAAAGCAGACGGTTGTCTCGACTCTTCTTCTTTGACATAGATTTGTACTCCAACATTTTTAGCATCGTCGGCAGGATTTTGTGGCACGGTTGGGACCTGGGGGAGGGGTCACAACAAGAGTGAGTGACTTTTAAATACCACTCACAAATTCGTTGACCTGGAAGTCGATGATCAGATCGGGCACAGATCTGAATCAAGTGAGTTCTGCGGAGCGGGTAAGACAAATTTTAATAATCGGTACTTTACAGTAATACGTTGTAATGTAGGAATTATAAGTTGGTGACAATGTTGTTGCTACAAAGGACCGGTTAGTATTTGTCAGTAATCAGTTCGAAGAACCGAGATCTTGGGTAGGATTAAAGTCGTGTGAAGGGGCCAGTGCGGTGAGACCGCCCATTGCCAGCTCACAGAATGGCGTTGGGGAAATAATTCGACTATGGTGAGGAAGGCACCGTTACGAAATTCTACGCAGGCGACCGGAAGGGCTTAATCGACAAGATGCTTAAGGACGGATGGGGTCACGAGAAGGATCCCACTCGCAGAATACGACAACTATTGACTGTCGCAACCCCCTCGGCGTGCTCAGCCAATGAGGAAACTTCTGTGGGACTACATTGGTTGATGATAACGAGGTGGGGGTGGGGGGGTGGGGTTTTGGGGGGAATGGTTGTGATGGGAATAATCGAAAGTTCACTTCTGTGGAGACAGAAGTACAGACAGTGTCTGTAAATAATTTTAAAATAAGGTGGTAAACAGAGCGCTTTAATAGAAAATGGTCTAGTAAGGGGGAAATAGAATGGTTGAAATGGACTGATGATAAGCTAGAATTAAAAGTATGTACGAGCTCGCAATGGTAAATAGTACAATTATACGCTGGAAATGCTGAGAACGAAGTAAAGATATTGTGTACCGACAAGGTAGGAAGTTGAGTCGATACAAAACGTAGAGAGTCAAGCGACAGAAAGCATTTACCCCAGAATATCCATACCTGCAGTGGGCGAGGGCCCTGGAGAATAGTCCCGTGCGACCCACTCCATAAATATTGCTCCACCAAAAGGAAAGGGACCGCAAACAGTCTGGTATGTAGATCGGAGGGAAGAATGCTGTATGAGAATGTATACCCTGAAGTTCTGTCTATAATAGTAAATATAACCAATTTAGAACTGCAAGAAAAGTGTGACCCGAAAGTAAGGGCGATATAAACACGTTTGCTGCAGGAGATATTGGAAGACTATCGGGATGGCTCAGGGGCATCCAGGTTTCCAGACCCTTTCAAGACAAGCCATACACGGAGGCTTAAACGGGCTTTGGTCAATGATATCCTGACAGGAGTAATCACGGGAAGATCATTTGTTTACGCCCAAGGTATGCAATATCTGGAGGAACAAACAGAGCGGGTCATTGACACAGTCAGGTTTCTGCTACAGAAAGGGATAGGAAACACCGAGGACCTTGCTAGCGAAAGAGATAGGACAGCTGGGAGCTTAGTTAAAGGGATTATTGTCCTGGAGGACTAGCCTGCCACCATTAATCACCTGATTAACCGAGAATTTAATGAAGAAAAGGATGAGTTTCAGCCAGACATCTGCCACTCTTACGGTGGATGGATGAGCGGGCAGGTCAGAAAAGACCTGGACCAAATACACTGGGGCAAAGACCCGGAATGGATCAATAGCAACCATCTGTTCCGCCAGGCAGAGCATCCGGTGCAACTGGACGCATGGACGATGAAAGGAATGACAAGAGTCTTTCCATCGACAGGCAGATGCAACGATTCCCATGCTTCCCTGGTGGGGATGGTCCTCTTGCTTCCAGTAATGGTAAAGGGGGAGAATGGACATTATCGCCAGTTTGAGGTGGAGAAACTGGGTCTAATCCGGGTTGAGAACTAGATGCGATATTACCGATGGATCAATATGCGATCAAACGGAACGGAACCACGAGAGGGGTCTCATTATCAGGTTGCCGCAGGATAGGAAGCCTAACGATATGTCCACATCCAGTTGACTGGGGGAGTAACGACAAGTGCGGATTTAACTGGACGAAGGGATATGTTTTGGAAATAAGCCCATCAGAGTATTAACCAACTCACTCAGCCTCCTGTGGAAAAGGTGAACACTGTGTGGTAACCAACCAATTAACTGGTGACTATGGCATTTATCACTGTAACATCCTGAACCCCAGCTTCTGCTTCACCGCGAGTCTACCAGTAACGATTGGACGAGCGTGAATGAAATATATCCATGTTCGAGAAACTATTACACTGAACTTGATCGATGAAATTAAGCAAGCTTTATACCAATACGACAGTAAGCTGGCTGCCCAATACTTCACCTGCCTGCGGACCTGATGTATATCAAAGACCTCACTCTGGCAAGCAAAAACGATACCACATTATTGAAAAGGAGCTACGTATAGTGGAAAAAAGATATTGCAAAAAGGCCTTCAATATAAACCTTGGTATGAGAAGGCGTGGAACTGGGGAATGAATGTTAATATACACTATTGGATATGAATAATCTCACACAAATTAGTGGCTGTAGAATTAGTTTTGGCATTGAGATACTTGTTTCTCTGTTGGACTTCTTACAAACTCCGTAGGGTAAAGAAGCGAACGCTGATTACTGTATTGGAGGTAAAGACATTATTGATTACAGTAAGCTAATTCAGAAACGTCTGGATCTCAGTTCTCCCCAACCTAGCGGCTGATCACGACAGCAGGTGGGGGGAAAATGAGAAGCAGAATGACAAAGGTGATCAATTGGGCTGGCCAAGGATCAAAAGGAGGGAAATTGTAGGGGGATTCTTTTGGTAATTCCTGCTATGAACCTAATTTGGACTCCAATATCCGCTGACCCTCTGTCATGAAGATAGCGGAAGCAAGACAAGGGACGGATGGAGAGGGAACACAGCTGCTCGTTTGTTCTCACTGATATCGGCTTGTTTTTCTGCGGATAAAGGGCAACTGAATGTTTGAAACAATGACCTCAGGGTCTCATATACGTTGTTGTGAAATGTGTCTATTCTTCCGTTGTAACCTTAATAACAACTGCAGTTTTAGTTTGCGACCTTAAATATGGGGCACTCTGGGCCAGTCGCGGTGTTTCTGGCGTGATGGGTTGCGGTACCTGAGCAAAGATCTCGGATGTTACCACATCTACAAATACGTATATTAAACTTGTGTGTTTTCCCAAAATAAAGCAGACGGGTGACTCGAGTCTTGTTCTTTGAAATAGATTTTTATCCCAACCCCAGTACATTGATATTTGCTCCAACTACTCTCTGTTGTAGCGAGCTCCACGTCCCCACCAATATTTTGGTAAGAAAGTTTATTTGAGTTCCTTTTGGATTTCTATTTGACTGCCTTACATTCATCGCGTCTACTTATGCTGCTCCACATAAGTGGAAACATTCTCTCTGTATCTGTTCTATCGAAACCTTTCATAATTTTAAGGTCCTCAATTCGGTCACCCTTCAACCTTTTTTTTTCAAAGGAAAGGATAACCAGGATAACTTCCATGATTCTCAAAGCTATACCTCTAGAAATAAAGCCACACACATGGTTTGCTTTTCTTGACGTTGTTGACCTGTATGGCAACTTTTACTGATTTGAATAATTGTACTCCGTGTTCGCTTTGTTTATCTACCACACGCAGGATCGCATCCTCAAAATAATAAGAGATCTCCCTCTTCTTCCTAAAATATATAACACCTCACATTAATCTGCGTTGAACTTCGTTTTCCAATTGTAACCGCAATCTGTAATTTTAGTAATGTCCTCTTGCAATTTCTTGCATTCGTCCTCTGTATTCACTAACCAGATCACCGCCCCCTCAATACAAAGTTTAGCCATGCACAAAGTTAGAAATTGTAAATTCAGGTGAGTTTATAATGGGGAATGAAAGAAATGGCAGACCAATTGAATCAATTCCTCAGTTCCATATTCACGAAGGAAGATACAAATAACATTACGAAAGTACCAGGGGACAGTGGGTATAGTGAGAAGGAGGAACTGAAGAATATCCTTATTAAGCACGAAATTGTGTTGGGAAATGGATGGGATTGAAGTCTGATAATTCCCCGAGACCTGATAATCTGCATCCCAGAGTACACAAGGAAGTGGCCCTAGAAATAGTGGATGCATTGGTGATCATTTTCCAACAGTCTATCGACTGTGGATCAGTTCCTGTGGACTGGATGGTCGCAAATATAACACCACATTTTAAAAAACCAGGGAGAGAGAAAACGGCTAATGATAGAACGGTTAGCCTGACATCAGTAGTAGGCAAAATGATGGAATCAATCATTAAGGATGAAATAGCAGCGCATTTGGAAAGCAGTGACAGGATCGGACCAAGTCAGTATGGATTTATTAAAAAGACATCGTTCTTGACGAATCTTCCTGAATTTTCTGAGGATGTAGCAAGCAGAGTTGACAGGGAGAAACAGTAGGTGTGGTGCATTTGGACTTTAAAAAGTCTTTTGACAAGGTAACGCACAAAAGATTGGTGTGCAACATCAAAGCACATGGTATTGGGGGTAAGATACTGACGTGGATAGGGAACTGGTTGGCAGACAGGAAGCAGAGAGTCGTGATAAACGGGTCCTTTTCACAATGGCAGGCAGTGACTAGTGGAGTGAAGAGGGCTCAGTGCCGGAACCCCAGCTCTTTACAATGTACATTCATGATTTAGATTAAGGAATAGAGTGTAATATCTCAATTTTACAGATGACCCTAACTGGCTGGCGGTGTGAGCTATGAGGAGGACGCTAAGAGGGAGCAGGGTGACTTGAACAGGT
Organism: Pristiophorus japonicus; assembly: GCF_044704955.1. Classification (NCBI taxonomy): domain Eukaryota; kingdom Metazoa; phylum Chordata; class Chondrichthyes; family Pristiophoridae; genus Pristiophorus; species Pristiophorus japonicus. The sequence continues at coordinate 2,054,297 of NW_027254374.1, forward strand.
TAGGTAAGTGGGCAAATACATGGCAGATGCAGTATAATGTGTATAAATGTGAAGTTATCCATTTTGGGGGCAAAACAATGAAGGCAGAATATTATCTGAATGGCGGCAAATTAGGAGTAGGGGAGGTGCAACGAGACCTGGATGTCATGGTTCATCAGTCACTAAAAGTGGGCACACATGTACGGGAGGCGATAAAGAAGGCAAGTGGTATGTTGGCCTTCATAGCTAGGGGATTTGAATATAGAAGTAGGGAGGTCTGAATGCAGATGTACAGGTCCTTCGTCAGGCCTCACCTGGAATATTGTGTTCAGTTTTGTTCTTCTAGTCTGAGGAAGGGCGTTTTGCTCTTGAGGGAGTGGAGCGAATGTTGTCCAGACTTATTCCAGAGTTTGCTGGGCTTTCATATGAGGAGAGACTGGATCAACAGGAACTTTATTCACTCGAGTTTAGAAGGATGAGAGGGGATCTCATCGAAACTTAGATGATTGTGACGGGACTGGACAGGATAGATGCAGGAAGAATGTTCCCGATGTTGGAGAAGTCCAGAACCAGGGGACATCGCTTTAGGATAAGGGTTGGCCATTTAGGACTGAGATGAGGAGAAACTCCTTCAATCAGCGAGTTGTGAACCTGTGGAATGCCCTGGTGCAGAGAGTTGTTGATGCCAGTTCACTGCATATATTCAAGAGGGAGTTCGATATGGCCCTTACGGTTAAAGGGATGAAGGGGCATGGAGAGAAAGCGGGAAACGGATACTGAAGGAATGATCCGCCATGATCTTATTGAATGGCGTTGCAGGCTCGAAGGGTCGAATGCTCTAATCCTGCACCTATTTTCTATGTTTCTATGTTTCTATGTATCTAAATCATTAATGTAAATTATGAACTACAGTAGTCCCAGCACTGATTCCCGTCGAACACCACCATTCACCTTCTGCAAATATGAGTAGTTATATTTGACTTGCCTGGTCCAGATAAGTTCGTGATGAATGTTGGCCAGCAGGATGTTGTAGGTGGGGGATTATGTGGTGGTCAGACGTTGAATGACAAGTGGCCCTGCTTTGATAATCGCTTGCCGGTGATAGTCATTGCCTGGCACTTATGTGATGCGAGTTTAATAATCTGCTGGATGTGGATATTTGTGGCATACAATAACATATGCAGAGTAGTTGCTGATAGGATAGTGCATGATTGATAAATGCAGTCTGTATGTAGAGAGAGTCGTGAAGGTAAATTTTAACAGCCAGCAGAGAATGTTAAAGTGAGGGAAGATAGATTATGAAAGTAAACTAGCACGACAAATAACAATTGTAAAAACAGATAGTAAGAGTTTCTACAGATACGTTGAATGGAAAAGTGTTGCGAACGAAATGTGTGTCCCCTGGAGGATGAGACTGAGGCATTAATAATGTCGAACCGGGAAATGGCAAAGCCGTTGAACACATATTTTGTGTCGGTCAAAGGCCGAAGTTCGAAGGTAGAAGGCTCGACTAACATCCAATAGTGGAAAAACAAGGGGTGATAATGAGAGAGGAACGTAATGCATTATTGGATTAAAGACGCTCGAGTTTACTGGACCTGACTGCTTACATCCTTGGGTCTTAAGAGAAGTTGCTTTATTGATCGTGAATGCATTGGTTGTTATTTACGAAAATGACCGGGATTCTCGAGCGCTCCCAGCGGCTTGGAAAACAGCAAATGTAATAGCACTATTTATAAAAATGAGGCAGGTAAAAATCAGGAAACTATCGACCAGTTAACCTAAAATCACTCGTTGCGAAAATGCTGGACTCCATTATTAAGTAAGAAGTAGCGGGACATTTCGAAAAACATGATTCAATCAAGCAGTATCAGCTTTGTTTTATGAAAATGAATTGATGATTGACAAATTTGCTGGAGTACTTTGAGGATGTAACGAGCAGGTGGATTAGGGGGAAGAAGTAGATTTGATGTATTTGGACCTCTAGATGGCTTTCAATAAGTTTCACGTCAGTTATTACTGCACAAAGTACAAACTCACGGGGTTGAATTTAAAATATCGGCTAACTATCAGAAAACCGAGAGTCTGGATGAATGGATCATTTTCCGCTTAACAAACAATGACGAGTGGGTTGCGGCAGGTGTCAACTACTTACAGTCGAGATTAATGTCTTGGATGAAGGGACCCGGTGTTATGTAGCCAAGTTTGCTAATGATACAAAGATGGGTGAGAAAGCAAATTGTGACGAGGATGCAAAGCATCTGCAACGGGATTTAAATAGTTTAATTGCGTGGGAGAAAAAATTGGCAGATGGATTATAATGTGTTGAAATGTGAGGTTATCCACTTTGGTTGAAATAATAGAAAATCAATTTTTATTTTAAATGGAGAAACATTGCAACGTGCTTCAGTACAATGAGACCGAGGGGAGCTTGTGCATGAACTACAAAAAGTTAGTATGAATTGGCAGCAAGTAATAAGGAAGGTCAATTTAATGCTGGCCATTTTTAAAAGGTGGATAGAGTATAAAAGCAGAGAACTCCAGCTGCAACTGTACAGGGTATTCATGAGACCCCTCCGGAGTATTGTTTGCAGTTTTGGTCTCCATATTTAAGGAAGTATTTACTTGAAGTGGAAACTGCTCACAGAAGATTCACTTGGTTGATACCGCAGTTGAGGGGGTTGACCTTTGAAGAAAGATTGGGTAGGATGAGCCTATACACACTCGAGTTCAGAAGAATGAGAGGTGATCTTATTAAAACTTATGACAATAAGCGGGCTCGAAAAAGGGGAATGCAGAGAAGATATGTCCACTCATTGGTGAAACTAAAGCTAGAGGAATCGTCTTAGAATAAGGGGTCGCACATTTTAAATCGAGATGTGGAGAATTTTTTTCTCTCAAAGCGTAGTAAATTTTTGCAATTCTCTGCCCCAGGGAGCAGAAGAGGCTGTGTCATTGAACAGATTTAAAGCCGAGATCGACTGTTTTTTGAGAGTTAAACGAGTAAAGGGTTATCGGGTGCGCGAAGAGGTGTGGAGTTGAGGCCAAGATCATATCAGCCATGATCTTATTGAAAGGTGGAGCAGGCTTGAGGGGCCAAAAGACCTACTCGTGCTCCCATTTCTTATGTTCTTATGATGTAATTGATCGATAGTGCAGGATTTGAAGACGTCTGGATAATATCAGCTTTTAACATAAAAGTATGTTGAATGTAGCGATTAACAAAAAGGCTGGTTCGTTCAATTGATTAGAACGTGGTATTACTAATGCCACAGTCGTGGGTTTGAACCTCTTGTGGCCAATTGACGTTTGTTTGTGGGGCGTTTTCTATTTTCTTTTTGTAGTTTTTCATCAGCTTTAAACGTTTGGAAGGAAACTCACGTAAGTCATATAAATACTTCGAAATAATACTGCAAAAGGTTACTTCTGCCGAGAGCTCATAAACCTGACAACTTCGCCCTGCGTTTTTCTGGCCACAACTATTACTTGACCTGTCGAGATTTTTCCAGCATTTATTGAACAATTCCATATGCAGCATCTGCTCCACTATGCATTGTATTTTGTAGCCGTGTCCCACTTTGTATTATGAAAGAAATTGTTCCAAAATAAGTTGAAGTTTGAAATTGAAAATCAGTATAATCCTGTCAAACGTACGTATCCCGTGTGCCTTCTTAGCCATGTGTCCATCTACCTTCATGGATCTGAGTACATGCTTTCCAATGACCTTATTTTACTCTATGTGTCCCAGTGCCGTCCACTGATTGTTTATTCCCTTGCCTTTTTGCCCTGCCCAAATATATTACATCATACTTCTCCAGATTGAATTACATTTTCCACTGTTCTGCCCATCTGTTCAGTGCATTTCTGCTGTCTACGGCTTTCCTCCTCATTATCCAATACAGGGCCGGATTTAGTATAATCTTAAAAATTCTTAATCATACATCCTGCATTCAAGTCTAATCATTGCTGTGTACCGCACAAAGCAAGAGGCCGGGAACTGAGCCCTGGGGAACCTCACTTGAAACACAATTCCAACCACACCTGTGCATGATGGCATATTAAAATTGTAAGGAATGGGGGAATAAGGTGGAGGAGCTGAAAGCACAGATAGACACCTTGAAATATGATGATACATTAACGATTACTGAAACATGGCATAAAGAGGGGCAGGGTAGGCATCTGTGGATTCCTGGTTACAAGGTCTTCAAACAAGATAAGAATAGGCATAAAAATGAAGGGGTGACAATTTTTGTGAAATAAACAATTATAGCTGTGAGAAGGGTTCATAAGTTAGAAGGATTTTCAAAAGAAGCTAAATCGGTACAACATAAGTACAAAAAGGGGCAAACGCATTACAGGGATTGAACTGCAGGCCCCTAACCAATCCGAGGCAGTTAGAAGAAGAAATCTGTTGGAAAATATCTGAAAAATGCACACATATTAGGGAGCAATAGTGGGTGATATCAATTATTTTAATATTAACTGTGATATATGTAGTAAAAATGTATTGACGTCACAGAATAGCTCAATTGCATTCAGGATAACTTTTTGTTAGCCAAATAATAGCAAGCCAAAAAAGGGATGTTGCGGTTTTGTACTTCGTTTTAATAATTAAGCTGGGCAGATGGAAAGCATATCGTTGGGAGAATCACTGCAGTGCACCCGCGAAGCTGAGAACTTCGTGGATAGCACGTTTCTTGATGTGGTCACCTCGCAGCTTAAACGTGTGCAGGGTGAGAATGAATGTGCGGCCGCCAGACTGAAGAGGAGGAACAGCCAGGTAATACAGGATTCAACTGAGTTCTTCTTACTCTCCACCCAGCTTTCTGTTCTGAGTACTGGTGTGGGGGTGGGTGGGTGAATCGTTCTTCGGGGAATGCAGCCAGAGCCATGTCCACGTTACCACTGCCGGCTCAGCTTCCCAGGAGATCGGAAGACGAGTGGGAGCAATATTGTTAAAAGATTCAATAGTTAGCCGTGCAGACACGCCGCAGACATCACTCCAGAAAAATATGTTGCCTCCATGGTGCCAGGGTCAAGGATATAACTGAGCGGTTGCAGGGGATGCTGGGCGGATATGGTGAACAGCCAGAGGACTTGATACATTATGATACCAATGTCACAGGTCGCAAGTGGGATGAGGCACTGCATGTTGATTTGGGGGAGCGAGAAGGGGGATTAAAAAGCATGAGGGGCAGCATTTTTTTTGTGGTGGAGGAGAAGCGAGAGATCATGGCGAAGATGCTGCGAATGTTTGTGACGGAGCAGCAGCAGAGCAGTTCTCCAGTGATCCAGCTTAACCCATGCCACGAGATAAACTCCAAGCTCTGTCAAGTCCCTATGGTGGCTTATGTGCAAAGGTCACCACACGTTAAAAACATCCACTCGCAGGCATCTTCCACCACTTCAATTTGTGAACTGGACTGAATTATCGGGTCCTTCATTGAAACAACTGTAAACACCTGCTGAAACAAATCACCCTTGTTCGAAAGATCGTCTAAGTTGATGATAATAAGTTAGTAATTTCGGCTTATGCCCGGTGCCACGTGTCAGCGAGGAGAATGATATTAGAGCATTTACTATAACATGACGGAAAGAAGAGCAGGTACGATAGGTCAACATTCCTCGTTACATGTTTGTCAGGCAGGTGAGAGGGGGGATAAAACCGAGCGAAGGGGGGAGGTCGCAGTATTGATTAAGTAAACAATTGCAGCTGTGAGGTGAGATAATGTGTTAGAAGGGTCTTCAATTCAGGCTATAGGAGATAAATTGAAGAATATAAAATGGGCTGGGAGTGTAGTAGAGATGCCCAGAGGTAGATCGACGAGCAAATATATAGGCAAATGTCGAAGAAGTGCAACAATTGGAGGGAAATTAAAGTAGGCGATTTCAAGTACGCTAATATTAACGAGGATAGAATTGGTGTGAAAAGTATAGCGAGTGCAGAATTCCTGAAAGTGATTTAGAAGATCATTTTTAGCCAATATGTAGCAAGTCCAACATGATAGGGGGCGGTTCTGGGCTTAGATTGCGCGAATGATGCTGAGCAGGTCGAAGGTGCATCAATCGGGAGCATTTTGGTGCGTGTGATCATAACTCAGTTAGATATGGTGTAGTTATGAAATTGACAAAGTTACATCAGGAATATAAAATCTCAAGTTGCTAAAAGTCAATTTTGGCAAACAGAGATCAGATTTCGCCAAAGTGGATTGGAAATAGCTAATTGAAGGCAAAAACTGTGTTAAAGCATTGGGAGGCATTCAAAGAGCAGATCCTCAGGGTTCAGGAAAAATATGCTCCTTAAAGGCAAAGGGTGAGACTAACAAATCTAAAGCCCCTTGATGTCAAGTTGCTTGCAGCGCTGAATAAAGAAAATAGGGGTACATATGCCAAAGCTTGTGCTCAATAGTTCAGAAACTCTAGAGGAGTGAAGAAAGTGCAAAGTTGAAATCAAAACGAAATTGGGAAAGCAAAGAGAAATAATGAAAAATATATTGACAAGTAAATCAAGGAAAATGCAAAGATTGACAAATATATTCAGAGGAAAGGATATCAAAAGAACGTGTCGGGATCATTAGAGACGATAAAGGTAATCTGTGTGTGGAGGCAGAATATGTGTGTATGCTTTTAATGAATACTTTGCAACTGTGTTTTCAAAAGTGAGGGGCGATGCAGACGTTGCAATCGGTGAGAAGTGTGAAATATTAACTGAATTAATCATAGTGAGAAAGGTAATATTGAGAGATGTAATAGCTTTGAAGGTGGAAAACACCACAGGGCCGAGAGATGGAAAAGAGGAAATAGTACAAAGTCTGATCATTATAATACTCTCTGGGTACAGGTGTCATGCCAAAGGACTGGAGGACTGCGAATGCCGAACATTTGTTTAAAAATGGATAGATGAACAATTAAAGACCAGTCAGCCTTACCTCGGTTGTGGGAACATTATCTGTAAAGATTCTGAGGAACAGGATAAATATTCATTCAGAAAGATACAGATTAATCAAGGACAATCAGCATGGAGTTTTTAAGGGAAGATCGTGTCTGCGTCAATAGATTTCATTTTCTGAGGAGGTAACAAGTGCATTTTTTTGTAGTGCATGTTGATTTTCGCAAGGCTTATGACAAGGTCCCATATGACAGACTGCTCACGAAAGTAAAAGCCCATGGGATCCAAGGCAAAGTGGCAACGCTGATTCCAAAATTTTCGCGGAGGCAGGAAGCAAAGACCAAAACGTGTTTTTGGAACTGGAAAGCTGTTCGAGGGAGGATCCGCAGGACTCCGTAGGAGGATCCTTTTTCTTTGTGGTATGTATCAATGATTTAATTTGAATGAAGGGCATAGGATTGAAACGTTTGCAGATGATACAAAAATTGACTGTGTGGTAGATAATGAAAAAAAGCATTGTTGAATGCAGGAAGATATCAATTAAGTGGTCAGCTGGGCAGAATCGTGGCTTATGGAAACCAATATGTAGAAATGTGACGTAATAAATTTGAGGACGGCGAACCAGGCAAAGGGTCGCACGTTAGATGGCAGGACACTGAGAAGTGTAGTGGAACAAAGGGAACTTTGAATGCATGTCCACAAATCCGTGAATGTTGCAGGACAGGCACACAATTTCGTGCAGAAGTAATACGGAATGCTTTCCTTAATTTGCCGAGGCATAGAATACAAGAGGGATGATATGTTAGAGGGATAATCAAATGTGTCTTATGGGTCAAATTGATGAATAAAAAAGGGGCAATCACACTGCTGCGTGTGCATTATAGACCGCTAAACTATGGGAGGGAGATGGCAGATAAAATATGTCGGAAAATTGCCGTGGGACACAAACCATTGGATACTAATAGTCGGGGATTTTAAGTATCCAAATATTGGGACACATATAGTGTAAAAGGGAGAGAGTGTAGAATTCTTAAAATGTATTCAAGATAATTTATTTCACTCATTATGTAACAAGTCCAAGAGGTGATGTGGCGGTTTTGGATTTTGTTTTGGGAAATGAAACTGGGCAGGTTGAAAGGGTATCATTTGAAGAACAATTGGCTGCTAGTGACCATAATTCAGTCAGATTCAAGGTAGCTGTTGCTAAGGAAAATGATGTTCTCGAATAAAAGTCCCAAATTGGGAAAAAGCTAATTCTGCCAAGTTGAGGAGTGTTTTGGCCACAGTGGACAGGAAACAGCTACTTGTAGGTAAATAATTTTCGGAACATTGGGAGGCCTTCAAGGAGGAGATCAGGAAGGTTAAGGCCAAGCATGTACGCTTAAAGCAAAAAGCAGTGAAAAATAAGTCGTGATGCGCCTGGATGTCTCGGGACTTACAGGGGAGGATTAAGAAAAAAAAGTACACTTTTTCAGATACCAACGGCTAAATACTAATGAATCTTTGGAGGAATATAGAAAGTTAAGAGATTATATTAAAAATGATATTAGGAATTCTGAGAGAGAGCATGCAAAATTGTTTGCTCGTAAAATTAAGGAAAGCCCAAAGATGTTCTACAAATATATTAAGAGTAAGATGGTAACTAAAGAAAGTATAGGACCTCTTCGAGACCATGGGGATAATCTTTGTGTGGAGGTGCAAGATTTTGCTGAGGTTCTTAATGAATAATTTGCATCTGTTTTCAAAAAGAAAGGGGCAATGCAGATACTGCCATCGAGGAGGTGTGTGATATTCTGGATGAAATAAACATAGAGTGAAAGGAAGCATTCAGTTTTTTTTAGCAGTTTTGAAAGTAGATAAGTCTCTAGGCCCGGACCAATTCTATCCTACTTCAACTCATCCTATTCGCATAACCTTCTACTACTTTCACACTCATGTGCTGAGGTTGCTCTCTCTTTAAAGCATCTGTGTTAGTCACCTCAACTCGTGATCGTGTTAGCACCATTCACATTCTGATCAATCTTTGGTGAAGAAATTACTCTTGAATTGCCTACTGAATTAATCGGTGTCTGTCTTTCATTGATGACATGTAATTCTGAACTCCTGCACAATAGCAAATATTTTCTCCAGGTCGACGCTATCATATCACTTCATAATATTAAAGACAATAATCTGCCTTGACTTTTGCAGAGAAAAGCTCTCAAGTCTATTCAGTTTTTCACGGTAAGTAAATCCTACCAGTTCTGTCCGAATTGCTTCCTGTTGTGCTGTGAGATTCAATGACTCTACGATTTATATTTCACATCGACTGGGAGATACAAGAGAGCAAGCATGTCGACCAATTGTCTTAATTTTTCAAACGACCATTTGATTATTAAAATAATTGCAAAATGTAGATGTGATAGCCGAGTGGTTAAGGCATTGGACTTGAAATCCAATTGGAGTTTCCCGCGTTGGTTCCAAACCCTGCTTGCAGCGATTCCCTGACGAGATGACTGAAACCGAGAATCAACCGAATTCCCAGAACTGCCTTTTGTTAAAATGATTGATGCAAACTTATTATTCGAATTGGAAACTGTTAGCGTTAGTGTTTTCTCAGAAGAATCACTCAACACTCAGAGTCGGTTCCAATGCTGATGCAGCTTTTGTAACGCTCAGCGGGGAGGAAACACACAGGACCGTATCCAGGTTTCTCTCCACAGAACAAAGAGTTACATGTACCTTTATATGTTTCACAACAGTTACAAAACAGTTTACTACAGTTACACAGCCCATCACGGCTGGACACAAGCCAATCACAACGATTATAGATTACATATAGGTTCTTTTAACCCAATAGAATTCACATAGTATCCAGGGAACCATATGTTCGGTTATTGTCAGCTTGGGCTGATCGATGGCTTTATAGGTTCTCTCCCTAGTTCTTTCATCTGGGAGAAATAATTGGTATATAGCGTTGTTTGCAGCAAATGGTTTCCCTCTTATCTTTCTTCCTGGGGAATTAATTGGTTTATGGCCTTGTTCACAGGAGATGGTTTCCTTCTTATCTCTGTCTTCCCAGGCATTCCTACAGTGGGCCTCAAAGGGTTATTGCTCGGTCAGTGAACGTTCAACAGTTCACAGTTTGACTACCTGATTTCCCATAATGCCTGGGCAGCCATTTTATGTGTGTGTCCATTTATGCTTATGTGAGTTTTAAATATCCAGCAGTTGCCTAATGCCGAAGTCTATATATATTTCTACTCTCTACAACAATTCCCCCTTTCGGTAAAGGGACTAGTCCTAGTCCCCTTTTAACCGAAATACTGCCTTTATCTGATATTTGTGCACGGCCCGGTATTCCTTGCCTCAACGTGCTGGCCAGTCACGCGGTTTCAGGATTTCCGGTTGCTTAAATCAAATTAACAAAGGCTAGCTCCTCCCGTCCCCTTATCAAACAGGCCTGTTTAATATCCAGGGAACGGTGATTAGTCCGTTTCCGCCGTTTGTGGCGCCTGCATACCTGGCAGGCCATCACGCCCCATGTTATTGCTAAGATTAATTGTATACCGACCAGTGTGTGTGAAATAATTCGGATCCATGGGTGGATGTTCACATTTATTCCCCAGTCCCAGACCTTTCTCCACCAACTCTGACTTTGTAAGTCTACCTCGGTATCCTCTTCCAGTACTTTGATTTTAGTTTGCAGCTGGTGATAGAGTTTTACGGATTGCCCCACTCTGAGCCTTAACTCCCGTAATACCTCGGTTAGATGTGGGATAGGGACCTGCTCTGGCTCATCATAATCCTGCAAATGATCATGGAGCTGATCAGTTACTTCAATGACTTCGGATTTCCGGCGCCTAACCTGGGTGATATGCGCTTGCCCGATCGCGACAGGTCGTAGTGGTGTAAAGCAAAAGTTTGGCTGCGGTATAGGGCACTGCAGGTCATTATACTGGCATGAACGCTCTGTGGTAGAGATGCAGTATCTTCCCCTCCCTCCGTAGCCTGCCCTCGCGAAGTGCATGTGTGCGGGCACTATTTCTAGTACACACCCGTTGGTTTGGTTAAACCCGCACTCGTCTAGTTCCCCTCGGCCCACCGGGTGAGGGCATACTGTGATTTCCCCCCTTTGCTTGCAATCTGCTCGGGAAATCCCTGTAAGTATGTTGTTTCGACGAACGGCAGAGGTGGTGGTATGGAGACATTTTCCCGTATTATTCCGATATTCTCTCGTTGGTATAGGGGGAACGGCCCTGAGTCCGGCGTGGCTATAGGGATCATCAGGACTATCCCTATCCCGGTAGTCCTACCCATCTGGCAATCTGGAATTGCTGTGTATACTCTGGTCAGTCCCTTCAGAGTACAATTATCCAGTGTCCCCCTTTGGTTAGCCAACTGAGCTAAATGTGAACTGTCTATCCAATCGGGTACTTCCCCGCGTTGGATCTGGTCGAGATTGTGGCGGGTCTGTCCCACCATCCACAGACCATAAGCGTGACAGAGTTGCCCCTGTCTTTGCTTTCCCTGTATCTTCCTGTTCTCTATCAATGAGGTGATTGATGGTTCTGGCGTGAGCTTCCAGGACTGAGATGCCATCCAGCTGGATTTTGGCACCCTCCTTTCCTAGGTTGGCTTGGTCTTCCTGGTTTTGCTCCACCCTCTCCAATAACCCCTTCATCACCCCTCTAAGCTGTTCCACCCTCTCATTTAATCCTTGTATTTCCCTCTTCATCCTGGGGGCTAACCCCTGTCCCCAGAACCTACTGGCACCCATTGCATCGGCAGCCTGCTGCATTACAACTTTACTTAATACATTGCACATCTTCATTGACTGTTCTGTACAGTATTCCGGCATCTGGATGCCTGAAATATTGATCAGAACAGGCACAATTTCATGTTTAACATTATCATACAACAGTTCCCCCTCGTTGTACATTACAATCCCATTCTCTGGTCCCTTCGTAGTTATGGGGCAAGGCAGTTCCTCGGGCACTGTAGTGATTCTTATGGGGCGCGGTGTCGGAGGGGGTGAGAAACATACATACAATGATATTGCAGCTGCCCCCGCCTCCTCATAATACCCACACAGCCCCATTCCCTTCTTGCGGATGACTGATTGCTGGGATTGTCCCGGAGGCGCGCAAATTATGCCGAAAGTACATTCATCAGGCCCTTTGACATCCCTCCGTTTAATGCATCTGCTCCTTATACCCGTGGAGCACTGTACACATACTCTTATTCTTATTAGGATTCTTATTAGGATTCACTTGTAACCATGCATTAAAATAAGTCCTGTCCTTGCTCCAGTCCTTGGCTGCTGGGATGCACATTCCGTCCGTTAAATTAAACAAGACTCCATAGTTCATGTAGTTGTTTATTTCCAGCATGCTCTGCTGTCCATCGGTGTTGCCCAGGGTACGTGCATATTTCAGGGCTATCCATATTACGAGTAGCGCCGTTCATATTCCCATTCCGGTAAGTATTATCTGTAATTTTAAACAGACGGCCTGGTCGTCACCAGGGGTTAAGTTTTTTGCTCTACGAGAGTCCCTGTCACCCTGCAAAATCAGAAGCACAAGGTTATAATCGAACCATTTCGAGCTGAATCTGTAGGGCGTGCGCCCGTGTCTTTACTCACTTAAATATTACCCAAACTCCTATGACCAAGGCCAAAGCTATTCCTCCAAACATCGCTGTCTGCTTTACCATTAGGTTGGGTTTGTGGACTACACCTACCCACCGTGGGGTACATTGGCTCTATTGCCAGAGCTGATGGTGCTATGGCTGCGCACTGCACTATCCGTCTAGTCCTGTTATCTCTTCCAGCCTGTTTATCTTCGCTTTTAACTCTTCAATTTGTTTTATTGAATATCTATTTCTTTATTGTATCAGGCAAGTATTATTACATAAGCTAGTTCTGTTTTCATTTTTGTTTCCTCTGTTAGGTGAGTCTTTTTTTTTCCTATTAAGAAATCCAAATTAATAATGTTCAGTATAAAACGGCTGTCAATGGAAAGGGTTCACTCCTTTCCAGGTTTGTAAGAAGACCTGATGTCATTACGTGACTTCACGTAATCATCTGAAAAAAAAAAGTCTTTGTGCCTTCAAAACTGGCTTCGAAATTAGGAATCCGTTAAAAACAGCATAAATCATTAGAGTAAACTCCAATGTTTTCTTAACTTCTAATTCAAGTACTTGCCAAAGAATTTTTTTTAAATTGTTTTAAAACAAGACCACACATACAATAGCAATTTTGATTACTGAAATTCAATTCTGTTTTTTTTTAATTTCTCTCTTTCTCCTCGTTATCTTCAAAACCCTCCTGCTTGTTTAGACTGTTCGGGACATTTTTGATAAACACTGTCCATTTTGGAAATCTTTTCAAACTGCATTTAAACTTTTCATAATTGAAAATTCGAATGCATGTAGAATGTTTTTTACTTATTCCAATTTATTTTTCTCTTCTACTTAAACCAATATCTTTTTCACAGCAAACATCAACTAGTATTTAGTAAGTTATGTCTTTTTCCATTTAGTCCGTTACATCTTTTTTTTTTCTTTCTTCAAATTAGGTTTTGTATTTTACACGGAGGGTTCGTAACTCCATAAAGTTGTTAATTTAAAATCATTTCTTTACTTTCAAAGTGGCGTCTTTATCTTTTTATTTTTCTCCATAACTGGAATGGAGTCCAGCTTTGAGAGTTTGAGGGATGCCTTTCGTTATCTCAAAATGCTCCAGTTTCAAAGTCGTTACTAAAGCTTGCTGTTTTTTAACATTTTCCAAAAGTTCCTTTTACACCTTCGCAGATAGCTCGCCACTTGCCCAGGAGTTTGACCTGATCAGATTTAATTTAATCTTTTTCTTTTTTTTTTAAAATCCACCTCAGTATTTCCTGTGCCTTCTCTGAATATCTCAAAATCCCAATTCAAACTTTGTAATTTCAATCTTTATTTAAAACCTTTTTTTTTAGAAGCTCTTTTTTTTTTAAAGCATTCTTTATCTCATTCCGAGACCAAATTTATGTCTTTCAACCCAATCAATCATTGCATGTTTTCTTTCGGCAAGTAAGTGAGCATGTCAAATAAATATTTTGCTTAACAAACCTATTCTTTATTTGTTTATTTTCCTAGCTCCGTAACTTATCATCCGAATAAATCCACACCTGCGTTTCTAACTTAAATGTCTTAAAACTTCCCACATACAGGACAACATTACAAAGGGTTAAAAAAAGACTTTCACTCTGTTTCTAAAATAAACAGACACTTGCATTCCTCTTCCAACCAGGCTTTCGGAACATGAAAACATAAAAAAAATTCATCCTGCAGTCAAAAATCACACAGACACTTCTCACTCAACGATTTACAACAGTCTCTCTTCTTGTTTTGGCCGGTCTATTTTTGGATCCATGACCTTTCAGGGAATTCGTAGTTTTATCTAAATAATTCCTCACATAACTAATTCCTGAGGATTCCACCCTGCTTTAATCATTTTTTCAATTAGCTTCTTTTGTTTTTCCGCCAGGTGGCGGGTAAGCGACCCTTCTGGTCTCCACTCGAGTTTACTTGTTTTCATGGCCATTCCTGGGTAGGACTAGTACCGTTAGGAATCTACTCTCAGAGGTCCGCTTTCTTTCTAGCGCGACTTGTAGTAAACTGTCTCTTGGCTACTGTCAGGTCACAAGTTCTGCTGTTACACAAACTTATACAATTCTTAAAAACGCGTTTAAGCAATTCCCGCAGTGCTCTACGTATCCTTAACGACTACCTACCACCGCTCAGCCCGTTGGTCCGACCCTGTTCACAGGTTTGGATTCAGTTAAACGCTGTACACCGCTTGGTTCTATCCCGGGGTATTTCAAATTACACTACTGGGTCCGGAAGATGTCTCTCGGTATCACGATCCCACGGTCTAAGTGTGTTCCCGACGCCTACTTGGTTCCTGGCCGTCACGTGGGACAAAAGTCATCTTAATTCAGGCTCAGGCTAGGCGTTTGAGATATTAGACCGTCTCCTCATATCGATCAACCAGCTTCCACCTTCCGCACCCTTTATACTTAAAAATTGTTTTTTATACTCACCCGGGTTTTTTCCAAGGGCGTCCAGCGACTCCGGGAAATCCCGTCGACTACGCCATTGTTAGCGTTAGTGTTTTCTCAGAAGAATCACTCAACACTCAGAGTCGGTTCCAATGCTGATGCAGCTTTTATAACGCTCAGCGGGGAGGAAACACACAGGACCGTATCCAGGTTTCTCTCCACAGAACAAAGAGTTACATGTACCTTTATATGTTTCACAACAGTTAAAAACAGTTTACTACAGTTACACAGCCCATCACGGCTGGACACAAGCCAATCACAACGATTATAGATTACATATAGGTTCTTTTAACCCAATAGAATTCTCATAGTATCCAGGGAACCATATGTTCGGTTATTGTCAGCTTGGGCTGATCGATGGCTTTATAGGTTCTCTCCCTAGTTCTTTCATCTGGGAGAAATAATTGGTATATCGCCTTGTTTACAGCAAATGGTTTCCCTCTTATCTTTCTTCCTGGGGAATTAATTGGTTTATGGCCTTGTTCACAGGAGATGGTTTCCTTCTTATCTCTGTCTTCCCAGGCATTCCTACAGTGGGCCTCACAGGGTTATTGCTCGGTCAGTGAACGTTCAACAGTTCACAGTTTGACTACCTGATTTCCCATAATGCCTGGGCAGCCATTTTATGTGTGTGTCCATTTAAGCTTATGTGAGTTTTAAATATCCAGCAGGTGCCTAATGCCTAAGTCTATATATATTTCAACTCTCTACAACAGAAACACTAATAATTTACTGGAATCAATAAGTGATTGTTTGTTTGTTCGAAACTTATGCAAAGAGCATTGAGAAATATACACAGAAAACAGCATTAAAAAGTGCATTTTTTAAAGAGCCCTGCAATGTTTGGCAGGAAACCACATTCAGCTGATGAGCTGAACAAGTTTAGGCAGTACTCAAACCTACAATCTTCAGATAACATCAGTGTTTGCATCGAAGTCATACTCTTTCTCCATTAAGCCACGCTGCTCCTGCAGTACACAGCAGAATAATATTGAGAATGAGCGATGATTCACGGGAATTGTATTTATTTCAGTTCCATACTGAGAACGCAAACCAATCAGCGGCAGTGGGCCATTAACTGATTGAAATACGATAAGTCCCAAATTCTCGAAGATAAGCGAACTGTTCATTAAATGCTGGAAACAATCCGTCTTTCCACCAGCTCTTATCAGAACTAAGATTTTGCATCATTGCTTCAATATTTTGCAGGGCCCTTGTGAGTTTCGTTCCTAAATGTTAAACTTCTCCAGAATAACAAAGCTAAAGTACTCGCAACACCGCCCTCCCCCACGCAAAAATAAAATGTCCTGTACGGTGATGGAACCCGCGGCCTTCACGTTAACAGCACCATGCATGAACCATCTGAATTAACCGGCCCTACTATCGTGTACTTTTAGCGGATGATCTAAAAGAATAAACCGAGCATTTCTGCAGCGTCGTTCACCACAGGACTTCCCAAAGCGGTTCACAGCCAGCTAAGTAGTTTTACAGTGTGGTCACTTTTGTAAGGTAGGAAATGCAAAAGAAGATTTGCAACAGCAAGAACCAACGATGTTATAGTGAACAGATGTGGGTTCAAGGATGTAGATTAGCTCCATGACACCGGAGTGAACTCTCCTGCTCTCCTTCCGAATAGTGGGCGTGGGATCTTTTAAGTCCAGTTCGGTGGGCAGACAGGGTCTCGGTTTAAGATCTCAACCGAAAGTCAGCAACTCCGAAAGTGCAGTGCTGCATCACTACTGTCGCTCCGACATTAAAACACCTACTTGACCTCCTCCTCACCAATCTGTCTTGTCGCAGATGCAACTGTCCATGGCAATATTGGTAGTAGTGAACACTGGACAAACCTTGTTGATACCAAGTCCTGTCTTCACACGAAGGACACTCAGCATCGTGTTATCTGGCACTACCACCGTGCTATGTGTGATGTATTCTGAAGAGATCTAGCAGCTCAAAGCTGGGCATCCTTGAGGTGCTGTAGGACATTAGCAGCAGCAGAATATTATTCCACACAATCTGTAACCTTATGTCCAAACATATACCTCACTCTACCGTTACTTTGTAAACAGAGTACCAAACCTGGGTAGCGCCTCAGCCTCTTTTTTCAAATGAAAGTAGATCCAGCATGTTCAACCTTTCCTGGTATGTTTGCACTGACTGTTTATGCATCATCCTTGTAAATCTACTCTGCATCCTCTCAATGCCTCTGTATGCTTTTTATAATATGGCGAATGGAACTGTAAGCAGCATTCTGTGTGGTCTAACAAAGGTTAAATAGAGGTTTAGAATAACGTCACTACTTTTATATTCTGTCCGTGTAGAAAAAAATAATCTCGTTTTCTTTGCCTTTTGTATAGCCTTGTTAACCTGTGTTTTAACTTTTAGAGTTTTGTGCATTTTTCTTCCGTGATCGCTTTGATCCTCTACGCCACCCAGACTGACATCCTCAATTAATATGCAACCACCCTATTTTCAGAACAAAATATAACACCTCACATTTATATGGTTTGAAATTCAAATGTAAATTTTTCATGACCTCCTGTAATTTGTTGCAGTCCTCCTCAATTTTGACCACCCCCCCCCCCCTAATTAGATATCACTTGCAAATTTCGTAATTATGTTTTTGCTTCCTCGTTCAAATTTTCAATATAACTTTTGAACAACAATGATCCCAACACAGGTCGTTGTGGAACACCACTACCCACCTTCTTCCAAGAGGAAAAGCTCCATTTTAACACTAGTCTCTGCTTTACGTCTGAAACCAGCTAGCTATCCATTCTTCTAGTTGTCTCCTGATTCAGCATTCTATAACCTAGGCTTCAGGGTCTTCTTGTTCCTGTGCAACAATCTAGAGGTCCCAGTGTTTTATTTGATTAGGTCAAGCATGTAGACTTCGTTAGCAAGGGCAGCATTTGTTGCGCATCTCTAATTGCCCTCGTTAAGGTGTTGCTGAGCAACCATCTGCAACTGAAAGTCTCGCCAGTCCATTTCAGCGGGAAGTTTAGTGGCTCTAGAGTCACATCTCGGCCCAGACTGGTAAGGTCGGCAGATATCCTGCCCTAAAGGATACTAGTCAATCAGATTGTTTTGTTACGATAATGGTCAGCATTACTGGTACTTTTAAATTCCAGAATTATTTAATTAAATTTAAATTACCGTACTCTAGTGGTGGGCTGTAATTTTCTCTCTGGATTAGTAGTCCAGTGAAATAACAGTCATGCTACTATGATTGGCCGCCAGTGTAATGTGCTCGAGTGGTTGAATGAGTCCTCCTGTTTCTGGGCAACAGTTGGAGCTAAGGAATGGCAAACCCCCTGGACGGTGAGAGAATTATCATGTCACTATTATTGGTCTCCGCCTATTTAATGTCCTCAAGGGTCGGAATGACTCCCCCTGTCCCTGTGTGTAATAACAGAAAAGTCCTTTATTGTAAACTGCCTCGGGTGTGCACCGGATTTATTTGATTCCCACTTCGGTTAAGAACAAGTTCCGACTTCCTGTATTGCCGAAAGGACATCCGACAGTGGCGCACTTTGGTGTCAGTTAACCTAAGTATAAATTTATTACCCTGTTCATCATGTTGCGTGTTGGAATGGCAAACCCCTGGTCCTATGTAATATGCTCGAGGTGTTGAATGGCCTCATCCTATTTCTGTGCAACATGTTCGTGGGTTTGGCATTGCCTTCTCGTCATCTGTGCTGCAGGTTCGCGCAACAGAATAGAGTTCTACTGTTCTTCCTCATGTCCCTTGCAACTGATTTGAGGGGTTAATGGACTCCGCCTGTCACAAGCTCGATGTCTTGCTCCTGTTACTGCGCAAACGACTTCAGGGCGCCCAGAGATTTTAAAGGATAATTGTGGCCTTTGTGTAACAGCAAGAGATGGGCTGCAGTTTCACATCTCTGAAGTTTTGATTTGATGCAAAATTGATTGTGCGTAACAGGAAACATAAAATTTGGACGTAAAATCCGTCTCTGGTGGAATTCAACCCCACAATTTTTCAATACCTTATATTACATGAACTCAAAGTCTATCTGTCTGATATTTTGAACCGATCATTGGACTGTTAAAGCATATCACTAATGAAGTTGCGAAGGCCGAGTGGTTAAGGCGTTGGATTTGAAATCCAATGGAGTTTTCCCACGCAGGTTCGAACCCTGCTTGCAGCGATTCTACGGGAAGTGTTTCCTTCTTTAATTGTCTCCGTGTGGATAGCGCTGGAATCTCATCACATTTCCCTTTATTGCACTGATTGATGCGAATCTGATGTTGGAATTGGAAACACTGTTAATTTAGAGGCATTATTTTGTGATGGTTGGTTTGTTGGAAACGATTTGCAAAGATCAGTGAGAAATACACACAGGAGACAGAATGAAAAAATGCCTTTTAATAATGAGCCCCTGCAATGTTTGGAAGGAAATCACCTTCAGCAAATGAATGTGAACATGGTTTGACTTTAAAAGTGGAACAAGATTTGACTAAAGCACCAACGCAAGCCTCGAATCTGCAATTTTCTGAAACCATTAGTTTTGCACCAAAGTGAGACACCTGAGCCAAATGGCCAAGCGCCCGCTGCAGTGCTGAGCAGCTTGATGGTGAGAATGAAGGATTGAACACCGGAATTGTATTTTTTTCTGTTTGATATTTTCCACTGCAGACCAATCTGCGGCAGTGAGCCATTCTGTGATTGAAATACAAGACGGAGCAAAGCCGCGGAGGATATGCAAATGTAGCTTAAATGCTGAAGAACGAATATTTTGCAGCATTGCTTCAAATCATTGTGAGTTTATTTCCTACATGTTTATGCTGCTCTAAAATAATTTCACCCTACCACCAAGAATAAAATAATTAGCCAATACGTGAATAAAACGCGCTACTTTGGCGTTATTCGCAACAGGCTCGAAACAACAGAGTTAACCAGCCTTATTGCTATTCACTTTTTTCAGACCCTGTGAAAGAAAAAAACTATCATTTCTACGGCGACTATCACCTCAGGACTTCCCAAAGCAGTTCGCAGCAAATTAAGTACTTCTAAATTGTGGTCACTGTTGTAATGTAGGAATTGCAAAAATTGACAGCATGGAAGGAGGACATTTCAGCACATCGTGTAGATACTGGCCGACTAAGAACTTCCCAGCCTCAATCCCACTTTCCAGCTCGATGTCCGCTCTTAGGTTACTGCAATTTTAAATGCTCATGCAAGTATTTTTAAATTGTATGAGGGTTTCTGCCGCTACCAGCCAATCAGGCAGTGAGCTCCAGACTCCCACGACCAACCCATAGCTTGTCGAAACAGCCGTACTTCCCCAATAATATTAATATATTCCCCGTGGTTGTTAACGACTCTGCAAAAGGAAACAAGTCCTTCCTACCCACTCTATCTTGGCCCCTTATAATGTTATACACCTCTGTATAAAACTCCAGAGAATCAAGTGTGAAATGGTCTCGCCTCAGCGTCCTCTGTGCCATAGAAAACAGAACTGCATTTCCAAACTTTCCTTAAAAAAAACATTCTTACAATCTCCTCTGCACCCTTTCCAGTGCAATTATATCTTTCTGAAATGTGGTGACCATAACTGAACACTGTAGTCCAGCTTCAGCCTAACCAGTGTTTTATGCAGTTGAAGTATAACCTCCGAGATATTGTAATCAATGCCGCGAGAAATATAGGCAAGTATTGCACATGCCTTCTGAACCACATTATCTACCTGGCCTGTTACCTCCATGCCTTCTGAACCATATTATCTTCCTGGCCTGCTACCTTCAGGGATCTGTGGACTGGCACTCCACGGTCCCTTTTGTCCGCTACACATTTCAGCGTCGTATCAATTCATGTTTATTCACTTGCTTGTTAGACCTCCCCAAATACATTACCTCACAATTATCCGAATTGAATTCCATTTGCCACTGTTCTGCCCACCTGCCCAGTGCATTGGTATCTTCCTGCCGTTTGCAGCTTTCTTCTTCATTATCAATGACACAGAAACAGGCCATTTGGCCAAAGCAATCCATGCCAGCATTCATGCTCCACTTCATCCTCCTGGAATAGCTTCTGCCACTGTGAAAACTTACATTTTACGGCTCAAATCGCAAAGAAATACCACCAACGA
This sequence comes from Pristiophorus japonicus, assembly GCF_044704955.1. Lineage (NCBI taxonomy): Eukaryota > Metazoa > Chordata > Chondrichthyes > Pristiophoridae > Pristiophorus > Pristiophorus japonicus. The sequence goes on from NW_027254374.1 coordinate 2,075,356, forward strand.
TGTGTCCGCAAGATCCTCCAAATGGCCCAGGATGACAGACGCATCAATATGAGAATGTGCGATCAGGCCGACATCCCCAGCATCTAAGCACCGACCACATTCGACCAGCTCTATTGAGTGGGCCGCATTGTTCACATGCCTGATGCAAGATTCCCAAAGCATACGCTCTGCTCGGAAATCATTCACAGCAAGTGAGCCTCAGGTGGACAAAGGAAACGTTTCAAGGACACCCTCAAAGCCGTTTGATAAAATGAAACATCCTCACCGAAACCTGGCTGTCCATGGCCACAGACCGCTTCTATTAGACAACAGCATCCTGGAGGGCGCTAAGCACCTCGAGCTTCGTCCCCGAGTGCATGCAGAAAGCAAGCACAGGCAGTGGAAGGAACATGCGGCAAACGAGATTCCCCACTCATCTTTTCCTTCAACGAAGGTATGTAACACCTGTGACACAGACAGTAATTCCATTATTGGACTGTTCAGTCACCGAAGAACTCTCTTTTAGAGTGCAGCCAAGTCTTCCTCGAATTTCGTGGGATTGACCATGATGATGATAGTCCAGTTAATTTGGGGTGAACGTTGACCCACACGATTTTGTTGGTGGAGGAATATGTGATGATATTGTGATGTATCAGTGGAGTTCAGAAGAATGAGAGGGGGTTTAATAGAAACGTTTAAAATTCTGACGGTTTTAGATAGGTTATATGCAGGAAGAATGTTCCCAATATTGGGGAATCCAGAACCAGAGGTCACAGTCTAAGGATAAGTGGTAAGCCATTTAGGACCGAGATGAGGAGAAACTTCTTCACACAAAGAGTCATGAAGCTGTGGAATTCTCTGCCACAGGAAGTTGTTGACCCAATTCACTAAATATATTCAGAAATTAGTTAGATGTTGTCCTTACTACTAGGGGGTCAAGGTGTATGTTGAGAAAGCAGGAATCGGGTCCTGAAGTTGCATGTTCAGCCATGAACTCATTGATTGGCGGTGCTGGCTCGAAGTGCTGAATGGCCGACACCTGCACCTATTTTCTACGTTTCTATGTTTCTATGCTTGTGAACCTTATCTGTCTGTAAGACTTGCCACAAGCGGGCACACCTGTGGGAGATATATTGGTCACCTGTGGGTACCCTGGTGCAAAAAGGTATAAAAGTCAATCCACCACGTTGCTGCCTCACTTAAAGTTATATTAAATGGTCCAAGGTCGCACTGGCTTAAGTCTACAACACAACCTCTTGGATTTATTCTCAACATAACAACTGGCGACGAGTTACAGACCACGAATTTCCACGCGGAAATGGTTGCCTTTGTCTTTCTTGACAGATTTATTGATGATGATGATTGGGACACCTTCGATGTGCGCCTCGACCGGTACATTGTGGCCAACAAATTGGTCACACCTGAAACAGAGTCAGCGCAGATTTTCCTCACCATATGTGGGTCATCGGTATATGGCTGAGGTAACAACTGGTTGGCAGTGACCAAAATAACGGACAAATCGTACACGGTGCTGTGCACGCATGCTATAGATCGCCTCAAGCCGAAAAAGAGCATCCTGATGGCAAGGTATGGTTTTTACACACATTGTCGCTCCGAGGGCCAGACCATGGTGAGTTGCATCGCTGACCTTAAACGCCTTGCGGGGCAGAGCGACTTTGCAGGTCCTTGGGGAAAATGTTGCAGGTACTATTCGTGCTTGGAATTTGAAACGAAGTCGTACTTCACAAGCTGCAATCTGCCGAATCCCTGTATCTGAGATAGGCAATCAGGATAGCCCAGGTCTTCATATCCACGAGCGACAACACGAAGCGGATATATTCACAGAACCGAGGCACACCGGCAAATACTAGACGTAAAATAATGCCTTCAGCAGGCAGGACTCTACACGATAGGGCTAGGGTGACTCAGAGGACGCTTGGGAGTGCTAATGTGAATCCATTAACGCCAGGCTGGTGCTACGGGGACAGTCACAGAGCCTATCAATGTCGTTTTGAGCACTCTATGTACAGGGGCTGTGGGGCAATGGCGCACCATCAGCGATTGTGCAAGCGACCTCGGACTCACAATGTGGCACAATCAGCAGAGAGCGACGGATCCAGCGCAGACCACGCTGAACGAGCAGGAGAGGCAAATCAGCTGGAGGATGAGATGGAAGTGCATGAGGTATACATCTTCACCACCAAAAGCCCTCCGATAATGATAAAAGTCAAACTTAGCAACATTCCAGTCTCCATGGAACTGGGTAGAGGAGCAAGCCAATTGATAATCAGCCACAAGGCCTTTGACAAACGGTGGAATAACAAGGCACAGAGGCCAAAATTGAGCGCCGTTCAAACTACACTTTGCATTTACACCAAATAACTCAGACCTGTCATCGGCAGTGCAGCAGTGAAAGTAGCGTATGAAGGAATGGTGCATGATTTACCACTATGGATTGTACCAGGCGATGGCCCGACGCGGTTCGGCAGGAGCTGGCTTGGGAAGTTCCAGTGGTACTTGGACGACATCAAAGCCGTGTCCTCAGCAGATGACGGTCCGTCCACCCACATGCCCAACAATTTCCCGACACTATATGAGCCAGGCATTGGCAAATTCACAGTGAAGCTCCACCTTTTTCCTGGATCATGGCCCGTTCATGACAAGGCCCATTCAGTCCCACATATGATGCAAGCGAAAGTCGAAATCGTGGTGGACAGACTTCAACAAGAGATAATCATATCGCAAGTCACGTTCAACGAGTAGGCCAGTCCAATCGTGCTGGTGCTGAAGAGCGATGGGACGGTCAGAATCTACGGCGACTGCAAGGTGATGATCAACCGAGTCTCGTTATAGGACCAGTATCCACGACCCAAAGCGAAGGATTTTTTCGCAACGCTCGCAGCGGGAAGGTCGTTCACCAAGCTAGACCTCACCTCTGCTTACTTCAAGCAGGAGCTGGCTGAACCGTCAAATAAGTTGACGTGCATCAACATGCACAAAGGACTGTTCGTGAATCACAGATGCCCCTTTGGGATTTGATTGGCAGCGGCCAACTTCCAGAGGAACAAGGGTATTCTGCTGAAATCGGTTCTTTCACAGTGGTATACGAGGACGACATGTTGATCACTGGTGGAAACACCACCGATCAATTACAAAACCTGGACGAGTTTCGAAAGCGACTGGATCGAGTGGGACTCAGACCGAAACGCTTCAAGTATGTTTTCCTGGCGCAAGAGATCGAATTTCTGGGGAAATAAATTGCGGTGGACGGCATCAGTCACACGGACTCCAAGACGGAGTCTTTCAAGAATGCACCCGGACCACAAAACGTGACGGAGCTGCGTTCGTTAGTGGGACTCCTCAACTACTTTGTTTACTTTCTACCGGGGTTCAGTACTTTGCTGGAACCTTTGCATTACATGCTACGCAAGGGTAACGACTGGGTTGGGGTGAATCTCAAGAAACAGCCTTTCACAAGGCCAGACACATGCTGTGCTCCAAGAAATTACGTGTATTGTCGGACCATGTAAACGTTTGGTACCAGCAAGTGATGTGTAGTTGCATAGGGTAGAGTGTGTGTTACAACAAGCAAATGTATCAGGCAAACTGCAAGCAGTTGCATCTGCATCCAGAAATTTGTCCAAGTCTGAAAAAGACTGTAGTATGGTGGAGAAAGACGCGCTGGCTTGTGTATAAGGGGTTAAGAAACTGCACAAATAACTATTTGGTCTCCGGTTCGAGATCGGAACAGACCCGGAACCTCTCACATCACTGCTCTCAGAAAGCAAAGTTATCAACACCAATGCTTCGTCTCACATCCAAAGATGGGCATGAACGTTGTCTGCATATGACTATGTAATCCGCTACAGACCAGGCACAGAGAACTGCACTGACACCCTGACTCGGTTGCTGTTCCCCACTGCCGGTGTGGAAATGGTGCAACCTGCAGACTTGCTTCTGGGATTGGATGCATGTGAGAGCGAGGGGTCGCCAGTCACGGATCGCCAGATCTGGTCCTGGATCAGGCAAGACCCCGTGTTATCACAAGTAAAATGGTGCATCCTCAATAGGAGATGGTCGGTGGTTCCCTGAGAATTGCAAGAGGAAATAGAAAATAGGTGCAGGAGCAGACCATTTGGCCCTTCGAGCTTGCACCGCCATTTAATGAGTTTATGGCTGAACATGCAACTTCAATACCCCCTTCCTGCTTTCTCGCCATGCTGCTTGATCACCCTTGTAATAAGGATTATATCTAAATCCTTTTTGAATATATTTAGTAAATTGGCCTCAACAACTTTCTGTGGTAGACATTTCCACAGGTTCACCACTCTCTGGGTGAAGAACTTTGTCCTCATCTCGGTCCTAAATGGCTTACCGCTTATCCTTAGACAGTGACCCCTGGTTCTGGACTTCCCCAACATTGTGAACTTTCTTCCTGCATCTTACCTGTGTAAACCCGTCAGAATTTTAAACCGTTCTATGAGATCCCTTCTCATTCTTCTGAAATCCAGTGAATACTAGCCCAGTTGATGCAATCTTCCTTGATATCTCAGTCCGGCCATCCCGGGAATCATTCCGGTGAACCTTCGCTGCACCCCCAAAATAGCAAGACTGTCCTTCCGAAAGTTAGGAGTCCAAAACTGTACACAATACTCCAGGTGTGGCCTCACCAAGGCCCTGTTCATCTGTCGTAACACCACCATACCACTGTACTGAAATCCACTAGCTGTGAAGGCCAACATGCTATTTGCTTTCTCAACCGCCTCTGTACCTGCATGCCAACCTTCAATGACTGATGTACCATGACACCCCGGTCTCGTTGTACCTCCCCTTTTCCTAATCTGTCACCATTCAGATAATAGTCTGTCTCTCTGTTTTCACCAGCAAATTGGATAACCTCAAATTTATCCACATTATACTTCATCTGCCATGCATTTGCCTTCACACCTAACCTATCCATGTCACTCTGCTACCTCATGATATCCTCCTCGCAGCTTACACTGCATCCCAACTGAGTGTCATCCGCACATTTGGAGATGCGACATTTAATCCCCTCGACTAAATCATGAATGGACAATGTAAACAGCTGGTGCCCGAGCACAGAACCTTGCGGTACCCATCTAATCACTGCCTGCCATTCTGAAAAGTACCCATTTACTCCTATTCTTTGCTTCCTGTCTGCCAACCAGCTCTCAATCCACGTCAGCACATTAGCCCCAAACCCATGTGCAAAATCTTTATACATTAATCTCTTGTGTGCGACATTGTCGAAAGCGTTCTGAACGTCCAAATAAATCACATCAACTGGTTTTCCCTTACAACTCTAATGGAAATATCCTCAAAAAATTCCAGAAGATTTGTCAAGCATGATTTTCACTTTCACAAATCGATGCTGACTTGGACCTATCCTGTCAACTCTTTCCAAATGCTCTGCTGTGATATCCTGAATAATTGATTCCATCATTTTCGCACTACCGATGTCAGGCAAACACGTCTATAATTCTCTCTTTTCTCTAAACCTTTTCACCGATGCACGGACGAATTGTCACTCCTGTCGGATTGTCTCCCATGCGGGAATCGCGTTATTATGCCCAAAAAGGGCAGGGAAATGCTTATAAGTGACCTACACAGTGCGCACGCAGGCAGAGTCATGCACGCTTGCACGTATGGTGGTCCCACATCGACTCCGAATTAGAGTCATCCGTACACCAATGCAACATACACTCACAGCTAAGCAATGCACCCACGGATGTCCACTGAGTCTGTGATCATGGCCTTCCAAATCAAAGTCCAGTGTCAAGGTAAAGTTCACTGGCCCCTTCCTCGGGAAGATATTTCTAGCAGCAGTGGACGCTTCCTCAAAATAGATTGAACGTATAATAATAACATCATGTACATCCACTGCCACCATTGAAAGCCTCAGGGCCAGGTTCGCCACCAATGGGTTAACCAACGTCCTTGTCAGCGACAATAGTCCATGTTTCACCAGCTCGGAATTCAACGATTCAACACCCGCAATGGTATCAAGCAGGTCAGGTCTGCTCCATTTAAATTCGCCTCCAATGGCCAAGCGGATGACAGTCCAAAACATCAAGCAAAGCTTTTGACGTTTAACTGACATCTCCTTGCTGACCTTGTTATGCAGGGTCCTGCTCAGCTATCGGACGCGCCCCCACTCCCTCAGGTTTTTCGCACTGCAGCATTGCTAATAAAGAGAGTAATCAATATCAGGCTCTCCTTCGTCCAGCCGGACATCAATGATCACATAGAAAACCGGCAACAGAGGCAGAATGTGTGCCATGATCGCACGGCGGTCTCATATGACAGTGAAGTCAATGACCAGGTGTTTGTTCTAAATTATGTGCACAGTCCCAAGTGGATTGCTGTCATAGGATTAGGCAAGGAAGGGAATAGAGTCCTTGTTTTGAAATTGTTGAATGGGTAAACGTGTAAAAAAACACCTCTATCATACGAACTGCAACTCACGTGATACCAAGAACAATTTGAAGAACACCCCACCATCTCCGATCCACCACACAGAACCGATCAGCAAGTGTTATCAACTCAACCACGATAATGAACACACCTTGCCCGACAGTCCAAACAGACCAGCTGAGCTTCCATGCAGCGATGACACGATCAACTAACAAATGCAAGGATGTCAACTCAGGCCATCGATCAGGGAACACAGACTGCCAGATCGCCTCAACCTATAAGTAAACTGTACTCAAGATTTTGGGGAGAAATTACATTACGTTTGTGAACCTTACTTATGTTAGACTTGCCTCCAGAGGGCACACTTGTGGGAGACCTATGGGTCACCTGTGAATAACTGGAGCAAGAAGGTATAAAAGAGAGGCCACCATGTTGCTGCCTCACCTTGGAGTTATCGTAAACAGACCAAGGAAACAATGACTTAACTGCACAACACAGCCTTGTAGAGTTATTCAAAACATAACAGTCATAACGTTGGCAGTCAAGTGGTGCTGGTTTGAGTCTTGCTTGCTGGAGATCGTCTTCGTCTGGCACTTGTGTGACGCGAATTGCATAATCTGCTTGATGTGGTTATTTGTGGCACACAGCAACATCTGCACCATAATTGCCGATAGGATAGTGAATGATTGATAATTGAAGGATGGATGCGGAGAGATTCGTGCAGGTACTTGAAGGATAGTTTCAGGAATTGAAGTCGTCGCGGAAATATCAGCCTAGGACACAAACTTATGTTGAATTTAGCTGCTTACATTATTGACGTTTGCCACCGTTGGTTACAGCGTGATGCTGCTAACGCCATGTTCGGGGGCACGGCCACCATCTGGGTGATAGCATGTTTTGTGGGGTTGCTAGCAGATTATTCGTGTTGTTTTAAAGCTGCTTATTGTTTGAAAGGATACTAACACAATACTTTGAAGTAATGCTGCAAAACGTTCGATCTGCCGAGAGCTCATGGGCCTGAGAGGTTAACCCAGTATTTCTCTCGCCAACGATGTTCCCTGACCTGCTGAGTGTTTCCAGTATTTATTGAACAATTCCACACAGCATCTGCTGCACATTGCATGTTATGTTGGTGATGTATCCCCCTATCAAATATGAAATAAAATTATTGCATATAAGTTGCAGAGGTTGGAATGTTAAATTAAATATATATCCGAACATTGGTGCTTCAGTAGTAGGATGCACACCTACTCATCAATCTGTGCAGAATCCTCTCTCATACAATCACATCTTTCCTGTCCTGTGATGGACAGAACTGCAAGCAATACTCTGGCTGTGGCCCAAATGTTGTTTTATGGCGTTGAAGCATAACCTCCCTGCTCTTATAGACGATGCCTCCCCTAATAAATATGTATTCCGTATGCCTTCTTAACCAACTATCGTTCCACCTTCATGGATCTGTGAAACTTCACTCCAAGGACCCCTTGTTACCTTATACATCTCAGTGTCCTACCATTGAAGGTGTATTCCCTTGCCTTGATAGCCCCACCAAAGTAAATTACCTCAGACTTCTCATGATTGAATACCTGTTTCCATTGTTCTGCCCAACAGTCTCTGGCTTTCCTCTTCATCGTCAACCACACAGCCGATTTTAGTACAATCTAAAAACGTCTTTATCTTATCATCTACATTTATGTCTCATGCATTGATATATAGCACTAAACGCAAGGTACCGACGACTGAGACCTGCGGAACCCCATGAAAACAACCTTCAGTCACTTATTCTTTAGAAGATGAGCATAGAATCAGAGAAGATAAAGCACAGTTAGAGCTGAAAGGACGAAGATTAGCATGGCTGTTCAGACGACAGAGCAAATAATGATTGGAAAATAGACAAAAAATGAGTTTGGCTGTACGATCTGACGTATTACTAAATGCAAGGAGTATGGTGAATATAGCAGCGGAGCTGACGGTACAGATTATTATGTTGCGCATGATATCTTAGCAATTACTGAAACAAGGCATAAAGGGGGGCAGGATTTGCAGCTCAACACTCCTGATTACAGGTATTTCAAACAAGAGAGAGACAGGATTATGAAGGAGGGGGTGGCAATGTTGATTACTAAAAGTATTGCAGCTATGAGAAGGTGTGATATGTTCGAATGATCTTCAAATGAGACTAAATGAAAAATAGGAAAAACTACATTGCTGGGAGAGTACAGTAGGCCCCCAAAAATGCAATGTGTTGTCAAATGTCTGACAGATGCATGAACATATTGCAGTAATATTGGGTGATTTCATTTACTGTAATATTAACTGGGATACAATCACTGTAAAATAAAAAGATAGCATAGAATTCTTAAGTCGCATTCAGGATAACTTTTATTCAGCCTGTATTTAGCAAGACCAATTTGGGCGAGGGCGGTTCTTTACTTCGTTTTATGCAACTAAGCTCGGCAGGTGGAAGGGGCATCAATGGGAGAATCACTGCCGTGACTCCATAAGACCGAGAGCTTCATGTATAGCACGTTTCCTGAGATGATCAACCGGCAGCTTAAGAGAGTGCAGGCAGGGAATGGATGTGTGGTCGTCAGACAGAAGGGGAGGAGCAGCCAGGTATTGTAGAAGTCCCCTGACTGCATCTTGCTCCGCTAACAGCATTCTATTCTCCGTACTTGTGTGGCGATGGCTCATCCGGGAATGCAGTGGGAACTAATTCCACGGTGTCACTGCTGGCACAGCTGCACAGGGGGGCGGGGGTTGAGGGAGAAGCGTGGAAGAGCAATAATGGTAAAATATTCGATTGTTAGTGGAGCAGACTGGCGGAAGATCACATTCCAGTCAGGTGCGTTGCCTCCATGGTGCAGGGTCAAGTTTTAAACTGAGCGGCTGCAGGGGATGTTGTGGGGAGTGAGTGAACAACCATTATTGTATCAATGATATAAGAATAAAGATGGATCAGGCACTGCAGCTATATTGTATGGAGCTAGGAGAGAGATTAAAAAGAATGACCTCAAAAGTAGTAATTTCCGGAATACTCCCAACGCCATGTGCCAGTGATGAGTATGATTTTATATCTATTGCGGAGACATGGCTGAAATAAGGGCAGGTATGTTCGGTGAACATTTCTGCTGTATTGATTTTTAGGCGGGAGAGAGAGTGGGATAAAAAAGAGGGGTGGAGATACGTCGCAGTGTTGATTAAAGAAACAATTGCAGCTGAGGAGAGATATCATGCTTGATGGATCATCAATTCTAGATATATGGGATCAATGGAACAACATAATCGCGGCAACCGCACTGCTGGGCGTGTATTTTCGACCGCTAGCAGTCAGAATGAGAGAGAAGAGCAAAATTGTTGGCAAAGTTATCGAGGAGGAATAGAAGTCGGTTGCAACTACACAAATCTTAACGGGGATAGAATTAGTGCGGATTATATATTTTGGCAACATTTATAAAATGCATTCAGGAGATCTTTATTTGCCATAATATAGCAGGCCAAAGAAGGGAGGGGCGTTTCTGACTTAGTTTTAGTAAATGAAGCTGAGCGGGTGGAAGAGCTATCAGTCGGAGAGCATTTTCGTAATAGAGATCGTAATTCACTTACATTTAGTGTAGTTGTGGAAAAATACAAGATTAGACACGAATAAATAATCTCAATTGCGGAAAAGCCAATTCTGTAAAGCAGACATAGGATTTAGGCAACGTTGACTGAAAACAGATATTTGAAGCCAAAATTGTGTCGGAGTATTGGGAGGCATTCAAGGAGCAGATTCTCAGAGTTCCGAGAAAGTACGTTCCCTCAAAGAAAGAGGGTGCGAATAGCAAATCCAGAGCCCCCTGGATACCAAGGGGTTTACAGGGTACAATAAAGGAAAATATAGGGGCTTATGCCATAGCGATGCATCAATGCATCAGAAACATTCGAAGATTATAGGAAGTGCAAACGTGAAATTAAAAATGAAATTAGGAAAGCAAAGTGAGTGCATGAATATATTTTTGCAAGTAAAATCAACGAAAACACAATGTTTTATAAATACCTTAAAAGCAAGACGATATCTAAAGAAAGAGTAGGTCTCATTAGAGACCGTAAAGTAATCTATGTGCGGAGGTGGAATATTTGTTTACGGTTCTTATTGAATACTTTGCATTTGTTTTCATAAAAGAGAGCGGCGATGCAGATGTCTCAATCGGGGGCGGGGGGAAGGTACGTAAAATATTAAGTGAAATAAACATAGTAAGAGAGGAAGTCTTATGCAGGTTAACAGCTTTGAAAGTGGAAAAATTCACAGGGCCACGTGAAATATACCTAGGCTTTAAAGAAGCAAAAGAGGAAATAGCTTAGGGACTGATCATAATAATACTCTCTGGCTCCAATTATGGAGCCAGAGGACTGGAGGACTGCTAATGTCGTATCTTTGTTTAAAAAGGTGAAAGAGATCGATGATCAATTACAGACCAATCAGCCTAACCTCGCTTGTGGAAAGATTATTGGAAAAAATTCTGAGGAAAAGGATAAATATTTTTGAGAAAGTCTAGGTTTGATCAAGGACAGTCAGCATAGATGTTTTCAGGGAAGGAACTGTATGACTAAATTGATTAAATTTTCTGACAACGATTGTCCACAAGGGTAGCGCATTTGATGTAGTGTATCTGGATCTTAACAAGGCTATCGACAAGGTTATATATGGCAGATTGCTCAGGAAAGTAAAATCCCATGAAATCTAATGCAACGTGGCAAGTTGGATCCAAAATGTTCCTGGAGACAGCAAGCAAAGGGTAATTGGTGTTTTCACAACTGGAAGGCTGTTCGAGTGGGGCTCCTCATGGCTCCTTGCTTTTTAAAGTATACATCAATGAATTAGATGTGAATGAAGCGGGTATGATTAAAACGTTTCCAATGACACAACCTTTGGCTGTGTGGATGATAATGAAGAAGAACGTTCTTGAATGTCGCTCGGTTTCAATTAAGTGGTCACCTGGGCAGAATCGTGGTGAATGGAATTTACTGCGGAGAAGTATTTGGTAATGTATTAGGGGATGACTAATAATGCAAAGGAATACTCATTAAATGGTAGGGCACTGAGAAGTGTACACGAACAAACGGAATGTTTAATGCATGCCCACAAACACAAGAATGTAGCAGCACAGGCAGAAAAGTGCGAGAAGAAGGCATCCGGAATACTTTCCGTAAATGACGAGGCATAGAATATAAGAGCAGGTCGGTTATGCTGGAACTGAATAAAAAGCTGGAGTATTGCGTGAAGTTCTGGTAACCATATTACAGGAAACACGTGATTGCACGAGACAGGGTACATAGGAGATTTACCAGGATGTGGCTTGGAATGGGGAATTTTAGATATGGGGAAAGATTAAACAGTCTGGTTTTATTTTCTCGAGAACATAGGAGGCTGAGGGGAGAATTTGTTCAGGTGTTTACTTTGGAGCTGCCTCGATAAAGTGGATAGTAAGGATGTCTTTCCCTCAGCAGAAGAGTTCAACAACGAGAAGGCATAGCTTTAAAGTAATTGGTAGGTGATTTAGTGGGGAGTGAGAGGAAAGTTCTTCACCCAGATTATGGTTTGCGGATTGGGGGAGGGGGCGTGAGAGAGGGATTGTTCTGGATCGCACTGCCTGAAAGGGTGGGAGGTGAAAAAACGGTCACCACATTTCGAAAGTATTAGGATGTGCATCTGAAGTGCCGTAACCTACAAGGCTGTGGATCAAGAGGGAGAAAGTGGGATTCGGCTTGATAGCTCTTTATTGGACGTTGCAAACGCGACGGGCAGAAATAGCCTCCTTCTGAGCTGTATAATTCCGTGATTCCATGATTCGATGAATAGAAAAAGTGGACCTGAAACAACTCATTGAAGATAAATCAGTGTCAGAGCAGTGGGAGGGAGTCAAAAAGGAGATACAAGTTCAGTATCAACATGTTCCTAGAAAGAAAAACGGCAACTGTGTCAAATCTAGAGCCGCCTGGATGACAACGTGCATACAGGGAAAGATAAGGCAAACACAGGAAGCTTTTATCAACAATCTCGAGCCCAGTTCTGCAGAAAGCCTGGGGTTGAAATTAAAAAGGAAAGTTGGAAAGAAAAGTGAAAGCATGAAAATACTGGCACGTTGAATCAAAGAAAATCGAAAGATGTTGCACAATTGCACAAAGAACAAGAGGATAACGAAGGACAATATAGGGCGACCAAAATTGTAACCTATGTGTGGAGGTGGAGTATGTAAGTAAGGTACTAAATGAAAGCTTTGCAGCAGTTTAATAAAGGAGGGCGACGATGCCAGCGTTAAAGTTAAGGAAAAAGAGAATGTAATATTGGCTTGGATAAATGTAGCAAGGGAACAATGATTAAGGGGTTTGGCATCTTCTAATGTAAATAAATCTCCAGGACGCATTGAAATATATCCCAGGCTATTAAAAGAAATAGGTGTGGAAATTGCAGAGGCTCTGAGCATCATTTGAGAAATCTCCCTCGCTGCAGGATAGGTACAAAAACATTGCCTAACTGCTAACGTTGTACCATTATTTATAAATGGACAAAGTGAAGCACCGAATAATTACAAACAATTATTTAAAACCTGGTAAAAGGAAAATTATTGGAATTAATGCAGAGGGACAGAATAAACCTTCATTTAGAAAGACATTGATTAAAAAAACAGTCCGCATCGATTTGTTAAGGGAAGGTCATGTCTGACTTACTTGATTGAATTTTTTGAGGAGGTAGCTAAGACTTGCGATAAGGGAAGTGCATTTGACGTGATCCACATGGATTTTAACAAGACTTTTGACAAAGTGTCACATCGCAGGTTGCTCAAAAAAGTAACAGCCCATGGTAGTTAAGGGAGTGTTTCAAATCGGATCGAAAATTGGCTCAGTGCAGGAAGAAAATGGTTGATGTATGTTTTTACGAACAAAAGAATGTTTACAATGGGGTTCGTAGGGTTCAGTGCTCAGTCCCTTGTTTTCTGAGTTTATATTAATGATTTAGATATAAATGTAGGGAGCAAGGTAAAGAAGTTTACAAATGAAACAAAAATTGTCTTTGTGTTCGACAGTGAAGTGGGAAGTTTAGACTGCAGGATGATATCGATTGACCAGTCAGTTAGGTCGAAAAGAGGAAAATGATAATCAATCCAGAGAAGTGTGAGCTGATGCAATTGGGGAGGTACAACAAGATACACAAAATAGCAGGATACTGAGAGGTGTGGAGGAACAGAGGGACCTTCGAGTGTATGCCCTCAGATCCTTAAAGTTAGAGAACAGGTTGATTAATTAGTACAAATGGCACATGGAATCCTTTACTTTTTAGACAAGGGACAGAATGTAAGCGCAGGAAAGTTACGGTACAACTGCAAAACAACAGTAGGGCACAGCTAGAGTACTGCTCCAGTTCTGTTCACTACATTACAGCAAATATTTGATTGCACTCGAGAGGCTACAGAGGATATTACGAGGATGTTGCATCGACTGCAAAATTGAAGCTATGAGGAAAGATTGGATGAACTGTGTTTTACTTTGTTTGGAACTGGGGAGGCTGATGAAAGATTGAATTAAAGTGCATGAAATATGAGGGCCCTAGATAGAATGGTAGCAAGGATATTAGAAAGCACATTTGCCTTAGCAGAGGTGTCAAAAACCAGGCGCATCGAAGCAAAGTAGTTGGTATCATGATTAGAGAGGAGATGTGGGGAATACATTCATCCAGATGATGATGGCTGTCTGGAACTCACTTGCTGAATGCATGGAGACGCAGAAACCACCACCACGATTTATGAGGTTCTTGGATGTGCACTTAAAGAACCGTATCCTACAGGGCGACGGACCTCGTGTTGGGTGTTGGATTCGGCTGGTTAGTTATTTGTCAGCGGGCAGAGACACAATGGCACAAATGGCTTCACTCGGTGTCGTATTATTTCTATTATTCTATGACGAGAAATAGTTAGAGGGATTCAGAGATCTCGTAATGGAATTCCAGAACTAAGGGCCCAGGAAGCTGAAGGTATGGCAGCGAATGGTGGCGTGATTATAATCAGGGATGCACAACGAGACAGGATTGGAGGAGTGAAGATATGTCACGGGGTTATGGAGCTGGAGGAAATGACAGATAGGGAGGGGCGAGGTCATGGAGCGATTTGGAAGCAAGGATGGGAGTTTATAATCCTATGAATTACTTAACCGGGACCAATGTAGGTCAGGGAGCACAGGGGCGATGGGTGAACGGGATTGGTGCCAGTTAGGAGACAGGCAGTCAATTTTTTGGATGATCACAAGTTTACATAGCGTAGAACGTGGTGGCCAGCCAGGAGTGCATTGGAATAGTCCAGTCCAGAGGCAACACATGCATGGATAAGGATTTCAGCAGTAGCTGCGCAGAGGCAAGTATTGAGATGGCTGATGTGACGCACGTGGGATACTCCATAGCTCAGAGGTAAAAGGTTGGCTGCCAGTGAGGAAGAATTTGATTGCATGCAGTCAGAGGTTTAGTTTAATGGACTGTGGTTTAAGTTATGGGATTGAGGAGGATTTGGAAAGAAGTCAAGAAGCCAAGAAACTTCCTGACGGCAGCAGAGGAAGTGTACGGAATGTAGATTAACTTTGGAATTTTCGTGTCTTAATCAGTGAAAGGTTCACAGCCGTTAATTTGTTTGGTGTGCAATGAATGTGTCCAGTTTTGGTCTGCTAAGCTCAGGAAGCATAGAGAGGGAGCAAGGAAAGTTCACCAGACTGATTACTGGGATGTTGGGATGGTTCGATGAAGAAAGATTGAGTAGACTAGGAATATATTCGCTCAAGCTTCGAAAAATGAGAAGGCAACTCATTGAAATAGACAACATTCTGACAGTGCTTGACAGCATAAATGCAGAGAGGAGGTTTATTCTGTCTTGGTAGTCTAGATCCAGGGGACATTATCTCAGAATAAAAGATCTGCTATTTAAGACTGAAACGAGGAGGCACATTTTCACTCAGATGGTGCTGAATCTTTTTGAATTAGATACCCCAGAGGGCTGCGGAGGCTCAGTCTTTGAATATATTCATGACAGCGATCGATTGATTTGGGGATATTAAGGGCATCACGGGATATGGGACAAAGCAGGAAAGTAGGGTTGAGGTAGAAATTCAGCCATGACCTCATTGAATGGCGCAGCAAGCTCGAGGGGCTGAATGGCTGAATCCTGCTTCTAACACTTATGTCTTTTTGAAAGAAACAGAAAGAAAAACTATCACGGTTTTCATCATTAATAGTTGCCTTAGACCCAAACCTCATCCTAGCTCACCCTGGACCATCAGCGAAAATCAACGCATCGATTCCAAGACTTTCACTAATCTTACCCTCCTCTGCGCATCGTCCCACACGGCCGCCAACCGCATAGTTGCCCAACCCCGCAGAGCCAAGTAAAACCATCGTTTCAACCTTTTTCGTGCCCCACGGAACTGATGAATCCCTGTCTCCACTCTATTTTTCTCCCCTTGAGCCGGCTGTTCCCACATTGTGGGATATGTGGAATAGCGTGATGCAATAAAGCAGAGTCGGCATTGTTTTCTGAAAGGGAAATCATGCCTGACAAATTTGCTGGAGTGCTTTGAGGATGTAACGAGCAGGTGGATAAGGGGGAAGCAGTGCATGTGGTGTAATTAGACTTCAAGAAGGCATTCGATAAATTGCCACATAATATGTTACTGCAAAAATAGAAGCTCATAGTGTTGGGAGTAATGTACTGACATTGGCTAAATAACAAAAAACAGAGAGTTGGAATTAATGGGTCTTTGTAGAGTTGGCAAAGCTCACTAGTGGGGTGCCGCAGGATCTGGCTTCTGGGTCCTCAACTATTTACAATCTGTATTAATGTCTTGGATGAAAGGACCGAGTGTAATTTAGCCAAATGTGTTGAATATACAAAGATAGATGGAAAAGCACAGTGTGAGGAGGACATAAAACATCTGCAAAGTGAGATAGACAGGCTAATGAGTGGGCAAACGTTTGGCAGACGGCGAATCATGTGCGATATTGTGAGGTTATCCACTTTGGCAGAAAAAATAGGATACCAAATTAAATTTTAAATTGAGAAAAATTGCGAAGTGCTGCAGTACAGAAAGACTTGTGTAGCCTTGTGCATGAAGCAACAAAATATTCGGATGCAGGTGCTGCAATTGATCAGGAGCAAAAATGGAAAGTTGTCCTTTATTGCAAGGGGGATAGAGTATGAAAGCAGAGAAGTCCCGCTACAAATTTACAGGTTATTAGTGAGGCTTCACCAGGAGTACTGCATGCAGTTTTGGTATCTGTAGTTAGAGGGATATAGTTGCATTGGAATCTATTCAGAGAAGGCTCACTAGAATGATTTCGGAGTTGAGAAGTTTGTCCTATGCAGATAGGTTGGGTAGGTGTGGGCCAGTACTCCTTGCAGTTTCAGGGGAATGAGAGGTGATGATATCGAAACTTGTGAGATAATGAGGGGGATCGAAAAGGAATATGCACAGAGGATTTTTCCACTCATGGGGGTAATTAAAACGAGGGGACATTGTCGCAGAATAAAGAGCCGCCCACTTAAACCTGAGATTATAATGTTTTTCACTCAGAGGGTTGTAAATCTATGGAATTCTCTGTTCTGGAGAACTTTGAAGGTTGGGTCATCAAATATATTTAAGGTGGGGATGGACATATTTTTGAACAATAAGGGTTATGGTGTGCGGGATGGGAAGAAGAGCTTAGTCCATGATCAGATGAGCCGTTGTCAAATACAATGACAGAGTGAGCTCGAGCGGCCAAATGGCTTAATTCTCTTATTTTTTATGGTTTCATGTTCTTATCATACAAAACGATAATTTGATACTAAACCACAGAAGGAGAAATTAGAGTAGATGAGCAAAAGCTTGGTCACAGAGCAAGGTTACAAAGCGTCCTAAAGTCGTGGGGTGAGGAGGAGAGGTTTGACAAGGAATTCCAGAGATGAGGGTTAAGGCAGCTGAAGGAATGTCCAGCGATTGTTGAACGATTATTATCAGGGATATTCAAGATGGCTGAATTAGAAGATTTCCTATATCTCCAGTGATTATGGGGATGGAGGAGATTAATGGCATTGGGAGGGGCGGGGTCATAACGGAGATGTGAAAACAACAATGCCAATTTTGAAATCCAAGCATTGCTTCAGCGCGAGCCAATATCGGTGAGCGAGCATCAGGGTGCTGGGTGAATGGGATTGATGCGAATTTGGATACAGGCAGAGAGTTTTGGAACGACCTCAAGTTTACGTGGAGTAAATCGTGGGAGGCCAGTAAGGAGAGCGTTGGAGTAGACAAGTTAGATAACGAAGGCATGGTCAGGATTTCAGCAGCCGATTGGTGAAGGTAACGGCAGTGACGGGCGAAATTTCGAATCTCGGACACTCCTCAAGGAGACAGCTCGGGAGCAAAAGTTTGGCACCGAAGTCGGAGGGCGTTGGTGAAATGCAGTCAGCGGCATAGATTAAGAGCCTCAGCTATCGTTTAATTTAATTGAATTTGGAGCTTTTCTGTGGAGGACAAGACGCAACGAAGTTACCTGAGGGCAGCAGAAAAGCTGGAAAGGAGGACGAGAGGAAACGCTTGCATTGTGTTTGGTCTCCCGGACTTCTCATATTTCAATAAGTGAATGGTTCACATCCGCTGTTGGGGTGTAAATAATGGAAGTGATATAAATATTATCAGGGCTTTACTCTCTCATTACATGAATGTTAAGAGCAGATGCGATATGACTTAAATAATAAGGTGTGTGATTCTCATATAAATCAGAATGTTATCGGACGTTTGCAGGTTCGAGTCTTGCCCTGGATGCGTTATACACTTGTTAATTCTATTTTAACTTTATAGAACCAAACCTCATGTCCAATCATTAGCTTGATGAACAGTTGGCGAACAGCGGTGTACATAAAAGGTGATATTTCACGAATCTCCAGAAAAATATATTCCACTGAGGAAGAAACGGCGAAAGAGAAAATATGGTCTTCCGTGGATAACAAAAGAAATAAAGGACGGAATCCAATTAAAAACAAGGACAGACAATGTGGCCAAAACTGGTGGGAGGCTGAAGATTGGGAAGCGTTTAAAAGCCAACAATGGTTGACAAACAAATGATTAAGAATGGGAACATAGACTATATACACGAAATATAAAAACAGATAGCAAGAGTTTCTATCGCTATATAAACATTAAAATCGTGGCTAGTTTAAATCTTGGTTCCTAATAGGACGAGACCGGGGAGTTAATAATAGGAAACATGGAGATGGCAGAAACTCTGAAAAAATATTTTCTATTATTCTTTACGTGAGAGGACACGAATAATATTCCAACAATGGATAGTCAAGGGGCGATTAGGCCACGCGGCCGTTGCCAGCACCATCCATTGTGTTGTTGTGTATATTGCGAGCAAATTCGGGGCAACTGCAATATCAAGGAGTGGATTTTGGAAAAGATGAGCATATTCGAGGCAATGAACAGATGCACTGCGATCTGGGTGCGCACCGGCGCAGGCAAGCCCAATGTAAATTGGAACACAACAGCTTAACAATTCAGTTATTGCAGCTGAAATCATACTACTTCTCAAACTATACAGGATAACCCGGGTTTTTGAGAAAATCCGTTATAAAGAGAAGAAAAAGAACCGGAACTGACAACCAGCCCATTTAAACAGACACAGAATGATCCGCGACTGCAAGGACATTCCTTTTACCCAGATGCAGAATAACCCTTGACTGACAGCAGTTCCCTTTTCTTCAAGAATAAAGTGAGATTTCGATCATCCCTGAAGGCAATTGTGCAGTGGGGCTCAGGACCACGCGGGGCAGAAACTGTTATTGAAGCCACAGGTGATAGACAGGCAGGAAGGAGGGAGGGACGTAAAACCAGCCCAGTCTGAAATATATAAATATTTAACATTTTAAGAAAATAAATGCATTTAAATTGTATATAAAAAAAATTGAATTGAGTTGTTTTAAATAAATAAATAATTGCTTCATAATCTATGTATTTTTTGATTGAACGAAGGCTGTGTGACGAGAAGAATTCCGTTGGAAATCATGGGTGCAGTCAATAAATACCCAAACACAGTAAGCCCATGGTGGAAGACAAGCCATGAGGGAAGATGTGGGCTACAAGGGCGATATTTAAAGGTCGCGTGTGTCTTTCTGCTGGATCTGACAGCAGCTGCTTGTGCTGTGAAAGGGGTCAAATGTAATAGAGCCCAGCGCAGGCAGAACAGAAAAAGCATATTTATTTTATAAGTTAAAAATTTGGGATTATATATAAATATACACATATATATATATACATATATAAACAAAGTCAGTCAGTCAGTCATGTCTTGTCTTGGTTTGATTTGATTTCAATTTGAAAATAAAAATGGAGGATGTCATCATGTCACACAGCCCACACGCAAGTTCTGCCTAAAATCTCTATATTTCTAACTTGTGTACTTTCCATTCGTTCAGATGTGGAATAGCAAAATGCCACAGCAGATTCATCTGCCGTCAGAGAGTCAGCGAAGGAGTGTTCAATCAAATCAGTACGCTTTCAAGTTGCATGTAATGCATTTTTCTCACATGACAGTAAGATCGCACAGCACGTTTGCACACACTCTAGCTTACACAAACAAACAAACAAAATAAAATTCCTTAACCTCCAAAGGCAGGTTTTGAAATTTGAAATGGGAAATCCGGGACAGACAGCACATCCCTTTTAAACAATAACAGAATGATGAGGGTCTGATAGCACACTATTTTAAAGGGACAGAGAATGGTCTTGGACAGACAGCACATCCCCTTAAAAGGGACACGGAAATAGAATTAATAAAAACAGATAAATATGTAAAACTCGGCAGGTCATGCAGATTTCGTGGAGGAAGAATCCGTTTTCACGTTCTGTCGGATAATCATTCCGATATTTCAGGAAAAAGTTAAAGATTACAGATGTTTTCTACAAAAATAGCGCCTGGAAAAAATACGCAGCGAGAAAGGTCAAATGGGAACGTCTGTGATACAGTGGAACGCAGGAGTAATTAAATAATAAATGGCACAATGGAGAAAGCAAAGTGGGTGGTAATCGGGCAATAACATTACAAAGGATGGTCCAGAGGAGGTGTTAGAGGGAACAGCAGAACCATTACCAGACAATGGGAGCGGAGCTTATGATCCGATACGTTGAACATAATTTTGAGGCCAGAAGACGAGAACATGCCTACAATATAAGGTGTCTCCGCCTTTTAATCAGACCAGGCAGCTTTGCCAGCCCGGATTGATTTCCTGTCCGCTTTGAATTCGGCAGCCAAGGGACGAATTCAAAAGGCAGCTTCTCTCACCTTTTCAGCTCGAGAGAAACAGGAGGCACTCATATTCAGGGCAGAGGTGCAGGTTGACGCTGAATGTATGCTTATCCCAATTGAGGTGAATTTATGCGAACAGACAGGAAGATGCACTGATCAAGTATTGGCCGGAACCAAACAAGGGTTTAGGTGATGCAACGAGGCACAGAGCCGAGTACCTATGAGATATTTTAACTCTACTCACTTTGGCGGGTTTCACTTTGCTCTGAGATTAGGATGCTGATGGAACATCGTCGTAAAATCACACATTTTAACGTGAAATACGTCTGTTTTCTCACATGTCGAGCGGTTGTTAGAAGCGGAAATTTGAGTAAAACATGGCGGGGCTCGTCCTGGATTTGGACCGTGACCTCTCGCATTTCAAATGTGATCATTCCGAAGCGAGAATCATACCCGTGGACCAACGAGCCGCCGACAGTGAAAAGCGCAGCTCTCAGATTCTGACGGTGGTGAGAAATGATATTATGTCCCATCGTGCATGTGCTGTCTCTCAGATACCTATCTAATTAGTGCCGCTCGCCATTGTCCTGCAACTGTTTTCCTTTTGACGAATATATTATTAATTTGAGACATGACATGAGGAAAGTACAGCATCCCTGTAAGTAAAAGGGGAATTTTGCGATGAGGTTAAATATGAATGTCAAAACGTGGTCAAGCTGCAAGCCAACGACGACAGGATTCAAACCCATGCGTGCAGAGTACAATAGATTAACACTCCATCGCCTTATCCTCTCGGCCACCTCGTCTCTGCTTTAACACATCATCAGCCATTCAATCTCCTGCTTTTTGTATCCAAACAGAAATAATGTGCAAGAAAGTGCACTGCAATGCTTGCTCTGCCCGTGCATGCAGATCGACAATGATGAAAACTTGCCATGAGATTCTTTGAGCAAACAGCCTTCCTTTGCTTCAGGTGAGTGACTGGAAGAGATGGTTGGTTTCTCGGCAGAATCACAACAAAGAATATAAAATTTCACGATGCGAATTAAGTTGACCGCGGCAGGACTCGAACCTTCAATATTCTGATAACTTTACAGTTATAATCGAAATCAGACGCCTTATCCATTGGGCCATGCGGCCACTGTTATCACCAGCCATTGTGTTGTTGTGTATTTTGCGAGCAAATTCGGGGCCACTGCAATATCAAGGAGTGGATTTTGGAAAAGATGAGCATATTTCGAGTCAATGAACAGATGCACTGCGATCTGGATACGCACCGGCGCAGGTAAGCCCAATGTAAATTGGAACACAACAGTTTAACAATTCGGTCATTGCATCTGAAATCATACTCCTTCTCAAACAATCCAGGATGACCCGGGTTTATGAGAAAATCCGTTTTAAAGGGAAAGATTATGAACCGGAACTGACAACTAGCCCATTTAAACAGACACAGAATGATCCGGGACTGCAAGGACATGCCTTTTACCCAGATGCAGAATAACCCTTGACTGACAGCAGTTCCCTTTTAAAAGAATAAAGTGAGATTTCGATCATCCCTGAACGCAATTGTGCAGTGAGGCTCAGGACCACGCGGGACAGAGACTGTTATTGAAGCCACAGGTGATAGATAGGCAGGAAGGAGAGAGGGACGTAAAACCAGCCTAGTCTGACATATTCAAATATTTAACATTTTAAGAAAATTAATGCATTTAAATTGTATTTTAAAAAAAATGCATTTGAGTTGTTTTAATTAAATAAATAATTGATTCATAATCTATGTATTTTTTGATTGAACGGAGGCTGTGTGAGTGGAAGAATTCCATTGGAAATGTGGGGTGCAGTCAATAAATACCCAAACACAGCAAGCCCATGTTGGAAGACAAGCCATGAGGGAAGATGTGGGCCACAAGGGCGATCTTTTAAAGTCGCGTGTGTCTTTCTGCTGGATCTGACAGCAGCTACTTGTGCTGTGAAAGAGGTCAAATGTAATAGAGCCCAGTGTAGGCAGAACAGAAAAAGCATATTTATTTTGGAAGTTAAAAATTTGGGATTGTATATAAATATACACACATATATATATACATGTATAAACAAAGTCAGTCAGTCAGTCATGTCTTGTCTTGGTTTGATTTGACTTGAATTTGAAAATAAGGACGGAGGATGTCATCATGTCACACAGCCAACACGCAAGCCCTGCCAAAAATCGCTATATCTCTAACTTGTGTATTTTCCCTTCTTTCTGATGTGGAATAGCAAAATCCCACAGCAGATTCTTCTACCGTCAGGGAGTCAACGAAAGATTGTTCAATCAAATCAGTACGATTTCAAGTTGCATGTAATGCATTTTTCTCACATGACAGTAAGATCGCACAGCACGTTTGCACACACTCTAGCTTACACAAACACATAAACAAACTAAAATTCCTCAACCTGCAAAGGCAGGTTTTGACATTTGAAATTGGAAATCCGGGACAGACAGCACATCCCTTTCAAACAGACACAGATTGATGAGGGTCTGATAGCATACCATTTTAAAGAGACAGAGAATGATCTCGGACAGACAGCACATCCCCTTAAAAGGGACACAGAAATAGAATGAATCAAAACAGATAAATATGTAAAACTCGGCAGGTCGTGCAGATTTTGTGGAGGAATTATCCGGTTTCACGTTCTGTCGGATAATCATTCCGATATTTTAGGAAAAAGTTAAAGATTACGGATTTTTCTCAACAAAAATAACGCCTGGAAATAATATGCAGCGAGAAAGGTCAAATGGGAACGTCTGTGATACAGTGGAACGCAGGTATGATTAAATATTAAATGGCACAATGGAGAAAGGCAAAGTGGGTGGTAATCGGGCAATAACGTAACAAAGGATGGTCCAGAGGAGGTGTTAGTGGGAACAGCAGAACCATTACCAGACAATGGGAGCGGTGCTTATCATCCGATACGTTGAACATAATGTTGAGGCCAGAAGACGAGAACATGCCTACAATATATGGTGTCACCGCCTTTTAATCAGATCAGGCAGCTTTGCCAGCCCGGATAGATTTCCTGTCCGCTTAGTAATTCGGCAGCCAATGGACGAAATCAAAAGGCAGCTTCTCTCATCTTTTCAGCTCGAGAGAAACATATTCAGGGCAGAGGTGGAGATTGACGCTGAATGTATGCTTATCCCAATTGAGGTGAACGTATTCATACAGACAGGAAGATATACTGATCAAGTACTGGCCAGAACCAAACAAGGGATTAGGTTATCTAACGAGTCACAGAGCCGAGTAGCTATGAGATATTTTAACTTTACTCACGTTGGCGGGTTTCACTTTGCTCTGGGATTTGGATACTTATGGAACATCGGCATAAAATCACACGTTTTAACGGGAAATATGTCTGTTTTCTCACATGTCGAACGGCTGTTGGACGCGAAAATTTGGGTAAAACATGGCGGGATCGTCCGGGATTTGGCCCGTGACCTCTCGCATTTCAAATGTGATCATTCCGAAGCGAGAATCATACCCGTGGACCAACGAGCCGCCGACAGTGAAAAGCGCAGCTCTCAGATTCTGACGGTGTGAGAAATGATATAATGGCCCATCGTGCATGTGCTGTCTCTCAGATACCTATCTAATTAGTGCCCCTTGCCATTGTTCTGCAACCGTTCTCCTTTTGACGAATATATTATTAATTTGAGACATGGCATGAGGAAGGTGCAGCATCCCTGCAAGGAAAAGGGGAATTTGGTGTTGAGGTTAAATATGAATGTCAAAACGTGGTCAAGCTGTAAGCCAACGACGACGATGATGGGATTCGAACCCATGCGTGCAGAGTACAATGGATTAGCAGTCCGTCGCCTTAACTTCTCGGCCACCTCGTCTCTACTTTTGCACATCGTCAGCCATTCAATCTCCTGCTTTTTGTATCGAAACAGAAATAACGTGCAAGAAAGTACACTTCACTGCTTGCTCTGCCCGTGCATGCAGATGGACAATGATGAAAACTTGCAATGATATTCTTCAAGCAAACAGCCTTCCTTTGATTCAGGTGAGTGACTGGAAGAGATGATTGGTTTCTCGGCAAAATCACAGCAAAGAATATAAAATTTCACATAGATAGTTAAGTTGACCGCGGCAGGACTCGAACCTGCAATCTTCTGATAACTTTGGTATTATAATCGAAGTCAGATGCCTTATCCATTAGGCCACAAGGCCGCTGCCAGCAACATCCATTGTGCTGTTGTGTATATTGCGAGTAAATTCGCGGCAACTGCAATATCAAGGAGTGGATTTAAGAAAAGATGTGCATATTTCTAGCAAATGAACAGATGCACTGCGATCTGGGTGTGCACCCGCGCAGGCAACCCCAATGTAAATGGGAACACAACAGTTTAACAATTCGGTCATTGCAGCTGAAATCATATTCCTTCTCAAACTATACAGGATGACCCGGGTTTATGAGACAATCCGTTTTAAAGGGAAAGATTATAAACAAACAAGAATGATCCGGTACTGCAAGGACATCCCTTTTACCCAGATGCAGAATGAGACTTGACTGACAGCAGTTGCCTTTTAAAAGAATAAAGTGAGATTTCCATCATCACTGAAGGCAATTGTGCAGTGGGGCTCAGGACCATGTGGGGCAGAGACGGTTATTGAAGCCACAGGTGATAGACAGGCAGGAAAGAGGGAGGGACATAAAACCAGCACAGACTGAAAGCCAATTTTGAAATATAGATATATTTAACATTTTATGAAAATAAATACATTTAATTTTTTTTTAATTGAATTTGATTTGTTTTAAATAAATACATAATTGATTCATAATCCATATATTTTTGATTGAACGAAGGCTGTGTGATTGGAAGAATTCCATTGGAAATGAGGAGGTGCAGTCAATAAATACCCAAACGCAGGAAGCCCATGGTGGAAGACAAGCCACGAGTGAAGCTGTGGGCTACAAAGGCGATCTTTCAAAGTCGCGTGTGACTTTCTGCTGGATCTGACAGCAGCTGCTTGTGCTGTGAAAGATGTCAAATGTAATAGAGCTCCGTGTCGGCAGAATAGAAAAAGTACATTTATTTTGGAAGTTAAAAAGTTGGGATTGGATATAAATAGACATATATATACATATATATATCCAAACTTAGTCATGTCTTGTCTTGTCTTGTCTCGTCTCGTCTTGTCTTGATTTTATTTGAGTTGATTTGAATTTGAAAAAAAAGGTTGAGGATGTCATCACATCACACAGCCCACACGCAAGCCCTCGATAAAATCGCAATATTTCTTATTTGTGTATTTTCCCTTCTTTCAGATGTGGAATAGCAAAATCTCACAACAGATTCTTCTACCGTCCGAGATTCCACGAAAGAGTGTTCAATCAAATCAGCACGGTTTGCACACACACTGCATGTAATGCATTTTTCTCACACAACAGTAATATCGCACAGCACGTTTGCACACACACTGGCTTACACAAACATACAAACAAACTAAAATTCCTGCACCCTCTCAAGGCAGTTTTTGAAATTTGAAATTTGAACTCCGGGACAGACAGCACATCGCTTTTAAACAGACACAGAATGATGCAGAGCTGATAGCACACCAATTTAAATAGACAGAGAATGATCCCAGACAGACAGCACATCCCCTTAAAAGGGACACGGAAACAGGATGAATAAAAACAGATAAATATGTAAAGCACAGCAGGTCGTGCAGATTCTGTGGATGAAGAACTCGGTTTCACGTTCCTTGGATAATCATTCCTATATTTTCGGAAAAAGTTCAAGATTACAGATTTTTCAACAAAAATAGCGCATGGAAATAATAGCAGTGAGAAAGGTCAAATGGGAACGTCTGTGATACAGTGGAAAGCAGGAGTGATTAAGTAATAAATGGCACAATGTAGAAAGGCAAAGTGGGTGGTAATCGGGCAAGAACGTATCAAACGATGGTCCAGATGAGGTGTCAGTGGGAATAGCAGAACCATTACCAGACAATGGGAGCGGTGCTTATCACCCGATACGTTGAACCTAATGTTGAGGCCAGAAGATGAGAACATGCCTACAATATAATGTGTCACCGCCTTTTAATCAGACCAGGAAGCTTGGCCACCCCGGATTGATTTCCTGTCCGCTTTGAATTCGGCAAACAAGAGACTAATTCAAAAACTAGCTTCTCTCATCCTTTCAGTTCTAGAGAAACAAGACACATTCATATTCAGGGCAGAGGTGGAGATTGACGCTGAATGTATGCGTATCCCAATTGAGTAGAGCTGATGCGCACAGACAGGAAGATATACTGATCAATTATTGGCCGGAACTAAACACGGGTTTAGGTTATCCAACGAGTCACAGAGCCGAGTACCTCTGAGATACTTTAACTTTACTCAGTTGTGTGAGTTTCACTTTGCTCTGGGATTTGGACGCTGTGGGAACAATCGCCGCAAAATTACACGTTTTAACGTGAAATATGTCTGTTTTCTCACATGTCAAGCGGCTGTGAGGAGCGGAACTTTGTATAAAAAATGGCGGGGCTCGTTCAGGATTTGGCCCGAGAACCGTCGCATTTCAAATGTGATCATTCCTGAGCGAGAGTCATACCCCGAAACCAACGAGCCGCCGACAGTGAAGAGTGCAGCTCTCAGATTCTGACGGTAGTGAGAAAAGATGTTCGGCCCATCGTGCTTATGCTGTCACTCAGAGACCGATCGAATTAGTCCCCCTCTCCGCAGTCCGACAAATGTTATCCATTTGACGAATATATTATTAATTTGAGACATGACATGAGCAAAGTGCAGCATCCTTGTCAGTGAAAGGGAAATTCGGCGATGAGGTTAACGTGATTGACAAAGTTACCAGGTGAGTCAAAGCTGTGCACAAGTACGATGAGGATGGGATTCGAACCCATGCGTGCAGAACAAAATTGATCAATAGTTCATCGCCTTAATTTCTCGGCCACCTCGTCTCTTATTCAGCCAATAGTCAGCCTTTCAATCTCCTGCTTTTGGTAACTCAACAGAAATAATGTGCAAGAAAGTCCACTTCACAGCTTGCTCTGCCCGTGAATGCAGATCGACAATGATTAACACATGCCATTAGATTCTTAACGCAAACAGCCTTCCTTTACTTCAGGTGAGTGACTCGAAGAGATGGTTGTTTTTTCGGCAGAATCGCAACAAATATAAAATTTCACGCAGCACGTTAATTGACCGCGGCAAGATACGAATCTGTAATATTTTGATAAGTTCGCGGTTATATCGAAGTCAGACGCCGTAACCATTAGACGACGCGGCCGCTGCCACCATCATACACTGTGCTGTTGTGTATATTGCGAGCAAAATCAAGGAGTGGATTTAGGAAAAAATGTGCATATTTCGAGTAAATGAACAGATGCACTGCGATCTGGGTGCGCACAGGCGCAGGCAACCCCAATGTAAATTGGAACACAACAGTTTAACAATTCGGTCATTGCAGCTGAAATCATACTCCTTCTCAACCTATACAGGATGACCCGGGTTTATGAGAAAATTCGTTTTAAAGGAAAGATTATGAACCGGAACTGACAACCAGCCCTTTTAAACAGATACAGAATGATCGGGGACTGCAAGGACATCCCTTTTACCCAGATGCAGAATCACCCTTGACTGACCGCAGTTCCCTTTTAAAAGAATAAAGTGAGATTTCTATCATCCCTGAAGGCAATTGTGCTGTGAAGATCAGGATCACGCGGGGCAGAGACGGTTATTGAAGCCACAGGTGATGGACAGGCAGGAAGGAGGGAGGGATGTAAAACCAGCCCAGTCTGAAAGCCAATTTACAAATATATATATATTAAACAACTTAAGAAAATAAATACATTTAATTTTTATTTAAAAAAAATTGAATTTGATTTGTTTTAGATAAATACCTAATTGATTCTTAATCTCGATATTTTTTGATTGAACGAAGGCTGTGTGACTGGAATAATTCCATTGGAAATGAGGGGGTGCCTCTTATCAACAAAGGCAGACATTGATAAGGGGATTCAACACCGCCTCCAGTGCTCCAGTGCAGCCTTCGGCCACCTGCCGAAAAAACTGTTTGAAGACCAGGCCCTCAAATCTACCACCAAACTCATGGTCCACAGGGCTGTAATAATACCCGCCCTCCTGTATGGGTCTGAGGCATGGACGATGTGCAGAAGGCACCTCAGGTCGCTGGAGATATATCACCAACGATGAATCCGCAAGATCCTGCAAATTTCCTGGAAGGACAGGCGCATCAACATCAGTGTCCTCGACTAGTGTAACATCCCCACTATTGAAGCATTGACCACACTCGATCAGCTTCGCTGGGCAGGCCACATAGTACGCATGCCAGATGTTAGACTCCCGAAGCAATGCTTTATGCGAAGCTTCTTCATGGTAAACGAGCCAAAGGAGGACAGTGTAATCGTTATAAGGACACCCTCAAAGCTTCGCTGGTAAAGTGCGACATCACCACTGACACCTGTGAGACACTGGCCGCAGATCGCCCGAGGTGGAGAAAATCCATCCGGGAGGGCGTTGAGCTCTTTGAGGCTCGATGCAAGGAGCATGAAGAGCCCAGGCGCATGCAGCAGAAGGAGCATGCGGCAAACCAGCCCAACCGACCTCTTCCCCTGACGAATGTCTGTCCCACCTGTGAAAGGGTCTGTGGCTCTCGTATCGGACTGCCCTGCCATCAAGGAATTCACTTTGGGAGTGGAAGCAAGTCCTCCAAAGGACCCCTGGACCTGATAGTTTATATCCTGTGGATACAACCAATGCATCCATAGGATATAAGCCATCAGGTCCAGGGGACTTGTCCGGCTTTAGTCCCATAATTTTACGTCATACTACTTCATTAGTGATAATGATAGTATTAAGTTCCTCCCTCCATATAGCCCTTGGATTATCCACTGTTTGGATGTATTTACTGACTTCTACCGTGAGAACTGAAACAAAATATTTGTTTAATGCCCCAGTCTCATCCTGCAGGAGACTAACATTTACTTTAGCCACTCTTTTCCATTTTACATACCTGTAGAAACTCTTTCTATCTGTTTTTATATTTCGTTCAAGTTAACATTCATAACCTACCCTCTTTTAATCATATTTTTAGTCGTTCTTTGCTGGATTATAAAAATGGCCCAATCCTCTGGACACGCACGAGTGGATGATTGGGTGAGCGTGACGGAACAGGTAGCCTAAAAGTTGCTGCAAAATAATTCAGAACAATTACACCTCAAATGACCTCCAAACAGAGCAGATTACGTACTAATGTCTACAGCTACTGACTCATTGTAAACAGGGCTCGAACTGACTCAGAAGCAATGAGATTACATTCCTAATCCAACGATTTAACCACCCAGCCACGGCAGCTAGCACGTCGCATTTTTTTTAAAACATTCTGAATGAAGCAGCACTGAGAGCGCAACCCTTTTCAACAGATGAAGACTGATCCGAGACTGACAGTACAACAACTTGATGTTGCTGTATTACACAATTGAAAGCTGGAATGGCTGAATCGCTTTTGGCGGGATTTAAATGATGTACTCCCTATTGTCTCAGCTAAACAGCTCATTGGTCAAGGGGTATGATTGTCACTAATATCGGAAAATAATGGAACCCTTACTATTGGAGAAAATAGAAGAACATCTGGAAACCAAAAGTATAAATATGAATGATCAGCATGGATTTTAACAGTGAAAGTACTGCTGGACCAAACTCAGAATTTTTGAAGATGTTATAGAGAGGGTAGACATTGATCATGCAATAAGTATAAGGTATCTAGATTTTCAAAAGACCCTCGCTATGATTCCCAATAATAGCCTGCTGAGCAACGTCAGGGTATAACCAGCAGAATGCATAACGTGCTAGCTCAAAGACTGAAATCAGAGATTGGAGGGAAAACGCAGATATTCACATTGGCAGAAGATGGTTAGTGGTTTTCCAAAAGGATCAATGCCGGAACCACTATTGTTCACAATTTATACTAACGATTTCGAATTTGGAACTAAAAACAGAATTTCCAAATTTGACAATAATTCCAAATTGGAGGAAATTTATACTGAGGAGGACTGCAACAAATTATGGACAACATTAATAAACACGCAGAATGGGCATATAATTTTCAATTAAGTTCCACAAACATACATGTGACGTATTACATTTTGGTAGGAAGAATATGGAGGTCACTTATTTCTTGGCACAAACGACTCTAGGTGGGGTAGAGGAACAGTAGGATCTCTGAGTACAACTACACAAATCACAAAAATGGTGACAGAGTTAAGCAAGACAAAATAAAGGTAACTAAGCAGTGGAGGTTATTTCTAGTGGTATAGAATTGCAAAATAGGAAGGTTATGCTAAACCTGTAGTGAACCTCGGTTCGACCACACTGAGAATACTGCATGCAGTTCTAGTCATCCTATTATAAAGATGATATACAGGCATTTGGGAGGGTGCAGAGTAGATTTACACGGATGCTACCAGAAATGGGAGGTTATTCATAAGCGGAAATAATGAACAAGCTGGGTCTCTTTTCACTTGAAGATTTATCTCTAGGGGTGACCTAATAGACTTATTTAAAATTATGAAAGATTTTGAAAGAGTGTTTACAGAGAGAATGTATTCACATGTGGGGAACAGCATAACTGGAGGCCACCAATATAAGATAGTCATCAAGAAATCCAGAAATCAAATCGAGAATTCAGTACCAACTTCTTTCTGGAACGAGTGATGAGGATGTGGAACTCAAAAGCGTAGGAGTCATTCAAGCGAATAGGTTTTGATACATTTAAGGAGAGGCTATTCCAGCATATGAGGTGGAAAGGAATAGATGGCGATGCTGATAGATTTAAATCAAGAAAGACTCCAGAATATTCGAGTGGAACATAAACGCTGGCATGGTCAGAATATCCAGAAAGGGAGTATACGCTATGCTGTCCTTTGTAAGCCTATCAGTTATCTGCAGCATTATGCATTGGATTCAATGACAAGCTCTCTGACTATAGGTAGGAGTGTCTGGGTCACTGTAGGAGCTTTCTTTTTCTATGTAATAGTTTCTGAGTCTCTTTAGGTGCTCTCTGGGTCTGCGTTGCAGCTGCATGTGTCAGATTTTGAGCTGACTGTGTCTGTTTAAGGTTGTCCGGCTTTGTGATGGAGCGTCGGGGTTTGTGTTGCAGCTCAATGTGTCAGGTTTGGAGCTGACTGGGTCTGTGCAAGAGTTGTCTCTGTTTGTGCCGGAGAGCCTGCGTCTGTGTTGGAGTGTGTCTGTCTGTGGCTGATCTCCCTGAGTTAGCCTGGTTCTGCATTGAGCTCCTTGATCCAGTACCGGTGCTGACTTGATCTTTAAATGAGGTGTCTGCATCTCCGAAGCGAGCTGTCTGGCTCGGTGAACAAGCAGTCTCGGAACAGTCTGCGCCCGTGTAAGAACTGCTTATATCTGTGTAGGAGCTCTTGGATCTGTGTTGGTGATGCCTTGGCCAGGGTCGAGCTGCCTATGTCTATGTGGGAGGGAATTAAGCTGTCTCGGAGGTCCCTATGTCTCTGAAAGGAGCTGTATGGGTCTGTGTATTCAAGTTTGTGCCTGTGCTGTTAATCCGTGCTTCAGTGTAGCACCTGCCTGGTTCAGCATAGGAGCTGCCTGCTTTCGCGGAGGAAATGTCAGTGTCTCTGTCGAAGCTCTCTGGAAATGTGTTGGTGTTGTCTGCGGCTGATGAGGACATGTTTGCTCCTGAGTAGTTGATGCTGGGTCCGTGAAAGGAATTGTCTGAATCTGGAAACAAGCATTTTGATGCTGTGTATGAGGTTTGCCTGTCTGCACAGGAGTGTATGGATCTGTGCAGTAATGTCTGGCTCGATGTCGGATCACTACCCCTCTGTACGGGAGCTGCCTGGATCTGTTTAGCCGCTGTCTGGGTCGGTGCAGGAAAAGTCTGGATCTGTGAAAGTAGATTGTGAAACTGTGTCGGAAGATTGTGAATCTGTGAAGGTAGAGTCTGGGACTGTGAAAGAGCCGTCTGAATATGTTTTGCAGATGTCTGGCTCTGTGAAGGAATAGCCGGGGGCTGTGAAAGTAAATATAAATCTAGAAATCCACAGCGCTGAAGGAGGCCACTTCAGCCCATAGTATACATGGCAGCCGACAAAGAGCCACAAGACCCTTTGATCAACAACCCTGAAGGCGATATATGAACCTGTGAAGCATGACAATGGCGGAAAGATAAAGAACGCCCAGCCCAATAAGTTCGCCCCACACAACTTCTACACCCCTTGCACCGAAGCATTACACAGACCACCCCAACCCGAGCCATGCGAACGCATGGGAGAATCAAAAAAGCAGAAAAAAAACCAGGCGAATTGTGGGAAAAAATCTGTTAAAATTCCTCTCCATCTAAGCGATCAAAATTAGTCCAAGAGATCAACTTGGTCGTATTGGAATCCCTGCTGTACTTACTATCGTTTCTGCGCCAGCCAACAAAAGGTTATCCAACCTAATCCCACGTACCAGCTCTCGGTCCGTAACTCTGCTGGTTACAGCACGGACATTGTACTTGACTGTATAAAGCATTGGTTAGGCAGCTGCTGGAGTACTGTGTGCAGTTCTGGTCACCACATTTCAAAAAAAAGATGTGATTGCGCTGGAAAGGGTACTGAGGAGATTTTCAAAAAAAGTTGCCTGGACTGGAGAATTTTGGTGATGAGGACAGATTGGAAATGTTGAGTCTGATTTCTTTGGTCCAGAGGAGGCTGAGGGGAGACTATAGTGAGATGCATAACTTTATGAGGGCCCTAGATAGAGTTGGTAGGAAGATCCTGTTTCCCTTTGCAGAGTGGTCAACAATCAGGGGGAATAGATTTAAACTAATTTCGGGGTGGACCAATTTCCCTTTCTTGGGCGCCTCCTCTCAACAAGAGCAGGCATTGATGACGAGATCCAACACCGCCTGCAGTACGCCAGTGCAGCCTTCGGCCGCCTGAGGAAAAGAGTGTTTGAAGATGAGTCCCTCAAAACTTTCACCAAACTCATGCTCTACAAAGCTGTAGTAATACCCGCCCTCCTGTATGGCTCAGGGACATGGACTATGTACAGTAAACCCCTCAAGTCGCTGGAGAAATGCCACCAGCGATGTCTCCTCAAGATCCTGCAAATCCCCTGGCAGGACAGATGCGCAAACATTCGCTTCCTCGTCCAAGACATCATCCCCAGCATTGCACCACTTACCACACTTGATCAGCGCCGCTGGGCGGGCGATATGCCAGACACGAGACTGCCATAGCAAGCGCTCCTCTCGGAACTCGTCCACGGTAAATGAGCCAAAGGCGGACAGAGGCAACGTTACAAAGACACCCTCTAAGCCTCCCTGATAAAGTGTGACATCCCCACTGTGGGAGTCCTTGGCCATAGATCGCCCTAAGTGGAGGAAGTGCATGCGGGAGTGTGCTGAGCTCCTCGAGTATCGTCGCCGGGAACACGCAGAAATCAGGTGCAGGCAGCGGAAGGAGCTGCGGCAAACCAGGCTCCCTGACCATCCTTTCCGTCAACGACGATCTGTCTGACCTGTGACAGAGACTGTGGTTCCGGTATTGAACTGTACAGCCATCTAAGAACACATGCTAAGAGTGGAAGCAAGTCTTCCTCGATTCCGAGGGACTGCCTATGTTGATGAATTAGGGGGAGGGTTAGACGAGCTGCGAGGATAAATGTCTTTACCCAGGGCGTCATGGTAGTCGGGAACTCAATGCCTCAATGCGGCAGAAACCCTCACACATTTTAACAATACTTCAATGCCACTTAAATTGCTGTACCCCATTGGACGGACTTCGAGCTGGGAAGTGGGAATTAGGCTGGAGAGCTCTTGATCGGCCTCCTCGGGCACTATTGGCTGAAATGGCCTCCTTCCATGCTGCACGTTTTTGCATTCCCTGCACTACAAAGTGATCACATCTTAAAAGTAATTAATTTGCTCTGAACTGCTTTGGGAAGTGCTGAGGTGAAAGTCGCTGGAGGAATGCTAACATTTTAATGTAAAAGTGCCATAAGAAAGCACATAGAATGAAAGCCGATTGCCTCACTTGGTTAGCGCTAGGTGTTACTAATGCCAAATCGGCGAATTCGAACCCATTACGGGCCATTTATTTTATTTTTGGTGGTGCGGTTGGACTGCAAGTATTTTAGAGCAGCTTAAACATTCAGGGACGAAACTCACACCAAAACTGTAATACATTGAAGCAATGCTGCAAAACATTAGTTCTGCCGAGAGCTGGTGGCCCTGCGGAGTGTTTCCAGCATTAAATGAAGAATTCGAGATCCGCTGGGGATTTGTGACTTCTCGTATTTCAACCAGTGAAAGGCTCACTGCCGCTGATTGGTTTGTAGTGCAAAGTATGGAACTGATCTAAACACAATTCCACTGCGTAATCCCTCATTATAAGAACATAGAATTCGGACAGGAATAGGCCATCTAGTCCCTCGAGCCTGATCCGCCATTCAACAAGATCATGGCTGATGTGGCCGTGGACCCAGCTCCACTGACCCGCCCGCTCCCCGTAACCCTTAATTCTCTTATTGGTTAAAAATGTATCGATCTGTGATTTGAATACATTCAACGAGCTAGCCTCAACTGCTTCCTTGGGCAGAGAATTACACAGATTCACAACTCTCTGGGAGAAGAAATTCCTTCTCAACTCGGTTTAAAATTGGCTCCCCTGTCGTTGAGGCTGTGCCCCCCAGGTCTAGTCTCCTCGACCAGTGGAAACATCCTCTCTGCCTCTATCTTGTTTATCCATTTCATTATTTTAAATGTTTTTTTCAGATCAACCTTCATCCTTCTGAACTCGAACTAGTAAAGACCCAGTCTACGCAAACTATCATAATAAGGTAACCCCCTCATCTCCAGAATCAGCCAAGTGAATCGTCTCTGTACCCTCTTCAAATCTTGTATATCCTTCCTAAAGTAAGGTCAACAAAACTGCACGCAGTACTCCAGGTGCGTCCTCAACAATGCCCTATACAGTTGCAGCAGGACCTCCCTGCTTTTGTACTCCATCCCTCTCGCAATGAAGGCCAAGATTCCATTCGCCTTCCTGATTACTTGCTGCACCGGCAAATTAACATTTTGGCATTCATGCACAAGGACCCCCAGGTCCCTCTGAATCTCAGCATGTTGTAATTTCTCCCCATTCAAATAATATTACTTTTTATGTTTTTTTTCCCCAAGGTGGATGACCTCACATTTTCCGACATTGTATTCCATCTGCCAAACCTTAGCCCATTCGCTTGACCGATCTAAATCTATTTGCAGCCTCTCTGCGTCCTCTACACAATCCGCTTCCCACTCATCTTTGTGTCATCTGTAAATTTTGTTACACGACACTCTGTCCCCTCTTCCAGGTCATCTATGCATATTGTAAACAGTTCTGGTCATAGAAACATAGAAACATAGAAAATAGGTGCAGGAGCAGGCCATTCAGCCCTTCTAGCCTGCACCGCCATTCAATGAGTTCATGGCTGAACATGAAACTTCAGTACCCCCTTCCTGCTTTCTCGCCATAACCCTTGATCCCCCGAGTAGTAAGGACTTCATCCTTACCGATCCCTGTGGCACATCACTAACCACCAATTTCCAACCCGAAAAGGACCCATTTATCCCGACTCTCAGCTTTCTGTTAGCTAGCCAATTCTCTATCCATGCGAATAGATTTCCTATGACTCCACGTAACTTTATCTTCTGCAGTAACCTTTTGTGTGGCACCTTATCGAATGCCTTTTGGAAATCTAAATACACCACATCCATCCGTACACCTCTATCCACCATGCTCGTTATATCCTCAAAGAATTCCAATAAATTATTTCAACATGCTTTGCGCTTCCTGAATCCATGTTGCGTCTGCTTGATTGTACTATTCCGATCTAGATGTCCAGTTATTTCTTCCTTAATGATAGCTTCAAGCATGTTCCCCACTATAGATATTAAACTAACCGGCCTATAATTACCTGCCATTTGTCTGCCCCCTTTTTTAAACAGAGGTGTTACATTTGCTGTTTTTTAATTCGCTGGTACCTCCCCAGAGTCCAGAGCATTTTGGTAGATTATAACGAATGCATCTGCGAGAACGTCCGCCATCTCTTTTAATACCCTGAGATGCATTTCATCAGGACCAGGGGACTTGTCTACCTTGAGTCCTATTAGCCTGTCCAGCACTACCCCCCTAGTGATAGTGATTATCTCAAGGTCCTTCCTTCCCACATTCCCGTGACCAGCAATTTTTGGCATGGTTTTTGTGTGTTCCACTGTGAAGACCGAAGCAAAATAATTGTTTTAGATCTCAGCCAATTCCACAATTCCCATTATTAAATCCCCCTTCTCATCTTCTCAGGGACCAACATTTACTTTAGTCACTCTTTTCCGTTTTATATATCGGTACAAGCTTTTAATAACTATTTTTATGTTTTGTGCAAATTTACCTTCGTAATCTATCTTTCCTTTCTTTATTGCTTTCTTCGTCATTCTTTGCTGTCGTTTAAAATTTTCCCAATCTGCTAGTTTCCCACTAACCTTGGCCACCTTATACACATTGGTTTTCATTTTGATACTCTCCTTTATTTCCTTGGTTATCCACGGCTGGTTATCCCTACTCTTACCGCCCTTCTTTTTCACTGGAATATATTTTTGTTGAGCACTATGAAAGAGCTCCATAAAAGTCCTTCACTGTTCCTCAATTGTGCCACCGTTTAGTCTGTGTTTCCAGTCTACGTCAGCCAACTCTGCCTCATCCCAATATAGTCACCTTTGGTTACGCATAGTACGCTCGTTTGAGACACTACTTCCTCACCCACAATCTGTATTTCAAATTCAACCATACTGTGATCACTCATTCCGAGAGGATCTTTTACTGGGAGATCGGTTATTATTCCTGTCTCATTACACAGGACCAGATCTAAGATAGTTTGCACCCTTGTTTGTTCTGTAACATACTGTTCTAAGAAACAATCCCGTATGCATGCTATGAATTCCTCCTCAAGCCTACCCAGTGCGATTTGATTTGACCAATCAATATGTAGGTTAAAATCCACCATGATTACTGCCGTTCCTTTTTCAAATGCTTCCATTATTCCCTTGGTTATTGCCCGCCCCACCGTGAAGCTATTAATTGGGGGCGTATAAACTACGCCCACCAGTGACTTTTTCCCCTTACTATCTCTAATCTCCACTCACAATGATTCAACATGTTGTTCATAGAGCCAATATAGTCTCTCACAACTGCCCTGATATCATCTTTTATTATCAGAGCCACCCCACCTCCTTTCCCTTCTTGTCTATCATTCCGAATTGTCAGATACCGCTGTAGGTTTAATTCCCTGTCCTAGCCAACCTGCAACGTTTCTGTAATGGCCACCAAATCATACCCATTTATGATGATTTGTGCCGTCAAATCATTTACTTTATTTCGAATGCTGCGTGCGGTTAGGTAGAGTGTTTGAATACGAGTTTTTAAGCAATGCTTTTTAGTTTTGAGCCCTCCTGCAGGCCCTTTATATTCATACATAGTGTCCCTTCCGACCACCTTGTCGTTTACACTTACCCCAGTACTACTCTTCTCTGTTGCCTCCTACCTTTTGCATTTTTTCTTGGGGTCCTGTGATCTGAGCTCTCACCCACTCTAACTAGCTCAGAGCCCTGTCCTGTGTTCCGAATACTCCTTGCATTGCGGCACCGAGATTTCATGTTTGCCTTTCTATTACGCTTTGACCCATTCGATTTTGCTGTATATTATTCTGCTGCAAACTGCAGGGGCCACATCGCTTAATGGATAAGGCATCTACTTTGATGCAAACACTGATCTTATCAGAAAATTGCAACGTCGAACGCTGCCGTGGTCATTTTGGCAAAACTTGTTCTTCTTTATAAAACCAAACCTCGTTCGCACTCATTAACTAAAGGTGAGTTCCTCCCAAACAATGCACTGATCTTTATTAAAAGGCATTTTTTTCATGCTGTGTATATTGCTCACTGGTGTTTGCAGATAGTGTCGAAAGAACCAACAATTAATACCGATAAACTATTAATGTTTCCAGTTCGAACAACAGCTTCGCGTCAATCAGTGTAACAAAGGGCAGTGGAGGGAATTGTGATCAGATTCCAATGAGATCCCCGTGAGTCGATAAAAAAAGATCACCTGTAGAATCGCTGCGAGCAGGGCTCGAACCTGCGTGGGGAAACCCTCATTGGATTTCAAGTCCAACGCCTTAACCACTCGGCCATCGCAGCTATACAATAAAACTGCTTTAATAGTCGAATCGTTCGTGCAATTTATCAGAGAGACCGCCTGCATGCTTGCCCTGTTGGATCTCACAGACGATGCGAAAATTAAATCAGAGAATCACAAAATCTCACAGCAAAGAAGGAAAAATTTCGGTCAGAACTGAAAGAATTTACATTTCGGGAAAAACTGAACAGTCTGGGGAACTTCTTTCTCGAAAAACAAGGGAGATATATTTTTAACATTATGAAGGTATTTGATCGAGTTGATGTGGAGAAAATATTTGCTATTGTGCAGGAGTTCAGAACGGGAGGTCACTGATAAGTTCAGTCGACAATTCAAGAGCAACTTATTTACCAAAGAGTGGTTAGAATGTGGAAGATGCTACATAAGCAGTAGTTGAGGCGAATATCACAGATTCATTTTAAAAGGAATTACCTGAGCACATGACTGAGAAAGCAATAGAACATTATGCTGATAGGATCAAGTTAAGTGGGGTAGCGTGCAGCATTAACTCTAGCAACACCAGTTAGGTACAATTTTCTCTTTCTGTGATGCAATCTCTATATAACCATATGTAACACACATTTTAAACAACAACAACAAATTATATAATTAGCACCTTGAAATTAGCGAAACGTCCAAGGCGCTTCACAAGAGTATTATGCGATACAAAATTGACACCGAGCCACTAAATACAAATTAGCGCAGGTGACTAAAAGATTGGCCAACCAGGTATGCTTGATAATGAGGAAGAAAGCTGTACATTGCAGATAGATATCAAAGAACTGGCCAGGGGTTTAATGGAATTCAACCAGGATAAGTGTTAGATAATGCATTTGGGGAGTCCTTATAGGGAAAGCGAATAAACATTAAATGTTAGGACACTGATGAGTGTCGAGGTGCAAATGACCTTGGAGTGCATGTCCACAGACTCCTTGACCGTAGCAGGGCAGGTAGATAAGATGCTTGTGAAGGAAAGAAAGAAAGGAAAAGGAGGTGGGGTGGAGTTGCTGGTTCAAGAGGAAATTAATACAATGATAAGGAGTGACATTAGCATGGATGATTTGGGAGCGGTATGGGGGGAGCTGCAGAATACCAAATGGCAGAAAACGCGAGTGGGAATTGTGTACAGACCTCCGAAATGTAATAATGAGGTTGGGGACAGCATCAAGCAAGAAATAAGGGATGTTTGCAATAAAGGTACAGCAGTTACCATGATCGACTTTAATCTATATGTTGATTGGGCTGACCAAACTGGTAGCAATGCGGTAGAGGACGATTTCTTGGAGTATATTCGGGATAGTTTTCCAGACCAATATGTCGAGGAACCACATAGAGAGCTGGCCATCGTGGACTCGGTGATGTGTACTGTGAAGGGACTAATTGGGAATCTTGTTGTGCGAGGCCCCTTCGGGAAGAGTGACCATAACATGGTAGAATTCTTCATAAGATGGAGAGTGACACAGTTAATTCAGAAACTAGGGACCTGAACTTAAGGAAAGGTAATTTCGATGGTATGAGGCGTGAATTGGCTAGAATCAGACAGTTGTTAACCTGTGGAATTCCCTGCCGCAAAGAGTTGTTGATGCCAGTTCATTGGATATATTCAACAGGGAGTTATTGTGGCCCTTATGGCTAAAAGATTCAAGAGATAGGGAGGAAACATGAAAGCGGTACTGAGGGAATGATCTTATTGAGTGGTGGTGCAGGCTCGAAGTGTCGAATGGCGTACTGCTGAATCTATTTTCGATGATTCTATGTTGAGAAGCAACACGGAATACTTGAATACTTGCCTTCATTAGATGAGCCATAGCATATAAGATCGAGTAAGTTATGCTTCAAATGAGTGAAAATCTAGTTGGGCCACAGCTAGATTATTGCATGCTTCTCTTGTCACCGCATTACAGGAATGGTCAGACAGCACCCGTGAGCATACAGGTTAGATTTAGACGGATGGTGAATTTAGCTCTGAGTAAATATTGCATCGGCTGGGTTTGTTTTCTTTGGAACAGAGAAGGCTAAGGGGGTCCGTATTGAAGTGAATAAAATTATGAGTGGCCGAGATCGAGTGCTTAGAAATGATCTATTTCCCTTCGCATATTGGCCAACAACCAGGCGTCATCGATTTAAAGTAATTGGTAGGAGGTTTTCCGGAATTTGTGTTACACTGTTTTCACCTCGGGGTGTTGAGAGTCTGGAACTCACTCCTGAAAGTGATTTAGAGGCAGATGTCCTAACCACTTTAAAAAGTCCTTGAATGTGCACTTCAATTCCAGTAACCTAAGCGGCTATGGAGCAAGAGCAGAAAAGTGGCATTAGTCTGGATATGTCGGATTTTAGTCGAAATTTAGGTCATGATCTGGTGTTTCTTCGGCAGCTCAGTGCATTTTGCAGCAAATCAATACTTCAGAGAAGGGAAACTGAGTTCCCAGCAGTTCCTGCTACACAAGTGGCTCCAATTCTACTCACTTTGCCATTGAGTTCTCTTAGAACCTGAGTCTATTACACAGGAACAAGAGCAAGCCATCGAACCTGTTACAGAAGGACATCAGAATTCCATTAGACCCTCGAGCCAGTTGCAAAGGTCAAGAGGAAGTAATTCAGATCCTTTGGCTTTTTATACAACAATAGTAGAACCCCTTCGGCCGCTCGTACCTGCTGCATAGATGACTAGGAGGCACACTTTCCTGTTACACAGAATTAGCTGGAGGCCATTCAGCCGCACTGCACTGTTGCACAGCGAAAGGAGGAGGACGTTATCACCTCAAATCTGAGCCTTCGGAGAGGCAGAAGCCGATCAGTTCCTTGAGCTTGCTCTATAAGAATAGTATAAATCCATTTAGATCCTAGAACTTAGAAACATAGAAAACGGCAGCAGTCGTCGTCCATTCGGCCCTTCGAGTCTGCACCGCCATTTGATATAATCATTCCTAATCTTCTATCTCAACACCATATTCATGCTTTCCCCCCATATCACTTGATGTCTTTTGTGTCTAAAAATCTATCTCCCTCTTAAATATATTCAGTGACTCGTCATTCACAGCCTTCTGTGGA
Source organism: Pristiophorus japonicus (assembly GCF_044704955.1). Taxonomy (NCBI): domain Eukaryota; kingdom Metazoa; phylum Chordata; class Chondrichthyes; family Pristiophoridae; genus Pristiophorus; species Pristiophorus japonicus. The sequence goes on from NW_027254374.1 coordinate 2,117,392, forward strand.
AGGGAATTCCATAGCTGCACCACTCTCTGAAGGAAAAAAAATCTCACCTTCTCCTTCCTAAATTTCCTACCACGTATCCTGAGACTGTGACCCCTTGCTATAACCTTCCCAATCAGGTGAATCATCTTCCCCGCATCCAGTCTATTCAACCCTTTCAGAATGGTACACGTTTCAATGAGATCCTCTCTCATTCTTCTGAACTCTACAGAATATAGGCGGAGTCGACCCAATCTGTGCTCATTCGTCAGTCCTGCCATCCCAATAATCCATCTGGTGAACCTTCGCTGCACTCCCTCTATGGCAAGTATATCCTTTCTTGGGTAACGAAACCAAAACTGCACACAATACTCCAGGTGCGGTCTCACCAAGTCACTGTAGAATTGTAGTAACACATCTTTACTCATTTACTCACATCCTCTTGGAATGAAGGCCAACATACCATCTGCCTTCCTCACTGCTTGCTGCACCTGTATGTATGCTTTCAATAGACTATTTAACAAGGACACCAGGTCCCTCTGCCCATCGATCCTGTTTCCAGTCCATTAACCAATTTTCAATCCATGCTAGTAAATTACCCCTTATCATATATGTTTTACTTTTGCACACTATATCTTATGTGGGACTTTATCAGAGGCCTTCTGAAAATCCAAATGCACTATATCCACTGGTTCTCCCTGAACTTTTCGATCAGTTACATCCTCAAAAACTCGAGTATGTTTATCAAACATGATTTTCTTTCCATGACTTCATGTTGACATTGTCGAATCCCTTTGGTATTATCTTAGTGTTCCGTTATCATATCGTGTACTATAGATTCTCGCATTTACCCTACAACTGGTGTTCGGCTAACCGGTCTGTAGTTCCTTGTTTTCTCTCTCCCTCCATTTTTAAACAGTGGGGTTACATTTGCCACCGTGCAAACTGCAGGAACTGTTCCATAATCTATAGATGTTTGGAAGTTGTCAACCAATGCATGCACTATTTCCATTGTAAACGCTTTTAGTACTCTGGGATGCAGATCATCAGGCCCTGGGGATTCATCGGCCTTCATTCCCGTTAGTTTCCTCAGCACTATTTTCTTACAAATAATCATGTCCGTTAATTCCTCTTGCTCACTAGACTTTTGGTTCACAAGCAATTTTGCGATGTTATTTATGTCCTCCGTGAAGACAGATCGGTAGTATTTATTTAATTGTCCTTCCATTTCCTTGTTCCACGTTATAAATTCCCCCGTTTCTGTATTTAAAGGGCCAACATTTGTCTTCACTAATCTTTTCCTTTTTACGAACTTGCAGAATCAACTGCAGCTGGTTTTTATGTTCCTTGCAAGTTCACTCTTATACTCTATTTCTCGCCTCTCAATCAATCTCTTGGCACATTTTTGCTGAATTCTAAATTGTTTCCCATCCTCAGGCTTTTACTTTTACTGGCAACTTTGTATAATTCTTCTTTGAATCTAATACTATCCTTAATTTATTTTGTTAACCATGGTTGGGCCAGCATCCTTTTTATTACACCAGAAAGAAAGTATAACTGCCGCAATTGATACATTCGTTCCTGAAATGTTAATCCTTGCCCATCCATCAACATGACGTTTATTGACTCTTCCCAATCTATCATACCCCATGCAATTCATTCCCCATGCATTCGTAGTTTCCTTTGCTTAGATTTAGGACCATATATTCGGATTGGGCTACTTCACTTTCCATCTTAATAACGAGTTTAATCGAGTTATTGCCACTCTTCGCTAAATGACCCCAGGCAACTTGACTTTTAATTAACCCCTTCTCATTACACAAGACCCAATCTAGGATATTCTGTTCACTAGTACGCTCCGCAAAATACTGGGTTCAAAAAACAACTGGTCCAAACGCCAGGAATTCATCAGCCACGTTATTATTATTTTAATTTATATGTAGTTTAAAGTCACCTTCGATGATGGTAGTACTCTTGTTACATGCAGCTCTGATTTCCTGTTAATGTTATCCTCTACACTACCACAACTGTTTGGAGGCCTATGGACAACTCACAGCAATCCTTTCTGGTCCTTCGTTCTCCTTAGCGCCATCCAACTGAAACTGCATCTTGTCTTTCTGAGCCGAATACCTTTCTCATTATTGCACTGATATCATCCTTTACCAACAACAAAACACAATCCGCTCTTCCTTTTTCCCTGTCCTTTCTAAATACCGAATATCATTTGATGTTCAGTTCCCAACCCTGGTCACCGTGCAACCATATATCTGTAATTGCACCGATATTGTATCTGTTTACATCTTTTTGCGCTGTTAATTCTTCTATCTTATTGCAGATGCTTCGTCCATTCAGATACATTTCTTTTGGATTTGTCTTTTTAACATTATTAGAGATTGTAGCATTTTTTTGCACTATAGCTCGATTTATCTTATAGCTTTTTTTCTTATCAGGATCCTTTTTGTTCGTGCCCCCTTTTGTTTCTATGTTCTGTCCCTTCTTGACATAATGTGGTTACATTACAACAATCACTTTCCGGCATTGCTTCATTTTCATTTCTCTTTCGCATTCTAGATTTCTCTGCAACACGACCTCCGCCCCCCCCGCCCCCCCCCCCGCGGCCCCACATCCGGAACCCCACTCCGCTCTCCCCTCAATAGAAAACGTTGCATAGGATTAGGACGAGGCATTTCAGACCAACCGACCTGTTATATAGGAACAGGTGGAGACTAATCAACTCCTAGAACCTGTTACATAGGACTGGGAGGATGACATTCCGTCCCTCAAACTATTGCACAGGAACAGCCTGAGTCATTCAGCCCCTCGAGCACATTACACAGCCGGAGGCCTGTGGCACTGGACTCGTAATCCAGTGAGAGAAAATCATAGTACACCAAGAGAGCAGGACAATTTAAATTTAATTAAATACATCTAGAATTTTAAAAGTATTAATAATGTTGACCATTTAGTGAAGGAAATCTGCTGTCCTTACAGGTCTGGGCGCAAATGTGGCTCCAGATCCAGAGCAACGTGGTTGGCTCTTTACGGCCCTCTGAAAAGGCCCAGCGAGAAACTCATTTGCATAAGGTGGCTAACCATCACCTTCACAAGGGCAATTAGGGAAATGCAACAAAGGCTGCCCTTGCTAGCATTGTCCACATACTAGAATTAATAAAATAAACAATAGGATCTCGAGATTGTTACACGGGAGAAAGAAGAACCGCAAGACAGGTCATAGAATGTGGAGTCAGGAGCCAACTAGATAAATGCATAGCTAGCTGGCTTCAAGAAAGAAAGCAGAGAGTAGGGGTAAAAGTTAGCTTTTTTGAGTGGCAGAAGGTGGGTAGTGATGTTCCACAAGGATCAGTGCTGGGACCACTGTTGTTTATAATTGATATTAATGACTTCTACCTGCGAATCAAAAACACAATTTCTCAATTTGCGGATGACGCCAAATTAGTTGGATGTTCAACACTGAGGATGACTGCATCAAATTCGGTCGCGCGAACCTGTTGCATAGATGAGGAGAGGGCAATGCCAAACCAACGAATCTGTTGCACAGAAATAGCAGGAGGCAGTTGAGCCTCTCCAGTCTGTTACACAAGAAAAGGAGAAGGCCATTAACCGCTTTCTAGCGATGTCAACATGCTTGAATGAATAAAATAAAAACATAGATTGTTATATGTTTACAAGAAGAGTTGGAAAGTGGGATTAGGCGGGATAGCAATTTTCGGACGGTGCGGACACGCTGGGCCGAAATGGACTGCTTCCGTGCAGAAAGGTTCTTCGAGTCCTTGATGAAACATCCTTTTCAAACATAATGATTCGGGTCTGACAGGACATCCGTTTTAGTCGGCGGATATTGATCCAGTGGCTATGCAAGTTCATGGACCTCAAACGTTCACTCTGTTTCTCTCTGTGCAGATTCTGCCTCAATCGCTGAGTGTTTCAGGATTTTCTTTAGCTCAGATTACGCATCAACACTATTTTACTTTTGTATTGATGCACAATTTGGCGACTCTGTTGCGCAATGGATAGCACGTTAGATTTTTAATTCTTGGCATATTAAACATTCAAAGTTTTTGCGCTCGACTCCCACCAGAGTCAGGATTTGAGCCTGGGCCGCACAGTGAACTTTGCATCAAAGCAATACATCAGAGAAGGCTCACTATGGTCCCTGCACTTTCTGTTGCACAAGTGGCTCCAGTCCTTCCCAATTCTCATCTGAATATTTTGCACAGTAACAGATGCAAGCAATCGAGCCTGTTCCACAGGGACAGGTGGAGGCCAATGAGTCACTTAAACCCTCAAACCAATTGCAAAGGGCAGGATGAAACCATTCAGCTGTGTGCGCCTGTTTTACAAGAAATGTCGAACTCCATTCGGTCGCTCGAACCTTCCGCATAGTTGACCATAAGGCAATGCCAAACCAATGAATCTGTTGATCAGAAATAGAAGGATGTCATTGAACCTCTCCAGTCTGTTGCACAAGGACAAGGGAAGGCCATTAACCCATCGAATCTGAGGCAGAGGACTGGCGGAAGCCATTCAGCTCCTTGAGTCTTATCTATAAGAAGAGTCGAAGTCCATTTCGCCATTCGAAAGGCTGAGGATGAGGCATTTGTTACTCACGAACCAGTTACACAGGAACAGGAGGAGTCTAATCAATCTCCCGATCCTGTTGCGTAGGAACAGGAGCACACCATTCCTTCCCTCAACCTGTTGCAAATGAATAGGAGGTGTTATTCAGCCCCTTGAGCGCATTACATCGATGGAGGTCAATCCTAGTAGCATGATGGTTATGTCACTGGACTAATAATCCAGAGAGAAGAAATCATAGTCCAGTACGAGAGTGGGGAAATTTAAATTCAATTAAATAAATCTGGAATTTTAAAAGTATCAATAATGAGAACCATTGTAACAAACTCCTCATCTGGTTCACTTGTCTCCTTTCGGGAAATAATTCTGCCGTCCTTACCGGTCTGAGCAACATGTGACTCCAATGTTGTTGGCTCTGAACTGACCTCTGAAATGGCCTGGCGAGCCAGTCGGTTGCGTAAAATGAATCACCAACAATTTCACAAGGGCAGATGGAGATGGGCAACAAATCCGGCCCTTGCTAGCGATGTCGACATGCTTGAATGAATAAAAGAAAAAAAATAGATTGTTACATCGGAACAAGAAATGCCTCAAGCCAGGTCAGAAAATGCGGAGTCAGGTGACAACTAGCAGTTGGTTAGCTAGCTGGCTTCAAGACAGAAATCATAGAGTAGGTATAAAACTTAGCATTTCTTAGCCACAGAAGGTGGTTAGTGGCGTTCCACAAAGATCGGTGCTGGGACCACTGTTGTTCATAATTAATATTAAAGATTTAGACGTCGGAATCAAAAACAACATTTCTAAATGTGCGGGTGACACCAAATTAGGAGGGATAGTAAATACGGAGGTACACTGCAGCAACTTACAAGAGGACATGAATAAACTTGCAGAATGGGCATATAATTGGCAAATGAATTTCAAACCATCTAAATGTGAGGTGTTACATTTAAGGAGGAGACTTAGTGAGGTCACTTATTATTGGAAGGTGCCAGTCTGGGTGGTGTACAGGAACAAAGGGATATCGGAGTACAAATACAAAATCTCCAAAAAATAACGGCATAAGTTAGCAAGGCCATAAAAAGCAAACCAAACACGCTGATTTATTTCTAGACATAAAGAATTGAAAATTAGCGACATTATGCTAAACCTGTATTTAACCTTCATCAGATCACGCTTAGAGTACTACGTACAGTTCTGGTCGTCATATTATAAAAAGGGCATTAAGGCATTTCAGAGGATGCAGAGAAGATTTTCAAGGATGATACCAGAACAGGCAGCGTATACAAATCAGGAAAGAATGATCAGGCAGTGTCTCTTTTCTCTTGAAAAAGGAAGGCTGAGGCGTGACCTGATACAGACATTTAAAATTATGAAAGATTTTGATGGAGTGGATACAGTTAGAATGTATCAACTTGTTGGGAACAGAATAACTAGACGCTATCAATATAAGATAGTCACCATGAAATCAAAATAGGGAATTCAGAAGAAACTTATTTACCCAAAGAGTGGTGATATTGTGTAACTCGGTACCACAGGGAGTGGTTAAAGAGAATAGTATGGAACTATTTAAGGAGCGACTAGACAGACATATGAGAGGGAAGGGAATAGAGCATTAGGCTGTTGAGCAATGTTGAGCGGAGGCTCCAATGGAACATAAAAGACTGGCTGAGGCGAATGGCCGGTTTCAGTGCTGTATATCCGATGTAATCCAATGCTTGACAGGAGTGCACTTGACTCCATTCCCGCCACCACCTCAATGAGACCCCAACACTGCACGAGGTAGAAAACGCCATCAGAAAGCTAAAAAATAACAAGGCTACGGGGGCTGACGGAATCATTGCTGAGGCACTAAAGTATGGCGGTGATGCACTGCTGGCGCGAATACCTGATCTTCTTTCTCTCATTCGGAAGGAGGAAAGCATGCCGGGAGAACTTAGTGATTCAGTGATCGTGAACATCTTAAATAAGGCGATAAGCAGCAACTAAAGGGGATTCTCCCTGCTATCAGCCACTTGGAAATTCGTCGCTAGCTTCCTCCTCAACTGACTTCTCCCTGTGGCCGAGGAGCTCCTCACGGAGTTGCAGACCAGATTTCGTCCCCTCCGGGGAACAACGGACATGATTTTTTGCAGCATGACAGCTGCAGGAAAAATGCAGGAAACATGGCCTTCTTCGACCTTACAAATGCCTTTCCCACTCTCAACCACGAGAGCTTAAGGAGCGTCCTCCTCCGTTTCGGACGCCACCAAAAGTACGTCACCATCCTCCGCCTGCTCCACGGTGACATGCAGGCCGTGATCATTACCAACGGATCCATCACAGACGCAATCCACTTCCGGACCGGGGGTCAAGCATTCTGCGTCAACGCTCCAACCCTCTTCTCATTCTTCCTCGCTGCCATGTTCCATCTCAAAGTCCACAAGCTCCCCGCTGGAGTGGAACTAAACTACAGAACCAGGGGAAACCTGTTCATCCTTCGCCATCGTTAGGCCAGGTCCATGACCATCCCAACCACTGTCGTGAGCTACAGTACGCGGATGACGGCTTCGTCTGTGCTCACACAGAGGCTGAACTCCAGGACACAGTCGAGGTATTTACTGAAGTACACGAAAGCATGGCGCTTGCGCTAAACATCAGGAAGACAAAGGTCCTCCACCAACCTGCCCTCGCTGCACAGCACTGCCCCCCAGTCATCAACATCTATGTTACGGCCCTGGAAAACGTGGACCAATTCATTATTTCGGGCGCCTCCTATCAACAATAGCTGGCATTGACGACAAGATCCAACAACGTCTCCAGTGCGCCTGTGCAGCCTTCGGCCGCCTGTGGAAAAGTATATTTGAAGACCAGAACTTCAATACTTTCACCAAGCTCATGGTCGACAGGCCGTAGTAATACCTGCCCTCCTGTACTGCTCAGAGATGTGGAACATGTAAAGTAGACACCGCAAGTCGCTGGAGAAATTCCACCAACGATTTGTCCGAAAGATCCTACAAATGTCCTGGGAGGACAGACGCACCAAATTTAATAGCCTCGTCCAGGTCAACATACCCAGCATTGCAGCACTGACTACACACGATCAGCTCCGTTGAGCAGGCCACATAGTTTGCATGCCAGACACGAGACACCCAAAGCAAGCGCTCTACTCACAACTCGTCCACGGCCAACGAGCCAAAGGTGTGCAGTGGAAACGTTACAAGGACTCACTCAATGCCTCCCTGATAACGTGTGACATTCCCACTGACACTTGGGAGTTACTGGCCCATGACCGCCCTAAGTGGAGCAAGTGCATCCGGGAGGGCACTGAGCTGCTCGAGTCTCATCCCCGAGAGCATGCAGACATCAAGCGCAGGCAGCGGAAAGAGCGTGCAAAAAACCAGACTCCACGCCCATCCTTTACTTCAAACACTGTCTGTCCCACTTGTGACAGAGACTGTGGTTCCCGTATTAGACTGTACAGCCACCTACCTACTCATGCTAAGAGTGGAAGCAACTCTTCCTCCATTCCGAGGGACTGCCTATGATGATGATGATGATGTGAGGCGATTGCACAGGAAGAAGACTTTCAGTACCTTGAACCTTGTATGCAGGAGCAGGCTATTCATCCCCTCATACATGTTAAATAGTAACAGGTGGCCACCATTCAACTTTTCAAGCGTTTTAAATAAGAACAGGAGATGGGCGATTCAGCACTTTCCAGACAGTTTCATAGTTATAGGAAAAGACAATTCTGCCCCTCGAATCCGTTGCATAGGAACAGGAGGTTGTCATTAAGCCCAAAGATGCTCAGACACTAGAAAAAGAGGAGGACATTCAATCTCTCGAGCCGGTTACATAGGAACAGGAGAAGAATATTCAACCCACAAAGGCTGGTTAATGGAACAGGAGGAGTTCATTCAATCCCTCAAGCTTGTTCGACAAGACAGCAGGAGGGCATTCAGCCACTCGAGTTTGTTACACAAGAATAGGAGGAGGCCATTCATCCACTTGAGCCTGTTACGCTGGAATGGGTAGAGGCGATTGAGTCCTTCGAGCCTGTGGCAATGGAACAAGAGGACGTCATTGAGCCCCCATAAATTATTACACAGAAGTAAACTATTCGGCCCTACAAAACACTTACATTGGAATAGAGGGGATGATTAAACGCTGTTCAGCCTATTAGACATCAACAGGATACATAGAAACATACAAACATAGAAAATGGATGCAGGAGCAGGCCATTTGGCCCTTCGAGCCTGCACCACCATTCATATGATGATGGCTGATCATGCAAAATCAGTACACAATTTCTGCTTTCTCTCCATACCACTTGATCCCTTTAGCAGTAAGTGACACATCTTACTCCCTTTTGAATATATCTAACGAACTGGCTACAACAACTTTCTGTGATAGAGAATTCCACAGGTTCACAATTCTCTGAGTGAAGAAGTTTCTCCTCATCTCAGTCCTAAATGGCTTATCCCTTATCCTTCGACTCTGACCGCTAGTTCTGGATTTCCCTAACATCGGGAACATTCTTCCTGCATTTAACTCGTCCAATCCCGTCAGAATTGTATCTGTTTCTATGCAATCCCCTCTCATTCTTCTAAATTCCAATTAATATAAGCCAGTCGATCCAGGAGGAGATGATTCAAGCCCTCGTCCCTTGTATTTAGGAAACACAGCAGGCCATTCAGCCACTCAAGTCTGTTACATCGGAGCTGAAGGAGGCTATTCATCCCCTTGACCCATTTGGATAGGTAAAGGATGAAGTTAAGAGTACGGTTGCACAGTGGTTATGTTACTGGTTTAGCAATTCAGAGGCATGTGTACACATTAAAGCATGGCAGCTGTGGAATTTGAATTTAATTCATTAAATACATCTGGAATTAAAATGACATTATCCTGTCCTTCCTCGACACTCTATCAGCCTAATGTTCGATTCCCTTCTCCCTCATATGCGTATCTCAATTTTCCTCGCCGCCATGCTCCACCTCAAAATCAACAAACTCTCCATTTAAACTCAGGAACAGTCGGAAGCTGTTTAAACAACGCCGCCTCCAGGGCAGGTACAAGATCACCCCTACCACTGTCATTGAGCTGCTCTATGCGGACGACGCCTGCATCTGTGCACATTCAGTCGCTGAACTCCAGGGTATAATCACGGTATTCCCTGAGGCATATGAAAGCATGGGCCTTACGCTGAACATCCATAAGACAAAATTCATTCACCAGCCTGCCATCGCCGCAGAGCACTGCCCTCCAATCATCAAGGCCCAAGGCATGGCCCGAGATAACGTGGACCATTTCACATATCTCGGCAGCCTCGTATCAACAAAGGCATATGTGAATGCAGAGATTCAGCATCGCCTCCAGTGCGCCAGAACAGACTTCGGCCGCCTGCGGAAATAAGTGTTTTAAGATCAGATCTTAACAAATCTACTACCAAACTCATGGTTCATAGGGCTGCAGAAATAACCGCCCTCGTGTATGTGTCTGAGGCATGCACGATGTACAAAAGGCACCTCAAGTCGCTGGAGATATATCACCAACGATATCTCCGCTAGATCGTGAAAATCTCCGGGGAGGTAATGCACACCAACATCAGTGCCCTCGACCAGGCTAAGATCCCCAGTATTGAAGCACTGCCCACACTCGATCAGCTTCGCTGTGCAGACCACAAAGTACGCATGCCAGATACGCGACTTCCGAAGCAAATGCTTTAGGCAGAGCTGCTTCATGGTAATCTTGCCAAAGAAGGACAGCGTAAACGTTATAAGGACATCCTCAAAGCCTCCCTGGTGAACTGCGACATCACCACTGACAACTGGGAGACCTGGCCGCAGATCGCCCGACGTGGAGAAAGTCCATCCGGGAGGGCGTTGAGCTCTTTAACGCTTGATGCAAGGCGCATGAAGAGACCAGGCGCACGCAGCGGAAGGAGCGCGCGGCAATCCATCCCAACCGACCCCTTCCCCCGTCGAATGTCTGCCCCACCTGTGACAGAGTCTGTGGCTCTCGAATCGGACTGTTCAGCCATGAAAGAACTCACTTTGGGAGTGGAAGCAATTCCTCCTCAATTCCGAGGGACTGCCTATGATGATGGGGGAATTTTAGGATTTAGCAAAGTAGACCAATATGTGTTTAAATATGTCTATGCTGTCAGTCCCGGATCATTCTGTGTCTCTTTAAATGGATATGCTGTCAGTTCAGTTCATTCTTTGACAGTATAAAAGGGATGTGCTTTCTATCCAGGAGCATTCTGTGCGTGTGTCTGCTTAATATTAGTGTAATTACAGCTGTGAAGACCGAATTTCTGAGGGATATATTTGAAAGCGAAATGGGTTTCCTTGCGTAGAAGTGAACCCAGTTGACAGCGCGTCTGTTAAATAATTCAAAATGTATTTATATTTGAGTAAAACCCTTTCTCTAATCAGAGCTGAAGCCCTGTAAAAGCTCCCAATTCTCTCCACAACAAAGTGACCAGCTGTGGACACATTGCCGAATGGATGAGGCATCCGCGTTAAGTTTTAATCGTGATGTCAGAAGATTGCAGGTTCGGGTTGTGCTCCGGTTGTTTAACTCACCGGGAAAAACTTATTCTTCTGTGTTCCGAATCTCCCCTAAAAGCGACCAATTCTCAAAGTTACTCAACTGAAGTTATGGAAACGCCTGCTTACAGAGACTGATTCTGCGTTTTCCATATTGTCGATCTGGGGGCATTCGCAAGGCATGCGACGAACAGAAGAAAATAAGCATTAGTAGAAAGGGTGGGTCATTCGGCCCTTCGAGCCTGCTCCGCAATGAAATCACCTCCTATTCTTCTAAACTCTGTAGAATATAGGCTTAGTCTACTCAACCTCTCCTCATGGAAAATAACATTGCGGTTTCGAGTCTGTTGAGGTCGGTTTGCCCAGTGGCTTCCAACGTGGAAAGGAACTGTTTTTACCCGACCATTTTTAACAGTGTCTGACCTTACATAACGGAGTTAGCGAAATTAATTTTGCTCACAGAAGCTCACTGTCAGTTTTTCACATTGTTGATCGGGGAGCATGGGCAGGACTTGTGGTAGAGATAACTGTCATGCACGTTTTCTCTTTGAATGTCGTTTCTTAAAAAATCTTTACTATTACTCCAGACGAATGATCTGAAGGAAGAAGTGAGGAAATGTTCCATCTCCGATCCGGATCTCTGTTCCTCCTTCATTCAAGAAGTGAATAATTCCAATAGTCAGTGTTTATTTTAACAAGACGTGAACAATGCTGGGGCAGAGACCAGTGGTTTTAAGGAGATGTGATTTCAATGCCTATTGCATGTAAGTTTCAGTCAAATTCTAGGATGATTCATCAGCATCAAAAGTTTACCACAAAAAATGAGCACAACGGTTTAGACGGCCATCGCCTTAACGTCCCGTCTACTGTCTAACACAACTCAGCCATTCAATCTGGTGCTGTTAGTCTTCAACCAGAAATACTCTGCTAGAATGCCCCCCTCACCTTCAAAGTACTGCCCGTGCAACCAGATTGACAAAGTTCAAAATGTAGAATTAGATTCTGCAAATAAAATGCCTTCAGGAATGCTATCAACTACTTGATCGAATTAAGCCTTTTACTCTGATCAGAGAGCCTGGCGACGCCGGTTTGATTCCCAGTCATTACAGAATCCTCTATGGATAGACCACATTTGGCGTACTGTGTGCAAATCTGGTCGCCATATTATTTACAACATTGATATAATGGAACTGGAGAGGGTAAAGAGAGGATTTACAAGGAGGATACATGAAATGCGAGGATATATATCAGGAAAGGATGAACAGGCCGCGTATCTTTTCGCTTGAAAAGAGAAGTCTGAGGGTGACCTAATAGAGTTCTGCTAGACATGAAAGGGTTCGATAGGGTAAATGCACAGAGAGAGAGTTTCCACATGTGGGGAGGACCGTCACTGGAGTGTATCAATATAAGATCGTCACCAACAAATCCAATAAACAATTCACAAGAAACTTATTTATCATCGATTGAGAATGTGGAACTCACTATTACAGGGATTTGTTGAAGCAAGTAGGATATAATCATTTAAAGGACAGTTAGATAAGTATATGTGCGAAAAAGGAATATAGCGTTATTCTAATGAGAGGATGTCCAGTGGATCATAAAGGTGGGAATCGACTGGTTGGGTGGAATGGCCTGCTCCTGCTCTATATATCCTATATAATCGTATGCATTCGGCACACATGATACTAATTCAAAGGCCAGCTCCTTTAAACCTTCAGCACTAGAGAATGGGCACTAATTAAAATACAGTGCAGAGGATTATTCAAGATTATTTTGAGATTGACGCTGAATTTAAATGTAACCAAATTCAGGCGAGTTCCTGCGTGCTGAATGGAACACGGGTGTCAGACGTCAAGTCCACACAGCGCCGCATACACCGGGGAATATTTAACTTTACTCAGTTGATTAGTTTTCATTAGTTTTCATGCGAAGCTCTGACATTTCGGAAAATGTGGGGAAAATGGAGCAAATTCATAAGTTTATATTTACTTTTATCGAAAAGCCATCGAGGCTCGCTTATTAATTTGAGAAATTTCATGAGCTGAGTGTAACATGCTTCGTAGAAAAAGATGAATTTGGACATGAGCTTCAAGATAACAGTACAATGAAAAAAGAACAGAGGCATGAAACATTCCACAAAAAATCTACGATATTGAGATCGAGCTCCCTATCGATCTTATACGTTTCAATCAGATCACCTCGCATTCTTCAGAATTCCAATGTTTATAGGGCCAACCTTCCAAACCTATCCTCAAATCAACGCCCTCATCTCCGGAATGAACCTAGTGAACCTTCTCGGAGCAGCCTCCAATGCAAGTATAACATTATTTAAAAACTGTACGCAGTACTCCACGATGTGGCCTGCACAATTGCAGCAGGACTTCATTGTTTTTATACTCTATTTCCCTTGCAATAAATGCCAACAAGCTATGTGCCTTCCTGATTACTTACTGTAACTGAATAATAACGTTTTTATGTTTAATGCACAAGGACCCCCAGGTCTCCTTTTATTGCATCATGTTGCAACGTTTCTCCATTTAAATTGTGGGACATGAAATGCCGTTTTGGCCTTCCCGCGGGCATTTTAGAGAAAACATACGCATCTACATTAAGCTGTTGACCACGTTTGACTTTCTTGAGGACTCCTTCGACTGCGCTTCACAGCGTGTGCACGGCCTAGAGCTAGAGTCACATGGCTTTGGGCAGCCAATCATGTGAGGTATCATAGTAATAGGAGTTCCGCAGGATCCAATACTCCTGTTGCTATAATTGTGATACAGCCTGAAACACTAAAAATACAGACCAAAATAGCTAAAACACTTATAAAAAAAATAATTACACTACTTCTATTTAAATTAAAGTTAATAATATCTTTAAAAAATTCACAATTTTTTAACATTTTCTTCAACAAACTTACCGTTGTGGGGAGGGTTTTTAATTATAAAATATTTTTTAATAACTTTATTTTTATATGTTTTTGTGTTTTGTAATACATTTGCGCCTGTAAAAGTCGGCTGTGCACCTGCTTTTTCAGGCGCAAGATTTTTGAGCACATTAGTAAGAATAAATATCGGAAATTTCCACTGACAAGTGTCCTTGCTCCAGAGATACGGCCATCTGTCATGTCAGAAACTTGCACACTGAAAACCAGCATTTCCTATGCCTTCCCGGGTCCATAGGAACTCCATACAGACACGGGGAAGCCGGAATTTCAGGGCCAATATTTGCTTTTCTAATATTTCTGCCAAAGTTGATAACCTCACATGTTCCCACATTATAATCAATCTGCCTAATTATTGCCCAGTCACTTAGCCTGTCTAAATCCCTTGAAGATTTTTTTTGTGCTGCTCACGATTTGCTTTCCCACCCATCTTTGTATCATCAGCAAACTTGGCTACTTTACACTCGGTCCTTTCATCCATGTAATTAATACAGATTTTAAATAGTTGAGGACCGAGCATAAATCTCTGCGGCACCTCATTAGTCACTGTTTCCCATCCGGAAAATGACCCATTTATCCTGACTCTCTGATTTCTGTGAGTAAGCCAATCCTCTATCCATGCTAATATATTACCGCCAACCCCGTGAGCGTTTATCTTGTGCAGTTATCTCTTATGTGGCATTTTATCGAATGCCTTCTGGAAATCGAAATGCACCACATCCACTTGTTCACCCTTATCCACTCTGCTCTATATATCCTCAAAGATTTGAAGGATATTTGTCAACATGACTTCCCTTTCATAAAACCATGTTGACTCTGCTTGATTCAATCATGTTTTATCAAATGTCCTGTTACTGCTTCCTTAACAATGGACTCCAGCTTTTTCCCAACGACAGATGTTAGTCTAACTGGTTTATAGTTTCCTGCTTTGAGTCTGCCTCTTTATTTAAATAGCGTCTTTAAGTTTGTGGTATTCCAATCCGCTGGGACGAACCCAGAATCGAGGGAATTTTGGTCGATCACAACCAAACCATCCAGTATCTCTGCTGCCTTTTCTCTTAAGACACTAGGATATAAGCCACCAGATTCAGGGGACTTGTCCACCTTTAGTCCCATTATATTACCTCTGATTACTTCATTAGTGATAATGATAGTATTAAGTGCCTCCCTCCCTATTGCCCATGGATAATCCACTTTTGGGATGTTTTTTGTGACTTCTACCGTGAGAACTGATGCAACATATTTGTTCAAAGTCTCTGCCATTTCCCTGTTCTCCATTATTAATTCCCCATTCTCATCCTCCAGGAGACCAACATTTACTTTAGCCACAATTTTCCTTTTTATACACCTGTAGAATCTCTTACGACCTAATTTTATATTTCGTGTAAGTTAACATTCATAATCTATCCACTTTTTATCATATTTTTAGTAGTTCTTGGTTGGATTTTAAAAATGTCCCAATCCTCTGGACTCACACGATTGGATGATTGGGGGAGTGAGACGTAACAAGTGGCCTAAAAGTTACAGCAAAATAATTCAGAAGAATTTCAGCTCAAATTAACTCCAATCAGAGCGGATTACGAGCAAATGCCTACAACTACTGAATCACTACGAGCAGGGCTCTAACCTACTCGGAAACAATTCCATTAATTTCCGAATCCAACGATTTAAGCACATTACCACTGCAGATAGCACGTTGCATTTTTAAACACACACCGAGTGAAGCAGCACTGACAGCACAACCATTTTAAACAGACAAAGACTAATCCGAGACTGACAGTACAACTTGATGTTCTGTATTACGCAGTAGAATGCGGGATAGGCTGAATCACTTTAGGCGGAAAATAAACTGCACTCCCTACTTGTCTCAGCTAATCAGCTCGGTGGTCAAGGGGTATAATTGTCTCTTAGATAGGAAAATAATTAAACCCTTACAGTGGATGTTGGAGCAGATTTTTGGACATATACTTGACTAGTATATGGAACCAAACGTTTGTTTTATTTTCCCCTTTCATGAATTTTGTAAGGGACAATACTGATGCAATATGCTTTATATAAAAAACACAGTTATACTTTAAGGTATGCTGGCCTTGAGTTATGGAGATAGGAAAGTGTGATAATGAATGACTGGAGAGATAATTAAGTGGGATGTTTGTCGATACCGGTGCCAAAGAGTCTGCCCTTGGTTATAATTCTCTATCACAATGCAGGCTGGTTTATATCAAATAAACCTCAGCCTTGGAGGAAAAGCTATGTAAACCTTGTAATGCGATGATAGGGCATGTGATGTTAAGTGATGTAATTTGTAAGATAAAAGAACCTCACTGGAGATACCAAATTGAGAAACTGGTTCAAAGACAGAGGTCTTTATCACTTCTCCCAAAATTTTGTCTCCGATTTAATAAACTTCTCTTTATATATTATAAAGTCTCGGAAATATTTTTCCACAACACAATTGGCGTCACGACATGATAATGTCCGATCAGACGTGATCACTTAAGACAGTATCTGGAATCTGGTGTTAGAGACTGAAAAGAGAGGTGTACTGGCACGAATGGATAGTGTATACGATACGAGTGAGTAGAAAGCGGGAAGAGGCTGAATAACAATTTGATTTTACCCTTTGTTAAATAAGTTTGGTGCGGAACGGAACTGATCACACCAACCTAGAGCCGATAAAGAGTCCCCACAGAGTCGTCGTGGCCGTGAGTATTACAGGAACAAAGGGAAACATCCGAGATTGGCAAAGATGGAAGATAAGGAAGGGAATGTAAAACACGGGCCTCCTGGGTCGTTAATTAATTCCTTTCTGACCGATCGACAGGTCTTAATCAAGAAAATGCAAAAGTACGGTTGGGATGTATCCCAGACGTTAGAAAAACAGCGAAGTTGGATAGTTAAACAAAAGAAAGATAAAACTAAAAAAGCCGGAGTATTATTGGTGCATCAATAAGGTGGACTAATTGAACAGGTTAAGGAGGTTAAAGAGAAAATGGATGAAACAAGTAAACAATTAAAACAGGCAAAAACGCAAAATTTAGAGTGGGAAAAGAAATGCCTGGCGCTGGAACAACAGATCCAGGATCGATCTCAATGGGGGGGGATCGTTGCCCCCTTACGAGAATTATCAATGCGAAGCAACCGCCCCGGGTCAGGAAGATTTAGAAACCCTCCCGGTGGCGCCGGTAACAAGAGTGGGGACGGCCGTAAATCCCACTGCGACCGATAAGCCCTTTACGCCCGGCGAAAGACAGCAGATAATGGCTTCCCTGGGTAAATTACAGTCGCGATGTGCGAATATTAAATTTTTGGCAGAGCTGGATACAGTTTGGGTGTGCCACCAACTACACCTCAGAGATATCCACCAACTAGTCCGAGCGGCTTGCCCGGCAGATCGGTGGGGAGTAGTGGCCGGAGGAACCGCGGTAGCAGCCAATGTCGACTTTTCAGGGGGACGTTGGACACACGCGGTATCTTTAACCACCGAAGTAGATGGTCAACAGGCGGCCTTTGGCCATTTTAAAACCGAGATCCAACGGGTTTTAGGCAATGCCCCTACTAATTGGGGTAAAATTACTACAACCAAACAGCAAAAATGGAAAGGAGACTCAGAATATGGGGGACGATTGTTCCAGATATATCAAGAATGCTCTGGACAGGGAAAGCCAGGCTGCGGTGACCGAGCATTTATTCAGGCATTCAAGGACGAACTACCCGCTCCACACCAGACCATTATAAAAATGGGAGCAATTGTAACCCAGGATTATGATGAACTGGTCGAGTGGGCTCGTGGCGTCCAGGGAGGGGGCGATGAAAAATCTCAGCCAAAGATAAAGCAGGAAAAGGTTTCTGCCACGGGAACAGGTGGAGGGCAGAAAAGGGGGACTTGCCATAATTGTGGAAAACCGGGCCATTTTGCCAGGGAATGCAAAGAGAAAGGCAGTGAAAAGCAATGTACGTATTGTGGTAAGAAAGGGCACCTGGAAGCGACATGCTATGGTAAAAATGGCTATCCTAATAAGGCAAGGACCCTGTCAGAACAAGAATACCAGAAGTGGCAGGTGTACAAAGCATCACGGTGATGTCCGGCGGCCCATGTACATAGTAAAAAGGAGGGAAGGAAATATGTGTCTGCACTAGTAGGGGGCCGATAGTGTGAAAGGCGAGTGGACACGGGAGCCTCAATATCCATTACCAATATGCCTCTTCCCGTCACCGACAAGAAGGCTCTGATAAATGGAATAGATGGACGGCCCACACTGGCCTACCTGAGCAACACCCAATTGGTGGAAATTGATAACTTATATATACCCATGAGATTTTACGTATGCAAGATTCTTGAGGGAACACTATTGGGGAATGATGTAATGAGGGAATTTCAGGCACTGATTGATTGCGGCAAGGGGAAACTGACATGGCCAAAGGCGGATGGCAGTAAGGGAGATTTAGGACAGATAGCTCACCATGTGGAAAGTATAGGTGTAGCTACAGCCACAAACACTGACTGGCTTTTCGGGACTGGAGGGTATGGAGGCATATGTGCCTGTGCGCCCGGGGTCTGGGCACAGACAGAATTAGACACTGGAAGGCGAAGATAGACCCTATTAAATTCCCTGGACCATCTGATAAACCACACCGACAAAACGCTATTAGACCTGAAGCTTGAACAGCGGTTGTAGAAATAGTAAAAGGGCTAGTGGAAAAGGGTATCGTAAAAGAAACAGTTACCACCACGAACTCCTCAACATGGCCGGTAGGGAAACCAGATGGGAGTTATAGACTCACAATCGACTACACTGCCCTGAAGAAGGTCACCCCCAAATTACACCAGATAGTGGCCAGCCCCTCTACAATACTTAATGGATTATCCCCTGAACATAAGATCTTTTCAGTCCGAGACATAGCCAATGGTTTTTGGGCCCTTCCCCTCGACCTAGAATCACAAGAAAAATTTCCCTTCACGGTGGAGGATAAACAATATACTTGGACCCGATTACCACAAGGATTCCATAATAGTCCTGCCATATTCCATCGAGTCATGAGGGATATACTAAAACAAATAGAGGTACCGGCAAGAAATATTATTTTACAATATGTCGACGACGTATTAATAGCCTCAGAAACCAAGGAAAGACATCAGTCAAACCTAGACTTAGTGTAAAGGGCTCTGGAAACGGCGGGCCTTAAGGTTAACAACAAAAAGGCCCAGGTAGGGAAATCCCAGGCCCTGTACCTAGGGTACTGCCTCTCAAAGGGTCTGAAAGAAATGCCCTCGGAGAGGAAATAGGCTGACAAGGACATGCCTAGACCAGTAACGGTAAGGCGGGTGAGGATGGTACTGGGCCTCCTTAATGACAGCCGGAACTTTATCCATGATTTTGCAAAAATTGCTGAGCGAATACAAAGATCAGTGAAAGGTGGGAAACCGGCCCTAGATCTCATAGAGTGGGGCCTTGAACAAGAACAGGCGTATAGTAAACTCAAGTTAGAACAAGTCTCCGCGCCTGGATTGGGACTGTCTGACATGGGTAAGGATTTCCACATCCACTGTAACAAAGTAGGTGGGTTCTATATGGCCGTGCTCACCCAAGATCACGGGGATAAAAGGAGACCTTTCGCCTATTACTCTACCACCAAAAGCTCGGTGGTGACTGGGTTATCCAGATGTATAGCCGCGCTAGATTGCGCAGCTTGGGCGGTAAAAAATAAGCGAGCCTGTGGTGATGACTGGAAACATCATTCTGCACACTAAACACACATTGGTAGAAATGTTAAAAACTGGAAAACTGAGACCCGTATCTAATATGAGACGGGCAAAGTGGGAAGCAGTCCTCTTCACACCCAACAAAGCGGTACCATAATTAGCGATGTCGGAAACAAACCCGCAGATAGAATGATGGGCAAAGGAGAACCCCACTTTTGTGAAGAGGTATGTGAGGATATGGAAGAGGATAGAATAAATGACGCCCCCCTTCAAACCGCAGAACAAACCTTGTTTGTGGACGGCTCACGAAAATATGTGGAGGGACTACCTCATACCGGATTGGCCGTAGTTAACCAGGATCTAAAGACAGTTATATCAGGGAGAATTAATGGGGCGTCGTCAGCTCAAGTGGCAGAACTGGTAGGCCACACCCGGGCACTGGAATTATCGGAAAATAAGATTGTTAATATCTATACGGACAGTAGATATGCATTCGGGCTAGTACTCGATTATATGACAGCATGAGGGAGAAGGGGTTTTATCACAACTAGCGGACATCCCATAAAGCATCAGCTGAGAATAGAAGCTCTTTTAATAGCCAGTAATAAACCAAAACAGGTAGCGGTTATTAAAATTAAAGCCCATAGGAGGGAGCCGGACCGAAACAATACAGATTGGCTGAGTCACCAGGGAAATAAGGCTGCAGACGGAGCTGCACAGAAGGCATTAGAGCAGGAAGAGAGTGAGGAAGCCTTAGTCAGTGCCGCTGGGGCCCGGGACGAACAGATACGTTTTGAGAAACTGCACCAGGACACTTCTGAGGAGGAAATAGGTATGTGGACAAAGCAGGGCGCAACGCAAGGGAAGGATAATGTTTGGAGACGAAACGACAAGGTAATGGCGCCTGAATGCATACAGAATACCTAACTGGAGTTGTATCATGGACTGTCTCATTCCGGACGAGAGGCCATGTGCGGGTGTCTTGGAAGAGATTGGTGGTGGAAAGGGATCGGGAGAGGTATCTCCAAATATTGCCGTCGATGTGTTACGTGCGCACAATATAATCCAGGCAGGCCCATTCAAATTAAAATGGGATACCAGCCCCGTCCACGAGGGCCATGGGAACACGTACACATTGATTTCACAGGTCTTTGCCACCATC
Organism: Pristiophorus japonicus; assembly: GCF_044704955.1. Classification (NCBI taxonomy): domain Eukaryota; kingdom Metazoa; phylum Chordata; class Chondrichthyes; family Pristiophoridae; genus Pristiophorus; species Pristiophorus japonicus. The sequence goes on from NW_027254374.1 coordinate 2,138,301, forward strand.
CCATGGAAAAAGTTATTGCCTGGTAATTATTGATCAATTTACCCGGTGGGTGGAGCTTTCCCCACACGTGATTGCACTGCCTCAACAGTGGCAAGGATATTCTCAACAAGGCACCCACTTCACCGGAAAAAGAAAAATTGTAAAAAGAATATGCCAGCTGATGGGAATAAAACAAACATTCTACATCCCCTACCACCCGCAGAGTTCTGGGATGGTAGATCGCATGAACCATACCCTTATGAACTTCCTGGCAAAGGCCATGAAAACGTCAGCAAAAACGTGGACAGTAGTATTACCCGTTATATTGATGAAGTTAAGAACCACGACAAACCGGACAACCGGATTAACCCCTTATGAACTAATGACAGGATGCAATTACCAGAGAACTTCATAACAGGGGGGGCGATGTAGGCCCATTAAAAGACAAAATAAAACGGTATGTTTTAGAAATAAGTACTCAATTAAAAGGGATGTGTAAATTAGTTAGGGACAATCAGGAAGAAAGAGACGCGGAAGCAGAACTTACAAAGCTCCCTGAAGTCCCGTTGGCGGGAAGTCGCGTTATGGTAAGGGTCCTCCCGGGAAAACCGGAGTTTGCCCCAAAAATGAATAGGACCGTATGAGGTTATAATCAGCAGAGCTACTTGTGCCTGCATCGATGTTAAAGGGAATGGACAAAGGAAACATCGGACCCAGCTTAAGGTTTTTGAACCAGCCGTTTAGCACACGTATTAGTTGTTGTTGTTTGTCGATTTACAGATTGACAGCGAGAGATTCTTCAAAGCCATACGGCCATTTTGCCTTTGACTATTTGTTAATTATAGAGTAATAAGATGAAACTATATATTGCGATCGCTGAGATTATCATAGTTCATATTAGGTTCCGGCCTGCTAGCTAGACCGAAACGAGAGTTACATGTGAATAACTTTTTGTACATGTCTTATGTTTATGCGCAAATTGAGAACTTTTCCAGTTTCTGGGTATGTTCGCACTTCCCCATACATAGCAAAGGAGGCATCCCTTTGAGGTCAATCTCACTTAACATCTCGGAATGGAGTGGGTAATGCGACAAAACGATACAGGGGAAGTAAATTGCACCTTGGAACCAGAGTAGGGATAAAGAAACGTGGAGATCGGGGTGTTACCTTTTCGATGCATTGACGGATGGTACCAGCCGGAATACAATAGGTCGGTACGTCCACCATTCCTTGTTTTGAGCAACACCTTAGGAGTTGGAAGGCCCACTGCTGACATTTGTTTCACTGGTACCCTGACTGGTGAGGAAACAGGTTTTGTAGCAGGATACTTTAACCTCACCAGGTGGAACATAATAGCCAGCGAAACAACAAACCAGGGGTTCTTGGAAATAGAGGATTTGAAGAATCAGACAAGTAGTCAGAACTGGGACCCTAAGATTAGGTGGTGACGGGGGCTGAGAGAGAGATTGCGATCGAATCTAACAGCATACAATGGCAGTTATTTGTGTGCGGGCATACGGCCTACCCCTGGTTGCCACAGGACTGAAGGGGGTCCTGTTATTTGGGATATGTGGTCCCCTTTTGTCAGATGGGTACGTACTTTAGCAGAAGTGCAGACACCAGGTCGACTAAGACGAGATCTTACCCCGGTAGAGAGGCTATTTGGGGTCATGATGCTCACATTCTGGATAGGGCGCACCATAGATGAATTATATAACCTAGAAAGGGTACTGGAACAGATAGTTAACGACCCTGCTGAAGCAATGGAGGGCATAACGGCTGAAATGGCAGCCATACGCACAATGGTACTCCAGAATCGAATGGCCCTAGATTATATACGAGCACAAAGTGGGGGCACATGTGCCTTAATTGGAGCTGAATGTTGCACTTACATTCCCGATAAATAAGAAAACATCACCAACCTCGCTGATCACATAAGAAGGGTCGTAAAGCAGTTATCCACGACGGCAGGAGGATCTGGCTGGTTTGACTGGCTGTTAGGGGAATCCTGTGGGTCCTTTCTTTTGCATGGAGTAATTATTCTGGTTGTAATAATAATTAGTTGCTGTCTGATTATAGGGTGTTTTAATATCTGCTGTAAAGTTATGATGGCTTGACTGATGCCAGTAGCCAGTATAATCGCCGAAGAAGAAGCACACCTGATGGAAATACTTGAAGACACCAAGGATGAAGAAACAGATGATGATGACACCGACCACTATCATTGAAGGGTAGCCTAGAGCTACAGGCAAGGTGGACATACGCAACATCAGGGAAGTAACATACCTCAAAGGACGAATATATGACACCATGCTACTATCATTGTGGTCATCTGGATTTCGTTAACATCCTCCAGGACCAAAAGGGGGAATATTGTTGGAGCGGATTTTTGGACATATACTTGACTGGTATACGGGACCAAACATTTGTTTTTATTCTCCCCTTTAATGAATTTTGTAAGGGACAATACTGATGCATTATGCTTTATATAAAAAAAACAGTTAGACTTCAAGGTATGCTGGCCTTGCGTTATGGAGATAGGAAAGTGAGATAATGAACGACTGGAGAGATAAGTGGCGCTATGTTTGTCTTTACCGGTGCTAAAAATCCTGCACTTGTTTATAATGCCCTGTCGCAATGCGAGGATGGTTTATATCAAGAGCCCAGCCTTGGATAGTAATTGTATGAAAAGCTTTGTAAACCTTGTAATGCGATGATTAGACTTAAGGACGAGTGCTAAAGGATGTGATGTAAAGTGACGTAATTTGTAAGATAAAAGAACCTCACTGGAGATACCAAATTGAGAAGCTGGTTAGAGACAGGGGTCTCTAACACTTCTCCCAAAGCTATGTCTCCGATTTAATAAACCTCTCTTTATATATTATACAGTCTCGCAAATATTTTTCCACAACATGTCTGTGGGAAAATATTTCAGACATCAGTGTGACTGAAAAAGCACACACACATCCGAGTGAGAGTGTTCCAGTGCACTGACTGTGGAAAGAGCTTCAATCAGATAAACAGCTGAAAAAATATTGCACCATTCACTGCAGGGAGATATTACACGTGTTCTGTGTGTGGACAAAACTTCAACTGATCATCCAACCTGGGAGACACAAGGACACCTGCATCATGGAGAAACCGTGGGAATGTGGAGACTGTGAGAAGGGATTCAGTTCCCCGTCTGATCTCGAAATTTATTGTCACAGTCACACCGACGAGAGGCCGTTCACCTGCTCTGTGTGTGGGCAGGGGTTCACTCAGTCATCCAACCTGCTGAAACTCCAGCGAGTTCACACTGGGGAAGTGCGGAAAGGGATTCACTCAGTCATCTGAATTGCGTGTTCACAATTGACTGCAGAGGTAATGTTCTACTGTTATTACTGCTGTTAATCGCATCCTGACTGAATCGTGTTCGTTCTGTCAGTTGGGATTTGTTTCTGCTGATATTACTAACCCCGAAAACTGGGATGGAGTTTAATACTTTGATATTTCAAGTAATACAATGTTTCGATATTTGAAATATCCATGATAAGAGGAGACTAATTGATGTCCTGTAATATTTTGGTCCTTTTCTCCTTTCTATCTCGAGATTGTTTCAGTTCTCATGCCTTTGGTTACTCTCAGGGAGAAGTCTCAGTTCCTTATACCTTCCAGAGTGCCGCTCTTTGCCTTGGTGTCCAGAGTAGAGATAGCTATCACGCATGGGATCACTAAACACAAAATACAGTCTGTAAATCCGTTTCTACTCCAGGACTTCGCGCGTTCCTGACAGCATCTCTCTCACCTTCGATGTGTGAATAGAGAATCGTGCAAATATGGTTTCAATTTAAATTTGAATCCACTCAGTAAATGTATTTAAAAAAAATGTACAAGGAAACCCATCACATTAAGTAATTGGCAAAGGTTTACAGTCAAGAAGATGAACAAGTAAAAATATCACGGCCCAGTAACCCAGCTCTATATTCACAGGAGAAAGTCTGTTATCTAAGTCCTCGAATGTCAGTTGGTGAGATGAAAGACTGAATCTTTCCACATTCAGCTGGTAAACGGTCTCTCCCTGATGTCTTTCCACCCAACGAGCATCTGCATCCATTCCCACTGTCCCTACATTTACAGTATTGAGTCAGGTGGCCACACGAGTCTCAAAGGCTAGACGATTGGTTGAAGGTGCATCCACACACAGAACATGTGTCCTGTTTCTCACCGCTGTGATTGGTGTTTTTCCAAAGGCTGATGACAGGTTGATCCTGATCAATCCGGTGAATCTCTCAAATCTTGCCGTGATGTTTGGTTTCAGTTTCCCAGCTGTAGACCCTCACCTTCAAATACCCTGCAAATTGAAGTTCCAAACGTTGTTACTTTAAATACAGGATTCACATTTCCACTGTGTTAGGCATCAGAGTCGAGTCCAGTCCTGCCCTCAAATTACAACCACACACTTCCCAGTTGAGGTGATTATCCAGTTAACGTCATTGGATCGGTATCAAGAGCAGGAGCACTGGGTAATTTTTAATCATATTTAGCCCACTGGTACCGAGGACAATTATAACCCCTGAACTGCTGCCTTGGCTGAGATCCACTAACAGCACAGATCAAGGAACGAACTTGGGAACTTCCCAGTCAATATTGCAGAGTGTTCTAAAATTTGGGGTTGGGGGGAGAGTTAGAAATAATATTTTGAAACACATTTTACTCCAGCTTTAAACGAAACTTTCGTCACACTGCACAATTCTGAAGTCTTTCCAAATTCAAGTCAAATGGATCATCAAAAAGAGTGTGACATTTTAGAAAGGAGCAAGTCACTGAAATCGACAGCTTTTCAATCACTGCACAGTACAGAAGGGAACAACTGTTAATGGGAGGTCGGTTCGTGAAGTCTCCCGACACTCCGAGATAAACTGCACTGATCCTTTAAGTAGAAACAGGCAGTGAAAGGGAATCCGGGTCCCTTTAAATATCTGCTCCATTCCCCCAGTTTTGGGAGGAGCAAACGCGTGCGGTCTCCTTGTATCCTCACACAGCAAGCACCGCCGGTGGGCTCCTGCAAGGTCCTAAAGGCCGAAGTAAAATTACGCTTCTGGTTAAGCACAACAACTGAAACGTGCACACAAAAAGTCTTTGCCTTATATGCGTGTGTGTGACCGTGTGTGTAAACAAAACACATCATTCTTAATTTTTGACAGTGAATTCCACAGAGATAAGCTTTTGTCTTCGCCAGTTATTTTCCAGCATTTTATTTGCTCTTATTTACAATGTAATTGCAGAGTGTTTAATCCGTTTACCATTTATTAATGACCCATTGTCTTGTGTGCTCTTGATTCGAAAGTGATGTCACACTGACCATTCCTTTACCAAGGTGACCACTTGTCCGCAGTATACTGTGGGAAAGGGGAGTAAATCTCACCGAGGGTAATAAGCAGCCTCCCACCAGTCTCTGCATTTTATTGCCCAGTGATCAACTCACCATCACAGATAGTCCTGAGATTTACCTCCAGTGTGGATGAATTGTGTAAGTGATGTAAAAATTAAATTGTAGGTTAAAAGGGGAGTTGGGTGAGGAGGGTTTGGTGAGTAGGCGTAAAAGAGGAGTTGGGGTGAGGATTTGAGAGAAATGCGGTGATAGAGGAGTTGGGTTGAGGGGTTGGGTAGTTGGGTTGAAAGAGTAGTTGGGGAGGGGGAGGTGGGGAGAAGGGGTGAAGAAGGTGTATGAGTGAATGGGATTTACAGCCCTTTAATTGCCTTTGTTGAACTATGATGGGGTTTATTTTTCCTTTCAAATGTTTTGTATTGTGTGTTTCACTGAAGTTTGACGTGGGGTTGCAGTTCCTTGCAGGCACTGGACTGTTTCTGGTGAATTAATGTTGGCAGTGTCAATTGGGAATAGATTTGTGTGGGATCATTCTGTGCTGAATGCGTGGTTGGGCGGCGGGTTTGCCCTCAGTCCCAGTGATGAGGTGTTGTTGACACCATATCCAGGCACCACATACATTGTGACTCCAAATCCAGGAACAACTTACATTGAGGCATCAAATCCAGGGAACCCTTACACTGAGGCACCAAATCCAGGGACCAGTTTCAATGAGACATCAAATCCATGATGAATTACATCGTGACACAAAATTGAGGGATTACTAATACCGTGACAACAAATCCAGGGACCAATAACACTGAGGCACCAAATCCTTGGACCATTACACTGAGACTATAGAATTACATCATATATATGGGCAGAAATGGGCCATTTGGGCTAACCAGTCTGTGCCGGTGTTCATGCTCTGCTCGGTTATTAGAGAGCCTCAGTATGGGGAATGGCCATGCCACTGAAAGCAGCTCTAGTTAGGGGGAAAGGTGGGTAATGAATTAAGATATGACGGTGGAATCAGACGGTGACTGTGAGGCCTGGTGACAGATTATTGTCAGAAGCCCTTTTCAAGCAGGCTGATGATTAAATGTAACCAGCACAACAACTGTATCCGTCTGTTATTGTCCCAAAATCCCCAAATCTAATGGCCCTAATTGATTTTTCTGTGAGAAATGTAGAGATGTAAAATAAGGGAGGAAATGAGGCTTGCGCAGAAACGAAGGTGCCTTGAATTAACACATTGTGAGGCTGTTTAGTGACTCGTCTGTGAGAGGTTAAAAACATGAAATGGAAAAGGGCAAGTTCAGTGACACTTAAATTGCCAATAGTGCTTTCTACGTTAAACAATGTATCCTAAGCCCAATATCATATTGACTATCGCAATCACTAATCCCAATCCTAAAACATAGCCACAAACCACACCCACTAACCACTAAACCTACATCTAAACCCAGCCCCTAATCAATGTTAAGAACATAAGAAATAGGTGTAGAAGTAGGCCATCTGACCCCTTGAGCCCGCTCTGTCATTCAATAATATCATGGCTGATCTGATCTTGTCCTCAATTCCACTTCCCTGCTCTCTCCGCATAACGCTTGACTTCCCTATCTTTCAAAAATCTGTCCATCTCCAACTTAAATATATTCAATGATCCAGCGTCCGTTGGTCTCTGGGGTAGAGAATTTCAAAGATTCACGATTCTCTGAGAAAAGAAATTAATCTTCATTTGCGTTTTAAATGGGCGACCCCTTATGCTCAGACTTCGCCACCTAGTTCTCGATTCCCCCCACAAGAGGAAACAGTGATCAGTGGGGAAGCTAAAGACCCGATAAAGGAAGTGTTTAAACAATTATTTTTATGCAAAAAATTTCTGCAACGTATGTTCGTAAGAAGTAGTTATAATCAACTAACCCATAAAAATTAGCAAAGACAATTACAAAGACCAGGTATTCAAATCAATCACATGCAGTATGTGTGGCGTTCTGTTAACCGCATTCAAAAATCGTTAGCAATATAGAAAAAAAGAGAGTTCCAGTCTTAAGCAAGATATTTCTTTCAAAGAACGTCAAATGTCTGTAAAGTGAGACACGCCGGTTCAGTGTATGACAACCACAAGCCGTATGCTCAAACAAAATAAGCTTGGGATTTGATGTGGCAAAAGATGAACTGCGTGAGAAGTGAAATAATCTACAGTAAGAAAAGGCTCAAAATGGAAGGGAAGGGAACATGAATTGATCTCCCGTGCAGCGGCATGGTCCCGGCCTGCATGACCATTAGCAGGTTGGGGCCATCAGAGGGAGCAGTGTGCGGCGGTGGCATTCCATTGTAGGATGGTGACGGCTGCAAAGTCACGTCGCTAACTGAAGTGCGGGCAGGCACAGCAGGAGCGGCGAAGGAGCGGAAAGAGATTATAGAAGGACGTGACCGGGGCCCAGGAGAGGCATGAGTCTGGGGCCCAGAAAGGGCAAGGGCCGAGGGGCAGCATGGCCCAGCCCAGACTGCTTTCCATGTGTGCGCTCAGTCCGTGCAGCAGAGCTGGTCTCCAGTCGTCTGGGGTAATCCTTGCCACTGGAGCAAGACCGAGCTCTGTCAAGCCAGTGTGGTGGCTGGTGTGCAACGGCCACCACACGTTAAAAAAATCCAAACACAGCCAGCTTCAACCGTTCAAAATGTAGGTCGGGATTTGCAATATCAGGTCCTTCATTAAAACACCTGTGAACTCAATCTTTTTTGGCGTGGAAGCAAGTCATCCTCGCTTCCAGGGACTGCCTATGATGATGATGATGGTTATGGAGAAATCAAATATTGGACACACGATGTTTGAAACAATATTGAGACAGAACATTAATCTCCAGCTCAGGTACAGGGTTATTCAGAGCAGCAGAAACAAAGTCTAAGTGCCAGAATGAACATGGTTCAGTGGCCAATGGGGGCCCAGTAAATCCTGTCCCATTCACTGATTGGCTGTTCCTATTTATCCAGCATTCCTGCCGACCACAGACTTCAGGCACCGAGTGCGCAGGCGCCGAAACTGGCTGTATTCGGAGCATGCGCGGTGTGTGTAATGGCGGAGCAGGGATGGTGAAATGAGCTCCGCAAAACAGCTCAATTTCAGCAGAGTGGAGGTGAGTAAAGGACCAGCGGGTGGGCGGGGAAACTTCATAAACAACTGGAGCCCGCCGGAAGCCCGGTATAATAACCGGAATATCGGCGGCTGCAGCCTCGAGGCTTTCTCCCGGTCACAGGCCCAGGGTAACGGCGGCCATTTTTGTACAGGAAGGCAGGGCCAGTCCTCCACCATCTTGGTTCAGTGAGCAGCAAAGCGCATGCGTGGCCATCTTGGTAAAGTAACAGCTCAGTTATTTAATCTCGACACCTCGGATTTCTCACCATCTCCTAAAGGCGCTGCTCAGTGCTAAGCTTCTGGTTACATCCAAGGCAATTGTAACTGGTAAGCCCCAGAGCTGTTCACTCCCAGGGTTAGAGTCCCCATGTACAGTCCCAGAGTAAGAGTCCCCATGTACAGTCCCAGGGTTAGAGTCCCCAGATACAGTCCCAGGGTTAGAGTCCCCATGTACAGTCCCAGGGTTAGAGTCCCCATGTACACTCCCAGGTTTAGAGTCCCCATATACAGTCCCAGGGTTAGAGTCCCCATGTACAGTCCCAGGGTTAGAGTCCCCATGACACTCCCAGGGTTAGAGTCCCCATGTACAGTCCCAGGGTTAGAGTCCCCAGGTACAGTCCCAGGGTTAGAGTCCCCATGTACAGTCCCAGGTTATTATCTCATAATAACATAATAATATAAGAAATAGGAGCAGGAGTGGATCATTTGGCCCTTGGATCCTGCTCTGCCATTCAATAAGATCATAGCTGATCTGATCATGGACTCACCTTCACTTATCTGCCCGCTCCCCATAACCCTTTAATCCCTTATCGCTGAAATATCTTTCTATCTCTGCCTTAAATGCATTCAATGACCCAGCCTCCACAGCTCTGGGACAGAGAATTCCACAGATTTACCCTCTGAGAGAAGACATTCCTCCTCATCTCAGTTTTAAATGGGTGACACCTTATTCTGAGACGATGCAACCTAGTTTTAGGTTACTCAATGAGTGGCAATATCCTCTCTGGATCCATCTTGTCAAGTCCCCTCGTTATCATATGTTTCAATAAGATCACCTCTTATTCTGTTGAATTCCAAAGTGTATCAGCCCATCCTTCTCAACATATGCTCATAAGACAACCCCCTCATCGCCAGAATTAACCTCTGAACAGCCTCCAATGCAAGTATATCCTTCCTTAAATATGCAGACCAAAATTGAATGTAGTATTCCAGGTGTGGTCTCACCAATACCCTGTACAGTTATAGCTGGACTTCTCTGCTTTTATATTCTATTCCCCTTGCAATAAATGCCAACATTCCACTTACCTTCCTGATTACTTGCTGTACCTGCATACTAACGTTTTGTGTTTAATGCACAAACAGCCTCAGTCAATCTGTCCTGTAGCACTTGCAATTTTTCTCCATTACATGATCACTTTCTTTTCTATTATTTTTGCCAAAGTGGATAACCTCACATTTTCCCGTATAATACTGCATCTGACAAATTTTTGCCCACTCATTGAGCCTGTCTATATCCCTTTGCAGATTTTTTGTGTCCTCAACTTGCTTTCTCACTCACCTTTGTACCATCAGAAAATTTGGCTATATTACACTCGGTCCTTTTCTCCAAGTCATTAATATAGATTGTAAATAGTTGAGGACCTAGCACCGATTCCTGCAGCACCCAACTAGTCACCATTTGCCAACCAGAAAAAGACCAATTTATCCCGACTCTCGGTTTTCTGTTAGTTAACCGATCCTCTATCCATGCTAATATACTGCCCCCAACCCAGTGAGCTTTTATCTCGTGCAGTAACCTCTTCTGTGCCATCTTATAAAATGCCTTCTGGAAATCCAAACACACCACATCCACTGGTTCCGCCTTATCCATCCTACTCATTATATCCTCAAAGAACTTCAGCAAATTTGTCAAACATGAGTTCCCTTTCATGAAGCCATACTGACTCTGCTTGATTGAATCATGCTTTTCCAAATGTCCCAAGACTGCTTCCTTAATAATGGTCTCCAGCACTTTCCCAATGAGAGATGTTAGGCTAACTGGTCTATAGTTTCCTGCTTATTGTCTGCCTCCTTTTTTAAATTGAAGCATTACATTTTCTGTTTTCCAATCTGTTGGGACCGCCCCAGAATCCAGTGAATTTTGGTAGATTACAAACAATGTGTCCACTATCTCGACAGCCACTTCTCTTAAGACGCTACGATGTAAGCCATCAGGGCAAGGTGACTAGTCTGCCTTTAGTCCCATTATTTTTCTGAGTACTATTATGAATAGTGATTGTATTAAGTTACTCCCTCACTATAGCCCCTTGAATATCCACTTCAGTATTACTCTCAGTGACCGAGTGTTTTACTGTAATTAAACTGATCTCTGATTTTTTTCTGTCAGATATTAACTCCTGCACGGTCCCAGCAAACACTCCGACTCCCTCGTCCATCTGATGTTTCTGCCGAATTGCTTTGTGAAGACGGGCTCATGGAGAGAAACACCCTGCATGGAATAATCCCAAATTGAGAATTTCCAAGGTACAAGGCTCCTAGCTTTAATCATTTTCTGTCCTTTACCCCCAGGCCCAGTTCCTTTCCTCAGATTCTGATAAAAGTAAATTGGGAAAAGTGCACTTTGATTTTTAAAGGCTGAATTATTGAAGAGAGCTTCGCATGCGCAGTTCAGCCCAGACTCCTGTGTCGATTTCAAGTGAGCAGAATGCACATGCGCCCTCCCCTCCCCCAGCCCTGCCTGTAATCACCATTCACTCAGTGAGTGGAAAAAGATGGTTTAAAACAGCCGGGAATGGAGACACCGTGACCCTGGGGTAAGGCAATGAGCAGCAGCCTCCTTACATCACCGCAGCGCTTTGGAAGCATGTCTGCAGATGGGCTCAGAGATCGGCATTGAGTCCGGGGGCAGTTTAGGGGGAGTCGGGGTATGTGTGTATGGGGCAGACTGCACCAAAAATCAGTGTCAGTGCATGGTGTGAATCAGGGAAGGGAGAGGCCATTCTCGTGCTGTGTGTGGACAGTGTGTTTCCAGGGTAAGAGAGACAGAATGGTCAGAATCACCTATTTACAATCTGCTGCTTTCTCTCTCCAAACCAGTCGTGAACGTTCCTGGTTTAGTTCCATTGGGGGCTGTGTGTAAGAGGCAGAGTGGAGCAGGAGCTAGTTCCGGGAAATGATGTGAGTGGGGGAAGGAAGAGGCCATTCTCGGGCTGTGCGTGGACAGTGTAAGGTAACAGAGAAAGAAAATCACCTAGCTGTTGAAATCATTGCTGCTTTCTTTCCGCAAATCAGTCGTGAATGTTCCTGATTCAGTTCCAATCTCAACGTGTCTGTTGTTCTTGGGCAGTGAGCAGTGGAAACACAGCCCAATAGTGAGGATGTGCGGAGTTTCACAAAGTGCATCTATTGCAGGCATCAGAAAGGAGTGTGGGGGAAGATATTTTAAAGACGGGTTATGTTGTTTTGGTGAGCTGAGTTCTCCAGAACCATGTTGCTGATGATTGAGAGATACATTGTCACTCCCTCAGATACATCATATTCTCCGCGCATCCATATCTTAGAACTAATAATGTTCTCGTATGATTAATGTCAGAGCAAAATTCTTCAGTCAGAACAAATGTGATCTTTCCTCTACCCAGAATACAAGGAACAGTGCAGGCAGCTCCTTCTCACATAAACAGTAAGTAGATTATCACTCACAGAGCACAGAGAAGCAGAACTGGCCTCAATCCTATTTTCACAGGCAGCAGAAGCTGTCAGTCCCACAGTGATCCGAAGTGGCAGAGTTAAATTGTGAATCTTACCGCCAAATTGAGCAGTAGAATCAGATGCTGTTTCACCATTGAAACAGATCACACTGACAGGTGCATTAAACACCCACACTCACTTGCCAGAAACTGGCAGGTAGAGAATAAAAGACAATCATCTATCAGAAAAAATGTCAAACAGGTAGTATAAACTACACTCGCATATCAGAAGCTGATGGGTACAGAGCAAAAGCCATATTCGTGTTTCAGAATCTGACAGATTTAGTATTTAAACCCCCGAACATACCAGAAGATGACAGGTGCAGAATAAAACCCACATTCCCGTACCATAGACTGACAGATACAGTATACAACACAAACCCACATATAAGAAAGTGACAGTAACAGATTAAAATCCCCACTTGCATACCAGAGAGTGACAGGTAAAGTGTAAATCCCATGTGCACATATCGGAAAACTGAAAGGCAGTAAGTAAAATTGGAACTTGCATCGCAGACACTGATCAGGGCTGAGTAAAACCCACACCCGCACATCCGAAAAATGACACAGAAGGCAAAATCTTCACTCACACATTAGAGAAATACAGGTAAAAAGTAACATTTATTCTCACGTTCACATACCAGAGACTGGCAAATACAGATTAAACCCAAACTACCACAGCAGAAACTGAGAGGCAAAGATGAAATCTCAACACACACCAAAACCTGACAGTTGCAGAAAAAACACACACTTGCATATCAGAGACTGAGTGATACAGTATAAAACCCACACACATATATCAGAGACTGATTGATACAGTATAAAACCCACACTCACATATCAGAGGCTGAGAGATACAGTATAAAACCCATACTCACATATCAGAGGCTGACATGTTAAAATCCATATTCCCATAACATAATTTGACATACAGTGACATGCCCATACTCACGAACCAGGAATTGACAGGTACAGGGTAAAGATCTCTCTTTCATTCCAGAAACTGACAGGTACAAAGGAAAGCCCACTCACAATTAAGCAGAAACTGGCAGGTATAGAGTAAGGCCCACAATCACATATCAGAACTTGACGGGTACAGAATAAAACCCAGGCTCTCAGAACAGAAATGGAGAGATACAGAGAAAGGCCCACACTCATAGCAGAGACAGATAGATACAGAGTAAAACTCAGATTCATTTACCAGAGCCCGACAGATTCAGCATAAAACTCACCTCCAGAACACAAATTGACAGTTATAAAAGTAAAACCAAAATTCTATCATGAATTGGTAGTATACAGTAAAACAGTACTAACATACTGGAGAATGACAGGTATGGAGTGGAGCTGACATTCACATAAGATAGATGGACAGATACAGCACAGAACACACTCACACACCAAGAATGGAAAGAAACATAGAAAATAGGTGCAGGAGCAGGCCATTCGGCCCTTCGAGCCTCCACCACCATTCAATATGATCATGGCTGATCATGCAACTTCAGCACCTCAGTCGCGCTTTCTCTCTATACACCCTGATCCCCTAAGCCGTAAGGGCCACATCTAACTCCCTGTTGAATATATACAAAGAACTGGACTCCACAACTTTCTGTGGTAGAGAACTGAACAGGTTTACCACTCTCTGGGTGAAAAAGTTTCTCCTCATTTCTATCCGATATGGCTTACCCCTTGTCTTTTGACTGTGAAGCTGATTCTGGACTTCCCCAACATCAGGAACATTCTTCCTGCCTCTAACCTGTCCAGTCCCGTCATAATATTAGATGTTTCTATGAGATCCCCTCTCATTTTTCTAAATTCCAGTGAGTGTAAGCCTAGCTGATCCAGTCTTTCTTCAAATGTCATTCTTGCCAGCCCGGGAATTACTCTGGTGAACCTTCGCTGCACTCCCTCAATAGCAAGCACGTCCTTGGTCAGATTAATAGACCAAGACTGCACACAATACTCAAGGTGTGGTCTCACCACGGCCCTGCACAACTGCAGTAAGACTTCCCTGCTCAAATCCCCTCGCTATGAAGGCCAGCATGCCAGTTGCTTTCCTTAATGCCTGCTGGACCTGCATGCCTACCTTCAGTGACTGATGTACCATGACACCCAGGTGTCTTTGCACCTCCCATTTTACTAATCTGTCACCATTCAGATAATCTGCCTTCCTGTTTTTGCCACCAAAGTGGATAACCTCACATTTATCCACATTATACTGCATCTGCCATGAAATTGCCCATTCACCTAACCTGTCCAAGTCACCCTGCAGACTCTTAGCATCCTACTCACCGCTCACACTGCCACCCAGCTTAGTGTCATCTGCAAACTTGGAGATATTACCTTGAATTCCATCGTCTAAATCATTAACATATATTTTAATTAGTTGGGATCAATAATCTGAACCTTGCAGCACCCCACTAGTCACTGCCTGCCATTCTGAAAAAGACCCGTTTATTCCTACTCTTTGCTTCCTGTCTGCCAACCGGTTCTCTATCCACGTCAATACATTACCCCCAATACCATGTGCTTTAACTTTGCACACTAATCTCTTGTGTGGGACCTTGAAAAAATTCTTTTGAAATTCCAAATACACCACATCCCCACTGGTTCTCCCTTATCCACTCCACTAGTTACATCCTCAAAAAACTCTCGAAGATTTGTCAAGCATGAATTCCCTTTCATAAATCCATGCTGACTTGGACCAATCCTGTCACTACTTTCCAAATGATCTGCTATTACATCTTTAATAATTGATTCAAGCATTTTCCCCACCACCGATGTCATGCAAACCGGTCTATAATTCCCTGCTTTCTCTCCCCCTCCTTTTTTTAAAAAGTGGGGTTACATTAGCTACCCTCCAATACATAGGTACTGATCCATAGTCCATGAAATTCCGGAAAATGACCACCAATGCATCGACTATTTCTAGGGCCACTTCTTTAACTACTCTGGGATGCAGACTATCAGGCCCTGGGGATTTATCGGCCTTCAGTCCCATCAGTTTCCCTACAACAATTTCCTGACTAATAAGGATTTCCCTCAGTTCCTCCTTCCCGTTAGATCCTCGGTCCCTTAGTAATTTCGGGAGGTTATTCGTGTCTTCCTTAGTGAAGACAGAACCAAAGTATTTGTTCAATTGGTCTGTCATTTCCTTTTTCCCCATTATGAATTCACCTGATTCTGACTGCAAGGGACCACATTTGTCTTCATGAATCTTTTTCTCTTCACATATCTTTAGAAGCTTTTGCAGTCAGTTTTTAATGTTCCCTGCAAGCTTATTCTCATACTCTATTTTCCCCCTCCTAATTAGACCCTTTGTCCTCCTCTGCTGAATTCTAAATTTCTCCCAGTCTTCAGGTTTGCATCTTTTTCTGGCCAATTTATATGCCTCTTCCTTGGATTTAACACTGTCCCTAATTTCCCTTGTTAGCCATGGTTGAGCCACCTTTCAGGTTTTATTTTTACGCCAGACAGGGATGTACAATAGTTGTAATTCATCCATCTGATCTTTAAATGTCTGCCATTGCCGATCCACCGTCAACCCTTTAAGTCTCATTCGCCAGTTTATCCGAGCCAAATCACGTATCATACCATTGAAGTTTCCTTTAAGTTCAGGACCCTAGTCTCTGAGTTAACCGTGTCGCTCTCCAGCTTAATGAAGAACTCTACCATATGATGGTCACTTTTCCCCAAGGGGCCACGCACGGCCAGATTGCTAATCAATCCTCTCCCGTTACAGAAGACCCAGTCAAGGATGGCCTGCTCTCCAGTTGGTTCCTCGACATATTGGTCTAGAAAATCAAATCTTATACACTCCAGGAAATCCTCCTCCACAGTATTGCGACAAGTTTGGTGAGCCCAATCAATATCTAGGTTAAGGTAACCCATGATAACTGCTGTACCCTTATTGCACGCATACCTAATTTCCTGTTTGATGCCATCCCCGACCTCCCTACTACTGTTTGGTGGTTTGCACACAACTCCAATTAACGTTTTCTGCCCTTTTGTGTTTCGCAGTTCGACCCATGTAGGTTCCACATTATCCCAGCCAATGTCCTTCCTTACTGTTGCATTAACCTCCTCTTTAACCATTAACACTACCCCACCTCCTTATCCTTTCTGGCTATTCTTCCTGAATATTAAATACCCCTGGATGTTATGTTACCAGCTTGGTTACTCTGGAGCCATGTCTCTGTAATCCCAATTACATCATATCCGCTAACAGCTATCTGTGCAGTTAATTTGTCCACCTTGTTACGAATGCTTCTCGCTTTGAGACTCAGAGCTTTCAGGCTTGTTTTTATAAACACTCTTTGTCCTTTTAGAATTATGTTGTAATGTGGCAGAATGATACAGAATGAAACCCACAGGCAATTACCAGAAATTGACAGGTACAGGATAAAATCCATGCTCTCGTATCAGAAACTAACATGCAGAGTAAAACCCTCATTCACATACCAGAGATGGACAGATGCAGAATCAAATCCAAACTCCCATACCAGACATCCACGATATAAGAAAATAAGAACAGAAGAAATAGGAGCAGAGTAGGGCATACGGCCCCTCGAGCCTGCTCCACCATTTAATATGATCATGGCTGATCCGATCATGGACTCAGGTCCACTTCCCTGCCCGCTCCCCATAACCCCTTATTCCCTTATCAGTTAAGACAATGTCTATCTCTGTCTTAAATATATTCGATGTCCCAGCTTACACAGCTCTATGAGGCAGCGAATTCCACAGGTTTATAACCCTCTGAGAGAAGAAATTCCTCCTCATCTCAGTTTTAAATGGGCGGCCCCTTATTCTATGATTATGCCCCCAAGTTCTAGTCTCCCCAATCAGTGAAAACATCTTCTCTGCATCCACCTTGTCAAGCCCCCTCATTATCTTATATGTTTCGATAAATCACCTCTCATTCGTTTTTCTCAATTCAATGAGTAGAGGCCCAACCTCCTCAATCTTTTCTCATAAGTCAACCACTCATCTCCGGAATCAACCTAGTGAACCTTCTCTCAACTTCCTCCAAAGCAAGTATATCCTTACATAAATATGGAAACCAAAACTATACGCAGTATTCCAGGTGTGGCCTCACCAATAACTTGTATAACTGTAGCAAGACCTCCCTGCTTTTATACTCCAGCCCCTTTGCAATAAAGGCCAAGATTCAGTTGGCCTTCCTGATCATTTGCTGTACCTGCATATTAACCTTTTGTGTTTCGTGCACAAGTTTCCCCAAGTCCCGCTGTACTGCAGCACATTGCAATCTTTCTCCATTTAAATAATAACTTGCTCTTTGATTTTTTTTCTGCCATAATGCATGACCTCACATTTTCCAACATTATACTCTATCTGCCAAATTTTTGCCCACTCACTTCGCCTATCTGTGTCCTTTTACAGATTATTTGTGTACTCCCCACACATTGCTTTTCCTCCCATCTTTATATCGCCAGCAAACTTGGCTACGTTACAGTCGATCCCTTCTTCCAAGTCGTTAATATAGATTGTAAATAGTTGGGGTCCCAGCACTGATCCCTGCGGCACTCCACTAGTTACTGATTGCCAACCCAAGAATGAACCATTTGCCCCAACTCTCTGTTTTCTGTTAGTTAGCCAATCCTCTATCCATGCTAATATATTACCCCCAGCACCGTGAACTTTTATCTTGTGCAGTAATCTTTTATGTGGCACCTTGTCAAATGGCTTCTGGGAGTCCAATTACACCAAACCCACTTTATCCAACGTGTTCGTTACATGCTAAAAGAATTCCAGCAAATTTATCAAACTGAACTTCTCCTTCATAAATCCATGCTGACTGCCTGACCGAATTATGCTTTTCCAAATGTCGTGCTACTGCTTCTTTAAGAATGAACTCTTCAACATTTTCCCAACCACAGATGTTAGGCGAACTGGTCTATAGTTTCCTGCTTTTTGTCTGCCTCATTTTTAACCTAGTGCAGCTCTCAGTCACCGGGCAACAGCGAGTAGGGCTCTCAGTCCCCGGGCAACACCGAGTGTGGCTCCCAGGCCCCGGGCAACACCGAGTGTGGCTCTCAGTCCCCGGGCAACGCCGAGTGTGGCTCTCAGTCCCCGGGCAACACCAAGTGTGGCTCTCAGTCCCCGGACAACACCGAGTGCAGCCCTCAGTCCCCGGGCAACAACGAGTGCGGCTCTCAGTCCCCGGACAACACCGAGTGCGGCTCTCAGGCCCCGGGCAACACCGAGTGTGGCTCTCCCTCCCCGGGCAACACCGAGAGTGGCTCTCAGAACCCGGGCAACACCGAGTGTTGCTCTCAGTCGCCGGACAACACCGAGTGTGGCTCTCAGGCCCCTGGCAACACCGAGTGTGGCTCTCCGTCCCCGGGCAACACCGAGTGTGGCTCGCAGACCCCGGGCAACACCGAGTGCGGCTCTCGGGCTCCGGGCAACACCGAGCGCGGCTCTCGGGCCCCGGGCAACGCCGTGCGCGGCTCTCAGTCCTCGGGCAACACCGAATGTGGCTCTCAGTCCCCGGGCAACACCGAGTGTGGCTCTCAGTCCCCGGGCACCACCGAGTGTGGCTCTCAGTCCCCGGGCAACACCGAGTGTGGCTCTCGGGCCCCGGGCAAAACCGAGCGCGGCTCTCAGTCCCGGGGCAACACCGAGCGTGGCTATCAGTAGCCGGGCAACACCGAGTGTGGCTCTCAGTCCCCGGGCAACATCGAGTGTGGCTCTCAGTCCCCGGGCAACACCGAGTGTGGCTCTCGGGCGCAGGGCAACTCCGAGCGAGGCTCTCCGTCCCCGGACAACACCGAGTGTGGCTCTCAATCCCCTGGCAACACCGAGTGTCGGTCTCATTCCCCGGGCAACACCGAGTGCGCCTCTCGGGCCCCGGGCAACACCGAGTGCGGCCCTCAGTCCCCGGGCAACACCGAGTGTGGCTCTCAGTCCCCGGACAACACCAAGTGCGGCTCTCAGGCCCCGAGCAACACCGAGTGTGGCTCTCCCTCCCCGGGCAACACCGAGAGTGGCTCTCAGAACTCGGGCAACACCGCGTGCGGCTCTCAGTCGCCGGACAACACCGAGTGTGGCTCTCAGGCGCCGGGCAACATCGAGTGTGGCTCTCCGTCCCCGGGCAACACCGAGCGTGGCTCGCAGACCCCGGGCAACACCGAGTGCGGCTCTCGGGCCCCGGGCAACACCGAGCGCGGCTCTCAGTCCACGGGCAACACCGAATTTGGCTCTCAGTCCCCGGGCAACACCGAGTGTGGCTCTCAGTCCCCGGGCACCACCGAGTGTGGCTCTCAGTCCCCGGGCAACACCGAGTGTGGCTCTCGGGCCCCGGGCAAAATCAAGCGCGGCTCTCAGTCCCCGGGCAACACCGAGCATGGCTATCAGTAGCCGAGCAACACCGAGTGTGGCTCTCAGTCCCCGGGCAACATCGAGTGTGGCTCTCAGTCCCCGGGCAACACCGAGTGTGGCTCTCCGTCCCCGGACAACACCGAGTGTGGCTCTCAATCCCCTGGCAACACCGAGTGTGGGTCTCATTCCCCGGGCAACACCGAGTGCGCCTCTCGGGCCCCGGGCAACACCGAGCGCGGCTCTCAGTCCCCGGGCAACACCGAGTGCGGCTCTCGGTCCCCTGGCAACACCGAGTACGGCTCTCAGTCCCCGGGCAACGCAGAGTGCGGCTCTCGGTCCCCGGGCAACACCGAGTGTGCTTCTCGGTCCCCGGGTAAAACCGAGTGTGGCTCTCGGTCCCCGGGCAACACCGAGTGTAGCTGTCATTCCCCGGGCAACACCGAGTGCGGCTCTCAGTCCCCGGGCAACACCGAGTGTGGCTCTCAGTCACCGGGTAACACCGCGTGCGGCTCTCGGGGCCTGAGTCAGAGCCACCGGGCCCAGCACCAGCAACCCCCGGGGGCACCACCTCTCCCACACCAGGAAAACAACAACTTACATTTATATAGCAAGCCCAGCAATTCCCAGCCGCTCTATCAGGTGGGCGCTGGATGTGGAAGTCACTCACAGGCCTCCTGTGTGGGTCTGTTTGTTGCATCAATTTGAGCTGGATGGAGAGGGGGGAGAAGCTGCTGGGTTTCACCCCCAGTAATTCTGGGCCCAGTGGGACCAATAATTTCCAATGTGGGCCTGTCGAGGGAGGTGGATTCCCTTCCCTGAAGGAGAGTATTGACCCAGATGTGTTTTTACGTTAATCCGGCAGCTTTCTTGGTTACTTTTTTCTTGTGCTGGCCCCACAAATGACCAGATACATTAAGCTCAATTTCACAATCTGCCTTTGTGTTTTTGTAGGTTCTCTCTCACACTCCCTTTTCCTGTTTGAAATTCACTTTACAGGATGTTAAAAGGGGAGGATTTGTAGACTGGAAGCTCAAACCAAACATCACCTCAAGATCTGACAGTCACTCGCGACATCGGGACTGGAATATCATCAGCTTTTGACCGTGGAAGCAGAAGGCACCGTTCACAGAGGGGAGAAACGGTACGCGTGCTCTGTGTGTGGACAAGGCTTCAGTCAATCGTCCAAACTGGAGAGACACAAATGCAGTCACACTGGGGAGAAACCATGTAAATGTGGGGACTGTGGGAAACGATTCAACTCCCCGTCCCAGCTGGAAATACATCGTCGAATTCACACCGGGGAGAGACCGTTCACCTGCTCCAACTATCGCAAGGGATTTACTCAGTTATCCAACCTGGAGAGACAAAAGTGCAGTCACACTGGGGAGAGACCATTCAACTGCTCCGACTGTGGGAAGGGATTCACTACATCATCCGACCTGCTGAGACACCAGCGAGTTCACACTGGGGAGAGGCCATTCACCTGCTCCGACTGTGGGAAGGGATTCACTACATCATCCAACCTGCTGACACACCAGCGAGTTCATAATGAGGGGAGACCTTGTAAATCTTCTGATTGTGAGAAGCGTTTTAAAAGCAACGTGCAACTGGTGAGACACCAGCGAGTTCACACTGGGGAGAAGCCGTTCAGCTGTTCTAAATGTGGGAAGGGATTCATTACATCATCCAACCTGCTGACACACCAGCGAGTTCACACTGGGGACAGGCCGTTCAGCTACTCTGAATGTGGGAAGGTATTCACTCAGTTATCCCACCTGCTGACACACCAGCGTGTTCACACTGGGGAGAGGCCGTTCACCGGCTCTGAATATGGGAAGGGAGTCACTACGTCATCCAACCTGCTGAGACACCAGCGATTTCACACTGGGGAGAGGCCGTTTAGCTGCTCTGAATGTGGGAAGGGATTCACGACATCATCCCACCTGCTGAAACACCAGCGAGTTCACACTGGGGAGAGGCCGTTCACCTGCTCCGAGTGTGGAAAGGGATTCACTACATCATCCTACCTGCAGACACACCAGCGAGTTCACACTGGGGAGAGGCCATTCACCTGCTATGAGTGTGGCAAGGGATTCTCTCTGTCAGTCAACCTGCTGAGACATCAGCGAGTTCACAAGTGACTGCAGGGGTTGGAACCTGCTGTTATTCATTCACATCCCGGACTGAATTGTGTTCATTCTGACAGTTGGGGTTTATAACTCCTGTAACACTGATGGTAATAACTCCTGAAATCGACGGGAGTTTAATATTTGGGATATCGACACATAAATTTGTGTTGCTTTCATCACATTGCTGTGGATTTTTGTCTTTCCCACCTGAGTGTTTAGCATCACCTGGCTAGAGCTGAGAAAGGACATTCTGTGGGGAGGATCTTCCAGGGGGAGAGAACTTCAGCCTGGACACTGACCTTCTGGGCCACAGAGATCACCACATTCTTCTGAACTCCAATATGTTCCGTCCAACCTACTCAACCATAAGTCAATCCCCTCATCTCTGGAATCAACTCTGGAATCTGCAGCAGACATGAGCAAGGACCTGAGGCTAATTAAATGACACATATTTCATTACAGACAAGGTTACACTGGGATAAATGTTCAGTTCGAACATAATAAATAGGAGCCGGAGTAGGTGATTTGAACCCTCAGGCCTGCTCCGCCATTCAATAAGATCATGGCTGATCTGATCATGCACTCAGTTCCACTTCCCTGCCCGCTCCCCAAAATCCTTTACTCACTTATCGCTCAAAGATCTGTCTATTTCCGCCTTATCTACATTCAAAGACCCAGCCTCCACATCTCTCCTGGGCAGAGAATGCCACAGATTTACAACCCTCAGAGAAGAAATTAAATTCATCGTCTCAGTTTTAATTGGGTGGCCGCTTATTCTAAGACTATGTCCCCTAGTTTTAGTTTCCTGTGTAAGTGGAAATATCATCTCTGCATCCACCTTTTCGAACCCGCTCACATCTTATATTTCGATAAAATCACCTCTCATTATTCTGAACTCCAATGTGTTTAGGCCCAGCCTACTCAAGCTATCTTCATACGTAAATCCCCTCATCTCCGGAATCAACTAGTGAACCTTCTCTGAATTGCCTCCAATGCAAGTATATCCTTCCTTAAATACGAATACCAAAATACGGAGTACATTGCAGGCAAAATGCCAATTAAACCAGCAGCACACTGGCATCTTGACAGTGTGTCATTAGCCAACAGGCTTTTCTTAAGTAGATGTGCTGAGTGGATATAAATTTAACCAGGTTTACAGATGTGATGCTCTCTTCACATATTGAGGGTAGAAGAGATGCTGTGGGGTACATGCTAAGTCCAGTAGCTGAAAGTGATTAACAGACTGGGTTTTGTGTTTAGTGATCCGAGGCGTGTTACCAATTCCAGCAAAATCGAAGCCCATGGAATAACAGGGACAGTGGAAGCATGGATATGAAAGTGGCTAAGTGATACACACAGAGTAGTGGTGAACGGTTGTTTTTCAGACTGGAGGAAGTGGTGTTCCCCAGGGGTCGGTACTCGGGCCACTGCTTTTTTTGATCTATATTAATGACCTAGACTAGGGTTTACAGGGCACAATTTCCAAATCGGCAGCTCACACAAAACTTGGAAGTGCAGTGAACAGTGAGGAGGTAGTGATAGACTTCAGAAAGATATAGACAGGCTTGTGGAATGGGTCGTCATGTGGCAGATGAAATTTAACGTAGAAAAGTTCAAAAGTGATACATTTTGGTTGGAAGAAAGAGGAGAGGAAATATAAACTAAGGGGTACAATTGTAAAGAGGTGCCTGAACAGAGAGACCCAGGAGTATGTACGCACCAATCACTGAAGGTGGCAGCACAGGTTGAGAAAGTAGTTACAAAGACTTACGGGATCCGATGCTTCATGAATAGAGGTATAGAGTACAGAAGTGTTGATATTATGTTGACCCACATAAAACTCTGGTTCGGCCTCAACTGGCGTATTGTGTCCAATTCTGGGTCATCATCATCATCATAGGCAGTCCCTCGGAATCGAGGAAGACTTGCTTCCAGTCGAAAAATGAGTCCTTGGGCGGCTGAACAATACAATACGAGAGCCACAGTCCCTGTCACAGGTGGGACAGATAGCCGTTGAGGGAAAGGGTGGGTGGGACAGGTTTGCCGCATGCTCTTTCCGCTGCCTGTGCTTGATTTCTGCATGCTCTGCACGATTAGACGATAGGTGCTCAGCGCCCTTCTCGATGCTCTTCCTCCACTTAGGGCGGTCTTTAGCGAGGGACTCCCAGGTGTCATTTGGGATGTTGCACTTTATCAGGGAGACTTTCCGGGTGTCCTTGTAACGTTTCCTCTGCCACACCTTTGGCTCATTTGCTGTGAAGGAGTTCTGAGTAGAGTTCTTGCTTTGGGAATCTTGTGTCTGGCATGCGAACAATGTGGTCTGCCCAGCGGAGCTGATCAAATGTGGTCAGTGCTTCAATGCTGGGGATGTTGGCCTGGTCGAGGACGCTAACGTTGGTGCATCTGTCCTCCCAGGGGATTTGCAGGATCTTACGGAGACATCGTTGGTGGTATTTCTCCAGCGACTTGAGGTGTCTGCTGTACATAGTCCATGTCTCTGAACCATACAGGAGGGTCGGTATTACTACAGCCCTGGAGACCATGAGCTTAGTGGTAGATTTGAGTGCGTGGTCTTCAAACACTCTTTTCCTCAAGCGGCCGAAGGCTGCACTGGAGGTGGTGTTGAATCTTGTCGTCAATGTCTGCTCTTGTTGATAAGACTTTCCCGAGGTATGGGAAATGGTCCACGTTGTACAGGGCCGTGCCATGGATCTTGATGACTGCGGGGGCTGGGTGGAGGGATTGCTGTGCGGCGAGGACAGGCTGGTTGAGGACCTCGGACTTACAGATGTTTGATGTGAGGCCCATGCTTTGGTACGCCTCAGCAAATACGTCGACTATGACTTGGAGTTCAGCCTCTGTGTGTTCGCAGACGCAGGTATTGTCCGCGTACGGTAGCTCAACGACAGAGATTGGGGTGGTCTTGGACCTGGCCTGGAGACGACGAAGGTTGAACAGGTTCCCACTGGTTCTGTAGTTTAGTTCCACTCCAGCGGGGAGCTTGTTCACTGAGCTGGAGCAATTCTGGCTACTGCATTTTCGTAAGTGCACAAAGGCCTTTTGAGAGCGTGCAGAAATGTTTTAAAAGAATGATTCCAGGGATGAGGGAATTTAGTTACGTGGATAGTCTGGAGAAGTTGGGGTTGTTCTCAGAACAGAGAAGATTGAGAGGAGATTTGACAGAGGTGTTCAAAATCATGAGTGTTCTGGACAGAGTAGCTAGAGTGGGATTAGTAGAAGCTCTTGTAGATAGCCGGCATGGGCTCGATGGGCCAAATGGCCTCCTTCCATGTTGTAACCAGTCTCTGATTCAAAGATGATGAAAAGTGTGTTGCCCAGGATGCGCCATCTCCCGGGCACTGGGACCCAGTTGGGAACAGAGATTCTGAAGCCCCACCCACTCTCTGTTCCCAAACCAAGAAGGCCGCTCATGCGCCCTGATCCCGCCCTGTGCAAGATGGCGGCCAGTGACCCCGCTCACCCGGGCCTGTCAGTACGGGGCCTGTGGCATCTAATTCGGGGCCTGAGATTTATTCTGTATCTAATCAGTGCTGTATCTGCTCTGGTAGTGTTCGATTGGACAGTGTAGAGGAAGCATTTTACATACTAAAAATGACGGACAGGTAAAGACCATCTGGTCCATCAAGCCTGTCCCACAAAATTGCGATAAATCACAGGGTATACACTCCACTCCACCCGGATCCATGTGATGATTTGGGAGAGGCAAAAATACAGATTAAAAAAAAACCTAGGAAAATTTTGGGAAATAAAATCTGGGAAATTCCTCTCCAACCCATCGCAGTGATCGAACCTAGTCCAGGAGATCACTCTGGCCATTAAACTCCCTGCAGTACCTACATTCTGTCAGTGTTAATCTCCGCCGCAGCCAGAAACAAATCCAGCTTTTACTTGAAGGAATTCAGTGAGTCTGCATCCACCACATGAGAGGGCAGCTTGTTCCAGAGGTCTACTGTTCTCTGGGAAAAGAACCACCTCCTGATGTCTAACCTCGATCTATCCTCATACAACTGAAATTTGTGTCCTCTGGTGCTGCCTAACCTATTTAATTGAAATAAACAGTCAGTTGAACACTCTCTTTCACTTTCATTATCTTATAAACCGCAATCATATCGCCCTAAGTCCAAGCTGCTCAAAGGTAAAGAGTCCCAGATCTTATAACCTATCTTGGTAACTAAGTTGCTTTGGACTTGGAATTAGTCTAGTGACCCTTTCCAGAACCTGTATCACCCACCATGTGAGGAGACCAAAACTGGACACAGTATTCCAAGTGTGGCCTGACTAAGGTCTTGTATAAGGAAAAAACTGTACTCCTGGTCATACACTCAATTGTCCTATGGATACACCCCAACACCCTATTTGCTTTAGCTGTCGCTACACTGCATTGCTCATGTACCTTTAAGAATGTATTCACTAGAATGTCTAAATCTCTTTCTATCTCCACCATCTTTAATGCCTTTCCCTGGAGGGTGTATGAATGTTGAGCATTTGCCCTGCCCACATACATAACACTGAACTTATCTAAGTTATACATCATTTTCCAGTCATGCGGCCAGTCTCCCAACACTTCAAGATCTGCCTGAATCCGACGAGCCTCTTCTACAGTTCGAGCACTCGCACAGATCTTGGTATCATTCCAAAATTGTGCCCCAACCCGAAAATCCAGATCATTAACAAAAATAGTGAAAAGCAATGGTCCCAACATTGATCCCTGCTGGACACCACTGGTGACCGATCTCCAAACAGATCCAAATCCATCTATAACTGCTCTTTACCTACATCCTGCCAGCCAGTTCTGTATTTGGCTCAATATATTATCAGTACCAGAGCCTCCGATCTTATCGAGAAGCCTCTTGTGTGGTACCTTGTCAAAAGATTTTTGGAAATCTAAGTAGACAATGTCTGCAGGGCTTCCATCATCCACGAACTTTGTAACTTCTTCAAGAAATATAATTAGATTTGTGAGACATAAACTCTTTATGATGGGCTGTGGTGTCCCTAATATGTCCCTCCCTCTCCAAGTATTCATATATTGCATCCCTTATGATTCTTTCAATCATCTTACGTATTACTGATATTAATCTGATGGGCCTCTGGTTACCCGGGTCTGCCTTGTCACATTTTTATTAAAATGGGGACTTCATTAGCATGCTTCCAATCTGTTGGAACTATTTCAGAGTGAGCTATTACACATATATGCCAGGGGCTCACACAACACAAGTCACATCGCCCAGAAGACCCTCACACAGCACATGTCCCATCGTCCAGAGGACCCTCACACAGCACACGTCCCATGTCCCGAAGGGGCTCACACAGCACATGTCTCATCTCCCGGAGGGGCTCACACAGCACATGTCCCACCTCCCGGAGGGGCTCACACAGCACATGTCCCATCTCCCGCAGGACCCTCACACAGCACGTGTCCCATCTCCCGGAGGACACTCACACAGCTCATGTCCCATTCCCGGAGGGTCTCGCACAACACAAGTTCCATCGACCAGAGGACCCGCACACAACACATGTCCCATCTCCCGGAGGGGCTCACCCAGCACATGTCCCATCTCCCGGAGGGGCTCACACAGCACATGTCCCACCTCCCAGTAAACCCTCACAAAGCACATGTACTATCTCACGGAGGCGCTCACACAGCACATATCCCATCTCCCGGAGGACACTCACTCAGCACATGTCGCATCTCCCGGAGGACACTCACACAGCACATAGAACTATAGAAACATAGAAAATAGGTGCAGGGGTAGGCCATTCGGCCCTTCTAGCCTGCACCGCAATTCAATGAGTTCATGGCTGAACATGCAACTTCAGTACCCTATTCCTGCTTTCTCACCATACCCCTTGATTCCCCTAGTAGTAAGGACTTCATCTAACTCCTTTTTGAATATATTTAGTGAATTGGCCTCAACAACTTTCTGTGGTAGAGAATTCCACAGGTTCACCACTCTCTGGGTGAAGAAATTCCTCCTCATCTCGGTCCTAAATGGCTTCCCCCTTATCCTTAGACTGTGTCGCCTGGTTCTGGATTTCCCCAACATTGGGAACATTCTTCCTGCATCTAACCTGTCTAACCCCGTCAGAACTTTAAACGTTTCTATGAGGTCCCCTCTCATTCTTCTGACCTCCAGTGAATACAAGCCCAGTTGATCCAGTCTTTCTTGATAGGTCAGTCCCGCCATCCCGGAAATCAGTCTGGTGAACCTTCGCTGCACTCCCTCAATAGCAAGAATGTCCTTCCTCAGGTTAGGAGACCAAAGCTGTACACAATACTCCAGGTGTGGCCTCACCAAGGCCCTGTACAATTGTAGCAACACCTCCCTGCCCCTGTACTCAAATCCCCTCGCTGTGAAGGCCAACATGCCATTTGCTTTCTTAACCGCCTGCTGTACCTGCATGCCAACCTTCAATGACTGATGTACCATGACACCCAGGTCTCTTTGCACCTGCCCTTTTCCTAATCTGTCACCATTCAGATAATAGTCTGTCTCTCTGTTTTTACCACCAAAGTGGATAACCTCACATTTATCCACATTATACTTCATCTGCCATGCATTTGCCCACTCAACTAACCTATCCAAGTCGCTCTGCATCCTCATAGAATCCTCCTTGCAGCTCACACTGCCACCCAACTTAGTGTCATCCGCAAATTTGGAGATACTACATTTCATCCCCTCGTCTAAACCATTAATGTACAGTGTAAACAGCTGGGACCCCAGCACAGAACCTTGCGGTACCCCACTAGTCACTGCCTGCCATTCTGAAAAGTCCCCAATTACTCCTACTCTTTGCTTCTAGTCTGACAACCAGTTCTCAATCCATGTCAGCACACTACCCCCAATCCCATGTGCTTTAACTTTGCACATTAATCTCTTGTGTGGGACCTTTTCGAAACCCTTCTGAAAGTCCAAATATATCACATCAACTGGTTCTCCCTTGTCCACTCTACTGTAAACATCCTCACAAAATTCCAAGAATATTTGTCAAGCATGATTTCCCTTTCACAAATCCATGCTGACTTGGACCTATCATATTACCTCTTTCCAAATGCACTGCTATGACATCCTTAATAATTGATTCCATCATTTTACCCACGACCGATGTCAGGCTGACCGGTCTGTAATTCCCTGTTTTCTCTCTCCCTCCTTTTTTAAAAAGTGGGGTTAGATTGGCTGCCCTCCACTCCATAGGAACTGATCCAGAGTCAATGCAATGTTGGAAAATGACTGTCAATGCATCCACTATTTCCAAGGCCACCTCCTTAAGTACTCTGGGATGCAGTCCATCAGGCCCTTGGAATTTATCGGCCTTCAATCCCATCAATTTCCCCAACACAATTTCCCGACTAATAAGGATTTCCCTCAGTTCCTCCTCCTTACTAGACCCTCCGACCCCTTTTATATCCGGAAGGTTGTTAGTGTCCTCCTCAGTGAATACCGAACCAAAGTACTTGTTCAATTGGTCCGCCATTTCTTTGTTCCCCGTTATGACTTCCCCTGATTCTGACTGCAGGGGACCTACGTTGGTCTTTACTAACCTTTTTCTCTTTACATATCTATAGAAACTTTTGCAATCCGTCTTAATGTTCCCTGCAACCTTCTTCTCGATCTCCATTTTCCCTGCCCTAATCAAACCCTTTGTCCTCCTCTGCTGACTTCTAAATGTCTCCCAGCCCCGGGTTCTCTGCTATTTCTGGCCAATTTGTATGCCACTTCCTTGGCTTTAATGCGATCCCTGATTTCCCTTGATAGCCACGGTTGAGCCACCTTCCCTTTTTTATTGTTACGACAGACAGGAATGTACAATTGTTGTAGTTCATCCATGCGGTCTCTAAATGTCTGCCATTGCCCATCCACAGTCAACCCCTTCAGAATCATTCGCCAATCTATCCTAGCCAATTCGCGCCTCATACCTTCAAAGTTACCCTTCTTTAAGTTCTGGACCATGGTCTCTGAATTAATTGTTTCATTCTCCATCCTAATTCAGAATTCCACCATATTATGGTCACTCTTCCCCAAGGGACCTCGCACAACGAGATTGCTAATTAATCCTCTCTCGTTGCACAACACCCAGTCTAAGATGGCCTCCCCCCTAGTTGGTTCCTCGACATATTGGTCTTAAAAACCATCCGTTATGCACTCCAGGAAATCCTCCTCTAACGTATGGCTTCCAGTTTGGTAAACCCAATCGATGTGCATTTTAAAGTCACCCATTATAACTGCTGTACCTTTATTGCACGCACCCCTAATTTCATGTTTGATGCCCTCCCCAACATCAGTACTACTGTTTGGAAGTCTGTACACAACTCCCACTAACGTTTTTTGTCCTTTGGTATTCTGCAGCTCTACCCATATAGATTCCACATCATCCAAGCTAATGTCCTTCCGAACTATTGCCTTAATTTGCTCCTTCACCAGCAATGCTACCCCACCTCCTTTTCCTTTTAATCTATCTTTCCTGAATGTTGAATACCCCTGGATGTTGAGTTCCCAGCCCTGATCATCCTGGAGCCACGTCTCCGTAATCTCAATCACATCATATTTGTCAACATCTATTTGCACAGTTAATTCATCCACTTTAACACAGTTAATTCATCCACTGCACATGTCCCATCTCCCGGAGGAACTTCAACCAGCACATGACCCATCTCCCGGAGGACACTCACACAGCACATGTCCCATCTCACGCAGGACCCTGACACAGCACATGTCCCATTTCCCGGAGTATCCTCACACAGCACATGTCCCATCTCCCGGAGGGGCTCACACAGCACATGTCCCATCTCCCGGAGGACCCTCACACAGCACATGTCCCAACTCCCGGAGTATCCGCATACAGCACATGACCCATCCATCGGAGGACCCTCACACAGCACATATCCCATCTCCCGGAGGGGCACACACAGCACATGTACCATCTCCCGGAGGGGCTCACACTGCACACATCCCATCTCCCGGAGGACACTCACAAAGCACATGTCCCATCTCCCGGAGGGGCTCACACAACACATGTCCCATCTCCCGCAGGGGTTCACACAGCACATGTCCCATCTCCCGGAGGGGCTCACACAGCACATGTCCCATCTCCCGGAGGACCCTCTCCCAGCACATGTCCCATCTCCCGGAGGGGCTCACACAGCACATGTCCCACCTCCCAGTAAACCCTCACAATGCACATGTACTATCTCCCGGAGGGGCTCACACAGCACATATCCCATCTCCCGGAGGACACTCACTCCGCACATATAAATATAGAAACATAGAAAATAGGTGCAGTAGTAGGCCATTCGGCCCTTCTAGCCTGCACCGCCATTCAATGAGTTCATGGCTGAACATGCAACTTCAGTACCCCATTCCCGCTTTCTCACCATACCCCTTGATTCCCCTAGTATTAAGGACTTCATCTAACTCCTTTTTGAATATATTTAGTTAATTGGCCTCAACAACTTTCTGTGGTAGAAAATTCCACAGGTGCACCACTCTCTGGGTGAAGAAATTCCTCCTCATCTCGGTCCTAAATGGCTTCCACCTTATCCTTAGACTGTGTCCCCTGGTTCTGGACTTCCCCAACATTGGGAACATTCTTCCTGCATCTAACCTGTCTAAACCCGTCAGAACTTTAAACGTTTCTATGAGGTCCCCTCTCATTCTTCTGAACTCCAGTGAATACAAGCCCAGTTGATCCAGTCTTTCTTGATAGGTCAGTCCCGCCATCCCGGAAATCAGTCTGGTGAACCTTCGCTGCAATCCCTCAATATCAAGAATGTCCTTCCTCAGGTTAGGAGACCAAAGCTGTACACAATACTCCAGGTGTGGCCTCACCAAAACCCTGTACAATTGTAGCAACACCTCCCTGCCCTTGTACTCAAATCCCCTCGCTATGAAGGCCAACATGCCATTTGCTTTCTTAACCACCTGCTGTACCTGCATGCCAACCTTCAATGACTGATGTACCATGACACCCAGGTCTCTTTGCACCTGCCCTTTTCCTAATCTGTCACCATTCAGATAATAGTCTGTGTCTCTGTTTGTACCACCAAAGTGGATAACCTCACATTTATCCACATTATACTTCATCTGCCATGCATTTGCCCACTCACCTAACCGATCCAAGTCGCTCTGCAGCCTCATAGAATCCTCCTTGCAGCTCACACTGCCACCCAACTTAGTATCATCCGCAAATTTGGAGATACTACATTTAATCCCCTCGTCAAAATCATTAATGTACAGTGTAAACAGCTGGGGCCCCAGCACAGAACCTTGCGGTACCCCACTAGTCACTGCCTGCCATTCTGAAAAGTCCCCATTTACTCCTACTCTTTGCTTCCTGCCTGACAACCAGTTCTCAATCCATGTCAGCACACTACCCCCAATCCCATGTGCTTTAACTTTGCACATTAATCTCTTGTGTGGGACCTTGTCGAAACCCTTCTGAAAGACCAAATATACCACATCAACTGGTTCTCCCTTGTCCACTCTGCTGGAAACATCCTCAAAATATTCCAAGAAGATTTGTCAAGCATGATTTCCCTTTCACAAATCCATGCTGACTTGGACCTATCATATCACCTCTTTCCAAATGCACTGCTATGACATCCTTAATAATTGATTCCATCATTTTACCCACTACCGATGTCAGGCTGACCGGTCTGTAATTCACTGTTTTCTCTCTCCCTCCTTTTTTAAAAAGTGGGGTTACATTGGCTGCCCTCCACTCCATAGGAACTGACCCAGATTCAATGGAATGTTGGAAAATGACTGTCAATGCATCCACTATTTCCAAGGCCACCTCCTTAAATACTCTGGGATGCAGTCCATCAGGCCCCGGGGATTTATCGGCCTTCAATCCCATCAATTTCCCCAAACAATTCCCGACTAATAAGGATTTCCCTCAGTTCCTCCTCCTTACTACACCCTCCGACCCCTTTTATATCCGGAAGGTTGTTAGTGTCCTCCTCAGTGAATACCGAACCAAAGTACTTGTTCAATTGGTCCGCCATTTCTTTGTTCCCCGTTATGACTTCCCCTGATTCTGACTGCAGGGGACCTACGTTTGTCTTTACAAAATTTTTCTCTTTACATATCTATAGAAACTTTTGCAATCCGTCTTAATGTTCCCTGCAACCTTCTTCTCGTACTCCATTTTCCCTGCCCTAATTTGTATGCCACTTCCTTGGCTTTAATGCTATCCCTGATTTCCCTTGATAGCCACGGTTGACCCACTTTCCCTTTTTTATTTTTACGACAGACAGGAATGTACAATTGTTGCAGTTCATCCATGCGGTCTCTAAATGTCTCCTATTGCCCATCCACAGTCAACCCCTTCAGTATCATTCGCCAATCTATCCTAGCCAATTCGCGCCTCATACCTTCAAAGTTACCCTTCTTTAAGTTCTGGACCATGGTCTCTGAATTAATTGTTTCATTCTCCATCCGAATGCAGAATTCCACCATATTATGGTCACTCTTCCCCAAGGGGCCTCGCACAACGAGATTGCTAATTAATCCTCTCTCATTACACAACACCCTGTCGAAGATGGCCTACCCCCTAGTTGGTTCCTCGACATATTGGTCTAAAAAACCATCCGTTATGTACTGCAGGAAATCCTCCTCTAACGTATTGCTTCCAGTTTGGTTAACCCAATCTATGTGCATATTAAAGTCACCCATTATAACTACTGCACCTTTATTGCACGCACCCCTAATTTCATGTTTGATGCCCTTCCCAACATCACTACTACTGTTTGGAGGTCTGTACTAACAATCCCACTAACGTTTTTATCCTTTGGTATTCTGCAGCTCCACCCATATAGATTCGACATCATCCAATCTAATGTCCTTCCGAACTATCGCCTTAATTTGCTCCTTAACCAGCAATGCTACCCATCCTCCTTTTCCTTTTAATCTATCTTTCCTGAATGTTGAATACCCCTGGATGTTGAGTTCCCAGCACTGATCATCCTGGAGCCACGTCTCCGTAATCCCAATCACAACATATTTGTTCACATCGATTTGCACAGTTAATTCATCCACTTTAAGACAGTTAATTCATCCACTGCACATGTCCCATCTCCCGGAGGAACCTCACACAGCACATGTCCCATCTCCCGGAGAACCGTCACACAGCACATGTCCTATCTCCGGGAGGACCCTTGGATGGATATCTTCCAGTCCGGCTGCTCTATCTATTTTTAAGTTCTGAATGTTTTCTTAAACAATATGCTTATCTATGTTAATGTTACTGATAAAAGTATTGTTATTAAATTCTAACATTTGAGCATGATGTTAAAGGGTGAAGACTGATGGAAAGTACTCACTAATATTCCCGCCATACTCAGTGAGTCCTGTGTAACCTGTCCTTGAACACCCTTCAATGGCCCAATACAGACTTTGATAGTTCTCGGACTCTCCACGTAACTGAAAAAGCTCTGCCCATGTCGGCCAGTTGTCTACAATCCTTTTATTCCGAGATACTTTTTCCTGATTGAATAGCAGCCTTCGTTTTCATTAGTTGTTCCTTGTATTCACCCGATTTATTTCAGTGTTAAAATTATTTAATTTCTGTAAATCTTTCTGTTTACATCTTTGTACAGAGCCAGTCGGCCACCTTGTCTTTTTCTTACCATATTTCTGTCTTTTAATGTTGACTACGTTTGTTTACCACATTTTTAAAATTGTTCTTAAAACCTTTCCATTTATTACGTTTGTTTACCACATTTTTAAAATTGTTCTTAAAACCTTTCCATTTATATTCAAAATCGGTCACATCACCACCGAGGAGGGTTGGCCAATTTACCTGTTACAGATCCTCTGCCAGTTTGGAGAAGTTTGCCCTGAAATGCGGTCCGTGTCGCAGGTTCTCAGTCCCTTTGGTTCTCCCGGCCAATCGGGACGGTATAATGTGATCAGTGTTGCCCAGATGTTCCCCACACGGAGGCCTGATCCTGTTGATTTCTGGATCATTTTCCCTCAATCTGCTTCAGTGAAATCACTGAGTCGAATACCGATTGTGCTTTAAGCAAAGCAAGCTTTATTTAAAAAACAAATCCCTATCGGGGACCTGATCAGACCGAAGGAATGCAACTCTGAAAGATCGCACTCACTTCCTATGGACAAAGTGACGTTACATTGTAAAGGGACGACGGTTATACATTTTCGGTACTAGATAGCAAGATAGGGCTTGAGTGACTTCCTAGTTCAGCCTATCCTCTTGGATCCCTCTTTCCCTTTGTCCACTCAAAATCCGACCTAAGTATGGTGTGATTTTAAACAAAGACCTTCTGTTCATGTTTCAGTTTAGTAACATAAGACCTTGAGGTTTTTTGCAAGCTCTGGGTTTTTTTTCAAGCTGTGTTAGTATAGTAACATTTTGCAGTCTCGAGTCTGAGATTTTAATGGCTATTCATCCATGAATTCTTTGTTAGCTTATACTGTCCATATATAATTCCCACGTTCTCAACTTCTCGACTTTAATGTCTGTATACATTTAATATCCATGTTCAGTATGCATTCTCATTCCCCCCTTTTATCATTCCATGATAACCCTTAGGATATTTTTCTGATTAAAAGAGTTCGGTTTTCTCGTCTCTCTTCTCAGGTCACCGTCGGTGTAGCTGGTTGTCTATCACTACGGGTAGAAGTTAAAACTGGTCTCCTCTGGCCCCATGTTCCAATTAGGATGCCAATGGTCTTGTTCAGCTATGGAGAAGAGGAAATCTGGAACAGAAACAGTAATTAGAATAACCAGTAAAATCGGTTCGTTGGAGGGTGGTGAGCTTGCAGTGGTGCAGGTGAACCCAGGCACTTTCCCTCTCAAACTTGGCTGCAGTGGGGGTAGTGAGTAACACCTGAAAAGGCCCCTGCCATCGTGGCTCGAATCCCTTCCGAATCCTTTTCTTATTCAGGACACACTTCCCAGGTACCACGAGGGACGATTCGGATCAAACTGGGAGGTTGAGGTGAGCCTCTCGAACCTGGTTGTGAGCTAGTCGCAGTGCCTGAGTCAGAGACAGAACATAAATGGTCATCAGTCGAGCTGAGATATCATATCTAGGAGCAACTTCCCTCATTAACAACTTAACAACAGTTTGAGCCTTATTGTCCAGGGTAGGGTGGGCTTCAATTAATCTGCTAAACACATCTACTATTACTAAAACATATTTGTCACACTGAACTTTTTGCAACTCAATGTAGTCCAACTGAAATGTCTCAAAGGGACCTTCGGGTAGGGGCGTTTTAGCCCAATCACAGGGGACTCCCTTCCCTGGATTATGTTGCTGGCAAACTAGTCAACGACTACTGATGTTCTGGGCGAGCGTCTGGAGATTAGGGTGCCACCAAGTAGCCAAAAGTGTGTCACTCGTGGTCCTTGCTCAACAATGAGTAGCAAAATGCATACATTCAATAACCCATAGAGCCAATTTGTCAGACATGCAAGTCTGTTCCGCGGGAGTGGTCCAGAGTTTAGAAACATTGTCATAAGTCCATCCATAATTTTTCCACAACAGTTTTTCTTTTCAGGAGTGGCCTCCTGTGCTTTAATAACATCTTGGATGGTTGGCATTGGTTTTTCTGAGGCTAACTTAACCTTCGCAGGATTTTTACTCTGACTCATCATTTTGGGCACTACCATCTGTTGGTCACGAGAGGCCTGTTTGGCCTCTTTCGTCAGCCCAATGGTTATCTATATCAACCGGGGATTTTCCGGTGGTGTGGGCGGTACATTTAACAATGGCAATGCGCTTGGGAAGCATGAGGGCTTGCATCAAATCAGATTCCAGTTGCTTATGGGATATCTCATTCCCCTGTGAGGTTAAGAATCCCCTATTTTTCAATAATTGTCCGAACTCATGGGCTACCCCAAAGGCATACCTAGAGTCGGTATAGATATTGACTTTGAGGTCTTTGGCCAAGATACAGGCTCGGGTGAGGGGGAATAGTTCAGCTTGTTGCGCAGAATAGGCGGTTTCAAAGGCGGCAGATTCCAAGACCTGATTCTCCTGTTTTACTATGGCATATCCTGAGATTCGTGTACCTTCTGGATTAATAGAAGAACTTCCGTCAACATACATAATACAGTCTGGATCTTCCATTGGTACATCAACTAAATCTTCCCTGACTGATGAGGCCTCTTGAATTAAAGGTAAACAATCATGACTGGGTCCTTCCTCATCTTGGGTGGCTCAGTAAGAAAACAAGCCGGATTAATTGCAGCACAGTGCCAAAAGATCAGCTTGTTTAGTAAGTAGATCTCATATCTGCTTTGCCTGGACATGGTAACGTGTTCAGTCAGCAGTTGGCCCAGGAGGGCAGCTACGGAATGAGAGGTGTACACAACAACATCCTGCTGGAAGGTGATGTTGACAGCGGATTGCAGGCTATTGTAGATGCCGGTTAATATTTTGGTTCGACTCGGCTAGCCTCCAAAGCTCGGTGGATACTCGGTATTGCCTGTGATTTCAGTGGGTACTGTCGGATAGAGGGCCAGTCCACATTGCCCTGCACTGGGATGTCATTCGGATCAATGGAAGTATAACCCACTTGGGAGGGGTCCTCTGCCCACACATGAGGCTCCACATAGTCAGGTATGTCAGAGCCAGTATGATGCTGCAGAGTTGTTAAGACCTTCTCGGAGTCCCGTGGAATTGGACTGTTCGGCCATGTTTTACAATTACCACATCCTGGTTGGTAGAGTCAGCCTCGTCTATAGCCTAGCGCAACATAACTTCCAAATCTTTAGCGTGGTGGGGAGGTAATACTTCACGAGTAATATGTGGTGCCACCGTTGGGGGCTGTCCATCTGCCTTACCTTCCAGTCCAGTAACTCTAGCCCTTAATAGAATTTCATTCACTTCCCCTTCGTGACCCTGATAAAAGTTCTGCAGGTCCTGATTCTTTCCACTGGGATCGTATGCTAGGGTCACGTGATAGGGTGCCTGCGGCAGGTCCAAAGACGACCACTGAGAGGTTCCAGTGGTATAATACTGCCGCTTAAGGGTTCCCTGTTTTACAATAATCCCATCATCTCCACACTCCAAATGCAACTGGAATTTGCAGAGGAGGTCTCTAGCCATCAAGTTACAGTCCAGATTGGTTGTGATACCAAATCGATGTTCCACCGATTCTTCCTGGTAATACATTTTAACCGGTTCTGACACCGGGAATGTGGAGACTTGTCCCAGGAATCCTGACAGTCCCTGTGTTTCAGTGAAGGCGGGGAATTTAAGCTTTGATTGTACAGAAGACATGAAGGCTCAAGTATCTATCAAAAAGGGTTGCCACTCATTCCTATTTTTTAACAATATCATCGGTTCGTCATCCG
This sequence comes from Pristiophorus japonicus, assembly GCF_044704955.1. NCBI lineage: Eukaryota > Metazoa > Chordata > Chondrichthyes > Pristiophoridae > Pristiophorus > Pristiophorus japonicus. The sequence goes on from NW_027254374.1 coordinate 2,176,332, forward strand.
GGGAGGGTCCCTGCACAATCAAGCTGCGTAGTCAATACGAATAGGGGGACGGTTGGCCAAAGTGGTTGTTCTGGGAGAAGTTAGTGTAAGATCACCGTCCTCTCCCCTCTTGCCCCCCTCCTCTTCCTCCTTTGTGCCGACGGGAGGGACAATTTCTATTCCAATGTCCTTCTTGCCCACAATTAAAGCATCCATCTCGTCTTTCATAGCCCCAAATTCTTCCCATACCAGGCCGGGGACAGTAGGGCGGTCCGTAATTAGCAGGGCCCGGGCCATTTGGGTGGTTGGTTTAACCATATCCCTGTTTATCCACCCAACCCTGCACACAACACTGCGGTTCCATCTGGTATCCCCTTGGTTCGGGTTTTGGTCCTTCCACCCGAGGCTGCTCTTCCTTTCTAGTCATGTATTCAGTCTTGACCCGGGTTGGGGGTGCACCTCACGCCTCTCCTTTCTTATCCTGCCAAAAATATTTAACCGCCCTTTCCATCTGGACTTTATTGTTATCTGCCCAATTCATATTATTTGTCTGGATAGCGTGAGCAATCAAATAGGGCAGGCACTGAAGTAGGATGGCGCAGAATTGAGGAGAATCCTCTCCTGCCCTGAAGGCATTATCTCCTGATTGAGTTCCGTATATTTCAATAAATCTTTCCATGAATTCATCGGCAGTTTATTCCCGTTTGGGTTTAGTTTCTCATATTGCGGCCATACTGATGGGCTTCTGAAGTGTCGAGGTGAGAGCATTAAAGATAGCGTTTCGGCGATCCTGGACATCGTTCGGGTGAGCAACTACCAATGTATCATGAGTAGCACGTCTTGGGTGAGTTAGAAATCGGGCGTGCTCAGTTGGGCTCAGGGTTTGCTTTAGCAGGGCCCACAGGTCCCTTGATTCTGCATTATATCCATGCATGTCGAGGTCACTCCGTGAAATCGGAGGTCAGGGTTAAGTTGGGTTTGTGGATCACTTTCAGCTTATTTATCTTAGCCTTTTATCTCTTCATTTTGTTTTGTTTGTGTATCTATTTCTTTATTGTGTCATTCAAGTATTATTACATAAGCTAGTTCTGTTTTTATTTTTATTCTGACTATCGCACCATTCTTCTGTTCGGTGAGTCTTTTTTCTATTAAGAAATCCAAATTAATAATGTTTAGTATGAAACGGCTGTCAATGGAAAGGGTTAACTCATTTACAGGCTTGGAAGAAGACCTGATTTCATTACGTGACTTCACGTAACCATCTGAAAAAAAATATTTTCATCAGGAAAGGCAGCATTTGATTAAACTGCAATATTTTTTAACTTCTTATTCAAGTACTTGCCAAAGATATTTTTCAATTGATTTAAAACGAGAACACACATTTTTAATAGCTATTTGTTTACTGAAATTCAATTTCGTCATCAGCCTCTGTCAGTGCAAAGCCAACCATTTTAACTACGTAGTCTATCGATACCTTTCTCAGAGGTCCGAGTGGAACCCTGAGTCCGTTTCTCTTGCGCGCACTTTTTCTTTAAGACGTCTACGGTTTTTAACATGTCCTCCTTCTGTCAATGAAAGCCCTAATTTAATGGAACTTTTCTGCCAACTCGACAGGAGTGATGCATTTTTTTCCAGACTGCAGTGGAACTTTCCTCATAATTTAAAATCTAAGAACATTTTTTTTGCAGCACCTATTTTGTACGTTACGTCTTTTTTTCGTCTTTTCCATAACTAGAGGGAAGTCTGGCATGTAGGCTATGGACTGCTTTTCGTTATCTCAATTGTTTCAACCTCAAGTTCATGTTATACTATTTCTTTTAATCTGCAGATTTAACATAATATTTTTTTTGAATCCTTTCGAATCCATCTCAGTTGTTTTGCTGTGCCTTCTCTGAATATTTCAAAATCCCGATTCAAGCTTTGTAATGTAATCAATCATTGCATGTTTTCTTTCGACAAGTAAGTGAGCATGTCAAATCCTATTTTAACCACTGGGACCATGTGTTTCTTTTTTTTTACTCAACAAACCTATCCATTGTGCGTTTCTTGGCTCCGTAACTTATCATCCGAATATACGGAATTCAATAAGGTTCACACTCTTAAACTTCCCACATACAGGACAACACTACGAAGGGTTAAAAAATACTTTCATTCTGTTTGAAAAAGTGGGTGGAGCTTAAACAAACCACAACTCCCTGGCTTTCTTTTCCACAGTAAAAATCTCACAAGCATTTCTCATTTAAAATAGACGTTCACAAGAGTCTCTCTACTTTCCTATTAATTTTTGGATTCATGACCTTTCAGGGAATTCGTAGTTTTATCTGAATTACCCATCCTGTGTCGCCGCACGTTGGATCAGGGTCCGAATTAGTCCTGATTGTCTCCACGTCGCCCCGTGGTGGTTTCAGTTTTCTTGCCCAGAGCCGAGGTGGAACAAGTGATATACAAGATCGACACCGTACGTGGCGTGAGTACAATTTAAAATTTACACAGTCCCGCGTAGTCCCGCTGCTTAATTATACGTAATTCCCTAACCTCCGCATTTCCCTACGCGGTTCGCGCGATTCTCTCTCTCTCTCTCCGTGTTGCCGCGCGGTTTTACTTGGGCCTCGAACCCACACAGACACTGGGCCTCGAACCCAGGCAGGCTCTGGGCCTCGAACCCAGGCAGACTTAACTATTCTAACCTATCTTTCCAAGTTGCCGCTCTGTTTGCGTCATCGCGCAATTTCCCTATCTCTATCCCTGTTCTAAGTTTGAAAGGTATTCACCAGATTGTCCTGGATCTCTTTCAGACACTACCTGAGAACCAGCGAGTGGCTAAACTTTCCTCAGACTTTTCAAACCGGGGGAAACTGGAGCAGTATTGTAAGTATACTTACTCCAGTGGCCACTTTCCCCTCGTCTCGTCCAACGCTAGTCTTGCTCTTAATTCGCAAGTTTTCGGCAGTCGTCCGTTGAGATCGCACTTCTGACACCAAATGTTGATTTCTGGATTATTTTCCTTCAATCTGTTTCAGTGTAATCACTGAGTCGAATACCGATTGCACTTTAAACAAAGCAAGCTTTTATTTAAAAAGCAAATCCCGATCGGGGACCTTATCAGACAGAAGGAATGCAACTCTGATAGATCGCACCCACTTCCTCTGGACAAAGTGACGTTACATTGTAAAGGGACGACGGTTATACATTTTCGGTAAAAGATAACAAGATACAATTAGAGTGACATTCTAGTTCAGCCTATCCCCTTTGATCACTCTTTCCCTTTGTCCACTCATAAGCCGACCTTAGTATGGTCTTATTTTAAACAAAGACCTTCTGTTAATGTTTCAGGTTAATAACATAAGACCTTGAGGTTTTTTGCAAGCTGTGGGATTTTTTTCAAGCTGTGTTAGTGTTGTAACATTTTGCAGTCTCGAGTCTGAGATTAACATGGCTATTCTCCATGAATTCTTTGTTAGCTTATACTGTCCATATATAATTCCCACGTTCTCAACTTCTCGACATTAATGTTTGTATACATTTAATATCCATTTTCAGCATGCATTCTCAATCCGAGGTCAGGCTCACTACTAAACACCAGATCCAATCTCTGGTTTTCCCCAGTTATTGCATTAACATGTTGTGTCAGGAAACAGTGCTGTATTTTGTCACTCAATCTTTCAGCTGCACTGCCCCCAGCAGCAGGTAAAGCCCCGTGCCCCTGAATGTCAGGCCAATGACAATGATATTCGCTCAGCTCCATTCTCTCTCTCTCCCCCCACACACACCGCCTGAGCTCTCAGGCTGACTGTTCCTAGCACCTTCTCTCTTTATTCTCTCACATTGCAGCATTCCCGCTGCTGGGCTCAGGGGCTTTGTGGGCGGGGCCCTGATCTCACACACGGTGGGCGGCGCCCTGACCTCTCACACGGTGGGCGGGGCCATGTCCCGACCGCTTCCATGCTGAGCGCGACAGTTCAACTGACGCAGGTTCAATTCAGGAGCCACGTGACCGCCCCACCCACCCCGCTCGCTTCCTGCTGCGGTCTTCTGGGCGGGGCTCTGTGGGGAAGCGGCACCGTGATTGGTGCAAGGAGCTGTCACTCCCCCGTGTGCAGCCAGTAGGACGGGAAGACTCAGCCAGGGTCATTAATTTATAAGAACATAAGAACATAAGAATTTGGAACAGTAGTAGGCTATCTAGCCCCTCGAGCCTGCTCCGCCATTCAACAAGATCATGGCTGATCTGGTCGTGGACTCAGCTCCACTTACCCGCCCTCTCCCCGTAACCCTTAATTCCCTTATTGGTTAAAAATCTATCTATCTGTAACTTGAATACATTCAATGAGCTAGCCTCAACTGCTTCCTTAGACAGAGAATTACACAGATTCACAACCCTCTGGGAGAAGAAATTCCTTCTCAACTCGGTTTAAAATTGACTCCCCCGTATTTTCAGGCTGTGCCGCCTAGTTCTAGTCTCCCCGACCAGTGGAAACAACTCTCTGTCTCTAACTTGTCTATCCCTTTCATTATTTTAAATGTTTCTATAAGATCACCCCTCATCCTTCTGAACTCCAACGAGTAAAGACCCAGTCTACTCAATCTATCATCATAAGGTAACCTCCTCATCTCCGGAATCAACCTAGTGAATCTCTCTGTCACCTCTCCAAAGCCAGTATATCCATCCTTAAGTAAGGTGACCAAAACTGCACGCAGTACTCCAGGTGCGGCCTCACCAATACCCTATACAGTTGCAGCAGGACCTCCCTGATTTTGTACTCCATCCCTCTCGCAATGAAGGCCAACATTCCATTCGCCTTCCTGATTACCTGCTGCACCTGCAAACTAACATTTGGGATTCATGCACATGGATCACCAGTTCCCTCTGCACCGCAGCATGTTGTAATTTCTCCCCATTCAAATAATATTCCATTTTACTGTGTTTTTTTTCCCAAGGTGGATGACCTGACATTTTGCGACATTGTATTCCATCTGCAAAACCTCAGCCCATTCGCTTAACCTATCCAAATCTCCTTGCAGCCTCTCTGAGTCCTCTACACAACCAGCTCTCCCACTAATCTTAGTGTCAATGGCAAATGTTGTTACACTACACTCTGTCCCCTCTTCTCCGTCATCTATGTATATTGTAAACAGTTGTCGTCCCAGCACTGATCCCTGTTGCACACCACTAACCACTGATTTCCAACCGGAAAAGGACCCATTTATCCCGACACTCTGCTTTCTGTTCGCCAACCAATTCTCTATCCATGCTAATACATTTCCTCTGACTCCGCATAACTTTATCTTCTGCAGTCACCTTTTGTGTGGCATCTTATCGAAAGCCTTTTGGAAATCTAAATACACCACATCCATAGGAACACCTCTATCCACCATGCTCGTTATATCCTCAAAGAATTCCAATAAGTTAGTTAAAAATGATTTCCCTTTCATGAATCTATGCTGCGTTTGCTTGATTGCACTATTCCTATCTAGATGTCCCGCTATTTCTTCCTTAATGATAGTTTCAAGCATTTTCCCCACTACAGATGTTAAACTAACCGGCCTATAGTTACCTGCCTTTTGCCTGCCCCCTTTTTTCAACAGAGGCGTTACATGAGCTGCTTTCCAATCCGCTGCTACCTCCCCAGACTCCATAGAATGTTGACAGTTTATAACGAATTCATCTGCTATAAATTCCAACATCTCTTTTAATACCCTGGGATGCATTTCATCAGGACCAGGGGACTTGTCTACCTTCAGTCCCCATTGTCCTGTCAAGCACTACCCCACTAGTGATAGTGATTGTCTCAAGGTCCTCCCTTCCCACATTCCTGTGGTCTGCAAATTTTGGAATAGTTTTTGTGTCTTCCAGTGTGAAGACGGAAGCAAAATAATTGTTTAAGGTCTCAGCCATTTCCACATTTCCCATCACTAAATCCCCCTTTTTATCTTCCAAAATTTACTTTAGTCACTCTTTTCCGTTTTATATATCTCTAAAAGCTTTTACTATCTGTTTTTATGTTTTGCGCAAATTTACCTTCGTAATCTATATTTCCTTTGTTTATTGCATTTTAGTCATTCTTTGCTGTCAATCCCACTGCCCCGCTCTCTCCCCATAGCCCTGTATCAATCCCAAAATTAATCCCACTGCCCGATCTCTCCCCATAGCCCTGTATCACTGCCCAAACTAATCCCACTGCCCCGCTCTCTCCCCATAGCCCTGTATCAATCCAAAACGAATCTCACTGCCCCGCTCTCGCCCCATAGCCCTGTATCGATCCCCAAACTAATCCCACTGCCCCGCTCTCTCCCCATAGTCCTGTATCAATCCCCAAACTAATCCCACTGCCCCGCTCTCTCCCCATAGTTCTGTATCAATCCCCACACTGTTCCCATTGTGCCGCTCTCTCCCCATCGCCCTGTATCAATCCCAAACAAATCCCACTGCCCCGCTCTCACCCCATAGCCCTGTTTCAATCCCAAACTGATCCCACTGCACCGCTCTCTCCCCATAGCCCTGTATCAATCCCAAACTAATCTCATTGCCCCGCTCTCTCCCCATAGCCCTGTATCAATCCCAAAACTAATCCCACTGCCCCGCTCTCTCCCCATAGCCCTATATCAATCCCCAAACTAATCCCACTGCCCCGCTCTCTCTCCATAGCCCTGTTTCAATCCCCAAACGAATCCCACTGCCCCGCGCTCTCACCATAGCCCTGTATCAATCGCCAAACTAATCCCACTGCCCCGCTCTCTCCCCATAGTCCTATATCAATCCCAAACTTGCTCTCTCTCTGTCTCTCTTGGTCTCTTTCTCTCTCTATCTTTCCCTCTCTGTCTCTCTCTATCTATCTGTCTCTCTCTCTCTCTATCTCTCTCTCAATGTCTATCTGTCTGTCTCTCTTCTCCTCTCTCTCTCTGTCTCTCTCTCTCTCTCTCTCTCGGTCTCTGGCATTCTCACTCTCGCTTTCTCTGTCTCTGTCTCTCTCTGTCTCTCTCTCTCTCTCTGTCTCTCTCTGTCTCTCTGTCTCTTTCTCTCGCTCTCTCTGTCTCTCGCTTTGTCTGTCTGATTATGTCTGATTCTCTCTCTCTGTCTGTCGATCTCTCTCTTACTCTCTCTCTCTCTCTCTCTCTCTCTCTCTCTCTCTCTCTCTCTCTCTCTCTCTCTCTCTCTCTCTCTCTCTCTCTCTTTCTCTCTCTCCCCCTATCTCTCTGTCTCGCTCTCTCACTCTCTGGCTCTCTCTATCTCTCTCTATCTCTCTCTCGCTTTGTCTGTCTGATTATCTCTGTCACTCTCTCTCTCTTTCTCCCTCTCTCTCTCTCTGTCTCTTGTTCTCTGTCTCTCTCGCTCTCTCGTTCTATGGCTCTCTTTGTCTGTATCTCTTTCCCTCTCGATATATCTCCATCTCTCTCGATCTGTTTCTAGGTCTCCCTCTCTCTCTGTGCCTGCCTCTCGCTCCCTCCCTCTGACTCTCTCTCTGTCTTTCTGTCTTTCTCTGTCGTTCTCTGTCTTTCTCCCTATCGCTCTCTCTCTCCGTCTCTTTTTCTCTCTCGTTATATATTTCCCTCTCTCTCTGTCTCCCTCTCCCTCTTGCTCTGTCAATCGCTCTCTGTATCTCTCCATGTCTTTATCTCTCTCTTTCCCTCTCTCTATCAATCTCTGTCTCTCTGACTATCTTTGTCACTCTGTTTTTCTCTCTCTCTGTCTTTATTTCTGTGTTTCTCTCTCTCTCTCTGTATTTCTGTCTATCTCTCTGTCTTTCTCTCTCTGTCTCTCATTCTCTGTCTCTCTCCCGCTCTCTCATTCTCTCTCTCTATCTCTCTCTCTCTGTGTCTCGCTCTCTGTCTCTCTCTCTGTCTCTCTCTCACCATCTATCTGTCTGTCTGCCTGTCTCCCTCTCTCTTTCTCTCTCTCTCTGCCTTTCTCTCTCTCTGTTTCTCTGAGTTTTTCTCTCTGTCTCTCTGTCTTTCTCTCCTCTCTCTTTTCATTTCTATCTCTCTCTCTCTGTCCCTCCTCTGTGCCCCGCTCTCTCTCTCTCTGTATCTCTCTCTCACTAACTCGGTCTCTCTCTCTGTTTCTCTCTCTCTCTCTGTATCTCTCTATTATTCTCTTTTTCCCTATCTCTCTCTATCCCTCTCTCTCTTTGACTGTCTCTCCCTCTCTCTGACACTCTCTGCCACTCTCGCTCTCTGTCACACAAACTCTCTCTGTCCCTCTCTCTCTCCTTGTCTCGTTCACTCGCTCTGTGTATCTCTGTCTCATTCTCCCTGTATCTCTCTCTCTCTGTCCCTCTGTATCTCTCTCAGTCTTTCTGTCTCTCTGTCTCTGTGTCTCTCGCTATGTCTCTCTCTGTCTCTCTCTCTCTCTCTCTCTCTCTCTGACTCACTCTGTCCAAGTTTCTCTCTCCCTCTCTCTCTCCCTCTCTCTCTCCCCCTGTCTCTCTCTCTCTCTGTCTCTCTCTCCCTGACTCTCTATCTCTCACTCTCTATGTCTCACTCTCTATCTCTCACTCTCTATCTCTCACTCTCTATCTCTCTCTGTCTATCTCTCTCTCTCTGAATCTCTGTCTCTCTCTCTCTATGAATCTCTGTCTCTCTCTGTCTCTCTCTGTCAATCTCTCTCTCTCCCTCTCTGTCTCTCTCTCCCTTTTTCTGGGTCTCTCACTCTCTGTCTCTCTCTGTTTTACTCTCCTTCTCTCTCCTTCTGTCTCTATGAAGCTCTCCCCGAACCACAGTGACAATGCACACACCGATCTTCAGTCATCCATTTTATATTTGTTAATGGTCGCCATTTTATGTTAACACTGGGAGATTGATTACAGAGACCGACTACTCTCTAATTTAACGTTAGCTGCTTAAAGGTGTACCTGCCCTGGGAGTGTTGGATGGGACAGTGTAGAGGGAGCTTTACTCTCTATCTAACCCCCTGTACGTGCGCTGGGAGTGTTTGATGGGACAGTGTAGAGGGAGCTTTACTCTGTACCTAACCCCGTGCTGTCCCTGCCCTGGAAGTGTTTGATGGGACAGTGCAGAGGTAGCTTTATTCTGTATCTAATCTCCTGTACCTACCCTGGGAGTGTTTGATGGGACAGTGTAGAGTGAGCTTTACTCTGAGTCTAACCCCATACTGTATCTGTCCTGGGAGTGTTTGATGGGACAGAGTAGAGGGAGCTGTATTCTGTATCTAACCCCCTGTACCTGCCCTGGGAGTATTTGATGGGCGGATATCTTCGCAGGGCAGGAAATGGAGAAGCATGTTTTTTTGGTTGGAATATGGTGTAAATTCGATTGTGTCGCCCCTTCACAGATACACAGGATTGAAGCTGTTTACCATCAATGCCCTGAAAGAATGAAATGATATGAGCAACTTCAAACTCTTCAAACACATGAAGGACCAAGAGACTGGGACCAATAGACAAAGCCCCGAGCCCAGGCAGGCAAACCAGGTTTGTTCACAGATCAACCAGACACGTGTCCTGGTGTAAAATGGTCACCACACATCTCATGTAAAATGGGTGCTCAATTTCACCCAAACTAATCCCACTGCTCCGCTCTCTCCCCAGACCTCTGTATCAAACTCCAAACTAATCCCACTGCCCCGCTCTCTCCCCATTGCCCTGTATCAATCCCCAAAGTAATCTCACTGCCCCGCTCTCTCCCCATAGCCCTGTATCAATCCCCAATCTAATCCCACTGCCCCGCTCTCTCCCCATAGTCCTGTATGAATCCCCAAACTAATCCCACTGCCCCGCTCTCTCCCCATCGTCCTGTATCAGTCCCCAAACAAATCCCACATCCCGCTCTCTCCCCATAGCCCTGTATCAACCCCAAACTAATCCCACTGTCCCGCCCTCTCCCCATTGTCCTGTATCAATCCCCAAACTAATCACACTGCCCCGTTCTCTCCCCATAGCCCTGTATCAATCCCCAAACTAATCCCACTGCCCTGCTCTCTCCCCATTGCCATGTATCAATCCCCAAACTAATCCCACAGCCCCGCTCTCTCCCCATAGCCCTGTATCAATCCCCAAACTAGCTGTCTCTCTGTCTCTCTCTCTCTGTCTGTCTCTCTCTCTCTGTCTCTCTCTCTGTCTCCCTCTCATTAGCCCTCTCTCCCTCTCACTCTGTCGCTCTCTCTCTCTGTCTCTGTCTCCCTCTCTCTCTCTCTGTCTCTCTCTCTGAATCTCATTCTGTCTCCCTCTGTCTTTCTCCCCCACTCTCTCTCCGTCTCTGTTTCTCTCCCTCTCCGTTTCTGTTTCTCTCTCTCTATCTTTCATTCTCTGTCTCTCTCTCGCTCCCTCTCTCTGTTTCTTTCCCTCTATCTTTGTGTCTCTATCTCTGTCTTTCTCTGTTTTCCCCTCTCTCACACTCTGTCTCACTCTGTCTCTCTCTCTCTCTCGCTCTCGCTCTGTCTTGCTCTGTCTCTGTCTCTCTCTCTCTCTGTCTCTCTCTCACTCTCGCTCTGCCTCTCTCTCTCTCGATCTCTCCCTGTCTCTTTCTCCGTCTTTGCCTCTCTCCTATCAATCTCCCTCTGTGTCTCTCTCTGTCTCTCTCTCTGTCTCTCTATCTGTCTTTCCCTCTCTCTCTCTGTCTGTCTCTCTCTCGGTTTTCTCTCTCTCTGTCTTTCTCTCTCTCTGTCGTTCTCTCTGTCTTTCTCTCTGTCTCTGTCTCTCTGTCTCTCTGTCTCTCTCTCTCTGTTGCTCTCTCACCTTCTCGCTCTGAGTCTCTCTCTATCTCGTTCCGTCTCTCCCTCTCTCTCTGTCTCTCTCTCTCTGTATCTCTCTATAATTCTGTCTCTCTGTCTCTCTCTCTATCTGTCTGCCTATCTCTGTCTTTCTCTCTATCTGTCTCTCGATCTCTCTCTGTCACTCTCTCTCTCTATCTCTGTCTACCTCTCTCTCCTACTGTCTCTCTCTTTATCTCTGTCTCTCTCATTCTGTGTTTCTCCCTGTCTCTCTTGTTTTCTCTCTCTGTCTCTCGCGCGCTCTCTTACTTTCTGTCTGTCTCTCTCTGTCTCTGACTCTCTTTTTCTCTCTCTATCTGTCTCTTTCTCTGTCTTTCTGTCTCTCTCTCCGTCACTCTCTATCTGTCGCGCTCTCTATGTCTCTCTCTCTCTCTGTGCCTCGCTGCCTCTCTATATATCTCTATTTCTGTCTATCTGTGTCTTTCTCTATCTTTCTCCCTCTCTCGCTTTCTGTCTCTCTCGGTATCTTTGTCTGTGTCTCTTTCCCTCTCTAAATATCTCTGTCTCTATCTCTCTCTATCTGTTTGTAGCTCTCTCTCTCTCCCTCTCGCTCTCTCTCTCTCGCCCTCCCTCTCTCGCCCTCTGTCTCTCTCGGTCTCTCCATCTCTCTGTCTTTTTCTGTCTTCTCCACTGACTCCTTGCTTCTCTCTGTCTTTCCTTCGCTCTCTCTCTCTCTCGCTCTGCCTCTCTCTCTCTGTATCTCTCTGTCTTCCCCACCCATCTCTATCTCGCTCTCCCTCTCTCGCTCTCCGTTTCTGTTTCTCTCTCTCTCTATCTTTCCTCACTCTCGATCTATCTGTCTCTCTCTCCCTCTTGCTCTGTCTCTCTCTCTCTCTGTACCTCTCCATGTCTTTATCTTTGCCTTTCCCTCACTCTCTTTCTCAATCTCTCTCTCTCTCTCACTCTGTATCTCTCTCTCTCTCTCTCTCTCTCTCTCTCTCTCTTTCAGTCTCTCTGTACATCTCTGCCTCTCTGTCTCTCTGTCTCTCTGTCTCTCTGAAGCTCTCGCAGCACCACAGTGACAATGCACACACCGATCTTCAATCATCCATTTTACATTTGTTATTGGTCGCCATTTTATGTTAACACTGGGAGATTGTTTACAGAGACCGACGACTCTCTAATTTAACGTTAGCTTCTTAAAGGTGTACCTGACCTGGGAGTGTTTGATGGCACAGTGTAGACGGAGCTTTACTCTGTATCTAACCCCCTGTACCTACCTTGAGTGTGTTTAATGGGACAGTGTAGAGGGAGCTTTACTTTGTATCTAACCCCCTATAGCAACCCTGGGGGTGTTTGATGGGACAGTGTTGAGCGAGCTTTATTCTGTATCTAACCCCGTGCTGTACCTGCTCAGGGAGTGTTTAATGGGACAGTGTAGAGGGAGCTTTACTCAGTATCCAATAACCTGTACCTGCCCTGGGAGTGTATGATGGGATAGTGTAGAGAGCGAGAGTGAGAGAGGAACAGGCAGAGAGAGAGACTGACAGAGAGACAGGGAGACTGAAAGATAGAGCGAGAGAGAGGGACTCTGTATCTAACCCCGTGCTTTACCTGCCTGGGGAGGTGTGATGAGACAATGTGGAGGGAGATTAAATGCCCACCTCTCTCTGTCCCTCTCTCTTTCTCTCTGTCAGTCTCTCTCTCTATCCGTTCCTCTCTCTCGCTCTCTCATCCAGTCTATATGTCCCTCTCCATCTGTGTATCTCTGTCCCACTCTCTCCCTCTCTCGTTCAGTCTCCCTGTCTCTCTCGCTCTCTGTATCTCTGTCCCTCTCTCTCTCGCTCATTTTCTCTTTCAGTCTCCCTGTCGCTCTCTCTCTCTCTCTCTCTCTCTCTCTGTCTCTCTCTCGGTCTCTCTCTCTCTCTGTTTCTGTTTCACTATCCCTGTCTCTCTGCACTGTCACTCGGTCTCTCTCTGTCTCTCTCTCTCTCTCGCTCTGTATTTATCTTTGTGTCTCACTCTGTCTCTCTCTCCCTGTCTCTCTCTCTCTATCTCCCTCTATCTGCCTATCTCTGTCTGCCTATCCCTGTCACTCTGTCTCTCTTTCTGTCTCGCTGTGTCGCTCTCTGTCTCTTTCTCTCTGACTCTGTCTCTCCCTCTCTCTCTCGCTATCTCTCTCCCCCGCGCTCTCTTACTGTCTGTCTCTCTCTCTCTCTGTCTCTATCTCTCTCTCTGTCACTGACTCTGTCTTCCTCTCTCTCTCTGTTTCCAATTCTCTCTCTCTCTCTCTATCACTCTATATCTATTTCTCTCTCTCCATCTCTCTCTCTCTCTGTCTTTCTGTCTTTCGCTCTCTCTGTCTGTCTCTCTCTCTCTCTCTGTCGCTCTCTCTATGTCTCTCTCTCTCTGTGCGTCTGTGCCTCTCAATATATCTCTGTCTCCATATCTCTCTCTGTGTCGATCTCTATCTTTCTCCCTCTCTCGCTCTCTGTCTCTCCCGGTCTCTCTCTCTGTCTGTATCTCTTTCCCTCTCGATATATCTCTGTCTCTCTATATCTCTTTCTATCTGTTTCTAGCTCTCTCTCTCTCACTCTCTCTCCCGCTCTCTCTCTCTTTCTGTCTCTCTCTCTCTCTCTATCTCCGTCTCTCTGTCTTTCTCTGTCTTCCCCTCTGTCTCCGTGTCTCTCTCACTCTGCCGGTCTCTCTGTCTCTCTCTCTCTCTCTGTCTTTCTCTGCCTCGCGCTCTCTCTCTCTGTCTTTCTCACTCTCTGCCCCTCCCTGTCATTCTCTGTCTTTCCCCCCTCTCTCTCTCTCTCCCTCTCCCTCTCTCTCTCTCGCTTCCCATCTCTGTTTCTCTCTCTATATATCTTTCCCTGTCTACCTGTCTCGCTCTCCCTCTTGTTCTGTCTCTCTCTCTCTCTCTCTGCATCTCTCCATGTCTTTATCTTTCCATTTCGCTCTCTCTCCCGATCAATCTCTCTCTCTCTCTCTGTCTCTCTCCCACTCTGTCACTCTGTCTTTTTCAGTCTCTCTGTATATCTCTCCCTCTCTCTTTCTCTCTCGCTGTCTCTCTGCAGCTCTGCCAGAACCACAGTGACAATGCACACACCGATCTTCAGCCATCCATTTTACATTTGTTCATGGTCGTCATTTTATGTTAACACTGGAGATTGATTACAGAGACCGACTACTCCCTAATTTAAAGTTAGCTGCTTAAAGCTGTACCTGCCCTTGGAGTGTTTGATAGGACAGTGTAGAGGTAACTTTACTCTGTATTTAACCCCCTGTACCTGCCCTGGCATTGTTTGACGGGAATGTGTAGAGAGCGAGAGTGAGAGAGGAACAGACAGAGAGAGAGTTTAACAGAGTTACAGGAAGACTGAAAGAGAGAGCGAGAGAGAGAGGGACTCTGTATCTAACTCCGTGCTTTACCTGCCCGCGGACGTTCGACGGGATAGTGTGGAGGGAGATTAAATGCCCAACTCTCTCTCTCCTTGTCTCGTTCACTCGCTCTGTCTATCTCTGTCTCATTCTCCCTGTCTCTCTCTCTCTCTCTCTGTCCCTCTGTATCTCTCTCAGTCTTTCTGTCTCTCTGTCTCTGTGTGTCTCTCTCTGTCTCTCTCTCTCAGTCTCTCTCTCTCTATGTCTCTTTCTCTGTCTCTCACTGTCTGTCTCTTCCTCTCTCCCTCTGTCTCCCTTTGTCTCCCTCTGTCTCCCTCTGCCTCCCTCTGTCTCCCTCTGTCTCTCTCTGTATCGCTCTCTCTCTCTCTCTCTGTCTCTCTGTCTCTCTCTGACTTTCTCTGTCCAGGTCTCTCTCTCCCTGTTTCTCGCTCCCTGTCTCTCTCTCCCTGACTCTCTATCTCTCACTCTCTATCGCTCTCTCTCTCTCTCTATCTCTCACTCTCTATCTCTCACTCTCTGTCTCTCTCTGTCTCTCTCTGTCAATCTCTCTCTCTCCCACTCTGTCTCTCTCTCTCCCTGTCTCTGCGTCTCTCATTCTCTGTCTCTCTCTGATTTTCACTCCTTCTCTCTCCCTCTGTCTCTTTGAAACTCTCCCAGAACCAAAATGACAATGCACACACCGATCTTCAGTCATCCATTTTACATTTGTTAATGGTCGCCATTTTATGTTAACACTGGGAGATTGATTACAGAGACCGACTATTCCCTAATTTAACGTTAGCTGATTAAAGGTGTACCGGCCCTGCGAATGTTTGATGGGGATGTGTAGAGGGAGCTTTACTCTCTATCTAACCCCTGTACCTGCACTGGGAGTGTTTGATGGGGCAGTGTAGAGCGAGCATTACTCTGTATCTAACCCCTGCACCTAACCTGGGAGTGTTTGATCGGACAGTGTGGAGGGAGATGTACTCTGTATCTAACCCCGTGCTGTGCCTGTCCTGGGAGAGTTTGATGGGACAATGTAGAGGAAGCTTTACGCTGTGTCTAACGCGTAATGTACCTGCCCTGGGAGGCTTTGACGTGACTGTGTAGTGGTAGCTTTACTCTGTGTTTAACATTTTAGTCCTTTTCAATCCACTTGTTTCACACCAAAACAAATGGTAACAGTGATGTGAATTTAACGCCACGTGATTCTTTGAAATCATCTTTAAATGATTGGGTAAAACCGCTCCGTATGCCACCGAAAAACAGCTTTGATTCCAGGTCTCGGCGATAACTTTTGTAACACCATTTTTAAATTCAAAACCTTGTAAAATTGACGACATGCAGCCAACGTGCAAAAGTAAGAATTCTTTTCATCACCGTTAATTAGCCGATAACCTTCTTCAGAATGAAATAAATAAGAATATAATGACTGAGGAACAGTGGTATCTTCAATCATTCATTTTCTCTTTACATGTGATGAAGTTTTTTCCCTATCTCATTTACACGCTGTATGAGAATGGTTTAAAATTGTAAGTGTTTATGACTCAGTTGTAAAACCATTGATTGTGTGTGTGCCGATTCTTTATAGGAGGAGCACTTGAGACCGAAGTTCCAGTTCGATATATGTATCAAAAGAATCAATTTCCACCAGTTTCTTTAAACCCAATAACATAATTTATTTCTAGTGGTCTGGACGGAGGAACATGATCCATGTAAAAAAATGTTGACGTTTTACTTGAATTGAATGCTCATAAAATATTGGAGTGGGAACTAACTGGATAATAGCACAGCTGGCAACATTGGAGGAATAGATTCGTGCAGCCAAAACGCACAATGACAACCTGGGACTTTGCGGCACTGAATATCCGGGGAAAAACAGTTGAAGACTTCGACTTTGGGCGGGGTCGAATCACCAACCTTTCAGTTCACAGCCGAACACGCTAACCCATTGCGCCACAGAGACTGATGGAAATATACGGTGCAAGACATCCAAAACCAGGGTGTCAGTCAGTTAAAGCTTCAGATTGCTCCGACCGTTATGGAACTTGTCCACTCTCAGTTGTACTTTTCCCAAATAAATGGAGCGAAATTCATAGTGGATGCGTGGAAGCAATCTGATCCCGCACACTGCAGACACTTCCATGTCACCACCAACCAGCTCTCTCGCAACCGGTGTGATCTACCTTCCAGCCTTCCGGTGCCTTTTCTGTGACAAAGTATTCTGATTGTCCTGAAGCCGGTATTAGGTTTTAATTCCTTTTCATCTCCTGACTGCGGACATTCACGTGATTAAACGGGAACTAAATGCTTACAGGGACAGTTGGATTCACCGTTTCTTTGCTTGGTGAAATTTAAAAGATTGAAAGCGACGCACATCAACCCCAAACCTCCCGTGTGATTGATGCCCAGTTGCTGTTTCAAGCTTGAATGTCGGAACAAGCAGAACTTATTCAGAGAAAGTCCAAATCCCTGAGACGCCTGATTATTTGCACCAAACTCCTTTGCAAAGAGTTGAGGTTCATGCTTGGTGATCTGGGCACATCTTTCCCCAAATTACAACACTTCAAACATAACTCAACGGCTGTAAAGCACTTTGGGCGTCATGAGTTCCTTAAAGGCTCTGCAGAAATGCAAGTCCTTCTTTGCAAAAGTTTGATGCAATTTCAAAATTCGTGAGCAATACAAGGGCTCCTCTGGGACCCCTTGTAAATTACAATTCACAACTCCGAACGGAGAATAAGAGCCCTAGACCAATGAGCCAACTGTTTGACAAACGTTAAGATAAGGTGTAACCATGATAAAATCATTTTTTAGTGTGTCGCCATTCACGACATAAGAACTTAAATACTAGGAGCAGGGGTAGGCCATATGGCCCCTCGAGCCTGCTCCGCCATTGAATATGATCATGGCTGATCCTATCATGGATCCAAGTCCACCTCCTTGCCCTTTCCCCATAAGCCTTATTCACTTAAAAGTTCAGAAGCTATCTCTTTCTTAAATTTATTTAATGTTGTGGCTTTCTCAGCTCTCTGAGGCAGTGACTTCAACAAATTTATAACCCTCTCAGAGAAGAAATTCCTCCTCATCACAGATTTAAATGGGCGGCCCCTTATTCTGAGATTATGCCCCCTAGTTCTAGTCTCCCCAATCAGTGGAACCATCCTCCCTGCATCCACCTGGTCAAGCTCCCTCATTACCTTAAACATTTCGATAATATCAACTCTCATTCTTCTGAATTCCAATGAGTAGAGGCCCCACCTACTCAACCTTTCCTCATAAGTCTACCCCCTCATCTCCGGAGTCAACCCAGTGAACCTTCCCTGAACTGCCTCCAAAGCAATTATATCCTTTGGTAAATATTGTAAGTGTTTGTGATCCTCGCCCAATTGCCAGACGGACGGTTTGAATCGCCCCCACCTTCCGAAAGTTCTAGATCCGGGAATTATTAATCAGAGTGTAAATTAAATGAGTCACGGAAAGAATGCTTCGGTGATAAATTATCGTATATTTTTTTGTTCTAGCATACACTGGCTAAAACATGCTCTACTAAACGAAATCATTGTCTCTGTGGAGAATAAAATCCAGGTTACAAACAACATACATACAGTACAGAAATGAGACCGAGTAACACGCAGTAATTCCCTGGTGGATTCCAACCCCACCCCTACCAATTAATTACCCTACCCCAGAATAGCCCAGAAAAGCATCACTTCTGAGTAAACACTGAGCCCTTACCCAGCTGGCCTGGGATAACTGGTTACTGGCTTGGGACACTCGCGAACATGTTCACCACCACACGCAGCCCGTTTCCTTGCTCAGCTCAGCTGTGGGAAGTCACTGCCTGGTCTTCAGTCTCGGTGGCTTCTTCTGCAGTACTGCAGCCCCTTCCTCTGGTACATCGATCGGTGGAGCGAGAGCGAGAGCGAGAGAGAGCTCTCTCTGGACACAAGCTGCAAGCTGCAAGCTCCAAGCTTCACACCAAGCTCGAAGCAAAAAATAAAGTGGAAAGGACCCTGTCTTTCTGGGAGTCTTGCTACCCCTATCTTTCACGCCAATCTTTAAAACCCCTTTGTTTCTAAGCATGGGTACTTAGTCAGTGATGGGCCATCCCACCCATGCATTGGGCTGATGACCGTTAGTCTGGGCATCTCTCTGAGCCTTTGTGTTGGGAAAGACCCAGCTCCTCCTTGGCTGGCCAGGCTGGTGGGTTCATTGTTCTCTGTCTCCTTCTGAGATGGAGGTGAGAAGTGCTTTTACAAATTAGAGTGGCTTTGTTAGTGGCCCCCCTTCCTGGCTGACAGCTCTTTTGTCAATGGATGACTGAGTGGTCTTTTGTCCCAGCTCACTACCATGCTGTCTCTGTAGTTTTAACAAAACCAGCTTTTTCACATATCTGCGTAGGATGACCCCAGCATAGGGAAAATAGTCTCTGAAAAATAAAATCCACAAAATATTCTCGACTGAGGCCATTCCTAAAACAAAAACTTTGCGATCTCTTTATTACGCTCTGCTAATTATCGATCTTGCCACGTAAAAAGTGCGTTGGCATTGCAATGCATTAATTTAAAATTAATGAAAAGAAAATGCAACTTTTTGTCGAGTGCAAAACATGCAGTGCCTGCATTTCAAAAAGCATTGCTTTTATTCATCCTACGGAATGCATGTTGCTCAGATAATCTCAGCACACATTGTGCAGGCAAAGGCAGCATTCGACAACAAAGTGATTTCTCCTCCGCTGATTTGCAGCAGATAACTGAAGGTTGAGCACACAATTTGACAACTCGACTTGTCGATCAAGCATCAGTGACAAAGTCAAGAAAACTGACCACCAGCATCAGGTGCATTTCACTTCTTTGTCCTAAACTTTCAGCAGCTGGCACAACATGAACTTGAATTACACTGAAATTTGAACTCAGATCACTGGATTGAAAGTCCAGAGTGCTCACCATTACACCATGGAACCAAGCATGCCAAAACATTTGAAACATTATTCGTCACAGACAAGGCACCGGAAGGCTGGATGGTAGATTACAGCGGTTGCGGGAGCGCTGGTTGGCGGTGACTTTGGAGTGTCTGCAGTGTGCGGGACCAGACTGCTTCCACACATCCACAATAAATGTCCCACACTTTACTTGGGAAAAGTAGAACTGAGAGCGGACAAGTTCCATCCCGGTCGGGGCAATCTGAAGCTTCAACTGACTCACACCCTGGTTTTGGATGTCTTGCAGTGAGTATCTGTGGCGCAATGGTTTAGAGCATTTGGTTGGTAACTAAACGGTGGGTGGTTCAACCCTACATACGGGCGAAGCCTTCAACAGTTTTCCCCCGAGGTTTCAGTGCTGCACAGTTCCAGGTTGTCATTGTGCATTTTGCTGCACGAATATATTACACAAACATTTCCAGCTGTGCTGTTATCCACTGAGTTCCCACTCCAATACTTTTATGAGCATCCAGCTCAAGTAAAGCGATAACAATTTTTTTACATGGATCATGTTCCTCCATCCAGCCCACTCAATATTAATTAATTTATTGGGTTTAAAGAAACTGGGGAAAACTGATTCTAATGATACATAAAAATAACTGAAACTTCGGATTCAAGTGCACCTCCTATCAAGAATAGACGCACACACAATCAATGGTATTACAACTGAGTCATGAGCACTTACAAATTTAAACCTTTCTCAAACAGCGTGTAAATGAGATAGGGTTAAAAATTCATCACATCAATCATTACGATGCAGCGATGCAGCAATGCAGCGTTCCCTGGCGGTCCAGTGATTAGGATTCGGCACTCTCACCATCGCGGCACTGGGTCGTTTTCCGGCCAGGGAAATTGCACTTCCATCAAAATTAAAATCTTATAATAAAGGGTTGCATGTATCTCATGCGGAAAAAGAAGGTTCATTGATTTAAACATCATTAATTAATCCATTGTAGAACTTCAATCATTTATTTTGCCCTGAGTACGTGAGGAACTTTTATCCCTACCTCACTGTATTTTAGGAACAAGGTCCAGCCCCGGTATCTCCACCTATGAAAGTAGGAAACTGCTGGAAATACACAACAGGACGGACGCCTTTGACAACAAATTAACCCTAGTTTACAGGTTCTCTTCCTTCCCCTACCTTTTGCGGGACACTTGTTCCCCTTTAATTTTACAGACTGACTGAGTTCACTAACCGCGGGGTGAGAGTCGCTGCCTCCGCGGCCCCACTGTGCTAACATGGAAGATGGCACGATGGGGATGTCGGGTGGAGGGTGTGGATCAGTGACATGTTTGTGTAAAGGCAGTGGAGGAGAAGGATTGACAGCTGTCAGTGAGGGACAGAAGTTGTTTAAGTCGAGGCAACACATTCCCGATCAGCACAGAAGGCATTCACTGGTCAGTTGCCCTCTGCTGTACTTCTGGTCAGAGCGGTTTCCGCAGTGGAGCCATTATCACGTTTGCTTTCCACGCGAAAGTTCCCATGCAGGAAGATTATGTTTAAACTTGCTGTTGATGAACAGCCATGGGCGAGTTTATTCTCCTGTCAAAAGGGCGACAGTGCCTTCTCCCTTATTCTTTAATTGCTCTTTATTTCACTTCACTAAATAGCTATATTTGGGTGAGAGAAATTGTTCCAGAATGTCGCCCACTTCATCTTTTGTTCCCTTTTAAACATATAAAATAAGGCCGGGGATACCTACAGAAAACAAAGCATACGGATACAGACAAGAGGAAGAGAGAAGGGGAAACACTGTCCCCACCCAGAACTAATGCAGAAGGCCCTCTGCTGCGCTCAGGGTGGCCACCCGCAGCTCATTGACTGACGGAGACGGACCGTGCGGCGCTTCAAAAGACAGTTCGACAAAGCAAAGTCACTGATTCGGTCTCATGTGCTCCTTCTACCAAGAATAGCTACACAAAAAATGCTTTTATAAAAGTTACAACTTATCTCCAGGTTTGTCAAAAAGTGAGCTCGTTGTTCAAGGGGTATGATTCTCGTTTCTGGCTTGTTAATAGAAAGTTGCGAGAGATCCCGGTCGAGCTCATTATTCTGACGCGAATTTTGAAATTGCATAGAACTTTTGCAAAGGAGGACTTGCTTTTCTGCAGCGCATTTCAGGAATTCATGACGCCCCAAAGCGCTTTACAGCCGTTGAGTTATGTTTGAAGTGTAGTTGTGTGGGGAAAGATATGCACAAATCACCCCAACACGAACCTCAACTCTTTGCGAAGGAGTTTGGTGTAATAATCAGGTGCCTCAGAGACTTGGACTTTATTTGAATGATTTCTGCTTTTACCTGCATGCAAGCTTGAAACAGCAACTGGGCTTCAATCTCACGGGAGCAGCGTGTTGTGGTTCGCGAGTATTTGACGATGTTTGGGGTTGATATGTGTCGCTTTCAATCTTTGAAATTTCACCAAGCGAAGATATGATGAATCCAACTGTCCCTGTAAGCAATTTATTCGGGTTTAATCACAGGAATATCTGCAGTCAGGAGCTGAAAAGGAATTAAAACATAAGACCGGCTTCGGAACAATCAGTATACTTTGTCACAGACAAGGCAGTGGAAGGCTTGAAGTTAGATCACACCGGCTTCGGGAGAGCTGGTTGGTGGTGACATGGAAGTGTCTGCAGTGTGCGGGACATGACTGCTTCCACGCATCCACAATGAATGTCCCTCCATTTATTTGGGGAAAGTACAAATGAGTGTGGACAAGTTCCATCCCGGTCGGAGCAATCTGAAGCTTTAACTGACTGACACCGTGGTTTGGGATGTCTTGCAATGTACTTTCAAGTTAGTATATGTGGCGCAATGGGTTCGTGTGTTCGGCTCTTAACCGAAAAGTTGTTGGTTCGAACCCAACCTGGGACGAAACATTTAACTTTTTTTACCCGCGGATTCGTTGCTGCACAGTTCCAGGTTGTTATTGCGCGTTGCACAAATATATTCCGTAAACATTGCTAGCTGTGCTGTTATCAAGTGAGGTCCCACTCCAATACTTTTATGAACATTCAGTTCAAGTAAAAACAATTTTTTACATGGATCATGTTCCTCCATCCAGTCCACCAGAAATAAATTCCGTTATTGGGTTGAAAGGAACTGGTGGAAATTGTGTGACCTATCATTATGGCTTTGCTCAGAAACTGAGTTTCAACAGTCAACAGTTTGCGAAGGATTACCTCATGGCCAATGCCAATCACAAAAAGTCTCTCAGCATTCGTTTTGGGATCCGTCAAATTTGCAATGTCCTGCGAATCCCCTTAATTCAGCGACATATCTCGCCACTTCCTGTACCTCCGACCGTTTGCACGTGTGGAACCGATACCTCGCCATCAGAACGCTTCCTTTAGTATTTAGATGCTCCCGGACCAGCGTACACAATTCTTCATCGGATTTAGTTGTTGGTTTCATCAGAGCTAGAAGATTCTTCATGCGGCCATAGTTTGCAGTCCCACAGACGGTAAGGAGAATCACTCTTCATTTGGCAGCTTTGACGAGCCCTTCCATCTCGTTGGCGACGAAGTTTGGATCGAATCTCTCCACGAAGGTTTCGCAATCGTACACTTCTGAGAACTTCTCCCGGATACCAACTGTTGCATGCAGTTTTGCGTGGTTGTTTATTGTCTCACCGCCAATTGATACGCTCATTATAAAGGATGATACTGAGTACTTTGAACAATGACTAAGTGTGACCTTAGCTCCTTTAATAAGACTCCAGAGCGCAGGTACCGCATGGGTGGCCTGCTTATTTACCGTGCTCCCAAGGAATGCTTTGATCACTTGGGACTCCACCAAGTAGGCCCTCTGGTGGTGGTGTGATACAGGTTGTCAAGGGTAAAATACATAACACAAGGTGTATGCAGAAATCAACCATCAAAAGCCCTGTCATTAACCACAGGCGTTTCCGGCAATTTTCTGATCGCAAAGCGCTTTCAGTCTTGTTCTGAAAATTGTAGACGTGGAAATTGGGGAGTTTAATGATTTTAAAAAGAGAACATTGTTATTTGGTGCAGTTCCGGTCAGAGAAATGTTTGTGAAAGGAACTTTTTGCAGAGAGAGGGATTGAACATTTCAACTTATTGCTGAACACTTCTTTCTGGGCAGTGAGCTAAGTAGCAGTTTCTGTAGTGCAGTGGTTATCACATTTCCCTCACACGTGAAAAGTTCCTGGTTCAAGCCTGGGCAGAAACATTATTCCTCAAGCAAAAACATGGCTGCAATAAAATTGAAGAAAAGTTGTTTTAGATACCTTGTTGCATGAGCAATGAACATTTAAAACCAGTCTCCTCAAATACAGAGTGTGAAAAATCAGATAGGAGATAAAACTTCATCAAGGATTAAAGTTTCATTAATTATTGAATTTTCAAATGTCTCTATTCGCATTTCTTTCATTCTGTGAAACGACATGATCGTTTTATACCAGCAGCGCTAAGCTGCATTTGAAACCCGCAAACAACTCATTAATTATTCGCTCTTCCCCAGTTCCAGAGCTCAGAGGGTTATTTTCCATCCCTGTGATAGAAACTACCTCGGACCCGGGCCAAAGCTCCCCTTGCACCGAGCACAGACTCAGGAAAACCCCGGGGGAGAGGATATCCCGGTCACTGTGCCTTCCAGCAACACTGAACAAGCGCCCGGTCTGAAACGTTCCAGAATAATAACTTGTAACTTCAGCATCGAACAATAAGGATGGTCGAGCGATCTCAGGCACTGTTTTCATTATTTGATTAAATTATCAACGCTCCCTCAGTTCGCATTTTTATCATAGTGCAAAAGAATATCATGGGTACATTAATGATGTTTTCCTGATAAAGCAACATAAAATTTTCAGGAAAAGTAATCGCCCAACGTTGGGGCTCTATCCCACGACGCTGCAAGTAAAACACTCATGCTCTAATGACTGAGGTAGCCGGGCTTCGCAAGATCTAACCTGTGAATCCCCTTCAGAATATTGTCCGTTTCAATGAGATCACCTCTCCTGCTTCTAAACTCCAGAGAGTATCGGCATATTCTGCACAACCTCTCACCATAGGACAGTCCTCTCATCCCAGTAATCAATCTGGTGAACCTCTGTTGTACCACCTCCAAGGCAAGTTTATCCTTCCTCAGATAAGGAGACCAAAACTGTGTGTAGTACTCCAGGTGTGGTCTCAGCAGGGCCCTGTTCAATTGGAACAAGACTTCCTTACGCTTGTACTGTGGGCTACATATTAGATACTATGTGCCGAATATCATGTTTTACTGGTGATTCTTCGGTTGTATAAAAAGTTATTGAAATTTGACAATCGCTCAGCAAACGCATTTGTATTTGCTTCAGTGTGCAACACATGTGGATGGATTAATGATGATTGAAACAATTATTCAGTATTTCACAGA
Organism: Pristiophorus japonicus; assembly: GCF_044704955.1. NCBI lineage: Eukaryota > Metazoa > Chordata > Chondrichthyes > Pristiophoridae > Pristiophorus > Pristiophorus japonicus. Next base: position 2,200,732 of record NW_027254374.1, read on the forward strand.
CTTGAATTATTTGTGACAACTTGCTCTGTTAAAATGCTTTTCCTGATGAGGAATCGAACCCAGGTCAAAGCAGTGAAAACACCAAATCCTAAACAAAGACGACCAGGGAATACTGTTTGCAGCCGCTGCGATAGCTTTAAATATAGTCAGCTTACAATCACAGCTGAGTATTGTGCGGTTACATGGCGTGTAACTGGATTTGCTGGAAGTAGCGTGGAGGCCCCGATCTGCGTGAGAACACCCGCGGCAGGTCGGGGCCATAAAAGGAGCGGTGAGTGGCGGCCTGGGAGCAGCGTGGTGGTGTATCACGGCAACGTACATCGCGAGCTGCTGCAGGAGGGCGACGGCAGCGAAGAGTGACGTCATCAAAGTGCAGGTCGGTGATTGGAGCGTGGGCAGGTACAGCAGGAGCAGCGCAAGACTGTGGAGGGATGTGATCTGGGCCCAGGGGCGGAGTGAGTTCAGGGCCAGGGGTCCAGGGGCAGCACGGGCCAGCCCACACTGCGATATGTGTGCACTGGGTCCGTGCAGCAGAGCTGGTCTCCAGTCGTCTTGGATAGCCCTTGCTACTGGAACACGACCTCGCTCTGACAAGCGCGTGTGATGGCTGGGGTGCAACGGCCACCACACGTTAAAAAAATCGACGCACAGGCATCTTCCACCCTTCAACATGCAGGTCGGGACATGGAATATTAGGTCCATCATTGAAACACCTGTCAACTCATTGTTGTTTTGCGAGGAAGCAAGTCATCCTCGCTTCGAGGGACTACCAATGATGATGATGAACTGGATTTGCTGCAGTCCGCGTGCAGCAGTGATGAAAGCGGGTGTGAGAGGGTGAGTGACAGGTGGGCACTGATTCTGATGCTGTCTGACCTACGGTGGGAGTGGCCGAACATTTTAAAGCACTTTCATTGCACCAATGCAGGGTAAATGAAACTGTTTTTCAGGAACCTTCATGTATACAAACATGCACAATCTGCACTGTAGACCTCACAATGCAACGGTAGTGTGTCTGACTCCACATCAGAAGGCTGCGTGTTTATATCACGTCGGGGTCACTGTACTTTTCCGTATTGCTCTCCCTGAATTGAGATTTACTTTGCTGTATCACAATTTGCTTTCCCACCCATCTTTGTATCATCAGCAAACTTCGATCCATTGCACTCGGTCCCTGTATCCCTGGGATAGGGGAGGGAAGACACACCGGAGAAGTGTGAGTTTGTGGACCGGAGAAGTTTGCGCTGCTGGAGCTGTGCGTGTTATCGGGGACGGACGGGCGGGAGAGCCCGCCGATGAACCGGAGAAGCTAAGAAGCTGCTGTGATTTTCATCGGGTTTCACACTGTTTAAAAATGGCAGAATGCAACTTTTCTCGACATACTGCGCATGCACGAAGGTGCCGGCAGTTTTTTCGGCGCAGGCATTTGGCTCCGCCCCCCACTTCACCATCGACGCCACGCCAGGACTCCGGGGACTGTACACAGTGGCCAGGATGGGGCGAGTTTTCCCCCGAGCCATTTCCACCGCACAATGTTGGTGCGCTTGAGGTCAGCTTGCCGACAAAACTGCTTGGGGAAAATCTAGGCCTCGAAGAGCAAGGTGCACACTGAAGGAAATACAAATATGTTTGCCGAGCAACTGTCAAATTTTAATAACTTTTTATGAAACTGTAGAATCAGCAAAAAACAGGGCACTCGCCCGATATTACCTAATATGTAGCCCGTAGTACAACAGTAAGGAAGTCTTGCTACAATTGTACAGGGCACTGGTCAGACCACACCTGGAGTACTGCGCACAGTTTTGGTCTCCTTATGGAAGGAAGGAAATATTTGCCTGTGAGGAGGTACAACGGAGGTTCACCAGATTCATTCCTGGGATGAGAGGACTGCCTTAAGTTGAGAGATTGTGTAGAATGGGCCGGTAGTTTCCAGAGTTTAGAAGAATTAGAGGTGGTCTCATTGAAACAATCAATATTCTGAAGGTTAGATGCTGAGAGATTGATTCCCCCGGGCTTGGGTGGCTAGAACGAGAGGGCACAGTCTCACGTTAAGGGGTCGTCCATTTAAGACAGAGATGAGGAGGAATTTCTTCACTCAGAGGGTTATGCATCTGTGTTATTCTCTGGCCCACATGCCTCTAGATGCTGAGTCTCTGAATATATTCAAAGCTGCGTTAGATAGATTTTTGGAGTCTCGGAGAATCAAGGGATCGAGAGATCACTGGAGTTGAGAAGAATGAGAGGGAATCTCATAGAAACGTATACATTTCTGACGTGACTGGACAGGTCCCGATGTTGGGGAAGTCCAGAACCAGGGATCAGAGTCTGAGGGTAAAGGGGTAAGCCATTTAATACTGTGATGAGGAGAAACGTCTTCACTCAGAGAGTTGTTAACCTGTGGAATTCTCTGCCGCAGAGAGTTGTTGATGCCAGTTTGTTAGATATATTCAAGAGGGAGTTAGATGTGGCCCTGATGGCTTAAGAGATCAAGCGGTATGGAGAGAAAGCAGGAAAGGGGTACTGAGCTGAATGATCAGCCATGAACTGATTGAATGGTGGTGCGGCTCGAAGGGCCGAATGGCCTACTTCGTAACATATTTTGTTTATATGTTTCGATGACCTGCTACTGCATTTTTATAAAGGATTCCAACATTTTCCCAACCACAGATGTTAGGCTATCTGATCTATAGTTTCCTGCTTTTTGTCTGCCTTCTTTTTTAAATAGGGGAATTACATTTGCAGTTTTCCAATCTGCTGGTTCCTCCCCTGAATCCAGCGAGTGCATGTCCACTGATCCATGAAAGTCGCAGGCCAGATAGGTAAGGTGGTTAAGAAGGAATATGGAATGCTTGCCTTTCGTAGCCGAGGCACAGAATACAAGAGATGGGGTTGGTGGTGCAGGTTAGGTCACAGCTGGAGTACTGCGTTCAGTTCTGGTCGCCATATTACAGGAAGGACATGATTGCACTGAAGATGGTACAAAGTAGATTTAGCAGGATGTTGCCGGGAGTGGAGAATCTTAGCCATGAGGACAGATTAGATAGGCTGGATTTGCTTTCCATGGAACAGAGCCTGAGGGGAGACCTCATTGAGGTATATAAATTTATGAGGGGCCGAGATATAGTGGATAGAAGTGGGGTCAATAACAAGGAGGCATAAATTTAAAGTAATGGGCAGGAAGTTTAGAGGGGAAATTTCTTCACGCAGAAGGTGGTGGGTTTTTGGAACTCACTGCCTGAAAGGGTGGTAAAAGCAGAAATCCTCACCACATTTAACAAGTGCTTGGATGGGCAGTTGAATTGCTGAAACCTGCAGAGTTATGGACCTAGAACTGGAAAGTGGGATTAGGCTGGATAGCCTGTTGTTGGCCGGCGCGGACACGATGGGACGAAATGGCCTCCTTCTGTGGTGTAAACTCCTTTGATTCTATGACGTCCTTTGCAAAGAGTTGATGTGCGTGTGATGTGATTTGGGCACATCTTTCCTCATGTGACAACATTTCAAAGGCAACTAAAAAGCTGCAAAGTGCTTTGGGGCATCATGAGTTCCTGACAGACGCTGCAGAAATGCAAGTCCTTATTTGCAAAATTTTGATGCAAATGGAATGCGCATCTGGGATTTGAAACCAGGATCTCGAGCAAATTTCAAATAACAACCCTAAAGCAACAATCATACCCTTAGACCAACGAAACAACTGCATTGCAAACGTGGAGATGAGATTTAACCATTATTGAAGCATTTTTTGTTCTTGATCGGAGAAGTCATGAGACGGAAGCAGTGACTTTGCCTTTTCGACATTTCTCCTGAAGCGCCGCACTATCCCACTCCTGCATTCAATGAGCTGTCGGGACGTTAATGTATCTATCATCATCATCATCACAGCGTTCCCTCGAAATGAGGATGTCTTCGTTCCACGCCGAAAAAGGATGAGTTCACAGGTGATTCAATGAAGGATCCAAACTGCATTCCGAAGGGTGGAAGTTGCCTGTGCATGGATTTTTTTAACGGGTGGTGGCCATTGCACCCCAGCCATCACACAGGCTTGATAGAGCTAGGTCTTGGTCCAATGGCAAGGGTTAACCAAGACGACTGGAGACCAGCTGTGCTGCACGGAATTAGTGCACACACATATCGCAGTGTGGGCTGGCCCGTGCTAACCCTAGGCCCCTGGCCCAGAACTCAAGCCTTCCCTGGTCCCTGACCACATCCCTCTCCAGTCTCTCGTCGCTCCTTCGCCCCAATCTCACCGCTCCAGCTGTATCTGCCCAAGCTCCAATCATCGATCTGGACCTTGATGACGTCACTCTACGCTGCCGCCGCCATCCTGCACCAGCTCGCGCTGCTCCCTGGAGTCGTCTTCCGGGATCTCCAAGCTGCTCCCAGGGCCTCTCGCCGTTCCTTTTATGGCCCCGCCATGCCGCTGGTGTTCTCCCATTCGTGTATCCAGGCTGCGGGTGGCCACCACGATGCAGCAGAGGAGTTTCTGCAGTAGTTAAGGGGCATGACTCATCAGGGGAGAGCAGCAGCAGCCAAGTTCATGGCACTGTGGATGGCTCTGCTGCACGGGAGGGCAGTAAAAAGTGTGGGAGAGCTAAAGTGATAGGGGATTCGATTGTAAGGGGATAGAAGTTTCTGCGGCCGCAACCGAGACTCCAGGAAGGTATGTTGCCTCCCTGGTGCAAGGGTCAAAGATGTATTGTAGCGGGTGCAGTATATTCTGAAAATGGAGGGTGAACAGCCAGTTGTCGTGGTGCATATAGGTTCCAACGATATCGGTAAAAAATGGTATGAGGTGCTAAGAGTTGAATTTAAGGAGCTAGGAGTTACATTCAAAGGTTGGAGCTGAAAACTAGTAATCTCGGGATTGCTAACAGTCCCACCTGCTTGACAGAGCAGGTATCGCAGGATGGCTCAGATCAATACGTAGCTTGAGGAGTTGTGCAAAAGTGAGGGATTCAAATTCCTGGGACATTGGAACCAGTCCTGGGAAGGTGGGACCAGTAAAAACCGGAATGTCTGCATCTGGGCAGGAACAGAACCAATGTCTAGGGGAGTTTTTTCTAGTGCTGTTAAACTAACACGGCAGGGGGAAGGAAACCTATGCAGGGAGATAGAGGGAATTAAAATGGAGGCAGAAGCAAAAGATAGAAAGCAGAATAGTAAAAGTGAAGGGCAGAGAAATCCAAGGCAAAAAACAAAAAGGGCCACTTTACAGCAAAATTCTGAAGTGGAAATGTGTGTTAAAAAGACAAGCCTGAAGGCTCTGTGCCTCCCTGCGAGGAGTATTCGGAATAAGGTGGATGAATTAACTGCGCAGAAAGCAGTTAACGGGTAGGGTGTAATTGGCATCACGGAGACATGGCTCCAGGGTGACCAAGGCTGGGAACCCAACATCCAGTGGTATTTAACATATAGGAAGGATAAGCAGAGAGGAAATGGAGGTGGGGTAGTGTTGCTGGTTAAAGAGGAATTTAATGCATTAGTTGGAGGGACATTAGCCTGGATGATGTGGATTCGGTATGGGTGGAGCTGCGGATTTCCAAAGGGCATAAAACGTTCGTGGAAGTTGTGTACAGACCACCAAACAGCAGTCCTGAGTTTGGGGACAGCATTAAATAAGAAATAAGGGATGTGTGCAATAAAGGTACTTCAGTTATCATGTGTGACTTAAATTTACATATTGATGGGATAACCTCACTGTTAGCAATGCGTGGAGGAAGATTTCCTGCAGTGAATTGAGGATGGTTGTCTCGACCAATATGTCGACGAACCAACTAGAGAGCTGGCCATCCTAGACTGGGTGATGTGTAATGAGAAGGGACGAAATAGCAATCTTGTTGGGCGAGGCCCGTTGGGGAAGAGTGACCATAATATGGTCGGATTCCTTATTAAGCTGGAGAGTGACACGGTTAATTCGAAAACTAGGGTCCTGAACTAAAGGAAAGGTGACTTTGATGGTATGAGGCGTGATACTTAAAGGGTTGACGGTGGATAAGCAACGGAAAACATTTAAAGATCACATGGATGAACTTTAGCAATTGTACATTCCTGTCTGGAGTAAAAATAAAACGGGGAAGGTGGCTCAACCATGGTTAACAGGAGAAATTAAGCATAGTATTAAGCCAAGGAAGAGGCATATAAATTGGCCACAAAAAGCAACAAACCTGAGGACCGGGAGAAATTTAGTATTCATCAAAGAAGGACTAAGGCTTTAATTAAGAGGGGGAAAATAGAGTACGAGAGGATGCTTGCAGGGAACATCAAAACTGACTGCAGAAGATTCTGTAAATATGTGAAGAGAAAAAGATTAGTGAAGACAAATGTAGGTCCCTTGCAATCGGATCCAAGTGAATTTATAATGGGAACAAAGAAATGGCAGACCAATTGAACAAATACTTCGGTTCTGTCCTCTCGAAGGAAGACACAAATAACGTTCCGAATGTACTCGGAGAAAGTGGTTCTAGTGAGAAGGAGGAACTGAAGGATATGCTTATTAGACAGGAAATAGTGTTGGGAAATTGATGTGATTGAAGGCTGATAAATCCCCGGGCCTGATAGTCTGCATCCCAGAGTACTTCAGGAAGTGGCCTCAGAAATAGTGGATGCATTGGTGATCATTTTCCAATAGTCTATCATATCTGGATCATTTCCAATGGACTGGAGGGTAGCTAATGTAACACCACTTTTTAAAAAAGGAGGGAGAGAGAAAAGGGGTAATTATAGACCGATTAACCTGACATCAGTAGTGGGGAAAATGTTCGAATCAAACATTAAGGATGAAATAGCAGCACATTTGGTAAGCATTGACAGCATCGATCGAAGTCACCATGGATTATGAAAGGGAAATCATGTTTAACGAATCTTCTGGAATATTTTGAAGATGTAACCAGCAGAGTGGACAAGGGAGAACTAGTGGATGTGGTGTATTTGGATTTCAAAAGGCATTTGACAAGGTCCAGCACAAGGGATTGGTGTGCAAAATCAAAGCGCAAGGTATTGGGGGTAATGTACTGACGTGGATCGAAAACTGGTTGGCAGACAGGAAGCAGAGAGTCGGGATAAAAGGGTCCTTTTCACATTGGCAGGCAGTGAATAGTGGAGTGCCGCAGGGCTCAATGCTGGGACCCCGGCTCTTTACAATATACATTAACGATTAAATGATGGATTGAGTGTAATATCTCCAAGTTTGCGGATGACACTAAACTGGGTGGCGGCGTGAGTTGTGAGGATGACGCGAAACGCTGCAGGGTGAATTGGACAGGTTAGTTGAGTGAGCAAATGCATGGCAGATACAGCATAATATGGAAAAATGTGAGGTTATACATTTCATAGGAAAAAACACAAAGGCAGAATATTATCTGAATGGCGACAGATTTGGAAAAGGGGAGGTGCAACGAGACTTCGGTCACGGTTCATCAGTCACTGAAAGTTAGCATGCAGGTACAGCAGGCGGTGAAGCAGTCAAATGGCATGTTGGCCTTCATTGCTCTGCGATATCAATGTAGGAGCAGGGAGATCTTACTTCAGTTGTTCAGGGCCTTAGTGAGGCCTCACATGGAATATTGTGTTCAGTTTTGTTGTCCTAATCTGAGGAAGGACATTCTTGCTATTGAGAGAGTGCAGTGAAGGTTCACCAGACTGATTCCAGGGAAGGCTGGACTGTCATATGTGGGCAGACTGGATCAATTGGGCCTTTATTCACTGGAGATTAGATGGATGAGAGGGGATCTCATAGAAACGTGTCATATTCTGACGGAACTGGACAGGTTAGATGCTGGAAGAATGTTCCCGATGTTGGGGAAATCCAGAACCAGGCGACATAGTCTTAGGATAAAGGGCAGGCCATTTAGGACTGAGAAGAGGAGAAACCTCTTCAGTCAGAGAGTTGTTAACCTGTGGACTTCCCTGCTGCAGAACGTTGTTGATGCCAGTTCATTGGATATATTTAAGAGGGAGTTAGATATGGCACTTACGGCTAAGGGGATCAAGGAGTATGTAGAGAAAGCCGGAAAGTGGTACTGAGGGATGATCAGCCATGATATTATTGAATGGCGGTGATGGCTCGAGGCGCCGACTCCTGCAACTATTTTCTATATTTCTATTTTTCTATATTACACTCAATTCCTTCATCTAAATCGATAAACTATATTGTAAATCCCTGGGGCCCCAGCACTGAGCCCTGCAGCACTCCACAAGTCACTGCCTGCCATTCTGAAAAGGATCCATTTATCCCGACTCTCTGCTTCCTCTCTGCCAACCAGTTCTCTATCCACGTCCGTACATTACCCCCAATACAATTCTTTTTGATTTTGCACACCAATCTCTTGTGCAGGACCTTGCCAAAGCCTTTTGAAATTCCAAATACACCACATCCACTGGTTCTCCCTTGTCAACTCTGCTGGTTACATCCTCAAGAAATTCCAGAAGATTTGTCAAGCATGATTTTCCTTTCTTAAATCCATGCTGATTTGGACCGAACCTGTCACTGCTTTCCAAATGCGCTGCAACTTCATCTTCAATAATTGATTCCAAAATTTTTCCCTTTACTGATGTCAGGCTAACCGGTCCTTAATTATCCGTTTTCTCTCTCCCTCCTTTTTTAAAAAGTGGTGTTACATTAGCTGCCCTCCAGTCCATAAGAACTGATCCTGATTCGATAGACTGTTGGAAAATGATCACCAATGCATATACTATTTCTGGGCCACTTCCTTAAGGACACTGGGATGCAGACTATCAGGCCACGGGGATTTATTGGCCATCAATCCCATCTATTTCACGAATAAGGATATCATTCAGTTCATCCTTCTCACTAGACACTCGGTCCCCAATAAATTCGAACGGTTATTTGTGTCTTCCTTCGTGAAGATACAACCGATGTATTTGATCAATTGGTCTGCCATTTCTTTGTTTCCCATTAGAAATTCACATAAATCGACTGCAAAGGACTTACGTTTGTCTTCACTAATCTTTTTCTGTTCACTTTTTTACAGAAGCATTTGCAGTCAGTTTTTATATTCCCTGCAAGCTTCCTCTCCTACCCTATTTTCCCCCTCTGAATGAAACCCATAGTCTTCCTCTGTTGAATTCTAAATTTCTCCCAATCCTCAGGTTTGTTGCTTTTTGATGCCAATTTATATGCCTCTTCCTTGGTTTTAACACCATCCTTAATTTGCCATGTTAGCCACGGTTGAGCCACCTTCCCCGTTTTATTTTTATTGTAAACAGGGCTGTACAGTTGCTAAAGTTCATCCATGTGATCTTTAAATGTTTGCATTGCATATCCACTGTCAACCCTTTCAGTATCCTTTGCCAGTGGATACCAACTAATTCACACCTCATCCCGTCGAAGTTAGCTTTCTTTAAATTCAGGACCTAGTTTCCGAATTAGCTGTGTCACTATCCATCTTAATCAGGTTTTCTACCATATTATGGTCACTCATCCCCAAGGGGCCTCGCATAACAAGATTGCTAATTAGTCTCTTCTCACTACACATCACCCAGTCTCGGATGGCCAGCTCTCTAGTTGGTTCCTCCACATATTGGTCTCGAAAGCCATCCGTAATACACTCCAGGAAATCCTCCTCCACAGCATTGCTACCAGTTTGGTAAGCCCAATCAATATGTAGATTAACATCGCCATGATAACTGTTGTACCTTTATTGCAGACATCCCTTATTTCTTATTTGATGCTGTCCCCAACCTCACTACTGCTGTTTGGTGGTCTGTACACAACTCCCACTCGCGTTTTCTGCACTTTGGTATTCCGTAGCTCCACCCATACCGATTCCACATCATCCAGGCTAATGACTCTCCTTACTGTCGCATTAATTTCCTCTTTAACCAGCAACACCACCCCGTCTCCTTTTCCTCGCTGCCTATCCTTACTAAATGTTGAATACCCCTGGATGTTGAGTTCCCAGCCTTGGTCACCCTGGAGCCATATCTCCGTGATGCCAATTACATCATACCGCTTAACTGCTGTCTGCGCAGTTAATTCGTCCACCTAATTCCGAATGCTCTTCGCATTGAGGCACAGAGCCTTCAGGCTTGTCTTTTTACAATTTTTCTGTCATGTGGTCCTTTTTGTTTTGTGCCTTGGGTTTCTCAGCCCTCCACTTCTACTATTCTCCTTTCTATATTTTGCTTCTGCCCCCATTTCATTTCCCTCTGTCTCCCTGTGTAGGTTCGCATCCCCCTGCCATGTCAGTTTAATTATTCCCCAACAGCGCTAGCAAACACTCCCCCTAGGACATTGGTTCCAGTCCTGCCCAGGTGCAGACCGTCTGTTTGTGCTTGTCCCTCCTCCCCCAGAACCGGTTCTAATGTCCAAGGAATTTGAATCCCTCCCTTGTGCACCACTGCTCAAGCCATGTATTCATCTGTGCTATCCTGCGATTCCTACTCTGACTGGAACGTGGCACTGGTCGAAATCCTGAGATTACTACTTTTGAGGTTCTACTTTTTAATTGAGCTCCTAGCTCCCTAATTTCATCTCGTAGGATCACTTCCCGTTTTTATTACCAATATCGTTGGTACCTATATGCACCACGACAACTGACTGTTCACCCTCCCTTTTCAGAATGTCCTGCACCCGTTCCAAGACATGCTTGACCCTTGCACCCGGGAGGCAACATACCATCCTGGAGTCTCAGTTGCGGCCGCAGAAACGCCTATCTATTCCCATTACAAATGAATCCCCTATCACTATCGCAATCCTACATTTTTCCTGCCATCCTGTGCATCAGAGCCACCCACGGTGCCATGAACTTGGCTGCTGCTGCTCTCCTCTGATGAATCATCCCCCTTAACAGTAACCAAAGCGGTGTATCTGTTTTGCAGGGGGATGACCGCAGGGGAACCCTGCACTACCTTCCTTGCACTGCTCTTCCTGTTGGTCACCCATATACTATCTGGAAGGGCTGTGTACCCTTTACCTGCGGTGAGACCAACTCACTAAACGTACTATTCACGTCATTCTCACCATTGTGGATGCACCAGAGTGAATCCACCCGCAGCTACAGTGCCGCCATGCGGTCCATCAGGAGCTGGAGGCGGATATACTTCCCGCACAATTAATCGTCAGGGCACCGGAAGCGTCCCTGATTTGTCACAAAGTGCAGAAGAAGCATAACATTTCTCCGATATCTCCTGCCATGAATTAACCCCGGGAGAAACTTAATTTGGCAACAACAATGCTAAAATTACTTACTGATTGAGAAAAGAAAAAAGAAAAGCGATCACCAGCTAATCACTTACCCCCATGGCTGTGACGTCACCCTTCGATTTCTTTCTACTTCTTTTTTGCCTTCTCACCCGGCTGCAGCTGCACCGGCTGGGCCTTTATAGGCCTCTCGCATCACGAACTCCTGCCTCCCGACTCTCTCCTCGAACTGCTGGGCCGTTATAGGCCTCTCGCCTCACAAACTCCCACATCCCGACTCTCTCCTCGAACTGTTGGTCCTTCATAGGCCTGTCGCCTCACAAACTCCTCCCTCCCGACTGCTGCCTCTCTCCTCGAACTGTTGGGCCGTTATAGGCGTCTCGCCCCACGAACTCCCACATTCCGACACTCTCCTCGAACTATTGGGCCTTTATAGGCCTCTCGCCTCACCAATTCCCGCCTCCCAACTGCTGCTTTTCTCCTCGGACTGCTGGACCGTTGTCGGCCGCTCGCCTCACGAACTCCCACCTCCAGACTGCTACCTCTCTCCTCGAACTGTTGGGCCTTTATAGGCCTCTCGCCTCACGAACTCCCGCCTCCCGACTGCTGCCACTCTCCTCGAACTGTTGGGCATTTATAGGCCTCTCGCCTCACGAACTCCCTCCTCCTGACTGCCACCGAACTCCTCGAACTGTTCGGCCTTTATAGGCCTGTCGCCTCACGAACTCCCCATTCCCGTATAATCAGAACTGCACGAGGACCAGGCTATGACTGTCCATTTAAATGAAATAGTGGCTGAGCTGGAAAAACCTGCACAGAGAGAAAATGCACTGATACGGGAGGGTAGGAATGCTTCTGACCAGGCTGCACAGAACGAGGTGTGTGTGCTGTATGGGGCATGGTGGTTGGGTGAGCGCCGCAACATCCTCGAGGATTGAAAACAAGGTTTAGTCCCTCCTGGATCAGTAACAAGCACCTCGCAGCCCTCCACCCACATAGTAATTCACTAAGCCGGTGCCAGCTCGGCCTAGCTTCTGAAGCCTACCCTGTCCCAGTAGATTGCGGGCGTTCTAATCACATCATCATGGGGATAGTACTTAGGATGCCGGTCATGTGACAGCCCGACCCGCAACGGTATACAGAGTGGGGAACATTGGATTCATTCAAGGAGATGCACACGTTCATTTCACAGCAGTCCCACTATATGTCATAAAGTAGGAGCACGCTATGATGGGTACTGACATCTCCGGGAGATGGAGCAGGGTGCACACGTAATATTGTGTCCCCAGCACTTGAACGCGTATTCGAAACCACACTGTGGGTTTAAAGCTGCAGCCTATCAACTGTAACGTGGAGGTAATGGCATAAGACCATGTCCCTCCACAGGTAGCATACATACAGTGCTACCACCAGTGCGCCCCACTACCAACATGGACACTTCTGGTTGAAACCTGAGGCATCAGTTCAATGGCCCAGGAATGTGTGTCCCCATTCCTGAAACCTCCACTGTCCACCTCACTGTGAAGGAAAACATTAAAATCCTGCAGGATTATGTTGTACATTTGACTATGCAATTTCTCCTCTACCCGAACATCTTACCGCTCTGCAAAAACTGTAATTGTCTCACAAAAACACTTCTACACTCTGGAACAGAAAACCACTGAGATATGGAAAAAGATTCTTGAGATCACCATTCCGCCTTGGTGGGACTTTTTCAGAAATATAGAAGTCCCAGTCTTGCTCCAAATCGCTTCCCACGTGTTATTTATTTGTCAACTCGCGATTATACTTGACTTGGTCTAACTTGCTGAGTGAAATGCAGAGGTCGTCAGGTCAGGCAGCAAAGGGTGGTGTACTCTCCTTGGCCGAACTAGGGAATCGCGCAGGGAGGGGTGACACCATACTGCCATGTTTAATTTGTGTTTGGTTTTACCTGCTGTAAATTGCAAAATCGCGAGTGTTATAAGAATGTTACTTAAAATGTCTTGACTATGTCCCTTGTTTTTTACAGAACTTAAGAATGTGTTTGACTATTTGCGTTTATTTTACTCTACTTAAATTGTGTTTGACTGTATACCGTTATTATACTGAGAAAACCGAGTAAGGAGGGGCATCCCCTCTATACTATAACCGAATTTTAATAATTGTATTCACCTGCATATTGCATTGCATTAAAATGGGGGATGCAGGGTAATGCTTAGCAAGTGTAAATGCAGGGAAGGTTGACACTCGGGAGCACGAATTGTGCTTACCTTCATGACACTCATGTGTGTAGTGTCAACAGGGGGGACAGAAGAGGGTGCAAAATTTACAAGAAGTGCCCACCCCACCCTGTTTTTTGGCTGATTCGAAAGGAAATTTAATCTGGGACTACCTACCAAAATATTTGGAACCCTAAAGTGCTTATGGAATGAACTATGAACTTTAATAGAATTTTGAACTTATACAAGACAAATTCAAGGCTGTGGGCAGGACGAAAAGGAATGACAGAAGACAAACTGATTAGTGAGACTACCTGGGTGTGGGGAAATGGGTATTCGAGAATCTTTCTCCACAAGAAACATTAACATTACAAAATGGCCCAAAGATAGCTAACCATCAACTTGAAACAGGAAATCATTTCAGCATATACGTTACAAAGAGGCCCAAGCCAGCCTGTATGCGAAAATTTAAGCATAAAGGGACATTGCAATGAGCAAGCTAATATTTCCATCAGGAAACATTTTCGAACATCAAACCACCCAAAACATATCAACTTTTAACGGGCCTGCCAAAATATTACAGAGAAGATTCAAGCCTGCCAAATTTAAAGAAAGAATTCTGAACTGATTTGGTGCCAAGATTCGAACTAATCAAACCATATAACTTGCCCCCTGTTTCAATACAGACTATGACACACTTTCAACTACGTCTAGCACCATGCTGCGCTTGTGTCATCAAGACAAGGAGAGAAACCAACGCGACAGTTATGAACTAACTTCTCCAACCTCGAAGTCCTGAAGTCCTGGAGGAAGGAAGAACATCACCATTGCGGCAGCAACCGACCACAGCCAACGCGGTATCAATGAAAAACCACCGCGATCGACCAAACTCAAAACAAAACTCCAACAGGGAAAAACCGAAGAATTGAAAAGTTTCCACTCTACAATCTAATCCAGAACTATTAATGGGTAAAACATTCCCTAAAAGACTGTAGAAACCTATTTTTAACAAAGAAAACCGGGTACTTACCCCATAGATCAAAAACGCGCCTTACCGCATCAGCGGACTCAACCCAACTGAATATTGTGCAGCAAGCAGTTTCCTCCGACATTTGGGGTACGGCAAGCAGACCCTACCGCGTCCAGCGAACCCCGAAACCGCGATCTACCGCTAACTGTCAAAAGGATTGGTAAGCATAGGCCCTGCCTGCCCTGGAGTCTCACCTAGCTAGCATTCGGTATTGGGAGGTGGGATGTATAATTCTACTGAAACCCCCTTTGAATGTAATGGGTTGTTCTCTATTAGAGTTATTATAAGCTATTGTAACCCACTCTGAGTCTGTAAGGTATTGTTCATTAATAAGTTTGAATAAGTTTTGACACAGTACTTTCTTATTAGAGCAATTATAAGTTTCTAATTTCTTGACTGTAATAAAAACAAAGTTCTTTTGCATCAAACCAGTGTGCTTTGCACTTTGTCAAACCCCCCAAATAAATCCAAAGTCTAGAACTCAAGGGAGTGGGAGCAATTCGAACTGCTCAAGTTGATGAGAAGGGAACGTGCCCTCCTCATAGAGACCACCCCCTTACAGTAATGAGGCAGGATTAATAAATTATCTTGTGGTAAAAGATCGTCCAGGAATGAGTGACCATAATATGGGTACATTTCAAATTCTGTTGTAGGGTGAGAAAGTTGGTTCTCACACCAGGCTTAAATAGAGGAGACTACAAAGGTATGAGGGCAGAGTTGGCTGAAGCGGACTATAAAAATAGATTGAAGTATGGGACGATTAATTCGCAGTGACAGACATTTAAGGACATAGTTCATAACTTGCAACAAACATATATCCCAATGAGAAGGAAAGACTGTAAGAGAAGGGATTCTCATCCGTGGCTAACTAAGGAAATAAGGGATGGTATCAAATTGAAAACAAGGGCATACAATGTGGCCAAGGCTAGTGGGAGGTCAGAGGACACGGATATTTTGGGACAAACAATTGAAAGACACCTAGTGCTGTTGGGCAGTTTTGTTGCCTTTGTCATTGATGTTTGATCTCCAAGTCTAGTTGTCAAATCGTGTGTTCAACCATCAATTACCTGTTTCAAATCAGCGGAGCAGAAACCAGTTTGTTGTCTAATGCTGCCTTTGCCTGCACAATGTGTGCTGAGATTATCTTTGCAATATGCATTCCGCAGGATGAATAAAAGTAACGTTTTTTGAAATACAGTCACTGTAGCGGGTGGTCTCGTGGTTAGGTTCCCCTCTGACCTTCTGAGTGGTTCGAATCGCTCCCACTCCCTGGGTTCTAGACTTTGGATTTATTTGGGGATGTGACAAATTGCAAGTGACAACTGGTTTTGGTGCAAGAAACTTTGAATTTATTCAGGAAAGATAAGTACAATGTCCAAACTTACAATCTCTAGAATAAGGAACACATTATTACACCTGCAAAATGGGTTACAGAAAATAACATACCTCCCACCTCCCAATACCTAAACCTGACTAGGTTAAACCCTACGGCAACAGGGATAATGCTCACCAATCCTCTTATTGATAGTCAGTGGTGTTTCATGGTTTTGTAGATTCTGTAGATTCTGCTTGCCGTACCCCGAATGTCGTGGAAGACTTCTTACTGTGTAGCCTTCAGTTGGGTGGTGTCCGCTAATGTGGTCGGGTGCATATTGGTTTTATGGGGTGAGTAACCATTTTCTTCCTTCTGCAGTAGGTTTTAAAGTTCTTTCAGGTAATGTTTTGCCGTTGATAGCTCAGGGTGAGCTTGTATAGTGCAAACAGCTTGCGAATCTTCGGGTTTTCGTCGAGTTGATTTCGGTTTGGAAATCGTTGCTCGTGGTGGCTCAATATTACCATATTGGTTGCTGGTAATATCTTGGTGGTTGATTCATGATCTCCTTGCTGCCGCGGCGTGCTTGGTGTCCAGGTTGTTTGCGATGCTGTCTTGGTTGATGTTCTGAAGAACCAGGTTAACGAAAGCTGGTGTGCTGATGTCAAAGTCTGCCAGGTCTGAATTATACGGAGCTGGTGAAGAAGCAAAGTCTGATCTTTGGCTGTAAAACAGGGCAACAATTATACCTTGAGAGCCTTTCTAATCTGTGCGCCAAATCAAACTTAGTTTATCAGTCTTAGTTTTCGCGGGCTTGATAATTCTTTATTAAATTTTGGCGGGCTCGTTAACGATAACTTGTTCAAGATGTGTCGATCTGTTGGATTCCAGTTGCGATATACGAATTATTTTTGGTGTTTACGTTGTCTGCCAAGGCCTGGGTTTTCCATGCAGGCCGCATAGGTGATTAACATTGTGCATGTGTTGGATGGGTTTCATGCTTAGAGTTATAGCAGGCAATCTCTGGGTCAATTGTTGCGATGTTAATGTCTCCTCGGGAGAAGAGTTTTGGAGTTTACACAGTTACCCAGACAATTCGTTTAGCTCCAATATCGCAGTTAGCTCCAATACCCAAAGTCTGGCTTTTTTAGAGGTTCGTGGTCCCCTGGTTTTTAGCTCCTTTTCCCCTGCAGACCCATTCATCTTTTCAAATCCCAAAGTTCATTTTAAGCGAGTCCAAAATGATCCTTCCTTAGGGTTTCTTCACACAGAGGGGGAATCTTTTAATTTTGAGAAAACTTCGAGTTTTACAGAATAAATAGCAAATGCTGGTAATCTCAGCAGGTCAGGCAGCATTTGCCAGGAGAATAAAGTCGCCTCTGATTGTTCATCCACAGCATGTTTGAACACAATGCTACTGGCTGGGATCGAACCAGGGATTCTTCACGAAAAAACAAACGTGATAACCACTACACGACAGAAACCTCTGTCACAGCTGGCACAAGAGAGGGGAGCTAACCAGTGCGCTCCCTCTGTGCTGATCACCACTGATTTTTAATGTGGAAGCAAGTCATCCTCGACTCCGGGGATTAGCTAAGAAGAGAGGAGGATCAGGAATGTGTTGGCTCAACTTAAACAACTTCTGTCCCACACTGAAAGCTCTCAATCCTTCTCCTCCGCCGCCCTTTACAGAAATGTCACGGATCATCCAGCCACCGTGTTCACTTCCACATCCTCACAGTGGGGCCACAGAAGCTCCTACCGTCTCCCCGCGATCAGCAAACTGTACCCCTGTGTTTTGGTTTCTCTATTTATTCCCCCTGCCTCAGCCTCTAGTGTTTAAAAGGTAACAAAAGTTTGTAAAATTAAACCCCTAACATGTGTCCCATAAAGGGCAGGAGAACCAAGAGAATCTGTAAGCTCGGTACGTGACAGATGTAATGGGGTTATTCATGGTGATTACAGCAAATACTATTCATCTCACAGACCTCAATTATTTTTATTTGACGAATTGACCAATAATCGTTATCAGGTTAGTGCGCCGGACTTAACCCCTCGACCACCAGGGAACAATTATGATACATGTAGATATATTTAGATATCTTTATATCTGAACCTGAATATCAACGGCTTGCTGCCTCGGCCTCATGGTGCGACGGTGGTGTATCTATCTTTGAGTGAGAGAAATTTTTCCACAGTGACGCCCATTTCATCTTTTTTTACCTTTTAAACACTAGAGGCTGAGGCAGGGGGAATAAATAGAGAAACCAAAACACAGGGATACAGTCAAGAGGAAGAGAAAAGGGGAAATACTGTCCCCACCCAGAACTAATGCAGAAACCCTTCTGCGGCGCTCGGGGTGGCCACGCGCAGCCTGTATACACTAACGTCACAACAGCTCATTGACTGTCGGAGTGGGACTGTGCGGCGCTTCAGAAGATAGGTCGAAAAAGCAAATTCACTGATTCGGTCTCATGTGCTTCTCTTATCAAGAATAACAACACACAATAAATGCTTTTATAAAGGATACACATTATCTGCACATTCGTCAAGCAGTCGGCTCGTTGGTTTCGGGCGATGATTCTCACTTCGGGGTTGTTGATTGAAATTTGGGAGAGGTACCGGGTTAAAATCCCGGACGAGACCTTGAATCTGCATCGAACTTTTGCAAAGAAGGTCTTGCATTCCTGCAGCGGCTGATTGGAGAGTGCGGGGCAGAATGTTGCTGCTTGTCCCGGCCTAACTCACTCTGGAGCTGGGGACGAGCGATTTGGCGATGGGTTGGTTGCGGCTTTCATCTGCTTTTGTGAAGCGAGGCGGCACTGCAGGATCATTTAATAATCTCTCACAGCTCAAGTGAAAGCAGCCGGAATGTGCAGCTTTGAGAGGGGCTTTCTGCACCGTCAGGGCTGGAAACGGGAGGGAGTGAGAGACACTGTGGAGATTTTGACTGTGTACAGAACTGTACAGAGAAACCGCAAATGTAACAGGGCTGTGGCTCACTGCACTTTGTTAACATTGAACCACTAATGTGAATTATTCAGTTTTTTTTAAATTTAGTTGAACAAGTTTTCGAAATGTTGCCACTCAGTTTCAAACCAGGAATTGTTCACACATAGGGCAAATGTGATAACCACTACACTACGGAAACACTGCAGTTGAAGTACTGGTAGGAACATAACCAGAGCTTTACCCAACACAGCTGGCCGATACTTCAAGGAGCTGGTTTTATGAGAATAAAATGATGGTGCTATAATTAGGAAGGCTGTGAGTGTCGCAGGTTTTGATCTCGTGTTTCCCAGACATTACATATAGGAACAGGAGGTGCCCATTTAGCAGCGAGTGGTTAGGATCTGGAATGCACTGCTTGAAAGTGCGGTGGAGGCAGACTCAATCTTCTCTTTCAAATGGGAGTTGGATAAGTGTCTGAAGGAAAAACAATTGCAGGGCTACGGGGAAAGGGCGGGGGAGTGGGACTCGCTGAGAGTCGGCACGGGCTCGACGGGCCGAATGGCCTTCCGTGCTGTAACCATTCCATGCTTCTGTAAGTTAGTGGCACATTTCATAGTGTGGGTGGAAGCAGAACATTGCAAATGGCCATGTATTGAATCGGCAAAACTAGAGGCATCTGATTCAGGAGAGTCGGGGGGCGAGGAAATTCGGGAGTTTAATGACTTTGAAAGGAACATTTTTGTTTTGTGCAGTTTCGTTCAAAGAAATGTTTGTGAAAGGAATTTTTTGCTCAGAGGAATGCAGCATTTAATCTTCTGCCTTAACATTGCTTTCTGGGTGTCGGGATCACATTTGTTTTCTATGTCGTTCTTCTCGAATTTATATTTCCTTTGCTGTTTCACAATTACCAGTCTCTTGCTCTGAAGTCAGTCTCACTGTTTCCCCAGTCTCCTTTTGATGTTACCAGGAATGAATATTTTGAACCAGACCCCGAAAGCACAGTGTATAAAATGGTTTATGGTTGAAGAGTTCACTTGCAGAGCAGAGAAGAAACGATTCAATTATGGACTCTCCTTCAGTTAGCCTTTCTTTAATTGTGCAAAAGAAGATCATGGATTAATTAATGATGTTTTTCCGTGAAAGTAATATAAAATTTAATGAAAAGTTATCACCCAAGGTGGGACTCGAATCACAGATGCTCAGATGAAGAGTCTCATGCTCTACCAACTGAACAGACTGCACTGCCCATGATATTTGTAAACTTATCCTTTGTATTCAGTGGTTTCTCGCCCTTTGATGGGCTGAAGTGCAGCGGATATCACGTTGACCTCACACGCGAAGGGTCCCCGGTGGATCCGTTTTCTCTCACTAAAAGTTATCTATTTATTGAAGTGTAATAAAGAGCAATTAAGGAATAAGGGAGCCCTTTTGCTAGGAGAATAAATAGCAAATAAAAACAGCAATTGCTGGAAATCTCAGCAGGTCAGACAGCATTTGCGAGAAGACTAGACTTACCTCTGATTGTTCATCCACAGCACGTTTAAACATAATGCTTCTGCCCAGGATCAAATCGGTGACCTTTAGCGGATAAAGCAAACGTAATAATCACTACACTCAGGAAAGCTCTGGCACAGCTGGCAAAACAGAGGGGAGCTGACCAGTGAGCTCCTTCTGTGCTGATCACCACTGATTTTTAATGTGGAAGCAAGTCATCCTCGACTCCGGCGATTACCTAAGAAGAGAGGAGGATCAGGAATGTGTTGGCTCACCTTAAACAACTTCTGTCGCACACTGAAAGTTCTCAATCCTTCTCCTCCGCTGCCCTTTACAGAAATGTCACGGATCACCCAGCCACCGAGTTAACTTCCACATTCTCACAGTGGGGCCACAGAGTCTCCAACTGTCTCCCCGCGATCAGCGAACTTGCCCAGTTTGTAAATTTAAATCCCGAACACATGTCCGGCAACGGGCAGGAGAAACACGAGGATCTGTGAGCTCGGTCCGCAACAGAAAATAATGGGGTTATTCATGTTGATTACAGCAGTTACTAATCGTCTCAAAGACCTCAATTATATTTATTTGACGAATTGACCGAGAATCGTTACCAGGTTAGTGCGCCGGACTTATCCCCTCTACCACCAGGGAACAGCTACGATACTTGTCGATATATTTATATATATTTATATATGAACCTGAATATCAACGGCTAGCTGCCTAGACCTCATGGCGCAACAGTACTGCATCTAACTTTGAGTGAGAGAAATTGTTCCACAGTGAAACTCATTTCATATTTTGTTCCCTTTAAACACTTGAAACTGAGACAGGGGGAATAAATAGAGAAACCAAAGCACAGGGATACAGACAAGAGGAAGAGAGAAGGGGAAATACTGTCCCACCCAGAACTAATGCAGAAACCACTCTGCTGCGCTCGGGGTGGCCACCCGCAGCATGGATACACTAACGTCCCAACAGCTCATTGACTGTCGGAGTGGGACCGTGTGGCACTTCAGAAGACAGGACGAAAAAGTAACGTCACTGATTTGGTCTCATGTGCTCCTCTAATCAAGAATAGCGACACACAAAATAATACTTTTATAATCGTTACCTCCATTTTTGTCAAACAGTTGGCTTGTTAGTCTCGGGGCATGATTCTCCATTCAGCTTTGTTGTGAGAAGATTTGGGTTCAAACCCTGGATGAGTCCATTATTTTGCTGATAATTTTGAAATTGCATAGAAACTTTGCAAAGAAGGACTTCTATTTCTGCATTCCGGAACTCATGACGCCCAAAGCGCTTTACAGCCGTTGAGTTATGTTAGAAGTGTTCTAGTGTGGGGATAGATGTGCCCCAATGACCCCACACGAACCTCAACACTTTGCGAAGGAGGTTGGTGCAAATAATCAGGTGCCTCAGTGATTGGACTTTCTTTGAATGTGTTCTGCTTGTACTTGCATTCAAGCTTGAAACAGCAACTGGGCTTCCATATCACGGGAGCAGCGTGTTCTGGTGAGCGAGCAGGTGACGAGGTTTGGAGTTGATGTGCATCACTTTCAATCTTTGAAATTTCACCAAGCAAACATATGTCCCTGTAAGCGTTTAGTTCACGTTTAATCACAGGAATATCTGCAGTCAGGAGCTGAAAAGGAATTAAAACTTAATATCGGCTTCGGGACAATCAGAATACTTCGTCGCAGACAAGGCTGGAAGGCTGGAAGGTAGATCACACCGGTTGTGGGAGAGCTGGTTGGCGGTGACATGCAAGTGTCTGCAGTGTGCGGGACCAGACTGCTTCCGCACATCCACAATGAATGCCCCACACTTTAATTGGGAAAAGTACAACTGAGAGTGGACAAGTTGCATCCCGGCCAGAGAAAACTGCAGCTTTAACTGACTGACACCCTGGTTTGGGATGTCTTGCAACGTATGTTTAAGTTAGTTGCTGTTGGGCAATGGGTTATTGCATTCAGCCGTTTATCAAATAGTTGTTGGTTCGAGCCCACCCAAAAACGAAGCCTTTGAATGTTTTTTCCCCGAGAATTCGGTGCCGCACAGTTCCAGGTTGTCATTGTGCGTTTTGGCTGCACGAATATATTCCGCAAACATTGCCAGCAATGCTGTTATCCAGTGACATTCCACTCCAATACTTTTATGAACATTCAGTTCATGTAAAATGATAACAATTTTTTACATGGATCATGTTCCTCCATCCAGTCCAGTCGAAATAAATTATGTTATTGGGTTTAAAGGAACTGGTGGAAATTGCCTGACCTATCTTTATGGCTTTGCTCAGATTCTGAGTTTCAACAGTCAACAGTTTGCGAATGATTACCTCATGGCCAATGCCAAGCATAAAAAGTCTCTCAGCATTCATTTTGGAATCCGTCAAATTTGCAATGTCCTGCGAGGCGCCTCAGTTCGGCGACACAGCTCGCCACTGCCTGGCCCTACCAGCATTGGCACGTGCAGAACTGATACCTCGCCATCAGAACGCTTTCTTTAGGATTTAGATGCTCCTCGACCAGCGTACACATTTATTCATAGGAATTAGTTGTTTGTTTCACCAGAGCGTGAAGATTATTCATGAGGCCATAGGTTGTTGCCCCTCAGACGGTAAGGAGGATTGCCCTTCATTTGGCAGCGTTCTCGTCCCTTTCCAGCTCGTTGGCCACGAAGTATTGGTCGAATCTCTCCACGAAGGCTTCGCAGTCGTCCCCTTCTGAGAACTTCTCCAGGATACCAAATGTTCCTTGCATTTTCGCGTGGTTGTTCGGTGTCTCATCGCCAATTGATACGCTCAAAATAAAGGATGAAACTGAGTACTGTGAGCAATGAGTAATTGTGACATTAGCACCTTTAGTAAGACACCAGAGTGCAGGTACATCATGGGTGGCCTGCTTATATACCGTGCTCCCAAGGGATGCTGGGATCACTTGGAATTCCAACAGGTGGGCCATCTGATGGTGGTGTGATACAGGTTGCCAAGGGTTAAATACATATCACAAGGTGTTTACAGAAATCAACCATCAAAAGCCCTGTCATTAACCACAGGGTTTTCCGGCAATTTTCTGATCGAAAAAGCTTTCAGTCCTTGTCCTTAAAGTTGCAGATGTGGAAATTGGGGAGTTTAATGACTTTGAAAGGAGAACATTGTTGTTTGGTGCAGTTCTGGTCAGAGAAATGATTGTGAAAGGAACTTTTTGCAGAGAGAGGGATTGAGCATTTCAGCTTGTTGCTTAACATTTCTCTCTGGGCACTGTGCTCAGTAGCAGTTTCTGTCGTGTCGTGGTTATCACATTTCCCTCACACGTGAAAGGTTCCCGGTTCAAGCCTGCGCAGAAACATTACATCTCAAGCAGAAACTTGTCTGCAATAAAATTGAAAAAAACCTTTTTGAATACCTTGTTGCATGAGCAACGAACATTGAAAACCAGTCTCCTCAAATACAGGTTGTGCAAAATCAGATCGGGGATAAAACTTCATCAAGGATTAAAGTTTCATGAATTATTAAAGTTCAGTTATTGAAGTTTTGACTGTCGCTGTGAGCGTTGTTTCACAGACTGAATGAAATGCTATCGGTTTTTCCCAGCAGATTTAAGCTGCATTTGAAAGCGACAAAAAATTCGGTAATTATTCGCTCTTCCCCAGTTACAGAGCTCAGAGGGTTATTGTCCATCCCTGAGATGGAAGCAACCTCAGACACGGGCCAAAGCTCGCCGTGCACCGAGCAGATGCTCAGGAAAACCCCGGGGGAGAGGATATCCCGGTCACTGGGTTTTCCAGCAATCCTGAACAAGCGCCCAGTCTAAAATTTTCCAGAGTGATAACTTTTAACTGGAGCATCTAACAGTACGGACGGCCGAGCGGTTTGAGGCGCTGCTCTCATTATTTGATTAAATTATCAACATCCCTGAGTTTGCAGTTTTATCATTGTGCAAAAGAAGATCATGGGTTCATAATGATATTTACCCGCGAAAGCAACGTAAAAGTAATCGACCAATGTGGGATTCGCGCCGATGACCCTGACATTCAAAGTCTCACACTTTACCGACTGAGCTAGCCGGGCTTCACAACACATAGCCTTCCAATCGCCTTCAGAATATTGTCCATTTCAATGAGACCACGTCTCTTTCTTCCAAACTCCAGAGAGTATCGGCCCATTCCACACAATCTCTCATCAGAGGACTGTCCTCTCATCCCAGCAATCAATCTGGTGAACCTCCGTTGTACCACCTCCAAGGCAAATGTATCCTTCCTCAGATGAGGAGACCAAAACTGTGCGCAGTGCTCCAGGTGTGGTCTCACCAGGGCCCTGTACAATTGTAGCAAGACTTTCTTACTCTTGTACTATGTGCTATATATGGAATGCTATTGGCCGAATATCCTGTTTCTCTGCTGATTCTACGGTTGTATAAAAAGTTACTAAAATTCGACAGTTGCTCGGCAAAAATATTTGAATTTCCTTCATGTGCTACACATGTGGATGGATTAATGATGAGTGAAACAATTATTCAGTCTCTCACAGACTTGAATTATTTTTGTCTACTTGCTCTGTAAAAATTATTTTCCAAACCGGGAATCAAACCCAGACCATGGCAGAAAGAGCAGCAAATCCTAACCACTAGACTACCAGGGAACACTGCGTGCAGTCTCTGCGATAGCTTTAAATCTAGTCAGCTTATCATCACAGCTGAGAATTGTGCGGTGAAACGGCGTGTAACTGGATTTGCTGGGAGCAGCGTGGAGGCCCCGACCTGCGTGAGAACACCAGCGGCAGGTCGGGGCCATAAAAGGTGCGATGAGCGGCGGCCTGGGTGCAGCGTGGTGGTGTACCACGGCAATGTACAGCGCGAGCTGGTGCAGGAGGGCGACGGCAGCGAAGAGTGACGTCATCAAAGTCCAGGTCGGTGATTGGAGTTTGGGCAGGTACAGCAGGAGCAGCGAAAGACTGTCGAGGGATGTGATCGTGGCCCAGGGGCGGCGTGAGGTCAGGGCCGGTGGCCCAGGGGCAGCACGGGCCAGCCCACACTGCGATATGTGTGGGCACTGGCTCCGTGCAGCAGAGCTGGTGTCCAGTCGTCTTGGATAAGCCTTGGCACTGGACCAAGACTTCGCTCTGTCAAGCACGTGTGATAGCTGGGGTGAAACGGCCAGCACACTTTTAAAAAATCCACGCACAGGCACCTTCCAGCCTTCAACATGCAGTTCGGGACATGGAATATTAGGTCCATCATTGAAACACCTGTGAACTCATCCTTTTTTGGCGTGGAAGCAAGTCATCCTCGCTTCGAGGGACTGTCTATGATGATGATGAACTTGATTTTCTGCAGTCCGCTGGCAGCAGGTAATGAAAGCGGGTGTGAGAGGGCGAGTGACAGGTAATTACTGCTTCTGATGCTGTCTGACCCACGGTGGGAGTGGCCGGGGATTTTAAAGCCCTTTAATTGCACCAATGCAGGGTAAATGAAACTGTGTTTCAGGAACTTTCATGGACACAAACTTGGACACTCTGCACTGTAGACCTCGTGGTGAAAAAGTAGTGTGTCTGACTGCACATCAGAAGGCTGCGTGTTTATATCACGTCGGCGTCACTTCATTTTTCCATATTGCTCTCTCATAATTGAAATTTTCTTTGCTGTATTACAATTTACTTTCCCACCCATCTTTGTATCATCAGCAAACTTGGCTCCATTACAATCGGTCCCTGTATCCCTGGGATAGGGGAGGGAAGACACACCGGTGAAGTGCGAGCTTGTGGACCGGAGATGTTGCAGCTGGTGCAGCTATGCGTTTTATCGGGTAGGGACGGGGGGAGAGCCGGCCGAGCGAGCGGAGAAGCTGAGAAGCTGCTGTGCTTTTCATCGGGTTTGACACTGTTTGACAATGGCAGAGTGCCACATTTTTTCTCCCTACTACGCATGCGCGAAGGTGCCGGCAGTGTTTTCGGCGCAGGCATTTGGCTCCGCCCTCCACTTTACCATCGACCCACGCCAGGACTCCGGGGACTGCACACAGCGCCCAGAATGGGGCGAGTTTTTCCCCGCGCCATTTCCAGTGCGCAGTCGGTTCACTTGAGGTCAGTGCGCCGACAAAACTTCTTGGGGAAAATCTAGCCCTTGAAGAGTCAGTAGTACACTGAAGGAAATGCAAATATGTTTGCCGAGGAACTGTCAAATTTTAATAACTTTTTATACAACCGTCATATCAGCAAAAAAACAGGGCACCCGGCCCATAGTACCTAATATATAGACCACAGTACAAGAGTAAGGAAGACTTGCTGCAATTGCACAGGGCGCTGGTGAGACCACACCTGGAGTACTGCACTCAGTTTTGGTCTTCAGATTTAAGGAAGGTTATACTTACCTGGGAAGTGGTACAACGGAGGTTCACCAGATTGATTCCTGGGATGAGAGGACTGTCTTAAGTTGAGAGATTGTGTAGAATGGGCCGATATTCTCCGGAGTTTAGAAGAATGAGAGGTGATCTCATTGAAACACACAATATTCTAAAGAGGATTGACATGGTAGACGATGAAAGGTTGTTTCCCCTGGGCTGGAGTGTCTGGAACCATGGGACACAGACTCAGATTAAGGGTTCTGCAATTTAAGACAGAGATGAGGAGGAATTTCTTCATTCAGAGGGTTATGAATCTTTCGAATTCTCTGCCCCACAGGCCTGTGGATGCTGAATCTCGGAATATATCAAGGCTGCATGAGATAGATTTTTGGAGTATCGGGGAATCAAGGGATCGAGAGATCACTGGAGTTTCGAAGAATGAGAGGGGTCTCATAGCAACATATAAAATTAAGACGGGACTGGACAAGTTCCGATGTTGGGGAAGTCCAGGACCAGATGTCAGAGTCTAAGGAATAAGGGGTAAGCCATTTAGGACTGAGATGAGAAGAAACCTCTTCACTCAGAGAGTTGTTAACCTGTGGCATTCTCTGGCGCAGAGGGTTATTGATGCCAGTTCGTTAGATATATTCAAGAGGGAGTTAGATATGGCCCTTATGGCCAAAGGGATCAAGGGGTATGGAGAGAAAGCAGGAAAGGCGGACTGAGCTGAATGATCAGCCATGATCTTATTGAATGGTGGTGCTGCTCGAAGGGCCGAATGGCCTACTCCTGCACCTATTTTCTATGTTTCGATGATTCTATTGTCTGCTACTGCTTCTTTAATAATGGATTCCAACATTTTCCGAACCACAGATGTTAGGCTAACTGGTCTATAGTTTCCTGATTTTTTCTGCCTCCTTTTTTAAATAGGGGCATTACATTGGCATTCTTCCAATCTGCTGGGTCTTCCCCAGAATCCAGCGAGTGCATATCCACAGATCCCTGAAAGTAGAAGGCCAGGTAGCTAAGGTGGTTAAGAAGGAATATGGAATGCTTGCCTTTATTAGCCGAGGCATAGAATACAAGAGATGGAGTCGATGGAGCAGGTTATGTCACAGCTGGAATACTGCGTGCAGTTGTGGTCGCCGTATTGCAGGAAGACGTGATTGCACTGAAGATGGTACAGAGGAGATTTACAAGTCTGTTGCCGGGAGTGGAGAATCTTAGCCATGAGGACTGATTAGACAGGCTGGATTTGTTTTCCAATGAACAGAATCTGAGAGGAGAGCTTATTGAGGTGTATAAATTTATGAGGGGCCCAGATATAGAGGATAGAAAGGGCCTATTTCCCTTAGCAGAGTGGTCAACAACAAGGAGGCATAAGTTTAAAGTAATTGGTAGATAGATTAGAGGGGAAATGTCTTCACCCAGACGGTGGTGGGGGTCTGGAACTCACTGCCTGAAAGGGTGGTAGAGGCAGAAACTCTCACCACATTTAAAAAGTGCTTGGATGAGCACCTGAAGTGCCGTAACATGCAGGGTTATGGACGAACAGCTGGAAAGTGGGATTAGGCTGGAGAGCTGTAAACTTCTTTGATTCAATGAACTCCTTTGCAAAGAGTTGAGGTGCGTGTGATGTGATTTGCGCACATCTTTCCTCACGTGACAACATTTCAAAGGCAACTCAACGACTTCAAAGCACTTTGGGGCGTCATGAGTTCCTGACCGACGCTGCAGAAATGCAAATCCTTATTGGCAAATGTTTGATGCAAATTCAAGGCTGCTCTGGGATTTGAAACCGGGATCTCTCGCAAATTTCCAGCAACAACCCCAAAGCAACAATCATACCCCGAGACCAACGTGCTTAGCAAATGTGGAGATAACATGTAATCATTATTGAAGCATTTTTAGTATGTGTTACTATTCTTGATGGGAGGAGCACATGCGACGAAATCGTTGACTTTGCATTTTCGAAATGTTTTCAGAAGCGCTGCATGGTCCCACTCCTTCAGTAAATGAGCTGCTGGGACATTAATGTATCCATCATCGTCATCATAGGCGATCCCTCGAAACGAGGAATACTTGCTTCCATGCCGAAAAAGGATGAGTTCACAGTTGTTTCAATGAAGGACCCGCACTACATCCTGTAGGGTGGAAGATGCCTGTGCGTGGATTTTTTTAACGTGTGGGGGCCATTGCACCCCAGCAATGACACGTGCTTGACAGGGCGAGGTCTTGGTCCAGGGGCAAGGATTAACCAAGATGACTGGAGACAAGCTCTGCTGCACGGAGCTAGTGCACACACATATCACAGTGTGGGCTGGCCCGTGCTGCCCCTGGGACACTGGCCCTGAGCTCATGCCTCCCTCGCCCCGATCACGTCCCTCCACAGTCTCTCGCCACTCATTCGCCCCGATCTCGCCGCTCCTGCTGTATCTGCCCACGCTCCAATCACCGGCCTGGAACTTGATGATGTCACTCTTCGCTGCCGCCACCCTCCTGCACCAGCTCGCGCTGCTCCCTTGGATAGTCTGCCGGGACCTCCAAGCTGCTCCCAGGGCCGCTCGCCGTTCCTTTTATGGCTCCGTCCTGCCGCTGGTGTTCTCCCGTTCGTGTATCCAGGCTGCGGCTGGCCACCCCGAGCACTGCAGAGTGGTTTCTGCATTAGTTCTGGGTGGAGACAGTATCTTTCCCCTTCTCTCTTCCTCTTGTCTATATCCCTGGGCTTTTATTTCTCTATTTATTCCCCCTGTCTCAGTTTCTCATGTTTAAAGAGGGACAAAAGATGAAATGGATGTCACTGGGAACAATTTCTCTCACTCAAAGTTAGACCCACTACCGTTGCGCCATGAGGTCTAGGGAGCGAGCCGTTGATATTCAGGTTCATATATAAATATATATAAATATATCGACATGTATCATAACTGTTCCCTGGTGGTCGATGGGTTAAGATCCGGCGCACTAACCTGGTTTCAATCGTTGAACAATTCATCGCCTAAAAATAATTGAGGTCTGTGAGACGATTAATAATTGCGGTAATCACCATGAATACCGATTCTTTCTGTGACAGACCGAGCTTACAGACTATCTGACTTCTCCTGCCTTTCGCCGGGCACGTGTGCCGGGTTTAATTTTTTAAACTAGGCGAGTTCGCTGATCGTGGGGAGAAGGTAGGAGCCTGTGTGGCCCCACTCTGAGAATTGGAAGTGAACACGGTGGCTGGGTGATCCATGACATTTCTGGAAAGGGCGGCGGAGGAGAAGGATTGAGAACTTTCAGTTTGAACAGAAGTTGTTTCAGGTGCCTGTTGGCTCCACCCCAGATGTTTAAAATTGCTGTCGAGGAACAGCCAGGATGTTCCTGAATAGTTGACCAGGCTCGAGGGGCCGAATGGCTTACTCCGACCCCTAATCCTGACATGTTTATGATCTTAAGACCTTTCACGGGAGAACAAACTCGCCCCTGAGCATGCATGAGGAGAAAGCTCCAGAAAATATTCCCGCCCGATGAGCTTTCGCGTGTGAGGCGAACGTGTTAACCGCTACACTGCAGAAACATCTCCACTTTCAGCACCCGGTCAGACGGAAATGTCAAGCGAGCATGTGACCTGCTGAATCCCACTTTCAAGCAATTGGTCGTGGTGTCAAACAAACAATTAGATACACTTAATGTTTAAAAAGTGGAAGTGTCACAAGTGTGATGTGAACCCACACCTCCAGTGGAGACTGCAATCGAAATACACAACCTTATACCACTCGGCCAACCTGACTATTTAGGGATATATGTGACCAACTGCAGGTTTATTTTGAAGTTTTCTGTCCTGTCACATGAAATAAATGAGGGCAGCAGGCGTATCTTTGCCTGATCCGGGGAAACAGTGAGATAGAGCTTGGAGCAAGGATCTGGTTATTCAGAGACAGCAAATAAACTATTAATTCCCGAATTATTCTGAAGAACAGAGTCTTCGACGTGAACTGGGGTCAGACGTGCTAACGTTGCGCCACGAGGTCTATACAGCACATAGGAAATGTTTGGCGACATGAAGGTTTCACAATACAAGGGGCTTTAAAATCCCCGCCCATTCTCACCGGCTGTCAGAAGCAGCGCTCACCTGCCAGTCACCGTATGTTTTTTTGTTAAACTTTTGTGTTGCTTTGATGGGAAAGCATCATTAATTAACCCCTCACCTTCTTTTGCACAATGAACGAAATGCTAACTGAGGCAGATTCGATAGTTCAACCATTTTTTTCAGTACTTTGCATAGAAACATAGAAACACAGAAACATAGAAAACAGGTGCAGGAGTAGGCCATTCGGCTCTTCGAGCCTGCACCACCATTCAATATGATTATGGCTGATCATTCACCTCAGTACCCCTTTCCTGTTTTCTCTGCATCCCCTTGATACATTTAGCCGTAAGGGCCACATTTAACTCCATTTTGAACATAGCTAACGAACTGGCCTCAACAACTTTCTTTGGCAAAGAATTCTACAGGTTCAGAATTCTCTGAGTGAAGAAGTTTCTCCTCATCTCGGTCCTGAATGACTTACCCCTTGTCCTTAGACTGTGTCCCCTGGTTCTGAACTTCCCCAAAATCGGGACCATTCTTCCTGCCTCTAACCTGTCCAATCCCGTCAGACCTGTACATGTTTCTTTGCGATCCCTTCTAATGCTTCTAAATTTCAGTGAATATTAGTCCAGTTGATTCAGTCTTTCTTTACATGTCAGTCCTGCCATCCTGGGAATCAGTCTGGTGAATCTTCGCTGCACTCCCTCAGTAGCAAGAACGTCCTTCCTCAGATTAGGAGACCAAAACTGAACACAATATTCCAGGTGAGACCTCACCAAGGCCTGCGTCTGCGCACATACAGAGGCTGAACTCCAGGACAGAGTCGACGTATTTACTGAGGCGTATGAAAGCATGGGCCTTACATTAAACATCCGTAAGACAAAGGTCTTCCACCAGCCTCTCCTAACTACACAGCACTGCCCCCAGTCATCAAGATCCACGGCGCGGCCCTGGACAATGTGGACCACTTCCCATATCTCGGGAGGCTCCTATCAAAAAGAGCAGGCATCGACGACGAGATCAACACGGCCTCCATGCGCCAGTGCAGCCTTCGGCCGCCTGAGGAAAGTAGTGTTTGAAGACCAGGCCCTCAAAACTGCCACCAGGCTCATGGTCTACAGGGCTGTAGTAATAATACCTGCCCTCCTGCAAGGCTCAGAGACATGGACCATGTACAGTAGACACCTCAAGTTGCTGAAGAAATATCACCAACGATGCCTCCACAAGATCCTACAAATCCCGTTGGAGGACAGACGCACCAACATCAACGACTTTATTCATGCTAACGTCCCCAGCATTGAAGCACTGACCACAGTCGAACAGCTCCGCTGGGCAGGCCACATAGTCCGCATGCCAGACACGAGATTCCCAAAGCAAGTGCTCTACTCGGAGCTCCTTCATGGCAAACGAGCCAAAGGTGGGCAGCAGAAACTCTACAAGACACCCTCAAAGCCTCCCTGATAAAGTGCTACATCCCCATTGACATCCAGGAGTCCCTGGCCCAAGACCACCCTCAGTGGAGGAAGTGCATCCGAGAGGGCGCTGAGCACCTCGAGTCTCAACGCCGAGTGCATGCAGAAATCAAGTGCAGACAGCAGAAACAGCGTTCGGCAAACCTGTCACACCCATCCCTTCCCTCAACGACTATCTGTCCCACCTGTGATATGGTGTGTGGCTCCCGAATTCGAATGTTCAGCCACCAAAGAACTCACTTTAGGAGTGGAAGCAATGCTTCTCCGATTCCGAGGGACTGCCTATGTAGATTACAAAATTCGTGGAAACCCCAGAGTGTTTGGACTTACTGAAAAGGAAATTCGATTTGCGCCTATTAAACATAACGTTTGGAATCCTAAAAAGCAGATGGAAGAAATCTACGAGTCTTAACCAAGTTTGGGATTTTAAAAGGCAAGTTTGGGCCTGATGGGAAAGCTGCAGTGACAGAGAGGTGGGATTTAGTATTTGTGTATTGTAGCTGATCACTTTGTCTGTGGGAGCTCTTTCACCATAGTGAGGCGCCCAGAAAACATTAGCATTTAAACAATCGACCATGGAAGAAACATTATCCACCCCAACCACAGGACCCAAATATCACATACATATTCCAACAGCTTTTCAACATGTATAGAAATATCTGGCTCAGCCCAGACTTCCCGAAGCCAAAGCATTGCTATTACAAAGGACAAGAATTCATTGGTTCATAAATAAGAAGAATCGCCATCCCAACGTCTACATACACAGGATTAAAACATTTAATCAAGTGTCAGTTAGCTAGCCCACCAAAACTTACAGAAAGAAAACCACTTCAAAGCAATGGGCATCAAAACTCAAACAAAAGAAACGTTAAATTTGGCACGAACATTAAGCAGCCTCTCAGAGTATAACTGGGTGCCTATCGTACCAAGAGCAGCCTATTTTTCTGACCACTACTTTGGAACAACAAGATCAAGATCGAGAGCACACGGCGCGAAAACACAGGAAGAGACATCACGACATCGATGAAAACAACTGCAAAGAACAATCAGTGGAACACCAATTCCAACTGACTAGGTAACAGCCATCAACCGGACCACTGTGATTGACGAAACTAACCAGGAAAATCAACCACCAAGAAAACCGGGGTCCATGCATGTTTCCCACTCTGCAATTTGTGCCGAGACTATCCAGCAGGAAAAAATTACCTAAACAACTTAAAACGCTATTGATTACAAAGGAAATTGGGTACTCACCAGAGATAATTCCAAAATATATCTAACCACATCAGTGAGCTCACCCGAACTAGCTTCAATACAGAGCAAAGGTCCTCCTCCACATCCGGGGTACGGCAAGGCAAACCGGCAAAAATCAAAGAATCACGAAATCGTGAAACAACCCGAGCTGTCAAAGGAAGGATCTGGTGAGCATGAATCCCTGGAGCACTAGAGTTTGAGCCAGTTAACATAGAAACATAGAAAATAGATGCAAGAGTCGGCCATTCGGCCCTTAGAGCCTGCACCACCATTCAATATGAGCATGACTAATCATTACCTCAGTACCCCTTTCCCACTTTCTCTCCATACCCCTTGATCGCTTTAGCCATAAGGGCCATGTCATACTCCCTCTTGAATATATCCAATGAACTGGCATCAACGACTCTCTGCGGCAGGGAATTCCACAGGTTAACAACTCTCTGAGTGAAGAAGTTTCTCCTCAACTCAGTCCTAAATGGCCTACCCCTTTTCCTAAGACTATTCTGGACTTCCCCAACATCGGGAACATTCTTCCCACATCTAACCTGTCCCGTCCCGTCAGAATCTTAAACATTTCTATGAAATCCCCTCTCATCCTTCTCAACCCCAGTGTAGAAAGGCCCAGCTGATCCAGTCTCTCCTCATCTGTCAGTCCAGTCATCCCTGGAATCAGTTTGGTGAACCTTCGCTGCATTCCGTCAATAGCAACAACATCCTTCCTCAGATAAGGAGACAAAAACTGAACACAATATTCCTGGTGGGGCCACACCAAGGCCCTGTACTTTTGTAGTAAGACCTCCCTGCTCCTATACTCAAATCCCCTAGCTATGAAGGCCAACATGCCATTTGCCTTCTTCACCGCCTGCTCTACCTGCATGCCAACTTTCAATTACTGTTGAACCATGGCACCCAGGTCTTGTTCCACCTAGCCTTTTCCTAATCTGCCACCATACAGATAATATTCTGCCTTCGTGTTTTTGCCAGCAAAGTGGATAACCTCACACTTATCCACATGATACTGCATCTGCTATGCAGTTTCCTACTCACTGAACCTGTCCAAATCATCCTGCAGCCTCTTAGCATTCTTTTCACAGCTCATACCGCCATCCAGTTTAGTGTCATCTGCAAACTTGGAGATATTGCACTCAAATTCCTTCATCCAAATCGTTCATGTTTATTGGGATCCCAGCACTGACCCCTGCGGCACACGACTGTTCACTGACTCCCATTCCGAAAAGTAACCGTTTATCCCGACTCTCTGCTTCCTGTCTGCCAACCAATTCTCTATCCACGTCAGTACATTACCACCAATACCATGTGCTTTGATTTTGTACACCAATCTCTTCTGTGGAACCTTGTTAAAGGCCTGTTGACAGTCCAAATACACCACATCCACTGACTCTCCTTGACCACTCTACAAGTTACAACCTCATAAATTTCCAGAAGATTTGTCAAGCATGATTTCCCTTTCACAAATCCATGCTGACTTGGACCGATCCTGTCACTGCTTTCCAAAAGCTTTGCTATTTAATCCTTAATAATTGATTCCAACATTTTCCCCACGACCGATGTCAGGCTAACCGCTCTATAATTTCCAATTTTCTATCTCCCTCCTTTTATAAAAAGTGGTGTTACTCTCGCTACTCTCCAGTCCAGAATCGATAGACTGTTGGAAAGTGATCAACGATGCATCCACTATTTCGAGGGCCACATCCTTAATTACACTGGGATGCAGTCAATCAAACCCCGGGGATTTGTCGGCCTTCAATCCCATCAATTTCCCCAACACAATTTCCCGCCTAATAAGGATATCCTTCATTTACTCCTTCTCACGAGACCCTCGGTCCCCTAGAACATCCGGAAGGTAATTTATGTCTTGCTTCGTGAAGACAGAACCAAAGTATTTGTTCAATTGGTCTGACATTTCTTTGTTCCCCATTGTTAATTCACCTAATTCCGACTGCAAGGGACCTACGTTTGTCTTCACTCATCTTTTTCTCTTCACATATCTATAGAAGCGTTTGCAATCAGTTTTTATGTTTCCCGGCAAGCTTCCCCTCGTACTCTATTTTCCCCCTGCTTATTAAACCCTTTGTCCTCCTCTGTTGAATTCTAAATTTCTCCCAGTCCTCAGGTTTGCTGCTTTTTCTGGACAATTTATATGCCTCTTCCTTGGATCTAACACAATCCTTAATGTCCCTTGTTAGCCAAGGTTGAGCCACCTTTCCTGTTTTATTTTTACTCCTGACAGGGATATACAACTGTTGAAGTTCATCACTGTTCTCAATGAATGTTTCCCGTTGCTTATCCACTGTCAACCCTTTAAGTATAATTTGCCAATCTATTCTAGCCAATTTACGCCTCATCCCGTTGAAGTTAGCATTTGTTTAGTTTAGAACCCTCGTCTCTGAATTCACTGTGTCACTCTCCATCTTAATAAAGAATTCTACCATATTATGTTCACTCTTCCACAAGTATGAATCCCTGGAGCCCTAGAGTATGACCTAGTGAGAGAGTAAGTGGGAGTTAGGAGGTATTTCTGTTGTGTTTATTACCTGCAATAAAGTATTCCCCATTTTGTAAGATTTTACAGTTTTATTGGAGTATATTTGTGTTATTTGCTTTCTTGAATAAAGTCCATCCCTTCTTTGTGCAAAACAGTTGTCTGCTGTACTTTATCACACCCCTGATTAATAAATCCAAGGTCGAGAATCAGGGAGTGGGAACGACACACAACCGCTCTGGTCAGGAAGCCAAGCTGTCAAACCCACCACCCCCCCTACAGAATGGCGACCGCGGCAGGACCTTGGACAAAAGGGTGTGATGCAGTCAGCACTGTTTTTGACGAAAGAAGCAAAATGGAAGAGAGGATTTCCTCTTACATATTCAAGAAACGCAATATAACAAAGAAATGGGTACTGAACCTATTTCGCGCTGAGCGTCCTGTGGACACTGCAGTCAAATGGATTGACAGTAAGAACCAAAAGCGCTCTGTGGAGAAAGAAATATGGTTAGTCTGCCTACACCTCCTAGATCAGCAACAAGCACCTCACAGCATTCCACACATTTAGTAATTCACTAACCTCGTGCCAGCTCCACCTAGCTTCTGAAGCCTACCCTGTCCCAGTTGTTTGCGGCTGTTCCAATTACACAATCATGGGAATCGTAGTGAGGATGCCGGTCATGGGTGGAATAGCCCGACCCGCACCGGTATACAGAGTGGAGAACATTGGGATCATTCAAGGGGGGGCACACGTTCATTTCACATCGGTCCCACTGTAGGTCATAACGTGGGAGCAAGCTATGATGGGTACTGACCTCTCTGGGTGCTGGAGTCTGGGTGCACACAAAGCATTGTGTCCCCAGCACTCGAACACCTATTCTAAACCACAGTGCGGGTTTAAAGCTGCTGGCGCACAGCTTATCAACTGTACCATAGAGGTAATTGCACAAGACCATGTTCCTCCACAGTTGGGACATATTGTGTCACCACCAGTGCGCCCCACTACCAGCATGTACAGCACATCTGGTTTCCGATGCATGAAAGCAGTTTTTGCTTCAAACATGAGGCAGAAGTGCAAGTGTTCCCATTCCCGAACACCCCACTGTTCACCTCACTGAAAGTGAAAACATCACCAACCTGCAGGATTATGTCATACATTTTGGTTAACAAATCACCCCTCTAACCGAACCGAACATCTTACCGCCCTACTAAAAGTTGTAGAAGTATTACAGAAACATTTCCATACTCTCGAACAAAAATCGATTCAGATAGGGGGCGAAATTTCAGAGATCATAGTTCCACCCTCGTGGTATATTTTCAGAAATATAGAGTTCCCTTCCTGGATCAGAATAGCTTCCCACGTTTTAGTGCTCCGCCAGCTCGTGATGATTTTTTATTGATGGTGTACGACCTGCAGGGTGAGGGGCCGAGGTCATCGGTCTCATCTGGACCAGCCCGAGCAGAACTTAAGGATTGTATCAGGGAGGGAAACACTAGATATGATATAACACTGCAGGAAAATCGCAGTCACCGGTGAGGTCAGGTTTAGATTCCACCTGCTGTAAAAACACAGAGGTCAAGTGGTAAAATGGTTTTAGTGTGTGTGTTTTACTGTGTATTTTTGTGAAACTGGAGTAATTGACGGGTTTTGGACCCACTCTATGCTGTAATGTAACTTATGACTGTATTTATCTGTAAACAGTGATACAATTCAAGGGCGAATGTATGTTTGGGTTCAGCTCGGTAATTACAGGGGAAGGTTGACTCCTGGGTGTCAGAAATTTTGGTCACCTAACATGACACTCAAGTATGTAGAGTGTCAAAGGGGGGACTGCAGGGTTGCAAAATTCGTGGGAAAATCAATCAGTGTTTGGATTCATTGGAAAGGAAATTTAATTTGGGAATATCAACCAGAAAGTTTGAGATCCTAAAATGCTTCATGCAAGAAATCAACGCGTTTTTAACCCAGTTTGGGACTTTTAAATGCTGAATGTTGGGTCTGCAAGGAAAGGTGTGGGGTCAATCTCTCAAAGGCCAGTTTGGACATTGGAGTAAATCGAATTGTCTGGAAACTGTTTACCCTCGAAACCTGCCCCCAGAAAACATTAGCAATTAAAGTATCGACCACGGAAGAAACATTATCCACCTCACCCAGAGGACCCAAATGTCACATACATATTCCAACACCTTTTGAACAGTCATAGAAATATCTGGCTCAGGCCAGACTTCCCGAAGCAAAAAGCAGTGCTATCACAATGGACAAGAGCTCATCAATTCAGAAAAGTCTATCAACGCCAGTTCAAAACTGAATCAAGTTTCAATTAGCTGGGCAGCAAAACTTCAACAAAAGAAATGTTAGATTTGGCGCGAAGATTAAACAGGCTCTCCGAGTATAATTAATGGCCTATCATACCAAGAGAGCTATCTCTATTCTGACCATCACAGAAAGAACTTTTCTGACCAAGAACTTCGGAACAACAAGATCGAGAGAACATGGCAAGAAAACGCAGGAAGAAACATCGCGATATCGGAGAAAATAACTTGCCCCAATGGCTTCAATACGCAGCAGAGGTCTTCTGCCACTTCTGGATTATGGCAAGGTAAATCGGCTGTAACCAAAGAACCCGGAAACCACAAAACTGTGAAAGGAAGGATTGGTGAGCATTATTCCTGTTGCCCTCGAAACTATTTTAGTTCGAGATTAAGTGGGAGGTCGGAGGTATTTCTGTTGTGTTTGTTACCTGAAACAAAGTATTCCCCATTGTTCAGAAGCTTTTGTAAGATTTTACAGTGTTATTGGTGTGTCTTTGTGTTATTTGCTATCTTGAATAAAACCCAAACCTTCTTTGTACAAAACAGTTGTCTGCTGTACTTTATCACACCCTGATTAATAAATCCAGCCTCGAGAACCAGGGAGTGGGAGTGACCTACAACCACTTTGGTCAGGAAGGCAAACTGACCCCACACACTACCCCCTGCACTATATCACGCTGTTCATCACAGCTTGTACTTCAGTCTTGCCAGGTAAAAAGTACGTTGGCATTTTAATGCATTAATACAAAATACTTGGCATGATAAAAGAATTCAACATTTTGTCAAGTTAGGGAGCAGGTGACGAGGTTTGGGGTTGATGTGCGTCGATTTCAATCTTTGAAATTTCACCAAGCAAAAAAACGGTGAAACCAACTGTCCCTGTAAGCATTTTGTACACGTTTAATCATAGGAATATCCGCAGTCAGGAGCTGAAACGAATTAAAACCTAATACCGGCTTCGGGACAGTAAGAATACTTCGTCACAGACATGGCACCTGAAGGCTGGAATGTAGATCACACCGGTTGTGGGAGAGCTGGTTGGCGGTGACATGGAAGTGTCTGCTGTGTGCGGTTCCAGGCTGCCTCCACGCATCCACAATGAATGTCCCTCCATTTATTTGGGAAAAGTACAACTGAGAGTGGACAAGTTCCATCCCGGTCGGAGCTATCTGAAGCTTTAACTGACTGACACCTTGGTTTTGGATGTCTTGCAACATGCAATGGCATTAGTCTCTGTGGCGCAATGGGTTAGCGTGTTCGGCTGTTAACTGAAAGGTTGGTGTTTCGGGCCCACCCCCGATCAAGCCTTTAACTTTTTTCCGCTGAAGATTCAGTGCCGCACAGTTCCAGGTTGTCATTGTGAGTTTTGGCTGCATGAATATATTCCGCAAACATTGCCAGCTGTTCTGTCTTCCAGTGAGTTCCCACTCCAATACTTTTATGAGGATTCAGTGCATGTAAAACGATAACAATTTTTACATGGATCATGTTCCTCCATCCAGCCCAATAGAAATAAATTAATTTATTGAGTTTAAAGAAACTCGTGGAAATTGATACTATTGATACATATATAGAACTGGAACTTCGGTCTCAAGTGCTCCTCCTATCAAGAATAGGCACACAGACAATCAATGGTTTTATAACTGAGTCATAAACACTTACAATTTTCAAATATTCTCATAAAATACAGTATGTTAATGAGAAAGGCATAAAAGTTCATCACATGTAAAGAGCAAATGAATGATAGGAGATGCCACTGTCCCTCAGTAAGTATAGTATTATTTGTTTCATTCTGCATAAGGTTGTCGGTTAATTAACGATGATGAAATCAATTCTGATTTTTTCACATCAACTGCATGTCGTCAATTTTATAAGGCTTTGAATTTAGAAACTGTGCTTCAAAAGTTACCGCCCTGACCTGGAATCGAAGCTTTTTTCGGTGGCATGAGGACTGGTTTTACCCAATCATTTAAAGGTGATTTCAAAGAATCAAGTGGCGTTACATTCAGATCACGGTTACAATGTGTTTCGGTGTGAAACAAGTGGATTGAAAAGGACAATAATGACATCAATCATTACGCTGCAGCGATGCAGCAATGTAGCGTTCCCTGGTGGTCCAGTGATTTGGAGCTGGGGACGAGCGATTAGTCGATGGGTTGTTTGCGGCTTTGACCTGCTGTTGAGAAGCGAGGCGGCAATGCAGGATCTTTTTATAATCTCTCACAACTCAACTGAAAGCAGCCGGAATGTGCAGCTTTGAGAGGGGTTTCTGCACCATCAGGGCTGGAAACGGGAGGGAGTGAGAGACACTGGGGAGAGTTTGAGAGTGTACAGAACTGTATGAGAGAAACAGCAAATGTAGAAGGGCTGTGAGAGATTGCACTTTGTTAAGATTGGACCACTACTGTGAATTATTAAATTTTTACTAATATTTAAAGAAACACATTTTTTAAATGATTTTGCACAGTTTCGAACCACTTTTGCATATTAGGCAAACGAAATAACCATTGAACTATGGAAATGCGGAGGTTAAATACTGTTAAAAACAAACCAGAGCATAACCTACACAGCTGGCCTGCACTGCAAGAACTGGTTTTATGAGAATAGAAAGACGGTGCTATATTTAGGACGGCTTTGAGTGTGGCAGGAATTGATCAAGTGTTTCCCACACTTTGCACAGAGGAACAGGAGGTGGCCATTTAGCAGCGAGTGGTTAGGTTCTGGAATGCACTGCTTGAAAGTGCGGTGGAGGCAGGCTCAATCTTATCGATCAAAGGGGAGTTGAAAAAGTGTCTGAAAGAAAAGCAATTGCAGGGCTACGAGAAAAGGCGGGGGAGTGGGACTCGCTGAGAGTCGGCACGGGCTCGACGGGCCGAACGGCCTTCCGTGCTATAACCATTCTATGATTCTGTAAGTTAGTGGCACATTTCATAATGTGGGTGGAAGCAGAACATTGCATAGGGACATGGAGTGAATCGGCATAACTACAGGCACCTGATTCAGGAGATTGTGGGGGAGGGGGGCGCGGAAATTCGGGAGTTTAATGACTTTGAAAGGAATATTTTTGTTTTCTGCAGTTTCGGTCAGAGAAATGTTTGTGAAAGGAATTTTTTGCAGAAAGGGATCCA
Organism: Pristiophorus japonicus; assembly: GCF_044704955.1. Lineage (NCBI taxonomy): Eukaryota > Metazoa > Chordata > Chondrichthyes > Pristiophoridae > Pristiophorus > Pristiophorus japonicus. The sequence continues at coordinate 2,241,960 of NW_027254374.1, forward strand.
GCATTTAATCTTCTGCCTCAACACGTCTTTCTGGGTGTCAGGGTCACATTTCGTTTCTAATTTATTCTTCTAGAATATATATTTCCTTTGCTGTTTCACAATAACCAGACCCTTGCTCTAAAGTCTGTCTTACTGTTTCCCCAGTCTCCTGTTGATGTTACCAGCAATGAACATTTTGAACCAGACCCCGAAAGCAGTGTGTAAAATGGTTTATGGTTTAAGAGTTAGCTTGCTGAGCATCGATAAATTATCCAATTATGGACTCTCCTTCCGTTAGCATTTCTTTATTTGTGCAAAAGAAGATCATTGGTTAATTAACGATGTATTCCCGTGAAAGCAACATAAAATGTAATTAAAACATAATCAACAAACTTTGTGTTCTATCCCGAGAACCTGAGATTAAAAGTCTCATGCTCTATCAACTGAGTTAGTCGGGCTTCTGCTAAAGCTCACATTTTTGTCACTGATTCCAATCAGGCGCCTGTTGGCTCCATCCCAGATGTTTAAACTTGCTTTCGAGGAACTGCCAGGATCTTCTTGAATGGCCTACTCTGGCCCCCGGTTCCTTACATGCTTATCATCTTAAGACAATTCGCAGGGCAACAAACTCACCTCTGAGCATGTATGAGGAGAAAGCTCCAGAAAATATTCCCAACCGGTGAGCTTCCGCGTGTGAAGCGAACGTGTTAACCGCTGCACTGCTGAAACATCTTCACTTTCAGCACCCGGTCAGACAGAAATGTGAAGCGAGCAGGTGAACTGCTGAATCCCACTTTTAAGGAGCTGTTCGTGATACCAAGCCAATGAGTTTGGCTTAAATACTAAAAAGAAAAGGGATTTGAAACCACTCTTTAAGAGCAGATTGAAAAGTGAACACAGCACCTTCGAAAGCTCGGCCATCCAGACTGTAAGTTAAATTAAATTTTGTACTTTAGTGTCTTGTAACATGAATTAAATGAGGACATCTGGCATTTCTGTGCCTGACATCGGGGAAACAGTGAGACACACCTTGGAGCAAGGGTCGGGTTATTGCCAAACAGCAAAGAAATTCTCAACTCCGGGAGAACAATGACCCCAACATGATTTGAATAGGCAGCTTTTCGATCGGGAGTCAGACACACTACCGTTGCTCCACGAGGTCTACAGTAGAGAGTGCTCATGTTTTTATTCATGAAGGTTCCTAAAACACAGTTTCATTTACCCTACATTGATGCAATGAAAGGGCTTCAAATTCCCCGGCCACTCCCACCGTGGGTCAGAGAGCATCAGAAGCAATGCCCACCTGTCACTCACCCTCTCACGGCCGCTTTCATCACCTGCTGCCCGCGGACTGCAGCAAATCCAGTTCATCATCATCATAGGCAGTCCCTCGAAGCGAGGATGACTTGCTTCCGCGCCAAAAACGGATGAGTTCACAGGTGTTTCAATGATGGACCTAATATTCCAGGTCCGGAACTGCATGTTGAAGGGTGGAAGATGTCTGTGTGTTGATTGTTTTAACGTGTGGTGGCCCTTGCACCCTCGCCATCAGAAGGGATTGACAGAGTGAGGTCTTTGTCCAGAGTCAATGGTTATCCAAGACGACTGGAGACCATCTCTGCTGCACGGACCCAGTGTGCAGAAATATCGCAGTGTGGGCTGGCCCGTACTGCCCCTGGGCCCCTGGCCCAGAACTAACGCCGCCACTGATCCCCGAGCACATCCCTCGACAGTCTTTCTCAGCTCCTGCTGTACCTGCCCAAGCTCCAATCACCGACCTGGACTTTGATGACGTCACTCTTCGCTCCCGTCGCTCTCCTGCACCAGCTCTCGCTGCACCTTGCCGTGGTACACCACCACGCTGCACCCAGGCCGCTGCTCAACGCTCGTTTTATGGCCCCGAACTGTCACTGGTGTTCTCACGCAGGTCGGGGCCTCCACGATGCTCCGAGCAAATCCAGTTACATGCTGTTTCACCGCACAATTCTCAGCTGTGCTGGTAAGCTTACTATATTTAAAGCTATCGCAGAAGCTGCGAGCAGTATTCCCTGGTCGTCTCGTGGTTAGGATTTGGTGCTCTCACTGCCATGTTTTGGGTTTGATTCCCGGTTTGGAAATAATATTTACAGAGCAAGTTGCCAAAAATTATTTAAGTCTGTGAGAGACTGAATAATTGTTTCACTCATCATTAATCCATCCACATGTGTAGCACAAAGAAGGAAATTCAAATATGTTTGCCGAGCGACTGTCGAATTTTAATAACTTTTTATACAACCGTAGAATCAGCAGATAAAGAGGATATTCTGCCAATAACATTTCATATATAGCCCATAGTACAAGAGTAAGGAAGTCTTGCTACAATTGTACAGGGCCCTGGTGAGACCACACCTGGAGTACTGCGCACAGTTTTGGTCTCCTTATCTGAGGAAGGTATACACTTGCCTTGGAGGTGGTACAACGGAGGTTCACCGGATTGATTCCTGGGATGAGAGGACGGTCCTTTGGTGAGAGATTGTGTCGAATGGGCCGATACTCTCTGGAGTTTGGGAGAAAGAGACGTGATCTCTTTGAAACGGACAATATTCTGAAGGGGATCGACAGGCTGGATGCTGCAAAGCCCGGCTAGCTCAGTCGGTAGAGCATGAGACTCTAATCTCAGGGTCGTGGGTTCGAGCCCCACGTTGGGCGATTACTTTTATGTTGCTTTCGCGGGTAAATACCATTCATGAACCCATGATCTTCTTTTGCACAATGATAAAAATGCGAACTCAGGGATGTTGATAATTTAATCAAATAATGAAAGCAGCGCCTCAGACCGCTCGGCCGTCCGTACTGTTAGATGCTTCAGTAAAAAATTATTGCTCTGGAATGTTTTCGACTGGGCGCTTGTTCAGGGATGCTGGAAAGCCCAGTGACCGGGGTATCCTCTAACCCGGGGTTTTCTTGAGCTCTGCTCGGAGCACGGCGAGCTTTGGCCCAGCTCTGAGGTTGCTTGCATCCCTGGGATGGACAATAAACCTCTGAGCTCTGGAACTGGGGAAGAGCGAATAATTAACTCGTTGTTTGTCGATTTCAAATGCAGCTTAGATCTGCTGGTATAAACCGATAGCATTTCTTTCAGTCTGAGAAACAACGCTAACAGGGACAGTCAAAACTTCAATAACTAAACTTTAATAATTCATGAAACTTTAATCCTTGATGAAGTTTTATCCCCGATCTGATTTTACACAATCTGTATTTGAGGAGACTGGTTTTAAATGTTCGTTGCTCATGGAACAAGGTATCCAAAACAGCTTGTATTCAATTTTATTGCAGACAAGTTTTTGCTTGAGATATAATGTTTCTGCGCAGGCTTGAACCGGAAACTTTTCACGTGTGACGGAAATGTGATAACCACAACACGACAGACACTGATACTTAGCTCAGTGCCCAGAGAGAGGTGCTCAGCAACAAGCTGAAATGCTCAATGCCTCTCTCTGCAAAAAGTTCCTTTCACAAACATTTCTCTGGCCAGAACTTCACCAAACAATAATGTTCTCCTTTCAAATTCATTAAACTCCCCAATTTCCACATTTGCAATTTTAAGGATGAAGACTAAAAGCTTTTTCGATCAGAAAATTGCAGGAACCTCCTGTGTTTAATGAAAGGGCTTTGGATTGCGTGCAGCAAAACCTGTTACACGCCGTGTTACCGCACAATTCTCAGCTGTAATTGTAAGCTGACTATATTAAAAGCGATCGCAGAAAATGCAAAAAGTGTTCCCTAGTAGTCTGTTGGTTAGGCTTTTGTGCTTTCACTGCTGTGACCTGGCTTCGATTCCTCGTTCGGAAAAGCTTTTTAAGAGAACAAGTTGACAAAAATATTTCAAGTCTGTGAAATACTGAATAATTGTTTCAATCATCATTAATCCTTCCACATGTATTGCAGACTGAAGCAAATACAAATACGTTTGCTGAGCGACTTTCAAATTTTAATAACTTATTATCCAACGGGAGAATCAACAGAAAAACAGGATATTCGGCACATAGTACCTAATATATAGCCCACAGTACAAGAGTAAGGAAGTCTTGTTACAATTGAACAGGGCCCTGGTGAGACCACACCTGGAGGACTGCACACAGTTTTGATCTCCTTATCTGAGGAAGGATACACTTTCCTTGGAGGTGGTACAACATAGGTTCACCAGATTGATTACTGGGATGAGAGGACTGTGCTATGGTGAGAGATTATGCAGAATATGCCAATACTCTCTGGAGTTTAGAAGAATGAGAGGTGATCTCATTGAAACGGAGAATATTCTGTAGGGGATTGACAGGTTAGATCTTGCGAAGCCCGGCTACCTCAGTCGGTAGAGCATGAGTGTTTTACTTGCATGGTCGTGGGATCGAGCCCCAAAGTTGGGCGATTACTTTTCCTGAAAATTTTATGTTGCTTTATCAGGAAACCATCATTAATGTACCCATGATCTTCTTTTGCACGATGATAAAAATGCGAACTGAGGGAGAGGTGATAATTTAATCAAATAATGAAAGCAGCGCCTGAGATCGCTCGACCATCCTTACTGTTCGATGCTGAAGTTGCAAGTTATTATTCTGGAAAGTTTCAGACCGAGTGCTTGTTCAGTGTTGCTGGAAGGCCCAGTAACAGGGATATCCTCTCCCCCGGCGTTTTCCTGAGACTGTGCTCGGTTCAAGGGGAGCTTGGCCCGGGTCCGAGGTAGTTTCTATCCCAGGGATGGAAAATAACCCTCTGAGCTCTGGAACTGGGGAAGAGCGAATAATTAATAAGTTGTTTGCGTGTTTCAAATGCAGCTTAGAGCTGCTGGTATAAACCGATCGTGTTGTTTCACTGAATGAAAGAAATGCGAATAGTGACAGTTGAAAATTCAATAATTAATGAAACTTTAATCCTTGATGAAGTTTTATCTCCTATCTGATTTTACACACTCTGTATTTGAGGAGACTGGTTTTAAATGTTAATTGCTCATGCAACAAGGTATCCAAAACAACTTTTCTTCAATTTTATTGCAGAAAAGTTTTGCTTGAGAAATAATGTTCCTGCCCATGCTCGAACCAGGAACTTTTCACGTGTGAGGGAAATGTGATAACCAATGCACTGCAGAAACTGCTGCTTAGATCAATGCCCAGAGAGAAGTGTTCACCAATAAGCTGAAATGTTCAATCCGTCACTCTGCAAAAAGTTCCTTTCACAAACATTTGTCTGACTGGAACTGCACCAAACAGCAATGTTCACTTTTTAAAATCATTAAACTCCCCAATTTCCACGTCTGCAATTTTAAGAACAAGACTGAAAACTCTTTGCGATCAGAAAATTGCCGGAAATCCCTGTGGTTAATGACAGGGCTTTTGATGGTTGATTTCTGCATACACCTTGTGTTATGTATTTAACCCTTGGCAACCTGTATCACACAACCACCAGAGGGCCTATCTGGTGGGGTCCCAAGTGATCCCAGCATCCCTTGGGAGCACGGTATATAAGCAGGCCACCCATGCTGTACTTGCGCTCTGGAGTCTTATAAAAGGAGCTAAGGTCATACTTATTCATTGTTCAAAATACTCAGTTTCATCCTTTATTATGAGCATATCCATTGGCGGCGAAACAATGAACAACCACTCAAAAATGCATGGAACAGTTGATATCCTGGAGAAGTTCTCAGAAGTGTACGATTGCGAAGCCTTCGTCGAGAGACTCGATCCATACTTCGTTGCCAACGAGCTGAAAGGGAAAGTGAACGCTGCCAAATGAAGGGCGATTCTCCTTCCCGTCTGTGGGACAGCAACCTATGGCCGCATTAAGAATCTTCGAGCTCTGGTGAAATCAACAACTAAATCCTATGAAGAATTGTGTACGCTGGTCCGGGAGCATCTAAATCCTAAAGAAAGCATTCTGATGGCGAGGTATCGGTTCTACACGTGCCAACGGTCGGAGGGCCAGGAAGTGGCGAGATATGTCGCTGAATTAAGGCGCCTCATAGGACATTGCAAATTTGACGGATTCCAAAACGAATACTGAAAGACTTTTTTACTTGGCATTGGCCATGATGTAATCCTTCGCAAACTGTTGACTGTTGAAACTCTGTATCTGTGCAAAGCCATAACGATAGGTCATACAATTTCCACCAGTTCCTTTAAACCCAATAACGTAATTTATTTCTGGTGGACTGGATGGAGGAACATGATCCATGTAAAAAATTGTTTTTACATGAACTGAATGTTCATAAAAGTATTGGAGTGGGAACTCATTTGATAACAGCACAGCTGGCAATGTTTACGGAATATATTTGTGCAAACAAAATGCACAATAACAACCTGAACTGTGCGGCACCGAATCCGCGGGGAAAGAAATAGTTAAAAGCTTCGTCCCTGGTTGGACTCAAAGCACCAACTTTTCGTTTAACAGCCGAACATACGAACCCATTGCACCACAGAGACTAACTTAAACGTACATTGCAAGACATCCCAAAACACGGTGTCACTCAGTTGAAGCTACAGATTGCTCCGACCAGGATGGAACTTGTCCACTCTCAGTTGTACTTTCCCCAAATAAATGGAGGGACATTCATTGTGGATGTGTGGAGGCAGTCATGTCCCGCAAACTGCAGATACTTCCATGTCACCAGCAACCAGCGCTCCCGCAACCGGTGTGATCTACCTTCAAGCCTTCCAGTGCCTTGTCTGTGACAAATTATACTGATTGTCCCGAAGACGGTCTTATGTTTTAATTCCTTTTCAGCTCCTGACTGCAGCTATTCCTGTGATTAAATCGAACAAATAGCTTACATGGACAGTTGGATTCATTAAATCTTCGTCACACATATAAGCGACACACATCAACCCCAAACCTCGTCACCTACTCGCTCACCACAACACGCTGCTCCTGTGCGATGGAAGCCCAGTTGCTGTTTCAAGCTTGAATGCAGGTACAAGGAGAACTCATTCAAAGACAGTCCAAGTCCCTGAGGCACCTGATTATTTGCGCCGAACTCCTTCGCAAAGAGTTGATGTTCGTGTGGGGTCATTTGGGCACATTTTTCCCCACACTACAACATTTTGAACATGACTCAACGGCTATAAAGCGCTTTGGGGCGTCATGATTCCTGAGAGGCGCTGCAGAAAAGCAGTTCCTCCATTGCAAAAGTTCTATGCATTTTCAAAATTCGCGGCAGAATAATGGGCTCGACCGGAATCTCTCGCAAATTTCAATTAACAATCCAGAAACGAGAATCACACCCCTTGACCAACGAGCTCACTTTTTGACAAACCTGGAGATAAGTTGTAACTTTTATAAAAGCATTTTTTGTGTGCAGCTATTCTTGGCAGAAGCAGCACATGAGACCGAATCAGTGACTTTGCTTTTTCGACCTGTCTTCTGAAGCGCCGCACGGTCCCACTCCGACAGTCAATGAGCTGTTGGAACGTCAGTGTATCCAGGCTGCGTGTGGCCACCCTGAGCGCAGCAGAGTGGTTTCTGCATTAGATCTGCGTGGGGATAGTATTTCACCTTCTCTCTTCCTCTTGTCTGTATCCCTCTGCTTTATTTTCTGTAGTTATTCACCGGCCTTATATTATGTGTTTAAAAGGGAACAAAAGATGAAGTGGGCGACATTCTGGAACAATTTCTCTCACCCAAATATGTCTATTTAGTGAAATGAAATGAAGAGCAATTAAAGAATAAGGGAGAAGCCACTGTCGCCCTTTTGACAGGAGAATAAACTCGCCCATGGCTGTTCATCCACAGCAAGTTTAAACATAATCGTCCTGCATGGGAACTTTCGCGTGGAACGCAAACGTGATTATGGCTGCACTGCGGAAACCGCTCTGACCAGAAGTACAGCAGAGGGAAGCTGACCAGTGATTGCCTTCTGTGCTGATCGGGAATGTGTTGGCTCACCTGAAACAACTTCTGTCCCTCACTGACAGCGGTCAATCCTTCTCCTCCACTGCCTTTACACAAACATGTCACTGATCCACACCCACCACCCGACATCCCCATCGTATTATCTTCCATGTTAGCACAGTGGGGCCGCGGAGGCACCTACTCTCTCCCCGCGGTTAGTGAACTCAGTCAGTCTGTAAAATTAAAGGGGAACAAGTGTCCCGCAAAAGGCAGGGGAAGGAAGAGAGTCTGTAACCTCGGGTTAATTTTTTGTCAAAGGCGTCCCGTCGTGTTGTGTATTTCCAGCAGTTTCCCACTTTCACAGGTGGAGATACCGGGGCTGAAACTTGTTCCTAAAATACAATGGGATAGGGATAAAATGTCCTCTCGTACTCAGGGCTAAATAAATGATTGAAGTTCGACAATGGATGAATTAATGATGTTTAAATCAATGAATCTTCTTTTTCCACATGAGATGCATGCAACCCTTTCTTATAAGGTTTTAATTTTGATGGAAGTGCAATTTCCCTGGTCGGAAATCGACTCAGTGCCGCGGTGTTGAGAGTGCCGAATCCTAATCACTGGACCACCAGGGAACGCTGCATTGCTGCATGGATGCATCGTAATGCTTGATGTGATGAATTTTTATCCCTATCTCATTTACACGCTGTATGAGAAAGGCTCATGACTCAGTTGTACAAGCATTGATTTTGTGTGAGTCTCTTCTTGATAGGAGGTGCACTTGAGTCCGAAGTTCCAGTTCTTTTTATGTATCATTGGAATCAATTTTCCCCTGTTTCTGTAAACCCAATAAATTAATTTATATTGAGTGGGCTGGATGGAGGAACATGATCCATGTAAAAAAATTGTTATCGCTTTACTTGAGCTGAATGCTCATAAAAGTATTGGAGTGGGAACTCAGTGGATAACAGCACAGCTGGAAATGTTTGTGTAATATATTCGTGCAGCCAAAATGCACAATGACAACCTAGAACTGTGAGGCACTGAAACCTCGGGGGACAACTGTTGAAGGCTTCGCCCGTATGTGGGGTTGAATCACCCACCGTTTAGTTACCAACCAAATGCTCTAAACCATTGCGCCACAGATAATCACTGCAAGACATCTAAAACCAGGGTGTCAGTCAGTTAAAGCTTCAGATTGCTCCGTCCGGGATGGAACTTGTCCGCTCTCAGTTCTACTTTTCCCAAGTAAAGTTTGGGGCATTTATTGTGGATGTGTGGAAGCAGTCTGGTCCCGCACACTGCAGACACTCCCATGTCACCGCCAACCAGCTCTCCCGCAACCGGTGTAATCTACCATTCAGCCTTCCGGTGTCTTGCCTGTGACGAATAATCTTTCAAATGTTTTGGCATGCTTGGTTCCATGGTGTAATGGGGAGCGCTCTGGACTTTCAATCCAGTGATCTGAGTTCAAATTTCAGTGTAATTCAAGTTCATGTTGTACCAGCTGCTGAACATTTAGGACATAGAAATGAAATGCACCTGCTGCTGGTGGTCTGTTTTCTTGACTTTGTCACTGATGCTTGATCGACAAGTCGAGTTGTCAAATTGTGTGCTCAACCTTCAGTTATCTGCTGCAAATCAGCGGAGGAGAAATCACTTCATTGTCTAATGCTGCCTTTGCCTGCACAATGTGTGCAGAGATTATCTGTGCAACATGCATTCCGTAGGATGAATAAAAGCAATGCTTTTTGAAAGGCATGCACTGCATGTTTTGCACTCGACAAAAAGTTGCATTTTCTTTTCATTAATTTTAAATTAATGCATTGCAATGCCAACGCATTTTTACGTGGCAAGATCGATAATTAGCAGAGTGTAATAAAGAGATCGCAAAGTTTCTGTTTTAGGAATGGACTCAGTCGAGAATATTTTGTGGATTTTATTTATCAGAGACTATTTTCCCTATGCTGGGGTCATCCTGCGCAGAAATGTGAAAAAGCTGGTTTTGTAAAAATTACAGAGACAGCATGGCAGTGAGCTGGGACAAAAGACCACTCAGTCATCCTTTGTCAGCCAGGAAGGGGGGCCACGAACAAAGCCACTCTAATTTGGAAAAGCACTTCTCACCTCCATCTCAGAAGGAGACACAGAACAATGAACCCACCAGCCTGGACAGCCAAGGAGGAGCTGGGTCTTTCCCAACTTAAAGGCTCAGAGAGATGCCCAGATTAAAGGCCATCAGCCCAATGCATGGGTGGGATGGCCCATCACTGACTAAGTACCCATGCTTAGAAACAAAGGGGTTTTAAAGATTGGCGTGAAAGATAGGGGTAGCAAGACTCCCAGAAAGACAGGGTCCTTTCCACTTTATTTTTTGCTTCGAGCTTGGTGTGAAGCTTGGAGCTTGCAGCTTGCAGCTTGTGTCCAGAGAGAGCTCTCTCTCGCTCTCGCTCTCGCTCTCGCTCCACCGATCGATGTACCAGAGGAAGGGGCTGCAGTACTGCAGGAGAAGCCATCGAGACTGAAGACCAGGCAGTGACTTCCCACAGCTGAGCAGAGCAAAGAAACGGGCTGCGTGTGGTGGTGAACATGTTCGCGAGTGTCCCAAGCCAGTAACCAGATATCCAAGGCCAGCTGGGTAAGGGCTCAGGGTTTACTCAGAAGTGATGCTTTTCTGGGCTATTCTGGGGTAGGGTAATTAATTGGTAGGGGTGGGGTTAGAATCCACCAGGGAATTACTGCGTGTTACTCGGTCTCATTTCTGTACTGTATGTATGTTGTTTGTAACCTGGATTTTATTCTCCATAGAGACAATGATTTCGTTTAGTAGGGCATGTTTTAGCCAGTGTATGCTAGAACAAAAAAATATTCGATGATTTATCACCGAAGCATTCTTTCCGTGACTCATTTAATTTACACTCTGATTAATAATTCCCGGATCAAGAACTTTCGTAAGGTGGGAGCGATTCAAACCGTCCGTCTGGCAATTGGGCGATGATCACAAACACTTACAATATTTACCAAAGGATATACTTGCTTTGGACGCAGTTCAGGGAAGGTTCACTGGGTTGACTCCGGAGATGAGCGGGTTGACTTATGAGGAAACGTTGAGTAGGTGGGGCCTCTACTCATTGGAATTCAGAAGAATGAGAGGTGATATTATCGAAATGTATAAGGTAATGAGGGAGCTTGACCAGGTGGATGCAGAGAGGATGGTGCCACTGATCGGGGAGACTAGAACTAGGGGGCATAATCTCAGAATAAGGGGCCGCCCATTTAAATCTGTGATGAGGAGGAATTTCTTCTCTCAGAGGGTTATAATTCTGTTGATGTCACTGCCTCAGAGAGCTGACAAAGCCACAACATTAAATAAATTTAAGAAAGAGATAGCTTCTGAACTGATAAGGGAATAAGGCTTATGGGGAAAGGGCAGGGAGGTGGACTTGGATCCATGATCGGATCAGCCATGATCATATTAAATGGCGGAGCAGGCTCGAGGGCTCATATGGCCTACCCCTGCTACTAGTTCTTAAGTCCTTATGTCCTGAATAGCGACACATTAAAAAATGATTTTATAATGGTTACACCTTATCTTAACGTTTGACAAACAGTTGGCTCATTGGTCTAGGGCTCTTATTCTCCGATCGGAGTTGTGAATTGTAATTTACGAGGGGTCCCAGAGGAGCCCTTGTATTGCTCACAAATTTTGAAATTGCATCAAACTTTTGCAAAGAAGACTTGCATTTCTGCAGTGCCTTTCAGGAACTCATGACGCCCAAAGTGCTTTACAGCCGTTGAGTTATGTTTGAAGTGTTGTAATTTGGGGAAAGATGTTGCCAGATCACCAAACATGAACGTCAACTCTTTGCAAAGGAGTTTGCTGCAAATAATCAGGCGTCTCAGGAATTTGGACTTTCTCTGAATAATTTCTGCTTGTTCCGGCATTCAAGCTTGAAACAGCAACTGGGCTTCAATCTCACGGGAGGTTTGGGGTTGATGTGCGTCGCTTTCAATCTTTGAAATTTCACCAAGCAAAGAAACGGTGAATCCAACTGTCCTTGTAAGCATTTAGTTCCCGTTTAATCACAGGAATGTCCGCAGTCAGGAGATGAAAATGAATTAAAACCTAATACCGGCTTCAGGACAATCAGAAGACTTTGTCACAGAAAAGGCACCGGAAGGCTGGAAGGTAGATCACACCGGTTGCGAGAGAGCTGGTTGGTGGTGACATGGAAGTGTCTGCAGTGTGCGGGATCAGATTGCTTGCACGCATCCACTATGAATTTCGCTCCATTTATTTGGGAAAAGTACAACTGAGGGTGGACAAGTTCCACAACGGTCGGAGCAATCTGAAGCTTTAACTGACTGACAGCCTGGTTTTGGATGTCTTGCACCGTATATTTACATCAGTCTCTGTGGCGCAATGGGTTCGCGCTTTCAGCTGTTAACTGAAAGGTTGGTGATTCGACCCCGCCCAAAGTCGAAGTGTTTAACTGTTTTTCCCCGGATATTCAGTGCCGCAAAGTCCCAGGTTGTCATTGTGCGTTTTGGCTGCACGAATCTATTCCTAAAATGTTGCCAGCTGTGCTATTATCCAGTTTGTTCCCACTCCAATATTTTATGAGCATTCAAATCAAGTAAAACGTTAAAAAAAATTTACATGGATCATGTTCCTCCGTCCAGGCCACTAGAAATAAATTATGATTTAGGGTTTAAAGAAACTGGTGGAAATTGATTCTATTGATACATATTTTGAACTGGAACTTCGGTCTCAAGTGCTCCTCCTATAAAGAATCGGCACACACACAATCAATGGTTTTACAACTGAGTCATAAACACTTACAATTTTAAACCATTCTCATGCAGCGTGTAAATGAGATAGGGAAAAAAACTTCATCACATGGAAAGAGAAAATGAATGATTGAAGATACCACTGTTCCTCAGTCATTATATTCTTATTTATTTCATTCTGAAGAAGGTTATCGGCTAATTAACGGTGATGAAAATAATTCTTACTTTTGCACGTTGGCTGCATGTCGTCAATTTTAAAGGTTTTGAATTTAAAAATGGTGTTACAATAGTTATCGCCAAGACCTGGAATCAAAGCTGTTTTTCGGTGGCATACGGAGCGGTTTTACCCAATCATTTAAAGATGATTTCAAAGAACCACGTGGCGTTAAATTCACATCACTGTTACCATTTGTTTTGGTGTGAAACAAGTGGATTGAAAAGGACAATAATGTTAAACACAGAGCAAAGCTACCACTACACAGTCACATCAAAGCATCCCAGGGCATGTACAGTACGCGTTAGACACAGCGTAAAGCTTCCTCTACATTGTCCCATCAAACTCTCCCAGGACAGGCACAGCACGGGGTTCGATACAGAGTACAGCTCCCTCTACACTGTCCGATCAAACACTCCCAGGTTAGGTACAGGGGATTAGATACAGTGTAAAACTCCCTCTATACTGTCCCATCCAACACTCCCACTGCAGGTACAGGGGTTAGATACAGAGTAAAGCTCCCTCTACACTGCCCCATCAAACACTCCCAGTGCAGGTACAGGGGTTAGATAGAGAGCAAATCTCCCTCTACACTGCCCCATCAAACATTCGCAGGGCCGGTACACCTTTAATCAGCTAACGTTAAATTAGGGAATAGTCGGTCTCTGTAATCAATCTTCCAGTGTTAACATAAAATGGCGACCATTAACAAATGTAAAATGGATGACTGAAGATCGGTGTGTGCATTGTCACTGTGGTCCTGTGAGAGTTTCAAAGAGACAGAGGGAGAGAGAAGGAGAGAAAATCAGAGAGAGACAGAGAATGAGAGACCCAGAGACAGGGAGAGAGAGACAGAGAGAGACAGAGAGTGAGAGATAGAGAGTGAGAGATAGAGAGTGCGAGATAGAGAGTGAGAGATAGAGATAGTGAGTGAGAGATAGAGAGTCAGGGAGAGAGAGACAGGGAGCGAGAGACAGGGAGAGAGAGCCATGGAGTGAGACAGGGAGAGAGAGACCTGGACAGAGAAAGTCAGAGAGAGACAGAGAGAGAGAGAGAGCGAGACAGAGAGAGACAGAGGGAGACAGAGGTATGCAGAGGGAGACAGAGGGAGACAAAGGGAGACAGAGGGAGAGAGGGAGAGACAGACAGTGAGAGGCAGAGAAAGATACATAGAGAGAGAGAGACTGAGAGAGAGAGACTGAGAGAGAGAGACGGAGAGAGACAGAGAGAGAGACACACAGAGACAGAGAGACAGAAAGACTGAGAGAGATACAGAGGTTCAGAGAGAGAGAGAGCGAGATAGACAGGGAGAATGAGACAGAGACAGACAGAGCGAGTGAACGAGACAACGAGAGAGAGAGGGACAGAGATACAAAGAGGGAGAGAGACAGGGAGACTGAAAAAGAGAGCGAGAGAGAGAGAGCAACAGACAGAGAGAGAGACGGACAGAGAGAAAGCGAGAGGGACAGAGAGAGTTGGGCATTTAATCTCCCTCCACACTGTCCCATCAAACCTCCGCGGGCAGGTAAAGCACGGAGTTAGATACAGAGTCCCTCTCTCTCTCGCTCTCTCTTTCAGTCTTCCTCTCTCTCTGTTAATCTCTCTCTCTGTCTGTTCCTCTCTCACTCTCGCTCTCTACACTATCCCGTCAAACACTGCCAGGGCAGGGACAGGCGGTTAGATACAGCGTAAAGTTACCTCTACACTGTCCTATCACACACGCCCAGGGCAGGTACAGCTTTAAGCAGCTAACTTTAAATTAGGGAGTAGTCGGTCTCTGTAATCAATCTTCAGTGCGAACATAAAATGACGACATGAACAAATGTAAAATGGTGACTGAAGATCGGTGTGTGCATTGTCACTGTGGTTCTGGGAGAGCTGCAGAGAGACAGCGAGAGAGAAAGAGGGAGGGAGAGATATACAGAGAGACTGAAAAAGGCAGATTGACAGAGTGGGAGAGAGACAGAGAGAGAGAGAGAGATTGATCGAGAGAGAGAGCGAAATGGAAAGATAAAGACATGAGGAGATACAGAGAGTGAGAGAGAGACAGATCAAGAGGGTGAGAGAGACAGATAGACAGAGAGAGAGGGAAAGATATATAGAGAGAGAAACAGAGATGGGAAGCGAGAGAGAGAGAGGGAGAGAGAGAGAGAGGGGGGAAAGAGAGAGAATGACAGGGAGGGGCAGAGAGAGAGAGAGACAGAGAGAGAGAGAGCGCGAGGCAGAGCAAGGCAGAGAGAGAGAGAGAGAGAGACAGAGAGAGCGGCAGAGTGAGAGAGACAGGGAGACAGAGGGGAAGACAGAGAAAGACAGAGAGACGGAGATATAGAGAGAGAGAGAGACAGAAAGAGAGAGAGAGCGGGAGAGAGAGTGAGCGAGAGAGAGGTAGAAACAGATAGAAAGAGATAGAGAGAGACAGAGATATATCGAGAGGTAAAGAGATACAGACAGAGAGAGAGACCGGAAGAGACAGAGAGCGAGAGAGGGAGAAAGATAGAGATAGACACAGAGAGAGATATAGAGACAGAGATATATAGAGAGGCACACAGCCACAGAGAGAGAGAGAGACATAGAGAGAGCGACAGAGAGAGAGAGAAAGAGTGACAGAGAGAGAGAAAGACAGAAAGACAGAGAGAGAGAGAGAGATGGAGAGAGAGAAAGAGATATAGAGAGATAGAGAGAGAGAGAAATAGATGGAGACAGAGAGCGAGAGGAAGACAGAGTCAGTGACAGAGAGAGATAGAGACAGAGAGAGAGAGAGACAGACAGTAAGAGAGCGCGGGAGAGAGAGATAGCGAGAGAGAGAGGGAGAGACAAGGTGACAGAGATAGGCAGACAGAGATAGGCAGACAGAGGGAGATAGAGAGAGAGAGACAGGGAGAGAGAGACAGAGTGAGACACAAAGATAAATACAGAGCGAGAGAGAGAGAGAGACAGAGAGAGACCGAGTGACAGAGGCAGAGAGAAAGCGATAGAGTGAAACAGAAACAGAGAGAGAGAGAGAGACCGAGAGAGAGACAGAGAGACAGAGAGAGAGAGAGAGAGAGAGAGAGAGAGAGAGAGAGAGACAGGGAGACTGAACGAGAGAGGGAGAGAGAGGGACAGAGATACACAGATGGAGAGAGACATATAGACTGGAAGAGAGAGCGAGAGAGAGCAACAGACAGAGAGAGAGACTGACAGAGAGAAAGCGAGAGGGACAGAGAGAGTTGGGCATTTAATCACACTCCACACTGTCTCATCACACCTCCCCAGGCAGGTAAAGCACGGGGTTAGATACAGAGTCCCTCTCTCTCGCTCTATCTTTCAGTCTCCCTTTCTCTCTGTCAGTCTCTCTCTGCCTGTTCCTCTCTCACTCTCGCTCTCTACACTATCCCATCATACACTCCCAGGGCAGGTACAGGTTATTAGATACAGAGTAAAGCTCCCTCTACACTGTCCCATTAAACACTCCCTGGGCGCGTACAGGGGGTGAGATACAGAGTAAAGCTCGCTCTACACTGTCCCATCAAACACCCGCAGGGTAGCTATAGGGGGTTAGATACAAAGTAAAGCTCCCTCTACACTGTCCCATCAAACACACTCAGGGAAGGTACAGGGGGTTAGATACAGAGTAAAGCTCCGCCTACACTGTGCCATCAAACACTCCCAGGGCAGGTACACCTTTAAGAAGCTAACTTTAAATTAGAGAGTCGTCGGTCTCTGTAAACAATCTCCCAGTGTTAACATAAAATGGCGACCAATAACAAATGTAAAATGGATGATTGAAGATCGGTGTGTGCATTGTCAGTGTGGTGTTGGGAGAGCTTCAGAGAGACAGAGAGACAGAGAGGGAGAGATGTACAGGGAGACTGAAAGAGAGAGAGAGACAGAGGGAGAGATAGAGATACAGAGAGAGAGAGAGGGAGAGAATGATCAAGAGAGTGAGGGAAAGGCAAAGATAAAGACATGGAGAGATACAGAGAGAGAGAGAGAGACAGAGTAAGAGGGAGAGAGAGACAGATAGATCGAGAGTGAGGAAAGATAGAGAGAGAGAGAAACAGAAACGGAGAGCAAGAGTGGGAGAGGGAGATAGAGAAGGGTGGGGAAGACAGAGAGATACAGAGAGAGAGAGGCAGAGCGAGAGTGAGAGAGAGAGAGAGAGCGAAGGAACGATGGAGAGAGAAATAGAGACGGAAAGAGAGAGAGGGAAAGATAAAGGCAGTGAGGCAGAGAGAGACAGCGACAGAGAGAGAGAGAGACAGAGAGAGAGAGAGACAGAGACAGAGCGAGACAGAGCGAGAGAGAGAGAGAGACAGAGTGAGACAGAGTGTGACAGAGGGTAAAACAGAGAAAGACAGAGATAAATAGACACAGATAGAGGGAAAGAAACAGAGAGAGAGAGAGATGGAGAGCGACAGGGAGAGAAACAGAGACGGAGAGAGAGTGGGGGAGAAAGACAGAGAGAGACAGAATGAGAGACAGAGAGAGAGACAGAGAGAGAGAGAGTGGGGGAGACAGACAGAGAGAGAGAGAGAGATAGAGTGAGAGGTAGAGAGGGCGAATGAGAGAGTGACAGAGAGAGAGACAGAGAGAGCTAGTTTGGGGATTGATACAGGGCTATGGGGAGAGAGTGGGGCAGTTGGATTCGTTTGGGGATTGATACAGGGCTATAGGGAGCGAGCGGGGCAGTGGGATTAGTTTGGGGATTGATGCAGGGCTATGGGACGAGAGCGGGGCTGTGTGATTAGTTTGGGGATTGAGACAGGACGATGGGGAGAGAGCTGGGCAGTGGGATTAGTTTGGGGATGGATTCAGGGCTATGGGGAGAGAGCGGGGCAGTGGGATTAGTTTGGGGATTGATACAGGACTATGGGGAGAGTGCGGGGAAGTGGGATTAGTTTGGGTGAAATTGAGCACCCATTTTACATAAGATGCGTGGTGACCATTTTACACCAGAACACGTGTCTGGGTGATCTGTGAACAAACCTGGTTTGCCTGTCTGGGCTCGGGGCTTTGTGTATTTTTCTTAGTCTCTGGGTCCTTCGTGTGTTTGAAGAGTTTGAAGTCCGTCACACCTTGTTTAACCATTTCATTCTTTCAGGGCATTGATGGTAAACAGCTTAAATCCTGTGTATCTGTGAGGTGGCGACACAATCGAATTTACACCTTATTCAAACCAACAAAACTTGCTTCTCCATTTCCTGCCGTGCGAATATATCTTCCCATCAAACTGTCCCAGGGCAGGTACAGCATGAGGTTAGATACAGAGTAAAGCTCCCTCTACACTGTCCGATCAAACACTCCCAGGGCAGGAACAGCACGGATTAGATACAGAATAAACCTCCCTCTAAACTGTCCCATAAAACACTCCCAGGGCAGGTATAGCACGAGGTTAGAACAAGAGTAAATCTCCCTCTACTCTGTCCCATCAAACAATCCCAGGGCAGGTACAGTGGGTTAGATATAGAATAAAGCTCCCTCTCCACTTACACTGTTCCATCAAACACTCCCAGGGCAGGTACAGGGGGTGAGATACAGAGTAAACCTCCCTCTAGACTGTCCCATCAAACAATCCCAGGGAAAATACAGCACGGGGTTAGATACAGAGGAAAGCTTCCTCCACACTGTCCCATCAAACACTCCCAGGGGAGGTACAGGGGATTAGGTACAGTGTCAAGCTCCCTATACATTTACACTGTTGCATCAAACACTCCCAGGGCAGGTGCAGTGGGTTGGATACAGAGTAAAGCTCCCTCTACACTGTCCCGTCAAACACTCCCAGGGCAGGTACAGGGGGTTAGATACAGAGTAAAGCTCCCTCTACACTGTCCCATCAAACACTCCCAGTGCAGGTACAGGGGGTTAGATACAGAGTAAAGCTCCCTCTACGCTGCCCCATCAAACAATCCCAGGGCAGGTACATGGATTAGATACAGAGTAAAGCTCCCTCGACACTGCCCCATCAAACACTCCCAGCGCAGGTACAGGGGTTAGATACAGAGTAAAGCTCCCTCTACACTGCCCCATCAAACACTCCCAGGGCCGATACACCTTTAAGCAGCTAACTTTAAATTAGAGTGTAGTCGGTCTCTGTAATCAATCTCCCACTGTTAACATAAAATGCCGACTATTAACAAATTTAAAATGGATGACTGAAGATCGGTGTGTGCATTGTCACTGTGGTTCTGGGAGAGCTTCAAAGAGACAGAGAGAGAGAGAGTGAGAGATATACAGAGAGATAGACAGAAATGCAGAGAGAGTGAGACAGAGAGAGAGAGTCACAGAGACAGAGAGAGAGAGAGAAAAACAGAGAGAGAGAGAAACAGAGACGGAGAGAAAGAGAGAGAGAGAGGGGGGGTGAAGACAGAGAAAGACAGGGAAGGGCAGAGAGACAGAGAGGGAGAGAGAGAGAGGCAGCGCAAGACAGAGAGAGAGACAGAGAGAGAGACAGAGTGAGAGAGAGAGAGACAGAGAGAAGCACGGAGTCAGTGGGGAAGACAGAAAAAGACAGAGAGACGGAAAGACCGAGAGAGACAGAGGGCGAGAGAGGGAGGGAGAGAGAGAGAAAGAGAGAGAGAGGGAGAGAGAGAGAGAGAGAGAGCGAGAAACAGATATAGAGATAGAGATAGAGATATTTCGAGAGGGAAAGAGACACAGACAAAGATACCGAGAGAGACAGAGAGCAGAGAGGGAGAAAGATAATGATAGACACAGATAGAGAGAAATAGAGATATATAGAGAGGCAGAGAGTCAAAGAGAGAGAGAGAGAGACATAGAGAGCGCGACAGATAGAGAGTGACGGAGAGAGAGACAGAAAGACATAGAAAGAACCAGATAGAGAGAGAAAAAGAGAGTCAGAGACAGAGAGAGACAGACAGAAAGTAAGAGAGCGCGCGAGAGACAGAGAGAGATAACAACAGAGAGAGGGAGAAACACAGAATGAGAGAGACAGAGAGAAAGAGAGAGACAGTCGGAGAGAGAGATCGAGAGACAGATAGAGAGAGAGACAGATAGACAGAATTATAGAGAGATACAGAGAGAGAGAGACAGAGAGAGAGGGAGACGGAACGAGATAGAGAGAGACTCAGAGAGAGAAGGTGAGAGAGCAACAGAGAGGGAGAGACAGAGTGACAGAGACAGAGAGACAGACAGAGAGAAAGACAGAGAGAGAGAAAACCGAGAGAGTGACAGACAGAGAGAAAGAGGGAAAGACAGGTAGAGAGACAGAGAGAGAGACAGAGAGAGACACATAGGGAGATTGATAGGAGAGAGGCAAAGACGGAGAAAAAGACACGGAGAGGTACAGAGAGAAAGAGGCGGAGCGAGAGTGAGAGAGAGACAGAGAGAGAGAGAGAGACAGAGACAGAGCGAGACAGAGCGAGAGCGAGAGAGAGAGAGAGAGAGACAGAGTGAGACAGAGTGAGACAGAGGGGAAAACAGATAGAGGGAAAAAACAGAGAGAGAGAGAGATTGAGAGAGACAGGGAGAAAGAGAGAGAGAGAGAGAGAGAGAGAGAGAGACAGAGAATGAAAGATAGAGAGAGAGAGACAGAGACGGAGAGGGAGAGGAACAGAGACGGAGAGAGAGTGGGGGAGAAAGACAGAGAGAGACAGAATGAGAGTCAGAGAGAGAGACAGGAAGAGAGAGAGAGGGCGAATGAGAGAGAGGCAGAGAGAGAGAGACAGAGATAGAGACAGACAGAGAGAGAGACAGAGAGAGAGAGCTAGTTTGGGGATTGATGCAGGGCTATGGGGAGAGAGCGGGGCTGTGGGATTAGTTTGGGGATTGATACAGCGCAATGGGGAGAGAGCGGGGCAGTGAGATTAGTTTGGGGATTCATACAGGACTATGGGGAGAGAGCGGGGCAGTATGATTAGTTTGGGGATTGATACAGAGCAATGGGTAGAGAGCGGGGCAGTGGGATTAGTTTGGGGATTGATACAGGGCAATGGGGAGAGGGCGGGACAGTGGGATTAGTTTGGGGATTGATACAGGGCTATGGGGATAGAGCGGGGCAGTGGGATTAGTTTGGGGACTGATACAGGACGGTGGGGAAAGAGCGGGGCAGTGGGATTAGTTTGGGGATTGATACAGAACGATGGGGAGATAGCTGGGCAGTGGGATTAGTTTGGGGATTGATTCAGGGCTATGGGGAGAGAACGGGGCAGTGGGATTAGTTTGGGGATTGATACAGGACTCTGGGCAGAGTGCGGGGAAGTGGGATTAGTTTGGGTGAAATTGAGCACCCATTTTACATAAGATGCGTGGTGACCATTTTACACCAGAACACGTGTCTGGGTGATCTGTGAACAAACCTTGTTTGCCTGTCTGGGCTCGGGGCTTTGTGTATTGTTCTTAGTCTCTGGGTCCTTCGTGTGTTTGAAGAGTTTGAAGTCCGTCACACCTTGTTTAACCATTTCATTCTTTCAGGGCATTGATGGTAAACAGCTTAAATCCTGTGTATCTGTGAGGGAGCGACACAATCGAATTTACACCTTATTCAAACCAACAAAACTTGCTTCTCCATTTCCTGCCGTGCGAATATATCCTCCCATCAAACTGTCCCAGGGCAGGTACAGCATGGGGTTAGATACAGAGTAAAGCTACCTCTACACTGTCCCATCAAACACTCCCAGGGCAGGAACAGCACGGATTAGATATAGAATAAACCTCCCTCTAAACTGTCCCATAAAACACTCCCAGGGCAGGTAAAGCACGAGGTTAGAACAAGAGTAAATCTCCCTCTACTCTGTCCCATCAAACAATCCCAGGGCAGGTATAGGGGGTTAGATATAGAATAAAGCTCCCTCTACAATTACACTGTTCCATCACACACTCCCAGGGCAGGTACAGGGGGTGAGATACAGAGTAAAGCTCCCTCTAGACTGTCCCATCAAACAATCCCAGGGAAAGTACAGCACGGGGTTAGATACAGAGGAAAGCTTCCTCTACACTGTCCCATCAAATACGCCCAGGACAGTTACAGGGGGTCAGATACAGAGCAAAGCTCCCTCTACATTGTCCCATCAAACACTCCCAGGGTAGGTACAGGGGATTAGGTACAGTGTCAAGTTCCCTATATATTTACACTGTCCCATCAAACACTCCCAGTGCAGGAACAGCACGGATTAGATACAGAATAAACCTCCCTCTAAACCGTCCCATAAAACACTCCCAGGGCAGGTACAGGGGGTTAGATACAGATTAAAGCTCCCTCTACACTGTCCCATCAAACAATCCCAGGGCAGGTACATGGATTAGATAGAGAGTAAAGCTCCCTCGACACTGCCCCATCAAACACTCCCAGCGCAGGTACATGGGTTAGATACAGAGTAAAGCTCCCTCTACACTGCCCCATCAAACACTCCCAGGGCCGGTACACCTTTAAGCAGCTAACTTTAAATTAGAGTGTAGTCGGTCTCTGTAATCAATCTCCCAGTGTTAACATAAAATGCCGACCATTAACAAATGTAAAATGGATGACTGAAGATCGGTGTGTGCATTGTAATTGTGGTTCTGGGAGAGCTTCAAAGAGACAGAGAGAAAGAGAGTGAGAGATATACAGAGAGATAGACAGACATACAGAGAGAGTGAGACAGAGAGAGAGAGTCACAGAGACAGAGAGAGAGAGAGAGAAACAGAGAGAGAGAGAAACAGAGACGGAGAGAAAGAGAGAGAGAGGGGGGGAGAAGACAGAGAAAGACAGGGAGGGGCAGAGAGACAGAGAGGGAGAGAGAGAGAGGCAGCGCAAGACAGAGAGAGAGACAGAGAGAGAGACAGAGTGAGAGAGAGAGAGAGACAGAGAGAAGCACGGAGTCAGTGGGGAAGACAGAAGAAGACAGAGAGACGGAGAGACCGAGTGAGACAGAGGGCGAGAGAGGGAGGGAGAGAGAGAGAAAGAGAGAGAGAGGGAGAGAGAGAGAGAGAGAGAGCGAGAAACAGATAGAGAGATAGAGATAGAGATATTTAGAGAGGGAAAGAGACACAGACAAAGATACCGAGAGATACAGAGAGCAGAGAGGGAGAAAGATAATGATAGACACAGATAGAGAGAAATAGAGATATATCGAGAGGCAGGGAGGCACAGAGAGAGAGAGAGAGAGAGAGAGAGAGCGCGACAGATAGAGAGTGACGGAGAGTGAGACAGAAAGACATAGAAAGAGACAGATAGAGAGAGAAAAAGAGAGTCAGAGACAGAGAGAGACAGACAGAAAGTAAGAGAGCGCGCGAGAGACAGAGAGAGATAACAAGAGAGAGAGGGAGAAACACAGAATGAGAGAGACAGAGAGAAAGAGAGAGACAGTCGGAGAGAGAGATCGAGAGACAGATAGAGAGAAAGACAGAGATAGGCAGACAGATAGAGAGAGAGACAGATAGACAGAATTATAGAGAGATACAGAGAGAGAGAGACAGAGAGAGAGGGAGACGGAAAGAGATAGAGAGAGACTCAGAGAGAGAAGGTGAGAGAGCAACAGAGAGGGAGAGACAGAGTGACAGAGACAGAGAGAAAGACAGAGAGAAAGACAGAGAGAGAGAAAACCGAGAGAGTGACAGACAGAAAGCGAGAGGGAAAGACAGATACAGAGACAGAGAGAGAGACAGAGAGAGACACAGAGGGAGATTGATAGGAGAGAGGCAAAGACGGAGAAAAAGACACGGAGAGGTACAGAGAGAGAGAGGCGGAGCGAGAGTGAGAGAGAGACAGAGAGAGAGAGAGAGACAGAGACAGAGCGAGACAGAGCGAGAGCGAGAGAGAGAGAGAGAGAGAGAGAGAGAGACAGAGTGAGACAGAGTGAGACAGAGGGGAAAACAGATAGAGGGAAAAAAACAGAGAGAGAGAGAGATTGAGAGAGACAGGGAGAAAGAGAGAGAGAGCGAGAGAGAGACAGAGAATGAAAGATAGAGAGAGAGAGACAGAGATGGAGAGGGAGAGGAACAGAGACGGAGAGAGAGTGGGGGAGAAAGACAGAGAGAGACAGAATGAGAGTCAGAGAGAGAGACAGGGAGAGAGAGAGAGGGCGAATGAGAGAGAGGCAGAGAGAGAGAGACAGAGATAGAGACAGACAGAGAGAGAGACAGAGAGAGAGCTAGTTTGGGGATTGATACAGGGCTATGGGGAGAGAGCGGGGCTGTGGGATTAGTTTGGGGATTGATACAGGGCAATGGGGAGAGAGCGGGGCAGTGAGATTAGTGTGGGGATTCATACAGGGCTATGGGGAGAGAGCGGGGCAGTATGATTAGTTTGGGGATTGATACAGAGCAATGGGGAGAGAGCGGGGCAGTGGGATTCGTTTGGGGATTGATACAGGGCAATGGGGAGAGGGCGGGACAGTGGGATTAGTTTGGGGATTGATACAGGGCTATGGGGAGAGAGCGGGGCAGTGGGATTAGTTTGGGGACTGATACAGGACGGTGGGGAGAGAGCGGGGCAGTGGGATTAGTTTGGAGATTCATACAGGACTATGGGGAGAGAGCGGGGCAGTGGGATTAGATTGGGGATTGATACAGGGTTATGGGGAGAGAGCGGGGCAGTGAGATTACTTTGGGGATTGATACAGGGCAATGGGGAGAGAGCGGGGCAGTGGGATTAGTTTGGAGATTGATACAGGGCTCTGGGGAGAGAACGGAGCAGTGGGATTAGTTTGGGTGAAATTGAGCACCCATTTTAAATGAGATGTGTGGTGACCATTTTCCACCAGGACACGTGTCTGGGTGATCTGTGAACAAACCTGGTTTGCCTGCCTGGGCTCGGGGCTTTGTGTATTGATCCCAGTCTCTTGGTTCTTCATGTGTTTGAAGAGTTTGAAGTTGGTCATATCATTTCATTCTTTCAGGGCATTGATGGTAAACAGCTTCAATCCTGTGTATTTGTGAGGGGGCGACACAATCGAATTTACACCTTATTATAACCAAAAAAACATGCTTCTCCATTTCCTGCCCTGCGAAGATATCCGCCCATCAAATACTCCCAGGGCAGGTACAGGGGGTTAGATGCAGAGTACAGCTCCCTCTGCTCTGTCCCATCAAACACTCCCAGGACAGGTACAGTATGGGGTTAGACACAGAGTAAAGATCACTCTACACTGTCCCATCAACCACTCCCAGGGTAGGTACAGGGGATTAGATACAGAATAAAGCTAACTCTGCACTGTCCCATCAAACACTTCTCTCTCTATGAAGCTCTCCCAGAACCACAGTGACAATGCACACACCGCTCTTCAGTCATCCATTGTACATTTGTTAATGGTCGCCATTTTATGTTAACACTGGGAGATTGATTACAGAGACCGACTACCCTCTAATTTAACGTTTGCTGTTTAAAGGAGTACCTGCCCTGGGAGTGTTGGATGGGACAGTGTAGAGGGAGCTTTACTCTGCACCTAACCCCCTGTACCTGCCCTGGGAGTGTTTGATGGGACTGTGCAGAGGGAGCTTTACTCTGTGCAGGGCACGTACAGCACGGATTAGTTACAGATTAAAGCTCCCTCTACACAGTCCCATCCAACACTCGCAGGGCAGGTACAGGGGGTTAGATACAGTTAAAAGGTCCCTGTGCACTGTCCCATCAAACACTCCCAGTGCAGGGACAGCACGGGGATAGATACAGAATAAAGCTCCCTCTGCACAGTCCCATCAAACATTCCCAGGGCAGGTACAGGGGGTTAGGTACAGAGTAAAGCTCCCTCTACACTGTCCGATCCAACACTCCCAGGGCAGGTACACCTTTAAGCAGCTAACGTTAAATTGGAGAGTAGTCGGTCTCTGTAATCAATCTCCCAGTGTTAACATAAAATGGAGACCATTAACAAATGTACAATGGATGACTGAAGATCGGTGTGTGCATTGTCACTGTGGTTCTGGGAGAGCTTCATGGAGACAGAAGGAGAGAGAAGGAGAGAAAAACAAAGAGAGACAGAGAGTGAGAACCCAGAGACAGGGAGAGAGAGACAGAGAGGGAGAGAGAGAGATTGACAGTGAGAGACAGAGTGGGACAGAGAGTCAGAGAGAGAGACAGAGAGTCAGAGAGAGATAGATAGACAGAGAGAGATAGACAGAGAAAGAGAGAGAGTGAGAGATAGAGAGTGAGAGATAGAGAGTGAGAGATAAAGAGTCAGGGAGAGAGAGACAGAGAGAGAGAGAGACAGGGGGAGCGAGACAGGGAGAGAGACAGGGAGAGAGAGACTTGGACAGAGTGAGTCAGAGAGAGAGAGAGAGAGAGAGCGAGACAGAGAGAGACAGAGCGAGAGACACACAGAGACAGAGAGACTGAGAGAGATACAGAGGGACAGAGAGAGAGAGAGACAGGGAAAATGAGACAGAGACAGACAGAGCGAGTGAACGAGGCAAGGAGAGAGAGAGGGACAGAGAGAATTTGTGTGACAGAGAGCGAGAGTGTCAGAGAGTGTCAGAGAGAGGGAGAGACAGTCAAAGAGAGAGAGGGATAGAGAGAGATAGGGAGAAAGAGAATAATAGAGAGATACAGAGAGAGAGAGAGAAACAGAAAGAGAGACCGAGTTAGTGAGAGAGAGATACAGAGAGAGAGAGAGAGGGGCACAGAGGAGGGACAGAGAGAGAGATAGAAATGAAAAGAGAGAGGAGAGAAAGACAGAGAGACAGAGAGAGAATCTCAGAGACACAGAGAGTGAGAAAGGCAGAGAGAGAGAGAAAGAGAGAGGGAGACAAGGCAGACAGACAGAGATATGGTGAGAGAGAGACAGAGAGAGAGACAGAGAGCGAGACACAGAGAGAGGGAGAAAGAGAGAGAGAGTGACAGAGATAATCAGAGATAATCCGGGAGATGGGACATGTGCTGTGTGAGACCCTTCGGGACATGGGACGTGTGCTGTGTGATGATCCTCTGGACGATGGGACATGTGCTTTGTGAGGGTCCTCTGGGCGATGGGACTTGTGTTGTGTGAGCCCCTGGCATGTATATTTAATAGCTAACTCTGAAATAGTTCCTACAGATTGGAAGGATGCTAATGAAGTCCCCATTTTAATAAAAATGTGACAAGGCAGACCTGGGTAACCAGAGGCCCATCAGTTTAATATCAGTAATAGGTAAGATGATTGAAATAATCATAAGGGATGCAATATATGAATACTTGGATAGGGAGGGACATATTAGGGACACCACAACCCATTATAAAGAGTTTATGTCTCACAAGTCTAATTATATTTCTTGAAGAAGTTACAAAGTTGGTTAATGAGGGAAGCGCTGCAGACATTGTCTACTTAGATATCCAAAAACCTTTTCACAAGGTACCACACAAGAGGCTTCTCGATAAGATCGGAGCCTCTGGTGCTGATAATATATTGAGCCAAATACAGTACTGGCTGGCAGGATGTAGGTAAAGAGCAGTTGTAGATGGATTTGTATCTGTTTGGAGATCGGTCACCAGTGGTGTCCAGCAGGGATAAATGTTGGGACCATTGCTTTTCACTATTTTTATTAATGATCTGGATTTTGGGGTTGGGGCACGATTTTGAAATGATACCAAGATCTGTGCGAGTGCTCGAACTGTAGAAGAGGCTCGTCTGATTCAGGCAGATCTTAAAGTTTTGGGAGACTGGCCGCATGACTGGAAAATGATGTATTACTTAGATAAGTTCAGTGTTATGTATGTGGACAGGGAAAATGCTCAACATTCATACACCCTCCAGGGAAAGGCATCAAAGATGGTGGAGATAGAAAGAGATTTAGACATTCTAGTGAATACATCCTTAAAGGTACATGAGCAATGCAGTGTATCGACAGCTAAAGCAAATAGGGTGTTGGGGTGTATCCATAGGACAATTGAGTTTATGACCAGGAGTACAGTTTTGTCCTTATACAAGACCTTAGTCAGGCCACTCTTGGAATACTGTGTCCAGTTTTGGTCTCCTAACATGGTGGGTGATACAGGTTCTGGAAAGGGTCACTAGACTAATTCCAAGTCTAAAGCATCTTAGTTACCAAGATAGGTTAAAAGAGTTGGGACTCTTTACCTTAGAGCAGCGTAAACTTAGGGCTCAATGATTGCGGTTTATAAGATAATGAAAGTGAAAGAGAGTGTTCTAGCTGACTGTTTATTTCAATTAAATCGGTTAGGCAGCACCAGGGGACACAAATTTCAGTTGTATAAGGATAGATCTAGGTTAGACATCAGGAGGTGGTTCTTTTCCCTGAGAACAGTACACCTCTGGAACAAGCTGCCCTCTCATGTGGTGGATGCAGACTCACTGAATTCCTTCAAGTAAAAGCTGGATTTGTTTCTGGCTGCGGCGCAGATTAACACTTAAAGAATGTAGGTACTGCAGGGAGTTTAATGGCCAGAGTGATCTCCTGGACTAGTTTCGATCACTTCGATGGGTTGGAGAGGAATTTCCCAGATTTTATTTACCAAAATTCTCCGAGGTTTTTTTTTAAATCTGTATTTTTGCCTCTCCCAGCTCATCACATGGATTCGGGTGGAGTGGAGTGTATACCCTGTGATTTATTGCAATTTTGTGGGTCAGGCTTGATGGACCAGATGGTCTTTACCTGTCCGTCATTTTTAGTATGTATTAAAATGCTTCCTCTACACTGTCCCATCGAACACTACCAGAGCAGGTACAGCAGTGATTAGATACAGAATAAATCTCAGGCCCCGAATTAGAGCCCCCAGGCCCCGTACTGACAGGCCCGGGTGAGCGGGGTCACTGGCCGCCATCTTGCACAGGGCGGGATCAAGGCGCATGCGCGGCCTTCTTGTTTTGGGAACAGAGAGTGGGTGGGGCTTCAGAATCTCTTTTCCCAACTGGGTCCCAGTGCCCGGGAGATGGTGCATCCTGGGCAACACACTTTTCATCATCATTTAATCAGAGACTGGTTACAACATGGAAGGTGGCCATTTGGCCCATCGAGCCCATGCCGGCTATCTGCAAGAGCTTCTACTAATCCCACTCTAGCTACTCTGTCCAGACCACTCTTGATTTTGAACACCTCTTTCAAATCTCCTCACAATCTTCTCTGTTCTGAGAACAACCCTAACTTCTCCAGACTATCCACGTAACTAAAGTCCCTCATCCCTGGAATCATTCTTGTCAAACTTTTCTGCACGCTCTCAAAATGCCTTTGTCTACTTACGAAAATGCAGTAGCCAGAATTGCTCCAGCTCATTGAACAAGCTCCCCGCTGGAGTGGAAATAAACTACATAACCAGTGGGAACCTGTTCAACCTTCGTCGTCTCATAGGCCAGGTCCAAGACGACTCCAATCTCTGTCGTTGAGCTACCGTACGCGGACAATGCCTGCGTCTGCGAACACAAAGAGGCTGAACTCCAAGTCATAGTCGACGTATTTACTGAGGCGTACCAAAGCATGGGCATCAGATTAAACATCTGTAAGTCCGTGGTCCTCCACCAGCCTGTCCTCGCCGCACAGCACTCCCTCCACCCACCGCCCGCAGTCATGAAGATCCATGGCACGGCCCTGGACAACGTGGACCATTTCCCATACCTCGGGAACGTCTTATCAACAAGACAGACATTGACGACAAGATTCAACACCACCTCCAGTGCAGCCTTCGGCCGCTTGAGGAAAGGAGTGTTTGAAAACCACGCCCTCAAATCTACCACTAAGCTCATGGTCTCCAGGGCAATAGTAATACCCACCCTCCTGTATGGCTCAGAGACATGGACTATGTACAGCAGACACCTCAAGTCGCTGGAGAAATACCACCAACGATGTATCCGTAAGATCCTGCAAATCCCCTGGGAGGACAGACGCACCAACGTTAGCGTCCTCGACCAGGCCAACATCCCAAGCATTGAAGCACTGACCACATTTGATCAGCTCCGCTGGGCAGACCACATTGTTCGCATGCCAGACACAAGATTCCCAAAGCAAGAACTCTACTCAGATCTCCTTCACAGCAAATGAGCCAAAGGTGTGGCAGAGGAAACGTTACAAGGACACCTTCAAAGTCTCCCTGATAAAGTGCAATATCCCAAATGACACCTGGGAGTCCCTGGCTAAAGATCGCCCTCAGTGGAGGAAGAGCATCGAGAAGGGCGCTGAGCACCTATCGTCTAATCGTGCAGAGCATGCAGAAATCAAGCACAAGCAGCGGAAAGAGCATGCGGCAAACCTGTCCCACCCACCCCTTCCCTCAACGGCTATCTGTCCCACCTGTGACAGGGACTGTGGCTCTCGTATTGTATTGTTCAGCCGCCCAATGACTCTTTTTTAGACTGGAAGCAAGTCTCCCTCGATTCCGAGGGACTGCCTATGATGATGATATGACCCAGATTTGGACACAATACGCCAGTTGAGGCCGAACCAGAGTTTTATGTGGGTCAACATAATATCAACACTTCTGTACTCTATACCTCTATTCATGAAGCCTAGAATCCCGTAGGTCTTTGTAACTACTTTCTCAACCTTTGCTGCCAACTTCAGTGATTGGTGCGTACATACTCCTGGGTCTCTCTGTTCATGCACCCGTTTACAAAAAGTACCCCTTAGTTTATATTTCCTCTCCTCTTTCTTCAAACCAAAATGTATCACTTTTGAACTTTTCTACGTTAAATTTCATCTGCCACATGTCCACCCATTCCACAACCCTGTCTATGTCTTTCTGAAGTCTATCACTACCTCCTCACTGTTCACTGCACTTCCAAGTTTTGTGTGAGCTGCAGATTTGGAAATTGTGCCCTGTAAACCCAAGTCTAGGTCATTAATATAGATCAAAAAAAGCAGTGGCCCGAGTACCAACACTTGGGGAACACCACTTCCTCCAGTCTGAAAAACAACCTTTCACCACTAATCTGTGTGCATCAGTTAGCCACTTTCATATCCATGCTTCCACTGTCCCTGTTATTCCATGGGCTTCGATTTTGCTGGAATTGGTTACACGCTTCGGATCACTAAACACAAAACCCAGTCTGTTAATCACTTTCAGCTACTGGACTTAGCATGTACCCCACAGCATCTCTTCTACCCTCAATATGTGAATAGAGCATCACATCTGTAAACCTGGTTAAATTTATATCCACTCAGCACATCTACTTAAGAAAAGTCTTTAGGCCAATGACACACTGTTAAGGTGCCAGTGTGCTGCTGGTTTAATTGGCATTTTGCCTGTAATGTACTCCGTATTTTGGTATTCGTATTTAAGGAAGGATATACTTGCATTGGAGGCAGTTCAGAGAAGGTTCACTAGGTTGATTCCGGAGATGAGGGGATTTACTTATGAAGATAGCTTGAGTAGGCTGGGCCTAAACACATTGGAGTTCAGAATAATGAGAGGTGATTTTATCGAAATATAAGATATGAGCGGGTTCGACAAGGTGGATGCAGAGAGGATATTTCCACTTACACAGGAAACTAAAACTAGGGAACATAGTCTTAGAATAAGCGGTCACCCAATTAAAACTGAGATGAGGAATTTCATTTCTTCTCTGAGGGTTGTAAATCTGTGGCACTCTCTGCCCAGGAGAGCTGTGGAGGCTGGCTCTTTGAAAATAGATAAAGCGGAAATAGACAGATCTTTGAACGATAAGTGAGTAAAGGATTATGGGGAGCGGGCAGGGAAGTGGAACTGAGTCCATGATCAGATCAGCCATGATCTTATTGAATGGCGGAGCAGGCCTGAGGGTTCAAATGACCTACTCCGGCTCCTATTTATTATGTTCGAACTGAACATTTCTCCGAGTGTAACCTTGTCTGTAATGAAATATGTGTCATTTAATTAGCCTCAGGTCCTAGCTCATGTCTGCTGCAGATTCCAGAGTTGATTCCAGAGATGAGGGGATTGACTTATGGTTGAGTAGGTTGGACGAAACATATTGGAGTTCAGAAGAATGTGGTGATCTCTGTGTGGACCAGAAGGTCAGTGTCCAGGCTGAAGTTCTGTTCCCCCTGGAAGATCCTCCCCACAGAATGTCCTTTCTCAGCTCTCGCCAGGTGATGCTAAACACACAGGTGGGAAAGACAAAAATCCACAGCAAATTGTTCAAAGCATCACTAATTTATGTGTCAATATCACAAATATTAAACTCCCGTCGTTTTCAGGAGTTATTACCATCAGTGTTACAGGAGTTATAAACCCCAACTATCAGAATAAACACGATTCAGTCCTGGATGTGAATAGCAGCAGGTTCCAACCACTGCAGTCACTTGTGAACTCGCTGATGTCTCAGCAGGTTGCCTGACAGAGAGTATCCCTTGCCACACTCATAGCAGGTGAATGGCCTCTCCCCAGTGTGAACTCGCTGGTATCTCTGCAGGTAGGATGATGGCGTGAATCCCTTCCACATTCTGAGCAGCTAAACGGCCTCTCCCTCGTGTGAACTCGCTGGTGTCTCAGCAGGTTGGATGATGTAGTGACTTCCTTCACACATTCAGAGCAGATGAAAGGCCTCTCCCCAGTGTGAACACGCTGGTGTGTCAGCAGGTGGGATAACTGAGTGAATACCTTCCCACATTCAGAGCAGCTGAACGGCCTCTCCCCAGTGTGAACTCGCTGGTGTGTCAGCAGGTTGGATGATGTAGTGAATCCCTTCCCGCATTTAGAGCAGCTGAACGGCTTCTCCCCAGTGTGAACTCGCTGGTGTCTCATCAGTTGCTCTTTGCTTTTAAAACTCTTCTCACAATCAGAAGATTTACAAGGTCTCTCCTCATTTTGAACTCGCTGGTGTGTCAGCAGGTTGGATGATGCAGTGAATCCCTTCCCACAGTCGGAGCAGGTGAATGGCCTCTCCCCAATGTGAACTCTCTGGTGTCTCAGCAGGTCGGATGATGTAATGAATCCCTTCCCACAGTCGGAGCAGGTGAATGGTCTCTCCCCAGTGTGACTGCACTTTTGTCTCTCCAGGTTGGATAACTGAGTGAATCCCTTGCCACAGTTGGAGCAGGTGAACGGTCTCTCCCCGGTGTGAACTCGCCGATGTATTTCCAGCTGGGACCGGGAGTTGAATCGTTTCCCACAGTCCCAACATTTACACCGTTTCTCCCCAGTGTGACTGCACTTGTGTCTCTCCAGTTTTGATGATTGGCTGAAGCCTTGTCCACACACAGAGCACGTGTACCGTTTCTCCCCACTGTGAACGGTGGCTTCTGCTTCCATGGTCAAAAGCTGATGATATTCCAGTCCCGATGTAGCGAGTGACTGTCAAATTTTGAGGTGACGTTTGGTTTGAGCTTGCAGTCTACAAATCCACCCCTTTTAACATCCTGTAAAGTGTATTTCAAACAGGAAAAGTGAGTGTGAGAGAGAACCTACAAAAAACACAAAAGCAGATTGTGAAATTGAGCTTAATGAATCTGGTCATTTATGGGGCCGGCACAAGGAAAAAGTGACCAAGAAAGCTGCCGGATTGATGTAAAAACACATCTGGGCCAATAGTGTAATTCAGGGAAGGGAACCCACCTCCCTCGACAGGCCCACATTGGAAATTGTTGGGCCCACTGTGCCCAGAATTACTGGGGGTGAAACCCAGCAGCTTCTCCCTCCTCTCCATCCAGCTCAAATTGATGCAACAAACAGACCCACATCCAGTGCCTTCGACATCCAACGCCCAGCTGATAGAGCAGCTGGGAATTGCTGGGCCTGCTATATAAATGTAAGTTGTTGTTTTCCTGGTGTGGGGGAGGTGGTGCCCCCGGGGGTTGCTGGTGCTGGGCCCGGTGGCTCTGACTCAGGACCCGAGAGCTGCACTCGGTGTTACCCGGTGACTGAGAGCCACACTCGGTGTTGCCCGGGGACTGAGAGCCGCACTTGGTGTTGCCCGGGGACTGAGAGCAACACTCGGTGTTGCCCGGGGACCGAGAAGCACCTTCGGTGTTGCCCGGGGACTGAGAGGCACACTCGGTGCTGCCCGGGGAATGAGAGCCACACTCGGTGTTGCCCGGGGACCGAGAAGCACACTGGGTGTTGCCCGGGGACCGAGAGCCACACTCGGTGCTGCCCGGGGACTGAGAGCCGCATTCGGTGTTGCTCGGCGACCGAGAGGCACACTCGGTGTTGCCCGGGGACTGACAGCCACACTCGGCGTTGCCCGGGGACTGAGAGCCGAGCTCTGTGTTGCCCGGTGACCGAGAGCCGCACTCGTTGTTGCCCGGTGACTGAGAGCAACACTCGGTGATGCCCGGGGATTGAGAGCCACACTCGGTGTTGTCCGGGGACTAAGAGCCCCGCTCGATGTTGCCCGGGGCCCGAGAGCCACACTCGGTGTTGCCCGGGGACTGAGAGCCACACTCGGTGTTTCCCGGGGACTGAGAGCCACACTCGGTGGTGCACGGGGACTGACAGACACACTCGGTGTTGTCTAGTGACTGAGAGCCACACTCGGTGGTGCCCGGGGCCCGAGAGCCTCGCTCGGTGTTGCCCGGGGCCCGAGAGCCGCACTCGGTTTTGCCCGGTGTCTGAGAGCCACACTCGGTGTTGCCTGGGGACGGAGAGCCACACTCGGTGTTGCCCGGGGCCTGAGAGCCACACTAGGTGTTGTCCGGGGACTGAGAGCCGCACTCGGTGTTCCCCGGGGACTGAGAGCCGCACTCAGTGTTGTCCGGGGACTGAGAGCCACACTCGCAGTTCCCTGGGGCCGAGAGCCGCACTCGGTGTTGCCCGGGGGCCGAGAGCCGCACTCGGTGTTGCCCGGGGACTGAGATCCACACTCGGTGTTGCCCGGAGACTGAGAGCCACACTCGGCGTTGCCCGGGGACTGAGAGCCACACTCAGTGTTGCCCGGGGACTGAGAGCCGTACTCGGTGTTGCCCGGGGACTGAGAGCCACACTTGGTGGTGCCCGGTGACTGAGAGCTGCACTCAGTTAAAAATTAGGCAGACAAAAAGCAGGAAACGATTGACCAGTTCGCCTAACATCTGTGGTTGGGAAAATGTTGAAGAGTTAATTCTTAAAGAAGCAGCAGCACATCATTTGAAAAAGCATAATTCGGTCAAGCAGTCAGCATGGATTCATGAAGGAGAAGTTCAGTTTGATAAATTTGCTTGAATTCTTTGAGCATGTAACGAACACGTTGGATAAAGTGGGTGTGGTGTAATTGGACTTCCAGAAGCCATTTGACAAGGTGCCACATAAAAGATTACTGCACAAGATAAAGGTTCACGTTGCTGGGGCAAATATATTAGCATGGATAGAGGATTGGCTAACTAACAGAAAACAGAGTGTTGGGGTAAATGGTTCATTCTTGGGTTGGCAATCAGTAACTAGTGGAGTGCCGCAGGGATCAGTGCTGGGACCCCAACTATTTACAATCTATATTAACGACTTGGAAGAAGGGACCGACTGTAACGTAGCCAAGTTTGCTGGCGATATAAAGATGGGAGGAAAAGTAATGTGTGGGGAGTACACAAATAATTTTTAAAAGGACACAGATAGGTGAAGTGAGTGGGCAAAAATTTGGCAGATAGAGTATAATGTTGGAAAATGTGAGGTTATGCATTATGGCAGAAAAAAAATCAAAGAGCAAGTTATTATTTAAATGGAGAAAGATTGCAATGTGCTGCAGTACAGCGGGACTTAGGGGTAATTGTGCACGAATCACAAAAGATTAATATGCAGGTACAGCAACTGATCAGGAAGGCCAACTGAATCTTGGCCTTTATTGCAAACGGGCTGGAGTATAAAAGCAGGGAGGTCTTGCTACAGTTATACAAGTTATTGGTGAGGCCACACCTGGAATACTGCGTGTAGTTTTGGTTTCCATATTTATGAAAGGATATACTTGCTTTGGAGGAAGTTGAGAGAAGGTTCACTAGGTTGATTCCGGAGATGAGGGGTTGACTTATGAGAAAAGATTGAGGAGGATGGCCCTCTACTCATTGAATTGAGAAGAATGAATGAGAGGTGATTTATCGAAACGTATAAGATATGAGGGGGCTTGACAAGGTGGATGCAGAGAGGATGTTTTCACTGATTGGGGAGAGTAGAACTTGGGGGCATAATCTTAGAATAAGGGGCCGCCCATTTAAAACGGAGATGAGGAGGAATTTCTTCTCTCAGAGGGTTATAAACCTGTGGTATTCGCTGCCTCAGAGAGCTGTGTAAGCTGGGACATCGAATATATTTAAGACAGAGATAGACATTGTCTTAACTGATAAGGGAATAAGGGGTTCTGTAGAGCGGGCAGGGAAGTGGACCTGAGTCCATTCTCGGATCAGCCATGATCGTATTAAATGGTGGAGCAGGCTCGAGGGGAAATCATGTTTGCCAAATTTGCTGGAGTTCTTTGAGGATATAATGAGTAGGATGGATAAAGCGGAACCAGTGGATGTGGTGTGTTGGATTTCCAGAAGGCATTTGATAAGATGGCACATACGAGGTTACTGCACAAGATAAAAGCTCATTGGGTTGGGGGCAGTATATTAGCATGGATAGAGGATAGGTTAACGAACAGAAAACCGAGAGTCGGGATAAATTGGTCTTTTTCTGGTTGGCAAATAGTGACTCGTTGGGTGCGGCAGGAATCAGTGCTAGGTCCTCAACTATTTACAATCTTTAAATGACTTGGAGAAAAGGACCGAGTGTAATATTGCCAAGTTTGCTGATGATACAAAGGTGAGTGAGAAAGCAAATTGAGGACACAAAAAACCTGCAAAGGGATATAGACAGGCTCAATAAGTGCGCAAAAATTTGTCAGATGTAGTATTATATGGGAAAATGTGAGGTTATCCACTTTGGCAAAAATAATAGAAAATAAAGTTATCATTTAAATGGAGAAAAATTGCAAGTGCTACAGGACAGATTGACCTGAGGCTGTTTGTGCATTAAACACAAAAAGTTAGTATGCAGGTACAGCAAGTAATCAGAAAGGCAAGTGGAATGTTGGACTTTATTGCAAGGGGAATAGAATATAAAAGCAGAGAAGTCCTGCTATAACTGTACAGGGTATTGGTGAGACCACACCTGGAATACTACATTCAATTTTGGTCTGCATATTTAAGGAAGGATATACTTGCCACACCTGGAATACTACATTCAATTTTAGTCTGCATATTTAAGGAAGGATATACTTGCATTGGAGGCTGTCTTATGAGGATATGTTGAGAAGGTTGGGCTGATACACTTTGGAATTCAACAGAATAAGAGGTGATCTTATTGAAACATATGATAACGAGGGGACTTGACAAGGTGGATCCAGAGAGGATATTGCCAATCATTGAGTAAACTAAAACTAGGGTGCATCGTCTCAGAAAAAGGTATCACCCATTTAAAACTGATATGAGGCGGAATTTCTTCTCTCAAAGGGTAAATCTGTGGAATTCTCTGTCCCAGAGCTGTGGAGGCTGGGTCATTGAATGTATTTAAGGCAGAGATATACAGATATTTGAGCGATAAGGGATTAAAGTGTTATGGGGAGCGGGCAGAGAAGTGAAGGTGAGTCCATGATCAGATGAGCTATGATCTTATTGAATGGCAGAGCAGGATCCAAGGGCCAAATGATCGACTCCTGCTCCGATTTCTTATATTATTATGTTATTATGAGATAATAACCTGAGACTGTACATGGGGACTCTAACCCTGGCACTGTACATGGGGACTCTAACCCTGGGACAGTACATGGGGACTCTAACCCTGGGAGTGTACATGGGGACTCTATCCCTGGGACTGTAAATGGGGACTTTCAACCTGGGACTGTATATGGGGACTCTAACCCTGGGTCTGTACATGGGGACTCTAACACTGGGACTTTATATGGGGACTCTAACCCTGGGAGTGAACAGCTCTGGGGCTAATCTGTTACAATTGTCTGGGATGTAACCAGAAGCTTAGCACTGAGCAGCGCCTTTAGGAGATGGAGAGAAATCCGAGGTGTCGAGATTAAATAACTGAGCTGCTACTTTACCAAGATGGCCACGCATGAGCTTTGCTGCTCACTGAACCAAGATGGCGGAGGACTGGCCCAGCCTTCCTGTACAAAAATGGCCGCCGTTACCCTGGATCTGTGACCGGGAGAAAGCCTCGAGGCTGCAGCCGCCGATATTCCGGTTATTATTCCGGGCTTCTGGCGGGCTGCTGATGATTATGAAGTCTCCCCGCCCACCCGCTGGTCCTTTACTCACCTCCACCCTGCTGAAATTGAGCTGTTTTGCGGAGCTCATTTCACCATCACTGCTCCGCCATTACACACACCGCGCATGCTCGGAATACAGCCAGTTTCGGCGCCTGCGCACTCGGTCCCTGATGTCTGTGGTCGGCAGGAACCTGGGTAAATAGGAACAGCCAATCAGAGAATGGGACTGGATTTACTGGGCCCCCATTGGCCACTGAACCATGTTCATTCTGGCACTTCGACTTTGTTTCTGCTACTCTGAATAACCCTATACCTGAGCTGGAGATTAATGTTCTGTCTCAATATTGTTTCAAACATCGTGTGTCCAATATTTGATTTCTCCATAACCATCATCATCATCATCGGCAGTCCCTGGAAGCGAGGATGATTTGCTTCCACGCAAAAAAAGAATGAGTTCACAGGTGTTTTAATGAAGGACCTAATATTGCAAATCCCGAGCTACATTTTGAACGGTGGAAGCTGGCTGTGTTTGGATTTTTTTAACGTGTGGTGGCCATTGCACACCAGCCACCACACTGGCTTGACAGAGCTCGGTCTTGCTCCAGTGGCAAGGATTACCCCAGCCGACTGGAGACCAGCTCTGCTGCACGGACTGAGCGCACACATATAAAGCAGTCTGGGCTGGGCCATGCTGCCCCTAGGCCCTTGCCCCTTCTGTGCCCCAGACTCATGCCTCTCCTGGGCCCCGGTCATGTCCTTCTATAATCTCTTTCCGCTCCTTCGCCCCTCCTGCTGTGCCTGCCCGCACTGCAATTAGCGACGTGACTTTGCAGCCGTCACCATCCTACAATGGAATGCCACCGCCGCACACTGCTCCCTCTCATGGCCCCGACCTGCTGATGGTGATGCAGGCCGGGACCATGACGCTGCACGGGAGACCAATTCATATTCCCTTCCCTTCCATTTTGGGCCTTTTCTTACTCAAGATTATTTCACTTCTCACGCAGTTCATATTTTGCCACATCAAATCCCAAGCTTGTTTTGTTTGAGCATACGGCTTGTGGATGTCATACACTGAACCGGCGTGTCTCACTTTACAGACATTTGACGTTCTTTGAAAGAGCTATCCTGCTTAAGACTGGAACTCTCTTATTTTCTATATTGTTTAACGATTTTTGAATGCGGTTAACAGATCTCCACACATACTGCATGTGATTGCCTTTGAAATACCTGGTCTTTGTAATTGTCTTTGCTAATTTTGATGGGTTAGTTGATTATAATTACTTCCTCCGAACATACGTTGCAGAAATTATTTGCTTCAAAATAATTGTTTCGTCTCCAAACGTTATCCTTCCCTTGCGTTGCGCCCTGCTTTGTCCACATACCTATTTCCTCCTCAGAAGTGTCCTAGTGTAGTTTCTCAATACTTATCTTTTCGTCCCGGGATCCAGCGGCACTGACTGAGGCTTCCTCACACTCTTCCTGCTCCAATGCCTTCTGTGCAGCGACGTCTGCAGCCGTATTTCCCTGGTGACTCAGCCAATCTGGATTGTTTCGGTCCGGCTCCCTCCTGTGGGCTTTAATTTTAATAACCGCTACCTGTTTTGGTTTATTACTGGCTGCGAAAATAACTTCTATTCTCAGCTGATGCTTTATGGGATGTCCGCCAGTTGTGATAAAACCACTTCTCCCTCATGCTGTCATATAATCGTGTACTACCCCGAATGCATATCTACTGTCCGTATAGATATTAACAATCTTATTTTCCGATAATTCCAGTATGCACTACCAGTTCTGCCACTTGAGCTGACGACGCCCCATTAATTCTCCCTGATTTAACTGTCTCTAGATCCTGGTAAACTACGGCCTATCCGGTATGAGGTAGTCTCTCGACATATTTTCCTGAGCCGTCCACAAAAAAGGTTTGTTCTGCGGTTTGAAGGGGGGCGTCATTTATTCTATTCTCTTCCATATCCTCACATATCTCTTCACAAAAGTGGGGTTCCCCTTTACCCATCATTCCTTCTGCGGGGTTGTTTCCGACATCGCTAATTATGGTACCGCTTTGTTGGGTGTGAAGATGACTGCTTCCCACTTTGCCCGTCTCATATTAGATATGGTTCTCAGTTTTCCTGTGTTTAACATTTCTGCCAATGTGTGTTTATTGTGGAGAATGATGTTTCCAGTCATCACCACAGGCTCGCTTAATTTTTACCGCCCAAGCTGCGCAATCTAGCGCGGCTATACATCTGGATAACCCAGTCACCACCGAGCATTTGGTGGTAGAGTAATAGGCTATAGATCTCCTTTTATCCCCGTGATCTACGGTGAGCACGGCCATATAGAACCCACCTACATTGTTACAGTGGATGTGGAAATACTTACCCATGTCATGCAGTCCCAATCCAGGTGCGGAGACTAGTTCTGACTTGAGTTTACTATACGCCTGTTCTTCTTCAAGGCCCCACTCTATGACATCTAGGGCCGGTTTCACCCATTTCACTGACCTTTGTATTGGCTCAGCAATTTTTGCAAAATCAAGGTTAAAGTTCCGGCTGTAATTAATGAGGCCCAGTACCATCCTCACCCGCCTTACCATTACTGGTCTAGGCATGTCCTTGTCAGCATTTTTCCTATCCGAGGGCATTTCTTTCAGCCCCTTTGAGAGGCAGTCCCATAGGTACAGGGCCTGGGATTTCCCTACCTGGGCCTTTTTGGGGTTAACCTTAAGGCCCGCCGTTTCCAGAGCCGTTTATACTAAGTATAGGTTTGCCTGATGTCTTTCCTTGGTTTCTGAGGCTATTAATACGTCGTCGACATATTGTAAAATAATATTTCTTGCCGGTACCTCTATTTGTTTTAGTATATCCCTCATGACTCGATGGAATATGGCAGGACTATTATGGAATCCTTGCGGTAATCGGGTCCAAGTATATTGTTTATCCTCCACCGTGAAGGGAAATTTTTCTTGTGATTTTAGGTCGAGGGGAAGGGCCCAAAAACCATTGGCTATGTCAAGGACTGAAAAGATCTTATGTTCAGGGGATAATCCATTAAGGATTGTGGAGGGGCTGGCCACTATCGGGTGTAATTTGGCGGTGACCTTATTAAGGGCAGTGTAGTCGATTGTGAGTCTATAACTCCCATCTGGTTTCCCTACCGGCCATGTTGTGGAGTTAGTGGTGCTAACTGTTTCTTTTACGATACCCTTTTC
Organism: Pristiophorus japonicus; assembly: GCF_044704955.1. NCBI lineage: Eukaryota > Metazoa > Chordata > Chondrichthyes > Pristiophoridae > Pristiophorus > Pristiophorus japonicus. The sequence continues at coordinate 2,282,996 of NW_027254374.1, forward strand.
CACTAGCCCTTTTACTATTTCTACAGCCGCAGTTCTAGCTTCAGGTCTAATAGGGTATTGTCGGTGTGGTTTATGAGATGGTCCAGGGAATTTAATAGGGTCCATCTTCGCCTTCCAGTGTCTAATTCTGCCTGTGCCCAGACCCCGGGCACACAGGCACATATGCCTCCATACGCTCCAGTCCCGAAAAGCCAGTCAGTTTTTGTGGCTGCAGCTACACCTATACTTTCCACATGGTGGGCTATCTGTCCTAAATCTCCCTTACTGCCATCCGCCTTTGGCCATGTCAGTTTCTCCTTGCCGCAATCAATCAGAGCCTGAAATTCCCTCATTACATCATTCCACAATAGTGTTCCCTCAAGACTCTTGAATACGTAAAATCTCATGGGTATATATAAGTTATCAATTTCCACCAATTGGGTGGTGCTCAGGTAGCCCAGTTTGGGCCGTCCATCTATTCCGTTTATCAGAGCCTTCTTGTCGGTGACGGGAAAGGGCATATTGGTAATGGATATTGAGGCTCCCGTGTCCACTAGCCTTTCACACTATTGGCCCCCTACTAGTGCAGACACATATTTCCTTCCCTCCTTTTTACTTTGTACATGGGCCGCCGGACATCACCGGGTGGCTTTGTACACCTGCCACTTCTGGTATTCTTGTTCTGACAGGGTCCTTGCCTTATTAGGATAGCCATTTTTACCAGAGCAGGCCGCTTCCAGGTGCCCTTTATTACCACAATACGTGCATTGCTTTTCACTGCCTTTCTCTTTGCATTCCCTGGCAAAATGGCCCGGTTTTCCACAATTATGGCAAGTCCCCCTTTTCTGCCCTCCTCCTGTTCCCGTCGCAGGTACCTTTTCCTGCTTTATCTTTGTCTGAGATTTTTCATCGCCCCCTCCCTGGACGCCACTAGCCCACTCGACCAGTTCATCATAATCCTGGGTTACAATTACTCCCTTTCTTTTGTTTAACTATCCAACTTCGCTGTTGTTCTAACGTCTGTGATACATCCCAACCGTACTTTTGCATTTTCTTGATTAACACCTGTCGATCGGTCATATAGGAATGAATTAACGACCCAGGCGGCCCGTGTTTTACATTCCCTTCCTTACCTTCCATCTTTGCCACTTTCGGACGTTTCCCTTTGTTCCTGTAATACTCACGGCCACGACTACTCTGTGGGGACTCTTTGTCTTCACAACTAAGCTAGCGTGTTTCCTTACCACCAGAGTTTTTCGGCTCTCGGTTGGTGTGATCAGTTCCCTTCCGCACCAAAATTATTTACCACAGGGTGAAAGAAATTGTTATTCAGCCTCTTCCCGCTATCTACTTACTCGTATCGTATACACTATCCCGTCGTGCCAGTACACCTCTCTTTTTAGTCTCTAACACCAGATTCCAGATACTGTCTTCAGTGATCACGTCTGATCGGACAGTATCATGTCGTGACGCCATTTTGTTGCGGAAAAATATTTCGGAGACTGTATAATATATAAAGAGAAGTTTATTAAATCGGAGACAAAGCTTTGGGAGAAGTGATAAAGACCTCTGTCTTTGAACCAGCTTCTCAATTTGGTATCTCCAGTGAGGTTATTTTATCTTACAAATTACGTCACTTAACATCACATGCCCTATCATCACTTTACAAGGTTTACAAAGCTTTTCCTCCAAGGCTGAGGTTTTTTGATATAAACCAGCCTGCATTGTGACAGAGAATTATAAAGAAGGGCAGACTCTTTGGCACCGATATATACAAACATCCCACTTAATTATCTCTCCAGTCATTCATTATCACACTTTCCTATCTCCATAACTCAAGGCCAGCATACCTTAAAGTCTAACTGTGTTTTTTATATAAAGCATATTGCATTAGTATTGTCCCTTACAAAATTCATTAAAGGGGCAAATTAAAAAAAACGTTTGCTCCATATACTAGTCAAGTATATGTCCACAAATTCGCTCCAACATCCACTGTAAGGGTTTCATTATTTCCTATCTAAGAGACAATTATGCCCCTTGACCACCGAGCTGATTAGCTGAGACATGTAGGGAGTGCAGTTTATTTTCTGCCTAAAGTGATCCAGCCTATCCCGCATTCTACTGCGTAATACAACGACATCAAGTTGTACTGTCAGTCTCGGATTAGTCTTTGTCTGTTCAAAATGGTTGTGCTGTCACTGCTGCTTCACTCGGTGTGTGTTTAAAAATGCAACGTGCTATCTGCAGTGGTAATGTGCTTAAATCGTTGGATTCGGAATTTAGTGGAATTGTTTCCGAGTCGGTTAGAGCCCTGCTCGTCGTGAATCAGTAGTTGTAGGCATTTGCTTGTAATCCGCTCTGATTTGAGTTAATTTGAGCTGAAATTCTTCTGAATTATTTTGCTGTAACTTTTAGGCCACCTGTTACGTCTCACTCCCCCAATCATCCACTCGTGTGAGCCCAGAGGATTGGGACATTTTTAAAATCCAACCAAGAACTACTAAAAATATGATTAAAAGTGGATAGATTATTAATGTTATCTTAAGCGAAATATAAAATTAGATAATAAGGGATTCTACAGGTGTATAAAAAGGAAAATATTGGCTGAAGTAAATGTTGGTCTCCTGGAGGATGAGAATGGGGAATTAATAATGGAGAACAGGGAAATAGCAGAGACATTGAACAAATATTTTGCATCAGTTCTGACGGTAGAAATCACAAAAAACATCCCAAAAGTGGATTATCCATGGGCTATAGGGAGGGAGGCACTTAATCCTATCATTATCACTTATGAAGTAATCAGAGGCAAAATAATGGGACTAAAGGAGGACAAGTCCCCTGAATCTGGTGGCTTATATCCTAGGGTCTTAAGAGAAAAGGCAGCAGAGATACTGGATGGTTTGGTTGTGATCTACCAAAATTCCCTCGATTCTGGGTTCGTCCCAGGGGATTGGAATACCACAAACTTAAAGCCGCTATTTAAATAAAGAGGCAGACGCAAAGCAGGAAACTATAAACCAGTTTGACGAACATCTGTCGTTGGAGAAAAGCTTGAGTCCATTGTTAAGGAAGCAGGAGCAGGACATTTGATAAAACATGATTGAATCAAGCAGAGTCAACATGGTTTTATGAAAGGGAAGTCATGTTGACAAATATCCTTCAAATCTTTGAGGAAATATAGAGCAGAGTGGATAAGGGTGAACAAGTGAATGTGGTGCATTTGGATTTCCAGAAGGCATTCGATAAAATGCTACATAAGAGATTACTGCTCAAGGTAAAAGCTCACGGGGTTGGCGGTAATATATTGGCATGGATAGAGGATTGGCTTACTAACAGAAATCAGAGAGTCAGGATAAACGGGTCATTTTCCGCATGGGAAACAGTGAATAATGAGGTGCCGCAGAGATTTATGCTGGGTCCTCAACTATAAAAAATCTGTATTAATTACATGGATGAAAGGACCGAGTGTAAAGTAGCCAAGTTTGCTGATGATACAAAGGTGGGTGGGAAAGCAAATCGTGAGCGGCACAAAAAACATCATCAAGGGATTTAGACAGGCTAAGTGACTGGGCAATAATTAGGCAGATTGATTATAATGTGGGAACATGTGAGGTTATCAACTTTGGCAGAAATATTAGAAAAGCAAATATTGGCCCTGAAATTACGACTTCCCCGGGTCTTTATGGAGTTCCTATGGACCCGGGAAGGCATCGGAAATGCCGGTTTTCAGTGTGCAAGTTTCTGACATGACAGATGGCCGTATCTCTGGAGCAAGGACACTTGTAAGTGGGAATTTCCCGTATTTATTCTTACTAATGTGCTCAAAAATCTTGCGCCTTAAAAAGCAGCCGCATAGCCGACTTTTACAGGCGCAAATTTTTTACAAAACACAAAAACATATAAAAATAAAGTTATAAAAAAATATGTTATCATTAAAAACCCTCCCCACAATGGTAAGTTTGTTAAAAAAAATTTTTAAAAATCGTGAATTTTTTTAAGATATTATTAACTTTAATTTAAATGGAAGTAGTGCAATTATTTTTTTTATAAGTGTTTTAGCTGTTTGGGTCTGTGTTTTTAGTGTTTCAGGCTGTATCACAATTATAGTAACAGGAGTATCGGATCCTGCGGAACTCCTATTACTATGATACCTCACATGATTGGCTGCCCAAAGCCATGTGACTCCAGCTCCAGGCCGTGCACATGGTGCGAAGCGCAGTCGAAGGAGTCCTCAAGAAAGTCGACCGTGGTCAACAGCTTCATGTAGATGCGTATGTTTTCTCAAAAATGCCCGCGGGAAGGCCAAAACGGCATTTCATGGCCCACAATTTAAATGGAGAAACGATGCAACATGCTGCAATAAAAGGAGACCTGGGGGTCCTTGTGCATTAAACATAAAAACGTTATTATTCAGTTACAGTAAGTAATCGGGAAGGCATATAGCTTGTTGGCATTTATTGCAAGGGAGATAGAGTATAAAAACAATGAAGTCCTGCTGCAAATGTGCAGGCCACCACGTGGAGTACTGCGTACAGTTTTTATGGAAGGTTATACTTGCATTGGAGGCTGCTCAGAGAAGGTTCACTAGGTTCATTCCGGAGATGAGGGCGTTGATTTGAGGATAGGTTTGGAAGGTTGGCCCTATAAACATTGGAATTCTGAAGAATGCGAGGTGATCTGATTGAAACGTATAAGATCGATCGGGAGCTCGATCTCAATATCGTAGATTTTTTGTGGAATGTTTCATGCCTCTGTTTTTTTTTCATTGTACTTTTACCTTGAAGCTCATGTCCATATTCATCTTTTTCTACTAAGCATGTTACACTCTGCTCATGAAATTTCTCAAATTAATAAGCGAGCCTCGATGGCTTTTCGATAAAAGTAAATATAAACTTATGAATTTGCTCCATTTTCCCCACACTTTCCGAAATCTCAGAGCTTCACATGAGCAACTAATGAAAACCATTCAACTGAGTAAAGTTAAATGTTTCCCGGTGTATGCGGCGCTGTGTCGACTTGACGTCTGACACCTGTGTTCCATTCAGCACGCAGGAACTCGCCTGAATTTGGTTACATTTAAATTCAGCGTCAATCTCAAAATAATCTTGAAAAATCCTCTGCACTGTATTTTAGTTAGTGCCCATTCTCTAGTGCTGAAGGTTTGAAGGAGCTGGCCTTTGAATTAATATCATGTGTGCCGAATGCATACGATTATATAGGATATATAGAGCAGTTTCAGGCCATTCGACCCAACCAGTCGATTCCTACCTTCATGATCCACTGGACATCCTCTCATCAGAATAAAGCTATATTCCTTTTTCGCAAATATACTTATCTAACTGTCCTTTAAATGATTATATCCTACTTGCTTCAACAAATCCCTGTGATAGTGAGTTCCACATTCTCAATCTATGATAAATAAGTTTCTTGTGAATTGTTTATTGGATTTGTTGGTGACGATTTTATATTGATACACTCAAGCGACGGTCCTCCCCACATGTGGAAACTCTCTCTCTGTGCATTTAACCTATCAAACCCTTTCATGTCTAGCAGACCTCTATTAGGTCACCCTCAGACTTCTCTTTTCAAGCGAAAAGAGACGCGGCCTGTTCATCCTTTCCTGATATATATCGTCGCATTTATGTATCCTGCTTGTCAATCCTCTCTTTCCCCTCTCCAGTTCCATTATATCAATGTTGTAAATAATATGGCGACCAGATTTGCACACAGTACGCCAAATGTGGTCTATCCATAGAGGATTCTGTAATGACTGGGAATCAAACCGGCGTCGCCAGGCTCTCTGATCAGAGTAAAAGGCTTCATTCGATCAGGTAGTTGATAGCATTCCTGAAGGCATTTTGCTTGCAGAATCTAATTCTACATTTTGAACTTTGTCAATCTGGTTGCACGGGCAAGACTTTGAAGGTGAGGGGGGCATTCTAGCAGAGTATTTCTGGTTGAAGTCTAACAGCACCACATTGAATGGCTCAGTTGACGGGACGTTAAGGCGATGGCCGCCTAAACAGTTGTGCTCATTTATTGTGGTAAACTTTTGATGCTGATGAATCATCCTAGAATTTTACTGAAACTTTCATGCAATCGGCATTGAATCCACATCTCCTTAAAACCACTGGTCTCTGCCCCAGCATTGTTCACGTCTTGTTAAAATAAACACTGACTATTGGAATTCTTCACTTCTTGAATGAAGGTGGAACAGAGATGCGGATCGGAGATGGAACATTTCCTCACTTCTTCCTTCAGATCATTCGTCTGGAGTGATGACAAAGATTTTTTAAGAAATGACAGTCAAAGAGAAAACGTGCACAGCAGTTATCTTTACCACAAGTCATGGCCGTGCTCCCCGAACAACATTGTGAAAAACTGACAGTCAGCTTCTGTGAGCAAAATTAATTTCGCTAAGTCCGTTATGTAAGGTCAGACACTGTTAAAAATGGTCGGGTAAAAACAGTTCCCTTCCACGGTGGAAGCCACTGGGCAAACCGACCTCAACAGACTCGAAACCGCAATGTTATTTTCCATGAGGAGAGGTTGAGTCGACTAGGCCGATATTCTACAGAGTTGAGAATAATAGGAGGTGATTTCATTGCGGAGCAGGCTCGAAGGGCCGAATGACCAACCCTTTCTACTAATGCTTATTTTCTTCTGTTCATCGCAAGCCTTGCGAATGCCCCCAGATCGACAATATGGAAAAACCAGAATCAGTCTCTGTTAGCAGGCGTTTCCATAACTTCAGTTGAGTAAATTTCAGAATTGGTCGCTTTTAGGGGAGATTCGGAACACAGAAGAATAAGTTTTCCCCGGTGAGTTAAACAACCGGAGCACAACCCGAACCTGCAATCTTCTGACAACATCACGATTAAAACTGAACGCGGATGCCTCATCCATTCGGCAATGTGTCCACAGCTGGTCACTTTGTTTTGGAGAGAATTGGGAGCTTTTTCAGGGCTTCAGCTCTGATTAGAGAAAGGGTTTTACTCAAATATAAATACATTTTGAATTATTTAACAGACGCGCTGTCAGCTGGGTTCACTCCTACGCAAGGAAACCTATTTCGCTTTCAAATATATCCCTTAGAAATTCGGTCTTCACAGCTGCAATCACACTAATATTAAGCAGACACACGCACAGAATGATCCTGGATAGAAAGCACATCCCTTTTATACTGACAAAGAATGAACTGAACTGACAGCACATCCATTTAAAGAGACACAGATTGATCCGGGACTGACAGCATAGACATATTTAAACACATATTGGTCTACTTTGCTAAATCCTAAAATTCCCCCATCATCATAGGCAGTCCCTCGGAATTGAGGAGGAATTGCTTCCACTCCCAAAGTGAGTTCTTTCATGGCTGAACAGTCCGATACGAGAGCCACAGACTCTGTCGCAGGTGGGGCAGTCACTCGAAGGGGGAAGGGGTCGGTTGGGATGTATTGTCGCGCGCTCCTTCCACTGCGTGCGCCTGGGCTCTTCATGCGCCTTGCATCAAGCCTTAAAGAGCTCAACGCCCTCCCGGATGGATTTTCTCCACCTCGGGCGATCTGCGGCCAGGGTCTCCCAGTTGTCAGTGGTGATGTCGCAGTTTACCAGGGAGGCTTTGAGGATGTCCTTATAACGTTTACGCTGTCCTTCTTTGGCTCGATTACAATGAAGCAGCTCCGCCTAAAGCATTTGCTTCGGAAGTCTCGTATCTGGCATGCGTACTATGTGGCCTGCACAGCGAAGCTAATCGAGTGTGGGCAGTGCTTCAATACCGGGGATCTTAGCCTGGTCGAGGGCACTGATGTTGGTGTGCCTGTCCTCTCCGGAGATTTTCACGATCTAGCGGAGACATCGTTGGTGATATATTTCCAGCGACTTGAGGTGCCTTCTGTACATCGTGCATGCCTGAGACCCATACACGAGGGCGGGTATTTCTACAGCCCTATGAACCATGAGTTTGGTAGTAGATTTGTTAAGATCTGATCTTAAAACACTTATTTCCGCAGGCGGTCGAAGGCTTTTCTGGCGCACTGGAGGCGATGCTGAATCTCTGCATTCATATACGCCTTTGTTGATAAGAGGCTGCCGAGATATGTGAAATGGTCCACGTTATCTCGGGCCATGCCTTGGGCCTTGATGATTGGAGTGCAGTGCTGTGCGGCGATGGCAGTCTGGTGAAGGAATTTTGTCTTACGGATGCTCAGCGTAAGGCCCATGCTTTCATATGCCTGAGGGAATACAGTGATTATACCCTGGAGTTCAGCCACTGAATGTGCACAGATGCAGGCGTCGTCCGCATAGTGCAGCTCAATGACAGAGGTAGGGTGATCTTGTATCTTGGAGGCGGCGTTGTTTAAACAGCTTCCGACTGTTCCTGAGTTTAAATGGAGAGTTTGTTGATTGTGAGGTGGAGCATGGCGGCGAGGAAAATTGAGATACGCATATGAGGGAGAAGGGAATCGAACATTAGGCTGATATAGTTGACGAGGAAGGACAGGATAACGTCATTTTAATTCCAGATGTATTTAATGAATTAAATTCAAATTCCACAGCTGCCATGGTTGAATGTGTACACATGCCTCTGAATTACTAAACCAGTAACATAACCACTGTGCAACCGTACTCTTAACTTCATCCTTTACCTATGCAAATGGGTCAAAGGGATTAATAGCCTCCTTCAGCTCCGATGTAACAGACTTGAGTGGCTGAATTGCCTGCTGCGTTTCCTAAATACAAGTGACGAGGGCTTGAATCGCCTCCTCCTGGATCGACTGGCTTATATTAATTGGAATTTAGAAGAATGAGAGGGGATTGCATAGAAACAGATACAATTCTGACGGGATTGGACGAGTTAAATGCAGGAAGAATGTTCCCGATGTAAGGGAAATCCAGAACTAGGGGTCAGAGTCTAAGGATAAGGGATAAGCCATTTAGGACTGAGATGAGGAGAAACTTCTTCACTCAGAGAATTGTGAACCTGTGGAATTCTCTATCACAGAAAGTTGTTGTAGCCAGTTCGTTAGATATATTCAAAAGGGAGGAAGATGTGTCACTTACTGCTAAAGGAATCAAGTGGTATGGAGAGAAAGCAGAAATTGTGTACTGATTTTGCATGATCAGCCATCATCATATGAATGGTGGTACAGGCTCGAAGGGCCAAATGGCCTACTCCTGCATCCATTTTCTATGTTTGTATGTTTCTTTGTATCCTGTTGATGTCTAATAGGCTGAACAGCGTTTAACCATCCCCTCTATTCCAATGTAAGTGTTTTGTAGGGCCGAATAGTGTACTTCTGTGTAATAATTTATGGTGGCTCAATGACGTCCTCTTGTTCCATTGCCAGAGGCTCGAAGGACTGAATCGCCTCTACCCATTCCAGCGTAACAGGCTTAAGTGGATAAATGGCCTCCTCCTATTCTTGTGTAACAAACTCGAGTGGCTGAATGCCCTCCTGCTGTCTTGTCTAACAAGCTTGAGGGATTGAATGAACTCCTCCTGTTCCTGATTAACCAGCCTTTGTGGGTTGAATATTCTTCTCCTGTTCCTATGTAACCGGCTCGCGAGATTGAATGTCCTCCTCTTTTTCTAGTGTATGAGCATCTATGGGCTTAATGACAACCTCCTGTTCCTATGCAACGGATTCGAGGGGCAGAATTGCATTTTCCAATAACTATAAAACTGTCTGGAAAGTGCTGAATCGCCCATCTCCTGTTCTTATTTAAAACGCTTAAAAAGTTGAATGGTGGCCACCTGTTACTATTTAACATGTATGCAGGGATGAATAGCCTGCTCCTGCGTACAAGGTTGAAGGTACTGAAAGTCATCTTCCTGTGCAATCGCCTCACATCATCATCATCACCATAGGCAGTCCCTCGGAATGGAGGAAGAGTTGATTCCACTCTTAGCATGAGTTGGTAGGTGGCTGTACAGTCTAATACGGGAACCACAGTCTCTGTCACAAGTGGGAAAGACATTGTTTGAAGTAAAGGGTGGGCGTGGAGTCTGGTTTGTTGCACGCTCTTTCCGCTGCCTGCGCTTGATGACTGCATGCTCTCGGGGATGAGACTCGAGCAGCTCAGTGCCCTCCCGGATGCACTTGCTCCACTTAGGGCGGTCATGGGCCAGTGTCTCCCAAGTATCAGTGGGAATGTAACACCTTATCAGGGAGGCATTGAGTGTGTCCTTGTAACGTTTCCACTGCACACCTTTGGCTCGTTGGCCGGGGACGAGTTGCGAGTAGAGTGCTTGCTTTAGGTGTCTCGTGTCTGGCATGCAAACTATGTGGAGCTGATTATGTGTAGTCAGTGCTACAATGCTGGATATGTGGACCTGGACGAGGCTATTAAATTTGGTGCGTCTGTCCTCCCAGGACATTTGTAGGATCTTTCAGACAAATCGTTGGTGGAATTTCTCCAGCGACTTGCGGTGTCTACTTTACATGTTCCACATCTCTGAGCATTCAAGGAGGGCAGGTATTACTACGGCCTGTCGACCATGAGCTTGGTGAAAGAATTGAAGTTCTGGTCTTCTAATATACTTTTCCACAGGCGGCCGAAGGCTGCACTGGCGCAATGGAGACGTTGTTGGATCTTGTCGTCAATGCTAGCTATTGTTGATAGGAGGCGCCAGAAATAATGAATTGGTCCACGTTTTCCAGGGACGTACCATAGATGTTGATGACTGGGGGGCAGTGCTGTGCAGCGAGGACAGGTTGGTGGAGAACCTTTGTATTCCTGATGTTTAGCGCAAGCGCCATGCTTTCGTGTACTTCAGTAAATACCTCGACTGTGTCCTGCAGTTCAGCGTCTGTGTGAGCACAGACGAAGGCGTCATCCGCGTATTGTAGCTCACGACAGTGGTTGGGATTGCGTCTGTGATGAATCCGTTTGTAATGATCACGGCCTGCATGTCACCGTGGAGCAGGCGGAGGATGGTGACGTACTTTTGGTGGCGTCCGAAACGGAAGAGGACGCTCCTTAAGCTCTCGTGGTTGAGAGTGGGAAAGGCATTTGTAAGGTCGAAGAAGGCCATGTTTCCTGCCTTTTTCCTGCAGCTGTCATGCTGCAAAAAATCATGTCCGTTGTTCCCCGGAGGGGACGAAATCTGCTCTGCAACTCCGTGAGGAGCTCCTCGGCAACAGGGAGAAGTCAGTTGAGGAGGAGGCTCGCGACGATTTTCCAAGTGGCTGATAGCAGGGAGATTCCACTTTAGTTGCTGCTTATCGCCTTATTAAAGATGTTCACGATCACTGAATCACTAAGATCTCCCGGCATGCTTTCCTCCCTCCAAATGAGAGAAAGAAGGTCAGGTATTCGCGCCAGCAGTGCCTCACCGCCATACTTTAGTGCCTCAGCAATGATTCCGTCAGCCCCCGTAGCCTTGTTATTTTTTAGCTTTCTTATGGCGTTTTCTACCTCGTGCAGTGTTGGGGTCTCATTGAGGTGGTGGCGGGAATGGAGTCAAGTACACTCCTGTCAAGCATTGGATTACATCGGATATGCAGCACTGAAACCGGCCATTCGCCTCAGCCAGTCTTTTATGCTCCATTGGAGCCTCCGCTTAACATTCCTCAACAGCCTAATGCTCTAATCCCTTCCCTCTCATACGTCTGTCCAGCCGCTCCTTAAATACGTCCATACTATTCTCTTCAGCGACTCCCTGTGGTACCGAGTTACACAATATCACCACTCTTTGGGTAAATAAGTTCTTCTGAATTCCCTATTTTGATTTCATGGTGACTATCTTATATTGATAGCGTCTAGTTATTCTGTTCCCAACAAGTTGATACATTCTAACTGTATCCACTCCATCAAAATCTTTCATAATTTTAAATGTCTTTATCAGGTCACGCCTCAGGCTTCCTTTTTCAAGAGAAAAGAGACACTGCCTGTTCATCCTTTCCTGATTTGTATACGCTGTCTGTTCTGGGATCATCCTTGAAAATCTTCTCTGCATCCTCTGAAATGCCTTTATGACCTTTTTATAATGTGACGACCAGACCTGTACGTAATACACTAAGCGTGATCTGATGAAGGTTAAATACAGGTTTAGCATAATGTCGCTACTTTTCAATTCTTTATGTCTGGAAATAAACCAGCGTGTTTGGTTTGATTTTTATGGCGTTGCTAACTTATGCCGTTATTTTTTGGAGATTTTGTATTTGTACTCCGATATCCCTTTGTTCCTGTACACCACCCAGACTGGCAACTTCCAATAATAAGTGACCTCACTAAATCTCCTCCTTAAATGTAACACCTCACATTTAGATGATTTGAAATTCATTTGCCAAATATATGTCCTCTTGTAAGTTGCTGCAGTGTACCTCCGTATTTACTATCCCTCCTAATTTGGTGTCACCCGCACATTTAGAAATAGTGTTTTTGATTCCGACGTCTAAATCTTTAATATTAATTATGAACATCAGTGGTCCCAGCACCGATCCTTGTGGAACGCCACTAACCACCTTCTGCGGCTAAGATACGATAAGTTTTATAATTACTCTTTGATTTCTGTCTTGAAGCCAGCTAGCTAACCATTCTGCTAGTTGTCACCTGACTCCGCATTCTCTGACCTGGCTTGAGGCATTTCTTGTTCCAATGTAACAAACTATTTTTTTTATTTTATTCATTCAATCATGTCGACACCGCCAGCAAGGGCCGGATTTGTTGCCCATCTCCATCTGCCCTTGTGAAATTGTTGGTGATTCATTTTACGCAACCGACTGGCTCGCAAGGCCATTTCAGAGGTCAGTTCAGAGCCAACAACATTGCTGTGGGTTTGGAGTCACATGTTTGCCCAGACCGGTAAGGACGGCAGAATTATTTCCCGAAAGGAGACACGTGAACCAGATGAGGAGTTTGTTACAATGGTTATCATTATTGATACTTTTAAAATTCCAGATTTAATTAATTGAATTTAAATTTCCCCACTCTCGTACTGGACGATGCTTTCTTCTCTCTGGATTATTAGTCCAGTGACATAACCATCATGCTACTATGATTGACCTCCATCGATGTAATGCGCTCCAGGGGCTGAATGACACCCCCTATTCATTGCAACAGGTTGAGGGAAGGAATTGTGTGCCCTGTTCCTACGCAACAGGATCGGGAGATTGATTAGCCTCCTCCTGTTCCTGTGTAACTGGTTCGTGAGTCGCAAATGCCTCATCCTCAGCCTTTCGAATGGCTAAATGAACTTCGACTCTTCTTATAGATAAGACTCAAGGAGCTGAATGGCTTCCGCCGGTCCTCTGCCTCAGGTTCGATTGGTTAATGGCCTTCCCTTGTCCTTGTGCAACAGACTGGAGAGGTTCAATGACATCCTTCTATTTCTGATCAACAGATTCATTGGTTTGGCATTGCCTTAAGGTCAACTCTGCGAAAGGTTCGAGCGACCGAATGAGTTCGACATTTCTTATAAAACAGGCGCACACAGCTGAATGGTTTCATCCTGCCCTTTGCAATTGGTTTGAGGGTTAAAGTGACTCATTGGCCTCCACCTGTCCGTGTGCAACAGGCTCGATTGCTTGCATCTGTTACTGTGCAAAATATTCAGATGATAATTGGGAAAGACTGGAGCCACTTGTGCAACAGAAAGTGCAGGGACCACAGTGAGCCTTCTCTGAAGTATTGCTTTGATGCAAAGTTCACTGTGCGGCCCAGGCTCAAATCCTGACTCTGGTGGGAGTCGAGCCCAAAAATTTTGAATGTTTAATTTGCCAAGAATTAAAAATCTAACGTGCTATCCTTTGCGCGACAGAGGAAATTGTGCATCAATACAAAAGTAAAATAGTGTTGATGCGTAATCTGAGCTAAAAGAAATCCTGAAACAATCAACGATTGACGCAGAATCTGCAGAGAGAGAAACAGAGTGAACGTTTGTGGTCGATGAACTTGCACAGCCACTGGATCAATATCCGCCGTCTAAAACGGATGTCCTGTCAGACCCGAATCATTATGTTTGAAAGGGATGTTTTATCATGGACTCGATGAACATTTCAGCACGGAAGGAGGCCACTTAGGCACAGCGTGACCGCACCGTCCAAAAATTGCTATCCCGCTTAATCCCACTTTCCAACTCTTCTTGTAACCATATAACTATCTATGTTTTTATTTTATTCATTCAAGCATGTTGACATCGCTAGAAAGCGGTTAATGTCATTCTCCTGTTCTTGTGTAACAGACTGGAGAGGCTCAACTGCCTCCTACTTTTTCTGTGCAACAGGTTCGTTGGTTTGGCTTTGCCTTCTCCTCATCTATGCAACAGGTTCGCACGACCGAATATGTTGCAGTCATCCTCAGTATTGATTATTCAACTAAATTGGCGTCATCCGCAAATTGAGAAATTGTGTTTTTTATTCGCAGGTAGAAGTCATTAATATAAATTGTAAACAACAGTGGTCCCAGCACCGATCCTTGTGGATCAGCACTACCCACGTTCTGCCACTCCAAAAAGCTAACTTTTACCCCTACTCTCTGCTTTCTTTCTTAAAGCCAGCTAGCTATGCATTTATCTAGTTGTCTCCTGACTCCACATTCTATGACCTGTCTTGCGGTTCTTCTTTCTCCCGTGTAACAATCTCGAGATCCTAATGTTTCTTTTATTAATTCTTGTATGTGGACAATGCTAGCAAGGGCAGCCTTTGTTGCACTTCCCTAATTGCCCTTGTGAAGGTGATGGTTAGCCACCTTATGCAAATGAGTTTCTCACTGGGCCTTTTCAGAGGGCCGTAAAGAGCCAACCACGTTGCTCTGGATCTGGAGCCACATTTGGGCCCAGACCAGCAAGGACCGCAGAATTCCTTCACTAAAGGAGACTATTAAACGTGATGGGTGTGTTGAGTCAATGGTCAACATTATTAATACTTTTAAAATTCTAGATATATTTAATTAAATTTAAATTGTCCTGCTGTCTTGGTGGACTATGATTTTCTCTCACTGGATTACGAGTCCAGTGCCACAGGCCTCCGGCTGTGTAATGTGCTAGAGGGGCTGAATGACTCACGCTGTTCCTGTGCAATAGTTTGAGGGACAGAATGTCATCCTCCCAGTCCTATGTAACAGGTTCTAGGGGTTGATTAGTCTCCACCTGTTCCTATATAACAGGTCGGTTGGTCTGAAGGCCTCGTCCTAATCCTATGCAACTTTTTCTATTGAGGGGAGAGCGGAGTGGGATTCCGGATGTGGGGCCGCGGCGGGGGGGGGGGGGGGGCGGAGGTCGTGGTGCAGATAAATCTAGAATGCGAAGGAGAA
The DNA here is from genome assembly GCF_044704955.1 of Pristiophorus japonicus. NCBI lineage: Eukaryota > Metazoa > Chordata > Chondrichthyes > Pristiophoridae > Pristiophorus > Pristiophorus japonicus. The sequence continues at coordinate 2,298,233 of NW_027254374.1, forward strand.
ATGAAAATGAAGCAATGCCGGAAAGTGATTGTTGTAATGTAACCACATTATGTCAAGAAGGGACAGAGCATAGAAACAAAAGGTGGCACGAACAAAAAGGATCCTGATAAGAAAAAAACCGATAAGATAAATCGAGCTATAGTGCAAAAAAATGCTACGATCTCTAATAATTTTAAAAAGACAAATCCAAAAGTATTGTATCTGAATGGACGAAGCATCTGTAATAAGATAGAAGAATTAACAGCGCAAAAAGATGTAAACAGATACAATATCGGTGCAATTACAGATATATGGTTGCACGTTGACCAGGGTTGGGAACTGAATATCAAATGATATTCGGTATTTAGAAATTACAGGGAAAAATAAAGAGCGGATTGTGTTGCGTTGTTGGTAAAGGATGATATCAGTGCAATAATGAGAAAGGTATTCGGCTCAGAAAGACAAGATGTAGATTCAGTTGGATGGCGCTAAGGAGAACGAAGGACCCGAAAGGATTGGTGTGAGTTGTCCATAGGCCTCCAAACAGTTGTGGTAGTGTAGAGGATAATATTAACAGTAAATCAGAGCTGCATGTAACAAGGGTACTACCATCATCGAAGGTGACTTTAAACTCCATATAAATTAAAATAATAATAACGTGGCTGATGAATTCCTGGCGTTTGGACCAGTTGTTTTTTGAACCCAGTATTTTGCGGAGCGTACTAGGGAACAGAATATCCTAAATTGGGTCTTGTGTAATGAGAAGGGGTTAATTAAAAGTCAAGTTGTTTGGGGTCATTTAGCGAAGAGTGGCAATAACTCGATTAAACTCGTTATTAAGATGGAAAGTGAATTAGCCTAATCCGAATATATGGTCCTAAATCTAAGCAAAGGTAACTACGAATGCATGGGGAATGAATTGCATGGGGTATGATAGATTGGGAAGAGTCAATAAACGTCATGTTGGTGGATGGGCAAGGACTAACATTTCAGGAACGAATGTATCAATTGCGGCAGTTATACTTTCCTTTCTGGTGTAAAAAAAAGGATGCTGGCCCAACCATGGTTAACAAAATAAATTAAGGATAGTATTAGATTCAAAGAAGAATTATACAAAGTTGCCAGAAAAAGTACAAGCCTGAGGATGGGGAACAATTTAGAATTCAGCAAAAATATGCCAAGAGATTGATTGAGAGGCGAGAAATAGAGTACAAGAGTGAACTTGCAAGGAACATAAAAACCGGCTGCAGTAGATTCTGCAAGTTCGTAAAAAGGAAAAGATTAGTGAAGACAAATGTTGGCCCTTTAAAGACAGAAACGGTGGAATTCATAACGTGGAACAAGGAAATGGAAGGACAATTAAATAAATACTTCGGTTCTGTCTTCACGGAGGACATAAATAACATCCCAAAAATGCTTGTGAACCAAAAGTCTAGTGAGCAAGAGGAATTAACGGACATGATTATTTGTAAGAAAATAGTGCTGAGGAAACTAATGGGAATGAAGGCCGATAAATCCCCAGGGCCTGATGATCTGAATACCAGAGTACTAAAAGAAGTTACAATGGAAATAGTGCATGCATTGGTTGACAACTTCCAAATATCTACAGATTATGGAACAGTTCCTGCACTTTGCACGGTGGCAAATGTAACCCCACTGTTTAAAAATGGAGGGAGAGAGAAAACAAGGAACTACAGACCGGTTAGCCGAACACCAGTTGTAGGGTAAATGCGAGAATCTATAGTAAAGAATATTATAACGGAACACTAAGATAATACCAAAGGGATTAGACAAAGTCAACATGAAGTCATGAAAAGAAAATCATGTTTGAAAAACCTACTCGAGTTTTTGAGGATGTAACTGATAGAAAAGTTAAGGGAGAACCAATGGATATAGTGTATTTGGATTTTCAGAAGGCCTCTGATAAAGTCCCACATAAGATATAGTGTGCAAAAGTAAAACATATATGATAAGGGGTAATTTACTAGCATGGATTGAAAATTCGTTAATGGACTGGAAACAGGATCGATGGGCAGAGAGACCTGGTGTCCTTGTTAAATAGTCTATTGAAAGCATACATACAGGTGCAGCAAGCAGTGAGGAAGGCAGATGGTATGTTGGCCTTCATTCCAAGAGGATGTGAGTAAATGAGTAAAGATGTGTTACTACAATTCTACAGTGACTTGGTGAGACCGCACCTGGAGTATTGTGTGCAGTTTTGGTTTCGTTACCCAAGCAAGGATATACTTGCCATAGAGGGAGTGCAGCGAAGGTTCACCAGATGGATTATTGGGATGGCAGGACTGTCGTATGAGCACAGATTGTGTCGACTCGGCCTGTATTCTGTAGAGTTTAGAAGAATGAGAGAGGATCTCATTGAAACGTATAGCATTCTGAAAGGTTTGAATAAACTGGATGCGGGGAAGATGATTCACCTGATTGGGAAGGTTATAACAAGGGGTCACACTCTCAGGATACGGGGTAGGAAATTTAGGAAGGAGAAGGTGATGATTATTTCATTCAGAGAGTGGTGCAGCTATGGAATTCCCTTCGACAGAAGGCTGTGAATGACGAGTCACTGAATATATTTAAGAGGGAGATAGATTTCTAGACACAAAAGACCTCAAGTGATATGGGGGGAAAGCATCAATATGCTGTTGAGATAGAAGATTAGGAATGATCATATCAAATGGCGGTGCAGACTCGAAGGGCGGAATGGACGACGACTGCTGCCGTTTTCTATCTTTCGAAGTTCTAGGATCTAAATGGACTTATACTCTTCTTGTAGAGCAAGCTCAATGAACTGTTCGGCTTCTGCCTCTCCGAAGGCTCAGATTTGAGGTGTTAATGTCCTACTCCTTTCCCTGTGCAACAGTGCAGTGCGGCTGAATGGCCTCCAGCTAATTCTGTGTAACAGGAAAGTGTGCCTCCTCGTCATCTATGCAGCAGGTACGAGCGGCCGAAGGCGTTTTACTATTCTGGTATAAAAAGCCAAATGATCTGAATTACTTCCTCTTGACCTTTGCAACTGGCTCGAGGGGCTAATGGAATTCTGATGTCCTTCTGTAACAGGTTCGATGGCTTGCTATTGTTCCTGTGTAATAGACTCAGGTTCTAAGAGAACTCAATGGAAAAGTGATTAGAATCGGAGCCACTTGTGTCGCAGGAACTGCTGGGAACGCAGTTTCCCTTCTCTGAAGTATTGATTTGCTGCAAAATACACTGAGCTGCCGAAGAAACACCAGATCATGACCTAAATTACTCCTAAAATCCGACCTATCCAGACTAATGCCACTTTCCAGCTCTTGCTCCATAACCGTTTAGGTTACTGGAATTGAAGTGCACATTCAAGGACTTTTTAACGTGGTGAGGTCTTCTGCCTCTAAATCACTTTCAGGAGTGAGTTCCAGACTCTCAACACCCCTAGGTGAAAACAGTGCAACACGAGTTCCGGAAAACCTCCTACCAATTACTTTAAATCTATGACGCCTGGTTGTTGGCCACTCTGCGAAGGGAAATAGATCCTTTCTATGCACTCGATCTAGGCCACTCATAATGTTATTCACTTCAATACGGACCCCCTTAGCCTCCTCTGTTCCAAAGAAAACAAACCCAGCCGATGCAATATTTACTCAGATCTAAATTCACCATCCGCCTAAATCTAACCTGTATCTCTGACCATTCCTGTAATGCGGTCACCAGAGAAGCATGCAATAATCTAGCTGTGTCCCAACTAGAGTTTCACACATTTGAATCATAACTTCCTCGATCTTATATTTCTGGGGCATTGGAACCGGTTCTGGGGGAGTTGGGACCAGGAAAATCCGGACGGTCAGCACCTGGGCAGAATCGGAACCAATGTCCTCGGGGGCGTGTTTGCTAGTGCTGTTGGGGAGGAGTTAAACTAATATGGCAGGGGGATGGGAACCAATGCAGGGAGATAGAGGGAAACAAAAAGGAGGCAAAAACAAAAGACAGAAAGGAGATGAGGAAAAGTGGAGGGCAGAGAAACCCAAGGCAAAGAACAAAAAGGGCCATTGTACAGCAAAATTCTAAAAGGACAGAGGGTATTAAAAAAAAAAGCCTAAAGGCTTTGTGTCTTAATGCAAGGAGTATCCACAATAAGGTGGATGAATTAACTGTGCAAATAGATGTTAACAAATATGATGTGATTGGGATTACGGAGACGTGGCTCCAGGATGAGCAGGGCTGGGAACTCAACATCCAGGGGTATTCAACATTCAGGAAGGATAGAATAAAAGGAAAAGGAGGTGGGGTAGCATTGCTGGTTAAGGAGGAGATAAAGGCAATAGGTAGGAAGGACTTTAGCTTGGATGATGTGGAATCTATATGGGTAGAGCTGCAGAACACCAAAGGGCAAAAAACGTTAGTGGGAGTTGTGTACAGACCTCCAAACAGTAGTAGTGATGTTGGGGAGGGCATCAAACAGGAAATTAGGGCTGCGTGCAATAAAGGTTGAGCAGTTATAATGGGTGACTTTAAAATGCACATAGATTGGGCTAACCAAACTGGAAGCAATACGGTGGAGGAGGATTTTCTGGAGTGCATAAGGGATGGTTTTCTAGACCAATATGTCGAGGAACCAACTAGCGGGGAGGCCATCTTAGACTGGATGTTGTGTAATGAGAGAGGATTAATTAGCAAGCTCGTTGTGCGAGGCCCCTTGGGGAAGAGTGACCATAATATGGTGGAATTCTGCATTGGGATGGAGAATGAAACAGTTAATTCAGAGACCATGGTCCAGAACTTAAAGAAGGCTAACTTTGAAGGTATGAGGCGTCAATTGGCTGGGATGGATTGGCGAATGATACTTAAGGGGTTGACTGTGGATGGGCAATGGCAGACATTTAGAGACCGCATGGATGAACTACAACAATTGTACATTCCTGTCTGGCATAGAAATAAAAAAGGGAAGGTGGCTCAACCGTGGCTATCAAGGGAAATCAGGGTTAGTATTAAAGCCAAGGAAGTGGCATACAAATTGGCCAGAAATAGCAGCGAACCTGGGGACTGGGAGAAATTTAGAACTCAGCAGAGGAGGACAAGGGCAGGGAAAATGGAGTATGAGAAGAAGCTTGCAGGGAAAATTAAGACGGATTGCAAAAGTATATCTAGATATGTAAAGAGAAAAAGGTTAGTAAAGACAAACGTAGGTCCCCTGCAGTCAGAATCAGGGGAAGTCATAACGGGGAACAAAGAAATGGCGGACCAATTGAACAAGTACTTTGGTTCGGTATTCACGAAGGAGGACACGAACAACCTTCCGGTTATAAAAGGGGTCAGGGGGTTTAGTAAGGAGGAGGAACTGAGGGAAATCCTTATTAGCCGGGAAATTGTGTTGGGGAAATTGATGGGATTGAAGGGCGATAAATCCCCAGGGCCTGATGGACTGCATCCCAAAGTACTTAAGGAGGTGGCCTTCGAAATAGTGGATGCGTTGACAGTCATTTTCCAACATTCCATTGATTCTGGATCATTTCCTATGTAGTGGAGGGTAGCCAATGTAACCCCACTTTTTAAAAAAGGAGGGAGAGAGAAAACAGGGAATTATAGACCGGTCAGCCTGACATCGGTCGTGGGTAAAATGATGGAATCAATTATTAAGGATGTCATCGCAGTGCATTTGGAAAGAGGTGACATGATAGGTCCAAGTTAGCATAGATTTGTGAAAGGGAAATCATGCTTGACAAATGTTCTGGAATTTTTTGAGGATGTTTCCAGCAGAGTGGATAAGGGAGAACCAGTTGATGTGGTATATTTGGACTTTCAGAAGGCGTTCGACAAGGTCCCACACAAGAGATTGATGTGCAAAGTTAGAGCACATGGGATTGGGGGTAGTGTACTGACATGGATTGAGAACTGGTTGTCAGACAGGATGCAAAGAGTAGGAGTACATGGGTACTTTTCAGAATGGCAGGCAGTAACTAGTGGGGTACCGCAAGGTTCTGTGCTGGGGCCCCAGCTGTTTACACTGTACATTAATGATTTTGATGAGGGGATTCAATGTAGTATCTCCAAATTTGCGGATGACACTAAGTTGGGTGGCAGTGTGAGCTGCGAGGAGGATGCTGTGAGGCTGCAGAGCGACTTGGATAGGTTAGGTGAGTGGGCAAATGCATGGCAGATGAAGTATAATGTGGATAAATGTGAGGTTATCCACTTTGGTGGTAAAAACAGAGAGACAGACTATTATCTGAATGGTGACAGATTAGGAAAAGGGGAGGTGCAAAGAGACCTGGGTGTCATGGTACATCAGTCATTGAAGGTTGGCATGCAGGTGCAGCAGGCGGTTAAAAAAGCAAATGGCATGTGGGCCTTCATAGCAAGGGGATTTGAGTACAGGGGCAGGGAGGTGCTGCTACAGTTGTACAGGGCATTGGTGAGGCCACACCTGGAATATTGTGTACAGTTTTGGTCTCCTAACCTGAGGAAGGCCATTCTTGCTATTGAGGGAGTGCAGCGAAGGTTCACCAGACTGATTCCCGGGATGGCGGGACTGACCTATCAAGAAAGATTGGATCAACTGGGCTTGTATTCACTGGAGTTCAGAAGAATGAGAGGGGACCTCATAGAAACATTTAAAATTCTGACGGGGTTAGACAATTTAGATGCAGGAAGAATGTTCCCAATGTTGGGGAAGTCTAGAACCAGATGTCACAGTCTAAGGATAAGGGGTAAGCCATTTAGGAACGAGATGCGGAGGAATTTCTTCACCCAGAGAGTGGAGAATCTGTGGAATTCTCTACCACAGAAAGTTGTTGAGGCCAATTCACTAAATATATTCAAAAAGGAGTTAGATGAGGTCCTTACTACTAGGGGGATCAAGGGGTATGGCGAGAAAGCAGGATTGGGGTACTGAAGTTGAATGTTCAGCCATGAACCCATTGAATGGCGGTGCAGGCTAGAAGGGCCGAATGGCCTACTCCTGCACCTATTTTCTATGTTTCTATGTTTCTATATGCTATGGCTCATCTAATGAAGTCAAGTATTCAAGTATTCCGTGTTGCTTCTCAACATAGAAACATCGAAAATAGATTCAGCATAATGCCATTCGACACTTCGAGCATGCACCACCACTCAATAAGATCATGGCTGATCATTCCCTCAGTACCGCTTTCATGTTTCCTCCCTATCTCTTGAATCTTTTAGCCATAAGGGCCACAATAACACCCTGGTGAATATATCCAATGAACTGGCATCAACAACTCTTTGAGGCAGGGAATTCCACAGGTTAACAACAGTCTGATTCTAGCCAATTCACGCCTCATACCATCGAAATTTCCTTTCCGAAAGTTCAGGACCCTAGTTTCTGAATTAACTGTGTCACTCTCCATCTTATGAAGAATTCTACCATGTTATGGTCACTCTTCCCCAAGGGGCCTCGCACAACAAGATTGCCAATTATTCCCTTCTCTTTACACATCACCGAGTCCACGATGGCCAGCTCTCTATGTGGTTCCTCGACATATTGGTCTGGAAAACTATACCGAATATATCCAGGAAATCGTCCTCCACCGCATTGCTACCAGTTTGGTCAGCCCAATCAACATATAGATTAAAGTCGATCATGGTAACTGCTGTACCTTTATTGCACACATCCCTTATTTCTTGTTTGATGCTGTCCCCAACCTCACTACTACAGTTCGGAGGTCTGTACACAATTCCCACTAGCTTTTTCTGCCATTTGGTATTCTGCAGCTCCCCCCATACCGCTTCCAAATCATCCATGCTAATGTCCCTCCTTATCATTGTATTAATTTCCTCTTTAACCAGAAACTCCACCCCGCCTCCCTTTCCTTTCTGTCTATCCTTCACAAGCATCTTATCCACCTGCCCTGCTACCGTCAAGGAGTCTGTGGACATGCACTCCAAGGTCATTTGCACCTCTACACTCATCAGTGTCCTAACATTTAATGTTTATTCGCTTTCCCTATAAGCACTCCCCAAATGCATTATCTAACACGTATCCGAGTTGAATTCCATTAAACCCCTGACCAGTTCTTTGATATCTATCTGCAATGTACAGTTTTCTTCCTCATTATCAAGCATACCTGGTTGGCCAATCTTTTAGTCACCTGCGCTAATTTATATTTTGTGGCTCGGTGTCAAATTTGTATCGCATAATACTCTTGTGAAGCGCCTTGGACATTTCGCTAATTTCAAGGTGCTAATTATATATAAGTTGTTGTTGTTGTTTAAAATGTGTGTAACATAAGGTTATCTCGAGATTGCATCACAGAAAGAGACAATTATACCTAACTGGTGTTGCTAGAGTTAATGCTGCACGCTATCCTACTTCACTTGATCCCATCAGCATATTGTTCTATTGCTTTCTCAGTCATGTGCTCAGGTAATTCCTTTTAAAATGAATCTGTGATATTTACCTCAACTACTGCTTATGTAGCATCTTCCACATTCTAACCACTCTTTGGTAAATAAGTTGCTCTTGAATTGTCGACTGAACTTATCAGTGACCTCCCGTTCTGAACTCCGACACAATAGCAAATATTTTCTCCACATCAACACGACCAAATACCTTCATAATGTTAAAAATATATCTCCCTTGTTTTTCGAGAAAGAAGTTCCCCAGACTATTCAGTTTTTCCCGAAATGTAAATTCTTTCAATTCTGACCGAAATATTTCCTTCTTTGCTGTGAGATTTTGTGATTCTATGATTTAATGTTCGCATCATCTGGGAAATCCAATCGGGCAAGCATGCAGGCGGACTCTCTGATAAATTACACCAACGATTCGACAATTAAAGCAGTTTTATTGTGTAGCTGCGATGGCCGAGTGGTTAAGGCGTTGGACTTGAAATCCAATGGGGGTTTCCTCGCGCAGGTTCGAACCCTGCTCGCAGCGATTCTACAGGTGCGCTTTTTTTATCGAATCACGGGGATCTCATTGGAATCTGATCACAATTCCCTCCACTGCCCTTGATTGACGCGAAGCTGTTGTTCGAACTGGAAACATTAATAATTTATCGGTATTAATTGTTGGTTTTTAGACACTATCTGCAAAAATCAGTGAGCAATATAGTCAGCATGAAAAAAATGCCTTTTAATAAAGATCAGTGCATTGTTTGGGAGGAACTCACCTTTAGTTGATGAGTGCGAACGAGGTTTGGTTTTATAAAGATGAACAAGTTTTGCCAAAATGACCACGGCAGCGTTTGACGTTGCAATTTTCTGATAACATCAGTGTTTGCATTAAAGTAGATGCCTTATCCATTAAGCGATGTGGCCCCTGCAGTTTGCAGCAGAATAATATACAGCGAAAATCTAATGGGTCAAAGTGTAATAGAAAGGCAAACATGAAATGTCGGTGCCGCAATGCACGGAGTATTCGTAAACCAGGACAGGGCTCTGAGCTAGTTAGAATGGGTGAGAGCTCAGATCACAGGACCCCAAGAAAACATGCAAAAGGCAGGAGGCAACCGAGCAGAGTAGTACTGGGGTAAGTGTAAACGACGAGGTGATAGGAAGGGACACTATGTATGAATTTAATGGGGCTGCAGGAAGGGTCAAAACTAAAAATCATTGTTATAAAACTAGTATTAAAACACTCTACCTAACCGCACGCAGCATTCGCAATAAAGTAAATGAGTTGACGGCACAAATCATCATAAATGGGTATGATTTGGTGGCCATTATAGAAACGTTGCAGGTTGGCTTGGACAGGGAATTAAACCTACAGCGGTATGTGACAATTCGGAAAGATAGACAAGAAGTGAAAGGAGGTGTGGTAGCTCTGATAATAAAAGATGATATCAGGACAGTTGTGAGAGACTATATTGGCTCTATGAACAACATGTTGAATCATTGTGAGTGGAGATTAGAGATAGTAAGGGGAAAAAGTCACTGGTGGGCGGGCAATAACCAAGGGAATAATGGAAGCATGTGAAAAAGGAACGGCAGTAATCATGGGGGATTTTAACCTACATATCGATTGGTCAAATCAAATCGCACTGGGTAGCCTTGAGGAGGAATTCATAGAATGGATACTGGATTGTTTCTTAGAACAGTATGTTACAGAACAAACAAGGTTGCAAACTATCTTAGATCTGGCCCTGTGTAATGAGACAGGAATAATAAACGATCTCCCAGTTTAAGATCCTCTCGGAATGAGTGATCACAGTATGGTTGAATTTGAAATACAGATTGTGTGTGAGGAAGTAGTGTCTCAAACGAGCATACTATGCTGAACCAAAGGTGACTATAGTGGGATGAGGGCAGAGTTGGCTGACGGAGACTGGAAACACAGACTAAACGGTGGCACAATTGAGGAACAGAGAAGGACTTTTATGGAGCTCTTTCATAGTGCTCAACAAAAATATATTCCAGTGAAAAAGAAGGGCGGTAAGAGAAGGGATAACCAGCCGTGGATAACCAAGGAAATAAAGGAGAGTATCAAAATGAAAACCAATGTGTATAAGGTGGCCAAGGTTAGTGGGAAACTAGCAGATTGGGAAAATTTTAAACGACAGCAAAGAATGACGAAGAAAGCAATAAAGAAAGGAAAGATAGATTACGAAGGTAAATTTGCACAAAACATAAAAATAGTTATTAAAAGCTTGTACCGATATATAAAACGGAAAAGAGTGACTAAAGTAAATGTTGGTCCCTGAGAAGATGAGAAGGGGGATTTAATAATGGGAAATGTGGAATTGGCTGTGATCTCAAAAAATTATTTTGCTTCGGTCTTCACAGTGGAACACACAAAAACCATGCCAAAAATTGCTGGTCACGGGAATGTGGGAAGGAAGGACCTTGAGATAATCACTATCACTAGGGGGGTAGTGCTGGACAGGCTAATAGGACTCAAGGTAGACAAGTCACCTGGTCCTGATGAAAAGCATCTCAGGGTATTAAAAGAGATGGCGGATGTTCTCGCAGATGCATTCGTTATAATCTACCAAAATGCTCTGGACTCTGGGGAGGTACCAGCGAATTAAAAAACAGCAAATGTAACACCTCTGTTTAGAAAAGGGGGCAGACAAAAGGCAGGTAATTATAGGCCGGTTAGTTTAATATCTATAGGTGGGGAACATGCTTGAAGCTATCATCAAGGAAGAAAAAGCGGGACATCTAATAGGAACAGTACAATCAAGCAGACGCAACATGGATTCAGGAAGGGCAAAGCATGTTGAAATAATTTATTGGAATTCTTTGAGGATAGAAACATAGAAACATAGAAACATAGAAACATTGAAAATAGGTGCAGGAGTAGGCCATTCGGCCCTTCTAGCCTGCACCGCCATTCAATGAGTTCATGGCTGAACATTCAACTTCAGTACCCCATTCCTGCTTTCTCGCCATACCCCTTGATCCCCCTAGCAGTAAGGACCTCATCTAACTCCTTTTTGAATATATTTAGTGAATTGGCCTCAACAACTTTCTGTGGTAGAGAATTCCACAGGTTCACCACTCTCTGGGTGAAGAAGTTCCTCCGCATCTCGGTCCTAAATGGCTTACCCCTTATCCTTAGACTGTGACCCCTGGTTCTGGACTTCCCCAACATTGGGAACATTCTTCCTGCATCTAACCTGTCTAACCCCGTCAGAATTGTATATGTTTCTATGAGGTCCCCTCTCATTCTTCTGAACTCCAGTGAATACAAGCCCAGTTGATCCAGTCTTTCTTGATAGGTCAGTCCCGCCATCCCGGGAATCAGTCTGGTGAACCTTCGCTGCACTCCCTCAATAGCAAGAATGTCCTTCCCCAGGTTAGGAGACCAAAACTGTACACAATACTCCAGGTGTGGCCTCACCAATGCACTGTACAACTGTAGCAACACCTCCCTGCCCCTGTACTCAAATCCCCTTGCTATGAAGGCCAACATGCCATTTGCTTTCTTAACCGCCTGCTGCACCTGCATGCCAACCTCAATGACTGATGTACCATGACACCCAGGTCTCTTTGCACCTCCCCTTTTCCTAATCTGTCACCATTCAGATAATAGTCTGTCTCTCTGTTTTTACCACCAAAGTGGATAACCTCACATTTATCCACATTATACTTCATCTGCCATGCATTTGCCCACTCACCTAACCTATCCAAGTCGCTCTGCAGCCTCACAGCATCCTCCTCGCAGCTCACACTGCCACCCAACTTAGTGTCATCCGCAAATTTGCAGATACTACATTTAATCCCCTCATCTAAATCATTAATGTACAGCGTAAACAGCTGGGGCCCCAGCACAGAACCTTGCGGTACCCCACTAGTCACTGCCTGCCATTCTGAAAAGTACCCATTTACTCCGACTCTTTGCTTCCTGTCTGACAACCAGTTCTCAATCCATGTCAGTACACTACCCCCAATCCCATGTGCTCTAACTTTGCACATCAATCTCTTGTGTGGGACCTTGTCGAACGCCTTCTGAAAGTCCAAATATACCACATCAACTGGTTCTCCCTTATCCACTCTACTGGAAACATCCTCAAAAAATTCCAGAAGATTTGTCAAGCATGATTTCCCTTTCACAAATCCATGCTGACTTGGACCTATCATGTCACCTCTTTCCAAATGCACTGCTATGACATCCTTAATAATTGATTCCATCATTTTACCCACTACCGATGTCAGGCTGACCGGTCTATAATTCCCTGTTTTCTCTCTCCCTCCTTTTTTAAAAAGGGGGAGTTACATTGGCTACCCTCCACTCCATAGGAACTGATCCAGAGTCAATGGAATGTTGGAAAATGACTGTGAACGCATCCACTATTTCCAAGGCCACCTCCTTAAGTACTCTGGGATGCAGTCCATCAGGCCCTGGGGATTTATTGGCCTTCAATCCCATCAATTTCCCCAACACAATTTCCCGGCTAATAAGGATTTCCCTCAATTCCTCCTCCTTACTAGACCCCCCGACCCCTTTTATAACCGGAAGGTTGTTCGTGTCCTCCTTCGTGAATACCGAACCAAAGTACTTGTTCAATTGGTCCGCCATTTCTTTGTTCCCCGTTATGACTTCCCCTGATTCTGACTGCAGGGGACCTACATTTGTCTTAATAACCTTTTTCTCTTTACATATCTATAGAAACTTTTGCAATCCGTCTTAATGTTCCCTGCAAGCTTCTTCTCATACTCCATTTTCCCTGCCCTAATCAAACCCTTTGTCCTCCTCTGCTGAGTTCTAAATTTCTCCCAGTCCCCAGGTTCGCTGCTATTTCTGGCCAATTTGTATGCCACTTCCTTGGCTTTAATACTATCCCTGATTTCCCTTGATAGCCACGGTTGTGCCACCTTCCCTTTTTTATTTCTATGCCAGACAGGAATGTACAATTGTTGTAGTTCATCCATGCGGTCTCTAAATGTCTGCCATTGCCCATCCACAGTCAACCCCTTAAGTATCATTCGCCAATCCATCTCAGCCAATTAACGCCTCATACCTTCAAAGTTAGCCTTCTTTAAGTTCTGGACCATGGTCTCTGAATTAACTGTTTCATTCTCCATCCTAATGCAGAATTCCACCATATTATGGTCACTCTTCCCCAAGGATATAACGAGCATGGTGGATAGAGGTGTACGGATGGGTGTGGTGTATTTATATTTCCAAAAGGCATTCGATAAGGTGCCACACAAAAGGTTACTGCAGAAGATAAAGGTACGTGGAGTCATAGAAAATCTATTAGCATGGATAGAGAACTGGCTAGCTAACAGAAAGCAGAGAGTCGGGATAAATGGGTCCATTTCGGGTTGGAAATCGGTGGTTAGTGGTGTGCCACAGGGATCGGTGCTGGGACCACAACTGTTTACAATATACATACATGACCTGGAAGAGGGGACAGAGTGTCGTGAAACAAAATTTACAGATGACACAAAGATTAGTGGGAAAGCGGATTGTGTAGAGGACGCAGAGAGGCTGCAAATAGATTTAGATAGGTAAAGCGAATGGGCTGAGGTTTGGCAGATGGAATACAATGTCGGAAAATGTGAGGTCATCCACCTTGTCGAAAAAAAAACAGGAAAAAGGAATATTATTTGAATGGGGAGAAATTACAACATGCTGAGGTGCAGAGGGACCTGGGGGTCCTTGTGCATGAATGCCAAAATGTTAGTTTGCAGGTGCAGCAAGTAATCAGGAAGGCGAATGGAATGTTGGCCTTCATTGCGAGAGGGATGGAGTACAAAAGCAGGGAGGTCCTGCTGCATCTGTATAGGGCATTGTTGAGGACGCACCTGGAATACTGCGTGCAATTTTGATCACCTTTCTTTAGGAAGGATATACAAGATTTGAAGGGGGTACAGAGACGATTCACTTGGCTGATTCCGGAGATGAGGGGGTTACCTTATTATGATAGATTGCGTAGACTGGGTCTTTACTCGTTGGAGTTCAGAAGGATGAAGGATGATCTGAAAGAAACATTTAAAATAATGAAAGAGATAAACAAGATAAAGGCAGAGAGGTTGTTTCCACTGGTCGGGGAAACTCGACCTAGGGGGCACAGCCTCAATTACGGGGGAGCCAATTTTAAACCGAGTTGAGAAGGAATTTCTTCTCCCAGAGAGTTGTGAATCTGTGGAATTCTCTGCCCAAGGAAGCAGTTGAGGCTAGCTCATTGAATGTATTCAAATCACAGATAGATACATTTTTAACCAATAAGAGAATTAAGGGTTACGGGGAGCGGGTGCGTCAGTGGAGCTGATTCCACGGCCACATCAGCCATGATCTTCTTGAATGGCGGATCAGGCTCGAGGGGCTAGATGGCCTACTCCTGTCCTAATTCTGTTCTTATAATGAGGGATTACGCAGTGGAATTGTGTGTAGATCAGTTCCATACTTTGCACTACAAACCAATCAGCGGCAGTGAGCCTTTCACTGATTGAAATACGAGAAGTCACAAATCCCCAGCAGATATCGAATTCTTCATTTAATGCTGGAAACACTCCGAAGGGCCACCAGCTCTCGGCAGAACTAATGTTTTGCAGCATTGCTTCAATGTATTACAGGTTTGGTGTGAGTTTCGTCCCTGAATGTTTAAGCTGCTCTAAAATACTTACAGCCCAACCGCACCACCAAAAATAAAATAAATGGCCCGTAATTGGTACGAATTCGCCAATTTGGCGTCAGTAACACCCAGCGCTAACCAAGTGAGGCAACCGGCTTTCATGCTATGTGCTTTTTTATGGCACTTTTACATTAAAATGTTAGCATTCCTCCAGCGACTTTCACCTCAGCACTTCCCAAAGCAGTTCAGAGCAAATTAAGTACTTTTAAGATGTGATCACTTTGTAGTGTAGGAAATGCAAAAATGTGCAGCATGGAAGGAGGCCATTTCAGCCAATAGTGCCCGAGGAGGCCGATCAAGAGCTTTCCAGCCTAATTCCCACTTCCCAGCTCTACGTCCGTCCAATGGGTTACAGCAATTTAAGTAGCATTGAAGTATTGTTAAAATGTGTGAGGGTTTCTGCCGCATTGAGGCATTGAGTTCCCGACTACCATGACGCCCTGGGTAAAGACATTTATCCTCGCAGCTCGTCTAACCCTCCCCTTAATTCATCATCATAGGCAGTCCCTCGGAATCGAGGAAGACTTGCTTCCACTCTTAGCATGTGTTCTTAGATGGCTGTGCAGTTCAATGCGGGAACCACAGTCTCTGTCACAGGTCAGACAGATCGTCGTTGAGGGAAAGGATAGTCAGGGATCCTGGTTTGCCGCAGCTCCTTCCGCTGCCTGCACCTGATTTCTGCGTGCTCTCGGCGACGATACTCGAGGAGCTCAGCACACTCCCGCATGCACTTCCTCCACTTAGGGCGATCTATGGCCAAGGACTCCCACAGTGGGGATGTCACACTTTATCAGGGAGGATTTGAGGCTATCGTTGTAACGTTTCCTCTGTCCGCCTTTGGCTCATTTACCGTGGACGAGTTCCGAGAAGAGCTCTTGCTATGGCAATCTCGTGTCTGGCATATCGCCTGCCCAGCGGCGCTGATCAAGTGTGGTAAGTGGTGCAATGCTGGGGATGATGTCTTGGACGAGGAAGCGAATGTTTGCGCGTCTGTCCTGCCAGGGGACTTGCAGGATCTTGAGGAGACATTTCTCCAGCGACTTCAGGTGTTTACTGTACATAGTCCATGTCCGTGAGCCATACAGGAGGGCGGGTATTACTACAGCCTTGTAGACCATGAGCTTGGTGAAAGTTTTGAGGGACTCATCTTCAAACACTCTTTTCCTCAAGCGGCCGAAGGCTGCACTGGCGTACTGCAGGCGGTGTTGGATCTCGTCATCAATGCCTGCTCTTGTTGATAGGAGGCGCCCGAGATAGGGGAATTGGTCCACCCCGAAATTAGTTTAAATCCATTCCCCCTGATTGTTGACCACTCTGCAAAGGGAAACAGGATCTTCCTACCAACTCTATCTAGGGCCCTCATAAAGTTATGCACCTCAATATAGTCTCCCCTCAGCCTCCTCTGGTTCAAAGAAAACAGACTCAGCATTTCCAATCTTTCCTCATTACCAAAATTCTCCAGTCCAGGCAACTTTTTTTGTAAATCTCCTCAGTACCCTTTCCAGCGCAACCACATCTTTTTTATTAAATGTTGTGACCAGAACTGCACACAGTACTCCAGCAGCGGCCTAACCAATGTTTTATACAGTCAAGTACAATGTCCTTGCTGTAACCAGCAGAGTTACGGACCGAGAGCTGGTACGTGGGATTAGGCTGGAGTACCTTTTGTTGGCTGGCGCAGAAACGATGGTAAGTACTGCAGGGATTCCAATACGACAAAGTTGATCTCTTGGACTAATTTTGATCGCTTAGATGGAGAGGAATTTTAACAGATTTTTTCCCACAATTCGCCTGGGTTTTTTTTCTGCTTTTTTGCTTCTCCCAGGCGTTCGCATGGCTCGGGTTGTGGTGGTGTGTGTAATGTTTCGGTGCAAGTGGTGTAGAAGTTGTGTGGGGCAAACTTATTGGGCTGGGCGTTCTTTATCTTTCCGCCATTGTCATGCTTCACAGGTTCATATATAGCCTTCAGGGTGTTGATCAAAGGGCCTTTTGGCTCTTTGTCGGCTGGCATGTATACTATGGGCCGAAGTGGCCTCCTTCAGCGCTGTGGGTTTCTAGATTTCTATTTACTTTCACAGCCCCAGACTATTCCTTCACAGAGCCAGACATCTGCAAAACATATTCAGACGGCTCTTTCACAGTCCCAGACTCTACCTTCACAGATTCACAATATTCCGACACAGTTTCACAATCTACTTTCACAGATCCAGACTTTTCCTGCACCGACCCAGACAGCGGCTAAACAGATCCAGGCAGCTCCCGTACAGAGAGGTAGTGATCCTACATCGAGCCAGACATTACTGCACAGATCCATACACTCCTGTGCAGACAGGCAAACCTCATACACAGCATCAAAATGCTTGTTTACATATTCAGACAATTCCTTTCACAGACCCAGCATCAACTACACAGGAGCAAACATGTCCTCATCAGCCGCAGACAACACCAACACATTTCCAGAGAGCTTCGACAGAGACACTGACATTTCCTCCGCGAAAGCAGGCAGCTCCAATGCAGAACCAGGCAGGTGCTAAACTGAAGCACTGATTAACAGCACAGGCACAAACTTTAATACACAGACCCATACAGCTGCTTTCAGAGACAGAGGGACCTCCGAGACAGCTTAATTCCCTCCTACATCGACATAGGCAGCTCGACCCTGGCCAAGCCATCACCAACACAGTTCCAAGAGCTCCGACACTGATATAAGCAGTTCCTCCACGGGCGCAGACTGTTCCGGGAAAGGAGCAGACTGCTTGTTTCCCGAGCCAGACAGCTCGCTTCGGAGATGCAGACACCTCATTTAAAGATCAAGACAGCACCGGTACTGGATCAAGAAGCTCAATGCAGAACCAGGCTAACTCAGGGAGATCAGCCACAGACAGACACACTCCAACACAGACGCAGGCTCTCCGGCACAAATAGAGACAACTCTTGCACAGACCCAGTCAGCTCCAAACCTGACACATGGAGCTGCAACACAAACCCCGACGCTCCTACACAAAGCCGGACAACACTTAAACAGACACAGTCAGCTCAAAATCTGACACATGCAGCTGCAACGCAGACCCAGAGAGCACATAAAGAGACTCAGAAACTATTACATAGAAAAAAAAGCTCTTACAGTGACCCAGACACTCCTACCTATAGTCAGGGAGCTTGTCATTGAATCCAATGCATAATGCTGCAGATAACTGATAGGCTTACAAAGGACAGCATAGCGTATACTGCCTTTCTGGCTATTCTGACCATGCCAGCGTTTATGTCCCACTCGAATATTCTGGAGTCTTTCTTGATTTAAATCTATCAGCATAGCCATCTATTCCTTTATACCTCATATGCTGGAATAGCCTCTCCTTAAATGTATCTATACCTATTCGCTTGAACCACTCCTACGCTTTTGAGTTCCACATTCTCATCACTCTTTCCAGAAAGAAGTTGCTACTGAATTCTCGATTTGATTTCTGGATTTCTTGATGACTATCTTATATTGGTGCTCTTCCCCACGTGTGAAAACATTCACTCTGTAAACACTCTATCAAAATCTTTCATAATTTTAAATAAATCTATTAGGTCACCCCTGTAGCTAAATCTTCAAGAGAAAAGAGACCCAGCTTGTTCATTATTTCCACTTATGAATAACCTCCCATTTCTGGTAGCATCCGTGTAAATCTACTCTGCACCCTCCCAAATGCCTCTATATCATATTTATAATAGGATGACCAGAACTGCATGCAGTATTCTCAGTGTGGTCCAACCGAGGTTCAATACAGGTCGAGCATAACCTTTATATTTTGCAATTCTATACCACTAGAAATAACCTCCACTGCTTAGTTACCTTTATTTTGTCTTGCATAACTCTGTCACAATTTTTGTGATTTGTGTAGTTGTACTCAGAGATCCTACTGTTCCTCTACCCCACCTAGAGTCGTTTGTGCCAAGAAATAAGTGCCCTCCATATTCTTCCAGCAAAATGTAATACCTCACATGTATGTTTGTGGAACTTAATTGAAAATTATTTGCCCATTCTGCGTGTTTATTAATGTTGACCTTAATTTGTTGCAGTCCTCCTCAGTTTAAACTTCCTCCAATTTGGTATCATTGGCAAATTTGGAAATTCTGTTTTTAGTTCCAAATTCGAAATCGTTAATATAAATTGTGAACAATAGTGGTTCCGGCATTGATCCGTTTGGAACACCACTAACCATCTTCTGCCAATGTGAATATCTGTCTTTTCCCTCCAATCTCTGATTTCAGTCTTTGAGCTAGCTCGCTATGCATTCTGCTGCTTATACCCTGACGTTGCTCAGAAGGCTATTATTGGGAATCATAGCGAGGGTCATTTGAAAATCTAGATACCTTATACTTATTGCATGATCAATGTCTACCGTCTCTGTAACATCTTCAAAAATTATGAGTTTGGTCCTGCAGTACTTTCCCTGTTAAAATCAATGCTGATCATTCATTTTTATAATTTTGGTTTCTAGATGTTCTTCTATTTTCTCCATTAGTAAGGGTTCCATTATTTTCCTATATTAGTGACAATCATACCCCTTGACCAACGAGCTGATTAGCTGAGACAAGCAGGGAGTACATCATTTAATTCCCGCCAAAAGCGATTCAGCCATTCCCGCTTTCTATTGTGTAATACAGCGACATCAAGTTGTTGTACTGTCAGACTCGGATCAGTCTTCATCTGTTGAAAAGGGTTGCGCTCTCAGTGCTGCTTCATTCAGAATGTTTTTTAAAAAATGCGACGTGCTAGCTGCCGTGGCTGGGTGGTTAAATCGTTGGATTAGGAATGTAATCTCATTGCTTCTGAGTCAGTTCGAGCCCTGTTCACAATGAGTCAGTAGCTGTAGACATTGGCACGTAATCCGCTCTGTTTGGAGGTCATTTGAGGTGTAATTTTTCTGAATTATTTTGCAGCAACTTTTAGGCCACCTGTTCCGTCACGCTCACCCAATCATCCACTCTTGCGTGTCCAGGGGATTGGGACATTTTTATAATCCAGCAAAGAACGAATAAAAATATGATTAAAAGAGGGTAGATTATGAATGTTAACTTGAACGAAATATAAAAACAGATAGAAATAGTTTCTACAGGTATGTAAAAAGGAAAAGAGTGGCTAAAGTAAATGTTAGTCTCCTGGAGTATGAGACTGGGGCATTAATAATCGAGAACAGGGAAATGGCAGAGACTTTTCAAATATTTTGTTTCAGTTCTCACGGTGGAAGTCAGTAAAAACAAACAAATAGTGGATAATCCAAGGGCTATATGGAGGGAAGAACTTAATACTATCATTATCACTTATGAAGTAGTATGAGGTAAATAGATGGGACTAAAGGCGGACAAGTCCCCTGGACCTGATGGCTTATATCCTATGGATGCATTGGTTGTATCCACAGGATATAAACTATCAGGTCCAGGGGTCCTATGGAGGACTTGCTTCCACTCCCAAAGTGAATTCCTTGATGGCAGATCAGTCCGATACGAGAGCCTCAGACCGTTTCACAGGTGGGACAGACATTCGTCAGGGGAAGGGGTCGGTTGGGCTGGTTTGCCGCATGCTCCTTCTGCTGCGTGCGCCAGTGCTCTTTATGCTCCTTGCATCGAGCCTCAAAGAGCTCAACGCCCTCCCGGATGGATTTTCTCCACCTCGGGCGATCTGTGGCCAGTGTCTCACAGGTGTCAGTGGTGATGTCGCACTTTACCAGCGAAGCTTTGAGGGTGTCCTTATAACGTTTACACTGTCCTCCTTTGGCTCGTTTACCATGAAGAAGCTTCGCATAAAGCATTGCTTCGGGAGTCTCACATCTGGCATGCGTACTATGTCGCCTGCCCAGCGAAGCTGATCGAGTGTGGTCAGTGCTGTAACACTGGGGATGTTACCTTGGTCGAGGACACTGATGTTGATGCGCCTGTCCTCCCAGGAAATTTGCAGGATCTTGCGGAGACATCATTGGTGATATATCTCCAGCGACCTGAGGTGCCTTCTGCACATCGTCCATGCCTCAGACCCATACAGGAGGGCGGGTATTCTTACAGCCCTGTAGACCATGAGTTTGGTAGTAGATTTGAGGACCTGGTCTTCAAACAGTTTTTTCGGCAGGCGGCCGAAGGCTGCACTGGAGCACTGGAGGCGGTGTTGAATCTCCATATCAATGTCTGCCTTTGTTGATAAGAGGCACCCCCACATTTCCAATGGAATTATTCCAGTCACACAGCCTTCGTTCAATCAAAAAATATCTAGATTAAGAATCAATTAGTTATTTATTTAAAACAAATCAAATTCAATTTTTTTTAAATAAAAATTAAATGTATTTATTTTCTGAAGTTGTTTAATATATATATATTTGTAAATTGGCTTTCAGACTGGGCTGGTTTAACATCCCTCCCTCCTTCCTGCCTGTCTATCACCTGTGGCTTCAATAACCGTCTCTGCCCCGCGTGGTCCTGAGCTCCACAGCACAATTGCCTTCAGGGATGATGGAAATCTCACTTTATTCTTTTAAAAGGGAACTGCGGTCATCAAGGGTGATTCTGCATCTGGGTAAAAGGGATGTCCTTGCAGTCCCCGATCATTCTGTATCTGTTTAAAAGGGCTGGTTGTCAGTTTCGGTTCATAATCTTTCCCTTTAAAACGGATTTTCTCCTAAACCCGGGTCATCCTGTGAAGTTTGAGAAGGAGTATGATTTCAGCTGCAATGACCGAATTGTTAAACTGCTGTGTTCCAATTTACATTTGGGTTGCCTGCGCCTGTGCGCACCCAGATCGCAGTGCATCTGTTCATTTACTCGAAATATGCTCGTTTTTTCCTAAATCCACTGCTTGATTTTGCTCACAATATACACAACAACACAGTGTATGATGGTGGCAGCGGCCGCGTCGTCTAATGGATGCGGCGTCTGACTTCGATATCACCGCGAACTTATCAAAACATTGCAGATTCGTATCTTGCAGCGGTCAATTAACTTGCTGCGTGTAATTTTTTATTTTTTGCGATTCTGCCGGAAAAACAACCATCTCTTCGAGTCACTCACCTGAAGTAAAGGAAGGCTGTTTGCGTTAAGAATCTAATGGCACGTGTTAATCATTGTCGATCTGCATGCACGGGCAGAGCAAGCTGTGAAGTGGACTTTCTCGCACATTATTTCTGTTGTGTTACAAAAAGCAGGAGATTGAAAGGCTGACGATTGGCTGAATAAGAGACGAGGTGGCCGATAAATTAAGGCGATGAACTATTAATCAATTTTGTTCTGCACGCATGGGTTCGAATCCCATCCTCATCCTATTTGTGCTCAGCTTTGACACCCCTCGTAACATTGTCAATCACGTTAACCTCATCGCCGAATTTCCCTTTCACTGACAAGGATGCTGCACTTTGCTCATGTCATGTCTCAAATTAATAATATATTCGTCAAATGGATAACATTTGTCGGACTGCGGAGAGGGGGACTAATTCGATAGGTCTCTGAGTGACAGCATAAGCACGATGGGCCTAACATCTTTTCTCACTACCGTCAGAATCTGAGAGCTGCACTCTACACTGTCGGTGGCTCGTTGGTTTCGGGGGATGATTCTCGCTTAGGAATGATCACATTTGAAATGCGACAGGTCTCGGGCCAAATCCTGAACGAGCCCCGCCATTTTCTATACAAAGTTCCGCTCCTCACAGCCGCTTGACATGTGAGAAAACAGACATATTTCACGTTAAAACGTGTGATTTTGCGGCGATTGTTCCCACAGCGTCCAAATTCCAGAGCAAAGTGAAACTCACACAACTGAGTAAAGTTAAAGTATCTCAGAGGTTCTCGGCTCTGTGACTCGTTGGATAACCTAAACCCGTGTTTAGTTCCGGCTAATAATTGATCAGTATATCTTCCTGTCTGTGCGCATCAGCTCTACTCAATGGGGATACGCATACATTCAGCGTCAATCTCCACCTCTGCACTGAATATGAATGTGTCTTTTTTCTCGAGAGCTGAAAGGATGAGAGAAGCTAGTTTTTGAATTAGTCTCTTGTTTGCCGAATTCAAAGCGGACAGGAAATCAATCCGGGGTGGCCAAGCTTCACGGTCTGATTAAAAGGCGTTTTCACGTTATATTGTCGGCATGTTCTCATCTTCTGGCCTCAACATTAGGTTCAACATATCGGGTGATAAGCACCGCTCCCATTGTCTGGTAATGGTTCTGCTGTTCCCACTAACACTTCCTCTGGACCATCCTTTGTTACGTTATTGCCCGATTACCACCCACTTTGATTTTCTCCATTGTGCCATTTATTATTTAATCACACCTGCGTTCCACTGTATCACAGAAGTTTCCATTTGACCTTTCTCGCTGCGTATTTTTTCCAGGCGCTATTTTTGTTGAAAACATCTGTAATCTTTAACTTTTTCCTAAAATATCGGAATGATTATCCGACAGAACGTGAAACCGGATTCTTCCTCCACAAAATCTGCACGATCTGCCGAGTTTGACATATTTATCTGTTTTTATTCATTCTATTTCTGTGTCCCTTTTAAGGGGATGTGCTGTCTGTCCGAGATCATTCTCTGTCTCTTTAAAATGGTATGCTATCAGATCCTTATCATTCTGTGTCTGTTTGAAAGGGATGTGCTGCATGTCCCGGAGTTCCAATTTCAAATTTCAAAAACCTGCCCTTGGAGGTTAAGGCATTTTAGTTTGTTTGTGTGTTTGCGTAAGCTAGAGTGTGTGCAAACGTGCTGTGCGATCTTACTGTCATGTGAGAAAAATGCTTTACATGCAACTTGAAATCGTACTGATTTGATTGAACACTCCTTCGTTGACTCCCTGACGGTAGAAGAATCTGCTGTGGGATTTTGTTATTCCACATCTGAAAGAAGGGAAAATACACAAGTTAGAGATCTCGCGATTTTAGGCAGGGCTTGCGTGTGGGCTGTGTGACATGATGAAATCCTCCGTTCTTATTTTCAAATTCAAATCAAATCAAACCAAGACAAGACATGACTGACTGAATGACTTTGTTTATACATGTATATATATATATATATATATATGTGTGTATATTTATATACAATCCCTAATTTTTAACTTCCAAAATAAATATGCTTTTTCTGTTCTGCCTGCACTGGGCTCTATTACATTTGACCTCTTTCACAGCACAAGCAGCTGCTGTCAGATCCAGCAGAAAGACACACGCGACTTTAAAAGATCGCCCTTGTGGCCCATATCTTAGCTCATGGCTTGTCTTCCAACATGGGCTGACTGTGTTTGGGTATTTATTGACTGCACCCCTCATTTCCAATGGAATTCTTCTGGTCACACAGCCTTCGTTCAATCAAAAAATACATAGATTATGAATCAATTTAATATTTATTTAAAACAACTCAAGTTCAATTTTTTTTAAATACAATTTAAATGCATTAATTTTCTTAAAATGTTAAATATTTGTATATTTCAGACAGGGATGGTTTTACGTCCCTCCCTCTTTCCTGACTCTCTATCACCTGTGGCTTCAATAACAGTCTCTGCCCAGCGTGGGCCTGAGCCTCACTGCACAATTGCCTTCAGGGATGATCGAAATCTCACTTTAATCTATTAAAAGGGAACTGCTGTCATTCAAGGGTTTTCTGCATCTGGGTAAAAGGCATGTCCTTGCAGTCCTGGATCATTCTGTGTCTGCTTAAATGGGCTGGTTGTCAGTTCCGGTTCATAATCTTTCCCTTTAAAACGGATTTTCTCATAAACCCGGGTCATCCTGGATTGTTTGAGAAGGAGTATGATTTCAGCTGCAATAACCGAATTGTTAAACTGTTGTGTTCCAATTTATATTGGGCTTGCCTGCGCCGGTGCGTACCCAGATCGCAGTGCATCTGTTCATTTACTCGAAATATGCTCATCTTTTCCAAAATCTACTCCTTGATATTGCAGTGGTCCCGAATTTGCTCACAATATACACAACAACACAATGGCTGGTGATAGCAGCGGCCGCGTGGCCCAATGGATAAGGCGTCTGAGTTGGATTATAGCTGCAAAGTTATCAGAATATTGTAGGCTCGAGTCCTGCCGCGGTCAACTTAATTCACATCGTGAAATTTTATGTTCTTTGTTGTGATTCTGCCGAGAAACCAACCATCTCTTCCAGTCACTCACCTGAAGCAAAGGAAGGCTGTTTGCTCAAAGAATCTCATGGCAAGTTTTCATCATTGTCGATCTGCATGCACGGGCAGAGCAAGCATTGAAGTCGACTTTCTTGCACATTATTTCTGTTTGGATAAAAAACCAGTAGATTGAATGGCTGACGATGTTTTAAAACAGAGACGAGGTGGCCGAGAGGTTGAGGCGATTGACTGTTAATCTATTGTACTCTGCACGCTTGGGTTTGAATCCCGTCGTCGTTGGTTGCAGCATGACCACGTTTTGACATTCATATTTAACCTCATCGCCAAATTCCCCTTTTACTTACAGGGATGCTGTACTTTCCTCATGTCATGTCTCAAATTAATAATATATTCGTCAAAAGGAGAACAGTTGCAGGACAATGGCGAGCGGCACTAATTCGATAGCTATCTGAGATAAAGCACATGCACGATGGGACATAATAGCATTTCTCACCACCGTCAGATTCTGAGATCTGCGCTTTTCACTGTCGGCGGCTCGTTGGTCCACAGGTATGATTCTCGCTTCGGAATGATCACATTTGAAATGCGAGAGGTCACGGTCCAAATCCAGGACGAGCCCCGCCATGTTTTACTCAAATTTCCGCTTCTAACAACCGCTCGACATGTGAGAAAACAGACGTATTTCACGTTAAAACGTGTGATTTTACGACGATGTTCCATCAGCATCCAAATCTCAGAGCAAAGTGAAACCCGCCAAAGTGAGTAGAGTTAAAATATCTCATAGGTACTCGGCTCTGTGCTTCGTTGCATCACCTAAACCCTTGTTTGGTTCCGGCCAATACTTGATCAGTACATCTTCCTGTCTGTTCGCATAAATTCACCTCAATTGGGATAAGCATACATTCAGCGTCAATCTGCACCTCTGCCCTGAATATGAGTGCGTCCTGTTTCTCTCGAGCTGAAAAGGTGAGAGAAGCTGCCATTTGAATTCGTCCCTTGGCTGCCGAATTCAAAGCGGACAGGAAATCAATCCGGGCTCGCAAAGCTGCCTGGTCTGATTAAAAGGCGGTGACACCCTATATTTTAGGCATGTTCTCGTCTTCTGGCCTCAAAATAATGTTCAACGTATCAGATCATGAGCACCGCTCCCATTGTCTGGTAATGATTCTGCCGTTCCCAGGAACACCTCCTCTGGACCATCCTTTGTTATGTTATTGCCCGATTACCCACTTCGCTTTCTCCATTGTGCCATTCATTATTTAATCACTCCTGCGTTCCACTGTATCACAGACGTTCCCATTTGACCTTTCTCGCTGTGTATTTTTTTCAGGCGCTATTTCTGATGCAAACATCTGTAATCTTTAACTTTTTCCTGAAATATCGAAATGATTATCCGACAGAACGTGAAAACGGATTCTTCCTCCACGAAATCTGCACGACCTGCCGAGTTTTACATATTTATCTGTTTTTATTCATTCTATTTCCGTGTCCCTTTAAAGGGGATGTGCTGTCTGTCCGAGACCATTCTCTGTCTCTATATAATAGTGAGCTATCAGACCCTCATCATTCTGTGTCTGCTTAAAAGGGATGTGCTGTCTGTCCCGGATTTCCAATTTCAAATTTCAAAACCTGCCTTTGGAGGTTGAGGAATTTTATTTTGTTTGTTTGTTTGTGTAAGCTAGTGTGTGTGCAAACGTGCTGTGCGATCTTACTGTCATGAGAGAAAAATGCATTACATGCAACTTGAAACCGTACTGATTTGATTGAACACTCCTTCGCGGATTCTCTGACGGTAGATGAATCTGCTGTGGGATTTTGCTATTCCACATCTGAAATAATGGAAAATACACAAGTTAGAAATATAGCGATTTTAGGCAGGACTTGTGTGTGGGCTGTGTGACATGATGACATATTCCATCCTTTTTTTCAAATTCAAATCAAATCAAACAAGACAAGACATGACTGACTGACTGACTTTGTTTATATATTTATATATATATATGTGTATATTTATATTTAATCCCAAATGTTTAAGTTATAAAATAAATATGCTTTTTCTGTTCTGCCTGCGCTGGGCTCTATTACATTTGACCTCTTTCACAGCACAAGCAGCTGCTGTCAGATCCAGCAGAAAGACACACGCGACTTTAAAATATCACCCTTGTAGCCCACATCTTCCCTCATGGCTTGTCTTCCACCATGGGCTTACTGTGTTTGGGTATTTATTGACTGCACCCATGATTTCCAACGGAATTCTTCTAGTCACACAGCCTTCGTTCAATCAAAAAACACATAGATTATGAATCAATTATTTATTTATTTAAAACAACTCAATTAATTTTTTTTTAAATCCAATTTAAATGCATTTATTTTCTTAAAATGTTAAATATTTATATATTTCAGATTGATCTGGTTTTACGTCCCTCCCTCCTTCCTGCCTGTCTATCACCTGTGGCTTCAATAACATTCTCTGCCCCGGGTGGTCCTGAGCCCCACTGCACAATTGCCTTCAGGGATGATCGAAATCTCATTTTATTCTTGAAAAAAAGGGAACTGCTGTCAGTCAAGGGTTATTCTGCATCTGGGTAAAAGGGATGTCCTTGCTGTCCCGGATCATTCTGTGTCTGTTAAATGGGCTGGTTGTCAGTTCCGGTTCATATTCTTTCCCTTTATAACGGATTTTCTCAAAAACCCGGGTCATCCTGTATAGTTTGAGAAGGAGTATGATTTCAGATGCAATAACCGAATTGTTAAACTGTTGTGTTCCAATTTATATTGGGCTTGCCTGCGCCGGTGCGCACCCAGATCGCAGTGCATCTGTTCATTGACTCGAAATATGCTCATCTTTTCCAAAATCCACTCCTTCATATTGCAGTTGCCCCGAATTTGCTCGCAATATACACAACAACACAATGGATGGTGCTGGCAACGGCCGCGTGGCCTAATGTCCCCTTGACTATCCATTGTTGGAATATTATTCGTGTCCTTTCACGTAAAGAATAATAGAAAATATTTTTTCAGAGTTTCTGCCATCTCCATGTTTCCCATTATTAACTCCCCGGTGTCGTCCAATACGGAACCAAGATTTAAACTAGCCACGATTTTAATGTTTATATAGCGATAGAAACTCTTGATATCTGTTTTTATATTTCGTGTATCTCGTCTATGTTCCCATTCTTAATCATTTGTTTGTCAACCATTGTTGGCTTTTAAACGCTTCCCAATCTTCAGCCTCCAGCCAGTTTTGGCCACATTGTCTGTCCTTGTTTTTAATTGGATTCCGTCCTTTATTTCTTTTGTTATCCACGGAAGGCCCTTTTTTCTCTTTCGCCGTTTCTTCCTCAGTGGAATATATTTTTCTGTAGATTCGTGAAATATCACCTTTTATGTACACCGCTGTGTGCCAACTCTTCATCAAGCTAATGATTGGACATGAGGTTTGGTTTTATAAAGTTAAAATAGAATTAACAAGTGTATAATGCATCCAGGGCAAGACTCGAACCTGAAAACGTCCGATAACATTCTGATTTAGAAAGAATCACACACCTTATTATTTAAGTCTCATCGCATCTGCTCTTAACATTCATGTGATGAGAGATTAAAGCCCTGATAATATTTATATCACTTCCATTATTTACACCCCAACAGCGGATGTGAACCATTCACTTATTGAAATATGAGAAGTCCGGGAGACCAAACACAATGCAAGCGTTTCCTCTCGTCCTCCTTTCCAGCTTTTCTGCTGCCCTCAGGTAAATTCGTTGCCTCTTGTCCTCCACAGAAAAGCTCATAATTCAATTAAATTAAACTATAGCTGAGGCTCTTAATCTATGTCGCTTGCTGCATTTCACCAACTCTCTCCCACTTCGGTGCCAAACTTTTGCTCCCGAGCTGTCTCCTTGAGGAGTGTCCTATATTCGCAATTTCGCCCGTCACTGCCGTTACCTTCACCAATCGGCTGCTGAAATCCTGACCATGCCTTCATTATCTTACTTGTCTACTCCAACGCTCTCCTTACTGGCCTCCCACGATTTACCCTACGTAAACTTGAGGTGGTTCCAAAACTCTCTGGCTGTATCCAAATTCGCATCAATCCCATTCACCCAGCACCCTGACGCTCGCTCACCGATATTGGCTCGCGCTGAAGCAATGTTTGGATTTCAAAATTGGCATTGTTGTTTTCACATATCCGATATGACCCCGCCCCTCCCAATGCCATTAATCTCCTCCATCCCCGTAACTACTGGAGATATAGGAACTCTTCTAATTCAGCCGTGTTGAATATCCCTGATAATAATCGTTCAACAATCGCTGGACATTCCTTCAGCTGCCTAAACACTCATCTCTGGAATTCCTTGTCAAACCTCTCCTCCTCTCCCCACGACTTTAGGACGCTTTGTAACCTAGCTCTGTGACCAAGCTTTTGTTCATCTACTCTAATTTCTCCTTCTGTGGTTTGGTATCAAATTATCGTTTTATATGATAAGAACATGAAACCATAAAAAATAAGAGAAGTAAGCCATTTGGCCGCTCGAGCTCACTCTGTCATTGTATTTGATAACAGCTCATCTGATCATGGACTAAGCTCTTCTTCCCATCCCGCACACCATAACCCTTATTGTTCAAAAATATGTCCATCCCCACCTTAAATATATTTGATGAACCAACCTTCAAAGTTCTCTAGAACAGAGAATTCCATAGATTTACAACCCTCTGAGTGAAAAACATTATAATCTCAGGTTTAAATGGGCGTCTTTTTATTCTGAGACTATGTCCCCTCGTTTTAATTTCCCCTATGAGTGGAAATATCCTCTTTGCATCTACCTTTTCGAGCCCCTTCATTATCTCACAAGTTTCGATATCATCACCACTCATTCCCCTGAAACTGCAATGAGTACTGGCCCACACCTACCCAACCTATCAGCATAGGTCAAGCTTCTCATCTCCGAAATCATTCTAGTGAGCCTTCTCTGATTAGACTCCAATGCAACTATATCCCTCTAACTAAAGATACCAAAACTGCATGCAGTACTCCTGGTGAAGCCTCACTAATAACCTATAAATTTGAAGCGGGACTTCTCTGCTTTTATACTCTATCCCCCTTGCAATAAAGGACAACATTCCATTTTTGCTCCTGATTAATTGCAGTACCTGCATACGAATATTTTTTTGCTTCATGCACAAGGCTACACAAGTCTTTCTGTACTGGAGCACTTCGCAATTTTTCTCAATTTAAAATTTAATTTGGTTTCCTATTTTTTTTGCCAAAGTGGATAACCTCACAATTATGCACATGATCCGCCGTCTGCCAAATGTTTGCCCACTCATTAGCTTGTCTATCTCACTTTGCAGATGTTTTATGTCCTCCTCACAATGTGCTTTTCCATCTATCTTTGTATATTAAACACATTTGGCTAAATTACACTCTGTCCTTTCATCCAAGACATTAATACAGATTGTAAATAGTTGAGGACCGAGAAGCCAGATCCTGCGGCACCCCACTAGTGAGCTTTGCCAACTCTACAATGCCCCATTTATTCCGACACTCTGTTTTCTGTTATTTATCCAATGTTAATACATTACTCCCAACCCTTTGAGCTTCTATTTTTGCAGTAACCTATTATGTGGCAATTTATCGAATGCCTTCTAGAATTCTAATTACACCACATGCACTGCTTCCCCCTTATCCACCTGCTCGTTACATCCTCAAAGCACTCCAGCAAATTTGTCAGGCATGATTTCCCTTTCAGAAAACAATGCCGATTCTGCTTTATTGCATCACGCTATTCCACATATCCCACAATTTGGGAACAGCCGGCTCAAGGGGAGAAAAATAGAGTGGAGACAGGGATTCATCAGTTCCGTGGGGCACGAAAAAGGTTGAAACGATGGTTTTACTTGGCTCTGCGGGGTTGGGCAACTGTGCGGTTGGCGGCCGTGTGGGATGATCCGCAGATGAGGGTAAGATCAGTGAAAGTCTTGGAATCGATGCGCTGATGTTCGCTGATGGTCCAGGGTGAGCTAGGATGAGGTTTGGGTCTAAGGGCAACTATTAATGATGAAACACCGTGATAGTTGATATTTCTGTTTCTTTCAAAATGACAGAAGTATTAGAAGCATGATTCAGCCATTCAGCTCCTCGAGCTTGCTGCGCCGTTCAATGAGGTCATGGCTGATTTTCTACCTCACACTACTTTCCTTCTTTGTCCCATATCCCTTGATGCCCTTAATAGCCCCAAATGTATCGATCGCTGTCATGAATATATTCAAAGACTGAGCCTCCACAGCCCTCTGGGGTATCTAATTCAAAAAGATTCAGCACCCTCTGAGTGAAAATGTTTCTCCTCGTTTCAGTCCTAAATAGCAGATCTTTTATTCTGAGACAGTGTCCCCTGGTTCTAGACTACCAAGACAGAATATACCTCCTCTCTGCATTTATGCTGTCAAGCACTGTCAGAATGTTGTCTATTTCAATAAGTTGCCTTCTCAATTTTCGAAGCTTGAGCGAATATATTCCTAGTCCACTCAATCTCTCTTCATCGAACCATCTCAACATCCCAGGAATCAGTCTGGTGAACTTTCCTTGCTCCCTCTCTATGCTTCCTGAGCTTAGCAGACCAAAACTGGACACATTCATTGCACTCCAAACAAATTGACGGCTGTGAACCTTTCACTGATTGAGAAACTAAAATTCCAAAGTTAATCTACATTCCGTACACTTCCTCTGCTGCCGTCAGGAAGTTTCTTGGCTTCTTGACTTCTTTCCAAATCCTCCTCAATCCCATAACTTAAACCACATTCCATTAAACTAAACCGCTGACTGCATGCAATCAAATCCTTCCTCACTGACAGCCAACCTTTTACCTCTGAGCTATGGAGTATCCCACGTGCGTCACATCAGCCATCTCAACACTTGCCATCTGCGCAGCTACTGCTGAAATCCTTATCCATGCATTTGTTGCCTCTGGACTGGACTATTCCAATGCACTCCTGGCTGGCCACCCACGTTCTACGCTATGTAAACTTGTGATCATCCAAAAAATTGACTGCCTGTCTCCTAACTGGCACCAAGCCCGTTCACCCAACGCCCCTGTGCTCGCTGACCTACATTGGCTCCCGGTTAAGTAACTCATAGGATTATAAAATCTCATTCTTGCTTCCAAATCGCTCCATGACCTCGCCCCTCCCTATCTGTCATTTCCTCCAGCTCCATAACCCCGTGACATATCTTCACTCCTCCAATCCTGTCTCGTTGTGCATCCCTGATTATAATCACGCCAGCATTCGCTGGCATACCTTCAGCTTCCTGGACCCTGAGTTCTGGAATTCCATTACGAGATCTCTGAATCACTCTAACTCTTTCTCGTCATAGAATAATAGAAATAATACGACACCGAGGGAAGCCATTTGTGCCATTTTGTCTCTGCCCGCTGACAAATAGCTAACCAGCCGAATCCAACACCCAACACGAGGTCCGTAGCCCTGTAGGATACGGTTCTTTAAGTGCACATCCAAGAACCTCATAAATAGTGGTGGTGGTTTCTGCGTCTCCATCCTTTCAGCAAGTGAGTTCCAGACAGCCATCATCATCTGGATGAATGTATTCCCCACATCTCCTCTCTAATCATGATACCAACTACTTTGCTTCGATGCGCCTGGTTTTTGACCCCTCTGCTAAGGTAAATGTGCTTTCTAATATCCTTGCTAGCCATTCTATGTAGGGCCCTCACATTTCATGCACTTCAATTCAATCTTTCATCAGCCTCCCCAGTTCCAAACAAAGTAAAACACAGTTCATCCAATCTTTCCTCATAGCTTCAATTTTGCAGTCGATGCAGCATCCTCGTAATATCCTCTGTAGCCTCTCGAGTGCTATCAAATATTTCCTATAATGTAGTGACCAGAACTGGAGCAGTACTCTAGCTGTGCCCTACTGTTATTTTGCAGTTGTACCGTGACTTTCCTGCGCTTACATTCTATCCATTGGCTAAAATGTAAAGGATTCCATGTGCCATTTGTACTAATTAATCGACCTGTTCTCTAACTTTAAGGATCTGAGGGCATACACTCGAAGGTCCCTCTGTTCCTCCACAGCTCTCAGTATCCTGCTATTTTGTGTATCTTGTTGTACCTCCCCAATTGCATTAGCTCACACTTCTCTGGATTGATTGTCATTTTCCTCTTTTCGACCTAACTGACTGGTCAATCGATATCATCCTGCAGTCTAAACTTCCCACTTCACTGTCGAACACAAAGACAATTTTTGTTTCATTTGTAAACTTCTTTACCTTGCTCCCTACATTTATATCTAAATCATTAATATGAACTCAGAAAACAAGTGACTGAGCACTGAACCCTACGATCCCCATTGTAAACATTCATTTGTTCGTAAAGACATACATCAACCATTTTCTTCCTGCACTGAGCCAATTTTCGATCCGATTTGCAAAACTCCCTTAAATACCATGGGATGTTACTTTTTTGAGCAGCCTGCGATGTGAGACTTTGTCAAAAGTCTTGTTAAAATCCATGTGGATCACGTCAAATGCACTTCCCTTATCGCACCTCTTAGCTAGCTCCTCAAAAAATGCAATCAAGTAAGTCAGACATGACCTTCCCTTAACAAATCGATGCGGACTGTTTTTTTGAATCAATGTCTTTCTAAATGAAGGTTTATTCTGTGCCTCTGCGTTGATTACAATAATTTTCCTGTTACCAGGTTTTATATAATTGTCTGTAATGATTCGGTGCTTCACTTTGTCCATTTATAAATAATGGTACAACGTTAGCAGTTAGGCAATGTTTTTGTACCTCTCCTGCAGCGAGGGAGATTTCTCAAATGACTGTCTGAGCCTCCGCAATTTCCACACCTATTTCTTTTAATAGCCAGCCTGGGATATGTTTCATTGCATCCTGGAGATTTATTTATATTAGAAGATGCCAAACCCCTTAATCATTGTTCCCTTGCTATGTTTATCCAAGCCAATATTACATTCTCTTTTTCCTTAACTTTAACGCTGGCATCGTCGCCCTCCTTTATTAAACTGCTGCAAAGCTTTCATTTAGTACCTTACTTACATACTCCACCTCCACACATAGGTTACAATTTTGGTCGCCCTTTTTTGTCCTTCGTTATCCTGTTGTTCTTTGTGCAATTGTGCAACATCTTTCGATTTTCTTTGATTCAACGTGCCAGTATTTTCATGCTTTCACTTTTCTTTCCAACTTTCCTTTTTAATTTCACCCCCAGGCTTTCTGCAAAACTGGGCTCCAGATTGTTGATAAAAGCTTTCTGTGTTTGCCTTATTTTTCCCTGTATGCACGTTGTCATCCAGGCGGCTCTAGATTTGACACAGTTGCCGTTTTTCTTTCTAGGAACATGTTGACACTGAACTTGTATCTCCTTCTTGACTGCCTCCTACTGCTCTGACACTGATTTACCTTCAATGAGCTGTTTCAGGTCCACTTTTTCTATTCATCGAATCATGGAATCACGGGATTATACAGCTCATAAGGAGGCTATTTCTGCCCGTCGCGTTTGCAACGTCCAATAAAGAGCTATCAAGCCTAATCCCACTTTCTGCCTCTTGATCCACAGCCCTGTAGGTTACGGCACTTCAGATACACATCCGAATACTTTCGAAATGTGGTGACCGTTTTTTCACCTCCCACCCTTTCAGGCAGTGCGATGCAGGACAATCCCTCTCTCACGCCCTCTCCCCCAATCCGCAAACCATAATCTGGGTGAGGAATTTTCCTCTCACTCCCCACTAAACCACCTACCAATTACTTTAAAGCTATGCCTTCTCGTTGTTGACCTCCGCTGCTGAGGGAAAAAGGTCCTTCCTATCCACTTTACCGAGGCAGCTCCAAAGTAAACACCTGAACAATTCTCTGCTCAGCCTCCGATTTTCTACAGAAAATAAAACTAGCCTGT
The DNA here is from genome assembly GCF_044704955.1 of Pristiophorus japonicus. NCBI lineage: Eukaryota > Metazoa > Chordata > Chondrichthyes > Pristiophoridae > Pristiophorus > Pristiophorus japonicus. The sequence goes on from NW_027254374.1 coordinate 2,333,291, forward strand.
TTAATCTTTCCCCGTATCTAAAATTCCCCATTCCAAGCCACATCCTGGTAAATCTCCTATGTACCCTGTCTCGTGCAATCACGTGTTTCCTGTAATTTGGTGACCAGAACTTCACGCAGTACTCCAGCTGTAGCCTAACTGTTTATTCAGTTCCAGCATTACCGACCTGCTCTTATATTCTATGCTTCGTCATTTACGGAAAGTATTCCGGATGCCTTCTTCACGCACTTTTCTGCCTGTGCTGCTAAGTTAATGTGTATGTGGACATGCATTAAACATTCCCTTTGTTAGTGTACACTTCTCAGTGCCCTACCATTTAATGTGTATTCCTTTGCATTGTTAGCCATCCCCTAATACATTACCAAATACTTATCCGCAGTAAATTCCATTCACCACGATTCTGCCCACGTGAACACTGAATTGAAACCGAGCGACATTCAAGAACGTTCTTCTTCATTATCATCCACACAGCCAATGGTTGTGTCATCTGGACACGTTTTAATCATACCCCCTTCATTCACATCTAATTCATTGATGTATACTTTAAAAAGCAAGGAGCCACGAGGAGCCCCACTCGAACAGCCTTCCAGTTGTGAAAACACCTATTACCCTTTGCTTGCTGCCTCCAGGAACATTTTGGATCCAACTTGCCACGTTGCATTGGATTTCATGGGATTTTACTTTCCTGAGCAGTCTGACATATATAACCTTGTCGATAGCCTTGTTAAGATCCAGATACACTTCATCAAATGCGCTACCCTTGTGGACAATCATTGTCAGAAAATTTAATCAATTTAGTCATACAGGACCTTCCCTGAAAACAGCTATGCTGACTGTCCTTGACCAAACCTATACTTTCTCAGAAATTTTTATCCTTTTCCTCAGAATTTTTTACAATAATCTTTCCACAACCGAGGTTAGGCTGATTGGTCTGTAATTGATCATCGATCTCTTTCACCCTTTTAAACAAAGATACGACATTAGCAGTCCTCCAGTCCTCTGGCTCCATAATTGGAGCCAGAGAGTATTATTATGGTCAGTCCCTATGCTATTTCCTCTTTTGCTTCTCTTAAAAGCCTAGGTACATTTTACGTGGCCCTGTGAAATTTTCCACTTTCAAAGCTGTTAACATGCATAAGACTTCCTCTCTTACGATGCTTATTTCATTTAATATTTTACGTACCTTCCCCCCGCCCCCGATTGAAACATCTGCATCGCCGCTCTCTTTTATGAAAACAAATGCAAAGTATTCATTAAGAACCGTAAACAAATATTCCACATCCGCACATAGATTACTTTACGGTCTCTAATGAGCCCTACTCTTTCTTTAGATATTGTCTTGCTTTTAAGGTATTTATAAAACATTGGGTTTTCGTTGATTTTACTTGCCAAAATATTTTCATGCACTCATTTTGCTTTCCTAATTTCATTTTTAATTTCACGTTTGCACTTCCTATAATCTTCGAATGTTTCTGATGCATTGATGCATCGCTATGGCATAAGCCCCTATATTTTCCTTTATTCTACCCTGTAAACCCCTTGGTATCCAGGGGGCTCTGGATTTGCTAGTCGCACCCTCTTTCTTTGAGGGAACATACTTGCTCGGAACCCTGAGGATCTGCTCCTTGAATGCCTGCCAATACTCCGACACAATTTTGGCTTCAAATATCTGTTTTCAGTCAACGTTGCCTAAATCCTATGTCTGCTTTACAGAATTGGCTTTTCCGCAATTGAGATTATTTATTCCTGTCTAATCTTGTATTTTTCCACAACTACACTAAATGTAACTGAATTACGATCTCTATTACGAAAATGCTCTCCGACTGATAGCTCTTCCACCCGCTAAGCTTCATTAACTAAAACTAAGTCAGAAACGCCCCTCCCTTCTTTGGCCTGCTATATAATGGCAAATAAAGATCTCCTGAATGCATTTTATAAATGTTGCCAAAATATGTAATCCGCACTAATTCTATCCCAGTTAAGATTTGTGTAGTTGCAACCGACTTCTATTCCTCCTCAATAACTTTGCCAACAATTTTTGATCTTCTCTCTCATTCAGACTGCGAGCGGTCGAAAATACACGCCCAGCAGTGTGGTTGCCGCGATTATGTTGTTCCATTGATCCCATATATCTAGAATTGATGATCCATCAAGCATGTTATCTCTCCTCAGCTGCAATTGTTTCTTTAATCAACACTGCGAGGTATCTCCTCCCCTCTTTTTTATCGCACTCTCTCTTCCGCCTAAAAATCATTTCAGGAGAAATGTTCACCGAACACACCTGCCCTTATTTCAGTCATGTCTCCGCAATAGATATAAAATCATACTCATCACTGGCACGTTGCGTTGGGAGTATTCCGGAAATTACTACTTTTGAGGTCCTTCTTTTTAATCTCTCTCCTCGCTCCATACAATATAGCTGCAGTGCCTGATCCATCTTTATTCCCATATCATTGATGCAATAATGGACCACAGCCTATGGTTGTTCACTCACTCCCCACAACATCCCCTGCAGCCGCTCAGTTCAAAACTTGATCCTGCACCATGGAGGCAACGTACCTGACTGGAATGTGATCTGCCGCCAATCTGCTCCACTAACAATCGAATATTTATCATTATTGCTCTTCCACTCTTCTCCCTCAAACCCCGCCCCCCTGTGCAGCTGTGCCAACAGTGGCACCGTGGAATTAGTTTTCACTGCATTCCCGGATGAGCCATCGCCACACCAGTACGGAGAATAGAATGCTGTTCGCGGAGCAAGATGCAGTCAGGGGACTTCTACAATACCTGGCTGCTCCTCCCCTTCTGTCTGACGACCACACATCCATTCCCTGCCTGCATTCTCTAAAGCTGCCGGGTGATCATCTCAGGAAACGTGCTGTACATGAAGCTCTCGCTCTTACGGAGTCACGGCAGTGATTCTCCCATTGATGCCCCTGCCACCTGCCTAGCTTAGTTGCATAAAACGAAGTAAAGAACCGCCCTCGCCCAAATTGGTCTTGCTAAATACAGGCTGAAAAAAAGTTATCCTGAATGCGACTTAAGAATTTTATGCTGGCTATATTTTTTACAGTGATTGTATCCCAGTTAATATTACAGTAAATGGAATCACCCAATATTACTGCAATATGTTCATGCATCTGTCAGACATTTGCCAACTCATTGCTTTTTTGGGGGCCTACTGTACTCTCCCAGCAATGTAGTTGTTCCTATTTGTCACTTAGCCTCATTTGAAGATCATTCGAACATATCACAGCTTCTCATAGCTGCAATACTTTTAGTCACCAACATTGCCACCCCCTCGTTCATAATCCTGTCTCTATCTTGTTTGAAATACCTGTAATCAGGAGTGTTGAGTTGCAAATCCTGCCCCTCTTAATGCCTTGTTTCAGTAATTGCTAAGATATCATGCGCAACATAATAATCTGTACCGTCAGCTCCGCTGCTATATTCACCATACTCCTTGCATTTAGTAATACGTCAGATCGCACATCCAAACTCATTTATTGTCTATTTTCCAATCTTTATTTGCTCTGTCGTCTGAACTGCCATACAAATCTTCGACCTTCCAGCTCTAACTGTGCTTTATCTTCTCTGATTCTATGCTCATCTTCTAAAGAATAAGTGACTGAAGCTTGTTTTCATGGGGTTCCGCAGGTCTCAGTCGTCGGTACCTTGCGTTTAGTGCTATATATCAATGCTTGAGACATAAATGTAGATGATATGATAAAGACGTTTTTATATTGTACTAAAATCTGCTGTGTGGTTGATGATGAAGAGGAAAGCCAGAGGCTGTTGGGCAGAACAATGGAAACAGGTATTCAATCATGAGAAGTCTGAGGTAATTTATTTTGGGGGGGCTATCAAGGCAAGGGAATACACCTTCAATAATAGGACACTGAGATGTATAAGGTAACAAGGGGTCCTTGGAGTGAAGTTTCACAGATCCATGAAGGTGGAACGATAGTTGGTTAAGAAGGCATACGGAATACATATTTATTAGGTGAGGCATCGTCTATAAGTGCAGGGAGGTTATGCTTCATCGCCATAAAACAACATTTGGGCCACAGCCAGAGTATTGCTTGCAGTTCTGTCCATCACAGGACAGGAAAGATGTGATTGTATGAGAGAGGATACTGCACAGATTGATGAGTAGATGTGCATCCTACTGCTGAAGCACCATTGTTCGGATATATATTTAATTTAACATTCCAACCTCTGCAACTTATATGCAATAATTTTATTTCATATTTGATAGGGGGACACATCACCAACATAACATGCAATGTGCAGCAGATGCTGTGTGGAATTGTTCAATAAATACTGGAAACACTCAGCAGGTCAGGGAACATCGTTGGCGAGAGAAATACTGGGTTAACCTCTCAGGCCCATGAGCTCTCGGCAGATCGAACGTTTTGCAGCATTACTTCAAAGTATTGTGTGAGTATCCTTACAAACAATAAGCAGCTTTAAAACAACACGAATAATCTACTAGCAACCCCACAAAACATGCTATCACCCATATGATGGTCGTGCCCCCGAACATGGCGTTAGCAGCATCACGCTGTAACCAACGGTGGCAAACGTCAGTAATGTAAGCAGCTAAATTCAACATACGTTTCTGTCCTAGGCTGATATTTCCGCGACGACGTCAATTCCTGGAACTATCCTTCAAGTACCTGCACGAATCTCTCCGCATCGATCCTGCAATTATCAATCATTCACTATTCTATCGGCAATTATGGTGCATATGTTGCTGTGTTCCACAAATAACCACATCAAGCACATTATGCAATTCGCGTCACACAAGTGCCAGGCAAAGACGATCTCCAAAAGCAAGACTCAAAGCAGCACAACTTGACTGTCAACGTTATGACTGTTATGTTTTGAATAACTCCACAGGGCTGTGTTGTGGACTTAAGTCATTGTTTCCTTGGTCTGTTTACGATAACTCCAAGGTGAGGCAGCAACATGGTGGCCTTTCTTTTATACCTGCTTGCTCCAGTTATTCACAGGTGACCCATAGGTCTCACACACGTGTGCCCTCTGGAGGCAAGTCTTACAAACAAGTAAGGTTCACAAACGTTATGTAATTTCTCCCCAAAATCTTGAGTACAGTTTACTTATCGGTTGAGGCGATCTGGCAGTCTGTGTTCCCTGATCGATGGCCTGAGTTAACATCCTTGCATTTGTTAGTTAATCGTTCCATCGCTGCATGGAAGCTCAGCTGGTCTGGTTGGACTGTCGGGCAAGGTGGGTTCATTATCGTGGTTGAGTTGATAACACTTGCCGACAGGGGCATGGAGGTGTTACGACAGATGAACAGGGCCTTGGTGAGGCCACACCTGGAGTATTGTGCACAGTTTTGGACTCCTAACTTTCGGAAGGATAGTCTTGCTATTTTGGGAGTGCAGCGAAGGTTCACCAGAATGATTCCCGGGATGGCCGGACTTAGATATCAAGGAAGATTGGATCAACTGAGCTAGTATTCACTGGAGTTCAGAAGAATGAGAAGGGATCTCATAGAACGGTTTAAAATTCTGACGGGTTTTCACAGGTAAGATGCAGGAAGAAAGTTCACAATGTTGGGGAAGTCCAGAACCAGGGGTCACAGTCTAAGGATAAGCGGTAAGTCATTTAGGACCGAGATGAGGACAAAGTTCTTCACCAGAGAGTGGTGAACCTGTGGAAATGTCTACCACAGAAAGTTGTTGAGGCCAATTTACGAAATATATTCAAAAAGGATTTAGATATTATCCTTTTAACAAGGGTGATCAAGCAGCATGGCGAGAAAGCAGGAAGGGGGTATTGAAGTTGCATGTTCAGCCATAAACTCATTTAATGGCGGTGCAAGCTCGAAGGGCCAAATGGTCTGCTCCTGCACCTATTTTCTATTTCCTCTTGCAATTCTCAGGGAACCACCGACCATCTCCCATTGAAGATGCATCATTTTACTGGTGATAACAAGGGGTCTTGCCTCGTCCAGGACCAGATCTGGCGATCCGTGACTGGCGACCCCTCGCTCTCACATGCATCCAATCCCAGAAGCAAGTCTGCTGGATGCACCATTTCCACACCGGCAGTGGGGAACAGCAACCGAGTCAGAGTGTTAGTGCAGTTCTCTGTGCCTGGTCTGTAGCGGATTACATAGTCATATGCAGACAACGTTCGTGCCCATCTTTGGATGTGAGACGAAGCATTGGTGTTGATACCTTTGCTTTCTGAGAGCAGTGATGTGAGAGGTCTCTGGTCTGTTTCGATCTCGAACCGGAGACCAAATAGTAATTTGTGCAGTTTATTAACCCCGTATACACAAGCCAGCGCTTCTTTCTCCACCATACTACAGTCATTTTCAGCTTGGACAAATTTCTGGATGCATATGCAAATGTTTGCAGTTTGCCTGATACATTTACTTGTTGTAACACATACTCTACCCTGTGCGACTACACATCACTTGCTGGTACCAAACGTTTACATGGTCCGACAATACACGTAATTTCTTGGAGCACACCATGTGTCTGGCCTTGTGAAAGGCTGTTTCTTGAGATTCACCCCAAACCCAGTCGTTACCCTTGCGTAGCATGTAATGCAAAGGTTCCAGCAAAGTACTGAACCCCGGTAGAAAGTAAACAAAGTAGTTGAGGAGTCCCACGAACGAACGCAGCTCCGTCACGTTTTGTGGTCCGGGTGCATTCTTGAAAGCATCCGTCTTGGAGTCCGTGTGACTGATGCCGTCCACCGCAATTTCTTTCCCCAGAAATTCGATCTCTTGCGCCAGGAAAACATACTTGAAGCGTTTCCGTCTGAGTCCCACTCGATCCAGTCGCTTTAGAAACTCGTCCAGGTTTTGTAATTGATCGGTGGTGTTTCCACCAGTGATCAAGATATCGCCCTCGTATACCACTGTGAAAGAACCGATTTCAGCAGAACCTCCTTGTTCCGCTGGAAGTTGGCCGCTGCCAATCAAATCCCAAAGGGGCATCTGTGATTCACGAACAGTCCTTTGTGCATGTTGATGCACGTCAACTTAATTGACGGTTCAGCCAGCTCCTGCTTGAAGTAAGCAGAGGTGAGGTCTAGATTGGTGAACGACCTTCCCGCTGCGAGCGTTGCGAAAAAATCCTTCGCTTTGGGTCGTGGATACTGGTCCTGTAACAAGTCTCGGTTGATCATCACCTTGCAGTCGCCGCAGATTCTGACCGTCCCATCGCTCTTCAGCACCAGCACGATTGGACTGGCCTACTAGTTGAACGCGACTTGCGATATGATTATCTCTTGTTGAAGTCTGTCCACCACGATTTCGACTTTCGCTTGCATCATATATGGGACTGAAGGGGCCTTGTCATGAACGGGCCATGCTCCAGGAAAAAGGTGGAGCTTCACTGTGAATTTGCCAATGCCTGGCTCAAATAGTGCCGGGAAATTGTTGGGCATGTGGGTGGTTCGACCGTCATCTCCTGAGGACACGGCTTTGATGTCGTCCCAGTACCACTGGAACTTGCCAAGCCAGCTCCTGCCGAACCACGGAGGGCCATCGCCTGGTACAATCCATAGTGGTAAATCATCTGCTGAGCACACGGCTTTGATGTCGTCCCAGTACCACTGGAACTTGCCAAGCCAGCTCCTGCCGAACCACGTAGGGCCATCGCCTGGTACAAACCATAGTGGTAAATCATGCACCATTCCTTCATACGCTACATTCACTGCCACACTGCCGATGACAGGTCTGAGTTATTTGGTGTAAATGCAAAGTGTAGTTTGAACGGCGCTCAGTTTTGGCCTCTGTGCCTTGTTACTCCACCGTTTGTCAAAGGCCTTGTGGCTGATTATCGATTGGCTTGCTCCCCTACCCAGTTCCATGGAGACTGGAATGTTGCTAAGTTTGACTTTTATCATTATCGGAGGGCTTTTGGTGGTGAAGATGTATACCCCATGCACTTCCATCTCATCCTTCAGCTGATTTGCCTCTCCTGCTCGTTCAGCGTGGTCTGCGCTGTATCCGTCGCTCTCTGCTGATTGTGCCACATTGTGAGTCCGAGTTCGCTTGCATAATCGCTGATGGTGCCCCATTGCCCCACAGCCCCTGTACATAGAGTGCTCAAAACGATATTGATAGGCTCTGTGACTGTCCCAGTAGCACATTAGCACTCCCAACCGGCCTCTGAGTCACCCTAGCCCTAGCGTGTACAGTCCTGCCTGCTGAAGGCATTATTTTACGTCTAGTACTTGCCGGTGTGCCTCGGTTCTGTGAATATATCCGCTTTGTGTTGTCGCTCGTTGATATGAAGACGTGGGCTGTCGTGATTGCCTATCTCAGATACAGGGATTCTGCAGATTGCAGCTTGTGAAGGATGATTTCGTTTCAAATTCCAAGCACGAAAAGTACCTGCAACATTTTCCCCAAGGACCTGCAAAGTCGCTCTGCCCCGCAAGGCGTTTAAGGTCAGCGATGAAACACACCACGGTCTGGCCCTCGGAGCGACAATGTGTGTAAAAACCATACCTGGCCATCATAATGCTCTCCTTGGGCTTGAGGCGATCTTTAGCATGCGTGCACAGCACCGTGTATGATTTGTCCGTTAGTTTGGTCACTGCCAACCAGTTGTTACCTCGGCCATATACCGATGACCCACATATGGTGAGGAGAATCTGCGCTGACTCTGTTTCAGGTGTGACCAATTTGTTGGCCACAATGTGCCGGTCGAGGCGCACATCGAAGGTGTCCCAATCATCATCCTCAATAAATCTGTCAAGAATAACAAAGGCAACCATTTCCGCGTGAAAATCCGTCGTGTGTAACTCCTCGCCAGTTGTTATGTTGAGAATAAATCCAAGAGGTTGTGTTGTAGACTTAAGCCAGTGCGACCTTGGAACATTTAATATAACTTGAAGGTGAGGCAGCAACGTGGTGGATTGACTTTTATACCTTTTTGCACCAGGGTACCCACAGGTGACCAATATATCTCCCATAGGTGTGCCCGCTTGTGGCAAGTCTTACAGACAGATAAGGTTCACAAACATAGAAACATAGAAACGTAGAAAATAGGTGCAGGTGTCGGCCATTCAGCACTTCGAGCCAGCACCGCCAATCAATGAGTTCATGGCTGAACATGCAACTTCAGGACCGATTCCTGCTTTCTCAACATACACCTTGACCCCCTAGTAGTAAGGACAACATCTATCTAATTTCTGAATATATTTAGTGAATTGGCCTCAACAACTTCCTGTGGCAGAGAATTCCACAGCTTCATGATTCTTTGTGTGAAGAAGTTTCTCCTCATCTCGGTCCTGAATGGCTTACCACTTATCCTTAGACTGTGACCTCTGGTTCTGGATTCACCAATATTGGGAACATTCTTCCTGCATCTAACCTGTCTAAAACCGTCAGAATTTTAAACGTTTCTATTAAACCCCCTCTCATTCTTCTGAACTCCAGTGATACATCACAATATCATCACATATTCCTCCACCAACAAAATCGTGTGGGTCAAAGTTCACCACAAATTAACTGGACTATCATCATCATAGTAAATCCCACGAAATTCGAGGAAGACTTGCATGCACTCTAAAAGAGAGTTCTTCGGTGACTGAACAGTCCAATAATGGAATTACTGTCTGTGACACAGGTGTTACATACCTTCGTTGAAGGAAAAGATGAGTGGGGAATCTCGTTTGCCGCAAGTTCCTTCCACTGCCTGTGCTTGCTTTCTGCTTGCACTCGGGGACGAAGCTCGAGGTGCTTAGCGCCCTCCAGGATGCTGTTATTTAATTGAGGCGGTCTGTGGCCATGGACTGCCAGGTTTCGGTGAGGATGTTGCATTTTATCAAACGGCTTTGAGGGTGTCCTTGAAACGTTTCCTTTGTCCACCTGAGGCTCACTTGCTGTGAATGATTTCCGAGCAGAGCGAATGCATTGGGAATATTGCATCAGGCATGTGAACAATGCGGCCCACTCAATCGAGCTGGTCGAATGTGGTCAGTGCTTAGATGCTGGGGATGTCGGCCTGATCGCAGATTCTCATATTGATGCGTCTGTCATCCTGGGCCATTTGGAGGATCTTGCAGACACATCGTTGGTGGTATTTCTTTGCGATTTGTGCCGTAAAATGTAACTTTTCACAGTGGCAGAAGCTGTTCCAGGAGGATGAAGTGGAGCATGAATGCTGGCATGGACTGCTTGGGCCAAATGGCCTGTTTCTGTGTCATTGATAATGAAGAAGAAAGCTGCAAACTGCAGGAAGATACCAATGCAATGGGCAGGTGGGCAGAACAGTGGCAAATGGAATTCAATTCGGATAATTGTGAGGTAATGTATTTGTGGAGGTCTAAAAAGGCAAGGGAATAAACATTAATTGGTACGACGCTGAAATGTGTAGCGGACTAAAGGGACCGTGGAGTGCCAGTCCACAGATCCCTGAAGGTAGCAGGCCAGGTAGATAATGTGGTTCAGAAGGCATGGAAGGTAACAGGCCAGGTAGATAATGTGGTTCAGAAGGCATGTGCAATACTTGCCTATATTTCTCGCGGCATTGATTACAAGATCTCGGAGGTTATACTTCAACTGCATAAAACACTGGTTAGGCTGAAGCTGGACTACTGTGTTCAGTTATGGTCACCACATTTCAGGAAAGATATGATTGCACTGGAAAGGGTGCAGAGGAGATTGCAGGAATGTTGCCTGGACTGTTTTTTTAAGGAAAGTTTGGAAATGCTGTTCTGTTTTCTATGGCACAGAGGACGCTGAGGCGAGACCATTTCACACTTGATTCTCTGGAGTTTTATGCAGAGGTGTATAATATTATCAGGGGCCAAGATAGAGTGGGTAGAAATGACTTGTTTCCTTTTGCAGAGTCGTTAACAACCACGGGGAATATATTAATGTTATTGGGGAAGTACGGCTGTTTCGACAAGCTATGAGTTGGTCGTGGGAGTCTGGAGCTCACTGCCTGATTGGCTGGTAGCGGCAGAAACCCTCATACAATTTAAAAATACTTGCATGAGCATTTAAAATTGCAGTAACCTAAGAGCGGACATCGAGCTGGAAAGTGGGATTGAGGCTGGGAAGTTCTTAGTCGGCCAATATCTACACGATGAGCTGAAATGTCCTCCTTCCATGCTTTCAATTTTTGCAATTCCTACATTACAACAGTGACCGCAATTTAGAAGTACTTAATTTGCTGCGAACTGCTTTGGGAAGTCCTGAGGTGATAGTCGCCGTAGAAATGATAGTTTTTTTCTTTCACAGGGTCTGAAAAAAGTGAATAGCAATAAGGCGGGTTAGCTCTGTTGTTTCGAGCCTGATGCGAATAACGCCAAAGTATCGGGTTTTATTCATGTATTGGGTAATTATTTTATTCTTGGTGGTAGGGTGAAATTATTTTCGAGCAGCATAAACATTTTGGAAATAAACTCGCAATGGACCTGCAATGATTTGAAGCAATGCTGCAAAATATTAGTTCTTCAGCATTTAAGGTACATTTGTATATCCTCCGCGGCTTTGCTACGTCTTGTATTTCAATCATAGAATGGCTCACTGCCGCAGATTGGTCTGCAGTGGAAAATATCAAACAGAAAAAAATACAATTCCGGTGTGCAATCCTTCATTCTCACCATCTCGCTGCTCTGCACTGCAGCGGGCGCTTGGCCATTTGGCTCAGGTGTCTCACTTTGGTGCAAAACTAATGGTTTCAGAAGATTGCAGATTCGAGACTTGCGTTGGTGCTTTTGTCAAATCTTGTTCCACTTTTAAAGTCAAACCATGTTCACATTCATTTGCTGAAGGTGATTTCCTTCTTAACATTGAGGGACTCATTATTAAAAGGCATTTTTTCATTCTGTCTCCTGTGTATATTTCTCACTCATCTTTGCAAATCGTTTCCAACAAACCAACCATCACTAATTAATGCCTCTAAATTAATAGTGTTTAAAATTCCAACATCAGATTCGCATCAATCAGTGCAATAAAGGGAAATGTGATGAGATTCCAGCGCTATCCACACGGAGATAATTAAAGAAGGAAACACTTCCCGTAGAATCGCTGCAAGCAGGGTTCGAACCTGCGTGGGAAAACTCCATTGGATTTTAAATCCAACGCCTTAACCACTCGGCCTTCGCAACTTCATTAATGATACGCTTTAACAGTCCAATGATCGGTTCAAAATATCAGACAGATAGACTTTGAGTTAATGTAATATAAGGTATTGAAAAATTGTGGGGTTGAATACCACCAGAGACGGATTTTACGTCAGAATTTTATGTTTCCTGCTACGCACGATCAATTTTGCAGCAAATCAAAACTTCAGAGATGTGAAACTGCAGCCCATCTCTTGCTGTTACACAAAGGCCACAATTATCCTTTAAAATCTCTGGGCGCCCTGAGTCGTTTGCGCAGTAACAGGAGCAAGACATCGAGACTGTGACAGACGGAGTCCATTAACCCCTCAAATCAGTTGCAAGGGACATGAGGAAGAATAGGAGAACTCTATTCTCGTGCGCGAACCTGCAGCACAGATGACGAGAAGGAAATGCCAAACCCACGAACATGTTGCACAGAAATAGAATGAGGCCATTCAACACCTCGTGCATATTGCATAGGACCAGGGGTTTGCCATTCCAACACGCAACATGATGAACAGGGTAATACATTTATACTTAGGTTAACTGACACCAGAGTGCGCCACTGTCGGATATCCTTTAGGCAATACAGGAAGTCGGATCTTGTTCTTAACCGAAGTGGGAATCAAATAAATCCGGTGCACACCCGAGGCAGTTTACAATAAAGGACTTTTCTGTTATTACACACAGGGACAGGGGGAGTCATTCGGACCCTCGAGGACATTAAACAGGCGGAGACCAATAATAGTGACATGATAATTCACTCACCGTCCAGGGGGTTTGCCATTCCTTAGCCACAACTGTTGCCCAGAAACAGGAGGAGTCATTCAACCACTCGAGCACATTACACTGGCGGCCAATCATAGTAGCATGACTGTTATTTCACTGGACTACTAATCCAGAGAGAGAAAATTACAGCCCACCACTAGAGTACGGTAATTTAAATTTAATTAAATAAACCTGGAATTTAAAAGTACCAGTAATGGTGACCATTATCGTAACAAAACAATCTGATTGACTAGTATCCTTTAGGGAAGGATATCTGCAGACCTTACCAGTCTGGGCCGAGATGTGACTCTAGACCCACTTAACTGCCTGCTGAAATGGACTGGCGAGACATTCAGTTGCATATGGTTGCTCAGCAACACCTTAACGAGGGCAATTAGAGATGCGCAACAAATGCTGCCCTTGCTAACGAAGTCTTCATGCTTGACTTACTCAAATAAAGCACTGGGACCTCTAGATTGTTGCACAGGAACAAGAAGACCCTCAAGTCCAGGTTATAGAATGCTGAATCAGGAGACAACTAGAAGAATGAATAGCTCGCTGGTTTCAAGACGTAAAGCAGAGAGTAGTGTTAAAATGGAGCTTTTCCTATTGGAAGAAGGTGGGTAGTGGTGTTCCACAACAACCTGTGTTGGGATCATTGTTGTTCAAAAGTTATATTGAAAATTTGAACGACAAAGCAAAAACATAATTACGAAATTTGCAAGTGATATCTAATTGGGGGGGTTGTTCAAAATTGAGGAGGACTGCAACAAATTACAGGAGGTCATGAAAAATTTACATTTGAATTTCAAACCATACAAATTTGATGTGTTATATTTTGTTCTGAAAATAGGGTGGTTGCATATTATTTGAGGATGTCAGTCTGGCTGGCGTAGAGGATCAAAGCGATCACGGAAGAAAAATGCACAAAACTCTAAAAGTTAAAACACAGTTTAACAAGGCTATACAAAAGGCAAAGAAAACGAGATTCTTTTTATCTACACGGACAGAATATAAAAGTAGTGACGTTATTCTAAACTTCTATTTAACCTTTGTTAGACCACACAGAATGCTGCTTACAGTTCCATTCGCCATATTATAAAAAGCATATAGAGGCATTGAGAGGATGCAGAGTAGATTGACAAGGATGATGCATAAACAGTCAGTGCAAACATATCAGGAAAGGTTGAACATGCTGGGTCTCCTTTCACTTGAAAAAAGAGGCTGAGGCGCTACCCAGGTTTGGTACTCTGTGTACAAGGTAACGGTAGAGTGAGGTATATGTTTGGACATAAGGTTACAGATTGTGTGGAATATTATTCTGCTGCCGCTAATGTCCTACAGCACATCAAGGATGCCCAGCTTTGAGCTGCTACATCTCTTCAGAATCTATCACATACAGCACGGTGGTAGTACCAGATAACACGATGCAGAATGTCCTTCGTGTGAAGACAGGACTTGGCATCAACAAGGTTTGTCCAGTGTTCACTACTACCAATATTGCCATGGACAGTTGCATCTGCGACAGACAGATTGGTGAGGAGGAGGTCAAGTAGGTGTTTTAATGTCGGAGCGACAGTAGTGATGCAGCACTGCACTTTCGGAGTTGCTGACTTTCCGTTGAGATCTTAAACCGAGACCCTGTCTGCCCTCCGAACTGGACTTAAAAGTTCCCACGCCCACTATTCGGAAGGAGAGCAGGAGAGTTCACTCCGGTGTCATGGAGCCAATGTACATCCTTCAACCCACATCTGTTCACTATAACATCGTTGGTTCTTGCTGTTGCAAATCTTCTTTTGCATTTCCTACCTTACAAAAGTGACCACACTGTAAAACTACTTAGCTGGCTGTGAACCGCTTTGGGAAGTCCTGAGGTGAACGACGCTGCAGAAATGCTCGGTTTATTCATTTAGATCATCCGCTAAAAGTACACGATAGTAGGGCCGGTTAATTCAAATGGTTCATGCATGGTGCTGTTAACGTGAAGGCCGCGGGTTCCATCACCGTACGGGACATTTTATTTTTGCGTGGGGGAGGGCGGTGTTGCGAGTCCTTTAGCTTTTGTTATTCTAGAGAAGCTTTAACATTTAGGAACGAAACTCACAAGGGCCCTGCAAAATATTGAAGCAATAATGCAAAATCTTAGTTCTGATAAGAGCTGGTGGAAAGAGGGATTGTTTCGAGCATTTAATGAACAATTCGCTTATCTTCGAGAATTTGGGACTTATCGTATTTCAATCAGTTAATGGCCCACTGCTGCTGATTGGTTTGCGTTCTCAGTATGGAACTGAAATAAATAAAATTCCCGTGAATCATCGCTCATTCTCAATATTATTCTGCTGTGTACTGCAGGAGCAGCGTGGCTTAATGGAGAAAGAGTCTGACTTCGATGCAAACACTGATGTTATCTGAAGATTGTAGGTTTTCGTACTGCCTAAACTTGTTCAGCTCATGAGCTGAATGTGGTTTCCTGCCAAACATTGCAGGGCTCTTTAAAAAATGCACTTTTTAATGCTGTTTTCTGTGTAAATTTCTCAATGCTCTTTGCAAAGGTTTCGAACAAACAAAGAATCACTTATTGATTCTCGTAAATTATTAGTGTTTCCAATTCGAATAATAAGGTTGCATCAATCATTTTAACAAAAGGCTGTTCAGGGAATTCGGTTGAGTCTTGGTTTCAGTCATCTCGTCAGGGAATCGCTGCAAGCAGGGTTTGGAACCAACGCGGGAAACCCCAATTGGATTTCAATTCCAATGCCTTAACCACTCGGCTATCACATCTACATTTTGCAATTATTTTAATAATCAAATCGTCGTTTGAAAAATAAAGACAATTGGTCGACATGCTTGCCCTCTTGTATCTCCCAGTCGATGTGAAAACTAAATCGTAGAATCATTGAATCTCACAGCACAACAGGAAGCAATTCGGACAGAACTGGAAGGATTTACTAACCGTGAAATACTGAACAGACTGGAGAGCTTTTCTCTGCAAAAGTCAAGGCAGATATTGTCTTTAATATTATGAAGTGATATGATAGCGTCGACGTGGAGAAAATATTTGCTATTGTGCAGAATTACATGTCATCAATGAAAGACAGACACCGATTAATTCAGTGGGCAATATTTAGAGTAATTTCTTCACGAAAGATTGATCAGAATGTGCATGGTGCTAACACGATCACGAGTTGAGGTGACTAACACAGATGCTTTAAAGAGGGAGCAAACTAAGCACATGAGTGTGAAAGCAGTACAAGGTTGCGAATAGGATGAGTTGAAGTAGGATAGACGTGGTCCGGGCCTGGAGACTTATCTACTTTCAAACCTGCGAAAATAAACAGAATGCTTCCTCTCTCTCTATGTTTATTTCATCCAGAATATCACACACCTCCTCGATGGCAGTATCTGCATTGCCCCTTTCTTTTTGAAAACAGATGCAAATTATTAATTAAGAACCTCAGCAAAATCTTGCACCTCCACACAAAGATTTTCCCCATGGTCTCGAAGAGTTCCTATACTTTCTTTAGTTACCATCTTACTCTTAATTTATTTGTAGAACATCTTTGGGTTTTCCTTAATTTTACGAGCAAACAATTTTTCATGCTCTCTCTCAGAATTCCTAATATCATTTTTAATATAATCTCTTAACTTTCTATATTCCTCCCAAGATTCATTAGTATTTAGCCGTTGGTATCAGAAAAAGCGTTCTTTTTTTTTCTTAATCCTCCCCTGTAGGTCCCGAGACGTCCAGGCGCATCTCGACTTATTTTTCACAGCTTTTTACTTTAAGCGTACATGCTTGGCCTTAACCTTCCTGATCTCCTCCTTGAAGGCCTCCCACTGTTCCGAAAATGATTTACCTACAAGTAGCTGTTTCCTGTCCACTGTGGCCAAAACACTCCTCAAATTGGCAGAATTAGCTTTTTCCCAATTTGGGACTTTTATTCCAGACCATCATTTTCCTTAGCAACAGCTACCTTGAATCTGACTGAATTATGGTCACTAGCAGCCAATTGTTCTCCCACTGATACCCCTTCAACCTGCCCAGTTTCATGTCCCAAAAGAAAATCCAAAACCGCCACATCTCCTCTTGGACTTGTTACATACTGAGTGAAATAATCTATCTTGAATACATTTTAAGAATTCTACACTCTCTCCCCTTTACACTATATGTGTCCCAATATTTGGATAGTTAAAATCCCCGACTATTACTATCCTATGGTTTGGGTCCCACGGCAATTTGCCGACATATTTTATCTGCCATCTCCCTCCCATAGTTTTGCGGTCTATAATGCACAGGCAGCAGTGTGATCGCCCCGTTTTTATTGATCAATTTGACCCATATGACACATTTGATTATCCCTGTAACATATCATCCCTCTTGTATTCTATGCCTCGGCAAATTAAGGAAAGCATTCCGTATGCCTTCTGCACGATATTGTGTGCCTGTCCTGCAACATTCACGGATTTGTGGACATGCATTCAAAGTTCCCTTTGTTCCACTACACTTCTCAGTGTCCTGCCATCTAACGTGCGACCCTTTGCCTGGTTCGCCGTCCTCAAATTTATTACGTCACGTTTCTACATATTGGTTTCCATAAGCCACGATTCTTCCCAGCTGACCACTTAAGTGATATCTTCCTGCATTCAACAAAGCTTTTTTTCATTATCTACCACACAGCCAATTTTTGTATCATCTGCAAACGTTTCAATCCTATGCCCTTCATTCAAATTAAATCATTGATACATACCACAAAGAAAAAGGATCCTCCTACGGAGTCCTGCGGATCCTCCCTCGAACAGCTTTCCAGTTCCAAAAACACGTTTTGGTCTTTGCTTCCTGCCTCCGGGACAAATTTGGAATCAGCGTTGGGCACTTTGCCTTGGATCCCATGGGCTTTTACTTTCGTGAGCAGTCTGTCATATGGGACCTTGTCATAAGCCTTGCGAAAATCAACATGCACGACAAAAAATGCACTTGTTACCTCCTCAGAAAATGAAATCTATTTACGCAGACACGATCTTCCCTTAACAAATCCATGCTCATTATCCTTGATTAATCTGTATCTTTCTGAATGAATATTTATCCTGTTCCTCAGAATTTTTACAGATAATGTTCCCACAACCGAGGTAAGGCTGACTGGTCTTTAATTGTTCATCTATCCATTTTTAAACAAATGTTCGGCATGAGCAGTCCGCCAGTCCTTTGGCATGACACCTGTACCCAGAGAGTATTATAATGATCAGACTTTGTACTATTTCCTCTTTTCCTTCTCTCGGCCCTGTGGAGCTTTCCACCTTCAAAGCAATTACATCCCTCAATATTACCTTTCTCACTATGATTAATTCAGTTAATATTTCACACTTCTCACCGATTGCAACGTCTGCATCGCCCCTCACTTTTGAGAACACAGTTGCACAGTATTCATTAAAAGCGTACACACATATTCTGCCTCCACACACAGATTACCTTTATCGTCTCTAATGATCCCTACACTTTATTTTGATATCCTTTCCTCTGAATGTATTTGTCAATCTTGCAATTTCCTTGATTTACTTGTCAATATATTTTCATTATCTCTCTTTGCTTTCCCAATTTCGTTTTAAATTTCAACTTTGCACTTTCTTTACTCCTCTAGATTTTGTGAACTATTGAACCCAAGCTTTGGCATATGTACCCCTATTTTCTTTATTCTGCGCTGCAAGCACCTTGACATCAAGTGGCTTTAGATTTGTTAGTCTCACCCTTTGCCTTTAAGGAGCATATTTGTCCTGAACCCTGAGGATCTGCTCTTTGAATGCCTCCCAATGCTCTAACACAGTTTTTGCCTTCAAGTAGCTATTTCCAGTGCACTTTGGCGAAATCCGATCTCTGTTTGCCAAAACTGACTTTTCCCAACTTGAGATTTTATATTCCTGATGTAACTTTGTCAATTTCATAACTACACGATATCTAACTGAGTTATGATCACAAGCACCAAAATGCTCACGATTGATGCACCTTCGACCTGCTCAGCATCATTCGCGCAATCTAAGCCCAGAACCGCCCCCTATCATGTTGGACTTGCTACATATTGGCTAAAAATGATCTCCTAAATCACTTTCAGGAATTCTGCACCCGCTATACTTTTCACACCAATTCTATCCTCGTTAATATTAGCGTAGTTGAAATCGCCTACTTTAATTTCCCTCCAATTGTTGCACTTCTTAGACATTTGCCTATATATTTGCTCGTCGATCTACCTCTGGGCATCTCTACTACACTCCCAGACCATTTTATATTCTTCAATTTATCTCATATAGCCTGAATTGAAGACCCTTCTAACACATTATCTCACCTCACAGCTGCAATTGTTTTCTTAATCAATACTGCGACCTCCCCCCTTCCCTCGGTTTTAACCCCCCTCTCACCTGCCTGACAAACATTTAACCAGGAATGTTGACCTATCGGACCTGCTCTTCTTTCCGTCATGTTATAGTAAATGCTCTAATATCATTCTCCTCGCTGACACGTGGCACCGGGCATAAGCCGAAATTACTAACTTTTTATCATCAACTTAGACGATCTTTCGAACAAGGGTGACTTGTTTCAGCATGTGTTTACAGTTGTTTCAATGAAGGACCCGATAATTCAGTCCAGTTCACAAATTGAAGTGGTGGAAGATGCCTGCGAGTGGAAGTTTTTAACGTGTGGTGACCTTTGCACATAAGCCACCATAGGGACTTGACAGAGCTTGAAGTTTATCTCGTGGCATGGGTTAAGCTGGATCACTGGAGAACTGCTCTGCTGCATGGACCTAGTGCACACACATTTCGCAGTGTGGGATAGCCCGTGCTGCCCCTGGGCCGTCGCCTATTCTGTGCCTCGTACCTTCATATGTCGCACCTCTCCCACGAACTCTCACCACTCCTCCGCCACAATCATTCGCTCCATTTCCACCGCGATCTCTAACCTTATCTCCACCACGATCTCTTTCCGTTCCTCTGCAAAAAAAGTATTCGCTGCACATCCACCACGATCTGTCAGTGCTCCTCCGCCAAAATATCTGGCCGCTTTTCCGTCACAAAAATTCGCAGCATCTTCGCCATGATCTCTCGCTTCTCCTCCACCACAAAAAAAATGCTGCACCTCATGCTTTTTAATCCCCCTTCTCGCTCCCCCAAATCAACATGCAGTGCCTCATCCCACTTGCGACCTGTGACATTGGTATCATAATGTATCAAGTCCTCTGGCTGTTCACCATATCCGCCCAGCATCCCCTGCAACCGCTCAGTTATATCCTTGACCCTGATACCATGGAGGCAACATATTATTCTGGAGTGATGTCTGCGGCGTCTCTGCACGGCGAACTATTGAATCTTTTAACAATATTGATCCCACTCGTCTTCCTAACTCCTGGGCAGCTGAGCCGGCAGTGGTGCCGTGGACATGGCTCTGGCTGCATTCCCCGAAGAACGATTCACCCACCCACCCCCACACCAGTACTCAGAACAGAAAGCTGGGTGGAGAGTAAGAAGAACTCAGTTGAATCCTGAATTACCTGGCTGTTCCTTCTCTTCAGTCTGGCGGCCGCATATTCATTCTCACCCTGCACACGTTTAAGCTGCGAGGTGACCACATCAAGAAACATGCTATCCACGAAGTTCTCAGCTTCGCGGGTGCACTGCAGTGATGCTCCCACCGATATGCTTTCCATCTGCCCAGCTTAATTATTAAAACGAAGTACAAAACAGCAACATCCCTTTTTTGGCTTGCTATTATTTGGCTAACAAAAAGTTATCCTGAATGCAATTGAGCTATTCTGTGACGTCAATGCTTTTTACGACTTATATCACAGTTAATATTAAAATAATTGAAATCACCCACGATTGCTCCCTAATATGTGTGCATTTTTCAGATACTTTCCAACAGATTTCTTCTTCTAACTGCCTCGGATTGTTTAGGGGCCTGCAGTTCAATCCCTGTAATGCGTTTGTCCCTTTTTGTTCTTATGTTGAACCGATTTAGCTTCTTTTGAAAATCCTTCTAACTTATGAACCCTTCTCACAGCTATAATTGTTTATTTCACAAAAATTGTCATCCCTTCATTTTTATGCCCATCCTTATCTTGTTTGAAAATCTTGTAACCAGGAATCTAGAGATGCCTACCCTGCCCCTCTTTATGCCATGTTTCTGTAATCGTTAAAGTATCATCATATTTCAAGGTGTCTATCTGTGCTTTCAGCTCCTCCACCTTATTCACCCGTTCCTTACATTTGGAATATGCCATCATGCACAGGCGTGGTTGGAATTGTGTTTCAAGTGAGGTTCCCCAGGGCTCAGTTCCGGCCTCTTGCTTTTTGCGGTACAAAGCAATGATTAGACTTGAATGCAGGATGTATGATTAAGAATTTTTAAGATTATACTAAATCCTGCACTGTATTAGATAATGAGGAGGAAAGCCGTAGACAGCATAAATGCACTGAACAGATGGGCAGAACAGTGGAAAAAGTAATTCAATCTGGAGAAGTATGAGGTAATATATTTGAGCAGGGCAAAAAGGCAACGGAATAAACAATCAGTGAACGGCACTGGGACACTTAGAGGAAAATAGGGTCCTTGGAATGCATGTACTCAGATCCATGAAGGTAGATGGACACATGGCTAAGAAGGCACACGGGATACGTACGTTTGACAGGAGAGGCATGGAATACAAGAACAGGGCGGTTTTGCTTGAAATGCTACAAAAATCCATAGTTGGAACACAGCTAAAGTCTGCATGCAGTTCTGGTCAACACATTACAGGAAAGATGTTATTGTACGAGGGAGCGTACTGCACAGATTTAAGAGTCGGTCAGCATTCTAACACTGAAGCACCAATCCTCGGATTATACTGATTTTCAATTTCCAAACTTCAACTTATTTTGGAAAAATTTCTTTCATAATACAAACTGGGATACGGCTCCAAAATAAAATGCATAGTGGAGCAGATGCTGCATGTGGAATTGTTCAATAAATGCTGGAAAAAACTCGACAGGTCAATTAATAGCTGTGGCCAGAAAAACACACGGCGAAGTAGTCAGGATTATGAGCTCTCGGCAGAAGTAACCTTTTGCAGTATTATTTCGAAGTATTTATATGACTTACGTAAGTTTCCTTCCAAACGTTTAAAGCTGATGAAAAACAACAAAAAGAAAATAGAAAACGCCCCACAAACAAACGTCAATTGGCCACAAGAGGTTCAAACCCACGACTGTGGCATGAGTAATACCACGTTCTGATCAATTGAACGAACCAGCCTTTTTGTTAATCGCTACATTCAACATACTTTTATGTTAAAAGCTGATATTATCCAGGCGTCTTCAAATCCTGCACTATCGATCAATTACATCATAAGCACAGAAGAAATGGGAGCACGAGTAGGTCTTTTGGCCCCTCAAGCCTGCTCCACCTTTCAATAAGATCATGGCTGATGTGATCTTGGCCTCAACTCCACACCTCTTCACGCACCCGATAACCCTTTACTCGTTTATCTCTCAAAAAACTGTCGATCTCGGCTTTAAATCTCTTCAATGACCCAGCCTCTTCTGTTCCCTGGAGCAGAGAATTGCATAAATTTACTACGCTTTGAGAGAAAAAAATTCTCCTCATCTCAGTTTAAAATGTGCGACCCCTTATTCTAAGACGATTCCTCTAGCTTTAGTTTCACCAATGAGTGGACATATCTTCTATGCATTCCCCTTTTTCGAGCACGCTTATTGTCATAAGTTTTAATAAGATGACCTCTCATTCTTCTGAACTCGAGTGTGTATAGGCTCAACCTACCCAATCTTTCTTCAACGGTCAACCCCCTCAACTGCGGTATCAACCAAGTGAATCTTCTGTGAGCAGTTTCCACTTCAAGTAAATTATTCCTTAAATATGGAGACCAAAACTGCAAACAATACTCCGGTTGGGCTCACCAATACCCTGTACAGTTGCAGCTGGAGTTCTCTGCTTTTATACTCTATCCACCTTTTAAAAATGGCCAGCATTAAATTGACCTTCCTTATTACTTGCTGCCAATTCATACTAACTTTTTGTAGTTCATGCACAAGCTCCCCTCGGTCTCATTGTACTGAAGCACGTTGCAATGTTTCTCCATTTAAAATAAAAATTGATTTTCTATTATTTCTAACAAAGTGGATAACCTCACATTTTAACACATTATAATCCATCTGCCAATTTTTTTTCCCACGCAATTAACCTATTTAAATCCCGTTGCAGATGCTTTGCATCCTCGTCACAATTTTCTTTCCCACCCATCTTTGTATCATTAGCAAACTTGGCTACATTACACCCGGTCCCTTCATCCAAGACATTAATCTCGACTGTAAGTAGTTGACACCTGCCGCAACCCACTCGTCATTGTTTGTTAACCGGAAAATGATCCAATCATCCAGACTCTCGGTTTTCTGATAGTAAGCCGATATTTTAAATCCAACCCCGTGAGGTTGTACTTTGTGCAGTAATAACTGACGTGAAACTTATTGAAAGCCATCTAGAGGTCCAAATACATCAAATCTACATCTTCCCCCTAATCCACCTGCTCGTTACATCCTCAAAGTACTCCAGCAAATTTGTCAATCATTTATTCATTTTCATAAAACAAAGCTGATTCTTCTTGATTGAATCATGTTTTTCTACATGTCCCGCTACTTCTTACTTAATAATGGAGTCCAGCATTTTCGCAACGAGTGATTTTAGGTTAACTGGTCGATAGTTTCCTGCTTTTTACTTGCCTCATTTTTATAAATAGTGATATTACATTTGCTGTTTTCCAAGCCGCTGGGAGCGCTCGAGAATCCCGGTCATTTTCGTAAATAACAACCAATGCATTCACTATCAATAAAGCAACTTCTCTTAAGACCCAAGGATGTAAGCAGTCAGGTCCAGTGAACTCGACCGTCTTTAATCCAATAATGCATTACGTTCCTCTCTCATTATCACCCCTTGTTTTTCCACCATTAGGATGTTTTTCGAGCCTTCTACCTTCGAACTTCGCCCTTTGACCGACACAAAATATGTGTTCAACGGCTTTGCTATTTCCCGGTTCGACATTATTAATGCCTCAGTCTCATCCTCCAGGGGGCACACATTTCGTTCGCAACACTTTTCCTTTCAACGTATCTGTAGAAACTCAAACTATCTGTTTTTACAATTGTTATGTGTCGTGCTCGTTTACTTTCATAATCTATCTTCCCTCTCTTTAACATTCTCTGCTGGCTGTTAAAATTTACCTTCACGACACTCTCTACATACAGACTGCATTTATCAATCATTCACTATCCTATCAGCAACTACTCTGCATATGTTATTGTATGCCACAAATATCCACATCCAGCAGATTATTAAACTCGCATGACATAAGTGCCAGGCAATGACTATCTCCGGCAAGCGATTGTCAAAGCAGCGCCTCTTGTCATTCAACGTCTGACCACCACATAATCCCCCACCTAAAACATCCTGCAGGCCAACATTCATCACGAACTTATCTGGACCAAGCAAGTCAAATATAACTACTCATATTGGCAGAAGGTGAATGGTGGTGTTCCACGGGAATCAGTGCTGGGACTATTGTAGTTCATAATTTACATTAATGAATTAGAACATAGAAACATAGAAACATAGAAAATAGGTGCAGGATTAGTGCATTCGACCCTTCGAGCCTTCAACGCCATTCAATAAGATCATGGCGGATCATTCCTTCAGTATCCGTTTCCCGCTTTCTCTCCATGCCCCTTCATCCCTTTAACCGTAAGGGCCATATCTAACTCCCTCTTGAATATATGCAGTGAACTGGCATCAACAACTCTCTGCACCAGGGCATTCCACAAATTAGCAACTCGCTGATTGAAGGAGTTTCTCCTCATCTCAGTCCTAAATGGCCAACCCCTTATCCTAAAGCTATGTCCCCTTGTTCTGGACTTCTCCAAAATCGGGAACATTCATCCTTGATCTATCCTGCCCAGTTCCGTCAGAATCATCTACGTTTCGATGAGATCCCCTCTCATCCTTCTAAACTCGAGTGAATAAAGTTCCTGTTGATCCAGTCTCTCCTCATATGAAAGCCCAGCAAACTCTGGAATAAGTGTGGGCAACCTTCGCTCCACTCCCTCAAGAGCAAAACGTCCTTCCTCAGACTAGATGAACAAAACTGAACACAATATTCCAGGTGAACCCTGACGAAGGACCTGTACATCTGCATTCAGACCTCCCTACTTCTATGTTCAAATCTCCTAGCTATGAAGGCCAACATACCACTTGCCTTCTTTATCGCCTACTGTACCTGTGTGCCCACTTTCAGTGACTGATGAACCATGACATCCAGGTCTCGTTGCACCTCCCCTACTCCTAATTTGCCGCCATTCAGATAATATTCAGCCTTCATTTTTTTGCCCCCAAAATGGATAACCTCACATTTATACACATTATACTGCATCTGCCATGTATTTGCCCACTCACCTAAACTGTTCAAGTCACCCTGCTCCCTCTTAGCGTCCTCCTCATAGCTCACACCGCCTGCCAGTTAAGGGTCATCAGTAAAATTTAGATATTACTCTCTATTCTTTAATCTAAATCGTTAATGTACATTGTAAAGAGCTGAGGTTCCGGCACTGAGCCCTGTGGCACTCCACGCGTCACTGCCTGCCATTGTGAAAAGGAGCCGTTTATCACGACTCTCTGCTTCCTGTCTGCCAACCAGTTCGCTATCCACGTCAGTATCTTACCCCCAGTACCATGTGTTTTGATGTTGCACACCAATCTCTTGTGCGGTACCTTGTCAAAAGCCTTTTTAAAGTCCAAATGCACCACATCTACTGTTTCTCCCTGGTCAACTCTGCTTGCTACATCCTCAGAAAATTCAGGAAGATTCGTCAAGAACGATTTCTTTTTAATAAATCCATACTGACTTGGTACGATCCTGTCACAGCTTTCCTAATGCGCTGCTATTTCATCCTTAATGATTGATTCCATCATTTTGCCTACTACTGATGTCAGGCTAACCGGTCTATCATTAGCCGTTTTCTCTCTCCCTGCTTTTTAAAAATGTAGTGTTATATTTGCGACCATCCAGTCCACAGTCGATGGACTGTTGGAAAATGATCACCAATGCATCCACTATTTCTAGGGCCACTTCCTTGTGTACTCTGGGATGCAGATTATCAGGTCTCGGGGAATTATCAGACTTCAATCCCATCCATTTCCCAACAAAATTTCGTGCTTAATAAGTATATCCTTCATTTCCTCCTTCTCACTGTACCCACTGTCCCCTAGTACTTTCGTAATGTTATTTGTATGTTCCTTCGTGAAGACGGAACCGAAGAATTGATTCAATTGATCTGCCATTTCTTTCATTCCCCATTATAAACTCACCTCAATTTACAATTTCTAACTTTGTGCATGGCTAAACTTTGTATTGCGGGGGCGGTGATGTGTTTAGTGAATACAGAGGACGAATGCAAGAAATTGCAGGAGGACATTACTAAACTTACAGATTGGGGTTACAATTGGAAAACGAAGTTCAACGCAGATTAATGTGAGGTGTTATATATTGTAGGAAGAAGAGGGAGATCTCTTATTATTTTGAGGATGCGATCCTGTGTGTGGTAGACAAACAAAGTGAACACGGAGTACAATTATTCAAATCAGTAAAAGTTGCCATACAGGTTAACAACGTCAAGAAAAGCAAACCATGTGTGTGGCTTTATTTCGAGAGGTATAGCTTTGAGAATCATGGAAGTTATCCTGGTTATCCTTTCCTTTGAAAAAATAAGGTTGTAGGGTGACCGAATTGAGGACAATAAAATTTGAAAGATTTCGATAGAACAGATACAGAGAGAATGCTTCCACTTATGTGGAGCAGCATAAGTAGACGCGATGAATTTAAGACAGTCAACCAGAAATCCAACAAGGAACTCAAACAAAACTTTCTTACCAAAATATTGGTGGGGACGTGGAACTCGCTACAACAGAGAGTGGTTGGAGCAAATAGCATAAATGCATTTAAGGGAAGGCTAGACACCCATATGAGGGAGAAGGCAAGAGACGGTTATGCTGACAGATTTAGATGAGGAATTTGAGAGGTGGCTGAATTGGTTCATGCATGACAGTATGGACTGCTGGGGCGGAAGGGCCTGTTTCATTGCCATTGATATTGAAGAAGAAAGCTGCCGATAGCTGGAAGATAGCAATGCACTGGTGTTGGTATAAAAATCTATTTCAAAGAACAAGACTCGAGTCACTCGTCTGCTTTATTTGGGGAAACACACAAGTTTAATATACGTATTTGTAGACGTGCTAACATTCGAGATCTTTGCTCAGGTACCGCAACCCATCACGCGAGAAACACCGCGACTGGCCCAGAGTGCCCCATATTTAAGGTCGCAAACTAAAACTGCATTTGTTATCAAGGTTACAACGGAAGAATAGACACATTTCACAACAACGTATATGAGACCCTGAGGTCTTTGTTTCAACATTCAGTTGCCCTTTATCCGCAGAAAAACAAGCAGATATCAGTGAGAACAAACGAGCAGCTGTGTTCCCTCTCCATCCGTCCCTTGTCTTGCTTCCGCTATCTTCATGACAGAGGGTCAGCGGATATTGGAGTCCAAATTAGGTTCATAGCAGCAATTAACAAAAGAATTCCCCTACAATTTCCCTCCTTTTGATCCTTGGCCAGCCCAATTGATCACCTTTGTCACTCTGCTTCTCATTTTCCCCGCACCTGCCGTCGTGATCAGCCGCTAGATTGGGGAGAACTGAGATCCAGACGTTTCTGAATTAGCTTACTGTAATCAATAATGTCTTTACCTCCAACACAGTAGTCAGCGTTCGCTTCTTTACCCAACGGAGTTTATAAGAAGTCCAACAGAGAAACAAGTATCTCAATGACAAAACTAATTCTACAGCCACTAATTTGTGTGAGATTATTCATACCCAATAGTGTATATTAACATTCAGTCCCCAGTTCCACGCCTTCTCATACGAAGGTGTATATTGAAGGCATTTTTGCAATATCTTTTTTCCACTATACGTAGCTTCTTTTCAATAATGTGGTATCGTTTTATGCTTGCCAGAGTGAGGTCTTTGATATACATCAGTCCGCAGGCAGGTGACGTATTGGGCAGCCAGCTTACTGACGTATTGGTATAAAGCTTGCTTAATTTCATCAGTCAAGTTCAGTGTAATAGTTTCTCGAGCATGGATATATTTCATTCACGCTCGTCCAATCGTTACTGGTAGACTCGCGGTGAAGCAGAAGCTGGGGTTCAGGATGTTACAGTGATAAATGCCATAGCCACCAGTTAATTGGTTGGTTACCACACAGTGTTCACCTTTTCCACAGGAGGCTGAGTGAGTTGGTTCATACTGTGATGGGCTTATTTCCAAAACATATCCCTTCGTCCAGTTAAATCCGCACTTGTCGTTCCTCCCCCAGTCCACTGGATGTGAACATATCGTTAGGCTTCCTATCCTGCGGCAACCTGATAATGAGACCCCACTCGTGGTACCGTTCCGTTTGATCGCATATTGATCCATCAGTAATATCGCATCTAGTTCTCAACCCGGATTAGGCCCAGTTTCTCAACCTCAAACTGGCGATAATGTCCATACTCCCCCTTTATATTACTGGAAGCATGAGGACCATCCCCACCAGGGAAGCATGGGAATCGTTGCATCTGCCTGTCGATGGAAAGACTCTTGTCATTCCTTTCATCGTCCATGCGTCCAGTTGCACCGGATGCTCTGCCAGGCGGAACAGATGGTTGCTATTGATCCATTCCGGGTCTTTGCCCCAGTGTATTTGGTCCAGGTCTTATCTGACCTGCCCGATCATCCATCCACCGTAAGAGTGGCAGATGTCTGGCTGAAACTCATCCTTTTCTTTTTTAAATTCTAGATTAATCCGGTGATTAATGTTGGCAGGCTGGTCCCCCAGGACAATAATCCCTTTAACTAAGCTCCCAGCTGTCCTATCTCTTTCGCTAACAACGTCCTCGGTGTTTCCTACCCCTTTCTGTAGCAGAAACCTGACTGTGTCTATGAACGGCTCTGTTTGTTCCTCCAGATATTGCATACCTTGGGCGTTAACAAATGATGTTCCCGTGATTACTCCTGTCAGGATATCATTGACCAAAGCCCGTTTATGCCTCCGTGTATGGCTTGTCTTGAAAGGGTTTGGAAACCTAGATGCCCCTGAGCCATCCCTATAGTCTTCCAATATCTCCTGCAACAAACGGGTTTATAGCGCCCTTACTTTCGGGTCACAATTTTCTTGCAGTCCTAAATTGGTTATATTTACTATTATAGACAGAACTTCAGGGTATACATTCTCATGCAGCATTTTTCCCTCCGATCTCCATACCAGACTGTTTGTGGTCCCTTTCCTTTTGGTGGAGCAATAGTTATGGATTGGGTCGCACGGGACTATTCTCCAGGGCCCTTCCCCACTGCAGGTATGGATATTCTGGGGTAAATGCTTTCTATCGCTTGACTCTCTACGTTTTGTATCGACTCAACTTCCTACCTTGTCGGTACACAATATATTTACTTCGTTCTCTGCATTTCCAGCGTATAATTGTACTATTTAACATTGCGAGCGCGTACATACTTTTAATTCTAACTTATCATCAGTCCATTTTAACCATTCTATTTCCCCCTCACTGGACCATTTTCTAATAAAGCGCTCTGTTTACCGCCTTATTTTAAAATTATTTACAAACACTGTCTGTACTTCTGTCTCCACAGAAGTGAACTTTCGATTATTCCCATCACAACCATTCCCCCCACATCCCCAACCCCCACCCTCACCTCGTTATCATCAACCAATGTAGTCCCACAGAAGTTGCCTTATTGGCTGAGCACGTCGAGGGGGTTGCGACAGTCAATAGTTGTCGTATTTTGCGAGTGGGATCCTTCTCGTGACCCCATCCGTCCTTAAGCATCTTGTCGATTAAGCCCTTCCGGTCGCCTGCGTAGAATTTAGTAACGGTGCATTCCTCACCATAGTCGAATTATTTCCCCAACGCCATTCTGTGAGACAGCTATGGGCAGTCTCACCGCACTGGCCCCTTCACACGACTTTAATCCTACCCAAGATCTCCGTTTTTCAAACTGCTTACTGACAAATACTAAACGGTCCTTTGTAGCAACAACATTGTCACAACTAATAATTCCTACTTTAAAACGTATTACTGTAAAGTACCGATTATTAAAATTGTGTCTTAGCCGCTCCGCAGAACTCACTTGATTCAGATCTGTGCCCGATCTGATCATCGACTTCCAGGTCACCGAATTTGTGAGTGGTATTTAAAAGTCACTCACTCTTGTTGTGACCTCTCCGCCAGGTCCCAACCGTGCCACAAAATCGACGATGCTAAAAATGTTGGAGTACAAATCTATGTCAAAGAAGAAGACTCAGGACAACCGTGTGCTTTAAGTGGGAAAATACGCAAGTTTAATATATGTATTTGTAGACGTGGCAACGTCTGAGATCTGTTCTCAACTTCAGCAACCCATAACCCCAGAAACTCCCCGTCTGGCAAAGAGTGCCCCACAATTAAGATCGCAAACTACAACTGCGTGTTTCACCAAGGTTACAACAGAAAAATAGACACATTCCGCAATAAGGTGCGTGAGACACTGAGGTCGTTGTTTAAACATTCAGTTCCCCTTTTATCAGCAGAAGAACAAGCAGATATCAGTAAGAACAAACGTGCAGCTGTGTGCCCCCTCCATCCGTCCTTGTCATGCTTCACCTATCTTCATGACTCTGGTTCAACGGATGTTGGAGTCCAAATTAGGTTCATAGCAGGCAGAGCCAAAAAATTCCACTACAACTGGCAAGGTGGGCAGAACAGTAGCAAATGGAATTCAATCCGGATAAGTGTGAGGTAATGCATTTGGGGAGGTCCAACAAGGCAAGGGAATAACCATTAAATGGTACACCACTGAGATGTGTAGATGAACAGAGGGACGTTGGGGTGCAGGTCCACATATCACTGAAAAGGCCTGGTACATAAGGTTGTTCGGAAGGCATGAGGAATACTTGTCTTTATTAGTCGAGGCATGGGATACAAGAGCAAGGACATTGTACTTGAATTATAAAAAAATACAGTTTAGGCCGCAGTACTGATATCTGCTTGTAGTTCTGGTCAGCACGTTTCTGGAAAGAGGTGCTTGCATTGGAAAGGGTGCTGTGGAGGTTTTCAAGAATGTTGCCTGGACTGCAGGCATTTGGCTAAGTAAAGAGTGCAGATGCTGCTTGTGCTTTCTTTGGAACAGAGCATGCTGATGTGAGACCTTATTGAGGTGTAGAAAATGATGAGAAGCCTGGATAGAGTAGGTAGGAACACCTGTTTCCATGGCAGACAGGGCACAAACAAGAGGCCATAGTATTAATGTAATTGGAGAGGATTCCACGAGTTATGAGGTGTAATTTATCCACCCTGAGTGTCGTAGGGTCCTGGAACTCACTGCTAGAGAGGGTGATGTGGGAAAAGTCCTCACCACATTTAAACAATAAATGGATGTGCAATTAAAGTGCCGTAACCTACCGCACTACTTCCCAAGTGCTGTAAATTGCGATTAGGCTAGTTAGCTCTTGGTTGGCAGTTGCTGTCAATTTATAAGATTCTATGATTCTGTATGCTATGTAATCCTTTGTAACTCCATGTAATCCGATATAGGATCGGGGCAGAGGGTGGATATTCTGCTGATAGTTTCTCACCTCCGACTCCCTAAACACTTTTCAATATCTGCAAGGCACAAATCTGAAGTGTTTTGGGATACATTTACTTACCTGGATGTGTGTCGCTCCAACGACACTGAAGATAGTCGACAGCTTCCAAGACAAAGCAACCCGCTTGATTCGCAACCGATCCCCCACCGAAAACATTCACTGCCTCCACCAGTGCCGCACAGTGACTGCATTGTGAACCATCTAGAAGTTGAACCGCAGCGACTTGCCAAGGCTTCTTCAACAGCATCTCTCAATGCCGCAACCTCGTCCATCTTGAACGGCAAGGACAGCAGGAGTTCTGGAGCAGCATCGCCTCCAAGTTCCCCTCCTGGTTCCACACCATCCGGATTGAAAATATATCACTGTTGCTTCATCATCAGTGGGTCAAATCCTGCAAGTCCATCCTTCACAGAACCTTCAACACATGGACAGTAGTGGCTCAAGAAGGCGGCTCACCACCACTTTCTCAAGATAATTATGGATGGGCAATAGATGCTGGCCTTGCCAGCGATGCCAAAATCCCAGGAATTAATTAAATTAACTTAAAAAATGAATGACTCTGTTTGGCAAGATTGCAGAGCTTTGATCTGATCCGTCGGTTGTCGGTTCGCTTAGCCGTGTCTATAACATGCTGTTCCCGCTAATTTTTGTGTATGTCGTCCTGTGTTCGAACGTCAGGAGGTTTGCACCTCACCTCAAGAAGTCTGGTGCTGCTGCTGGCATTCTCTTCTACCATTCTCATGGAACAAGTGTCGGTCCTCTTTTCAGAAGTTGAAGGTGGAGTGAGAGATATATTGGGACGTAAGAATGCAGATTGTGTGGAATTCCGTTGCTGCTAAAGTCCGACAGCACCTCATGGATGACCAGGTTTGAGCTGCTAGATCTGTTCAGAATCGATCCCATTTAGCACAGTGGTAACGCCAGACAACACGATGCAGCGTGCCCTCCATATGAAGAAAGGCCTTGTTATCCACAAGTACTGTGCAGTGTTCACAGAAACATAGAAACATAGAAAATAGGTTCAGGAGGTGGCAATTCGGCCCTTCGAGCCTGCACCGCAATTCAATGAATTCATGGCTGATCATGCATCTTCAGTACCCCATTCCTGATTTCTCGCCATACTCCTTGATCCCGCTCGTAGTAAGGACTGCATCTAACTCATTTGTGAATATATTTAGTGAATTGGCCTCAACAACTTCCAGTGGTAGAGAATTCCACAGGTTCACCACTCTCTGGTTGAAGAAGTTTCTCCCTTTCTCGATCCTAAATGGCGTATCCGTAATCCTTAGACTGTGAGCCCTGGTTCTGAACTCCCCCAACATTGTGCACATTCATCCTGCATCAAACATGTCTCAACCCGTCAGAATTTTAAACGTTTCTGTGAGATTCCCTCTCATTCTTTTCAACTCCAGTGAATACAAGCCCAGTTGAGGCAGACTTTCTTGATATGTCAGTCCCGCCATCCCGAGAATCAGTCTGGTGAACGTTCGCTGCACTCACTCAATAACAAGAATGTCCTTCTTCAAGTTAGGAGATCGAAACTGTCCACAATACTCCAGGTGTGGCCTCACCAAGGCCCTGTACAATTGAAGAAACATCTCCCTGCCCTTGTATTCTAATCCCCTCGCTATGAAGGCCAACATGCCATTTGCTTCCTTAACCGCCTGCTGTACCTGCATGCCAAACTTCAATGACTGATGTACCATGACACCCAGGTCTCGTTGGACCTGCACTTTTCATAATCTGTCACCATTCAGATAATAATCTGTCTCTCTGTTTTTACCAACAAAGTGGATAACCTCGCATTTATCCATATCATATTTCATCTGCCATGTATTTGCCCTCTCACCTAACCTATCCAAGTCACTCTGCAGCCTCATAGCATCAATTTCCCCATCACAATTTCCTGAAGAATAAGGATATCCCTCAGTTCACTGCTTTCAAAACTGTCAAGGAAAGCTGTATCTGCGACAGACAGATTGGTGTGGAGGAGGTCGAGTAGGTTTTTCGCTGTTGGAGAGACAAAGCTAAGAGAGCTATGGACTGTCAGAGTTGCTGTCTTGAGGATGAGATTTTAAACCGATGCGCGATCTGCCCCCCGAGCTGGATATAAAGCATCTGAAGGCCACTATTAGGAAGAAGAGCAGGTGTGTTCACCCAGTGTCCTGGGACCAATATTTATCCCTCAACCAAAATCTGGCCTCTATATCATTGTGCTTTCTTGATGGTGCAAATCTGCTTTTGCATTTCCTCCGTTACAACAGTGGCCATTCCTTAAATGTTGTTCATTTGGTCTGTTGCGCTTTGTGAAATCCTGAGGTGAAAGTCGCGGTGGAAATGCTCGGTTTGTTTCTATTACAGCATCTGAAAAATCCCCATGCGAACAAGGCTGATTAGCTCAGTTGCCTTCGAGCGTGGTGTTAATAATGATAACGTCATGGTTTCGATATTCTTATTGTATATTTATTTTATTTTTGGGGGTGTGGTGCTGGTATAATAGTTTTATTATTTCAGAGCAGTATAAACATTGAGGAACGGACCTCACACGGGACTTGCAACACTTTGAAGCAATGCTACAAAACCTTAGTTCTGCCAAGAGCTCATGGACCTATGGAGTTATTCCATAATTTAATGAACAATTCCATAAGCACAGGAACATTGTGCCATCTCGTATTTCAATCCGTGAATGGCTCGCTGCCGCCGATTGGTTTGTTGTGAAAAGTAAGCAACGGAAATAAATGCAATTCCCGTGAGTTCGCTCGTTATCACCATTTGTTTTCTTTAAACCGCTGAGTGCGTTTGGACTAATTGATAAGGTCTTTTACATCCCTGCAAATCACGATGTTATCAGAAGATCGCAGGTTCGCGTCATTATCGTCGTCGTTGTATTTAATCTCGTTCAACTTTACGAAGCCAAATTACATTCGCCCTCATCAGCTGACGGTGAATTCCACCTAAACATTGGAGGGATCTTTATTAAAATGTATTTGTTTCATGATGCTTTCTATGAATATTCCTCACTGAAGTTTGTAAACTGTTTCCAACAAAGTAATCACTGTTTAATGCCGAAAATGTATCAGTTTTTCCAATTCGAACTACTGCTTCACGTCATTGAAGGGCAGTACATGGAACGGTGATCACATTCTGGTCCAGTGATATCCACAGGGAAAACATTAAAAAAATAGGTTCGCTGCACAATCGCTGCGAGCAGAGCTTGAATGTGCGCGATGAAACCCCTTTAAATTTCGAGTTCAATGCCTTAACCACTCGGCCATCGCAGCTACACAATGGAATTGTTCAATAGTCCAATGTTCGGTGCGAAATATCAGAAGAATTGAACCATATGCTTGCACTATTGTATCTCCCAGTCGATATGAAAATTAAATCGTAGTATTGTAGATTCTCACAGCACAGAAGGGAGCAATTCGGCAAGACTTGGAAGGTTTTACTTTTCGGGAAAGACTGAACAAACTGGTGAACTTTTCAATGGAAAAGATAAGGCAGATACGGACTTTAACATTATGAATGGTTTTGGTCGGGTCGACACAGAAACAATATTTGCTGTTGTACGAGAGTTGAGAAATAGTCGTCTTACATATAAGCCAGTCACCGATAAATTTAATAGAAAATTCAAGAGTAACTTCTTTACCAAAGAGTGAGTAGAATGTGGAAGATGCTACCACGAGAAGTAGCTGCGGCGACTAGCACAGATGCATTTAAGAGGGTGCACCTCCGCACATGTGTGAAAATGTATTAGAAGAATATGCTGAGCGGAGGCAGTGAAGTAGGGCGGGAGGGCGCTCGTGTGCCGCCTGCAAAACCTGTTGGGGAAAATGTTCTCTTTATATGTTGCAGAATCTATACAACATTAAGTAACATCACTTTTAAACATCAACAACAACATGATCATGTAGCGCCTTTAATGTAGTGAAATGTCCCAAGGCGCTTCACAGGAGTATTATGCAATAACAAGTTGACAACGACATGAATAAGTATAAATTAGCGCAGGTGTCAAAAACTAGTATGGTTGATATTGTGAATGAAATCTGTGGACAGCAGGAAGACATCAATGAATTGACCACGTGTGCAGGACAATGGCTAATGGAATTAAAGTCGGAAAAGTGTGAGATAGTACATTTTGTGAGGGCTAATAAGGCAAGGGAATAAACATTAAATGGTAGGTGACTGGAAAGGGCAGAGTAGCAAACGGACCTTGGAGTGCATGTCCACAGATCCCTGATGGTAGCAGGCCAGGTAGATAAGGTGGTTAAGAAGTAACACGGAATGCTTGCTTTTATTAGCTGAGCCACAGAGTACAACAGCGGGGACGTTGTACTTGAACTGTGTAAAACATTAGTTAGGCCACAACTAGAGTACTGTGTATTGTTCTGGTCACCGAATTGCAGGAAATATCTGATTGCACCCGTAAGCGGCAGAGTCGTTTTTTTACGAATGTTGCCTGGACTGGAGAATTTCGCTATGAGGAAAGATTGGATAGGCTGGGCTTGTTTTCTTTGGAACAGAGGAGCCTGAGCGTGGACGTTACTGAGGTGTATAAAATTATGAGTGGACCTTGTAGTGTGTATAGGAGGGATTTGTTTCCCTTATCAGTATGATCAACAACCAGGAGGCATTGATTTAAAGTCATTGGTGGGAGGCTCGAGGGGCTATGAGGTGAAATGCTTTCACCCAGATGGTGCTGCTGGTCTGAACATCACTGCCTGAAAGGGTGATAGAAGCAGAAGCCATCAACCAATTTACAAAGTACTTCGATGTGCTCTTGAAACGCCATAATCTACAGGGATAGGGACCAAGAGCTGGAACGTGTGAATCGACTGGATCGCTCTTTGATGGACTGAGCGGAAGCGATGAGCTGAAATGACCTCCTTCCGTTCTATAAATAGCTGTGAATCTCTGAGAGGACGCGGTGAAGTCGGGTAGAAGGGGGCTCGTGTGGAGCATTAACTCCGGCAAATATAGTTGTGGGAAATGGTCCCTTTCTGCGGCGCAAACTATATAACATTAGGTAAGACACCTTTGAGACAACAACAACAAATTGTATTTCGACAGAACCTTTAATGTAATAACACGTCCCAAGGCGCTTCACAAAATTATTATGGGATAATAATTTGACTGCGTTCCGCATAAGTGGAAATTAGTGCAGTGGACTAAAAGCTTGGTCAAACAGTTATGGTTTATAATGATCAAGAAAGCTGTAGACTGCAGGAGATATCAATGAATTGTCAGGCGGGCTGAAAATAGGCTAATGGAATTCAATCTGCAAAGCGTGAGGTATTGAATTTGGGGAGTGCTAATAAGGGAAGGGAATACACATTAAATGGTCGGTCACTGAGGAGTGCAGAGGAGCAAAGTGGTCTTCGAGTGCAATTCCACCGATCCCTGTTGGTAGCCGACCATGTAGATATTGTGGTTAAGAAGCACCACGGAATACTTGCCTTTATTAGCTGAGCTATAAAATACAAGAGCGGGGAAGTTAAGCATGAATTTTATAAAACACTAGTTGTGGCACAACTGGAGCACTACATGCTGTTCTGGTCAGCGCATTGCAGGAACAATCTGATTGCACTCGTGGGTGTAGGGTGTTCATTTTCGTTGATGTTACCGGGAATGGATAATTTAGCTCTGAGTAAAGATTGCATATGCTGTGGTTGTTGCCTTTGGCACAGAGGTGGCTGAGAGGGGACCTTATTGAAGTGAATGAAATTATGAGTTGCCTCGATAGAATGCATTGATAGGATATATTTCCCTTAGAAGTGGTTAACAACCAGGGGGCACAGATTTTAAGTAATTGCTAGGAGGGTAGAGCGGTTTTGAGGGAAATGTGTTCTCACAGAGGGTGGTGGGGGTCTGGAACTCACTGCCTGAAAGGATGGGAGAGGCAGAAGCCCCCACCACATTTAAAAATTAGATGAATGTGCATTTGACGTGGTGTATTCTTCTGGGCTACGGAACAAGAATTGGAAAGTGTGATTCGGCTGGATAGCTCTTTTCAGACGGGGTGCACATTGTGGGCTGAAATGGTCTCCGTCCGTGCTGTAAATTTCTATGAGTCTCTGGTAGCATATAATTTAAAATAGACAGAGAATGATCCAGAACTGACAGCACATCCCTTTTAAACAGACACAGAATGATCGAGTTGCGATGAAAGTTCATCGACCTGAAACATGAAAATTGTTTCTCTCTCCGCAGATTATTCCTGGTCTTCTTTAGTGTTTTCAGATTTTTCTCTTTTTGGTTACAGTTTCGGCATCAAAACTATTTTACTTTTGTATTCGTTTAGCTCACGGCGGTTCTGTGGCGCAATGGATAGCGCATTGGACTTCGAGTGAGAAGTTTAGCAAAGTATTCAAAGGTTGTGGTTTCGAGTCCCACCAAAGTCGGATTTTGCGTCAGGCTTTCCTGTTGACTTGGCCGCACAAATGCATTTTGCAGCATATCAACAATTCAGAGAGGGAAACTGCTGCCCGAGCACTTCTTTTTACAAAAGTGGCTACAATCCCACTCACTTTTCCTCTGAGTTCTCTTAGCGCCTTGAAGCGATTACACAGAAGCAGGAGCTGGTCATCGAGATTGCAACACATGGCCAGCAGGAGTCCATTAACCCCCCCAAGCGAGTTGAAATGCACAAGAGGAAGCCATTTAGCTCCTGGAGACTGTTATACAGGGACAGAGGGAGGAAAGTAAATCTTCGGGATTGAGCCAGAGGAGAGGCAGAAGTCATCCAGCTCCTTGAGCCTGTTGTACAAGAAGATTCGAAGCGCATTTACCCCTCGAAACTGTTGCATAGAATGAGTACGAGGCATTTGAGACCCACGAAACTGTTATACTGGAACAGGAGGGTTCATCAAGCACATTACACAGGGGGGCGGGGGGGTAATCAAAAAAGCATGATATTTATGTTAATGCAAGAGTAATCCATAGAGAGGAATTCACCGCCAA
This sequence comes from Pristiophorus japonicus, assembly GCF_044704955.1. Lineage (NCBI taxonomy): Eukaryota > Metazoa > Chordata > Chondrichthyes > Pristiophoridae > Pristiophorus > Pristiophorus japonicus. Next base: position 2,371,897 of record NW_027254374.1, read on the forward strand.
AGACGAAAGCAGTGAAATTTAAATTCAATTTTTAAAGCTCGAAATTTAAAAGTGTCAGTAAAGGTGACCATTTTCGTAACACACCCATATGGTATACTAGTCTGCTTTAGGGTTGGAAAGCTGCTGTCCTTACCAGTGCAGGCTTATATGCGACTCCAGAACCACAGCAACGTGGTTTACATTGAACTTCCCTCGGAAATGGCCCAGTGAGTTACTCAGGTGCATGTGGTGGCTCACCACGATCTTCACAAGGGCAACAAGAGATTAACAACAGATGCTGCCCTCACGAACGTTGCCCACAGGCATGAATTTATAAAATCAACATTAGAACCTCGAGCTTGTTAGACAGGAGAAAAAAATGCCTCAAGCGAGGTCAGCGATTGCAGAGTCAGGAGACAACGAGATGAATGTATAAATAACTGGCTTCAAGACAGAAAGCAGAGAATAGGGGTAAAAAATAGCTTTTCATTGTGGCAGATGTTGCGTAGTGGTGTTCCACAAGATCGGTGCTGGAATAACTCTTGTTCACAATTTCTATTAAAGATTTAGATCTGCAAAGCAAAAACAATAATTTCAAAATGTTGCAGATGACACCAAATCAGGAGTATGTTCAATTCTGAGGAGGACTGTAACAAACTGAAGGAGGACATAGACAATCATCCAGAATGGGCATATAATTGGCAAATGAATTTCAAACCATATAAATATGAGGTAACACAATTTGGTAGGATGAATTGGGAAGAATTGGAGGATGCCAGTCTGGGGGCCGTAGAGGAACAAAGAAATTTCGGAGTACAAATACACAAAACTCTAAAAGTTACAACACATGTTATCAACCCAAAAAAAAACAAGCACGAGGATTTATTTCTTGATGTATTGAATTTAAAAGTAGCAAAGTAATGCTAAACTTGTATTTAATCTTGGTTAAACCAAACTTGGCGTACTGCTAACAGTTCTGGTCGCCAGATTATAAAAAGGAAAGAGAGGCATTGCAGAGTTTGCAAGGCAGAGTTAGAACGATGGTACCAGAACAGACGGCTTATTTATATCAGGAAAGGATGAACAGACTTGTCCTTTTTCTCTTGAAAAACGAAGGCTCTGGGATCAGCCTTTTTAAAAGATACTGGGAGAGTGAGGGATGTGCTGGGCCATAATGTTACATATTGTGAGGGATAAAATTATGCTGGTGCTGATGTCCGACAGCAGTTTTCAGCTGCTGGATCTGTTCTGAATCTATTCCATTTAGCACGGTGGTAGTGCCAGAGAACACGTTGCAGCGTGTCCTCCGTGTGAAGACAGGACTTTGTATCCACAAGTACTGTGCTGTGTTCACTCCTCCCAAGATTGCCATGTACAAATGCATCTGCGACAGACAGGTTGGTGAGGAATAGGTCAAGTCGATTTTTCACTATCGGAGTGGCACTAGTGAGGGATCACTGCACTGTCGGAGTTGCTGTCTTTCGGATGAGATCTTAAACCCAGGCCCGGTCTGCCCTCCGAGCTGGACCTAAAAATTCCCCAGGCCACTATTCCGAAGAAGAGCAGGAGAGTTCACCCCAGTGTCCTGTGGCCAATATAAATCACTCAATCAACATCTGGTCATTATGACGTCGTGCATTCTTGCCAGTGTAAATCTGCTTTTACATTTCCTATATTAGAACAGTGGCCACACTTTAAAAGTATTTAACTGGCTGTGTAACGCTTTGGGAAGTCCTGATATGACAAGAGTTGCAGAAATGCTCGCTTTTTCTTTTATAGCCGATAAAAGTGCAAGTTAACATGGCGGGTTAGCATGGTTGGTTAAAGTGTGGCGTTGATAACTACAAAGCTTCGTGTTCTAACACTGTTGATGCCTTTAGTTGTTATTTTTTGAGGACGGGAGGGCGTTGCGAGTATCTTAGCTTTATTATTTTACAGCAGCTTAAACATTTAGTAATGAAAGTCACACAGTTACTGCAATAATTTGGAACAATGCTGCAAAATCGTAGTTCTGCCGAGAGCACATGGACCTGCGGAATGTTTCCAGCATTTAAAGGACAATTCGATTATCTCCTTTATTTTGGGACTTCTCGTAATTCAATCAGTGAAAGGCTCAATGCCGCTGATTGGTTTGAGGTTCAAAGTATGGAACTGAAATATATACAATTCCGGTTTGTAATCGCTCATTCTGACCATTATTCCGCTGTGAACTGCAGGGTCGCATAACTTAATGGATAAAGCCTCTGACTTTGGCATGAAACCTGATGTTATCAGAAGAATGCAGGTTTCAGTCGTGTTTGTCAACTCATGAGCTGAAGATGATTTCCACCGCTCTTTTTCGAAAGGCATTATTTTTATGTTGTTTATATTTCAGAGTGATCTTTGCAACAATCACTAATTTTGAACAGACTCGGGATTAAATAATCAGTTTGCTCTAGAATCGCTGAGCGCAGGGATCGAATCTGCACCGCGAAATCCCATTGGACTTTAAGTTTAACGCCGAGGCCACTTGGTCATCGCAGCTACAACATATGCTTTAATTAATTGTCTAGTGTCCGGTGCTAAATATCAGACAATTGGCCTGCATGCTTGTCCTGTTGCATGTCTCAGTCGATGTGAAATATTAAATTGTAGAATCATAGAATCTCACAGCACAAAAGGAAGCAATTAGGCCAGAACTGACAAGATTTACTTATGCGGACAGACTCAACTGACTGGGGAGCTTTCCCTGGAAAAGACAAGGCAGGTATCTTTACCATTATGACGCGGTTTGATAGGGTCGACAAGGAGAAGATATTTGCTCCGATGCAGGATTTCAGAATATAGTTCATAAATATAAGATAGACACCGATAAATTCAGTTGGCAATTTAAGAGTGGGTAGGATGTAGAAGACGACACCACGAGCAGTAATTGATGCGAATAGCACAGATGCATTAAAGGCGCAGCTACCTAAACACATCAGTGAGAAAGGAATAGTAGGATATGCTATAGGATGAGGTGAATGTGGCTAGTGTGGAGCATTAACTCCGGCAAAACCAGTTGGGGAAAATGTTCTATTTCTGTGATGCAATTTCTACATAAATTTATGCGTCACACCTTTTAAACAACTACATCCACTTGTATTAATATAGCACCTTTAATGTCGTGAAATATCACAAAGCACTTCACAGGAGTATTATGCAATACAAATTCGACACTGAGCCACATAATTAGAAATTAGCGCAGGTGACGAAAAGCTTGGTCAAAAAGGTATGGTTGATAATGAGGAAGAAAGCGGCAGACTTGCAGGAACATATCAATGAACTGATCAGGTGAGAAGAAGAGTGGCTCATGGACTTCAACCCGGAGGAGTATGAACTAATGCATTTGGGGAGATCTAATAAGGCAAGGGAGTGCACATTAAATGGGAGGACGTTGGAGTGCATGTCTACTGATCCTTGACGTTAACAGGCCAGGGAAATAACATAAATAAGAAGCAAAACAGTATGCTTGCCTTCATTAGTCGAGACATAGAATACAAGATCGGGGAAGTTACACGTGAACTGTGTAAAGCACCAGTTATGCCATAGCTAAAGTACTGCGTGCTTTTCTGAACACTGCATTGCAGGAATGATCTGATTGCACTCTGAGTTACAGTGGTGGTTTACGAGAATGTTGCATGGACTGGAGATGGTAGTTGTGTGGATCGATTGGATGGGCTGGGGTTGTTTTCTTTGGAAAAGTGGAGGCTGAGGAGGGACCGTATTGATGTTTATAAAATTATGAGTGGCCAAATAGAGTGCATAGGAAGGATATATTTTCCTTTGGAGGGTTGGAACAAAGCATGCGGCATGGACTCAACTTAATTGGTCGGATTGTAGAGGGGATTTGAGGGGAAATGTTTCCACCAGATGCTGGTGGGTATCTGGAATTCATTGCCAGAAAGGATGGTCGAGGCAGAAGCCGTCGCCCCATTTAAAAATTACTTGGATATACACGAGAAGTACAGTAACCTACAAAGTTACAGACCGAGAACTGGGAAGTGGGATTCGGCTAGCGAGCTCTTTATCGGACGTCACAGACAGGATGGTTTGATATGGCCTCCTTCCGTGCTGTAAATTACTATGCTCTATGACAACACAATTGTCTGAAACAGACAGAGATTGATTCGCTACTGAAAGCACTTCCCTTTTAAACGAACACAGAATGTTTCGGCTCAGACACCACATTTCTTTTGAACAGACCGTATGCGATGAAAGTTCATTGACCTGAAACTTTAACTCTATTTCTCTGTCCGCAGATTATTCCTGATCTGCTGAGTGCTTGCAGCGTTTTCTGTTTTTAGTTCAGATTTCCGGCATCAATACTATGTTACCTTTGTATTGCTGCAATATTTGGCAGCTCTGTGGCGCAATTGATAGCGCATTGGACGTTTAATCAATGGCATATAAAGCATTTCAAGATTGTTGTATCGAGTCCCACCAAACTAATTAATTCTGTGCGTTCTCTCGGCACCTTGAGTATGTTATGCAGGAGCAAGCAATCGAGCCTGTTCCACAGGGAATGGTGAAGGTCCATTAAACTTTAATAACGGTTACAAAGGACAGGAGGAAGGCAATCAGCTGTGTGTGCCTGTTATATAAGAACAGTCGAAATCCATTCGGTCACACGGAGCAGTTGCATAGCAATGGTAAACCCTTCACCTGCACACAAGGGCAGGAGGTGTCTATTCAACACTCCAGCATTAGTCATAGGCCAGGCGGAAGCCGTAGGCTGCATAGGCCTGTTGTACAAGAGGAGAAGAAGTCCATTTAACAAGTCGAATCTGTTGCATCGGAAAAGTAGGAATTATTCAGCTGCCAACCCCTCGAGTAAATTATATCACCCGAAGACATTCATTGCAGCATGATGGTTTTGTCGCTGGACTAATAATGCACAGACGAAATTACAGCCCACCACGAGAGCAGGGAATTTAATTTCAATTAAATAAATCGTGAATTTTAAAGCAAACCCATCTGGTTCATTAATATCCATTCGGGAAGGAAAGCTGCAGTCCTGAAAAGTCTGGGACTAGATGTGACTCTTTAACCACAGCAATCTGGTTGACTCTTCACGGTCCTCTGAAATGGCTACGCGAGCCACTCAATTGCAAAAGGTGGCTCACCACCACTTCACAACGGCAGTTAGAGATGGGCAACAAATGGTTCCCCTGCTGGCAATGACCACATGCATGAATGAATAAAAGAAAATTTAGAAAGCATCGAGTATGAGAAAAAGGTATCTTTTCATAGCGGCAGAAGGTGGGTATTTGTGCTCCCCAAGAATCGAGTCTGCGACCACTGTTGTTCATCATTTATTAAACGATTTAGAATTCGGAATCAAAAACACTATTTCGAAATTTGCGGATGACACCAAATTAGTGAGTGCGATAGTTAATACTGAGGACGACTGCAACAAATTTCAGAAGGACATTAAAAATTTGCAGAATGCGCAGATAATTGGCAAATTAATTTCTAACTATATAAATGTGCGGTATTACATTTTGGAAGGAGAATGTGGAGGTCACTAATTATTTGGGGGGGAGGCGGTGGCACAGTCTAGTTGCCGCAGAGGAACAAGGGGAACGCGCAGTACAATTACACAAAACTGTAAAAGTTACGACACAGGTTAGCGAGGCCATACAAAAGCAAAGCAACGAATAGGAATTATTTCTTGACGTATAAAATTGTAAAGTGACGACGTTATTCTAAAACGTATCGAACGTCAGTTTGACCACACGTAGAGGAATGTGTACTGTTCTGGTCGCCATATTATAAAAACGGAATAGCGGCATTGCAGAGGATGCACAGAAGATGTACAAGGATAATAGCAGAAGAGCCAGCGTATCGATATCAGAGTAAGATCAACAGGCTGGCTCTTTTTCCCTTGAACGGTGGTGACCTAATCGAGACAGTTAACATTATGAAAGGTGTGGATGATGTATACAATAGGAATGTTCCACTTGTCGCCAGGAATATAACCAGAGGCCATCATTATAAGATTGTCACCATTAAATCAGATGGGGAATTGAGAAGAAACTTATGATCCCAAAGCAGGGTGACATTATGGAACTCGCTACTACAGGGAGTGGTTGAAACGAATAGCATCATTGCCTTTAAGGAGATGCAAGACAAGCATTTCCCGTAGAGGGGAATAGTGCGTTCGGCTGATAGATTTAGATGAGGAAAGACGAGAGGAGGCTCCAGTGCAGCATACCGACTGGCTGAGTCGAATGGCATCTGCATGTGCCGTATATGCGAAGTAATCCAATGTAATCCTAAGTGAGCTTATTGCGCATGAACTGGAAGAAGCCATACAGGACCTTGAATATTTTACACAGTAGCAGGCTCTCATCCCCTCATACATGTCCAATAGGAACAAGAGGCAGCCATTCAGCTTTTCAGGCATCTGACATGAGAACATGAGGCGGGTATTTCAGCATCTTCCAGACAGGTTTTGGAATAGGGACACACTATTCAGCCCCTCGAAACTGTTCTTTAGGAACAAGAGGAGGCCATTGAGCCCATATAGTTTGTTTCACTGGAAAAGCAGTAGGACATTCAAAATCCCGAGCCTGTTATATAGGAAAAGGAGAAGGATATACAGCACATAGAGGCAGGTTACACAAGAACAGGAGAAGTTCATTCAGCCACTCAAGCCTGTTGCACAGGCGCTGAAGGAGGCCATTCATCCTTTGACCGAGTTGCACAGTTGCGGGATGAAACTTAGTGCATGGCAGCACAGTGGTAATGTTACTCTATTTGTATTTCAGAGAAATAAGTACAAATCCAACCATGGCGGCTGGGGAATTTAATTCAGTTCATTAAACAATCTGGAATTAAAAAGTCGTTATCCCGTCCTTCCTCATGCAACTTGATCAAATAATGCTCTCCTCCATTCTCCCTCAAATGCTTATCTAACCCACCCGTTAAATGAATCTATACTATTTGCTTCAACCACTCCCTGTGGTAACGAGTTCCACATTTTCACCACGATCTGCGTAAATAATTTTTATTTGACTTTGTGGTGACTTTCTTATATTGATGCCCTCTGGTTTTTTTCCAAAGCACAACTGGAAATACTCTCACTGTAATTGCTCAGTCCAAGTATTTGACAATTTTAAGAGCTTTATTCGGTCAACCTCAGCCTTCTCTTTTCAAGGCAAAATAAACCATGCATGTGCATCATTCCCTGTTAGATATACCCTTGCCTTTATGGTGTCTTCGTCGTTAATCTTTTTTTTCTGACCTCGCCTGTGATTCTTGCTGTGGATTCAAAATAACTGCGTGACCCAAGTCTACTAAAGTATAAAAATATGTTTATTTCGAATACCTATACCTTGGCCAAGCGAGAACAGCAGTTTGAATTGAGTTCACACAACCCGTTAATGACTCCTCGGCTTGTGGCGATCTGCTCTCAGTGCTTAATGCCAAAGAATGCAATTCACTAAGTCACCTGCTCCACTACACTGAAGAATGTTACACTTTGCAGCTATGGAAAAACACGCCATGTTTCCTGTTAATCAACAACTAGCCTAACCGCAAGTCTGCATTTTATATCTATCTTTGTTGAGCTTGCCACCTCATCCTCTTGCAGATAAACAGCTTTCTGATTGGCCTTGCGAGTTGATGCCAGACAAAAACGACTTGACATGCTCTTTTCCCTGATGCTGATCCTGAAACTCAATATTACTACTTGTCCATTTCTGAACACATTTTCCAAACTGCAACATTATTCCACTCTGGTGGTTTCTAAAAATCTCACTTCAATTCCCCCTCTGGTTTTTGGTTCCCCCGAGCCCATGAGACCAGTAGAGCGATGCTATCTAATGCTTCCGACTTCCCGCTGCATTTTGCAGTGATCTGCCACCAGGTTTGTGATGTCTATTTCTTAACCCGGGGTGTTAATGTCCCACATGCAACAACAGTCTATCTTTCTCTTGCATACGTGTCATTGCTTTCGTTTGCTGCCGCTTTCTACATTTTCCACAAGCTGCACATGCCATTATCAACCAGCATAGTGCCAAAATCAGTTGAAGTGCCAACAATAAGTGAGAAATGATACGTATCCATGGCTGGATATAAACTTTCAGTCCCCAGTTCCATGCCTTCTCGTACCAGGTTGTACTTTGAAGGTCTTTTCCAATGTCCTAAACCAGTTCGCACAGTTACTCTTTGAGCACGTGATATAGATTTATACTTGCAGGCAGAAGATCCTTTATTTCTCATCACGTCCTCGGGCAGGTGGGGCATTGGTGCAGTCAGTTCACTTTCATAAGGGTGCTAATCTTGTTTAATATCATCATTCAGTCTCAGGCTAATGGTTTCTCGAGCAAGGATATACTTCATTCGTGCTCCTCCAATTGTTACTGGTAGCATCGGGATGAAGCAAAAGTTGACGTTATTGATATTACAGAGATAATTTCCATTGGTATAAGTTGGCTGGTTGGTTACCACACAGTATTCCCCCTTTCCGCGTTAAGCTGAGTGGGTGTATTCGGTTCTGATGAGTTGATTTCTAAGACAAACCCGATGGTTTAATTCAATCCGCACCCATCCTCGCTTCCCCAGCCTACTGAATGTGGACATATTGTTAGACATCATACGCTGCGGCACCCTGATAATGTGATCCCTCTCAGGATCCATTCGGTTTGATGGCATATTGATCAATTGGTTAATAGCGCATGCAGTTCTCACCCGGGATTAGGCCCAGTTTTCTACCTCTAACTGGGGGCGTGATCCAAACTCCCCGTTCGTCATTACCAGAGTCATTCGGACTATCCCCACCAGGGCAGAAAGTGAATCTTTGCATCAGCTGGTTAACGGAAAGACTCTTGTCATTCCTTTCATGATGCACACGTACAGTGACCCTGGGTGCTGTGCTCGGTGAAAAAGCTGGGTGCTGTGAATCCATTCCGGGAGTTCATCCTTGTGCAGTTTGTACAGGTTCTCCCTGACCTGCCCAATCATCCATCCCCCACAAGCTTGGCAGAGGTCTCGCTGAACCTCTGCCTTTTCTGCAGTGAATTGTCAGTCAATCCAGCGATTAATGGTGGCAGCATGGCCCTGCAGGACTGTAATCCCTTTGACTAACCTCCCTGCTGTCCCATCGCCTGCACGCACAGGCTCTTTGACGGCATCTGTCTGCCCCTGCAGCAACTTCCTCACTGTGTCTTTAAGACTTTCCAATTGTCACTGTCTCGCATGTACACCAAGGGCATTTATAAATCAGGTTCCCGTATTGTGACTTTGTTAAGACGTCATTGATCAGACCACATTTCTGTCTGTAGGTCTGAACTACTTTCAGAGGGCTCCGGTATCTGGATGCTCCTGAGGCATCCCGGGATTCTTTCAACACTATGCTGAGCATTCGAGTGTGAAATGCCCGTACTTTAAGGTTACATTTTTTCTGTTGGCCCTATGTCCGTCAGGATTACAATTACAGCTAATATGTCATGGTATATATTTTCTTACAATTGGATTCCCTCTGTTTTCAGGACTATCCTGCATGATGGTCCCGTGTTATGTGTGGAACATTCTAACGGTTTCGGTGGTGTTGGCGAGGCGGGCGGTGCTGTCGTTAATGGTCACTCGTCTGCCCATCTCACACGTATTATTGGCGAGGGACATGACCTGTCCTTTTTTAAATGCAATTGTAATATCTGTGTCGAAATGTTCGTTCTGCCATGACGCATACCGTAATTACATTAGACTTATGAATTATAACTTGTGAATCTGTATCATAGTATTCTTCCATTTTTGTTGCATGATTCCTTAAAGTCTTTATGGTCATAATAATGATTTGCGATAATCGTTGCGATCGATAAGGAGCGTCCATATAAAGACACTAACAAGTTTATAGGATATACATGCCGTTCCGTGTGATCTCACAGAGATTCCTAAGAATTTCAGTTGCACCCACGAGCATTTTCGGATGGTGAAGTCGGTGTCAGACTAATGTCCACCAGACCTCAGTCTAAACGAAATATCACCGCTATGTGGATTCCATCCCCGACAATTATTCGCCTGAATTCGGCATCCATGGGTCTTCCTCGTGGTGTTGATCCGTTGTCCGCATCATCCATAACAGTATCATCATAAGCCAGACCGTCCTGTAAAAGGGCGGGAGGTCCTTGTGCTATTCGCTACATATCAGTGGATCTTTTCAACTGGGACCAATGTTTCGACCGTCCTACTCCATTCATATCCACATGCATCACCACTGATTAATATCTCGTGTGCTCCTTACCACTGCGGTGCGAACCCAGTTTGTCCCAATAGCCCCTTAACCATTACTGCCTACACCACTTGGGGAAGATCTTCCGGGGTCTCGAACTCTTCGTATTCATCCCGGCTGCCTGCCGTTCCCTTACTTCCTGCCCCATATCCTTAAGTTCCTTTCTTAACACCATTACATATCTCCTAATCTGATCTCGCAATTGGCCCACATCTTACTCTCCTGTAACTGTAACATCGGGCAGTCGCAATTGCCCGACCAGGCATGAGTTCACATGGAATTACTCCTGTTGTCTGTTTAGGTGTTGGCCTTTGTCTCATCAGGATAGCAGGGAGAAGATCAGCCGAAGCCTGTCCGTTTCTTGGATTGCTTTTGCCAAGACTGTCTTTATTCTCCAATTCATATGTTCTACCACCCCCGAAATCTGCGCTTAGTAGGGGATGTGAAATTATTCTTTATTACTCAATATGGTGCAAAGTAAGTTTTCCATCTGTCCTATGAAATGGATTCCCTGATCGGAGTCGATATCGTTGTGGATGCCCCAGCGGGGAATCACTTCCTCGGCTACGACACGAGCTGTTTTGGTTGCCGCACAGTTTTGGATGGGGGAAGCTTCCACCCACCATGTAAACAAATAAATTATTACGAGACGGTATTTCTTTCCCGTACAGATTGGCAGTGGTCCCGTGAAATCAAATTGTACTTTCTCCCAATGACCCTCGCGACCGTGTTTGATGGGCCATTCTAATTTTAATGGTTTTTCACGGATTATGTCGGGCACAGGAAATACATTGCTGGCATTATTTATCAATGTCTCGTCCCATGCCTGGCCACCACCAATCCGTAGAGACACTATTGATCATGGCATTTCGCCCGGCATGGTTAATGCCGTGGTGCAGTTCCATGAGCATCTTACTGATACAAGTGGGGTCTGTCAACTTACCGTCCATTCTCCACACGGAGTCTGGATCTGGTGCCCCTCCATGTCTTTCCGATTTGTCTTTTCTACATAACTTACATCTGCAAATAATTTTGCAATATCAATATCTTCTTTAGTGATGATACTCGTTACTGATACTCCCTCACTTCAGATGAAACTGTTGCCTCCTGCGTTGTCTTACCATATAATCATTACCTCTCTGGACATTATCTATAACTTTCTGATGGCATTTGACCTTTATTACCGCTGCCACGGCGGGTTTACTCGCCGCGTCTCATAGCAGCCTAATTCGGCCTTCATGTGTGATGGACTCCCCGCCGGAGATGACAAACCCTCGCCTTCCATAGGCGGTCAAGGAGTCATGGAATACTCCAAAAGCATATCGGCTGACTGTGCAGATATTTACCCGCATGCCTTCAGCTAACTGGAGGGCTTCTGTCAGGGCAGTGAGTTCTGCCACTTGTGCAGAAAGTTCTCCGTGCAGTCTCGGAATTAGGACACGGTGAAGCGCTGCACTGGTCACCACCCAACCTGTATGTGGGGACATTTGGAAAAAAATTGCGGGACCCGTCCACATGAAGGATTAAATCGGGGTCCTCGAGTGTGATCTCACATATATTACGGTGTGAGTCTTCCCACTCTCGGGTGTGTCACTCATGGGGTTCATTTGTGGCCAGTTTACCCTCTGCAGGGTCCTCCCCTGTGTCTCGTACTATTTTAACGGTCTCATCATTGGAGAGTGTAACTGCCTCCCATTTAGCCTGCGTACATTGGGTTACGGTAAGGGTTCGGGTTAGTATCTCAGTTTTTCGGTGTTGAGCATTTCTCCCAGCGTTTGTTTAGTGTGCTGTACAATTTCCCCGATCATCACTAACGGTTCACAGATTTTCTCTGCCTACCTTGTGAAATCCAGAGCCGCCACACACTGGAACAAACCGACTGGCACGAGTCGCTTTTGGGTTGAGTAATATGCTTGAGGACACATCCGGTCCCCATACATCTGAGTGATCAACGCCCTGTAGAATCCTTCCTGATTTTTGCCATAACTGTGGAAAGATATGTCGATGTTCGGGAGATCCAGGCCAGGCACAGATATTAATCCTATTTCAGATTACCATATGCTGTTTCCTGCTCCGGGCCCCACGCTACACTTTGTAGGGAGTTTTTCCCCCTTTCACCAGTTTCTGCATTGGATCAACTATGGCTGCGAAATTGGCTATAACGCATCTGCAGTACATAAGGAGTCCCAGCACTTTCCATACCACTCGGAGCGTCTTTGGACATGACTTGATTCTCATAGCTTCTTTCCAATCTCGAGACATTGTTCCAGTCCCTTTTGATATCTCATGTCCCAAATATTGTCGCATATGGACTTTCTTGGGATTGAATTTAATCCCTGCCTTAGTAGGGTTTCAGAATTTCTATGAGAACATAGAAACATATAAAAATAGAAAATAATTGCAGGAGTAGGCCATTCGGCCTTTGAGCCTGCAACACCATCCAATGAGTTCATGGCTGAACATGCAACTTCAGTACCCAATTGCTACTTGCTGGCATTGCCCCTTGATCCCCCGAGTAGTTGGGATTGTCTTTAATTCCTTTTTTAATATATTTAGTGAATTGACCACAACAACTATCGACGGGAGAGAATTCCACAGGTTCACCACTCTCTGGGTGAAGAGGTTTCTCCTCATCTTCCTCATAAATGGCTTACCCCTTGTCCTTAGACTGTGACCCCTGGTTCAGGAATTCCCCAACATTGGAAACATACTTCCCACATCTAACCTGTCTGAAACCGTCCGAATTTTAAACGTTTCTATGAGACCCCTTTCATTCTCCTGAACTCCAGTGAATACAAGCCCAGTTGATCCAGTCATTTTTTGCTATGTCAGTCGCGCCATCCAGGAATCAGTCTGGTGAACCTTTCCAGCACTCTCTCAATTGCAAGAATGTCCTTCCTCAAGTAAGGAGACCAAAACTGTACACAATACTCCAGGTGTGGCCTCACCAAGGCCCAGTGCCACTGTAGTAACACCTCCCTGCCCCTGTACTCGAATCCCCTCGCTATAACGGCCAACATGCCATTTGCTTTCATAACCGCCTGCTGTCCCTGCATGCCAACCTTCAATGGCAGATGTACCATGACACCGAGATTTCGTTGCACCTCCCCTATTCCTAATCTCTCACCATTCAGATAATAGTCTGTCTGTCTGTTTTTACCACCAAAGTGGATAACCTCACATTTATCCACATTGTATTGCATCTGCATGCATTTGCCCACTCACCTAACCTATCCACTCACCCTGCCGCCTCTTCACTTCCCCCTCATAGCTCACAACGTGAGCCAGCTAAGTGCCGTCGGCAAACTTGGAGATATTACACTCAATTCCTTCATATAAATTAGTAATGTGTATCGTAACGAGTTGGGGTCCCAGCACTGAGCCCTTTGGCACTCCACTAGTCACTGCCTGCCATTTGGAAAAAGACCCGTTGATCCCAACTCTCTGCTTCCTATCTGCCAACTACATCTCTTTCCACGTCAGTGCATTCGCCGCAATATCACGCGCTTTGATTTTGCTCAACAATCTCTTGTGTTAGACCTTCTCAAAAGCCATTATATGTCAAAATACACCACATCCACTGGTTCTCCCTTGGCCATTCTCCTCGTTACATCTTCAAAGAATTCCAGTAGATTTTTCAAGGGAGATTTCCCTTTCATAAATCGATACTGACTTGCACCAATTCTGTCACTGCTTTCCAAATGTGCTACTATTTAATCCTTAATAATTGATTCCAACATTTTCCCCACTACTGATGACTGGATAACCCGTCTATATTTACTAGATTTCCCTCTCCCCCGCGTTTTAAATAGTGCCGTTACATTAGCTGCGCTCCAGTCCATAGGAACTGAACCAGAGTCTATAGACTGTTGGAAAATGATCACCAATGCATCCACTATTTCTAGGGCCACATCATTATGCTTTCTGGGAGGCAGACTATCAGGCCCCGGCAATTTATCGGCCTTCAATCCCATCAATTTACCGAACACAATTTTCCGCATAATCAGGATAGCCTTCAGTTGCCTTTTGCTTGTTTGAGTGGGTTCTGCCAACCGACAATGGAGTTCAGAAGATTGAGAGATGATCTTATTGTAAATTAAAAGAAAATGATTGGAAACGACAAACTGGATGCAGAGAATTTAGTTCAACATTGAGTTAACCAAAACTATTGGAGATCGTCTTACAATACGGGGTCGCCCATTTAAAACGGAGATGAGGAGAAATTTCTGCTCTCAGAGTATTGTTATTCTATGATATTCCCTGCCCCAGAGATCTGTCGAGACTCGTAATTGAATATATTTAAGGCAAAGATGGACAGATCTTTGAGCAATTAGTGAGCAAAAGAATAATGATGAGCGGAGCTGAGCCAATAATCTTATTCAATAGCAGAGCAGCTTCAAGTGTTTAAATAGTCTAGTTCTAATCCAATTTCTTATCTTAATTGCAGTCAGCAGGATTTGAATCTGCGCAGGGAAACCCCAGTGGATTTTTAGTCAATCAACTTAACCACTCGGCCACACCTACTGGATCTCTGTCTCTATAAATATTGCGCAGGCAAGACTAAATCATCCCTCTCTCTGCAACAGAAGGGCACATCTTCCCTAAACCATTGGAAGAGACAATCTCCTCTTGCCGTATTGTTACTTTTCTGTATTCCTCCAGATAATTATTTTATCAAGCTGCACCAAGAAACAGAAGTAAAATCTGATATCATTAAAATGCTGATTCCACGTCGGGGAATTGAACCCTGCTCTCTCGCGTGGCGGGGGTAGTCAGCATTATACTAACGAGGAAACGACGGTAATGGAATCTGTCAGTACAGTAATCAAGCTGCAACCAGAACTGGACACCGTGAGAAAGAGACTAACTAATTGAGCGACAGAGACAAACCAAGAAGCACCGAGAGGCAGATCGTGAGATGGTGACAAAATGAGAGAGAAAGATAGACAAAGACCGACAGACAGACTGAGAAGGAGACAGACAAACTGAGAATGACAAAGCCTCAATGCTGGACTTCTATGACACCGTGAGAAAGAGACGAACTAATTGAGAGACAGAGGCAGTCAAGTAGCGAGAGACAGACAGTGCGATAGAGACAAAGTGAGAGAGAGAGATTGACAAAGAGCGAAAGACAGAATGAGACGGAAACAGACAGACTGAGAGTGACAAAGACTCAATGCTAGAGTCCTTTGAGGATGCCACGAACAGGTTGGATCAGGGGGCACCAGTGGATGTGGAGTACTTAGAGTTACAGAAGGCATTCTTTTGTGTATCTCTGAAGCATGCACTCCCATTTTCCGCTCCCAGCATTCCTTGGGAGCACTGTATATAAGCCGGCCCCTATGATCTGTTCCTCACTCCGGAGTGTCTTAATAAAGAGTGAGGTCACTGTTACTTCAACCTCCCTGTGTGCAGTCTCATCTGTGTTAGGAAGATAATAACGAATCCAACCCAAAGATGCAGAAAACTATGGGAATCCTTCAAAAGTTCTCGGAGAGTGAGGAATTGGAAGCCTATGTCGAACGGCTGTACCAGAACGTTGTAGCCAACGAGCTGGATGGAGAAGAAAGCGCTCCAAAAAGGAGATCAGTTCTCCTCACGGTCTGCGGGGCAGCGACCTGCAGCCTCATGAAGAATTTTCTGGCTCGAGTGAAGCTCACTGATAAGTCGTATGAGGAGCGCTGTACAATAGTTAGGGAGCATCTTAACCCGAAGGAGAGCCTGCTAATGGCGAGGTATCGGTTCTACACGTGCAGCAATCTGAATGTCAGGAAGTGGCGAGCTACGTCGCCGAACTAAGGCGATTGCAGGACAATTGACATTGATGGCTACGTGGAGCAGTTGCTCAGTGATGTTTTTGTACTGGGCATTGGTCACGAGACCATCCTCCAAAACCTTTTACACTAGTGTCACTGACCCTCAGTAAGGCCTTTGCGATTATGTCCACCAATGATAACACCAAAACAAATCACTCAGCACAAAAGTGCGAGCAATGTTCATAAAATAACTGTTTGCGAGCAGAAATATAAAGGGCAGAAACGACGAGTCTGCAAATGTCAGCAGGCCTCAGATGAACCAGATGACTCGAGCTCCACAACCAAGGATGAATGCAAGGCAATTAACAACTTATTGGCATTGTGGAGGCTTCCACTCAGCATATTCATGCCGCTTAAAAGGTTATGTTTGCAAGAGCTTTGGAACAGTGGGGGCACCTCCGACGAGCTTGCAGACGAGCTGCAAGCTCTGCAAAGCCTGTTATCCAACAAATGGCAGAGGAGGATTAACACACAGTGGACCAAACCAATTTCGAGCCTCAGAGAGAGCAGGCAGATGAAGTACGCGGGGTGCACACATTTCCGACGAAATGGCGACCTATCATGCAAAATATAAAATTGGTTGGCTTACCGGTAGCCATGGAACTGGACAATGGCACAAGACAATCCATCATGAATAAACCGATGTTTGAGAGACTGAGTTGCAAGAAGGCACTAAGAACATTCCTGAGCTCCTTTCACACGAAACTGAGAAATTACACCAAAGAGCTCATCATTGTCCTGGGCGCCCTGTGGTAAAGTCACGTCCAAAAGCACGGTGCATGAACTGCCGTTCTGGATTTACCCGTGCGATGGCACAGCACTGCATGGAAGCAGCTGGCTGGGCAAAATCTGCTGGAACTGGGATGACATCCGAGCGCTATCATATGTCGATGAGGCCGCATGAACCCAGATTCTTAACAAATTTCCTTCCCTTTTTAAACCAGGCATTGAAAACTTTTCTGGGGAGAGGGTGTGTATCCACTTGGTCCCAGAGGCACGACCCATTCACCACATCGCGCAAGAAGTACCTCGCAAGATGAGGGAGAGAATAGAAGTCGAGCTGGACAGGCTGCAATGCGAGGGCATCATCTCTCCAGTGGAATTCAGCGATATGGCCAGCCCGATTTTTCCAGTACTCAAAAGTGATGGCACAGTCAGGATCAGCGGCGATTATAATGTAACTATTAATCGTTTTCGCTGCAGAAACAATACCCTTTACCGAAGGCAGACGACCTATTTTTGACACTGGCAGGAGGCAACTCATTCACCAAGCTCGACCTGACTTCGCTGAAATGATACAGAAGATGGAGGATTCTTCGAACGGGCTCACCTGCATCAACACGCACAAGGGACTGTTCATCGACAACAGATGCTCGCATGTAATTCGGTCGGCTGCAGCGATCTTCCAGAGAAACATGGAAAGCCCACTCAAGTCGGTACCACGCACTTTGGACTTTCAGGATGATATTTTGGTCACGGGTCGGGACACCGTTGAGCAAATAGAAAATCTGGAGCAGTTCGTTCAGCGACTGGATCGCATAGGGCTGCGGCTGATGAGGTCGCAATGCGTCTTCTTAGCCACAGAAGTGGAGTTTTTTGGGGGAAAGATCGGGACGGACGCCATTCGGCCCACAGATGCCAAGACACATGCTATCAGGAAATCGCGCAGCCCACAGAACGTCACAGAGCTGCGGTTGTTCCTGGGACTTCCTAGTTATTTTGGTAACTTCTTACTGGGGTAAGCAATCTCTCAGAACCTCTACATATGTTATTGCGAAAAGGTGCGAACTGGGTATGTGGAAAAAAAACAAGTAATTGCTTTTGAGAAACCAGAAACATGTTTTTCTCCATAAAGCTGCATGTATTATATAACCCGTGTAAAAGACTTGTGCTAGCATGTAATGCATCGTCATATGGGGCCGGGTGTGTATTGCACCAAATTAACGTTGCACGGAAGTTGCAACCTGTCGCCTATGCCTCAAGGAGCTTGTGCAGGGCCGAGAGGGCCTACAGCATGATTGACAAAGCGGCATGAGTGTGTGTGTTCAAGGTAAATAAAATGCATCAGTACCTGTTCGGCCTTAAATCTGAGATGGAAAGCGATCACAAGCCCTGTTCGCTAATAACAATGGGATAAATACTCATGCCTTAACCTGCATACAAAGGTGGGCACTCGCGCTATCATCGTATAATTATACCATCCGCCACTGGCCAGGCACCGAGAACTGTGCAGTTCATCCCCGTCGGCTACCATTGCCCATTACGGAGGTGAAAATGGCGCAGCCTGCAAACTTGTTGATGTTGGCGCAGCCCGCAGACTTTTTGATGGTCATGCAAGTGTTTGTAAATGATAACTCACCTGTCACGGCCGATCAGATTAGGATTTGTATCAGCCAAGATCCTTTGCTGACCCTTGAAAAAACTGTGTACTGCATGGGAGCTGGGCCAGCATCCCCGTTGAAATGCAAGAGTTAATCTAGGCATTCCAACGGGGAAAGGACCAGCTGTCGATTCAGGCAGAATGCCTGTTGTGGAGTAACTGCGTAGTGCTACCCACCAAGGGCAGGGACGTGTTCATATCCGATCTCCAAAACACCCAGCCTGGTATATTAATGATGAAAGTGATAGCCATATCCCACGTGTGGTGACACGGTATCGACTCTGACTGAGAGTCTTGTTTACAGCAATGCAGCGTGTGTGCTCAGTTGAGCAACGCGCACAAAGAGGCACCACTATGTTTGTGGTCCTGGCCCTCTTCAGACCTTGGTCGATGAACCATGGCGAATATACGGACCCGTTTCTCGGTAAAATGTTCCTGTTGGTAGTGGATGCTTTATCAAAATCGATTTAACATGAAATAAGGTCGGGAAGCACCGGAACCGCCACCATTGAAAGTCTGATGGCGAAGTTTGCCTCCCATGGCCTGCCTGATGTACTGGTCAGTGACAACGTGCCATGTTTAACCAGTGCCGAATTTGAAGCATTCATGACCCGCAATGAGATCAAACATGTAACCTCGGCCCCATTTACACCAGAAGCCAATGGGCTGCCAGCGTTGGCAGTACAAACAATCAAACAGTGCCTTAAACAAATCACAGAATGCTCACTCCAAACCCGCCTGTCCAGAGTACTGCTCAGCAACCGCACGAGATCTCTCGTGCTCCCAGGCGTGCCCCCGGCTGAGCAACTCTTGAAAAGGTCACTTAAAACCAGAATCACGTTGATTCACCACAATCTTCATGATCAGGTAGAGAGCAGCCGGTAGCAACAAAATGTAAATGATGGTTGCGTCACGGGAAGTGGATCTGAACGACCCTGTGTTTGTGCTAAACTATGGACATCGTCCCAAGTGAAACGCAGACACGGTGATAACTAAAGAATGGAGTAGGGTGTTTGTAGTCAAAATTGATATTGGATAAATTTGCAGAAAGCAGGTGGAACAAACGAGGTTGCGGTTCACAGACTGCCCTGAACAACCTCCATCAGGTATCACCTTTTCAGAGACCACAAGACACACCCAAAGGATGAACGACACCGACCCGGACCAGGAAATTAAACCCAATGACGCCCAGCCCAGCAAGGCCAGGCTCACCCAGCACGCCAGCCCAGGGAGGGCACAGCCAACACACCAGAACAGACATTTTCAGACAGTGAGTTCCAGACCCCCACAAATATCTGGATGAACAATGTTCCCTTCAAATCGCCTTTAACCCTTACACTAATTACTTTTAATCTACGCCTTCTGCTTGTTGACCACTCCGCCATGGGAAATAGGCCCTTTTGTTGAACTATTTTCAGGACCAACCTAATTTTCTACAACTCAATGCTGTGCCGCCTTAGCGTCCTTTCTTCCAAGGAAAACAAACACAGCCTATCCAATCTGTTCTCATTGATAACCTTCTCCACTCCTGGCAACATCCTTTTAAATCTCCTCTGTAACGTCGCCAGCACAATCACGTCCTTCCTTTAATGTGGAGAGCAGAACTGCACGCAGTACTCAAACTGTGGCCTAACCAGAGTTTTCTACAGTTTAAGCATAATCAACTTGCTCCTCTCTCCCATGCCTATGGCAATAAAAGCAACTATGCCGTATGCCTTCTTCACCACATTAGCTAACTGGCCAGCTACCTTCAGGGATCTTTTGGACAGGCACTCCCACGTCCGTTTTTTCATCTACTCTGCTCATTGTCCGACCATTTAACACGTATTGCCTCTTCGTTTTAGCCCACCCCAAATGCACGATTTCAAACGTCTCTGGATTAAATTGCATTTGACACTGTTCTGCGCAGCTAACCAGTTGATTGATACAGAGCTGCAGTCCCTAGCTTTCTTCGGCATTAGCAACCTCTCGCCTATTTTAGTATCACCTGAAACATTCTTAATCATAACCCCTATATTCAAGTTTAGATCATTGATGAATACCACAAAAAGCCAGGGACCTAGCACTGAGCTCTGCGGAAACCCACTGGAAACATCATTCCAATCACGAAAACACCCATCAAACATTACAATTTGATTCCTTCCTCTGAGCTTATTTTGGATCACGTTTGCTATTTTGCCCTGCACCCCATGGGCGTTTACTTTCATGACCAGTCTGTTATGTGGGACTTTAGCGAAAGCATTTGCTGAAATCCAGACACACAACATCATACACACTGCTTCATCGAACCTCCAGATCACCTGTTCCAAAAATTCAATCAAGTATGTCAAACGCGATCCTCCCTTAAAAATTCTGTGCTGTCTATCCTGTGTCTTTCGAAATGTTGAAAATTTATAATCGTTAAATATTATCCTGCTTTCACGGGAAAACATCATTAATTGACCGATGATCTTCATTTGCACAATTAAAGAAATGCTAACTGATGGAGAGTCCATAATTTAATAATTTGTCTGTGCTCTGCAAGTTAACTCTGAAACCATAAGCCATTTGAGAAACTGCGCGTTGGTATTCTGCTTCAAACTATTCATTGCGGGTAACCTGCACATGAAACTGGGAAAACAGTGAGATAGGTGCTAGAGCAAGGGATTGGTTATTGTTTCACAGCAAAGCAAATATACATTCTAGATGTATAACTTCTGTTGCGTATCTGTAAAAAATGCACTCTCCCTGTTCCGCCAGCAGTGGTGCAACGCGTAAAGCCCCAAGGGCTCCCAGCATCCATTGGGAGCACTCTATATAAGCCGGCACCTCAGGCCTGTTCCTCACTCTGGAGTGTCTTTATAAAGACTGAGGTCACTGCTACTTTAACCTCCCTATGATCAATCTCATCTGTGTTAGTAACACAATAACTGGCGATGAGTATACAAATTCAACGCAAAGATGCAGCAAACTGTGGGTATCCTGCAGCAGTTCTCGGAGGTTGAGGACTGGGAAACCTATGTCAAACGGCTAGACCAGTACATTGTAGCCAACGAGCTGGACGGAGAAGGAAGCCCTGCCGAAAGGAGAGCGGACCTCCTCTCGGTCTGCGGGGCACTGACCTACAGCCTCATGAAGAATCTTTTGGCTCCGGTGAAACCCACAGATAAGTCGTATGACGAGCTCTGCACACTGGTTCGGCAGCATCTTAACTGGAGTGAGAGCGTGCTGATGGCGAAGTATCGATTGTGCACTTGCCAGCAATCTGAAAGTTAGGAAGTGGCGAGCTTTGTTGCCGAGCTAAGGCGACTTGCAGGACAATGTGAGTTTGATGGATACCTGGAGCAAATACTCCGATACTTTTGTGTACTGGGCACAGGCCACGAATCCATCCTCCGTAAACATTTTACGGTAGAGACACCGACCCTCAATAAGGCCATTGCGATAGCACAGGCGTTTATCTACACACAGTGATAACACCGAACAAATCTCGCAGAACACAAGTGCGAGCAATGATCATAAATTAACTGGAACTGTGATTGCGACCAGAAATGTACAGGGCAGAAACCACGAGTCTGTAACTGACAGCAGGCTTAAGGTGACCCAACTGACTCAGAGTCCGCAGCAAAGGATGAAAGCAAGGCATGTCACACCTTGTTGGCGTTCTGTAGGCTACTTTCAGCCTATTCATGCCGCTTCAAAGGTTATTTTTGCAACTGCTGTGGAACAATGGGGTACCTCGAACGAGCTTACAGACGAGCTGCAAGCTCTGCAAAACCTGCTAACCAATACGTGGCAGAGGAACATCGGTCCATGGTGGTCCGAATTAATTTCGTGCCTCAGAGAGAGGAGGCATATGCTCAAGTACACGGGGTGCACAATTTTCCGACGGATTTTGCACCCATAATCATGAATGTAAAATTGAATGGCTTACCCGCAGCCATGGAAATGGACACCGGCGCTATCCAAATTCTTCAAGAATAAAAAGATGTTTGAGAAACTGCGGTGCAACAATGCACTCAGACAAGCCCTGAGCCCCATCCACAAGAAACCGATTATGTACAGCAAAGAGGTAATCACTGTCCTTGGCAGCGCAATGTTCAAGTTCACCAACGAGGGCACGGTGCATGAACTGCCACACTGGATTGTCACTGGCAATGGCCACACACTGCTTCGAAGGAGATGGCTGGGCAAAATCAGCTGGAAATGGGATGATATCCGACCGCTGTCAAATGTCGATGAGACCTCATGTAAGCAGGTTCTTAATGAATTTAATTACCCTTAGAGCCAGGCATTGGAATCCATTCCGGGGCGAAGGTGCGGATCCATTGTTCCCAGAGACACGACCGATTCAGCCCAAGGCGCGAGTGGTACCTCACAAGATGAGGGAGAGAGTGGAAATCGTGCAGGACAGGCTGCAACGCGAGCGCCTCATCTCCCCAGTTGAAGTCAGCAAGTGGGCCAGCCCGATTGTTCCCGTACTCAAATGTGATGGCACGGTCAATATTTGCAGTGATAAGAAAGTAACTATTAATCGGTTCTTGCTACAGGACCAATACCCGCTGCCCAAGGCAGACGACTATTTTGCGACGCTGGCAGGAGGCAAGACGTTCACCAAGCTCGACCTGACTTCGGCCGACCTGACGCAGGAGCTGGAGGATTCATCGAACCGCCTCACCTGCATCAACACGCACAAGGGACTGTTCAGCTACAACAGATGCTCGTTTGTAATTCGGTAGGATGCAGCGATCTTCCAGAGAAACATGGAGAGCGGACTCAAGTCGCTACCACGCACTGTGTTTTTTCCGGACGACATATTGGTCACGGTTTGGGACAGCGTCGACTACCGACAAAACCGGGAGGAGGTCCTCCAGCAACTGGATTTCGAAGGGATCCGGCTGAAGAGGTCAAAATGCGTCTTCATGGCAACAGAAGTGGAGTTTTTCTTTAGAAAGATCGCGGCTGATGGCATTCGACCCACAGACGCCAAAACAGAGGCTATCAGAATAGCGCCCAAGCCACAGTACCTCACAGAGCTACGGTCGTTCCTGGGACTCCTCAACTATTTTGGTAACTTTCGACCGGTGTTAAGAACCCTCTTAGAGCCCCTACATGTGGTTTTGCATAAAGATGAGAAGTAGGTATGTGGAAAGAAAAAGTAATTGCTTTTGTGAAAGCCAGATACATTTTATGCTCCAACAAGCTGCTATTGTATAACCTGTGTAAAAGACTTGTGCTGGCATGTGATGCGTCGTCGTACGGCGTCGGGTGTGTATTACAACAGGCTAACTTTGCAGAGAAGTTCTAACCTGTCGCCTATGCATCCAGGAGCTGGTGTAAGGCCGACAGCATGATTGAGAAAGAGGCATTAGTGTGTGGGTTTGGGTTAAAGTAAATGCATCAGCACTCGTTTGGCCTCAAATTTGAGCTGGAAACAATCCACTCATATCGCTGTTCGCTGAACAAACGGGGATAAACACTAATGCCTCAGCCCGCATACAAAGATATCAGCGTAAAACAAGACCATCTGCCACAGGCCAGGCAACGAGAACTGTGCGGATGCACTCAGTCGGCTATTATTTCCTACCACGAGGGTGGAAATGGCGCAGCCTGCAAACTTGTTGAAGGTGGCGCAGCCCGCCGACTTGTTGATGGTCATGGAAGCATTTGAAAATGACAAATCACCTGTCATGGCCTGCCAGGTTAGGACTTGGACCAGCCAAGATCTTCTGCTGTCCCTTCAGGCAGACTGACTGTTGTGGGGTAAACTCGTAGTGCGACACAAAACGTGCAGGGAGACGTTTATCTCGGAACTCCACGGCACACACTCGGGTATAGTAATACATAGACACATAGAACATAGGTGCAGGAGTAGGCCATTCGGCCCTTGGAGCCTTTACCGCCATTCAATGAGTTCATGGCTGAACATGCAACCTCAGGACCGCATTCCTGCTTTCTCGCCATAGCCCTTGATCCCCGTGGTCGTAAGGACTTCATCTAACTCCTTTTTGAATATATTTAGTGACTTGGCCTTAACAACCTTATGTGGTGGAGAATTCCACAGGTTCACAACTCTCTGGGTGAAGAAGTTTCTCCTCATCTCAGTCCTAAATGGCTTACCCCTTATCCTTCGACTGCGACCCCTGGTTCTGGACTTCCCAAACATTGGGAACATTCTTCCTGCATCTAACCTGTCTAAACCCGTCAGAATTTTAAACGTTTCTATGAGGTCCCTTCTCATTCTTCTGACCTCCAGTGAATACAAGCCCAGTTGATCCAGTATTTCCTTCCAGTCTGGTGAACCTTCGCTGCACTCCTTCAATAGCAAGAATGTCCTTACTCAAATTAGGAGACCAAAACTGTACACAATACTCGAGGTGCGGCCTCACCAAGGCCCTGTACAACTGTAGCAGCACCTCCCTGCCCCTGTACTCAAATCCCCTCGCTATGAAGGCCAACATGCCATTTGCTTTCTTAACCGCCTGCTGTACCTGCATGCCAACCTTCAATGACTGATGTTCCATGACACCCAGGTCTCGTTGCACCTCCCCTTTTCGGAATCTGACAGCATTCAGATAATAGTCTGTCTCTCTGTTTTCACCACCAAAGTGGATAACCTCACATTTATCCACATTATACTTCATCTGTCATTCATTTGCCCACTCACCTAAACTATCCAAGTAACTCTGCCGCCTCATAGCTTCCTCCTCGCAGTTCATACTGCCACCCAACTTAGTGTCATCGGCAAATTTGTAGATACTACATTTAATCCCTTCTTCTAAATCATTAATGTACAATGTAAACAGCTGGGGCCACAGCACAGAACCTTGCGGTACCCCACTAGTGACTGCCTGCCATTCTGAAAATTACGCATTGACTCCTATTCTTTGCTTCCTGTCTGACAACCAGTTCTCAATCCTTGTCAGCACACTACCCCCAATCCAATGTGCTTTAACTTTGCACATTAATCTCTTGTGAAGGACCTTGTCGAAAGCCTTCTGAAAGTCCAAATGTACCACATCAACTTGTTCTCCCTTGTCCACTCGACTGGAAAAAACCTCAAAAAATTGCAGAAGCTTTGTAATGATGAAAGCGATAGTCAGATTCCACATGTGGTAGCCCGGTATCGATAGTGACTTAGATTCCTGTGTAAGGCATTGCCGCGTGTGTTCACAGTTGAGCATCGTGCCGAGATAGGCACCACCAAGTTTGTGGTCCTCGCCCTCCAGACCACGGTCGAGGATCTATTTTGGCTACGCATGCCCTCATCTCGCTCAAATGTTCCTGGTGGTGGTGGATGCTTTTCAAAATCAATTGAAGCTGAAATTGTCATATATCTGTTCAGCAATGAACTCATTGAATGGCGGCGTAGGCTAGAAGGGCCGATTGGCCTTCTCCTGCACCTATTTTCTATGTTTCTATGTTTCTATCTCACATTACTCGATATAACTTCATCTTGCCATGCGATGCATGACAGCAACTGGATATGAACTGTAACAATAAGCATACCTAACCACCAGGGGTGCACTTCCAGGAGACACTCCATACCTGTTCCACTGAGGAAAATAAAGGGAGGTCTTAGGCAAGTGCAGCACTGTACAGCTGGAATTAAAGGTGCAGGTCCTGAGTGACCTTGACTTCAGCGTGTGTTTCGTGTAAGTTAGTACATTAGACTCAGGCCATAATAGTGGCGACGAGTTGCGGGATCACGTAATACACAGATTGGCTACCAAAACAAATCAGATGAGAAATACAATGCTGTAGACAATTGGGATCACTTTATAGAAAGGTTCCAGCAAAGCTTTGTGACCAAAGACTGGCTGGGCGACGATAATGCAGACCAGAGAAGAGCCTGTCTCTTCACCAGCTGTGGCTCGAAACATATGCTTCAATGAAATACATGCTGGCACCCGAGAAACATGCAAGCAAATCGGTTGAGTAGTTGAGAACACTGGTGAGAGACCAACTGAAGCCAGTTCGCAGCCTACGCATGGCCAGACACAGGTTCTACAACGACAGAAGCTGTGTGTCAAAAGCATACCCGACTTCATGGCGGAACTTCGGATGCTGGCGAGTTCATGTGATTTCCCCGAAGAATTAAGGAGAGAAGTACTGAGAGAATTTTTATTGAAGGAATAGGCCACGCATTCATATTCCTTAGTTTATAGAGACTAAGAACTTGAATCTAGAGGCAGCAGCATTGGTCGCACAGACGTTCTTGGCAGGCGAAGAAGAAACGAGGCTGATCTATACTTCGGGTACGACAATCAACGACACATCGGAACAAGGGGTTCACAATGTGAAACAAACCGCAACCCCCACACACAGGCAAACGCACATAAGCAGGCCTTCAACAGCAGACAGTGGGGACAGAAGCCATCAATATCAAGGGCCACATGAACACCGATCACACCTCCTGAAACCACAATGCGACCAATCAACAACAGATTGATAGATGCTCAAGGGAGATCAGCCAGACGCTTTGGAAACAATGGAAATGCTGTGACATGAGAACCTAAGAATTAAGAACAGGAATAGGCCATTTAGCCTCTCGAGCCTGCTCTGCCATTCAAAAAGATCATGGCTGATCTGGCCGTGTATTCAGCTCCACTGACCCGCCCGCTCCCAGTAACTCTTAATTCCCTTATTGGTTAAAAATCTATCTTTCTGTGATTTGAATACATTCAATGAGCTAGCCTCAACTGCTACTTGGGCAGCGAATTCCACAATTCACAACCCGCTGGGAGAAGAAATTCCTTCTCTGTTCGGTTTTAAATTGGCTCACCCATATTTTTAGGCTGTGCCCCCTAGTTCTAGTCTCCCCGACCAGTGGAAACACCCTCTCCGCCTCTATCTTGTCTCTCCCTTTCATTATTTTAAATGTTTTTTGAAGATCACCCCTAATCCTTCTGAACTCCAACGAGTAAAGACCCAGTCTAATCACTCTATATTCATAAGGTAACCACCTCATCTCCGGAATCAGCCGAGTGAATCGTCTCTGTACCCACTCCAAAGGTAGTGTGTCCTTCCTTCAGTAAGGTAATCAAAACTGCACGCAGTACTCCACGTGCGGCCTCACCAATACCCTACACAGTTGCAGCAGGACCTCCCTGCTTTTATAGTCAATCTCTCTCGCAATGAAGACCAACATTCCATTCGCCTTCCTGATTACCTGCTGCACCTGCAAACTAACATTTTGGGATTAATGCACAAGGACACCCAGGTCCCTGTGCACTGCATCATGTTATAATTTCTCCCCATTCAAAAATATTTCCTTTTACTGTGTTTTTTTCCAAGGTTGATGACCTCACATTTTCCAACATTGTATTCCAACTGCCAAACCTTAGTTCATTCGCTTAACCTATCTAAATCTCTTTGCAGCCTCTCTGTGTCCTCTACACAACCCGCTTTCCCACTAATCTTTGTGTCATCTGCAAATGTTGTTGCACTACACACTGTCCCCTCTTCCAGGTCATCTATGTATATTGTATACAGTTGTGGTCCCAGCACCGATCCTGTGACACACCACTAAGCACCGATTTCCAACCCTAAAAGGAACCATTTATCTCGACGCTCTGCTGTCTGTTTGCTAGCCAATTTTTTATCGATGTTAATACATTTCCTCTGACTCCACGTGCCCTAATCTTCTGCAGTAACCTTTTGTGTGGCACTTTATCGAATGCCTTTTGAAAATCTAAATGCACCACATCCATCGGTATACCTCTATCCACCATGCTCGGTATACCCTCAAAGTATTCCATTAATTAGTTAAACATGATTTCCCCTTCAAGACTCCATGTTGCGTCTGCTTGATTGCACTCTTCCTATATAGATGTCCCGCATTTTCTTCCTAAATGACAGCTTCTAGCATTTTCCCACCTACAGATGTTAAACTAACCGGCCTATAGTTACCTGCCTTTTGTCTGCCCTATTTTTAAAAAATAGGCGTTACATTAGCTGCTTTCCAATCCGCTGTTGCCTCCCCTGAGTCCAGAGAATTTTGCAGATTACAACGAATGATATAACTTCTGCGATCTCTTTTAACCGAGGATGCATTTCATCTGGACCATGGGAATTGTCTACCTCGAGTCACATTAGCCTGTCCAGCACTACCCTCCGAGTGATCGTGATTATCTCAAAGTCCTACCTGCCCACATTCCCGTAAGCAGCAATTTTTGGCATGGTTTTGATGTCTTCCACTGTGAAGACCGAAGCAAAATAATTGTTTAAGATCTAAGCCATTTCCACATTTCCCATTGTTAAATCCCCCTTCTCATATTCTAGGGCACCAAACTTTACTTTAGTCACTCTTTTCCGTTTTATATATTGGTAAAAGTTTTTACTATCTGTTGTTATGTTTTGCGCAAGTTTAATTTCAAAATTCATCTTTCCTTTCTTGATTGCATTCTTAGTCATTCTTTACTGTCGCTTACAATTTTCCCAATCTGCTAGATTCCCACTAACCTTGGCCACCTGAACCGCATTGGTTTTTAATTTGATACTGTCCTTTATTCCATTGGTTATCCACGGCTGGTTATCCCTTCACTACCGCCCTTCTTTTTCACTGGAATACTATTTGTTGAGCACTATGAAAGAACTCCTTAAAAGTCATCCACTATTCCTCAATTGTGCCACCGTTTGCTCTGTGTTTCCAGTCTACTTTAGCCGACTCTGCCCTCATCCCACTGCAGCCCCTTTGTTTTAGCATAGTACGCTCGTTTGGACACGACTTCCTCACCCTCAATATGTATTACAAATTCAACCATACTGTGATCACTCATTCCGAGCGGATCTTTTACTCGGAGATCGTTTATTATTCCTGTCTCATTGCACAGGATCAGATCTAAGATAGCTTGCTCCCTTCTAGGTTCTGTAACATACTGTTCGAAGAAACAATCCTGTATACATTCTATGAATTCCTCCTCAAGCCTAGCCCGTGCGATTTGATTTGACCAATCGATATGTAGGTTAAAATCCCCCATGATTCCTTTTTCACATGCCTCCATTATTTGGGGGACTATAAACTACGCCCTCCAGTGACTTTTTCCCCTTACTATCTCTAATCTCCACCCACAATGATTCAACATTTTGTTCATTAGAGCCAATATCGTCTCTCACAAATACCCTGATATCATCCTTTATTAACAGAGCTACCACACTTACTTTCCCTTCTTGTCTATCTTTCTGAATTGTCAGACACCTCTGTATGTTTAATTGCCTGTCTTGGCCACCCTGCAACCACGTTTCTGTAATGGCCACCAAATCATTCCCGTTTGTAATGATTTGTGCCGTCAAATCATTTACTTTATTTCGAATGCTGCGTGCATTTAGGTAGAGTGTTTTAATACTAGTTTTTAAACCATGATTTTTAGTTTTGACCCCTCCAGCAGCCACTTTATATTCATACATATTGTCCCTTCCTATCACCTTGTGGTTTACACTTACCCCAGTGCTACTCTGCTCTGTTGTCTCCTGCCTTTTGCATTATTTCTTGGGGTCCTGTTCCCCTGAGCTCTCACCCATTCTAACTAGCTCAGAGCCCACTCCTGGGTTATGAATACTCCTTGCATTAAGGCACTGAGCTTTCATGCTTGCATTCTTATTACACTTTGACCCTTTAGAATTTTGCTGTACAGTGGCCCTTTTTGTTTTTTGCCTGGGGTTTCTCAACACTCCACTTTTTCTCATCTCCTTTCTGTCTTTTGCTTTTGTCCCAATTTTGTTTCCGTCTGATTGACTGCATTGGTTCCCATCCAATGCCATATTAGTTTATCTCCTCCCCAACAGCACGAGCAAACAGTCCCCTCAGACATTGGTTCCGGTCCTGCCCACCTGCAGACCGTCTGGTTTGTACTGGTCCACCTTCCTCAGAACCGGTTCTAATGCCCAAGGAATTTAAATCACTCCCTTATGCACCACTGCTCAAACAAATATTCATCTGAGCTATCATGCGAGAGCTACTCTGACTCGCACGTGGCACTGGTAGCAATCCCGAGATTACTACTTCTGAGGTCCTACATTCTAATTTAGCTCCCAGCATCTTAAATTTGTTTCGTTGGACCTCATAGCTTTTATTTACTTGTATCATTGGTACCAATGTGCACCACGACAACTGACTATTCTCCCTCCCTTTTCAGAATGTCCTGCACCCGCTCCGAGACATCCTTGGCCCTTGCACCAGCGAGGCAACATACCATCGTGGAGTCTCGCCTGAGGTCGCAGAAACGCCTATCTATTCCCCTTACAATTGAATCACCTATCACTATTGCTCTCCCAATATTTTTCCAGCACTCCTGTGGAGCAGAGCCAGCCATGGTGCCATGAATCTGGCTGCTGCTGCCCTCCCCTGATGAGTCATCCCTCTCAACAGTCCTCAAAGCGGTGTATTTGTTTTGCAGGGGGATGACCGCAGGGGACCCCTGCACTACCTTCCTTGCATTGCTCTTCCTGCTGGTCTTCTATTCCCTATCTGCTGTGGGCGATTCACCTGCGGTAAACCAACTCGCGACACGTGCTACTCATGTCATTCTCAGCATCGTGGATGCTCCAGAGTAAATCCACACTCAGCTCCGATTCCGCAACGCGGACCGTCAGGAGCTGGAGATATGTGGGAAGGCACTCAACCAGGGTCTGTCGATTTCAGCATGCCGTTTGCAGAAACTGCAACTGCACAGGACATCTGGCTCGCATGTGCAGAAAAACAGCAGCTCGGCTGGTATACGAATTGGAAGGGTCGGAAAACAACAGGAAGGCGGTTGGAACAGTGCACGGTACGCCGAGGTACAGCGGGTTAACACAATCAATGTCCACTGTTCTCACACCAAGAGGCCTCCAATTATGATGAGGGTTCTACTCACCGGGATACCCGTCAATATGGAACTGGACACGGTTGTCAGTCAATCCCTCATGAGCGTTCAGCAATTTGAACAGCTGTGACCGCATAAAAGCAACAGACCTAAACTCACAAATGTCGACACCGAACTAAGGACCTATACTAAAGATATCATCCCAGTCCTTGGAAGCGCCATGCACTCAGTCACACACAAAGGGATGGTGAACGACTTTCCATGTGGATTGTCCCCGGAGATCTCCCAGCCCTGTTGGGGAGAGGTTTTCATAGCAGAACTTAATTGGAAATGGGAATATTTTCACGCCATGTTGTCAAAGGAACGGACCTCCTGCTCAACAGCTCTAAGCCTTTTTGGACAACTCTTTCAGCTCGGTGTGGGCACCATCAAAGCGGCTAAAATTAGAATCTACATAACACAAAATGCCAGAGCAGTCCATCACAAGGCGAGATCTGTGCCTTATATGATGAGGGAAAAGATTGAAAACGAACAGCACCGGCTTCTGCGGAAAGGCTTAATTTCTCCCGTGGAATTCAGTGACTGGGAAAGCCCCATCGTCCCCGTCATAGAGCCTGATGGATCCATGCAAATCTGTGGGGATTACAAGTCTACCATAGGCAGATTCTCCCGACAGGACTAATGCTCGCTGCCCAGAGCGGAGGGCATATTTGCCACATTGGCTGGAGTTAAACTTTTCTCAGAACTTTACCTCACATCTGCGTATATGACGCAAGAACTGACCAAAGAGTCTCAGCTACACACCACCATGAACACATTTCGAGGCCTTTGTGTGTACAATCGATGCCCATTCGGCATCAGGTCGGCCGCTGCTATTATCCAGCGCAACATGGAGATTCTGCTCAAGTCCATGCAGGCGACGGTTGTGTTTCAAGATGATATACTCATCACGGGCAGGGACATCGGCTCTCCTCTTCGCAATCTTGAGAAGTACGAAGTCGTTTGGCTCGGGTAGGCCTAAGAGTTAAGAGATCCAAATGTCTGTTACTCGCGCCGCACATTGAATTTTTTGGGCAGAAGAATTGCCGCTGATGGAATCTGCCCAACCGAATTCAAAACCAAATCGATTCGCCTGGAACCCAGGTCCCGGAATGTCTCGGAACTGTGCGTCTTTCACGGGCTGCTCTGTTACTTTGGGAAATTTATGCAGAACTTGAGCACGCTGCTGGAGCCTCTCCATGTGCTGCTCAGAAAGGGGTGCGATTGGTTTTGGTTGGACGCACAAGAATGCGCCTTCAATAAGGCATGCAACCTTCTATGTTCCAAGTGTTTTTTTCGCCTTATTTGACGCAGGAAAACTGTTAGTCGTGACGTGCAATGCGCAACGTACGGGGTCGGGTGCGTTTTACAGCACGCAGCACGTCAATGGTGCGGGTAAATTGCAGCTCGTTGCTTCTGCCTCCAGGTCACTTTCGTGGGCAGAGTGCGAGGATGGTATGGTTGAGAAGGAGGCGCACGCGTGCGTGTACAATGTCAAAAAGATGAACCAATATCATTTTGGGGCCAAGTTTGTGTAAGATACCGACCACAAACCCCTCATGTCCCTACTATCCGAGTGCAAGGCAATCAACGCCAACGGCTCGGCGCGCATGCAGTCGTTTGCAGTCATGCTGGAAGCTTCCGACTACAGGATAAGGCAAAGTCCAGGCACAGACATCTGTGCCGACGTGCATAGCAGGCTACCCGTGACGACCACAGAAGGTTCCGATGAACAGGACTGTGAGATGGTCATGGCAATCAATGCCTTTGATTCTGCAGGTTCGCCCATGACGGCTCAACAAATCAGATCCTGGTCGACCCCACGTTATCTCTAGTTAAAAGATGCGTTTAAACCAGTGACTGGGTTGAGGAACTCGATGCCTGCCCCGAGGAGATCAAACCCTTCTATTGGCGCATGCTAGAACTCTCACCACAGGCAGACTGCCTGATGTGGGGCAGCCGAGTAGTTAAGCCCTTAACAGGTAGGGATGCATTTGTCCGGGAGCTCCATCGCGAGTCCCCTGGGATCGTCCTTATGAAGGCCATAGCCAGATCTCATGTCTGGTGGCCTGGCATTGACGCAGATTTGGAGCACTGCGTCCGTCAGTGCACCATTTGTGCCCAACTCAGTAATGCCCCAAGCGAGGCCCGCCTAAGCCCCTGGTCCTGGCCTACCAAACCGTGGTCGCGGGTGCATGTAGACTATGTGGGCCCATTCATGGGAAAAATGTTCCTCGTAGTTGTTGATGCATTTTCAGAAAGGATCGAGTGCAGCATTTCGAACTCGAGCATCACCTGCACCACTGTGGAGAGCCTAAGAAGCATGTTTGCAACGCACGGCATTCCTGACATATTGGTCAGTGATAATGGTCCGTGCTTCACCAGCGCAGATTTTCACGATTTTATAGCTGACCACGGTATAAATCACGTTAAAACGGCACCTGTCAAGCCGGCTTCCAGTGGCCAGGTGGAGCGATCAGTGCATATCATTAAACAAGGCATGCTCAGTATCCAAGGTCCCACGCTGCAGAGCCACCTGTCACGACTGCAGCTCGCATGCAGATCTCGTCTGCATTCGTTGACTGGTGTTCCCCCCGCGCAACTATTGATGAAACGAACCTTAAAGACCAGGCTCTCGTTAATCCTCCCAGACATGCATGAAATTTTTGAGGCTTCGCGTCAAAAGCTAACTGATACCATGACCGAAACTTGAGGGGGAGGTGGAATGAGATGGGAGTCAAAGTGTTTCTGCTAAACTATGGCCAGAGTCCCAAATGGCTTGCAGGGACAGTAACAGACAAAGAGGGAAAAAGGCTACTGGTTGGACAAATGGACAATGGCCAAACCTGCAGGAGGCATGTAGACCAAGTAAAACGTAGATTCACTGATAACACTTAAGAACGAGAGGCACACTACAATGTGGAACTCACATCTCACCTGGTGACAAGACAGGTGGAACAACGTAAGGAAACGCCAGTCTCAACGGACAGCCAAGGTGAGATACCAGCAATGATACCAAACGAAACAGACAGCCCAGGCGAGATACCAGCAATCACACCGAAAGAAAAACTGGCAACAAGGCAAACAACTGAACAACATCTAAGACACTGCAAGCGACAGCGCAGTCCACCTGAGAGACTGAATCTATAAAGGCAATAAGACCTTGGGGCAGGTTGATGTCATGTATCTCACATTGCAACTGGATATGACCTGTATAAGCATACCTTACCACCAGAGGTGCACTTTCAGGATATACTCCAAACCTGTCCCACATAGGTATATAAAGGGAGGTCTCAGGAGGGTGCAGCACTGGAGAGCTGGAATTATAGATGCAGGTCCTGAGTGACATTTCCTTCAGCAAGTGTCTCGTGTAAGTCGGTACATTATAGTCAGGATTTAATAGAAATAATGTCGGGAAGCACCACCACCGCCACCATTAAAAGCCTGAGGGCCATGTTTGCCACCCACGGCCTGCATCGCATACTGGTCAGTGACAACGAGCCATGTTTCACCAGTGCCGAATTTAAAGAATTCGTGTTCCGCAATGGGATCAAACATTTCACTCGGCCCCATTTAAACCAGCCTCAAATGGGCAAGCAGAGCGGTCAGAACAAACAATCAAACAGAGCCTTAAACGAGTCACAGAAGGCTCTCTCCAAACCCGCCTGTCCCGAGCACAGCTCAGCTCCCGCACGAGACCACACTCGCTGACAGCGGTGCCTCCGGCTGAGCTAATCTTGAAAAGGACTCTTAAAACCAGACTCTCGCTGGTTTAACCAAACGATGTGATCAGGTGGAGAGCAGGCGGCAGCAACAAATTGTAAACGATGATCGCGGCACTGTATCGCGGGAAATTGATCGGAATGACACTGTGTATGTTGTAAACTATGGACATGGTCCAAAGTGGATCCCGGGCACGGTGTTAGCTAAAGAAGGGAGTCGGTTGTTTGTGGTCAATATTAACAATGGACAAATTTGCAGAAAGCATTTGGACGAAACGTGGCTGCGGTTCACAAATTGCCTTGTACAATCCATAGAAGACACCACGATTTTCGAGCCTACAATAGACACCCAACGTATCAACGGCTCCAGCATGGACCAGGAAATCGAACCCACCACGCCCAGCAGCCGAGCAAGGCCAATCTCACACAGCGGCCCTGCAGGGCCAACAACACGCATCCCCAGCAAGGGCACAGCCAACACACCAAAACAGATATTTGTACCGAGGCGGTCCACCAGGGAAAGAATACCTCCAGACCGCGTCACCTTGTAAATAGTTTTCACTTTGACTTTGGCGGAGGAGTAATGTTGTGTATCTGTAAAGCATGCACTCCTATATTCCGCCACCAGGGCGTGCATCCCCTTCAGTACCAATGCATCCTAGCATCCCTTGGGAGCACTGTATATTAGCGGGGACCTAAGGCCTGTTCCTCACTCTGGAATGTCTTAATAAAGACAGAGGTCACTCCTACGTTAACTTCCTGGTGTGCAGTCTCATCTGTTTTAGGAACATAATAACTTCGAAAAGAAAAGTGACTCCAACAGCCAGAAAGAAGATTAAATGGTGACACCCGTCTGCAAAAAATTCCTTTCACAAATATTTCTCTGACCGAAACTTCAGAAAACAAAAATGTTCCTTTCAAAGTCATTAAACCCGAATTTTCGCGCACCAGAATCTTCTGAATCAGATGCCTCAAGTTGTGCCGACGCAATGCATGTCCCTTTGCAAAATTCTGCTTCCATGCACACTATTACATGTGCCACTAACTTATAGAATCACAGAATAAGGAAATGGTTACAGCATGGAAGAAGGCCACTCGGCCTGTCCAGCCCATGCAAACACTGAACTAGCCCCACAGCCCCGTCATTTACCCGGAGCTGTGCATGTATTTCCCTTCAGGTACTTATCCAACTCTTTTTGGAAAGATAAGATTGAGTCTGCCTCCACCGCCATTCAAAGCAGTGTATTCCAGTTTCTAACCAGATGCTGCGAAATGTCCACCTCCTGTTTCTATGTATAAAGTCTGAGAAACACGAGATCAATTCCTGCCACACTCAGAACCTTGCTAAATATAGAAAATACAGCATCTGCATTCTATTCTCGTAACACAAGCTCCTGAAGTGCAGGCCAGCTGTTTAGGTTGAAGCTCTGGTTGTGCTTCCAACACTACTGCTGCCACAGCGTTTCCGTACTGTAGAGGTTATCACATTCGTCTAACTCGCGGAAGGACCCCGTGTGGAAACATTTTGCAAACGTGTTCTATTAATGTTTAGAAAAAATTGAATAATTCATATTAGTGGTTCACGATTAACAGAGTGCAGTGTCTCACGACGCTGTTGCATTTGCTGATTTCTCTGTACAGTTCTGCACACACTAAAACTCTACGCAGTGTCTCTCACTCCCTCCCGATTCCAGCCCTGAAGGTGGCGAAAGCCCAAGTAAAAGTTGCACATTTGGTGCATTCCGTACAGCTGTGAGTGATTATTAAATGATCCTGCCGCGCGCCTCACTTCACAATAGAAAATCAAAGCCACGAAGAAACCCATCGACTCATCGTTCTTCCCCAGCTCCAGAATAATTGAGGGCGGGACGAGTCCGAACATTCCCGCACTCTCCAAGCAGACGCTGCTGTCGGAATGCGGCGAATTCTGCCTCAAACAGCCGTGTGCTGCCCTTCACTGAGCTGCAAAACGCTTCGGTTCCAGCCAAACCTCCCAGTACACGGAACAGCAGCCTCATAACACTCTTAATCTCAGTTTCTACAATTCGAGCACCAGCTTGCAGGAACATTTTTTTCACTGGAAACACCTTTAATTCGCTGATCGCCTCGGTTTGAATCATGAAATAATGCGAATCGACAATTATATAATCTTAGAAGTTTACAGCATGGAAGGAGTCCTTTTCGGCCCATCACATCCACACCGACGAAGAAATGTCCAGTTTTATGTCTATAACCCTGCACGTTATGGCATTTCAATGAACATCCAAGAACGTTTTTAATGTGGTGAGGGTTTCTGCCTCCACCACACTTTCAGGCAGTAAGTCCAAGAAACGCACACACATCTGGTTGAAGAATGTTCCCTTCTAATCCCCTTTAACCATTATACGAATTACTTTCAATTTATGCCCCCTGGTTGGTGACCCCTCTAATATGGGAAATATGCCCTTTTAATCAACATTATCTAGGCACCTCCGAATGTTATACACCTCAAAGCTGTCGCCCATCAGCCTCCTCCGTTCTAAGGAAAACAAACCCAGACTATCAAATCTTGTCCTAATAGCAAAGTTGCTCGACTCCTGGCAACATCTACGTAAATAACCTTTGTACCCTCTCCAGCACAATCACGTCCTTCCTTCAATACGGTAACCTGAACTTCACGCAGTACTCCAACTATGGCATAACCAGAATTTTTCCACAGTTCTAGCATACCCCACTTGCTGTTCTGCTCCTTCCCTCTGCCAATCAATGCAGCTTTTCCGTTTGTCTTCTGAACCAACTTGCTGGCCAGCTACATTCTGGGAGGTGTGGACATGCAATCCCTGTTCCCTGTTCCCTATGTTCCTCTATATTTCTCGATGTCCTACCAGTTCATGCGGCTTCCCTTTCCTTGTCAGCCCTCCACAATTGCACGATCTCACACGTCTCTGGATTGAATTAATGTTGCCACTGTTCTGCCCACCTTACCAGTAGATTGATATCTGCCTGCAGTCTCCAGGTTGCTTCTCCATTTTCAATTACACTGCCTATTTTACTAACACCTGAAAACGTCTTAATCATAACCCCTATATTCAAGTTTAGATCATTGATAAATACCAGAAAAAGCAATGGATCTTGTACTGAAAACTGAGGAACTGCACTTGAAACCTCCTTCCAGTCACAAAAACACACATCAAAGATGACTCTTTGCTTCCTGCCTCTGAGCCAAATTTGGCTCGAATTTGCCACTTCGCCCTGGGCTTTTACTTTCATGACTAGTCTGCCATGTGGGACCTTAGCGAAAACATTAATACAATCAATAATCCCTTCATTATATGCACTACTTCATCGAATCACCTAGTGACGTCCTCCAAAAATGCAATGAAATTAGTCAAACGCGAATCTTCCTCAACAAGTTGTGCTGACTGCCCTGATTAACCAGTGTCTTTCGAAATGTAGAACATGTATAATCGTTAAATGTTATCCTGCTTTCACGGGAAAACATCATTAATCAACTGATGATTTTCATTTGCTCAACGAAAGACATGTTAACTGAAGGAGAGTCCTCAATACAACAACTTTCTTTGCTCTGCAATTTACCTCTTAAACCTTAAACCGTTATAGGCACTGTGCTTTAGTCGTATGCTTCAAAATGTTCGTTGCTCATAACATGTATTTGAGGCTGGGGAAACAGTGAGATAGATTGTAAAGCAAGAAACTGGTTATTTGAAACAGCAAAGAAAATATACATTCTGGAAGAACAACATCGAAAAGAAATTTGGCCACAACAGCCAGAAAGACCATTAAATGCTGAGTCCCTTTCAGAAAATAATTCCTTTCCAAAACATATCTCTGACCGAAACTTCATAAAACAAAATAGATGCATTTAAAGTCATTAAACCCGAATTTTCGCGCACCCGAATCTTCTGAATCAGATGACCTTAGTTGTGCTGTCTCAATCCATGCACCCTATTAAATGTGCCAATAAATTATGTTATCACACAATAAGGGAATGGTTACAGCATGGAAGAAGGGCATTCGGCCCGTCGAGTCCATGCCAACTCTCAACTCGTCCCACACCCCGCTCATTTACCCGCAGCTGTGCAATGTTTTTCATCGGATACTTATCCAACTCCGTTTGAAAGATAAGATTGAGTCTGCCTCCACCGCGTTTTAAAGCAGTGTATGCAAGATTGTAACCACTTGCTGAGGAATGGCCACTCCTGTTCCGATGTATAAAGCCATAGAAACATGAGATCAATTCCTGCCACACTCAACACCTTGCTAAATATAGCACCGTCATTTTATGCCCATAGCACAAGCTCCTGAGGTGTGGTCCAGCTGTTGAGGTTTTAGCGCTAGTTATGTTGCCAACGCTATTTCTGCCACAGCGTTTCGATAGTGTAGTGGTTATCAAATTTGCATAACACGCGCAAGGTCCCCGGTTGGAAAATAAGTGGAAGCGTTTTGCAACCGTGTTTAATTAGTGATTGGAAAAAAATGAATAGTTCATATTAGTGGTTCAATATTAACATAGTGCTGTGTCTCACGACGCTGTTGCAGTTCAGCTGTTAGAGATTATTAAAGGATCCTGCGGCGTCACCTCGCTTCACAACAGAAAATCAAAGCCACAAACAAACCCATCGACGAATCGCTCTACCCCAGATCCAGATTGAGTGAGGGCGTGACGAGCCCCAACATTCCCGCACTCTCCGCTCAGACGCTGCCAGCAGAAAGCAGCGAATGCTGCCTGCAACAAAGGTTTACCGCCCTTCACAGGGCAGCAAAATGTCACGGTTCGAGACAAAGCTCCACGTACACGGAACAGCAGTCTCATAACACTCTAAATCTCAGTTTTCTGAGGTCGAGCCCCAGATTGCGCGATCATTTTTTCACTGGAACCAACATTACTTCGAACATCGCCTCTTTTTGCATCATGAAAATAATGCGAATCGAAAATTATATAAGCATAGAAGGTTATAGCATGGAAAGAGTCCTTTTCGGCCCATCGTATCCATACCAGCGAACTAGTGTCCAGTTTTAGGTGTGTATTCCTGCACCTAAATGCATTTCAAGTTCACATCCAAGTAATTTTGAAAGGTGATGAGTGTTTCTGCCTCCAGCACACCGTCAAGCAGTGATTTCCAGACCCCAAAAACATCTGCATGAAGAATGTTCCCTTCAAATTGCCTTTAACCCTTTAACTAATTACTTTTAATTTATGCCCCATGGTTGTTGACCCCTCTACGATTGGACGTTGGCCCTTTTGATCAACAATATCATTGCCCCTCCTAATTTTGTACACCTTAAGGCTGTCGCCCATCAGCCTCCTCTGGTCCAACGAAAACAGCACGCATACTATCCAATCTGTCCTCATAGCAAAGTTGCTCCACTCCCGGCAACTTCAATCTCCTCTGTACCCTCACCAGCGCAATCACGTCTTTCCTTCAATGATGTGACCAGAAATGCACGCAGTGCTCCAGCTGTGGCCTAACCAGAATTTTATACATTTCAAGCATAACCCACTTGCTCATCTATTCCATAACTCTGCCGAAAAATGCAACCATTCTGTATGCCTTCTTAACCAACGTATCCAACTGGAGATTAATGTGCAAAGTTAAAGCACATGGGATTGTTGGTAGTGTGCTGACATGGATTGAGAACAGGTTGTGAGACAGGAAGCAAAGAGTAGGAGTAAATGGGGACTTTTCAGAATGGCAGGCAGGTAACGCAAGGTTCTGTGCTGGGGCCCCAGCTGTTTACACTGTACATTAATGATTTAGACGAGGGGAATAAATGTAGTATCTACAAATTTGCGGATGACACTAAGTTGGGTGGTAGTGTGAGCTGCGAGGAGGATGCTATGAGGCTGCAGAGCGACTTGGATAGATTAGGTGGGTGGGCAAATGCATGGCAGATGAAGTATAATGTGGATAAATGTGAGTTATCCACTTTGGTGCTAAAAACGGAGAGACAGACTAGTATCTGAATGGTGAAAGATTAGGAAAAGAGGAGGTGCAAAGAGACCTGGGTGTCATGGTACATCAGTCATTGAAGGTTGGCATGCAGGTACAGCAGGCGGTTAAGAAAGCAAATGGCATGTTGGCCTTCATAGCGAGGGGATTTGAGTACAGGGGCAGGGAGGTGTTGCTACAATTGTACAGGCCTTGGTGAGGCCACACCTGGAGTATTGTGTACAGTTTTGGTCTCCTAACCTGAGGAAGGACATTCTTGCTGTTGAGAGAGTGCAGCGAAGGTTCACTAGACTGATTCCCGGGATGGCGGGACTGACGTATCAAGAAAGACTGGATCAATTGGGCTTGTATTCACTGGATTTCAGAAGAATGACAGAGGACCTCTTCGAAACGTTTAAAATTCTGACGGGGTTAGATAGGTTAGATGCAGGAAGAATGTTCCCAATGTTGGGGAAGTTCAGAACCAGGGGACACAGTCTCAGGATAAGGGGGAAGCCATGTAGGACCGAGATGAGGAGGAATTTCTTCTCCCAGAGTGTGGTGAACCTGTGGAATTCTCTACCACAGAAGGTTATTGAGGCCAATGCACTAAATATATTCAAAAAGGAGTTAGATGAAGTCCTTCGTACTCGGGGAATCAAGGGGTATGGTGAGAAAGGAGGAATGGGGTACTGAACTTGCATGTTCAGCCATGAAGTCATTGAATGGCAGTGCAGGCTAGAAGGGCCGAATGGCCTACTCCTGCACCTATTTTCTATGTTTCTATGTTTCTATGTTTCTAGTCACCTATCTTCAGAGATCTGTGGACATGCTATCGTAGTTACCTTTGTTCCAATAAACTCCTCAATATCCTACCAGTTGATGTATATTCCCTTCCCTTGTTCGCCGTCCACAAATGCACGATCTCACACATCTCTGCAATAAATTCCATTTGCTACTGTTCTGCCCCCTTACCGTTGATTGATATCTTCCTGCAATCTCCAGCTTTCGTCTTCATTATCAACTA
This sequence comes from Pristiophorus japonicus, assembly GCF_044704955.1. NCBI lineage: Eukaryota > Metazoa > Chordata > Chondrichthyes > Pristiophoridae > Pristiophorus > Pristiophorus japonicus. The sequence goes on from NW_027254374.1 coordinate 2,413,830, forward strand.
CTTTCACCTGAAAATTTCTTAATCATAACCACTATATTCAAGTTTACATCATTGATAAATACCACAAAAAACAATGGACCTCGCACTGAAAACTGCAGAACCCTTGGAAACATCCTTCCAGTCACAAAAACATCCATCAAACTTTGCCCTTTGCTTCCTGCCTCTGAGCCAAATTTGGAACCTATTTGACACCTCGCCCTGGATCGCATTGGCATTTATTTTCAAGACCAGTCTGTCATATGCGACCTTAGCGAAAGCATGAATAAAATCAATATTCACTACATCATACGCAAAACTTCATCGACACATCTGGTGAATTCCTCCAAAAATGTAATCAAGTTAGTCAAACGCGACCCTTCCTTATCATATCGTGCTGACTGTCCTGTTTAACCAGTGTCTTTCGAAATGTAGAAAATGTACAAACTTTCAATGCTATCCTGCTTTCACGGGAAGACATCATTAATTAACTGATGATCTTCATTTGCAAAACTAAAGCAATTTTAACTGAAGGAAAGTCCTTAATTGAATAATTTTCTTGTGCTCTGCAATTTACCTCTTAAACCATAAATCATTTTAGACATTGCGCTTTAACGGTGTCCTTCATCATGTAAATTGCTGCTAACATTTACATGGGACTGGAGAAACTTTGAGAGAGAATTTCGAGCAAGGGAATGGTAATTGTGAACCACAAAAGAAAATATACATTCTGGAAGAAGAACATCGACAACAAATGTGATCCCAACAGCCAGAAATAAGATTAAATGCTGAGTCCCTTTCAGCAAAAAAAATATTTCCCAAACATTTCTCCGACCGAAACTTCACAAAACAAAAATGATGCTTTTAAAGTCATTAATCCCGAATTTGCGCGCACCGGAATCTTGTCAATCAGATGCCTGTAGTTTTGCCGAAACAATCCACGTCCCTTTACAATATTCTGTTTTCATCCACACTATTAAATATGCCACGAACTGATATAATCACAGTCTAATGAAAATATTACAGCACTGAAGAACACCATTCGGCCAGTCGAGCCCATGACAGCTGTCAAGTAGTCCCACTCCCCTGTCATTTGCCTGCAGACGTGGATTTTCTTTTTCTTTAGATACATATCCAACTCCCTTTTGAATGATATGATTGACCACGTATAAGAAAGGAGGGGGAGAGAAAACGGGTAATTATAGACGGTTTAGTATGACATCAGTAGTGGAGAAAATGTTGGAATCAATTATTAAAGATGAAACAGCAGCAAATTTGGAAGCAATGATGGGATCGTTCCAAGTCAGCATGGATTTATGAAAGGGAATTCCTGCTTGACAAATCTTATAGAATTTTTTGAGGATGTAACTGGTAGCGTGGACAAGGGAGAACCAGTGGATGTGGTGTATTTGGACTTTCAAAATGATTTTGACAGGGTCCCAAACAAGAGATTGATGTGCAAAATTAAAACACATGTTATTGGGGGTAATGTACTGATGTGGATTGTGAACTGGTTTGAAGGCAGGGAGCAGAGAGTCGCGATAAACGGGTCCTTTTTAGAATTGCAGGCAGTGACCAGTACGGTACCGAAGGGCTCAGTGATGGTACCCCAACGATTTACAATATACATTAATGATTTAGATGATGGAATTTAGTGTAATATCTCCAAGTTTGAAAACAAATGGAACATAGCTGTATGGTAGTGTGAGCTGTGAGTAGGACGCTTAAAGGCTGCAGGATGAAGTGGACCGGTTCTGTGAATGGGCAAATGCGTGGCAGGTGCAATATAATGTGGATAAATGTGAGGTTATCCAATTTGATGGAAAAAACCCGAAGGCAGAATGTTATCTGAATGGCGGCAGATTAGGAAACGGGTCGCTGCAGCGATATCTGGGTGCCATCGTACATCAGCCATTGCATGCAGTTTCAGCAGGTGAGGAAGAAGGCAAGTGGTAGGTTGGCCTTACTGGCTGGGGAAATTGAGTATAGGAGCAGAGAGGACTTACTGTAGTTGTACAGGGCCTTAGTGAGGCCTCACCAGGAATATTGCGTTCAGTTTAGTCTCCTAATCTGAGAAAGGACGTTCTTGCTATTGAGGGAGTGCAGCAAAGGTTCACCAGACTGATTCGCGGGTTGGCAGGACTGACATACGAGGAGAGACTGGATGGATTGCGCCTTTATTCACTGTAGTTTAGAAGGATGACAAGGCATCGCCTAGAAACATATAAAATTCTGATGGTACTGGACAGGAAGATAGGAAAAATGTTTCCGATGTTGGTGAAGTCCAGAATCAGGGGATATCAAGTAAGGATAAGGATTAGGACTGAGATTATGGAGAAACGTCTTCACTAAGAGAGTGTAAACCTGTGGAATTCCCTGCCGCAGAGATGTGTTGCACACAATTCATTGGATGTATTCAAGAGGGACTTAGAAATGTCACTTCCGGCTTCAGGGATCAAGGGATATGGAGAGAAAGCAGGAAAGGGGTATTGACGTGAATGATCAGCATGCTCTTGTTGAATGGTGCTGCAGGCTTGAAGGGCCGAATGGCCTCCTACTGCACCTATTTCGTGTGTTTCTATGTTTCCTTGTTTCTATTCAGATGTTTGATAGCATTCATGTCGGAGCTGACAGAAATCAATACATTGCTGTCTGTCGCTCTTTGAGTAAAGAGAGAACCAGCTGCTGTACCACTACGGCCATGTTAGTCTGACAAAGTTTACTCTCGGAGGCGAGGCAGATAAAGACCGGTAGATATTTGCAATGAGACCGAATGTGAATACCAGGTACGATAGACTTTTGCTGCCACCACAATCTGCTCACAATATTCACACTGGCTGCAACCAATAAACGAACAGTTTGCTTCTTACCCTCGCCTTATTTTTCCAAATCTTTGCTGCCCATTTTCCTGCTGCCATAAAAAGTAAAGGACGTCCACACAAAACCAAACAAAATACACAGCAACAAAGTAACCGAGCAAAAAAACACATGCAAACCAATACTTCCTTGACAACGAAATCTTCCTCGACCAAACTGAGACATTGTGCTATAATTATCACATGTTGCTTATTTCTGCAAGAAAGTAGAGACACGTCTGATTAGTACTTGCTTAGGAGTCTCAGTACCAGGTGCACTATGCGTTTCGAATTAATATATGTTGTCGCTGCCTTCATTCAGCACTCCATTTGAATTTAAATCCTGCGCTTTCAACAACTCTCTCTGTCGCTCTCGCTCTCCCTCTCCCTCTCGCTATCCCTTTCGCTCTCTCTCTCTCTCTCTCCCTTTCTCTCTCCCTTTCTCTCTCTCTCTCTCTCTCTCTATCTCTCTCTCTCTTCTCTCTCTCCCTCTCTCTCTCTCTTCTCTCTCTCTCTCTCTATTAGTCTCTCGATCTCTCTATCTCTATCTCTCTTTCTCTCTCTCTCGCTCTCTCCACTAGCCTCAGGCCTGATTTGTAATTGCAATGGAGGCTCTAGCTTATGTTTTTAAATGTTAGCGATAGAGGACGCGAAGATAGACAGAAAACAAGGAGGAAAGGCAGGTAAAAGGAAACGTAAGATGTGCAAATGCTTCCGAGCTGTTCGATAGCATTCAAGTATGAGCTGACAGAGAGCAATAAGCTGCTGTCTGTCACTCTATGTGTCAAGAGAGAGCCAGCTGGTAGATACCTACGGGCATACCCGTCTGAAATATCTGCTTTCCGATGCGAAATAGAGTAAGGCCTGGTTAATACTTGGAAGGGAGACAGACTCGGATGTCAGGTGCTGTCGACACTTGCTGCCACCATAGGATGTTCGCAACATTCACACTGCCGTCAAACAATCAACAAGCTGTTTGCTTCTCACTCCTGCAATGAAAATCTCTCTCACCCTCTGCCCTTCTTATTTCAATCATTGCTGCTCATTCTTCTGCTGCCATAGAAAGTCACGGGGGTCCAAACACAACTAAATAAAAGATACAGCAACAAAATAACCGAACAAAACACACAGAAACCATTAAGTCCTTATCATCCAAACCATCCAAGATCAAACTCAGACATTGCGCTATAACTACCATATCGTAGCTTATTTCTCTAGCAAAATAGGGACAGGTCTGATTTGTACTTGGATAGGATTCTTTATACCAGGTGTTCTGCTTTTATTTTTAGTCGAGCTTGTTGCTGCCTTCATTCAGCAATCCATTTCTTGTTATTTATCCGCTTTTTCTACAACTCTCGCTCTCGCTCTTGCACATGATCTCTATCTCTCTCTCCAATAGCCACAGACCTGATTTGTACTTAGCAATGGAGGCTCGAGCTTGAACATTGTGAGTGTATTCGCGAGAGATGGCGCGAAGAGAGATTGAAAACAAGGTGAAGCGGCATGTAAAAGGAAATGTAAGAAGTACAAATTCTTCCGATCTATTAAATAGCATTCATGGAGGAGCTCACAGGAAGCAATTAGAGCTGTCTGTTGCTCTTTGAATAAAGAGAGAGCCAGATGTTTTAACGCTGCGGCCATGCCAGTCTGAAAACATCTGATCTCGGATGCGAAGGAGCGTAATGCCTGATTTTTACTTGGAATGGAGACCGACTGCAAATACCAGATGCTGTCGACTTTTGCTGTATCCACAGGCTACACGCAACTTTCATACTGCCGTCAAACAATCAACAAGCTGTTCGCTTTTCCCTGCTGAATTATATTTCTCTCCCACTCTCTCCCTTTATTTTTCTAAATCTTTGTTGCTCATTATCCTGCTGCCATCGATCCTCAAGAGGGTCCACAAAAAACTAAAGTAAAAACAGTGCAACAAAATAACCGAGCCAAACCGCACACATAAACCATCCTAGATCAAACTGGCCACTTCTGTCCCAAGCCGAAGGAACCCCGTACCGGCCGCTGCTGTCCCTGCCCGAAGGCCCACCGCCTAATCAGAAACATCATCAACATTAACATTGCCCCAAAGCAGTGAGGACAGCAGATGCAGTTCCACAAAAATTTAATGATGTGGCACTTCGCGACCATGCGAAGAGATCCATATACAACCAGCGCCTCACAGCCAATCTCGCGTGCCTTGATGACCCTGAGATGCTGAATCCCCATAGCGCTTGGTCTGCCCATCAAAGCTTCTATATAAAGTATTTGTGAAGAGACACTTCGTCACTCAACCGGAAAAAACTCGGACTGTTTTGAAGAAAATGATCGAAGAACTTATAAATTCAAAGCACAAAACATTTCTGAGCATCAAGCAACAGTCCAACACGGAAGCGGCAAAACAACGTTAGATACGGCTGAAGGCTCAGGTCCAACAAGAAACCGGGACCTAAAGAACAGGTGGTGGATGGAGAAAGCACACGAGATAAAACAACTGGTCGATAGCCACGATATGCGAGGATTCTTCGCTGCAGTCAAGGTCCAAACTCCCAAGGCCCCAACGCACTCCTGGCCAAGAACGAGGAAACACTCATCAAGGACACCGATGCTGTCATGGCCCGATGGAACGAACACTTTGAAGATCTCCTCAATCGGGATCTGCCTTTGCCTCGAGTGTTCTCGATTCCATCCCGCAGAATGCGACCCACCATCAATTCAGTGAAACTCCAACCTTGCACGCGGTAGGTTAACCATAAAACTGCTTAAGAATAACAAGGCTACGGGTGCGGATGGATTCCGTGCTAAGTAGTTAAACTATGGCAGAGTGTCGCTGTTGGCGCAGACACATGAACTCATCTCTCTCGTCTGGAGGGAGGGGAGCATGCCGGGAGATCTGAGAGATACAGTGACTGTGACCATTTTTTTAAAAGGGAGACAAGTCCAACTGTGGCAACTGCAGGGGAATCTCCCTGCTTTCATCGACTGGGAAAGATGTCGCCCGATTTCCCCTCAATCGTCTTCTCCCAGTGGCTAAGGAGCACCTCCCGTAATCACAATGCGTATTTCTCCCCTACGGGGCACAAGACATGATCGTTGCAGCGCGCCAGCTGCAGTAAAAATACAGAGAGCAGCGTCAATCCTTAGAGAGAGCCTTTTTCGATCTTACAAAGGCCTTTGACACTGTCAACCATGAGGGTCCATGGAGCGTCCTCCTCGGTTTCGGATGCCCCCAACAGTTTATCAAAATCCTTCTCTTGCTTCACGATGACATGCAGGCCATGATCCTTAACAATGGATCCAGTACAGGACCAAATGACCTACGCACCGGGGATAAACAGGGCTGCCATATCGATCCAACCCTCTTTTCAATCTTCCTCGATGCCACGCTCCACCTCACAACCAACTCGTTCCCCGCTGGATTGGCATTAAACTAAGAACCAGTGGGAAACTGGTTAACCTGCGCTGCCTCCAACCCAGGTCCAAGATCACGCCAACATCTGTCATTGAGCTGCAGTATGTGGACGATGCATGCGACTGTGTACATTCAGAGGCTAAAGTCCAGGATATAGTCAATGTAGTCACTGAGGCATATTGAAGCATGGGCCTTTCGCTTAACATCCGTAAGACAAAGGTCCTTCACAAGCATGTCATCGCCACACAGGACTGCCCTCCATGATCAAGATCCACTGCGCAGCACTGGACAACGTGGAACATTTCCTAAATCTCGGGAGCCTCTTATCACCAAAGGCAGACATTGATGTGGAGATTCAGCATCGCTTTTGGTGCACTAGCGCAGCCTTCGGCTGCCAGCGGAACAGATTGCTTGAAGACCAGGTCCTCTAATCTACCATCAAACTCATGGTCTAAAGGGCTGTAGTAATACCCGCCCGCCTGTATGGGTCAGAAGCATGGACGATGTACAGAAGGCACCGCAAGCCACTGGCAATATTTTAACAACGATGTCTCCGCAAGATCCTGCAAATCTCCTGGGAGGACAGGTGCACCAACGTCAGTGTCCTCGACCAGGCGAACATCCCCAGTATTGAAGCACTGACCACACTCGTTCCGCTTCGCTGGGCAGGGCACAGAGTACGCATGCAGATACAAGATTCACTAAGCAAATGCTTTATACGAAGCTCCTTTATGCTAAACGAGCCAAATGAGGAATCTGCAAACTTTATAAGGACACACTCCAAGCCTCGCTGGTAAATGTGACAGTACCACTGACACTTGGGAGACACTGGCCGCAGACCGCCCGAGGTGGAGAAAGTCCATCTGGGATTGAGCTCTTCGAATCTCAATGCAAAGAGCATAAATAGGCCAATCGCAGGCAGCAGAAAGAGCATGCGGCAAACGAGCCACCCTCGACGAATGTCTGTCTGTCCCACCTCTAACAGGGTCTGTGGCTCACGTATCGGATGGTCCAGCAATCAAAGAACTCCCTTTTTGAGCGGAAGCAAGTCCTCCCCCATTCCGTGGGATTGCCGATGATTGATTGATTGTGATCAATTTGGGACATTGTGTTATAACTGCAACATCGTAGCTCATTGCTGCATCAAAGCATGGTCAGATCTGATTGGAGTTAGAAAGGAATCTTAATACCAGGTATACTATGCTTTTCCTATTAGTCGAGGTTGTCACTGCCGTCATTCAGCACTTCACTGCTATTCGTTCCTGCGCTTTCTACAATTCTCTCGCTCTCCCTCTCTCTCTCTCTCTAATGGGCACAGGTCTGATTTGTACATAGCAATGGAGCCTCGGGTTTAATTAATGAATAATTAAAGATACAACTGTCCCTCAGTAACTATATTATTATTTATTTCATCATGAAAAAGGTTATCGGTTATTTAACGGTGGTAAAATGATTTATATTAGCTGCATTTCATCAATTTTATAAGGATTTGAATTTAGATGTTACAAAAGTTATCGCCCTGACCTGGAATCGAAGCTGTTTTTCGGTGGGAAAAGGACTGGTTTTACCCAATTATTTCAAATTGATTTCAAAATAAAACGTGGCATTAAATTCAGATCATGGTAACAATTTGTTTCGGTGTGAAACAAGTGGATTGAAAAGGACAATAATGACATCAAGCATTACGATGCAGCGATGCAGCCATGCATCGTTCCATGATGGTCCAGTGATTAGGATTCGGCGCTTTCACCACAGCGGCCCTGGGTCGATTTCCGGCCAGGAAAATTGCACTTCCATCAAAATTAAAACTTTATAATAAAGAGTTACATGCATCTCATGTGGAAAAAAAAGATTCATTAATTTAAACATCATTAATTAATCCATTGAAGAACTTCAATCATTTAATTTGCCAAGAGTACATGAGAAACTTTTATCCCTACCTCATTGTATTTTAGCAACATGGTCCAGCCCCGGTATCTCCAACTGTGAAAGTCGGAAACTGCTGGAAATACACAGCAGGATGGGGAGCCTTTGACAAACAATTAAACCGAGGTTACATACTCTATTCCTTCCCCTGCGGGACACTTTTTCTCATTTAATTTTGCAGACTGAGTACACTAACTGCGGGGAGAGATAACACGATGGGGATGTGCGGTGGTGTGTTTGGATCAGTGACATGTTTTTGTCAAGGGCAGTGGAGGAGAAGGATTAACAGCTGTCAGTGAGGGACAGAAATTGTTTAAGGTGAGCCAACACATTCCCGATCAGCACAGAAGGCATTTACTGGTCAGCTGCTCTCTGCGGTACTTCTGGTCAGAGCGGTTTCCGCAGTGGAGCTGTTATCACGTTTCCTTTGCGTGCGGAAGGATCCCGTGCAGGAAGATTATGTTTAAACTTGCTGCGGATGAACAGCCATGGGCGAATTTATTCTCCTGTCAAAAGGGCGACAGTGGCTTCTCCCTTATTCTTTAATTGCTCTTTATTTCACTTCACGAAATAGATCTATTTGGGTGAGAGAAATTGTTCCAGAGTGTCGCCCACTTCATCTTTTGTTCCCTTCTAAACACATAAAATGAGGCCGGGGGAATAAAAACAGAAAACAAAGCAAAGGGATACAGACACGAGGAAGAGAGAAGAGGAAATACTGGCCCCACCGAGAACTAATGCAGAAACCCCTCTGCTGTGCTCGGGGTGGCCACCCACAGCCTGGATACACTAACGTCCCAACAGCTCATTGACTGTCGGAGTGGGACCGTGCGGCGCTTCAGAAGACAGGTCGAAAAAGCAAAGTCACTGATTCAGTCCCATGTGCTTCTCTGACTGACACCTGGGAAACGGTGAGACAGATTTTGGAGCATAGCTCTCGTTATTGTGAAACAGCAAAGAAAATATTAAGTCTGGATTTAAATTATTTAATGTGTATCCTGCTCGTTTAGTGGCTTGGCGTTCACAGATGGAGTCCGAGTTCGGAAAGTAACTTTTTAATTCAAACGTTTTTCAAATAATTACTTTCAATTAATTAAACTCTGTGGGAGGTGGGGTGATTAAAACTTCACTGATCGGAAAGGAATTGCCCGCAGGAAGCTTCCAACAGGAATTTTTGAAACCAATATTCCCACCCGGATTGTTTTGCAGACCTACAGACGATACTTCAACAACTGAACTGTAATAATTTCAGAGCTTTAATCGTAGTCGATATTTTACACCCTATCTAACTTAACACACTCTGTATTTTATGAAATTAAAATGTTCACTGCTCAGAAGACAAGGAACCTGGAGTACTTTTGTTTTCTTTATTTCACAGCAAATATATTCTAAAATGACGGCTTAGCTCGGGCTCGAACCGGGGACGTTTCGTGCATGAGACGAAGCTGATGAACACAACACTACAGAAACCGCTGTTGAAGTTGTTGCCCAGATAGAAGTGTCCAGCCAGAAGGTGTAATTCTGAATCCCTTTCTGAGAACAAATCTTTTCACAAACATTTCTCTGACCAAAGCTGCACAAGTCAAAAATGTTCCTTTCAAAATCGTCAAAAGCCCAAATTAATACGCCCCCAGAATCTTCTGGATCAGAAAGATCGAGTTGTGCCGACTCAATCTATAAATCTGACTTTACTCACACTGTATTGTCGGAGATTGATTTAAAATGTTCATTGCTCATAAGACAAGGAACCTGGGGCGACTTTTGTTCAATGTATTTCACAGCAAATATATTCTAAAATAAAGCACGCGCCCAGGCTCAAACCGGGGACATTTCGTGTGGGAGGTGAACATGATAACCGCGGCACTACGTAAATCTTTCCCTAACACAGCCCCCGGTTCGTCATTTGTACCAAAATTAAACCCAATGAGATCGGGATCAAAGTTCCTCACATGCACATGGAAAAATAAATGGTTAAAGATATACAAAATAAATTATGTATTAATTAACGATGTTCAAGTCAATGATTCTTATTTTTTTTTACATGATTTGCAGATAGATCTGTAAAGTAAATGGACGCTTTTTTTTAATAAGGTTTTGAATTAAAGTACAACTTCCCAGAGTGGTAATTGAACCCAGGACAAAACGTTGAGACCATAGAATCATTACCACTCGACAACCAAGGACCGATATTCCGTTTTATTGCTGCATCGTTAAAATTCATGAAATTATTGTCATTTTCAGTTCACTTGATTCACACCGAAACAGATTATAACTGTTGTGTATGCATGCCTGTTTACTGTGTGATGTCTGAAATACTGCTATGCAACACTGAATGTACTCTTACACTGCACACACCTTGCTGACACCAGAGGATGCTGCTGCTTGAGACCGAAAGATTACCTGCTACCCAGTATATAAAGAAGCTCACAGCTTGGTGTCCTCACTCGAGGAGCTTCAAACAAAGGTCTTCAGGTCGACACAGGTTAAGTATCATATCCTGCCACGTGGAGTCTTTACTAAATGTGTCTATATACACTACAGTAAACGTGATCTGAAATTCATGCCACTTGAGATCACATTCAAATGATTCACTGAATCCAACCCTTCTCCCACCGCAACGCAGGTTCGATTCTTGGTAAAGGAGATAATATTTACAACACAGTTTTCAAACTAATAGCCCTATATAATTGTCAACATTCAGCTAATGTGAAAAAATGAATTCATTTAATCACGATCAAGGAACCGATAACTTTCTTTTGCTGAATTAAAGAAATGATAATATGGTTACTGAGGGATAGTGGTAAATAAGAACATAAGAATTAGGAACAGGAGTAGGTCATCTAGCCCCTCGAGCCTGCTCTGCCATTCAACAAGATCATGGCTGATCTGGCCGTGGACTCAGCTCCACTTATCCGCCCGCTCCCCATAACCCTTAATTACCTTATTGGTTAAACACATATCTGTCTGTGACTTGAATACATTCAATGAGCGAGTCTCAACTGCTTCCTTTGGCAGAGAATTCCAAAGATTCACAACACTCTGGGATAGGAAATTCCTTCTCAATTCGATTTTAAATTGGCTCCCCCGTATTTTGAGGCATGTGCCCCCTAGTTCTAGACGCCCCGACCAGTGGAAATAACCTCTCCGCCTCTATCTTGTCGATAACATTCATTATTTTAAATGTTTCTACAAGATCACCACTCATCCTTCTGAATTCCAACGAGTAAAGACCCAGTTTACACAATCTATCATCATACGGTAACGCCCTCATCTTCGGAATCAGTCGAGTGAATCGTCTCTGTACCCCCTCCAAAGCTATTTATCCTTTCTTAAGTAAGGTGAACATAACTGCACGCAGTACTCCAGGTGCGGCCTCACCAATACCGTGTGCAGTTGCAGCAAGTCCTCCGTGATTTTGTACACCAGCCCTCTCGCAATGAAGCCAATATTCCATTCACCTTCCTGATTATCTGCTGCACCTGCAAACTAACTTTTTGGGATTCATGCACAAGGACATCATCACGCCCGGCAACCAAATTTTAATTTGATTTTACGTTTTAAAGTTTAATTTGTTTTAATTGCCGGTGCTTTTAGTGTCCCCCTCCCCTTTTATAGGGGGCACTTGGAAAAATGTGATTTTAGCGCCCCAAAAAAAAACAAAAAAAAGAAAAACACAAAAAAAAAAGGGCCTTGTAAATGTCTGCTGTGTCATCCAGGGCAGGTGGCATGGTTTAATGTTTTTTGTTTTACAGATAAACTCAAAAAGAGTTTCATGCACAAAGACTCCAAAAGATTTTCATGCACAAGGACCCCCAGGTTCCTCTGCACCACAGCATGTTGCAATTTCTCCCCATTCAAATAAAATTCCCTTTTACTGTTTTTTTCCACAAGGTGGATGACCTCAAGCTTTCCGACATTGTATTCCATCTGCCAAACCTTAGCCCATTCACTTTACGTATCTAAATCTCTTTGCAGCCTCTCTGTGTCCTCTACACAACCTGATTTCCCACTAATCTTTGCGTCATCTGCAAATTATGTTAAACTACACTCTGTCCCCTCTTCCAGGTCATCGATGTATTTTGTAAACATTTGTGGTCCCAGCACCGATCCCTGTAGCACACCACTAACAACCGATTGCCAACCCGAAAAGGATCCATTTACCCCGACTCTCTGCTTTCTGTTCGCCAGCCAATTCTCTATCCATGCTAATACATTTCCACTGACTCCGTGTACCTTTATCTTCTGCTGTCACCTTTTGTGTGGTACCTTATCGAATGCCTTTATGAAAATCTAAATACACCACATCCATCGGTACACCTCTATCCATCATGCTAGTTATATCTTCAAAGAATTCCAGTAAATTAGTTAAACATGATTTCCCCTTTATGAATCCATGCTGCATTTGCTTATTTGCACTATTTCTATCCAGATGTCCCGCTATTTCTACCTTCATGATAGTTTCAAGCATTTTCCCTACTGCAGATGTTAAACTAACCGGCCTATAGTTACCTGCCTTTTGTCTGCCCACTTTTTTAAACAGAGGCGTTACATTAGCTGCTTTACAATCCGCTGGTAGCTCCCAAGAGTAGATTATAACGAATGCATCTGCTAGAACTTCCGCCATCTCTTTTAATACCCTGGGATGCATTTCATCAGGACAAGGGGACTTCTCTACCTTGAGTCCCATTAGCCTCTACAGCACTACCCCCTAGTGATAGTGATTGTCTCAAGATCCTCCCTTCCCACATTCATGTGACCAGCAATTACTGGCATGGTTTCTGTGTCTTCCATTGTGAAGACCGAAGCAAAATAATTGATTAAGGTCTCAGCCATTTCCACTTTTCCCATTATTAAATCCCCCTTCTCATCTTCTAAGGGACCAACATTTACTTTAGTCACTCTTTTCCGTTTTATATGTCGGTAAAAGCTTTTACTATCCGTTTTTATGCTTTGCGCAAGGTTACCTTAGTAATCTATCTTTCCTTTCTTTATTACTTCCTTCGTCTTTATTTTCTGTCGTTCAAAATGTTCCCAATCTTAAATTTTCCCACGAACCTTGGCCACCTTAAACGCATTGGTTTTTAAATTGATACTCTCCTTTATTTCCTTGGTTATCCACGGCTGGCTATCCCTTCTCTTACCGCCCTTCTTTTTCACTGGAATATATTTTTATTGAGCACTATAAAATAGCTCCTTAAAAGTCCTCCACTGTTCCTCAATTGTGCCTCCGTTTAGTCTGTGTTTCAAGTCTACATTAGCCAAGTCTGCCCTCATTCCACTGTTGTCCCCTTTGTTAAAGCATAGTAATCTCGTTTGAGACACTACTTCCTCACTCTCAATCTGTATTACAAATTCAACCATACTTTGATCACTCATTCCGAGAGGATCTTTCACTTGTTTCAATCATTGATATTCTCTTAAATTATGATGAACTTTTATCCCTATCTCGTTTATACACTGCATTTTAGGAGAATGGTTTAAAGTTTTAAGTGCTTATTGTTATGTATTCAATCAACATTGTCACCCATATATAATCTGACCTCAGCTGTACATTGTGAGAACAATGGCCACTAGGTGGTGAACTTGTGGGGCGTGATGTATAGGTGTAAACGACCCTGTTTTTGTCCAAAACTACACTCCAGGGCCTAAATGGTTCGCAGGCACTGTGATTGCCAAAGAGGGAAATAGGATTCTGGTAGTTTAAGTTATCAATGGACAAATCTGCCACAAACACGTTGATCAAACAAAAAGGAGGTTCAGCAACCCCATAGACGAAGCAGAGGACGAACACGATATTGAGGTCACTCCAGCACAGGAGACCGAAAACCGAAAGCAAAGGGAGGAGAGCTCAGTCACTGTGGGCAATCCGGATAGGCCTGAGGCACCGCAAAGAGCAGAAACTTAGGACAGCGCCCAACAAACGGAAGCCCAACTCATGCGCTCTACAAGAGAGCATAAAACACCAAAGAGACTCAACCTGTGATCCCAATAAATCTTTAGAGTGGGAGTTGATGTCATCTATTCAACCAGCATTGTAACCCATGTGCAAACTGACAAGTTGTACACTGTGAGAACAATGACCACTAGATGGTGAACTTGTGGGAGACACTCCTCACCTGGACCTTCAGGTATAAAAGGAGAAGCTCCACCCACTTTCATCACTTGAGTGCTGAGGAATAAAGGACAGGCCACAGACTCACCTTCTCTCAAGCATGGGCCTCGTGTGCATTTATACTGTACAGTAAGGAAGTATCAATGGCGACGATAAACTGGGATTTAAACCACGCAGCATGGCCACTAGCAGAACAGACGAGAGGTACTGTGTTAATTAATGGTTGGGACAGTGAATCAACATTGTTCAAGCGGCACACAGTTCTCCAGGCACACAAGGGCAATCGGGCATGCCCCAACATGTAGTCGAACTCAGAGGGTGAATTCGACAGAGATAATGGCAAGCAGAACGGCGATTCACACCATTGCAAGGGCCAATGTGACCAGTAATGGGGCCATCAAGACCTGTTAATGGAACACTCAAGTACAATCACAGAGGTTGTCAGGAACGATTGACTATCAAGGGACATTTTGTTTCCCACAACAGCTCATGTTGGAGGCATGGAGGCACAAACTCAGCCGGAGTTTGCAGAGATGAGCGAAATACCTACAGAAATTGCAGAAATGAACGTTGGGGGAAATCGCTGGAAGCTGAAGTTCAGTAAGTTCATGTGGAGCACGTATACTGTTCTTACACCAGGACGCCACCGATTATGATGAAAGTTCTCCTCAGTGGCATTCCTGTATCAATGGAGCTAGACACGGGGGCCAGCCAGTCCCTGATGGGTATCAAATAGTTTGACATGTTGTGGGCGTCGAAGGCTAGTAGGGCCAAAATTATCACCGATTGACGCACAGCTACGGACATGCACCAAGGAAAATATTCCGGTGCTAGGCAGCTCCACGGTAGTCGTGACCCACAAAGATTCGGAGAACATCTTGCCACTCTGGGTTGTCCCGGGGGACGGTCCAGCACTATTGGGGAGGATTTGGCTTGCTGTCATAAACTGGAAATTGGGCGATGTCAATGTTATTTCCTCTGTGGAGCGAGTGTCATGCTCACAGATCCTGAACAAATTTGACTCATTATTTCAACCCGGCATTGGCTCTTTCATTGGGGCTAAGGTAGTGATTCACATAAACCCGGAAGCCAGGCCAGTACAGCACAATGCCAGAGGGGTGCCGTACGTGATGCGGAAAAAGATAGAAGGTGAATTGAAACGCCTGCTGAGGGAAGGCTTCATCTTCCCAGTCGAATTCAGTGACTGGACGAGCCCGATTGTACCGGTGCCCAAGGCGGATAGGGCGGTCAGGATAAATGGTGATTACAAGGCCACCATCAATCGGGTGTCACTCCATGACCAGTAACCGCTACCGAGAGCGCAGGACCTCTTTGCGACGCTATCCGGTGGCAAACATTTCTCAAAATTGGACCTGAGCTCAGCTTACACGATCCACGAGCTGGTGAGTGAGTTGAAGAAGCTGACCACCATCACGACGCACAAGGGGTTGTTTGACTGCAACAGATGTCCGTTCGGGATTCGCTCGTCCGCCGCGCTCTTCCAACGAAATATGGAAAGCCTCCTCAAGTCGATTCCAGGGACGGTGGTTTTTCAGGTCAACATCCTCATCACGGGTTATGATACTGAAGAACACCTCCACAACCTGGAGGAGGTGCTACGCAGACTGGACCGGGTAGGGCTGCGACTGAACAAGGTGAAGTGCGCCTTCCTATCTCCAGAGGTAGAATTCCTGGGGATGAGGGTAGGAGTGGACAGGATCAGCTCTACTGTGTCCAAGACGGAAGCGATCCGGAGAGCATCCAGACCCCGTAACACGACGGAGCTGCCTTTGATCCAGGGGCTCCCGAACTATTTGGTAACTTTCTTCCCAAATTGAGCAGGCTGCTTGAGCCTCTACACGTGCTCCTACGCAAAGCTTGCGAATGGGTCTGGGGGGACAGCCAGGATAGGGCTTTTAATAGAGCACACAATTTGTTATGTTCCAACAATCTGTGAACGCAATCTGACCCATGTAAGAAACTTGTGTTAACGTTCGAATGGTCGTCCTATGGTGTCGTGTGTGTGTTGCAGCATGTCACTGCCAAGGGTCAGTTACAACCGGTAGCTTCTGCCTCCAGAAATCTGTCCCAGGCAGATAGTGGTTACGGGATGGTAGAAAAGGAGGCGCTCGCATGCGTATATGTGCTAAAGAAAATGCACCAGTACCTGTTTGGCAGGAAATTTGAGCTGGAGACAGATCACAGATCCCTAAAGTCCCTTTTCGCCGACAACAAGGCCATAAGTGCAAACGCATCGGCCCGCATCCAGAGATGGGCACTCACGTTAGCAGCCGATTACTCTACAATTCGGCACAACCGGGCAGCGAAAACTGCGATGATGCACTCAGCAGGCTCCCACTAGCCACCACTGAGGGGGCTACCGAGCAAGCTTCTGAGATGCTCATGGCTGTTGAAGCTTTCGGAAGCGAAGGCTCACCCGTAACAGCCCGTCAGATAAAAGTCTGGACAAATAAAGGCAAGCTATTGTCTCTAGTCAAGAAATGTGTCCTGAATGGGGACTGGGCAGCCACGTGCAGGGAATGCCGTGAGGAATTTAAAACATTTCACAGATGCAGGGATGAACTTTCGATTTAGTGTGATTTCCAACTGTGGGGAAACCGCGTAGTCATGCCCCAGATGGGCAGAGAGGTGTTCATCAGAGAACTCCACAATGAGCATCCGGGCATTGTCATGATATAGGCAATTGCCAGGTCACATGTTTGGTGGCCAGGGATAGATGCAGATCTGGAACTTTGTGTTCGCAGGTGCAACACGTGTGCCCAGCTGTGCAATGCGCCAAGGGAAGCCCCGCTTAGCCCCTGGCCATGGCCCGCAAAGACTTGGTCACGCATCCATGTGGACTATGCAGGTCCTTTCATTGTATTTGGTTGTAGTAGACGCCTACTCCAAATGTATCGAGTGTGACATTTTAAATTCAAGCACATCTTCTTCCATGGTAGAAAGGCTACGAGCAATGTTCGCCGCCCACGGTCTACCGGACATTTTGGTCATCGACAATGGCCCGTGCTTCACAAGCACTGAAATCCAGGACTTCATGGTAGGCAATGGAGTTAACCGTGTCATAACTGCACCGTTCAAGCCCGCCTCAAACAGCCAGGTCGAACGAAAATTGCAGATAATCAAACAGGGGACGCTCAGAATCCAAGGGGGTTCCCTACAAAGCCACTTATCACGCTTCCTGTTGGCCAATAGATCCCGACCACACTCGCTCACACAGGCTCCACCCGCAGAGCTGCGAATGAAAAGGACGCTCAAAAGCCGGTTATCCCTTATAAACTCGACCATGAAAGACATTGTTGAGAGCAGGCGCCAGTCACAATATAACTACCATGACAGGAATGCGAGGCCGCGAAGTAAATTACCATGTTTTTGTCCACAACTAGCTGCAGGGCCTAAATGGCTCGCAGGCACTGTGATTGCCAAAGAGTGAAATAGGATTCTGGTAGTTAAACTGATCAATCTGCCGCAAATACGTGGATCAAACAAAAAGGAGGTTCAGCAACCCCATAGAAGAAGCAGAGGAAGAAGACAATAAAAAGATCACTCCACCACAGGGGACCGGACACCGGAACCAAAGGGAGGAGAGCCCAGTCACTGTGGGCAGTCTGGATCGGCCTGAGGCACCACAAACAGCAGACACACTGGCCAGCGCCTAACAACCGGAGCCCCAACTCAGGCGCTCTACAAGAGAGTGTAAACCACCAGAGACACTTAACCAGTGATCACAATAAGACTTTGGGGTGGGAGCTGATGTCATGTATTCAACCAGCATTGTAACCCATGTATAAAATGACAAGTTGGACACTGTGAGAACAATGACCACTGGGTGGTGAACTTGTGGGAGACAATCCTAACCTGGACCTTCAGGTATAAAAGGTGAAGCTTGTGCACCCGCATTCATCACTTGAGTGCAAAGGAATAAAGGACAGGTCACAGACTGACCTTCTCTCAAGCATGGGCCTCGTGTGCATTTATACTGTATAGTAAGGACGCATCACTATGACTCCAGGAATCCGCCGCAACTTTTGTTAAAATTAACTGGACCGGCTACTTCACAGAAAACATTTTCTCAAGCATCATGTTTTTACATCATGCCCTGCTCGATCATTCTTCGGTGCAAAGTGGATGAACTGACCCTTCCCCACATTGAACCACAGTAATCACAGTCAAGGGGAGATTTAATAGAGGTTTTCAGAATTATGGGGAAAATGTTCCCACGGGCAGGAGTGTCGGTCACCGGAGGACACAGATATCAGATAATTGGTAAAAGGAAAAATCCGGGGCGGGGGATGTGGGGTGAGGAGATTTATTTTTAGCTGCTCCTGATCCTTACATGTTTATGATCTTATGACAGTCCACAGGAGAACAAACTCGCCCCTGTGCATGTATGAGGAGAAATCTCCAGAAAATATTCCCACCCGATGAGCTTTCGCATCTGAGGCGAACGTGTTAACCGCTACACTGTGGAAACATCTCCACTTTCAGAACCCGGTCAGAATGGAAATGTTAAGCGAGCAGGTGAACTGCTGAATCCCAATTTTAAGGAGTTGGTCGTGCTGCCAAATGAGTTTTGCTTTATGACTATATTGAAGAAGTGGGATTCAAACACAGCACCTGAGACCGCTCGGCCATCCTGACTATTTAATGCTGTATGTGGCCATCTGCAGGTTGATTTAGAACTTTTGTAGTCCTGTCACATGAAATAACTGAGGGGAGCAGGCGTATCTCCGCGTGACACTGGGGAAACAGTGAGACAGACCTTGGAGCAAGGGTCTGGTTATTGCTAAACAGCAAAGAAAATATTAATTCAGGAATTATCCAAAAGCAATGTGACCTCGACGTGAAATAATCAGGGGCTCATTTTTGCCAGTATTTTCACAACTTAATGTTGCAATGTGAAACAATGCAGGAAATCAGTGGTGAAGATAAAATCCCACGGTGCTCATTTTCAGATTCAACACAGTAGCATTTGAAATATAGTGAAAGAATTTTACAGTGAAAAAATTTGGAAGTTGCTTGCATTTGTGTCTTTAATTAAATTTTGTGGTATCTGACTCCCGTTCATTCCTCTGCTGAATAAGAAAAGAGGGTTTGACGTTGAACAGACTGCACTGCCCATGATATTTGTGAGCTCATCCTTTATATTCAGTGGTTTCTCGCCCTTTGATGGGCTGCAGTGTAGTGAATATCACGTTGACCTCACACATGAAAGGTCTCCGGTGGATCCGTTTTCTCTCACTGAATGTTATCTATTTATTGAAGTGAATTAAAGAGCAATTAAGGAAAAAGGGAGCCCTTTTGCCAAGGAGAATAAATAGCAAATAAAAACAGCTAACACTGGAAATCTCTGCAGGTCAGGCAGCATTTGCCAGGAGACTAAACTTGCCTCCGATTCTTCATCCACAGTAAGTTTCGGGAAATTCCAACGTCCTGGGCCTGTACAAAGTTTCTCCGGATTGCGGGATTTATGCATATCTTGCCCAGCAAATATCCTCAAATACATTGCAGCTGAAAAAGCAAGCGCATAGCGTAATTTTACAGGTGTCAGTGTTTAACACCACTCATAACCACAATAAAATAAAATAAAATAAACACAATGTATTGTTAAAAACTCTGCCTTCTAATGTAAGTTTATTTTTCACCCGAATTACAAAGCTTAAAAAAAATTGGAACAATCTTGTTTTTTTCTAATACGTTTATTAACTTTAATTTCAATTAATTTTAATTCTGTGCAGTCTATTTTTTATTATTTCTTAGTATGTGTATGAATAGCACTGAGAACTCTTAGGTGTGCGAATCTCATTGATATTAATTGCAAAGCTTTGAAATAAGTATCTGATTGGCTGAGCATTCACACGTGGGATCCCTCCGGACGGGAGCGTGCTTCGCAGCGCGAGAAGAGAAGGCCTCCCCAGCGGAATCCACGGTGCCTCCCAGAGCACCAGGTGGATTCGTAAAACCTCTCCGGTTGGAAGGGAATTGAAAACGGGAAGACTCCAACTGGAATTTTTGGGCCAATATTCCCACCCGGATTGTTTTGCAGACTTACAGTCTATATTTCAAATCTGAACTGCAATAATTTCAGAAGCTTAATCACAGATGACATTTTACACCCGATCTGACTGAACAAAGTCTGTATTTAATGAGATTGGTTTAAAATGTTCATTCCTCATAAGACAAGGAACCTGGGGTACTTACGTTCAATTTATTTCACAGCAAATATATTCTAAAATGAAGCTTCCATCCAGGGTTGAACTGGGGATTGGTCGTGTGTGAAACGAATGTGATAACCGCTACACTACAGAAGCCACTGCTTAATTCCCTGCCCAGAGAGAATTGTTAAGCCAGAAGGTGTAATTCTGAATCCCTTTCTGTGAACAAATCTTTTCACCAACATTTCTCTGACTGAAGCTGCACAAGTCAGAAATGTTCCTTTCAAAGTCGTTAAACTCCCAAATTCCCATGCCCCCCGAATCTTCAGTATCAGAAAGCTCTAGTCGTGCCGACTCAAATTATAAATACCAAATAAAAATAGAATTGCTGGAAATCTCAGCTGGTCAGACATCATCAGTGTTTTTACCAGGAGACTAAGCTCGCCTCTGATTGTTCATCCACAACAAGTTTACTCATAATATGGAATCATGGAACGGTTATAGCACGGAAGTAGGCCGTTCGGCCTGTCGAGCCCGTGCCGACTCTCAGCTAGTCCCACTCCTCCGGCCTTTACCCATACCCCTGAGATACTTTTCCTTCAGATACCTATCCAAATCCATCGAGAAAGATAAGATTAATTCTGCCTCTGCCACACTTTCAGGCAGCGCATTCCGGATCCTAACCACTCGCTGCCATATGGCCTCCTCCTGTTCCTATGTTCCTGTCTATAAAGTCTAGGAAACACGAGATCAATTCCTGCCACTCTCACAGCCTTCCTAAATATAGCACCATCATTCTATTCTCGTAAAAACAGCTCTTGAAGTATCGGCCAGCTGTGTTGGTTCGAGCTCTGGTTATGTTCCTAAGACAGCATCTATCACCTTGTGTCTGTAGTGTAGCGGTTATCATGTTCCCCAAACACTTCAAAGGTCCCCGGGTGGAATCACTTTAAAAACTTTCAATTGGGCCGAATGGCCGACTCCTGTTCCTAATTCTTAAGTTCTTAGGATTTTATGTCCTTTCACCGGAGAACAATTTCTCCCCTGAACATGCATGAGGAGAAAGTTGGAACAAAATATCTCCATCCGGTGAGCATTCCCGTGTGTGAGGCGAACTTGTTAAATGCTACACTGCGGACACATCTCCACTTGCAGCACCAGGTCAGACGAAAATGTTAAGCGAGCAGCTGAGCTGCTGTATCGCACTTTTAAGGACTTTGTCATGGTGTCAGAACAAATTCTGGGTGAGCCTCCATTTGCCGGCGAAGTTTGAACTTGCAGTAAGAACTTTTGCAAAGAATGACTTGCATTTTTACGTGGCCTTTCAACAACTCAGGATATCCCCAAGTGAGTTAAAGTCAATGAAGCACCGTTGGAGCCTTGTAATGTTGAAAGATGGGCCCCAATTACCCCACACGCTTCTCAACTCTTTCAGAAGCAGGAGAGTGTGTAACCTGGTTCAGTAAAATAAAGTAATAGACTCATTAACTAGTAAGGCCCATTATTAATCCTCTCACACACCTCAATTATGTTTATGCAATGAATTGATGCAAACATCAATAACTGAACTTTAATGAGTTAAGGAACTTTAATCATTGCTGAGGTTTTATCCCCTATCTGATTTTACACACACTGTATTTGAGGAGAGCGAGTTAAAATGTTCATCGCTCATGATGCAAGGAACCTGGCGCGACATTTAAAAGATTATTCCACAGAGAAATATTCTCCAAATAACGTTTCTCTCCATGCTCACACCGGGGATATTTCACATGTGCAGCGAACGTGATAGCCGCTACACAACGGAAATCTCTGCTTGCACCTCGAAAAAACGCATCCTGCAGCGCTGACTCACTTCACAGCAACAGATCAAAGCCACAAACAAACCCATAGTTTATTCCCACTTCCACACCTCCACAGATGCTGCCCGACTTGCTGAGTGTTTCCAGCATTTTCTCTTTTTACTGAGTACACAAACACGGGTATTCGTTCAAAATCCAACTGGAGGTGGCCACCCACAGATTGAACAGAGCCAGAAGACAAACAGGATCTGGAAGCACCGGGAAATGGGTCGAAACCAACAGGCGAATGGCTGCTATCGCCGACAGGGAGATGCGATTTACATAATCTCAGCTCGCTCAGTCGATACAGCATGAGGTTCTTAATCTCAGGGTTGTGGTTTTGAGTCCCATGTTGGGCGAATCACTATCGTTAGATTTTACGTCGCTTTCTCGGGCAACCTTCATTAATGAACCGATCAGCTTCTTTTGCACAGTGCTAACTGAGGGAGCGTCGATAATTGAATAATTGGTTCTGTGCTTTGCATGTTAACTGTTAAACCATATCCCATTTTACACACTATACTTCAGGCATCTGATTCAGAATGTTTATTTTGACATGAACGTGCCCCTGGGGAAACAGTGAGAGCGATTTTAGTGCAATGGTCTGGTTACTGTGAAACAGCAAACACAATATCAATTCTGGAAGAACAACAGCTAAATTAACTTATTTGAACATACAGCCTCCTGAGCGGGAGCTCGACCCGTAACCGTTGCCCCACGATGTCGAGATTCTACAACAGAAAAGAATCAAATAAGACGAATGTTAAGCTGGCCTTCATATCTAGTGAACTAGATCACCAGCAAGTGATCATGAAGGCCAATGGAATCTTGGCCTTTATTGCAAAGGGGATGGAGTTATAAAAACAGGGAAATCATGCTTCAGTTATACAAGGTATTGGTGAGGCAACACCTGGAATACTGCGTGCAGTTTTGTTTTCCATATTTACGATATACTTACTCTGGAGGCAGTTCAGCGAAGGCTCACTCGGTTGATTCTGGAGATGAGGGGGTTGACTTCTGAGGAAAGGTTGTTTAGATTGGGCCTCTACTTATTGGAATTCAGAAGAATAGGTGGTGATCTTATCAAAATGTATAAGGTTATGAGGGGGCTTGACAAGGTGGATGCATAGAGGATGTTTCCACTGGTGGGGGAGACTAGAACTTGGGGGCATGATCTGAAAATAAGGGGCCACCCATTTAAAACTGAGATGAGGAGAAATTTCTTCTTTGAGTGGGTTGTAAATATGTGGAATTAACTGCCTCACAGAGCTGTGGAAGCTGGGACATTGAATATATTTAAGACAGAAATCAATAATTCCTTAAACGTTAAGGGGTTATGGGGTTACGGGGAACGGGCGGGGAAGTGGAGCTGAGTCAATGATCAGATCAGCCATGATCTTATTGAATGGCGGAGCAGGATCCAGGGGCGGTATGGCCGACTCTTGTTCCTATTTCTTATGTTCGTATAACTGGGACACAAGGGGACAGATGTTGTGTGCAGCTATCCAAAGCCCTGGATAAACCTCACTTGGGGAACTGTGTTCAGTCTCTCCACGAAGGCTTCGCAATCGTCCACTTCTGAGAACTTCTCCAAGATACCAACTGTTCCTTGCATTTTTGCGTGGTTGTTCATTGCCTCGTCGACAATTGATACGCTCATATTAAAGGATGAAATTGAGTACTGTGAACAATGAGTAAGTGTGACATTTGCTCCTTTAATAAGACTCCAGACTGCAGGTACCTCATGGGTGGCCTGCTTATATACCGTGCTCCTAAGGGATGCTGGGATACCTTGGGACTCCAACAGGCAGGCCCTCTGGTGGTCGTGTGATACAGGTTGCCAATGCTTAAATACATAACACAAGGTGTGTACAGAAATCAACCATCAAAAGCCCTGTCATGAACCACAGGGGTTTCCGGCAATTTTCTGATCGCAAAGTGCTTTCAGTCCTTGTCCTTAAAATTACAGACGCGGAAATTGGGGAGTTTAATGACTTTGAAAGGAGAACATTGTTGTTTGATGCAGTTCCGGTCAAAGAAATGTTTGTGAAAGAACTTTTTGCAGAGAGAGGGATTGAACATTTCAGCATAATGCTGAACACTTCACTCTTGGCACTGAGCTAAGCAGCAGCTTCTGTCGTGCAGAGGTTATCACATTTCTCTCACACGTGAAAAGTTCCTCGTTCAAGCCTGGGCAGAAACATTATTTCTCAAGCAACAACTTGTCGGCAATAAAATTGAATAAAGCTGTTTTGAATACATTGTTTTACGAGCAATGAACATTTAAAACCAGTCTCCCCAAATACAGAGTGTGTAAAATATGATAGGGTTAAAACTTCTTCAAGGATTAAAGTTTCATTTATTATTGAAGTTCAGTTACTGAAGTTTCAACTGTCTCAATTCGCATTTCTTTCGTTCTGTGAAACAACAGGATCGGTTTATACCAGCAGTTCTAAGCTGCATTTGAATCCCACAGACAGCTCATTAATTATTCGCTCTTCCCAAGTTCCACAGCTCAGAGGGTTATTGTCCATCCTTGGGATGCAAGCTACCTCGGACCCGGGCCAAAGCTCCCCGTGCACCGAGCATAGGCTCAGGAAAACCCCGGGAGAGAGGATATCCCAGTCGCTGGGCCTTCCAGCAACACTGAGTAAAAACTTGCAACTTCAGCATCGAACAGTAAGGAGGGCCGCGCGATCTCAGGCGCTGCTTACATGTCCCTCATTTCGCATTTATTGCATTGTGCAAAAGAAGAACATGGGTTCATTAATGAGGTTTTCCTCTGAAAGCAACAAAAAAGTTTAAGGAAATGTAATCGCCCAACGTTGGGGCTCTATCTCACGACCCTGCAAGTAAGTGTCTCATACTCGACCGATTGGGCTCGCCAGGCTTCGCAACATCTACCCTGTCAATCCCCTTCAGAATATTACACGTTTCAATGAGATCACCTCTCATTCTTCTAAACTCCAGAGTGTATCGGCGTATTCTACACAACCTCTCACCATAAGACAGTCCTCTCATCCCAGGAATCAATCTGGTGAACTTCCGTTGTACCACCTCGCAGGCAAGTGAATCCTTCCTCAGATAAGGAGACCAAAACTGTGCGCACTACTCCAGGTGTGGTCTCACCAGGGCCCTGTACAATTGTAGCAAGACTTCCTTACTCTTGTACTTTGGGCTATATATTAGGTATTATCGGCCGAATATCCAGTTTTTCTGCTGAACCAGTTGTACAAAAAGTTATTAAAATTCGACAGTCGCTCAGCAACTGGAGTACATGCATCTCGAAGTGGATGTCTCACGACAGGACTCTAACCCGGCAAGTACTGTGAACAGACTGGTGCCTTTTAGAGGCAGGGCTGCTGCTAGCAGTCTATTTCAGGGAATAGAGAACAGAGCCCGGAGTCCCAAAATCCTGAGTCCACCACATTGGGCCAACCGGCCAACCGCATGCTGGCGCTGACGAGGAAATCACAGGGCCCACCAGTGCAGCTATAAAGATTACACTTGCAAAGTCTGTAGCATGAAGGGCCACCTCCAGCAAATATGCAATAGAAATCGTACTCACCGAGTCGATGAAAAGTTGGCCGATCATCCGGAGTCCAGTGACAATGAGGTGTACGGAGTGTTTCCCTGCACCACCGAGAGTTCCCCGTTGAAAAAGGAAGTTGAAATCAACTATGATCCAGTCACGATGGAGGTGGACACAGGAGCGAGCCAGTCACTGATGAATCAGGCGGCCTTTGAGAAACTCTGGGATAATCTAATCGAACGCTCTAAAATGATCCCGATCGAAGTGAAACTGCTCACCTTCACAAACGATACATCCCAGTGGTTGGCAGCGTGGATGTTCAGGTGTCCCATGGCGGCGCGATGCACAGGTTACCTTTGTCGATCGTTGCTGGGGATGGTCCAAATCTATTAGGAAGAAGGTGGATGAAAAAGATCACTTGGAGCTGGGAAAAGCTTCAACCTCCAGCGATCGACGTCCTCCGCGGCCGCAAGTTGGATCCAGCACAACACCTGAAAAACCAACCGCCCAACTCGACGTGAGGCGACGACACAGACCGCTGAATCCAACGGCGAGATGATCCAGCCTAAACGCCCTGACCTCACCTTTCACGCTCCGGTGGCAGGACTCCAGAGGAAGAACATCACGTAGAAGATAACTTCCCAGCTTCCGTGGCAGAACCTCGGGAGAAAACGATCACCGCAGCCTACCTTATGGAGAGAAAGAAGATGGCGTCCGGACCACGAGGTGAAGCGCCTGAAGTCAAGATGACGACAGCCAGATCACAAGGGAGCAACAAGTGATGCCGAGCGGCGAACCGGATTGGGGTAAAGATTTCAAGACCCTCTTAAAGGAGACCGGTAACACATCACAATTAAAGGGACAGTTCCACTCTTAATACAGCGATGATGGTGATACATATGTAAAAGATGTAACTGACAATTACAAGTTTGTAAATGTAACTCATCATGATGAGTCGGGCGATTGCGGTCAGAAGCAATGCATTGTCAGAGTAAACGAAGAGATGACATGCGATTTACATGCATGCCGACAAAACCAAGGCCGTCAGCACCCAGGTCCAGCGATGATGTAGCCTTGGTTTTGTGACCAATGTGATGCCAATGTGATGCCCCAGGGAGTGTGCCGACACACAGAGGGAGCATAGCAGCTGCCGGGCCAGTGATCAGCGGACGGCAAAGGCACCACTACCGGTACCCTGCCCCCGATCGGCTCTACCGCTCTGGCCACCAGGGCCAGTACTGGGAGCAAGCGGAAAGCACCCTCCTGCCCACCCAACGGTCCATGGGATGACAAGGCTCCCACTATCGCTGAAGAGCAGCAGGGTGATACCGCAGCACTCAAGGGAGAACAGGGAGGTCGCACACTCCTGAGGCTCTTCCCAACACTAGTCAATGGCAAAGGCTCTGAGACTCAGCCAGGTCAGCAACCTGAGTGCACCCAGCTTGCAGTGGACACAGCGCCGCCATCAGACAACCTGGACGCAGTCTGGTTACTCTGGAAGTCGTGTCCTTACCCACATGCACCTGCACATCCCAGGGGCAAGACTGTGATACCATGTATATACCTTACTTGTAAAATGTATTTGTTCCACTGCTGCAGATCCCAAACAGTGATGTAACTAATCCGATGTTTTTTGTTTTTTCTGTCTGTACAGGTCTGCACATGCAGGTTTTGAGCCACACACATGATCAAAGTATTGGCGTGGGGGGATGGATGCATGTAGCCATGGACGCACGTGCATCACACCCAGAACCCACTCAACACCCACTGCAACCTCTAACCATCCACTGCTGATCATTTCCCAATGTTGTGGCAATAAGAACTTAGGGGTCCACAGGGAGAGAGCCAAGCCAAAGCATTGACAATGTGCAAGGGCTTTGGGCACTCAAGTCTCGGGCCAGAGCACACAATGAAAAGCCCAGTGGCACACGACTACAGAGAGAGTGATGTTGTGTATATATAAAATAAGTATACTCCCTGTACGCTCAATGTACAGTTACATAAGACGACTGGATATATCTTCACACTTTATACACTGTGCCTGTATCAACAAATGGTGCAACTGGTGGAGACTTAGTGGTCACCTGTACACGACAGGTCACCGGGTATAAAAGGGAGCTCACTATACTGTACCCTCACACAGGAGCTGTAATAAATGGACGAAGGTCACCACAGTTCAAGTACAATACCTTGCCTCGTGGAGTCATTACTTGAGTGCTTACTGACACAATAGAAAGAGATTAAACATTAAATGGTAGGACATTGAGAATTGTAGTGGAACAAAGCGTCCTGGGAGTGCATGTCCACATATCCCTTAAGGTAGCAGGCAAAGTGGATCAGCTGGTTAAGAAGTCATGCGGAATGCTTGCCTTTATTAGCCGAGGCATAGAATACGAGAGCAGTTGGGTTATGCTTGAATATAAAAAACTTTTTTGGCCACAGCTGGAGTATTGCGTGCAGTTCTCGTCAGCGCTTTACAGGAAGAATACTGTTATTGCACTGGAAACTTACAGAGGAGAATTCAAGGATGTTATTGGGAGTGGAGAATCTCAGCTCTGAGGACAGATTGGATATGCTGGGTTTGTTTTTCTTGGAACAGAGGAGGCTCTGGGGAAGACATTACTTAAGAGTATACAATTACGAGGGGCCTTGATATAGTGGATAGAAAGGGCCTATTTCTCTTAGCAGAGGGGTCAACACGTCGTTGGTAGAAGGAGTAGGCAGGATTTGAGGGGAAAATTCTTCACGCAAAGGTTTGTGGGGCTCTGGAACTCACTGCCTGAAAGGGTGGTAAAGGCAGAAACACTCACCACATTTAAAAAGTGCTTTGATGTCCACCTGAAGTGTTGTAACCTGCAGGGTTATGGACCGAGAGCTGGAAAGTGGGATTAGGCTGGAGCGCCTGTTATTTGCCGGCATGGTCACGATGGGCCGAAATGGCCACCTTCCACGCTGTAACCTTCTGTTACTAGAATTCTATGACAAATCATCACCCAACGTGGAGCTCGCACCTATGACCCTGAGATTAAAAATCTCATGATCTACTGACTTAGTTAGCTGGGCTTCTGCAAAATGCACCTTTTTGTCGTTGATTACAGCCACGCGCCTGTTGGCTCTGCCCCAGATGTTTAAACTTGCTGTCCAGGAATTGCCAGGATCCTCTTGAATGGTGGACCAGACTTGAGGGGCCGAATGGCCTACTCCGACCCCTAGTCCTTACATGTCCATGCTCTTATGACCTTTCACAGGAGAACAAACTCGCCCCTGAGCATGCATGAGGAGAAAGCTCCATAAAATATTTCCACCCAGTGAGCTTTCGCATGTGATGCGAACGTGTTAACCTCTGCACTGCGGAAACATCTCCACTTTCAGCACCAGGTCAGACGGAAATGTTAAGTGAGCAGGTGAACTGCAGAATCCCACTTTTAAGGAGTTGACCGTGGTGTCAAACAATGAGTTTCACTTAATAATTAAAAACAGGAAGTATCAGAAGTATGATGTGAACACACACCTCCAGAGGAAACTGTTACCAATAAACACACAACCTTAAACCGCTCGGCCAACCTGACTATTTAGGGTTAAGTGTGGCCTACTGCAGGTTTATTTTGAACTTTTGTGTCCTGTCACATAATATAAATGACGGCAGCAGGCGTATCTCTGCCTGACAATGGGGAAGCAGTGAGACAGACCTTGGAGCAAGGTCTGGTTATTGCAAAACAGCAAAGAAAATATTAATTCCCGAATTATCCGAAAGAACAGTGACCTCGACGTGATCTGGTTTCAGACGCATTACCGTTGCGCCACGAGGTCTATACAGCACATAGGAAATGTTTGTCTTTCTGAAGGTTTCACAATACAAGGAGCTTTAAAATCCCCGCCCATTCTCACCGGGTGTCAGAAGCAGCGCTCACCTGCCAGTCACCGTATGTTTTTTTGTGAAACTTTTGTGTTGCCTTCATGGGAAAGCATCATTAATTAACCCATCACCTTCTTTTGCACAATGAAAGAAATGCTAACTGAGGCAGAGTCGATACTTCAACCATTTTCTTCTGTACTTTGCATAGAAACATAGAAAACATAGAAAACAGGTGCAGGAGTAGGCCATTCGACCCTTCGAGCCTGCACAACCTTTCAAGATGATCACGGCTCATCATTCACCTCAGTACCTCTTTCCTGCCTTCTCTCGATACCCTTGTTACCTTTAGCCGTAAGGGTTACATTTAACTCCCTTTTGAATATATCTCACGAACTGGCCTCAACAACTTTCTGTGGTAGAGAATTCCACAAGTTCAGATTTCTCTGAGTGAAGAAGTTTCTCCTCATCTCGGTCCTAAATGGCTTACCCCTTGTCCAGAGACTGTGACCCCTGGTTCTGGACTTCCCTAACATCGGGAACATTCTTTCCGCATCTAACCTGTCCAATCCCGTCAGACCTGTATATGCTTCTATGCGATCCCTTCTCATTCTTCTAAATTCCAGTGAATATAAGTGTAGTTGATCCAGTCTTTCTTTACATGTCAGCCCTGCCTTCCGGGAATCAGTCTGGTGAACCTTTCCTGCACACACTCAATAGCAAGAACGTCCTTCCTCAGATTAGGAGACCAAAACTGTACACAATATTCCAGTTGAGGCCTCACCAAGGCCTGCACCCGCGCACATACAGAGGCTGAACTCCAGGATATAGTCGACGTACTTACTGAAGTGTATGAAAGCATGGGCCTTACGCTAAACTTAAGTAAGACAAAGGTACTCTACCTGTCTGTCCTCACCCCACAGCACTATCCCCCAGTCATGAAGATCCACGGCGCGGCCCTGGACACCGTGGACCACTTTCCATATCTCCATAGCATCATATCAACAAGAGCAGGCATCGACGACGAGATCCAACACAGCCTCCATGCGCCAGTGCAGCGTTCGGCCGCATGAGGAAAAGAGTGTTGGAAGACCAGTCCCTCAAAATTGCCACCAGGCTCATGGTCTACAGGTCTGCAGTAATACCTGCCCTCCTGTAAGACTCAGAGACATGGACCATGTACTGAAGAAATATCACCAACGATGTATCCGCAAGATCCTACAAATCCCCTGGGAGGACAGACGCACCAACATCAACGGCCTTAATCAGGCTAACGTCCCCAGCTTTGAAGCACTGAGCACACTCGATCAGCTCCGCTGGGCAGGCCACATAGTCCGCATGCCAGACACGAGACTCCCAACGCAAGTCCTCTAAACGGAGCTCCTTCATGGCAAACGAGCCAAAGGTGGGCAGCAGAAACTCTACAAGGACACCCTCAAAGCATCATCTGATAAAGTGCAACATTCTCACTGACACACAGGAGTCCCTGGCCCAAGACCACCCGAAGTGGAGGAAGTGCATCTGAGACAGCGCTGAGCACCTCGAGTCTCAATGCCGAAAGCATGCAGAAATCAAGTGCAGACCGCAAAGAAAAAGTGTTCGGCAAACCTGTCCCACCCATCCCTTCCCTCAACGACTATCTGTCCCATCTGTGATCGTGTCTGTGGCTCTCGTAATAGAGTGTTTAGCCACCAAATAACTCACTTTAGTAGTGGAAGAAGTCTTCATCGATTGCGTGGGACTACCTATGTAGATTCGAAAATTCGTGGTAACCCCACAGTGTTTGGACTCAATGAAATGGAAATTTGATTTGGGTCTATTAAACATAAAGTTTGGGATCCTGAAAAGCATATGGAAGAAATCTACGAGTCTTAACCAAGTTTGGGATTTTAAAAGGTATGTTTGGGACTGTTGGGAAAGCTGCAGTGACAGAGGGGTGCGATTTAGAATTTGGATATTGCAGCTAATCACTTTGTCTGGGGGAGCTGTTTAACTGTAGTCAGGCCCCCAGAAAATATTAGCATTTAAATAATCGACCACGGAAGAAATTTTCCACCTCACCCACATGACCCAAATATCACATACATATTCCAACACATTTTCAACATGTATAGAAATATCTGGCTCAGCCCAGACTTCCCGAAGCCAAAGCAGTGCTATTACAATGGACAAGAGTTCATTGTTTCATAAATAAGGAGTATCGCCATCCCAAAGTCTATCAATATCAGATTAAAACATTGAATCAAGTCTCAGTTAGCTAGCCCGCCAAATCTTATACAAAGAAGACCACTTAAAATCAATGGGCAGCAAAACTCAAACAAAAGAAACATTAGATTTGGCACGAAGATTAAGCAGCTTCTCAGAGTATAACTGGGGGCCTTTTGTTTCAACAGCAATCTATTTTGCTGACCAATACTTTGGAGCAACAAGATCAAGCTCGAGAGCACACGGCGAGAAAACACAGGAAGAGACATCACGACATCGGAGAAAAGAACTTCAAAAAAACAATCAGTGGAACATCAATACCAACTAACTTGGCAACAGCCATCAACCGGACCACCGCGACCGACGAAACGAACCAGGAAAATCAAGCGCCAAGAAAACCGGGGTCCATGCAAGTTTTCCAATCTACAATTTGTGCCACGACTGTCCAGTCGGTAAAAATTACCTAAAGAACTTTAAACCCTCTTGATGACAAAGGAAATTGGGTACTCACCAGAGATAAATCCAAAATGTGTCCAACCGCATCAGCGGACTCACCCCAACTGGCTTCAATACACAGCAGAAGTCTTCTACCAAGTCCGGCGTATGGCAAGGCAAACCGGCTATAACAAATATCCCCGAAACCGTGAAACAGCCCTAGCTGTCAAAGGAAGGATCTGGTGAGCATGATTCCCTGGAGCCCTAGAGTTTGACCAAGTCAACATAGAAACATAGAAAATAGGTGCAAGAATACGCCATTCTGCCCTTCGAGCCTGCACCACCATTCAATATGATCATGGCTGATCATTAACCCCTTTCCCACTTTCTCCCCATACCCCTTGGTCGCTTCAGACATAAGGGTCATGTATAACTCCCTCTTGAATATATCCAATGAACTGGCTTCAACGACTCTGCGGCAGGGAATTCCACAGGTTAACAACTCTCTGAGTGAAGACGTTTCTCCTCAACTCAGTCCTAAATGGCCTACCCCTTATCCTAAGATTGTTCTGGACTTCTCCAACATCGAGAACATTCTTCCCGCATCGAACCTGTTCCATTCCGTCAGAATCTTACACATTTCTATGAACTCCCCTCTCATCCTTCTAAACTCAAGTGTATAAAGGCCCAGCTGATCCAGTCTCTCCTCATATGCCAGTCCAGCCATCCCTGGAATAAGTCTGGTGAACCTTCGCTGCACTAACTCAATAGCAAGAACATCCTTCCTCAGAATGGAGATCAAAATTGAGCACAATATTCCAGGTGGGGCCTCACCAATGCCCTGCACATTTGCATTAAGACATCCCTGCTCCTATATTCACATCCCCTAGCTATGAAAGCCAAATTGCCAATTGCCTTCTTCACCGCCTGCTCTACCTGCATGCCAACTGTCAATGACTGTTGAAACATGACACCCAAGTCTTGTTGCAGCTCGCCTTTTCCGAATCTGCCACCATCCAGATAACATTCTGCCTTCGTGTTTTTGCCACCAAAGTGGATAACCTCACATTTATCCACGTTACTTTGCATCTGCAATGCATTTTCCCACTCACCGAACATGTCCAAATTACCTTGCCGCCTCTTAGCATCCTCCTCAAAATCATACCGCCACCCAGTTTAGTGTCATCTGCAAACTTGGAGATATTACACTCAAATTCCTTCATCCAAATCGTTAATGTATATTGTAAAGAGCTGGGGTTCCAGCACTGAGCCCTGCAGCACTCCACTAGTCATTGCCTCCCATTTCGAAAAGGACCCGTTTATCCTGACTCTCTGCTTCCTGTCTGCAAACCAATTCTCTATCCACGCCAGTACATTACCCCCAGTACCATGTGCTTTGATTTTGCACACCAATCGCTTATTTGGGACCTTGTCAAAGGCCCTTTTAAAGTCCAAATACACCACATCCACTGGTTCTCCCTTGTCCACTCTACAAGTTATAACCTCAAAAAATTCCAGAAGATTTGTCAAGCACGATTTTCCTTTCTCAAATACATGCTGACTGGGACAGATCATGTCACTGCTTTCCAAATGCGTTGCTATTTCATCCTTAATAATTGATTCCAACATTTTCCGCACGACTGGTGTCAAGCTAACCGGTCTATAATTTCTAGTTTTCACTCTCCCTCCTTTATTAAAAAGTGGTGTTACATTAGCTACCCTCCAGTTCATAGGAACTGATCCAGAGTCGATAGAGTGTTGGAAAGTGATCACCAATTCATGCACTATTTCCAGGGCCACATCCGTAAGGACTCTGGAATGCAGACAATCAGGCCCCGGGGAATTGTCGGCCTTCAATCCCAATTAATTTCCCCAGCACAATTTCCCGCCTAATAAGGATATCCTTCAGTTCCTCCTTCTCACGAGACCCTCGGTCCCGAGTACATCCGGAAAGTCATTTGTGTCTTTCTTCGTGAAGACAGAACCAAAGTATTTGTTCAATTGGTCTGACTTTTCTTTGTTCCCCATTATTAATACACTTGAGTCCGACTGCTAGGGACCTATCTTTGTCTTCAACAATCTCTTTCTCTTCACATTTCTACAGAAGCTTTTGCAATCAGTTTTTATGTTCGCGGCAAGCTTCCTCTCATACTCTATTTGCCCCCTCCTAATTAAACCCGTTGTGCTCCTCTGTTGAATTCTAAATTACTCCCAGCCCTCAGTTTTGCTGCTTTTTCTAGCCAATTTATATGCCTCTTCCTTGGTTCTAACATTATCCTTAATTTCCCTTGTTAGCCACGGTTGAGCTACATTTCCTGTTTTATTTTTAATCCAGACAGGGATGTACAACTGTTGAAGTTCATCAATGTGATCTATAAATGTCTGCCATTGCCTATCCACTGTCAATCCTTTAAGTATCATTTGCCAATCTATTCTAGCCAATTCACGCCTCATGCCGTCGAATTTAGCTTTTCTTAAGTTGAGAACCCTTACTCTGAATTAACTGTGTCACTCACCATCTTAATAAAGAATTCTACCATATTATGGTCACTCTTCCCCAAGCATGAATCCCTGCAGCCCTAGAGTTTGACCTAGTTAGAGAGTAAGTGGGAGTTCGGAGATCTTTCTGTTGTGTCTATTCCCTGAAAAACAGTATTCCCATTGTTTAGAACCTTTTTGTAAGATTTTACAGTTTTATTGGAGTATATTTGTGTTATTTGCTTTCTTGAATAAAGTCCATACGTTCTTTGTGCAAAAGAGTGGTCTGCTGTACTTTATCACACTCTGATTAATACATCCAAGGTAGAGAACCAGGGAGTGGGAGCAACTTGAAACAGTTCTGGTCAGGAAGGCAAGCTGACAGACCCACCACTCCCTACAAAATGGCGACCGCGGCAGGACCTTGGTCAACAGGGTGTGATGCAGTCGGCACTGTTTTTGAGGAAAGAAGCAAAATGGAAGAGAGGATTTCCTCTTACATATTCAAGAAAGTCAACACAACAAAGAAATGGAACTGAACCTGTTGCGCGCTATGCGTGCTGTGGGCGCTGCAGGCAAATGTACTGAGAGTAAGAACCATAAGCGCTCTGTGGAGAAAGCAATATGTTAAGTCTGTCTACACCTCCTGGATCAGCAACAAGCACCTTACAGCACTCCACCTATTTAGTAATTCACTAACCACGTGCCAGCTCCGCCTAGCTTCTGAAGCCTGCACTGTTTACGGGCGTTCCAATTGCACTATCATGGGAATAGTTGTGATGATGCCGGTCATGGGTGGGATAGCCCGACCCGCACTGGTATACGGGGTGGAGAACATTGGGGAAATTAAAGGGGGAGTGCACGTTCATTTCACAGCGGTCCTTCTGAATGTCATAACGTGGGCGAACGCTATGACAGGTGCTGACCTCTCTGCGAAATGGAGCCGGGGTGTACACATAATATTGTGTCCCCAGCACTCGAACACCTATTCGAAACCACAGTGCGGGTTTAAAGCTGCTGGTGCACAGCCTATCAACTGTACCATGGAGGTAATTGCACAAGACCATGTTCCTCCACAGGTTGGGACATATTGTGTCACCACCAGTGTGCCCCACTACATGCATGGACAGCACATCTGGTGTCCGATGGGTGAAAGCAGTTTTTGCTTTAAACCTGAGGCAGAAGTTCAAGTGGCCCAGGAATGTATTGTTGCCATTCCCGAACCCCCCACTGTTCACCTCACTGTCAGTGAAAACATCACCAAACTGCAGGATTACGTCACACATTTTGGTTAAGAAGTCACCCCTCTACCCGAACATCTTTCCGCCCGATTGAAAGCTGTAGAAGTGTCATAGAAACATTTCTATACTCGAGAAAAAAAAAAGATTTATATAGGGGGCGACATTTCAGAAATCACAGTTCACCCGAGTGGGATATTTTCAGAAATATAGAGGTCCCTCCCTGGATCAGAATAGCATCCCACGTTTTAGTTCTCCGCAAGCTCGTGATGATTTTTTATTTCTGGTGTACTACCTGCAGGCTGAGGGACTGAGGTCGCCGATTCTGGCACCAGAGAGTGCTGGACGAGCCCGAACAGAACTGAAGGATTGTATCAGGGAGGGAAACACAAAATATGATAAAACACTGCAGTAAAATCGCAGTCACCCGGTGAGGTCCGGTTTAGATTCCACCTGCTGTAAAAACACAGAGGTCAAGTGTTAAAAGGGTTTTACTGTGTGTGTTTTACTGTGTATTTTTGTGAAACTGGAGTAATGGACGGGTGTTGGAACCTCTCTACTCTGTAATGTAACTTATGACTGAATTTACATGTAAACAGTAATACATTTCAAGGGGGAATGTACGTTTGGATTTAGCTCGGTAAATTGCATGGGAAGGTTGACTCTTGGGTGTCAGGAATTTTGCTCACCTAACATGACACTCAAGCATGTAGAATGTCACAGTGGCATTGCAGGGTTGCAAAATTCATGGGAAAACCCCCCAGTGTTTGGATTCATTAGAAAGGAAACTTAATTTGGGAATATCAAGCTGAAAGTTTGAGATCCTAAAATGCTTATGGAAGAAATCGACGAGTTTTTAACCAAGTTTGGAAT
Source organism: Pristiophorus japonicus (assembly GCF_044704955.1). Classification (NCBI taxonomy): domain Eukaryota; kingdom Metazoa; phylum Chordata; class Chondrichthyes; family Pristiophoridae; genus Pristiophorus; species Pristiophorus japonicus. Next base: position 2,450,730 of record NW_027254374.1, read on the forward strand.
TTTAAAGCTGAATGTTGGGTCTGCAATGAAAGGTGTGGCGTCAATCTCTAAAAGGCCAGTTTGGACATTGGAGCTAATCGAATTGTCTGGGAACTGTTTACCCTCGAAACCTGCCCCCAGAAAACATTAGCATTTAAACAATCGACCACGGAAGAAACATTATCCACCCCACCCACAGGAACCAAATGTCACATACATATTCCATCACCTTTTCAACAGGCATCGAAATATCTGGCTCAGGCCAGACTTCCCGAATCAAAGAGCAGTGCTGTCACAATGGACAGGAGCTCATCAATTCAGAAAAGTCTATCAACGCCAGTTGAAAACTTAATCAAGTTTCAGTTAGCTGGGCAACAACACTTCAACAAAAGAAATGTTAGATTTGTCGCGAAGTTTTAACAGGCACTCAGAGTATAATCGAGAGAGATATCTCTATTCTGACCATCACAGAAATAACTTTTCTGACCAAGCACTTCGGAACAACAAGATCGAGAGCACATAGCAAGAGAACGTAGGAAGAAACATCGCAATATTGGTCAAAGGAATTTGCCCCAACTGGATTCAATACGCAGCAGAGCTATTCTGCCACGTCCAGGGTACAGCAAGGTAACCCGGCGACAACAAAAGAACCCCGAAACCACAAAACAGCCCTAACTGTGAAAGGATGGATTGGTGAGCATTATCCATGTTGCCCTAGAAACTAACTTAGTACGAGAGTACGTGGGAGGTGGGAGGTATTTCTGTTGTGTTTACTATCTGTAACAAAGTATTCCCCATTGTTCAGAACCTTTTGTAAGATTTTACAGTTTTATTGTTGTGTCTCTGTGTTATTTGCTTTTTTGAATAAAACCAAAACAGTTGTCTGCTGTACTTTTTCACACCCTGATTAATAAATCCAGGCTGGAGAACCAGGGAGTGGGAGTGACCCACAACCGCTTTGGTCAGGAAGGCAAACTGACTCCACACACCATCCCCTCCACTATTTCACACTGTTCATCACAGCTTCTACTTCAGTCTTGCCAAGTAAAACGTGCATTGGCATTCTAATGCATTAATGCAAAATGCTTCGCATGAAAACAGAATTCAACATTTTGTCAAGTTAGAGAGTAGGTGACGAGGTTTGGGGTTGATGTGCGTCGCTTTCAATCTTTGAAATTTCACCAAGCAGAAAAACGGTGAATCCAACTGTCCCTGTAAGCATTTTGTTCACGTTTAATCACAGGAATATCCGCAGTCAGGAGCTGAAAAGGAATTAAAACCGGATACCGGCTTCGCGACCGTAAGGAAGTCTTGCTACAATTGTACAGGGCCCTGGTGAGACCACACCTGGAGTACTGCGCACAGTTGTGGTCTCCTTATCTGAGGAAGGATATACTTGCCTTGGAGGTGATCCAACAGAGGTTGACCAGATTGATTCCTGGGTTGACAGGACTGTCTTAAGTTGAGAGTTTGTGTCGACTATTCCGATACTCTCTGGAGTTTAGAAGAATGAGAGTTGATCGCATTGAAACGGACAATATTCCGAAGCGGATTGACAGGGTAGCTGTTGAGAAGCCCGGCTACATCAGTCGGTAGAGCGTAATCTCAGGATCGTTAGTTTGAGCCCCACGTTGGGCAATTACTTTTCCTTAAATTTTATGTTGCTTTCACTGGAAAACATCATTAATGACTCCATGATCTTCTTTTCCACAATGAAAGAAATGCGAATGAGGGAGAGTTGATAATATAATCATTCGTTCTGTGCTCTGCATAAGAACACAAGAACTAGGAGTAGGAATCGACCATTTGGCCATTCGAGCCTGCCTTCTTTTGCACTGAAGCAAATTATAACCGTGTTTTTAAATGAGCAGTGCGAGATATTTAGAGGGCGCCTTTCAATGCTTCACAAAACCATTCGTTTCGTGAGAGCCACCCGGGAACGATTCCCAGTGCAGGGAGTAACTTTGATATCACCATTTGTAAAAGAAGTGGAGTAATTTTATGAAGTTAGATGTATGTCCCAAAGCACTGCAAAATGGTGTCAAAATAAATGAGTTGGTTATTAAAAGCAATGTTCGTCAGGAGTGGGACTCAAAACCACTTCTCCAGAAGAGACTGCGATCTGAATGCAGCACCTTAGACCGCTCGGCATCCGGACTGTTGGAAGCTTCAATTCTAAGTTATTACCCTGGAATGTTTCAGACCGGGCGCTTGTTCAGTGTTGCGGGAAGGCCAAATGAACGGGATATCCCCTCCGCCGGGTTTTTCCTGAGCCTGTGCTCGGTGAACAGGGAGCTTTGGCCCGGGTCGGAGGTAACTTGCATCCCAGCGATGGACAATAACCCTCTGAGCTCTGGAACTGGGGAAGAGTTAATAATTACTGAGTTGTTTGCGGGTTTCAAATGCAGCTTAGACCTGCTGGTATAAACAGGTTGCGTTGTTTTGCAGAATGAAAGAAATGCGAACAGGCACAGTCGAAATTCAATGTCTGAACTTTCGTAAATCATGAAATTTTAATACTTGATGAAGTTTTATCCCCTATATGATTTTACACACTCTGTATTTGAGGAGATTGGCTTTAAATATTCATTGCTCATGCGACAATGTACCCGGGACTGCTTCTGTTCAATTATATTGCAGACAAATTTTTGCTTCAAAAATAATGTTTCCGCACGGGTTCGAAACAGGGAATTTCGTTCGTGAATCAAACCTGATAATTGCCACTCTACGGAAACTGCTGTTTAGCTCAGTGCCCAGAGAGAAGTGTTACGCAACATGCTGAAATGCTGGATCCCTCTCTCTGCAAAAAGTTACTTTCACAAACATTTCTCTGACCGGAACTGCACCAAACAACAATGTTCTCCTTTCAAAGTCATTAAACTCCCCAATTCCCACATCTGCAATTTTAAGGACAAGGACTGAAAGCCCTTTGCGATTAGAAAAGTGCTGGAAAACCCGGTGGTTCATGACAGGGCTTTTGATGGTTGATTTCTGTACACACCTTCTATGATGTATTTAACCCTTGGTCACCTGTATCACACTACCACCAGAGGGCCTACCTGTTGGAGTCCCAACGGTTCCCAGCATCCATTGGGAGCATGGTATATAACCACTCTGGAGTGTTATTAAAGGAGCTGATGACACACTTCCACATTGTTCACAGTACTCAGGTTCATTCTTTATTATGAGCGGATCAATTGGCGACGAGACAACGAAGAACCATGCGAAAATGCAAGTAACAGTTGATATTAATTGATAACAGCACAGCTGTCAATGGTTGCGGAATATATTCGTGCAGCCAAAACGCACATTGCCAATCTGGAACTGCACGGCACCGACTCCTCTGAGAAAAATAATTAAAGACTTTGTCTCTGAATGGGCTACGATCCACCAAACTTGCAGTTCATAGCTGAAAGCACTAATCCATTGCACCACAGAGACTGATCGATACACATATTGCAAGACAACTCTGTGATACCTTCACAGAACACAGCACACACAGCTTCCTGACATGCAGGCTGCTCTCTCGGAAATCTCCGCAAAGAGCCTGTTCTGTTTAATGATTAACCATACAGTTGCAGTACACAATACGTACACATCCACAGTGTGGAGCTACAAGCATTACATGCAAACAGACATTATAATCGCAAACTCGGGTGTCAGTCTGTTAAAGCTTCAGATTGCTCTGACCGGGATGCAACCTTTTCACTCTCAGTTGTACTTTTCCTAAATAAAGGGTGGGACATTCATTGTGGATATGTGGAAGCAGTCTGGTCCCGCACACTGCAGACACTTCCATGTCACCGCCAACCAGTTCTCCCGCAGCCGGTGTGATCTACCTTCCAGCCTTCCGGTGCCTTGTCTGTGATGAAGTATTCTGATTGTCCCGAAGCCGGTCATCAATAGGGTTTTAAGTTGTTTCGGTAATTTTTACCTGCTGGACAGTCGAGGCACAAATTGTGGAGTGCAAAACTTGCGTGCACCCCTGTTTTCTTGGTGGTTGATTTTTCTGGTTGGTTCCGTCGGTCGCGGTGGTCCGGTTGATGGCTGTTACTAAGTCAGTTGGTATTGATGTTCCACTAATTGTTTTTTTGAAGTTCTTTTCCCTGATGTCGTGATTTCACTTCCTTGGTTTTCTCGCTCTGTGCTCTCGATCTTGATCTTGTTGTTCCAGAGTACTGGTCAGAAAAATAGGTTGCACTAGATACGATAGGCCCCCAGTTATACTCTGAGAGGCTGCTTAATCTTCGTGCCAAATCTAACGTTTCTTTTATTTGAGTTTTGCTGCCCATTGATTTTAAATGTTCATCTTTGTCTAAGTTTTGGCGGACTAGCTAACTGAGACTTCATTCAATGTTCTAATCTGGTGTTGGTAGACTTTCGGATGGCGATACTCCTTCTTTATGAACTGATGAACTCTTGACCATTGTAATTGCACTGCTTTGGCATCGGGAAGTCTGGGATAAGCCAGATATTTCTATGCATGTTGAAAAGGTGTTGGAATATGTATGTGATATTTGGGTCATGTGGGTGGGGTGGATAATGTTTCTTCCGTGGTCGATTGTTGAAATGCTAATGTTTTCTTGGGGCCTGACTACAGTTAAACAACTCCCAATGACAAACTGATTAGCTACAATATCCAAATTCTAAATCACACCCCTCTGTCACTGCAGCTTTTCCCCACAGGCCCAAACATGCCTTTTAAAATTCCAAACTTGGTTAAGACTTGTAGGTTTCTTCCATATACTTCTTAGGATCCCAAACTTTATGTTTAATAGGCCCAAATCGAAGTTCCTTTTCAATGACTCCAAAAACTGGTGGGTATCCATGAATTTTGAAATCTATATAGGCAGTCCCTCGGAATCGAGGAAGACTTGCTTCCACTCCTAAATTAGTTCTATGATGGCTGAACAGTCGAATACTAGAGCCACAGACCCTGTCACAGGTGGGACAGATATTCGTTGAGGGAAGATATGGCTGGGACAGGTTTGCCGAACGCTCTTTCTGCTGTCTGCACTTAATTTTTGCATGCACATCGCGTTGAGACTCGAGGTGCTCAGCGTCCTCTCGGATGCACTTCCTCCACTGAGGGTGGTCTTGGGCCAGGACTACTGGATGTCAGTGGGGATCTTGCACTTTATCAGGGAGGCATTGAGGTTGTCTTATAAATTTTCTGCTGCCCAACTTTGGCTCGTTTGCCATGAAGGAGCTCTGAGTAAACCACTTGCTTTGGGAGTCTCGTGTCTGGCATGCCGACTATGTGGCCTGCCCAGCGTAGTTGATCGAGTATGGTCAGTGCTTCAAAGCTGGAGACGGTAGCCTCAATAAGGTCATTGATGTTGGTGCGTCTGTCCTTCCAGGGGATTTGTATAATCTTGTGGAGACATCGTTGGTGATATTTCTTCAGCAACTTGAGGTGTCTATTGTCCATGGTCCATGTCTCTGAATCTTACAGGAGGGCAGGTATTACAACAGCCCTGTAGACCACGAGCTTTGTGGCAGCTTTGAGGGCCTGGTCTTCAAACACTGCTTTCCTCAGGCGGCCGAAGGCTGCACTGGCGCATGGAGGCTGTGTTGGATCTCGTCGTCGATGCCTGCACTTGTTGATAGGAGGCTCCCGAAATATGGGAAGTGGTCCACGGTGTCGAGGGCCGCGCCATGGATCTTGATGACTGGGGGGTAATGCTGTCCGGTGAGGACAGGCTGGTGGTGGACCTCTGTCTTAGGGATGTTCAGCGCAAGGCCCATGATTTCATACACCTCAGTAAATACGTCGACAATATCCTGGAGTTCAGCCTCTGTATGTGCGCAGACGCAGGCCTTGGTGAAGCCTCACCTGGAATATTGTGTACAGTTTTGGTCTCCTAAACTGAGGAAGGACATTCTTGCTATTGAGGGAGTGCAGCGAAGGTTCACCACACTGATTCCAGAGATGGCAAGATTGACATGTAAAGAAAGACTGGATCAACTAGGCTTATATTCACTGGAATTGAGAAGAATGAGAAGGGATCGCATATAAATAAATACGGGATTAGTCAGGTTAGATTCAGGAACAATGTTCCCAATGTTGGGGGAGTCCAGAACCAGGGGTCACATTCTAAGGACAAGGGGTAAGCCATTAAGGACCGAGATGAGGAGAAACTTGTTCACACAGAGAATTCTGAACCTATGGCATTTTCCACCACAAAAAGTTGTTGAGGCCAGTTCGTTAGATAAAGTCAAAAGGGAGTTAAAAGTGGCCCTTACGGGTATGGAGAGAAATCAGGAAATGGGTACTGAGGTTAATGATCAGCCATGATCATATTGAATGGTGGTGCAGGCTCGAAGGGGCGAATGGATGACTTCTGAACCTGTTTTCTATCTTTCTTTCTATGTTTCTATGCAAAGCACATGAACAAATGGTTGAAGTATCGACTATGCCTCAGTTAGCATTTCTTTCATTGTGCAAAAGAAGGTGATGGGTTAATTAATGATGTTTTCCCATGAAAGCAACACAAAAGTTTCACAAAAAAAACATACGATCACTGGCAGGTGGGCGCTGCTTCTGACACCTGGTGGGAATGGGCGGGGATTTTAAAGGCCCTTGCATTGTGAAACTTTCATGTAGACAAACATTTCCTATGTGCTGTATGGACCTCATCGCGCAACGGTAGCGCGTCTGACCCCAGATCACGTCGAGGTCACTGTTCTTTAGGAGAAGTCGGGAACTAATATTTTCATTGCTGTTTCGCATAGCCAGACATTTGCTCCAAGTTCTGTCTCACTGTTTCCCCGGTGTCAGGCAGAGATACGCCTGCTGCCATCATTTATTTCATGTGACAGGACACAAAAGTTCAAAACCAATCTGCAGTTGGCCACATATATCCCGCGACAGTCAGGATGGCCGAGCGTTTTAAGGTTGTGTGTTCAGATAACAGTGTCCTTTGGAGTTGTCGGTTCACATCACACTTCTGACATTTCCAGCTTTTAATCATTAAGCGAAAGTCATTGTTTGACAGCACGACCAACCCCGAAAAAGTGTGATTTTGCAGTAAACCTGCTCGCTCAACCATTCCGTCTGACCTGCTGCTGAAAGTGGAAATGTTGCCGCAGTGCAGCGGTTAACACGTTCGCCTCAAATGCGCAAGCTCAGCAGGCGATAATATTTTATGAAGCTTTCTCCTCATGCATGCTCAGGGGCGAGTTTGTTCTCCTGTAAAAGGTCACAAGATCATAAACATGAAAGAATTAGGGGCCGGAGTCGGCCATTCGGCCTATTGAGCCTGGTCCACCATTCAAGAAGATCCTGGCAGTTCCTCGAAAGCAACTTTAAACATCTGGGGCGGAGCCAACAGGCGCCTGTCTGTAATAAACGACAAAAAGTTGCATTTTGCAGAAGCCCAGCTAACTCAGTCAGTGGAAGATGAGATTCTCAATCTCAGGGTCAGTGCTGCGAGCCCCACATTGGGTGATTATTTTTCATAGAATTATAGAATCAGAAGGTTATTGCACGGAAGGAGGCCATTTTGGCCCATCGTGACCGTGCCGGCCAACAAGAGGCTATCCAGCCTAAACCCACTTTCCAACTCTAAGTCCATAACCCTGCAGGTTACGGCACTTCAGGCGCACATCCAAGCACTTTTTAAATGTGGTGAGGGTTTCTGCCTCTCACCCTTTAAGGCAGTGAGTTCCAGACCCAAAAACCTCTGCGTGAAGAATTTTCACCTCAAATCCCCCCATACACCTTCTACCAATGACTTTAAATTTATGCCCCATGGTTGTTGACACCTATGCTAAGGGAAACGGGCCCTTTCTATCCACCCTATCAAGGTCCATCATAATTTTACACACCTCAATGAGGTCTGCCCTCAGCCTCCTCTGTTCCAAAAAAAACAAACCCAGCCTATCCAATCTGTCCTCATAGCTAAGATTCTCCACTCCCGATAACATCCTCGAAATCTCCTCTGTAATTCTCCAGTGCAATCATAGTATTCTTCCTCTAAAGCGCTGACGAGAACTGCAGGCAGTACTTCGGCTGTGGCCAAACCAGTGTTTCATTTTCAAGCATAACCCAGCTGCTCTCTTATTCTGTGCCTCGGCTAATAAAGGCCAGCATTCGGCATGTCTTCTAAACCAGCTTATCCACCTTGCCTGCGACCTTAAGGGATCCGTGGACATGCACTCCCAGGTTGATCTGTTCCTCTACTATTATCAATGTCCTACCATTTAATGATTAATCTCTTCCTATTGTGTCTGTTAGCACTCAAGTAATGAGTCAATGAGGCAAGGTATTGTACTTGAACTGCGGTGACCTAAGTCCATTAATTGCAGTTCCTGAGTGAGGGTACTGTATGGTGAGTTCCGTTTTATACCTGGTTACCTATCGTGTACCGGTGACACCGAGGTCTCCACCAGTTGCATTCTCTGGTGGTACAGGCATAGTGTATACAGGTTGAAGGTACATCCAGTAGTCTTATGTAACTGTACATTGAGTGTACAGACACAGCATCACTCACCCCTTAGTCTTGTGCCACTGGCCTTTTGATTGTGTGCTCTGGTCCGAGAGTTGAGTGCCCAAAGCCCTTGCACCATGTCAATGCTTGGCTTGGCTCTCTCCCTGTCGACCCCCAAGTCCTTATTGCCACGACATTGGGAAATGGTCAGCAGTGGATGGTTAGAGGTTGCAGTGGGTGTTGAGTATGTTCTGGGTGTGATTCATGTGTGTCCATGACTCTTGACATCCATTCCCCCCTTCCCCTCATACATAGACAATGTGTGTGGCTCAACACATTCATGTGCAGACCTGAACAGTCAGAAAGAACAACAAAACATGAGATAAGTTACATCAATGTTTGAGTTCTGTTGAAATGGACAAATACATTTTACAAGTAAGGTACATACTTGGTGTCACAGTGTTGCCCCTGGGTTGTGTAGGTGCAGGTGGGTGAGAACACTCGTTCCAGAGTAACCAGGCTATGTCCAGGTTGTCTGATGGCGGCGCTGTGTCCCCTGTCAGCTGGGTGAGCTCAGATCGCTCACCTGGCTGAGTCTCAGAGCCTTTGCAGTTGTCAAGTGGTGGGCAGAGCCACAGGATTGTGTGGCCGCCCTGTCCTCCTTTGAGGGCTGCGGTGTCTCCCTGCTGCCAACGACGGGGATGTATCGTTTGTGTCGGTGAGCAGTTTCATTTCGATCGGGATCATTTTAGGATGTTCGGTTGGATTGTCCCAGAGTTTCTCAAAGGCCGCCTGATTCATCAGTGACTGATTCGCCCCTGTGTCCATCTCCATCGTGACTGCAACATAGTTGATTTCAACTTCCATTTTCAACTGGGTAACTCTCGCTGGTTCAGGTAAACACTCCGTACACGTCATTGTCGCTGGAGTTCGGATGATTGGCCAACTCCTCTTCGACTCGGGGAGTACGACTTCTCTTGCATATTTGCTGGCGGTGGCCCTTCCTGTTAAAGCCTTAGCAAGTATAGTCTTCATAGCGGCACTGGTGGGCCCTGTGATTTCCTCCACAGCGCCAGCATGGGGTTGTCCGGTTGGCCCCATTTGGCGGACTCAGGATTGTGGGACTCGGGGTTCTGTTCTCTCTTCCCTGAAAGAGACTGCTAGCAGCAACCCTGCCTCTAAAAGGCACCAGTCGGTTCACAGTATTTGCCGGGTTAGAGTCCTGCGGGTGAGACATCCACTAGGAATCGCAGGCCGAGATCATGAACGCCTTGCTCACGTTAATTGCCTTCTGCAGGGTGACCGTGGTGTCCGCAGAGAGCAGCCTGTGCAGAAGGCCCTCGTGGCCGGTTCCAAAAACAAAGATGTCCCTTAGTGCTTCGGTGAGGTGATCGCTAGAATCACATGGTGCAGCCAATCGTCTCAGGTCTGCCGCATGTTTTCCAATTTCTTGACCTTCGGGCCACCGGTGGGTATGGAACCGGCGTCTGGCTGTGAGGATGTTCTCTTTCGGTTTGAGCTGTTCCTGTATCAGCATTACGAGCTCCACATATGTTATTGTCTTCTCTGGGGCTAGCAAATCCCTGACAAGGCCATAGATGGCGGGCCCACAACTGTTGAGCAGGATAGCTCTTCACTTATCAGCCAGCGAGGTCGGGTCGTCTCCCGCCAGGTCATTCGCAATAAAGTGTTCGAGCCTTTCTGCAATGGCTCCCAATCTTCCCCATCGACAAATTTTTCAAACGTGCCAATATTAGCCATTTTCGCGTGGAGAATCGTATTCTCGTCGCCAGTTATTGTGTCTGTAAGCACCCTCCGAATGACTCCACGAGGTAAGGTATTGTACTTGAACTGTGGTGACCTTAGTCCATTTATTACAGCTCCTGAGTGCGGGTACAGCATGGTGAGCTCCCTTTTATAACAAGTTACCTGTCGTGCACAGTTGACCCTGAGGTCTCCACCAGTTGCACCCTCTGGTGGTACAAGCATAGTTTATACTGTGTGAAAGTACATCCAGTCGTCTTCTGTAATTGGACATTGAGTGTACAGGATGATTACTTATTTTATACATGCACAACAAAGATCATCAGTTAATTAATTTTTCCGTGAAAGCAGTATAAAATTTATCGATTATTTAATTTGCATTTGGAAAGACATGTGTTAATCATGGATAGTCAGCATGGATTTGTTAAGGGAATGTCTTGTCTGACTCACTTGAATGAATTTTTTGAGGAGGTAACCAAGAGGATCGATGAGGGCAGTGCATATGATGCAGTGTATAAGGAATTTAGCAAAGCTTTCGCCAAGTTCCCAAATGGAAGACTGGTCATGAAAGTAAAAGCCCATGGGATCCAGGGCAAAGTGGCAAGTTGGATCCAAAATTGGCTCAGAGGCTGGAAGCAAAATGTAATGTTTGATGGGAGTGTTTTTGCGACTGGAAGGATGTTTCCAGTGGGGTTCCGCAGGGCTCAGTGCTAGGTCATTTGTTTTCGTGAGAACATCAATGATCTAACTTAAATATGGGAGATATGATTAAAACGTTTTTAGGTAATACTAAAGTAGGATGCGTGGTTGATAATGAAGAAGAAAGCTGCGGACAGCTAGACGATAGCAATCAACTGGTTAGGTGGGCAGAACAATGGCAAATCGAGTTTAATCCAGAGAAGTGTGAGGTAGTGCATTTGCAGAGGGCTAACAAGGAAGATACACACATTTAAATGGTAGGACATTGAGAAGTGTGGAATAACAAAGGGACTTTGGAATGCATGTCCACAGATCCCTGAAGGTAGTCGGCCAGTTGGATATGATGGTTAAGAAGGCACACGGAATACTTGCCTTTATTGGCTGAGGTATGGGATAGAAGAGCAGGTTGGTTATGCTTGAAATGTAGAAAACACTGGTTAGGCCACAGCTGGCGTGCTGCGTGCAGTTCTGGGAACCATATTACAGGAATTACGTGAATGTACGAGAGGGTACAAAGGAGATTTACGAGGATGTTGACAGGAGTGGAGAATCTTAGCTCTGAGGACAGATTTGATAGGCTGGGTTTGTTTTCATTGGAACAGAGGAGGCTGAGTGGAGACAACATTGAGATGTATAAAATTATGAGGGGCCTAGATATAGTGGATCGCAGAGGGGCAATCAACCAGGGGGCATATATTTAAAGTATTTGGTAGAAGGTTGAAAGAGGATTTGAAGGTAAAATTCTTCATGCAGAGATTTGTGGGGCTCAGGAACTCGCTGCCTGAAAGAATAGCGGAGGCAGATACCACATGTAAAAAGTATTTGGATGTGCACCACAAGTGCCGCAACCTACAGGGTTATGGACCCAGAGCTGGAAAATGGGATGAAGCTGGATCACCTCTTGTTGGCCGGGGCGGAAATGATGGGCCGAAATGTCCTCCTTATGTGCTGCAAACTTCTATCATTCGATAATTCTATGAAAAATAAATGTCACACGTAGGTCTTAAAAACACGACCCTGTGATTAAAGGTCTTGTATTCCACCGACTGAGCTTGCCAGGCTTATGTCAAACATACTATTCTGTTGCTGATTGCAGTCAAGCGCCTGTTGGCTCCGCCCCAGATGTTTAAACTTGCTGTCGAGGAACTGCCAGGATCTTTTTGAATGGTGTACCAGGCTCGAGGGACCGAAGGGCCTACTTCAGGCCCGATTACTTACATGCTTATCATCTCATGACTTTTCACAGGAGAACAACCTCGCCCCTGAGAATGTATGCGGAGAAAGCTACCGAATATATTCCCTCCCGTTGAGCTTTCATGTTTGAGGCGAACGTGTTAACCGCTACACTGCGGAAACATCTCCACTTTCAGCACCAGGTCAGACGCAGATGTTAGGCGAGCAGGTAAACTGCTGAATCCCATTTTTAATGAGTTGGTCGTGGTGTCAAACAATGAGTTTCGCTTAATGATTAAAAATAAGAAATGTCAACAGTAGGATTAAGACCCACACCTCCAGAGAAAACTACGACTTAAACACAGCAACTTAAACCGCTGGACCATCCTGACTATGCAGCGGTGTGTGTGGCCACCTGCAAGTTGATTTTGAACTTTTGTGTCCTGTCACATGAATTAAATGAGGGTAGCAGGCGTCTCTCTACCTGACATCGAGGAAACAGTGAGATAGACCTTGGAACACGGGTCTGGTTATTGCCAAAGAGCAACGAAAATATTAATTCTGGAAGAACAATATCCAAAATAATAGTGACCTCGACGTGATTTCAACATGCAACCTTCTGATTTGAAGTCAGACGCGCTACCATCTCGCCACGAAGCCTACAGAATAAGATTGAGATGTTCGTCTATATGAAGATTTCACAATACAAGGGCCTTTAAAATCCCCGCCCATTCCCACCAGGTGATCGACGCAATTATTTCAATCATCATTAATCCACCCACATGTGTTGCACACAAAAGTAAATACAAATATGAACGACGGCCGAATTTTAATAACTTTTTATACAACCGCAGAATCAGCAGAAAAACAGGTCATTCGGCCCATAATACCTAATATATAGCCCACAGCACAAGAGTAAGGAAATCTTGCTACAATGGTACAGGGCCTTGGTGAGACCACACCTGGAGTACTGTGCACAGTTTTGGTATCATTATCTGAGGAAGGATACACTTGCCTTGGAGGGGGTAGAACATGGGTTCACCAGATTGATTCCTGGGATGACAGGACAGTCCTATGGTGAGAGATTGCGTAGAATATGCCGACACTCTCTGGAGTTTAGAAGAATGCGAGTTGATCTCATTAAAACGGACAATATTCTGAAGTGGATTGAAAGGGTTGATGTTGAGAATCGCTGCTAGCTCAGTCGGTGGAGCATGAGATTCACGATTTCAGGGTCGTGGGTTCGAGTTGGGCGAATTGTTTGCCTTAAACTTTATGTTGCATTCACGGGATAACGTCTTCAATGAACCCATGATCTTCTTTGCACAAGAAAAGGAATGCAAACTGAGGGAGATTTAATAATTGTACTGTGATCTGCATAATTTAGATTGATGTCACAAAGCACTCAAGAGTGGTGTCAAAACAAATGATTTTGCAATTACAAACAATGAATCTTAAGATTGGAATTCAAACCCATTTCTCCAGAGAATACTTTGACCTGAACGCAGCACCTTGAACCGCTCGCCCATCCTAACTATTGGATGTTTGTGTTACAAGTTATTGCTCTGGATAGTTTCAGACTGGGCACTTGTTAAGTGTTGCTGGAACGCCCATTGACCGGGATATCTTGATCACTGGGATTTTCCTCAGCCTGTGCTCGGTGTACAGGGAGCTTTGTCCGAGGCATGAGGTAACTTGCATCATGCGTCAATGTACACTAGAATGCTTTTGTTCAATTTTATTGCAGACATGTTTTTGTTTCAACAACAATGTTTATTGTCCGTAATCGAACTGGGGACTTTTCGCATGTGAGGCGAACGTGAACGTCACTGCAATTCGCAAGCTGCTGCTTCGAGCAGTGCCCAGAGAGAAGTGTTGAACAACAAGCTGAAATGCTCAATCCCTCTCTGCAAATAATTCCTTTCACAAACATTTCTCCGACCGGAACTGCACAAGACAACAATGTTCTCCTTTCAAAATCATTAAACTCCCGGATTTCCACGTCTGCAATCTTATGGACAAGGACAAGGATTGAAAGCGCTTTGTGATCATAAAATTGCTGGAATCCCTGTTGTTGATGTCAGGGCATTTGATGGTTGATTTCAGTAAACACCTTTTATTCAGGAGAACCGAATTTATGGTTTGAAGTTCAAGGTAAACCCACGGGGCGGAGCCAACAGTCACCTGGCAGCAATCAGCGACAGGAACATGCAACTTAAGCAGGCCCGGCTATCAACGGCATTCCCATTGCCGAATCCCCCACCATCAACATCCTTGGGGGTCACTATTGACCAGAAACTTAACTGGACCAGCCACATAAATACAGTGGCAACAAGAGCAGCTCAGAGGTTGGGTATTCTGCTGTGAGTGTCTCATCTCCTTACTCCCCAAAGACTTTCCACCATCTCCAATGCACAAGTCAGGAGTCTGATGGAATACTCTACACTTGCATGGATGAGTGTGGTTCCAACACTCGAGAAGATCGACACCATCCAGGACAAAGCAGCCCGCTTAATGGGCACCCCATCCACCACCTTCAACATTCACGCCCTCCACCACCGGCGCACTGCAGCAACTCACCAAGGCTTCTTCGGCAGCTACTCCCAAATCCGCGACCCATGCCTCCTAGAAGGACAATTGCAGCAGGCACATGGGAACACAATCAACTCCATTCTGCGTGGAGAGGGTAAACAGCCAGAGGTCGTGGTCCATATCAGGACAATGACATAGGTAGCAAGAGAGATGAGGTCCTGCAGGCAGAGATAAGGAAGCTAGGAGAGAGATTAAAAAGCAGGACCTCAAAGGAAGTCATCTCCAGATTACTCCCGTTGCCACGAGCTAGTGAGTACAGAAATAGGAGCATAGAGCAGATGAATACGTGGCTGGAGAGATGGTGCAGGCGGGAGTGCTTTAGTTTCCTGAGGCATCGCGACCACTTCTGGGGTAGGTTGGACCTTTACAAGCCGGACAGTTTGCACCGAAACAGAGCCGGGACCAATATCCTCGCGGGGGCCGGGGTGGCGGGGGGGGGGGAGGGGGTGTTTGCGAGTGCTGTTGGGGAGGGTTTAAACTAGCTTGGCAAGGGATGGACCTGAGAATAGATTCAGTCGTGAGGGGAGTAATGCTGGAATTAGAAAGCAAAAATAAAGAAAGTGAGTTTGAAAGAGAGAGGAAACAAGCAGGTAAAAACGGTAAATGTACAAATTGAAAGACAATGTTGTCGGAAGGCAAAGGCACCTAGTGAATATATAAATGTATGTATGTTTAAAATGTTTGCCAAATATAAAATGACTGCCAGGTGGCTTAGAAAAGCATGATGGGGGCTCGGTCAGCCAAGTTAGCTCAAACTGCTGACTGAGCGCTGACCCTGCAGAGCCTGGTACCAGGAATGTCTTGAATCAACAACTTGAGGCAAGATAGTATACAGAACACTGCGGTAGCTCGTACGGAATGTCCTCAAGTCAGTGACCCCCAGATGTTGTGCCAAGCAACCACGGAGATAAGGAGCTGGGCACCGGCGGCACCCATGATTAACGAAGATAAGGGGGGTCTGGAAAACATCACACGGATATGAATCAGCCCCAAACTGTCATGAACTGATCATGCAGCCCCCTGATGTACCGGAGTTAATCCTGTAGGCCCATTTAAACCTATATGTAATCTGTAATCATTATGATTGGATTGTGTCCAGCCGAAGTGGGCTGAGGAACTGCAATGAACTATTGTAACGCATATAAATATCGATGAATTTCTTTGTTCGGCAGTGTAGAGAGCCTGGTTTTGGACCAGAGGCTCTCTCTCCGCCGGCGTAATAAAAGCCGTTTTGGCATTGGAACCGATCCCGAGTGTCGAGTGATTCTTCCACGAAAACATTTGCGCTAACAGTGGAGTCACGAACAGGATTTCCTGTAGTCGCTGGACGTCCTTGAAAAATCCGGGTGATTATAAACATTTTTAATTATAAAAGGTGCGGAAGGTGGAGGCCGCTTGATCGACATGACGAGATGGTCTATAATCTCAAACGCCGAGCCTGTCCCTGAATTAAGAAGACGTTTGTCCCACGTGACGGCCAGGAACTAAGTAGGCGGAGGGAAAAGCTATAGACCTTGGGATCGTGATACCGAGCGACATCTCCCTGAGCCAGTAGTGTGATTTGAAAATATACCCAGGAGACCAGGCGGTGCACAGCGACCAAAGGAAATGAAACCTGTGAACAGGGTCGGACCGATAGACAAAACGGAGGTAGGTAGTCGTTGAGGAGGCGTGGGGCACTGCGGAAATTGCTTAAACGCGTTTTAAGAATTGTATAAATTTGTGTAATAGCAGAAATTGTGACCTGACAGTAGCCAGGAGATGGTCTGCTCCAAGTTACGCTCGGAAGAAAGTGGACCTCTGAGAGTCGATTCCGAATGTTTCTAGTCCTACCCAGGAATGGCCAATAAAGCAAGTAATCTCGAGTGGGGACGATAAGGGTCCCTTACACGCCACCTGGCAGAAAAACAAAAGAAACAAATTGAAAGATGATTAAGTCAGGATGGAAGTGTCAGGACCCGCCAGCAAATCAACGGGAATGGTGGGAGAAGGAAAGGAAAGATAAAGATGAGAAAGCTGTGGTCTTGTTTCTTCAAGCCCACATAAAATTAACAGACGAAGTTAATCAATATGTAAGAAATAATAAAAAACCTGACAGTGATTATCTTAAGTGAAGAAATGGATCCAAGAATAGAGCAAGCCAAACAATAACATTTGTTGAATGAAAAGAGACTTTTGTGAATATCTGTCCAGGAATGAGATAAAGAATGGAGAACAGAAGCTGTCATGCCTTTAAAAAATAGCCTGCATCTCTGGAGGCTGCAGGCTGGGGAAGTACGCTCCCATTTTTGCTTTGTGTAAAACCTTGACGCGAAAGCTTTTAGCTCAGGAAAGAGATTTTTAAATTACAGATTGGCAATACAATATTTGAATTGGGATTTTGAGATATTTCAGGTGATTCTCATTGATAAACATTTTGGTTGAAAAGGAAAATCTTGGATTTGGAAGCCTTTTTAATAAAAGTACACATACTGCGTCTGGAACTGAAGCTTAAAAAATTTGTAATTTATGAGATATAGTACCACAAGATTGACGTTACAGAGCAAAAGATTAGAGTTTTTGATCAGCTTCTAAAACGGAAGTTAGGCAAAAAAATCCAAAATGCCATATTTGACATTTTGTTATTCAAAAATAAATACAAATTCTTCAAAAGGGGAGCAGAAATTAGGATGGGAATAGTGAAGAGTCAATTTTGTTGTGAAGGTTTCAAGTACCAGTGGTTAAGAAAATGCACAACAAAATGCGATATATTTAAAACAAAAAGTTAAATCTGATCACTTCGAAAAAATAAAATTAAAGTTTGGAAAAAAAGATGTGACGTGTAAATAAGTGCTGAAAAAAATGGTTGCGATGGAAAAAGACATAACTTACTAAATACTAGTTGATATTGGCTGTGAAAAAGATGTTGGTTTGATTGGGAAAAAGAAAACAAATTGGAGGAGATAAAAGACACTCTCCATTGATAATGATTTGAAATTACGAGAAAGTTTCACTGCAGTTTGAAAAGATTTCCAGAATAGACGTTATTAATCAAGAAAAGTCACGAACAGTCGAAACAAGCAGGAGGGTTTTGAAAATAACGAGGAGAAAATAAATAAGCTATGCGAACTCAGCAGAGAGAGAAATAAAACACAAGATTTGCCCATTGAACGGGACCGTTAAAAAAAACCGAAATGTTGGCATGTATACGGCTTGTGTGAAAATTTGATTTCAGGAAACAATATAGCTATTAAAAATATGTGCTCTCATTTAAAAAAAAAATCTTTGGCAAGTACTTCAATTAGATGTTAAGGAAAAAAATTGAGTTTAATCTAAAATGCTGTCTTTCCCGAAGAGAAATTTATTTTTATGACCACTTTACTAATGATTTCTGCTGTTTTAACGGATTCCTAATTTCTAAGCAAGTCTTGAAGGCACAAAGATTTGGATTACTACGCGAAGTCACGTAATGACATCAGGCTTTCTGAAAACCTGTAAAGGAGTTAATCATTTCCATTGACAGCTGTTTTACACTGGACATTAGTAATTTGAATTTCTTACTAAAATGGTGAAGACTCACCTGACAGACAGTGGAAATGCTGGGATAGTCAGAATAAAAATAAAACAGAACTAGCTGGTCAAGAGTTAAAAGCTAAGATAAATAAGCTGGAAGAGATTTAAAAAACAGGCCCAGACGGATAATGCATTGTGCCGACAAAGCACCATCACCTATGGCAATCGAGCCAATGTATCCCACGGTGGGTCGGTGGAGTCCACAAACCCAACCAAACAGTAAAGCAGACTGCGATGTTTGGAAGAATAGTGGTGTTAATTAGAGTTTGCATAATATTTCGATGCTTCATCGTGCAGGCTCGTGCACAGCAGGCTCAAATACAAAACCGAAGGCAGCCCAGACAGGGACATGACGTGATCGAGATGTTACGACTATGAAGAATATGGATCACCTAACCCTTACCTCCGATTTCACAGAGTGACCACGACCCAAGTAGACCAGAACCAATCACCTGGTGACGACCAGGCTATCTGTTTAAAATTTGCAGATAAACCATCACCGAGATGGGACCACAGCGGGGACTTCGACTCTGGGGACTCATGATACTGGGAACCTTGAGGCCCACACAAGCATTGGATAATACAGACGGACTACGAGAGATACAGCACACGCAAGAAAGACACAACTGCATCAACGATGGGGTTTTGTTTACTTTGACTGACGGAATATGCATTCCAGGAACCAAGGACTGGAGCATGGACAGAACTGATTTTAACGCATGGCTGCAAATGAATCCGGATAAGAATATAGATTGTGTGCAATGCTCCACGGGCACAAGAAGCATTAGACGAAGGGAGGCCGGGGGGGCCCGATGAATGTATCTTTGGAATAATTTGCGCGCCTCCTGCCCAGCCACAACCGTTAGTCACCCACAAAAATGGGGTGGAGCTGTGTGGATACTATGAGCAGTTAGAGGCTGCCGCAATAAGGTTGTATGTATGCTTCTCACCCATTCGGACACCGCGCCCGATAAGAACCACCACACTGCCCATGGAATTGCCATGTCCAACAATTACAAGGGGACCAGAAAATGGGATCGTGCTGTCCAACGAGGGTGAACGATTGTATGATAATGTTAAGCATGAAATTGTGCCTGTCCTGATCAATATCTCAGGTATACAGATGCCGGAATATTGTACAGAGCAGGCAAGAAAAATGTCTAATGTATTAAGTAAAGTTGTAATGCAGCAGGCTGCCGATGCCATAGGTGCCAGTCGATTCCGAGGACAGGAGCCAGTGCATATGACTAATAGGGAAATAGTTAATGATGTTGCTGCCGGTTTTAATGCTGGAACCTCCATAGTAAACGCACTGGACATACAAAGGCTAAATGAAAGAGTGGAGCAGAATAAAGGGGTGATGAAGGGATTATTAGAACGGGCAGAGCGGAATCAGGACGATCAAAACAAACTCGGAAGAGAGGGTGCCGAAATGCAATTGGATGGCCTCTCGGTCCTGGAAGCTCAGGCAAAAACAATCAATCAACTTATCGACAGAGTGAGATAAGATAACGCAGAACTGAGACAGGGACAACTCTGTCACGCTTATAGCCTATGTATGGTGGGACAGATACGGCACAATCTCGATCATATCTAAAGGGGGGAGTTGCCAGACTGTATAGACAGCCCACATCTGGCTCAGTTGGCCAAACTGAAGGGGACACTGGATAATTGCACTCTGAAGGCACTAACCAGAGTATGTCCAGTGATCCTAAACTGTCGAATGGGCAAAGCTGCCGGAGCGGTAATAGTCCTGATGATACCTATAGTCACATAAGACTCAGGACCGTTTCCCCTTTATCAACTGTAGAATATCGGGATCATACTGGAAAACACCTCCCTCCATTACTGTCTGATTGCAGCTCCTGCTATCCGCAGAGACAACACACTCTATGGGATCTTCCTGATGGGAGGCAAGCAGACGGGTGTCACTACGGTGTACCCTCACCCGGTGGGACAGGGAGAACTAGTCGAATGTGGATTTAATCCAACCGATGGATGTGTATTGGTAATAATACCTGCCCCCACACATTTTGCCAGAACAGGTGACGGGGGCAAAGGGAAATAGTGTTTCTCTACCACGGCACATTCATATCGGTACAATGACTTACAATGCCAGATCTCACAACCAAACTTTTGCTTCACACCCCGACGACCCATCACAATAGGACAAGCCCGCACTATCCAGGTTCGAGAAAAAGGCCCAAAATCATTAACGCCAGCGATCAGCTCCACGATCACCTGCAGGATTATGACGAGCCAGAGTAGGCCCCAATCCCACTTTTAGTTGAAGTATTAAGGGAACTAAGACTCAGAGTAGGCCAGTGTGTCAGACTCTATTAGACAAAGATTAAAATACTGGAGAAGGATACTGACCAAGAGTTACAAAACCAGAGTTGGTGGAGGAGTGTCTGGGACTGGGGCATGAACGTAAACATCCACCCGTGGATTGCAATAATATTACACATACTGGGAGGGATACAGCTGGTCTTAGCACTAACATGGACAGTCACGGCCTGTCGATCCTGTAGGCATTATGCACGAAAAGGAGTATCAGAACAAGGGCTCAAGTAAATAAAGAGACTTGTCCAGCAGAGGGAAAGCGGAATCTGAACTATATCAATTTGATCTAAGCAACTGGGACTTCTGACACCACGTGACTGGCCAGTGCGTTGAGGCAGGAATTATCGGGTGGTACATAAAAATATAAGTCGAGCAACAACTTATGTTGTCGGTTAAAGGAGACTAGGATCAGTCCATTACCGAAAGGAGGGGTTGTTGTAGGGCAAAGGCACCTTCTGAATATATGTATGCATATATGTATGTGTAAAATGGTCGCCAGTATAAAATGGCACCAGGGATTCTGCATAGCACTAGGGGACTTGAGCTAACAGTTAGCTTGACTACATTTTTGGGTAGCTGATGACAGTGCAGTTCTGTGTACAGGAACACTGCAAAGAGCGAGCTCAGCAGAACGACCTTAAACAAATAAACCACAGACAAGACGTCCTAGCAAAATACTGAACAAAGAAATTCCTGTGACTGTGTAAGGATAAGGGGGTTAGGTGCAGACAGATCCCAAAGACAGTAAAGATAAGGGTTTCTGGAGAATATCACAAGGCCATGAATAAGCCCCAGCTAAAACATGAGTTGATCACGCAGTCCCCTGGTGCCTGGTGGCCAATTATATTGACCCAGTGGAATCGATTTGTAATTTATAGTCGTTATGATTGGATTGTGTCCAGCCGACATGGGCTAAGTAATTGTAATAAACTGTTGTTAAAACATATAAATATCGATGAATTTCTTTGTTTAGTGGAGTGGAGTGCCTGGAGTTGGTCCAGAGGCTTTCTTCCTCGCCGGTGTAATAAAGGCCATTTTGGCGTTGGAACTGACCCCGAGTGTCGAGTGATTCTTCCAGAAAAACATTTGTGCTTACATAACCCGTGCTGTGCCAGCACTGGGAGAGAATGATGGGACAGTGTGGAGGGAGCTTCACTCTGTATCTAACCACGAGCTGGACCTGCCTGAAAGAGATTGATGGGACAGTGTAGAGGGAGCTTCGCCCTATAGCTAACCGCGTGCTGGACCTGTTCTGGGAGAGATTGATGGGACAGTGTAGAGGAAGCTTTACACTGTATCTATCCACGTGCTGTACCTGTCCTGGGAGAGATTGATGGGGCAGTGTTGAAGGAGCTTTACTCTGTATCTCACCCCGTGCTCTACCAGCCCTGGGAGAGAATGATGGGACATTTTAGAGGGAGTTTCACTCTGTATCTAACCCGGTGCTGGACCTATCCTGGGAGAGAATGATGGGACAGTGTAGAGGGAGCTTCACTCTGTATCTAACGCCGTGCTGTACCTGCCCTGGGAGTGTTTGATAGGGCAGTGTAGAGGGTGCTTCACTTTGTATCTAACTCCGTGCTGTACCTGCCATGGGAGAGATTGATGGGGACAGTGCAGAGGGAGCTTTACTCTGTATCTAACCCCGTGCTGGATCTGTCCTGGGAGGATTTGATGGTACAGTGTTGATGGAGATTTATTCTGTATCTAACCCCGAGCTGGACCTGTCCTGTGAGAGATTGATGGGACAGTGTAGAGGGAGCTTTACTCTGTATCAAACCCCGTGCTGGATCTGTCCTGGGAGGATTTGATGGTACAGTGTTGATGGAGATTTATTCTGTATCTGAGCCCGTGCTGGACCTGTCCTGAGAGAGATTGATGGGACAGTGTAGAGGGAGATTTACTCTATATCTAACCCCGTGCTGGACGTGTCCTGTGAGAGATTGATGGGACAGTGTAGAGGGAGCTTTACTCTGTATCTAACCCCGTGCTATACCTGCCCTGGGAGAAATTGATGGGACAGTGCAGAGGGAGATTTATTCTGTATCTAACCCATGCTGTACTTGCCCTGGAAGGGTTTGATGGGACAGGTTCGAGGAAGCTTTACTGTATATCTTAATTGGGCTGTACCTGCTCTGTGATTCTTTGATGGGACAATACAGGGCGAGCTTTAATCTGCATATAACACATACTGTACCTGCCCTGGGAGAGTTTGATGCGACAGTGTAGAGGAAGCTTTAGTCTGTACCTGCCCTCTGACTCTTTGTTGACACAATGTAGAGGGGGCTTTAATCTGTATCTAATCCGTACTGTACCTGCCCTGGCGTGTCTGATGGGACAGTATAATCGGAGCTTTGCTCTGTATCTTTCCTGTGCTGTGCCTTACCTGGGAGGGTTTGATGGGACAGTGTAGAGAGAGATTTACTCTGTTTTAAACACGTGCTGCACTGTAATGTATATATGCCCGGGTTTACGTGCCACCAGGGGGACCCGCCGTCGAAGGTCATTGGGCCACAGGCACACACATGCAACCCTTGTATATAAAGAAAGCCTCCATGTTTAATCCTTAGTTCGACAGCTATAAAAGTAAGGTCAGGATGCACCAGATTGAGTTCACTGTAGTAAGCCTACTGAGTTATTGCATATGCAACATGCACCTGCCCTGGAAGAGTTTCATGGGACAATGTAGCGTGAGCTTTCCTCTATATCTAACCCCGTGTTGCATCTACCCTCGGAGCGTTTGAAGCGACAGTTTAGAAGAATCTTTACTCTGTATTTAACGCATGCTGTACCTGCCCTTGGAGAGGTTCAGCGGACATTGTTGAGGGAGCTTTACTTTGTATATTACCCGTTCTGTACCCGCACTGGGCGTGTTGATGGGACAGTGTAGAGGGAGTTTTACTCTGGATCTAACACGGGCTGTATCTGTCCTGAGAGGGTTTGATGGGATAGAGTAGAGGGAGCATTACTCTGTATCGAACACGTGCTGTACCTGTCCTGAGAGAGTTTGATGGGACAATGTAGAGGAAGCTTGACCCTGTATCTAACACGTACTGTACCTGCCCTGGGAGGTTTTGATGTGACTGTGTCGTGGTAGCTTTATTCTGTATTTAACATTCTGGTCCTTTTCAGTCCACTTGTTTCACACCGAAACAAATGGTAACCGTGATGTGAATTTAACGCCACATGATTCTTTGAAATCATCTTTTAATGATTGGCTAAAACGATTCCTTATGCCACCGACAAACAGTTTTGATTCCAGGTCTCGGCGATAACGTTTGTAACACCATTTTTTAATTCAAAACCTTCTAAAAATTGATGACATGCAGCCAACGTGCAAACGTAAGAATTATTTTAATCACCGTTAATTAGCCTATAACCTTCTTCAGAATGAAACAACTAAGAATATAATGACTGAGGAACAGTGGTATCTTCAATCATTCATTTTCTCTTTACATGTGATGAAGTTTTATCCCTATCTCATTTACACGCTGTATGGGAATGATTTAAATTTGTAAGTGTTTATGACTCAGTTGCAAAACCTTTGATTGTGTATGTGCCGATTCTTGATAGGAGGAGCACTTGAGACCGAAGTTCCAGTTCAAAATATGTATCAATAGAATCAATTTCCACCAGTTTCTTTAAACCCAATAACATAATTTATTTCTTGTGGGCTGGATGGAGGAACATGATCCATGAAAAAAATTGTTATCGTTTTAATGGAACAGAATGCTCATAAAATATTGGAGTGGGAACCAATTGGATTATTGCACAGCTGGCAACATTTGCGGAATAGATTCGTGCAGCCAAAACTGACAATGACAACCTGGGACTGTGCGGCACCGAATTCTCGGGGAAAAACAGTTACACACTTCGTCCCTGGGTGGGCTCGAACCACCAATCTTTCGATTAACAGCCGAACGCGCTAACCCATTGCGCCACAGAGACTGATGGAGACACTAGGTGCAAACATCCAAAACCAGGGTGTCTGTCAGTTAAAGCTTCAGATTTCTCCGAATGGTGTGGAATTAATTCACTCTCAGTGGGACATTTCCCAACTAACTGGAGGGAAATTCATACTGGATGCGTGGAAGCAATCTGATCCCGCACACTGCAGACACTTCCATGTCACCACCAACCAGCTCTCTCGCAACCGGTGTAATCGACCTTCCAGCCTTCCGGTGCCTTGTCTGTGACAAAGTATTCTGATTGTCCTGAAGCCTGTATTAGGTTTTAATTCCTTTTCATCTCCTGACTGCGGATATTCCTGTGATTAAACGGGAAATAATGCTTCCAGGGACATGTGGATTCACCGTTTCTTTGCTTGGTGAAATTTCAAAGATTGAAAGCGAAACACATCAGCCCCAAACCTCCCATGAGATGGACGACCAGTTTCTGTTTCAAGCTTGAATGCGGGAAAAAGCAAAACTTATTCAAAGAACGTACAAGTCCCTGAGACGCCTGATTATTTGCACCAAACTCCTTTGCAAAGATTTGAGGATAATGTTTGGTGATCAGGGCAATTTTTTCCCCAATCTACAACACTTCAAACATAACTCAACGGCTGTAAAGCAATTTGGGGCGTCATGTGTTCCTGAAAGGTACTGCAGAAATGCAAGTCCTTCTTTGCAAAAGTTTGATGCAATTTCAAAATTTGCGAGCAATATAAGGGCTCCTCTGGGACCCCTCGTAAATTTCAATTCACAACTCCGAACGGAGAATCAAAGCCCTTGATCAACGAGCCAACTGTTTCACAGACGTGAAGATAAGGTGTAACCAAGATAAAAGCTATTCAGGACATAAGAACTTAAGAACTAGGGGCAGGAGTATGCCATATGGCCCATTGAGCATGCTCCGCCATTTAATATGATCATGGCTAATCCGATCATGAACTCAAGTCCAGCTCCCTGCCCTTTCCCCATAAGACATATTCCCTCATCAGTTCAGAAATTATCTCTGTCTTAAATTTATTTAATGTTGTGACTTTCTCAGCTCTCTGAGGCAGTGAGTTCGAAAGATTTACAACCCTCTGAGAGAAGAAATTCCTCCTCATCACAAATAAAAATGGGCGGCCCCTTATTCTGAGATTATGACCCCATCCTCTCTGCATCCACCTGGTCAAGCTCGCTCATTACCTTATACATTTCGATAATATCACCTCTCATTCTTCTGAATTCCAATGAGTAGAGGCCCTACCTACTCAACCGTTCATCATAAGACAACCCCCTCATCTCCGGAGTCAACCGAGTGAACCTTCTCTAAACTGCCTCCAAAGCAAGTATATCCTTTGGTAAACTGTTTGTGATCCTCGCCCAATTGCCAGACGGACGGTGAGAAACGCCCTCACCTTACGAAAGTTCTAGATCCGGGAATTATTATTCAGAGTGTAAATTAAATGAGTCACGGAAAGGAATGCTTCGGTGGTAAATCGTAGTATATTTTTTTGTTCTCGCATACACTGGCTAAAACATGCTCTACTGTCTCTGTGGAGAATAAAATCCAGGTTACAAACAACATACATACAGTACAGAAATGCGACCTTGTAACACGCAGTAATTCCATGGTGGATTCTAACCCGACCCGTACCAATGAATTACCCAGAATAGCTCAGAAAAGCATCACTAGTGAGAAAACCCTGAGCCCTTACACAGCTGGCTGGGATATCTGGTTACTGGCTTCGGATACTTGCGAACATGTTCACCACCACACGCAGCCCGTTTCCTTGCTCAGCTCAGCTCTGGGAACTCACTGCCTGGTCTTCAGTCTCGGTGGCTTCTTCTGCAGTACTGCGACCCCTTCCTCTCGGACATCGATCGGTGGAGCGAGAGCGAGAGCGAGAGAGAGCTCTCTCTAGACACAAGCTGCAACCTGCAAGCTCCAAGCTTCACACCAAGCTCCAAGCAAAAAATAAAGTGGAAAGGACCCTGTCTTTCTGGGAGTCTTGGTATCCCTATCTTTCCCGCCAATCTTTAAAACCCCTTTGTTTCTAAGCATGGGTATTTAGTCAGTGATGAGCCATCCCACCCATGCATTGGGCTGATGGCCCTTAATCTGGGCATCTCTCTGAGCCTTTGTGTTGGGAAAGAACCGGCTCCTCCTTGGCTAGCCAGGCTGGTAGGTTCATTGTTCTGTGTCTCCTTCTGAGATGGAGGTGAGAAGTGCTTTTACAAATTAGAGTGGCTTTGTCAGTGGTCCCCCTTCCTGGCTGACAGCTCTTTTGTCAATGGATGACTGAGAGGTATTTCGACCCAGCTCACTGCCATTCGGTCTCTGGAGTTTTAACAAAACCAGCGTTTTCACATATTTGCGCAGGAAGACCACAGCACAGGGAAAATAGCCTCTGAAAAATAAAATCCACAACATATTTTCGACTGAGTCCATTCCTTAAACAGAAACTTTGCGATCTCTTCATTATGCTCTGCTAATTATCGATCTTGCCAAGTAAAAAATGCGTTGGCATTGCAATGAATTAATGTAAAATTAATGAAAAGAAAATGCAACGTGTTGTCGAGTGCAAAACCTGCAGTGCCTGCATTTCAAAAGGCATTGCTTTTATTCATCCTGCGGAATGCATGTTGCACAGATAATCTCAGCACACATTGTGCAGACAAAAGCAGCATTAGACAACGAAGTGATTTCTCCTCCGCTGATTTGAAGCAGATAACTGAAGGTTGAGCATACAATTTGACAACTTGACTCGTCGATCAAGCATCAATGACAAAGGCAAGAAAACTGCTCACCAGCACCAGGTGCTTTTCACTTGCTTGTCCCAAATTTTCAGCAGCTGGGATAACAAGAACTTGAGTTACACTGAGATTTGAATTCAGATCATTGGATTTAAATTCCAGAGTGCTCACCATTACACCATGGAACCAACCATGCCAAAACTTTTGAAACATACTTCGTCACAGACAAGGCACCGGAAGGCTGGATGGCAGATTACACCGGTTGCAAGAGACCTGGTTGGCGGTGACATGGAAGTGTCTGCAGTGTGCGGGACCGGACTGCTTCCACACATCCACAATAAAAGTCCCACACTTGACTTGGGAAAAGTAGAACTGAGAGCGGACAAGTTCCATCCCGGTCGGAGCAATCTGAAGCTTTAACTGACTGACACCCTGGTTTTGGATGTCTTGCAGTGTGTATCTGTGCCGCAATGGTTTAGAGCATTTGGTTGGTAGCTAAAAGGTTGGTGGTTCAACACCACAAACGGGCGAAGCCTTCAACTGCTTTCACCCGAGTATTCAGTGCCGCACAGTTCCAGGTTGTCATTGTGCATTTTGGCTGCACGAATATATTCCGCAAACATTGCCAGCTGTGCTGTTATCCAGTGAGTTCCCACTCCAATACTTTTATGAGCATTCAGCTCAAGTAAAATGATAACAATTTCTTACATGGATCATGTTCCTCCATCCAGCACACTCAATATAAATTATTTTATTGGGTTTAAAGAAACTGGTGAAAATTGATTCTCTTGATACATATATAGAACTGAAACTTCGGACTCAAGTGCACCTCCTATCAAGAATAGACTCACACATAATCAATGGTTTGACAACTGAGTCAATAGCACTTACAATTTTAAACCTTTCTCATACAGCGTGTAAATGAAATAGCGATAAACATTCATCACATCAAGAATTACCATGTAGCGATGCAGCAATGCAGCGTTCCCTGGCGGTCCAGTGATTAGGATTCAGCGCTCTCACCACCGCGGCCCAGAGTCGATTTCCGGCCAGGGAAATTGCACTTCCATCAAAATTAAAACCTTATAATAAAGAGTTGCATGCATCTCATGTGGAAAAAATGATTCATTGAATTAAACATCATTAATTAATCCATTGTAGAACTTCAATCATTTATTTTGCCCTGAGTATGTGAGGAACGTTTATCCCTACCTCACTGTATTTTAGGAACAAGGTCCAGCCCCGGTATCTCCACCTATGTAAGTAGAAAACAGCTGGAAATACACAACAGTACGGGACGCCTTTGACAAAAAATTAACCCTAGTTTACAGGTTCTCTTCCTTCCCCTACCTTTTGCGGGACACTTGTTCCCCTTTAATTTTACAGACTGACTGAGTTCACTAACCGCGGGGAGAGAGAAGGTGCCTCCGAGGCCCAACTGTGCTAACATGGAAGATAGCACGATGGGTATGTCGGCTGGTGGGTGTGGATCAGTGACATGTTTGTGTAAAGGCAGTGGAGGAGAAGGATTGACAGCTGTCAGTGAGGGACAGAAGTTGTTTAAGGCGAGGCAACACATTCCCGATCAGCACAGAAGGCATTCACTGGTCAGTTGCCCTCTGCTGTACTTCTGGTCAGAGCGGTTTCCGCAGTGGAGCCATTATCACGTTTGCTTTCCACGCGAAAGTTCCCATGCATGAAGATTATGTTTAAACATGCTGTTGATGAACAGCCATGGGCGAGTTTATTCTCCTGTCAAAAGGGCGACAGTGGCTTCTCCCTTATTCTTTAATTGCTCTTTATTTCACTTCACTAAATAGATATATTTGGGTGAGAGAAATTGTTCCAGAATGTCGCCCACTTCATCTTTTGTTACCTTTTAAACATATAAAATAAGGCCGGGGAATAACTACAGAAAACAAAGCAGAGGGATACAGACAAGAGGAAGAGAGAAGTGGAAACACTGTCCCCACCCAGAACTAATGCAGAAATCCCTCTGCTGCGCTCAGGGTGGCCACCCGCAGCTTATTGACTGTCGGAGTGGGACCGTGCGGCGCTTCAGAAGACAGTTCAAAAAAGCAAAGTCACTGATTCGGTCTCATGTGCTCCTTCTGCCAAGAATAGCTAAACAAAAAATGCTTTTATAAAAGTTACAACTTATCTCCAGGTTTGTCAAAAAGTGAGCTCGTTGTTCAAGGGGTATGATTCTCGTTTCTGGCTTGTTAATTGAATGTTGCGAGAGATCCCGGTCGAGCCCATTATTCTGCCGCGAATTTTAAAATTGCATAGAACTTTTGCAAAGGAGGACTTGCTTTTCTGCAGCGCCTTTCAGGAACTCATGACGCCCCAAAGCGCTTTACAGCCGTTGAGTTATGTTTGAAGTGTTGTAGTGTGGGGAAAGATGTGCCCAAATCACCCCAACACGAACGTCAACTCTTTGCGAAGGAGTTTGGTGCAATAATCAGGTGCCTCAGGGACTTGGACTTTCTTTGAATGATTTCTGCTTTTACCTGCATGCAAGCTTGAAACAGCAACTGGGCTTCCATCTCACGGGAGCAGCGTGTTGTGGTTAGCGAGTATTTGACGAGGTTTGGGGTTGATATGTGTCGCTTTCAATGTTTGAAATTTCACCAAGCGAAGATATGATGAATCCAACTGTCCCTGCAAGCAATTTATTCGGGTTTAATCACAGGAATATCTGCAGTCAGGAGCTGAAAAGGAATTAAAACATAAGACCGGCTTCGGAACAATCAATATACTTTGTCACAGACAAGGCAGTGGAAGGCTTGAAGGTTGATCACTCCGGTTTCGGGAGAGCTGGTTGGTGGTGACTTGGAAGTGTCTGCAGTGTGCGGGACATGACTGCTTCCACGCATCCACAATGAATGTCCCTCCATTTATTTGGGGAAAGTACAAATGAGTGTGGAAAATTTCCATCCCGGTCGGAACAATCTGAAGCTTTAACTGACTGACACCGTGGTTTGGGATGTCTTGAATTGTGCTTTCAAGTTCGTATCTGTGGCGCAATGGGTTCGTGTGTTCGGCTCTTAACAGAAAAGTTGTTGGTTCGAACCCAACCTAGGACAAAACATTTAACTATTGTTTAACTGCGGATTCGTTGCTGCACAGTTCCAGGTTGTTATTGCGCGTTGCACAAATATATTCCGTAAACATTGCTAGCTGTGCTGTTATCAAGTGAGGTCCCACTCCAATACTTTTATGAACATTCAGTTCAGGTAAAAACATTTTTTTACATCGATCATGTTCCTCCATCCAGTCCACCAGAAATAAATTACGTTATTGGGTTTAAAGGAACTGGTGGAAATTGTGTGACCTATCATTATGGCTTTGCTCAGAAACTGAGTTTCAACAGTCAACAGTTTGCGAAGGATTACCTCATGGCCAATGCCAAGCACAAAAAGTCTCTCAGCATTCGTTTTGGAATCCGTCAAATTTGCAATATCCTGCGAGGCCCCTTAATCAGCGACATATCTCGCCACTTCCTGTACCTCCGACCGTTTGCACGTGTGGAACCGATACCTCGCCATCAGAACGCTTCCTTTAGAATTTAGATGCTCCCGGACCAGCGTACACAATTCTTCATCGGATTTAGTTGTTGGTTGCATCAGAGCTAGAAGATTCTTCATGCGGCCATAGTTTGTTGTCCCACAGACGGTCAGGAGAATCACCCTTCTTTTGGCAGCGTTGACGTGCCCTTCCAGCTCGTTGGCCACGAAGTATGGATCGAGTCTCTCCACGAAGGTTTCGCAATCGTACACTTCTGAGAACGTCTCCAGGATACCAACTGTTGCATGCAGTTTTGCGTGGTTGTTTATTGTCTCGCCGCCAATGGATACGCTCATTATATAGGATGATACTGAGTACTTTGAAGAATGACTAAGTGTGACCTTAGGTCCTTTAATAAGACTCCAGAGCGCAGGCACCACATGGGTGGCCTGCTTATATACCGTGCTCCCAAGGGATGCTGTGATCACTTGGGACTCCACCAGGTAGGCCCTCTGGTGGTAGTGTGATACAGGTTGTCAAGGGTAAAATACATAACACAAGTTGTATGCAGAAATCAACCATCAAAAGCCCTGTCATTAACCACAGGTGTTTCCGGCAATTTTCTGATCGCAAAGCGCTTTCAGTCTTGTTCTTAAAATTGTAGACATGGAAATTGGGGAGTTTAATGATTTTAAAAAGAGAACATTGTTGTTTGGTGCAGTTCCGATCAGAGAAATGTTTGTGCAAGGAACTTTTTGCAGAGAGAGTGATTGAACATTTCAACTTATTGCTGAACACTTCTCTCTGGGCACTGAGCTAAGTAGCAGTTTCTGTAGTGCAGTGGTTATCACATTTCTCTCACACGTGAAGAGTTCCTGGTTCAAGCCTGGGCAGAAACATTATTCCTCAAGCAAAAACTTGGCTGCAATAAAATTGAAGAAAAGTTGTTACAGACACCTTGTTGCATGAGCAATGAACATTTAAAACCAGTCTCCTCAAATACAGAGTGTGAAAAATTAGATCGGAGATAAAACTTCATCAAGGATTAAGGTTTCATTAATTATTGAATTTTCAACTGTCTCTATTCGCATTTCTTTCATTCTGTGAAACAACATGATCGGTTTATACCAGCAGCTCTAAGCTGCATTTGAAACCAGCAAACAACTCATTAATTATTCGCTCTTCCCCAGTTCCAGAGCTCAGAGGGTTATTTTCCATCCCTGTGATAGAAACTACCTCGGACCCGGGCCAAAGCTCCGCTTGCACCGAGCACAGTCTCAGGAAAACCCCGGGGGAGAGGATATCCCGGTCACTGTGCCTTCCAGCAACAATGAACAAGTGCCCGGTCTGAAACTTTCCAGAATAATAACTTGCAACTTCAGCATCGAACAATAACGATGGTCGAGCGATCTCAGGCACTGCTTTCATTATTTGATTAAATTATCAACTCTTCCTCAGTTCGCATTTTTATCATAGTGCAAAAGAAGATCATGGGTAAATTAATGATGTTTTCCTGATAAAGCAACATCAAATTTTCAGTAAAAGTAATCGCCCAATGTTTACGACACTGCAAGTAAAACACTCATGCTCGAACGACTGAGGTAGCCGGGCTTCGCAAGATCTAACCTGTCAATCCCCTTCAGAATATTGTCCGTTTCAATGAGATCACCTCTCATGCTTCTAAACTCCAGAGAGTATCGGCATATTCAGCACAATCTCTCACCATAGGACAGTCCTCTCATCCCAGTAATCAATCTGGTGAACCTCTGTTGTACCACCTCCAAGGTAAGTGTATCCTTCCTCAGATAAGGAGACCAAAACTGTGTGCAGTACTCCAGGTGTGGTCTCACCAGGGCCCTGTTCAATTGGAACAAGACTTCCTTACTCTTGTTCTGTGGGCTACATATTAGGTACTGTGTGCCGAATATCCTGTTTTACTGGTGATTCTTCGGTTGGATAAAAAGTTTTTGAAATTTGACAGTCGCTCAGCAAACGCATTTGTATTTGCTTCAGTGTGCAACACATGTGGATTGATTAATGATGATTGAAACAATTATTCAGTATTTCACAGACTTGAATTATTTGTGTCAACTTGCTCTGTAAAAATGCTTTTCCTGATGAGGAATCGAACCCAGGTCAAAGCAGTGAAAGCACCAAATCCTAACCAATAGACGACCGGGGAATACTGTTTGCAGCCGCTGCGATAGCTTTGAATATAGTCAGCTTACAATCACAGCTGAGAATTGTGCGGTGTCATGGCGTGTAACTGGGTTTGCTGGAAGCAGCGTGGAGGCCCCGATCTGCGTGAGAACACCAGCGGCAAGTCGGGGCCATAAACGGAGCGGTGAGCGGCGGCCTGGGAGCAGCGTGGTGGTTTACCACGGCAAAGTACAGCGCGAGCTGGTGCAGGAGGGCGACGGCAGCGAAGAGTGACGTCATCAAAGTCCAGGTCGGTGATTGGAGCGTGGGCAGGTACAGCAGGAGCAGCGCAAGACTGTGGAGGGATGTGATCGGGGCCCAGAGGCGGCGTGAGTTCAGGACCAGGGGTCCAGGGGCAGCACGGGCCAGCCCACACTGCGATATGTGTGCACTGGGTCCGTGCAGCAGAGCTGGTCTCCACTCGTCTTGGATAGCCCTTGCCACTGGAACACGACCTCGCTCTGTCAAGCCTATGTGATGGCTGGGGTGCAACGGCCACCACACGTTAAAGAAGTCCACGCACAGGCATCTTCCACCCTTCAACATGCAGTTAGGGACATGGAATGTTAGGTCCATCATTGAAACACCTGTCAATTCATTGTTTTTTGGCGAGGAAGCAAGTCATTCTCGCTTCGAGGGACTGCCAATGATGATGATGAACTGGATTTGCTGCAGTCCGCGTGCAGCAGTGATGAAAGCGGGTGTGAGAGGGTGAGTGACAGGTGGGCACTGATTCTGATGCTGTCTGACCTACGGTGGGAGTGACCTAAAATTTTAAAGCACTTTCATTGCACCAATGCAGGGTAAATGAAACTGTTTTTCAGGAACCTTCATGTATACAAACATGCACACTCTGCACTGTAGACCTCACAATGCAACGGTAGTGTGTCTGACTCCGCATCAGAAGGCTGCGTGTTTATATCACGTCGGGGTCACTGTACTTTTCCATATTGCTCTCCCTGAATTGAGATTTACTTTGCTGTATCACAATTAGCTTTCCCACCCATCTTTGTATCATCAGCAAACTTCGATCCATTACACTTGGTCCCTGTATCCCTGGGATAGGGGAGGGAAGACACACTGGAGAAGTGTGAGCTTGTGGACCGGAGAAGTTTGCGCTGCTGGAGCTGTGCGTTTTATCGGGGACGGACGGGGGGGAGAGCCCGCCGATCAACCGGTGAAGATAAGAAGCTGCTGTGCTATTCATCGGGTTTCACACTGTTTAAAAATGGCAGAATGCAACTTTTCTCTCCATACTGCGCATGCACGAAGGTGAGGCTGTGTTTTCGGCGCAGGCATTTGGCTCCGCCCCCCACTTCACAATCGACGCCACGCCAGGACTCCGGGGACTGTAAACAGTGGCCAGGATGGGGCGAGTTTTCCCCCAAGCCATTTCCACCGCACAATGTTGGTGCGCTTGAGGTCATCGTGCCGACAAAACTGCTTGGGGAAAATCTAGGCCTCGAAGAGCAAGGTGTACACTGAAGGAAATACAAATATGTTTGCCGAGCAACTGTCAAATTTTAATAACTTTTTATGCAACTGTAGAATCAACAAAAAACAGGGCACTCGCACGATATTACCTAATATGTAGCCCGTAGTACAAGAGTAAGGAAGTCTTGCTACAATTGTACAGGGCACTGGTCAGACCACACCTGGAGTACTGCGCACAGTTTTGGTCTCCTTATGGAAGGAAGGAAATATTTGCCTGTGAGGAGGTACAACGGAGGTTCACCAGATTCATTCCTGGGATCTGAGGACTGCCTTAAGTTGAGAGATTGTGTAGAATGGGCCGATACTCTCCGGAGTTTAGAAGAATGAGAGGTGATCTCATTGAAACAATCAATATTCGGAAGGGGATTGACAGTGTAGATGCTGAGAGATTGATTCCCCCGGGCTGGAGTGGCTAGAACGAGAGGGCACAGTCTCAGGTTAAGGGGTCGTCCATTTAAGACAGAGATGAGGAGGAATTTCTTCACTCAGAGGGTAATGCATCTGTGTTATTCTCTGCCCCACATGCCTCTAGATGCTGAGTCTCTGAATATATTCAAAGCTGCGTTCGATAGATTTTTGGAGTCTCGGGGAATCAATGGATCGAGAGATCACTGGAGTTGAGAAGAATGAGAGGGAATCTCATAGAAATATATACATTTCTGACGTGACTGGACAGGTCCCGATGTTGGGGAAGTCCAGAACCAGGGATCAGAGTCTGAGGGATAAGGGGTAAGCCATTTAGTACTGTAATGAGGAGAAATTTCGTCACTCAGAGAGTTGTTAACCTGTGGAATTCTCTGCCGCAGAGAGTTGTTGATGCCAGTTCGTTAGATATATTCAAGTGGGAGTTAGATGTGGCCCTGATGGCTTAAGAAATCAAGGGGTATGGAGAGAAAGCAGGAAAGGGGTACTGAGCTGAATGATCAGCCATGAACTTATTGAATGGTGGTGCGGCTCGAAGGGCCGAATGGCCTACTCCTGCACATTTTTTGTTTCTATGTTTCGATGTCCTGCTATTGCATTTTTATAAAGGATTCCAACATTTTCCCAACCACATTGTTAGGCTAACTGGTCTATAGTTTCCTGTTTTTTGTCTGCCTCCTTTTTTCAAGAGGGGAATTACATTTGAAATTTTCCAATCTGCTGGTTCCTCCCCTGAATCCAGCGAGTGCATGTCCACAAATCCATGAAAGTCGCAGGCCAGATTGATAATGGTGGTTAAGAAGGAATATGGAATGCTTGCCTTTCGTAGCCGAGGCACAGAATACAAGAGATGGGGTCGGTGGTGCAGGTTAGGTCAAAGCTGGAGTACTGCGTGCAGTTCTGGTCGCCATATTGCAGGAAGGACATGATTGCACTGAAGATGGTACAAAGGAGATTTAGGAGGATGTTGCCGGGAGTGGAGAATCATAGCCATGAGGACAGATTATATAGGCTGGATTTGCTTTCCATGGAACAGAACCTGAGGGGAGACCTCATTGAGGTGTATAAAATTATGAGGGGCCGAGATATAGTGGATAGAAGTGGGGTCAATAAAAAGGAGGCATAAATTTAAAGTAATGGGCAGGAAGTTTAGAGGGGAAATTTCTTCACGCAGAAGGTGATGGGGTTTTGGAACTCACTGCCTGAAAGGTTGGTAAAAGCAGAAACCCTCACCACATTTAACAAGTGCTTGGATGTGCAGCTGAAGTGCGGAAAACTGCAGAGTTATGGACCTAGAGATGGAAAGTGGGATTAGGCTGGATAGCCTGTTGGTGGCAGGCGCGGAAACGATGGGCCGATATGGCCTCCTTCTGTGGTGTAATCTTCTTTGATTCTATGACGTCCTTTGCAAAGAGTTGATGTGCGTGTGAGGTGAATTGGGCACATCTTTCCTCATGTGACAACATTTCAAAGGCAACTCAAAAACTGCAAAGCGCTTTGGGGCATCATGAGTTCCTGACAGACGCTGCAGAAATGCAAGTCCTTATTTGCAAAGGTTTGATGCAAATGCAATGCTCATCTGGGATTTGAAACCAAGATCGCGAACAAATTTCAAATAACAACCTTAAAGCAACAATCATACCCTTAGACCAACGAACCATCTGCTTAGCAAACGTGGAGATGAGATTTTAACCATTATTGAAGCATTTTTAGTGCGTGTTGCTGTTCTTGATCGGAGCAGCTCATGAGACGGAATCAGTGACTTTGCCTTTTCGACATTTCTCCTGAAGCGCCGCACTATCCCACTCCTGATTTCAATGAGCTGTCGGGACGTTAATGTATCCATCATCATCATCATCGCAGCGTTCCCTCGAAATGAGGATGTCTTCGTTCCACGCCGAAAAAGGATGAGTTCACAGGTGTTTCAATGAAGGACCCAAACTGCATCCAGAAGGGTGGAAGTTGCCTGTGCGTGGATGTTTTTAACGTGTGGTGGCCATTGCACCCCAGCCATCACACGGGCTTGATAGAGCTAGGTCTTGGTCCAATGGCAAGGGTTAACCAAGACGACTGGAGACCAGCTGTGCTGCACGGAATTAGTGCACACACATATCGCAGTGTGGGCTGGCCCGTGCTAACCCTGGGCCCCTGGCCCAGAACTCAAGCCTCCCCTGGGCCCTGATCACATCCCTCTACAGTCTCTCGTCGCTCCTTCGCCCCAATCTCACCGCTGCAGCTGTATCTGCCCAAGCTCCAATCATCGATCTTGACCATGATGACGTCATTCTATGCTGCCGCCGCCATCCTGCACCAGCTCGCGCTGCTCCCTGGAGTAGTCTTTCGGGATCTCCAAGCTGCTCCCAGCGCCTCTCGCCGTTCCTTTTATGGCCCCGCCCTGCCGCTGGTGTTCTCCCAAAAGTGTATCCAGGCTGCGGGTGGCCACCACGAGTGCAGCAGAGGAGTTTCTGCATTAGAAAAGGGGCATGACCCATCAGGGGAGATCAGCAGCAGCCAAGTTCATGGCACTGTGGATGGCTCTGCTGCACAGGAGGGCAGTAAAACGTGTGGGAGAGCTAAAATGATAGGAGATTCGATTGTAAGTGGATAGAAGTTTCTGCGGCCGCAACCGAGACTCCAGGAAGATATGTTGCCTCCCTGGTGCAAGGGTTAAAGATTTCTTGGAGCGGGTGCAGTATATTCTGAAAATGGAGGCTGAACAGCCAGTTGTCGTGGTGCATATAGGTTCCAACGATATCGGTAAAAAATGATATGAGGTGCTAAGAGTTGAATTTAAGGAGCTAGGAGTTACATTCAAAAGTTGGAGCTGAAATCTAGTAATCTCGGGATTGCTAACAGTCCCACCTGCTTGACAGAGTAGGTATCGCAGGATGGCTCAGATCAATACGTAGCTTGAGGAGTTGTGCAAAAGTGAGGGATTCAAATTCCTGGGACATTGGAACCAGTCCTGGGAAGGTGGGACCAGTAAAAACCGGAATGTCTGCATCTGGGCAGGATCGGAACCAATGTCTAGGGGCGTGTTTTCTAGTGCTGTTAAACAAACACGGCAGGGGGAAGGAAACCTATGCAGGGAGATAGAGTGAATTAAAATGGAGGCAGAAGCAAAAGATAGAAAGCAGAATAGTAAAAGTGGAGGGCAGAGAAATCCAAGACAAAAAACAAAAAGGGCCTTATTACAGCAAAATACTGAAGTGGAAATGTGTGTAAAAAAGACAAGCCTGAAGGCTCTGTGTTTCAATGCGAGGAGTATTCGGAATAAGGTGGATGAATTAACTGCGCAGAAAGCAGTTAACGGGTAGGGTGTAATTGGCATCACGAAGACATGGCTCCAGGGTGACCAAGGCTGGGAACTCAACATCCAGGGGTATTTAACATATAGGAAGGATAAGCAGAGAGGAAATGGAGGTGGGGTAGTGTTGCTGGTTAAAGAGGAATTTAATGCATTCGTAGGAGGGACATTAGCCTGGATGATGTGGATTCGGTATGGGTGGAGCTGCGGATTTCCAACGGGCATAAAACGTTCGTGGAAGTTGTGTACAGACCACCAAACAGCAGTCGTGAGTTTGGGGACTGCATTAAATAAGAAATAAGGGGTGTGTGCAATAAAGGTACTTCAGTTATCATGGGTGACTTTAATTTACATGTTGATGTGATAACCTAACTGGTAGCAATGCGTGGAGGAAGATTTCCTGCAGTGTATTGAGAATGGTTTTCTCGACCAATATGTCGAGGAACCAACTAGAGAGCTGGCCATCCTAGACTGGATGATGTGTAATGAGAAGGGACGAAATAGCAATCTTGTTGTGCGCGGCCCTTTGGGGAAGAGTGACCATAATATGGGCGGATTCCTTATTAAGCTGGAGAGTGACACAGTTAATTCGAAAACTAGGGTCCTGAACTTCAGGAAAGGTGACTTTGACGGTATGAGGCGTGATACTTAAAGGGTTGACGGTGGATAAGCAATGCAAAACATTTAAAGATCACATGGATGAACTTTAGCAATTGTACATCTCTGTCTGGAGTAAAAATAAAACGGGGAAGGTGGCTCAACCATGGTTAACAAGAGAAATTAAGCATAGTATTAAGCCAAGGAAGAGGCATATAAATTGGCCACAAAAAGCAACAAACCTGAGGACCGGGAGAAATGTAGTATTCATCAGAGAAGGACTAAGGCTTTAATTAAGAGGGGGAAAATAGAGTACGAGAGGATGCTTGCAGGGAACATCAAAACTGACTGCAGAAGATTCTCTAAATATGTGAAGAGAAAAAGATTAGTGAAGACAAATGTAGGTCCCTTGCAATCGGATCCAAGTGAATTTATAATGGGGAGCAATGAAATAGCAGACCAATTGAACAAATACTTCGATTCTGTCCTCTCGAATGAAGACACAAATAACGTTCCGAATGTACAAGGAGAAAGTGGTTCTAGTGAGAAGGAGGAACTGAAGGATATGCTTATTAGGCAAGAAATTGTGTTGGGGAAATTGATGTGATTGAAGTCTGATAAATCCCCGGGCCTGCTAGTCTGCATCGCAGAGTACTTAAGGAAGTGGCCTCAGAAATAGTGGATGCATTGGTGATCATTTTCCAATAGTCTATCAAATCTGTATCATTTCCAATGGACTGGAGGGTAGTTAATGTAACACCACTTTTAAAAAAAGGAGGGAGAGAGAAAAGGGGTAATTATAGACCGATTAGCCGCCTGACATCAGTAGTGGGGAAAATGTTAGAATCAAACATTAAGCATGAAATAGCAACACATTTGGTAAGCAGTGACAGCATCGGTCGAAGTCACCATGGATTTATAAAAGGGAAATCATGCTTAACGAATCTTCTGGGATATTTTGAAGATGTAACCAGCAGAGTGGACAAGGGAGAACTAGTGGATGTGGTGTATTTGGATTTCAAAAGGCATTTGACAAGGTCCAGCACAAGGGATTGGTGTGCAAAATCAAAGCGCATGGTATTGGGTGTAATGTACTGACGTGGATCGAAAACTGGTTGGCAGACAGGAAGCAGAGAGTCGGGATAAAAGGGTCCTTTTCAGATTGGCAGGCAGTGACTAGTGGAGTGCCGCAGGGCTCAATGCTGTGACCCCAGCTTTTACAATACACATTAACGATTTAGCTAATGGATTGAGTGTAATATCTCCAAGTTTGTGGATGACACTAAACTGGGTGGCGGCGTGAGTTGTGAGGATGACGCTAAACGCTGCAGGGTGAATTGGACAGGTGAGTTGAGTGAGCAAATGCATGGCAGATGCAGCATAATGTGGATAAATGTGAGTTTATACATTTCATAGGAAAAAACACAAAGGCAGAATATTATCTGAATGGCGACAGATTTGGAAAAGGGGACGTGCAACGAGACTTGGGTCACGGTTCACCAGTCACTGAAAGTTAGCATGTAGGTACAGCAGGCGGTGAAGAAGGCAAATGGCATGTTGGCCTTCATTGTTCGGGGATTTGAATGTAGGAGCAGGGAGGTCTTACTTCAGTTGTTCAGGGCCTTAGTGAGGCCTCAAATGCAATATTGTGTTCAGTTTTTTTGCCCTAATCTGAGGAAGGACATTCTTGCTATTGCGAGAGTGCAGTGAAGGTTCACCAGACTGATTCCAGGGATGGCTGGACTGTCATATGTGGGCAGACTGGATAAATCGGGCCTTTATTCACTGGAGATTAGAAGGATGAGAGGGGATCTCATAGAAACGTGTCATATTGTGACGGAACTGGACAGTTTAGTTGCTGGAAGAATGTTCCCTATGTTGGGGCAGTCCAGAACCAGGCGACATAGTCTTAGAATAAAGGGCAGGCCATTTAGGACTGAGAAGAGGAGAAACTTCTTCAGTCATAGAGTTGTTAACCCTGTGGACTTCCCTGCTGCAGAACGTTGTTGATGCCAGTTCATTGGATATATTCAAGAGGGAGTTAGATATGGCACTTACGGCTAAGGGGATCAAGGGGTATGCAGAGAAAGCCAGAAAGGGGTACTGAGGGATGATCAGCCATGATCTTATTGAATGGCGGTGATGGCTCGAGGCGCCTACTCCTGCAACTATTTTCTATGTTTCTATGTTTCTATATTACACTCAATTCCTTCATCTAAATCGATAAACTATATTGTAAATCCCTGGGGCCCCAGCACTGAGCCGTGCAGCACTCCACAAGTCACTGCCTGCCATTCTGAAAAGGATCCATTTATCCCGAATCTCTGCTTCCTCTCTGCCAACCAGTTCTCTATCCACGTCCGTACATTACCCCCAATACAATTCTTTTTGATTTTGCACACCGATCTCTTGTGCAGGACCTTGCCAAAGCCTTTTGAAATTCCAAATACACCACATCCACTGGTTCTCCCTTGTCAACTCTGCTGGTTACATCCTCAAGAAATTTGAGAAGATTTGTCAAGCATGATTTTCCTTTCATAAATCCATGCTGACTTGGACCGATTCTGTCACTGCTTTCCAAATGCGCTGCTATTTCATCTTTAATAATTGATTCCAACATTTTTCCCTTTACTGATGTCAGGCTAACCGCTCCATAATTATCCGGTTTCTCTCTCCCTCCTTTTTTAAAAAGTGGTGTTACATTAGCTGCCCTCCAGTCCATAAGAACTGCTCCTGTTTCGAAAGACTGTTGGAAAATGATCACCAATGCATCCACTATTTCTGGGCCACTTCCTTAAGGACACTGGGATGCAGACTATCAGGCCACGGGGATTTATTGGCCATCAATCCCATCTAGTTCACTAATAAGGATATCATTCAGTTCATCCTTCTCACTAGACCCTCGGTCCCCAATAAAATCGGACGGTTATTTGTGTCTTCCTTCGTGAAGACACAACCGATGTATTTGATCAATTGGTCTGCCATTTCTTTGTTTCCCATTAGAAATTCACATAAATCGACTGCAAAGGACTTACGTTTGTCTTCACTAATAATTTTCTATTCACTTTTTTACAGAAGCTTTTGCAGTCAGTTTTTATATTCCCTGCAAGCTTCCTCTCCTACACTATTTTCCCCCTCTTAATGAAACCCATAGTCTTCCTCTGTTGAATTTTAAATTTCTCCCAATCCTCAGGCTTGTTGATTTTTGATGCCAATTTATATGCCTCTTCCTTGGTTTTATCACCATCCTTAATTTCCCATGTTAGCCACGGTTGAGCCACCTTCCCCGTTTTATTTTTACTGTAAACAGGGCTTTACAGTTGCTAAAGTTCATCCATGTGATCTTTAAATGTTTGCATTGCATATCCACTGTCAACCCTTTCAGTATCCTTTGCCAGTCTATACCAATTAATTCACACCTCATCCCGTCGAAGTTACCTTTCTTTAAATTCAGGACCTAGTTTCCGAATTAGCTGTGTCACTATCCATCTTAATCAGGTATTCTACCATATTATGGTCACTCTTCCCCAAGGGGCCTCGCACAACAAGATTGCTAATTAGTCTGTTCTCACTACACATCACCCAG
Source organism: Pristiophorus japonicus (assembly GCF_044704955.1). NCBI lineage: Eukaryota > Metazoa > Chordata > Chondrichthyes > Pristiophoridae > Pristiophorus > Pristiophorus japonicus. Next base: position 2,493,063 of record NW_027254374.1, read on the forward strand.
TCTCGGATGGCCAGCTCTCTAGTTGGTTCCTCCACATATTGGTCTCGAAAGCCATCCGTAATACACTCCAGGAAATCCTCCTCCACTGCATTGCTACCAGTTTGGTACGCCCAATCAATATGTAGATTAACGTCGCCATGATAACTGTTGTACCTTTATTGCAGACATCCCTTATTTCTAATTTGATGCTGTCCCCAACCTCACTACTGCTGTTTGGTGGTCTGTACACAACTCCCACTCGCGTTTTCTGCACTTTGGTATTCCGTAGCTCCACCCATACCGATTCCACATCATCCAGGCTAATGACTCTCCTTACTGTCGCATTAATTTCCTCTTTAACCAGCAACACCACGCCGTCTCCTTTTCCTCTCTGCCTATCCTTCCTAAATGTTGAATACCCATGGATGTTGAGTTCCCAGCCTTGGTCACACTGGAGCCATATCTCAGTGATGCCAATTACATCATACCGCTTAACTGCTGTCTGCTCAGTTAATTCGTCCACCTTATTCCGAATGCTCCTCGCATTGAGGCACAGAGCCTTCAGGCTTGTCTTTTTAGAATTGTTCTGTCATGTAGTCCTTTTTGTTTTGTGCCTTGGGTTTCTCAGCCCTCCACTTTTACTATTCTCCTTTCTATATTTTGCTTCTGCCCCCATTTTATTTCCCTCTGTCTCCCTGTATAGGTTCCCATCCCCCTGCCATGTCAGTTTAATTATTCCCCAACAGCGCGAGCAAACACTCCCCCCAGGAGATTGGTTCCGGTCCTGCCCAGGTGCAGACCATCTGTTTGTGCTGGTCGCACATCCCCCAGAACCGATTCTAATGTCCAAGGAATTTGAATCCCTCCCTTGTGCACCACTGCTCAAGCCATGTATTCATCTGTGCTATCCTACGATTCCTACTCTGACTAGCACGTGGCACTGGTCGAAATCCTGAGATTACTACTTTTGAGGTCCTACTTTTTAATTGAGCTCCTAGCTCCCTAAATTCGTCTCGTAGGACCTCATCCCGTTTTTATTACCTATATCGTTGGTAGCTATATGCACCACGACAACTGGCTGTTCACCCTCCCTTTTCAGAATGTCCTGCACCCGCTCCAATACATGCTTGACCCTTGCACCAGGGATGCAACATACCATTCTGGAGTCTCAGTTGCGGCTGCAGAATCGCCTATCTATTCCAATTAAAATGAATCCCATATCACTATCGCAATCCTACTCTTTTCCTGCCATCAGAGCCACCCACGGTGCCATGAACTTGGCGGCTGCTGCTCTCCCCTGATGAATCATCCCCCTTAACAGAAACCAAAGCGGTGTATCTGTTTTGCAGGGGGATGACCGCAGGGACCCCTACACTACCTTCCTTGCACTGCTCTTCCTGTTGGTCACCCATTTACTATCTGGATGGGCTGTGTACCCTTTACCTGCGGTGAGACCAACTCACTAAACGCACTATTCACGTCATTCTCACCATTGTGGATGCTCCAGAGTGAATCCACCCGCAGCTCCAGTGCCGCCATGCGGTCCATCAGGAGCTGGAGGCGGATATACTTCCCGCACAAGTAATCGTCAGGGCACCGGAAGCGTCCCTGATTTCTCACAAAGTACAGAAGAAGCATAACATTTCTCCGATATCTCCTGCCATGAATTAACCCCGGGATAAACTTAATTTGGCAACAACAATGCTAAAATTACTTACTGATTGAGAAAAGAAAAAAGAAAAGCGATTCACCAATCACCAGCCAATCACTTACCCCCGTTGCTGTGACGTCACCCTTCGATTTTTTTCTACTTCTTTTTTGCCTTCTCACCCAGCTGCAGCTGCACCGGCTGGGCCTTTATAGGCCTCTCGCCTCACAAACTCCAACATCCCGAATCTCTCCTCGAAATGTTGGGCCTTCATATGCCTCTCGCCTCACAAACTCCTCCCTCCCGACTGCTGCCTCTCTCCTCGAACTGTTGGGCAGTTATAGGCGTCTCGCCCCACGAACTCCCACATTTCGACTCTCTCCGCGAACTATTGGGCCTTTATAGGCCTTTCGCCTCACCAATTCCCGCCTCCCAACTGCTGCTTTTCTCTTCGGACTGCTGGACCGTTGTCGGCCGCTCGCCTCACGAACTCCCACCTCCCGACTGCTGCCTCTCTCCTCGAACTGTTGTGCCTTAATCGGCCTCTCGCCTCACGAACTCCCTCCTCCTGACTGCCACCGAACTCCTCGATCTGTTAGGCCTTTATAGGCCTCTCGCCTCACGAACACCCCATTGCCGTATAATCAGAACTGCACGAGGACCAGGCTATGACTGTCCATTTAAAAGAAATAGTGGCTGAGCTGGAAAAACTTGCACAGAGAGCAAATGCACTGATACGGGAGGGTAGGAATGCTTCTGACCAGGCTGCACAGAACGAGGTGTGTGTGCTGTATGGGGCATGATGGTTGGGCGAGGGCCGCAACATCCTCGAGGATTTAAAACAAGGTTAATCGCCTCCTGGATCAGTAACAAGCACCTCGCAGCCCTCCACCCAAACAGTAATTCAAGAAGCCCGTGCCAGCTCGGCCTAGCTTCTGAAGCCTACCCTGTCCCAGTAGATTGCGGGCGTTCTAATCACATCATCATGGGGATAGTACTTAGGATGCCGGTCATGGGTGTGATAGCCCGACCCGCAACGGTATACAGAGTGGGGAACATTGGATTCATTCAAGGAGATGCACACGTTCATTTCACAGCGGTCCCACCCTATGTCATAAAGTGGGAGCACGCTATGATGGCTACTGACCTCTCCGGGAGATGGAGCAGGGTGCACACGTAATATTATGTCCCCAGCACTTGAACGCGTATTAGAAACCACACTGTGGGTTTAAAGCTGCAGCCTATCAACTGTAACGTGGAGGTAATGGCATAAGACCATGTCCCTCCACAGGTATCATACATACTGTGTCACCACCAGTGCGCCCCACTACCAACATGGACTCTTCTGGTTAAAACCTGAGGCATCAGTTCAAGTGGCCCAGGAATGTGTGTCCCCATTCCTGAAACCTCCACTGTCCACCTCACTGTGAAGGAAAACATTAAAAACCTGCAAGATTATGTTGTACATTTGACTATGCAATTCCTCCTCTACCCGAACATCTTACCGCTCTGCAAAAACTGTAATTGTCTCACAAAAACACTTCCACACTCTGGAACAGAAAACCATTGAGATAGAGAAAAGGATTCTGGAGATCACCATTCCGCTTTGGTGGGACTTTTTCAAAAATATAACAGTCCCATTCTTGATCCAAATCGCTTCCCACATGTTAGTTATTTGTCAACTCACGGTTATCCTTGACTTGGTCTAACTTGCTGAGTGAAATGCAGAGGTCGTCAGGTCAGGCAGCAAAGGGTGGTGTACTCTCCTTGGCCGAATTAGGGAATCGCGCAGGGAGGGGTGACACCACCCTGCCATGTTTAATTTGTGTTTGGTTTTAACTGCTGTAAACTGCAACATGGCGAGTGTTATAAGAATGTTACTTAAAATGTTTTGACTATGTACCTTTTTTTTACTGAACTTAAGAATGTGTTTGACTCTGTGCTTTTATTTTAATCTACTTAAATTGTGTTTGACTGTATACCGTTATTATACTGAGAAAACCGAGTAAGGAGGGGCATCCCCTCTGTACTATAACCGAATTTAAATAATTGTATTCACCTGCATATTGCATTGCATTAAAATGGGAATGCAGGGTAATGCTTAGCAAGTGTAAATGCAGCGAAGGTTGACACTCTGGAGCAGGAATTGTGCTTTCCTTCATAACACATATGTGTGTAGTGTCAACAGGGGGGAATGAAGAGGTTGCAAAATTCACAAGAAGTGCCCACCCCACCCTGTTTTTTGGCTGATTCGAAAGGAAATTTTATCTGGGACTACCTACCAAAAAATTTGGAACCCTGAAGTGCTTATGGAATGAACTATGAATATTAATAGAATTTTGAACTTATACAAGACAAATTCAAGGCTGTGGGCAGGACGAAAAGATCTGACAGAAGACAAACTGATTAGTGAGACTACCTGGGTGTGGGGAAATGGATATTCGAGAATCTTTCTCCACAAGAGACATTAACATTACAAAATGGCCCAAAGATAGCTAACCATCAACTTGAAACTGGAAATCATTTCAGCATTTACGTCACAAAGAGGCACAAGCCAGCCTGTATGCGAAAATTTAAGCATAAACGGATATTGCAATGAGCAAGCTAATATTTCCATCAGGAAACATTTTCGAACATCAAACCACCCAAAACATATCAACTTTTAACGGGCCTGCCAAAATATTACAGAGAAGATTCAAGCCTGCCAAATTTAAACAAAGTATTCTGAACTGAATTGTTGCCAAGATTCGAAATAATCAAACCATATAACTGGCCCCCTGTTTCAATACAGACTATGCCACACTTTCAACTACGTCTAGCACCATGCTGCGCTTGTGTCATCAAGACAAGGAGAGAAACCAACGTGACAGTTATGAACTAACTTCTCCAACCTCGAAGTCCTGAAGTCCTGGAGGAAGGAAGAACATCACCATTGCGGCAGCAACCGACCACAGCCAACGCGGTATCAATGAAAAACCACCGCGATCGACCAAACTCAAAACAAAACTCCAACAGGGAAAAACCGAAGAATTGAAAAGTTTCCACTCTACAATCTAATCCAGAACTATTAATGGGTAAAACATTCCCTAAAAGACTGTAGAAACCTATTTTTAACAAAGAAAACCGGGTACTTATCCCATAGATCCAAAACGCGCCTTACCGCATCAGCGGACTCAACCCAACTGAATATTGTGCAGCAAGCAGTTTTCTCCGACATTTGGGGTACGGCAAGCAGACCCTACCCCGTCCAGCGAACCCCGAAACCGCGATCTACCGCTAACTGTCAAAAGGATTTGTAAGCATCGGCCCTGCCTGCCCTGGAGTCTCACCTAGCTAGCATTCGGTATTGGGAGGTGGGATGTGTAATTCTACTGAAACCCCCTTTGAATGTAATGGGTTGTTCTCTATTAGAGTCATTATAAGCTATTGTAACCCCCTCTGAGTCTGTAACGTATTGTTCATTTATAAGTTTTAATTCGTGTTGACACAGTACTTTCTTATTAGAGTAATTCTCAGTTTGTAATTTCTTGACTGTAATAAAAACAAAGTTCTTTTGCATCAAACCAGTGTGCTTTGCAATTTGTCACACCCCCCAAGTAAATCCAGAGTTTAGAACTCAAGGGAGTGGGAGCAATTCGAACTGCTCAAGCTGATGAGAAGGGAACCTGCCCTCCTCATAGAGACCACCCCCTTACAGTAATGAGGCAGGATTAATAAATTATCTTGTGGTAAAAGATCGTCCAGGAATGAGTGACCATAATATGGGTACATTTCAAATTCTGTTGGAGGGTGAGAAAGTTGCTTCTCACACCAGGCTTATATAGAGGAGACTACAAAGGTATGAGGGCAGAGTTGGCTGAAGAGGACTATAAAAATAGATTGAAGAATGGGACGATTAATTCGCAGTGACTGACATTTAAGGACATAGTTCATAACTCGTAACAAACATATATCCCAATGAGAAGGAAAGACTGTAAGAGAAGGGATTCTCATCCATGGCTAACTAAGGAAATAAGGGATGGTATCAAATTGAAAACAAGGGCATACAATGTGGCCAAGGCTAGTGGGAGGTCAGAGGACTGAGATATTTTGGGACAAACAAGTGAAAGACACAAGTAGTTGGGCAGTTTTGTTGCCTTTGTCATTGATGTTTGATCTCCAAAGTCTAGTTGTCAAATCGTGTGTTCAACCATCAATTACCTGTTTCAAATCAGCGGAGCAGAAACCAGTTTGTTGTCTAATGCTGCCTTTGCCTGCACAATGTGTGCTGAGATTATCTTTGCAATATGCATTTCGCAGGATGAATAAAAGTATCGTTTTTTGAAATACAGGCACTGTAGCGGGTGGTCTCGTGGTTAGGTTCACCTCTGACCTTCTGAGTGGTTCGAATCGCTCCTACTCCCTGGGATCTAGACTTTGGATTTATTTGGGGATGTGACAAATTGCAAGAGACAACTGGTTTTGGTGCAAGAAACTTTGAATTTATTCAGGAAAGATAAGTACAATATCCAAACTTACAATCTCTAGAATAAGGAACACATTATTACACCTGCAAAATGGGTTACAGAAAATAACATACCTCTCACCTCCCAATACCTAAACCTGACTAGGTTAAACCCTAGGGCAACAGGGATAATGCTCACCAATCCTCTTATTGATAGTCAGTGGTGTTTCATGGTCTTGTAGATTCTGTAGATTCTGATTGCCGTACCCCGAACGTCGTGGAAGAGTTCTTACTTTGTAGCCTTCAGTTGGGTGGTGTCCGCTGATGCGGTAGGGTGCATATTGGATTTATGGGGTGAGTAACCATTTTCTTCCTTCTGCAGTCGGTTTTAAAGTTCTTTCAGGTAATGTTTTGCCCGTTGATAGCTCAGGGAGAGCTTGTATAGTGGAAACAGCTTGCGAATCTTCGGGTTTTCGTCGAGTTGATTTCGGTTTGGAAATCGTTGCTGGTGGTGGCTCAATATTACCAATTTGGTTGCTGGTAATATCTTGGTGGCTGATTCATGAGCTCCTTGCTGCCGCGGCGTGCTTGGTGTCCAGGTTGTTTGCGATGCTGTCTTCGTCGATGTTCTGAAGAACCAGGTTAACGAAAGCTGGTGTGCTGATCTCAAAGTCTGCCACGTCGAATTATACGGAGCTGGTGATGAAGCGAAGTCTGATCTTTGGCTGTAAAACAGCGCCTCAATTATACCTTGAGAGCCTTTCTAATCTGTGCACCAAATCAAACACGATTCTTTGTCTTAGTTTTAGCTGGCTTGATAATTCTTTGTTAAATTTCGGTGGGCTCGTTAACGATAACTTGTTCAGGATGTGTCGATCTGTTGGATTCCAGTTGCGATATACGAATTATTTTTGGTGTTTACATTGTCTGCCAAGGCCTGGGTTTTCCATGCAGGCCGCATAGGTGATTAACATTGTGCATGTGCTGGATGGGTTTCATGCTTAGATTTATAGCAGGCAATCTCTGGGTCAATTGTTGCTCTGTTAATGTCTCCTCGGGAGAAGAGTTTTGGAGTTTACACAGTTCCCCAGACAATTTGTTTAGCTCCAATATCGCAGTTAGCTCCAATACCCAAAGACTGGCTTTTTCAGAGGTTCGTGGTCCCCTGGTTTGCAGCTCCTTTTCCTCTGCAGACCCATGCATCTTTTCAAATCCCAAAGTTCATTTTAAGCGAGTCCAAAATGATCCTTCCTTCGGGTTTCTTCACACAGAGGGGGAATCTTTGAATTTTGAGAAAAGTTCGAGTTTTACAGAATAAATAGCACATGCTGGTAATCTCAGCAGGTCAGGCAGCATTTGCCAGGAGAATAAACTCGCCTCTGATTGGTCATCCACAGCATGTTTAAACATAATGCTACTGGCTGGGATCGAACCAGGGATTTTTAACGAAAAAACAAACGTGATAACCAATACACGACAGAAACCTCTGTCACAGCTGCCACAACAGAGGGGAGCTGACCAGTGCGCTCCCTCTGTGCTCATCACCACTGATTTTTAATGTGGAAGCAAGTCATCCTCGACTCCGGGGATTAGCTAATAAGAGAGGAGGATCAGGAATGTGTTGGCTCAACTTAAACAACTTCTGTCCCACACTGAAAGCTCTCAATCCTTCTCCTCCGCCGCCCTTTACAGAAATGTCACGTATCACACAGCCTCCGTGTTCACTTCCACAACCTCACAGTGGGGCCACAGAAACTCCTACCGTCTCCACGCGATCAGCAAACTCACCCAGTTTTTAAAATTAAACCCCGAACATGTGTCCCATAAAGGGCAGGAGAAACAAGAGAATCTGTAAGCTCGGTACGTGACAGATGTAATGGGGTTATTCATGGTGATTACAGCAAATACTACTCATCTCACAGACCTCAATTATTTTTATTTGACGTTTTGACCAAGAATCATTATCAGGTTAGTGCGCCGGACTTAACCCTTCGACCACCAGGGAACAATTATGATACATGTAGATATATTTAGATATCTTTATATCTGAACCTGAATATCAACGGCTAGCTGCCTAGGCCTCATGGTGCGACGGTGGTGTATCTATCTTTGAGTGAGAGAAATTGTTCCACAGTGACGCCCATTTCATCTTTTGTTCCCTTTTAAACACTAGAGGCTGAGGCAGGGGGAATAAATAGAGAAACCAAAACACAGGGATACAGTCAAGAGGAAGAGAAAAGGGGAAATACTGTCCCCACCCAGAACGAATGCAGAAACCGCTCTGCTGCGCTCGGGGTGGCCACTCGCAGCCTGGATACACTAACGTCACAACAGCTCATTGACTGTCGGAGTGGGAGTGTGCGGCGCTTCAGAAGACAGGTCGAAAAAGCAAATTCATTGATTCGGTCTCATGTGCTTCTCTTATCAAGAATAACAACACAAAATAAATGCTTTTATAAAGGATACACATTATCTGCACATTTGTCAAGCAGTCGGCTCGTTGGTCTCGGGCGATGATTCTCACTTCGGAGTTGTTGATTGAAATTTGGGAGAGGTACCGGGTTAAAATCCCGGACGATGCCTTGAATCTGCATAGAACTTTTGCAAAGAAGGAATTGCATTCCTGCAGCGGCTGAATGGAGAGTGCGGGGCCGGAATGTTGCTGCTTGTCCCGGCCTAACTCACATTGGAGCTGGGGACGAGCGATTTGTCGATGGGTTGTTTGCGGCTTTCATCTGCTTTTGTGAAGCGAGGCGGCGCTGCAGGATCATTTAATAATCTCTCACAACTCAACTGAAAGCAGCCGGAATGTGCAGTTTTGAGACGGGCTTTCTGCACCGTCAGGGCTGGAAACGGGAAGGAGTGAGAGACACTGTGGAGATGTTGTGTGTGTACAGAACTGTACAGAGAAACCGCAAATGTAACAGGTCTGTGGCTCACTGCAATTTATTAACATTGAACCACTAATGTGAATTATTCTTTTTTTTTTAATTTAGTTGAACAAGTTTTCTAAATGTTGCCACTCAGTTTCAAACCAGGAATTGTTCACACATTGGGCAAATGTGATAACCACTACACTACGGAAACACTGCAGTTGAAGTACTGGTAGGAATATAACCAGAGCTTTACCCAACACAGCTGGCCGATACTTCAAGGGGCTGGTTTTATGAGAATAGAAAAATGGTGCTATAATTAGGAAGGCTGTGAGTGTCGCAGGTTTTGATCTCGTGTTTCCCAGACATTACATATAGGAACAGGAGGTGCCCATTTAGCAGCGAGTGGTTAGAATCTGGAATGCACTGCTTGAAAGTGCGGTGGAGGCAGACTCAATCTTCTCTTTCAAATGGGAGTTGGATAAGTGTCTGAAGGAAAAACAATTGCAGGGCTACGGGGAAAGGGCGGGGGAGTGGGATTCGCTGAGAGTCGGCACGGGCTCGACGGTCCGAATGGCCTTCCATGCTGTAACAATTCCATGCTTCTGTAAGTTAGTGGCACATTTCATCGTGTGGGTGGAAGCAGAACATTGCAAATGGCCATGGATTGAATCGACCAAACTAGAGGCATCTGATTCAGGAGATTCGGGGGGCGAGGAAATTCGGGAGTTTAATGATTTTGAAAGGAACATTTTTGTTTTGTGCAGTTTCGGTCAATGAAATGTTTGTGAAAGGAATTTTTTGCTCAGAGGAATGCAGCATTTAATCTTCTGCCTTAACATTGCTTTCTGGGTGTCGGGGTCACATTTGTTTTCTATGTCATTATTCTCGAATTTATATTTCCTTTGCTGTTTCACAATAACCAGTCTCTTGCTCTGAAGTCAGTCTCACTGTTTCCCCAGTCTCCTTTTGATGTTACCAGGAAGAAATATTTTGAAGCAGACCCCGAAAGCACAGTGTGTAAAATGGTTTATGGTTGAAGAGTTCACTTGCAGAGCAGAGAAGAAACGATTCAATTATGGACTCTCCTTCAGTTAGCCTTTCTTTAATTGTGCAAAAGAAGATCATGGATTAATTAATGATGTTTTTCCGTGAAAGTAATATAAAAATTAATGAAAAGTTATCACCCAACGTGGGACTCGAATCACAGATGAAGAGTCTCATGCTCTACCAACTGAGCAGACTGCACTGCCCATCATATTTGTGAACTTATCCTTTATATTCACTGGTTTCTCGCCCTTTGATGGGCTGAAGTGTAGCGGATATCACGTTGGCCTCACACGCGAAGGGTCCCCGGTGGATCCGTTTTCTAAATGTATCTATTTATTGAAGTGAAATAAAGCGCAATTACGGAATAAGGGTGCCCTTTTGCCAGGAGAATAAATAGCAAATAAAAACAGCAAATGCTGGAAATCTCAGCAGGTCAGGCAGCATTTGCCAGAAGACTAGACTTACCTCTGATTGTTCATCCACAGCCCGTTTAAACATAATGCTTCTGGCCAGGATCAAATCGGTGACCTTTCGCGGATAAAGCAAATGTAATAATCACTACACTAAGGAAAGCTCTGGCACAGCTGGCAAAACAGAGGGGAGCTGACCAGTGAGCTCCCTCTGTGCTGATCACCACTGATTTTTAATGTGGAAGCAAGGCATCCTCGACTCCGGCGATTACCTAAGAAGAGAGGAGTATCAGGAATGTGTTGGCTCACCTTAAACAACATCTGTCGCACACTGAAAGTCCTCAATCCTTCTCCTCCGCTGCCCTTTACAGAAATGTCACGGATCACCCACCCACCGTGTTCACTTCCACATCCTCACAGTGGGGCCACAGAGTCTCCAACTGTCTCCCCGCGATAAGCGAACTTGCCCAGTTTGTAAATTTAAACCCCGAACACATGTCCGGCAACGGGCAGGAGAAACACGAGAATCTGTGAGTTCAGTCCGTAACAGAAAATAATGGGGTTATTCATGTTGATTAGACAATTGCTAATCGTCTCACAGACCTCAATTATATTTATTTGACGAATTGACCGAGAATCGTTCCCAGGTTAGTGCGCCGGACTGAACCCCTCGACCACCAGGGAACAGCTACGATACTTGTCGATATATTTATATATAATTATATATGAACCTGAATATCAACGGCTAGCTGCCGAGACCTCATGGTGCAACAGTAGTGCATCTAACTTTGAGTGAGAGAAATTGTTCCACAGTGAAACTCATTTCATATTTTGTTCCCTTTAAACACTAGAAACTGAGACAGGGGGAATAAGTAGAGAAACCAAAGCACAGGGATACAGACAAGAGGAAGAGAGAAGGGGAAATACTGCTCCACCCAGAACTAATGCAGAAACCACTCTGCTGCGCTCGGGGTGGCCACCCGCAGCCTGGATACACGAACGTCCCAACAGCTCATTGACTGTCGGAGTGTGACAATGCGGCACTTCAGAAGACAGGACGAAAAAGTAACGTCACTGATTTGGTCTCATGTGCTCCTCTAATCAAGAATAGCGACACACAAAATAATACTTTTAAAATCGTTACCTCCATTTTTGTCAAACAGTTGGCTTGTTGGTCTCGGGGCATGATTCTCCCTTCAGCTTTGTTGTGAGAAGCTTTGGATTCAAACCCTGGATGATTCCATTATTTTGCTGATAATTTTGAAATTGCATAGAAACTTTGCAAAGAAGGACTTCTATTTCTGCATTCAGGAACTCATGACGCCCAAAGCGCTTTACAGCCGTTGAGTTATGTTTGAAGTGTTGTAGTGTGGGGATAGATGTGCCCCAATCACCCCACACGAACCTCAACACTTTGCGAAGGAGGTTGGTGCAAATAATCAGGTGCCTCAGTGACTTGGACTTTCTTTGAATGAGTTCTGCTTGTACCTGCATTCAAGCTTGAAACAGCAACTGGGCTTCCATCTCACGGGAGCAGCGTGTTGTGGTTAGCGAGCAGGTGACGAGGTTATGGGGTTGATGTGCATCACTTTCAATCTTTGAAATTACACCAAGTAAAGTTATGATGAATCCAATTGTCCCTGTAAGCATTTAGTTCACGTTTAATCACAGGAATATCTGCAGTCATGAGCTAAAAAGGAATTCAAACCTAATACCGGCTTCGGGACAATCAGAATACTTCGTCGCAGACAAGGCTGGAAGGCTGGAAGGTAGATCACACCGGTTGTGGGAGAGCTGGTTGGCGGTGACATGCAAGTGTCTGCAGTGTGCGGGACCAGACTGTTTCCACACATCCAAAATGAATGCCCCACACTTTAATTGGGAAATGTACAACTGAGAGTGGACAAGTTGCATCCCGGCCAGAGCAATCTGAAGCATTAACTGACTGACACCCTGGTTTGGGATGTCTTGCAACGTATGTTTAAGTTCGTTGCTGTTGGGCAATGGGGTATTGCATTCAGCCGTTTATCAAATAGTTGTTGGTTCGAGCCCACCCAAAAACGAAGCCTTTGAATGTTTTTACCCGAGAATTCGGTGCCGCACAGTTCCAGGTTGTCATTGTGCGTTTTGGCTGCACGAATATATTCCGCAAACATTGCCAGCAGTGCTGTTATCCAGTGACTTTCCACTCCAATATTTTTATGAACATTCAGTTCATGTAAAATGATAACAATTTTTTACATGGATCATGTTCCTCCATCCAGTCCACTCGAAATAAATTCTGTTATTGGGTTTAAAGGAACTGGTGGAAATTGCCTGACCTATCGTTATGGCTTTGCTCAGATTCTGAGCTTCAACAGTCAACAGTTTGCGAAGGATTACGTCATGGCCAATGCAAAGCACAAAAAGTCTCTCAGCATTCATTTTGGAATCCGTCAAATTTGCAATGTCCTGCGAGGCGCCTCAGTTCGGCGACACAGCTCGCCACTCCCTGCCACTCCGACCATTGGCACGTGCAGAACCGTTACCTCGACATCAGAACGCTTTCTTTAGGATTTAGATGCTCCTCGACCAGCGTACACAATTATAGATAGGAATTAGTTGTTGGTTTCACCAGAGCGAGAAGATTATTCATGAGGCCATAGGTTGTTGCCCCTCAGACGGTAAGGAGGGTCGCCCTTCATTTGGCAGCGTTCTCGTCCCTTTCCAGCTCGTTGGCCACGAAGTATTGGTCGAATCTCTCCACGAAGGCTTCGCAGTCGTCCCCTTCTGAGAACTTCTCCAGGATACCAAATTTTCCTTGCATTTTCGCGTGGTTGTTCGGTGTCTCATCGCCAATTGATACGCTCAAAATAAAGGATGAAATTGAATACTGTGAGCAATGAGTAATTGTGACATTAGCTCCTTTAATAAGACTCCAGAGTGCAGGTACATCATGGGTGGCCTGCTTATATACCGTGCTCCCAAGGGATGATGGGATCACTTGGAATTCCAACAGGTGGGCCCTCTGATGGTCGAGTGATACAGGTTGCCAAGGGTTAAATACATATCACAAGGTGTTTTCAGAAATCAACCATCAAAAGCCCTGTCATTAACCACAGAGGTTTCCGGCAATTTTCTGATCGAAAAAGCTTTCAGTCCTTGTCCTTAAAGTTGCAGATGTGGCAATTGGGGAGTTTAATGGCTTTGAAAGGAGAACATTGTTTTTTGGTGCAGTTCTGGTCAGAGAACTGATTGTGAAAGGAACGTTTTGCAGAGAGAGGGTTTGAGCATTTCAGCTTGTTGCTTAACATTTCTCTCTGGGCACTGAGCTCAGTAGCAGTTTCTGTCGTGTCGTGGTTATCACATTTCCCTCACACGTGAAAGGAACCCGGTTCAAGCCTGCGCAGAAACATTTCATCTCAAGCAAAAACTTGTCTGCAATAAAATTGAACAAAACCTTTTTTGAATACCTTGTTGCATGAGCAATGAACATTGAAAACCAGTCTCCTCAAATACAGGTTGTGTAAAATCAGATCGGGGATAAAACTTCATCAAGGATTAAAGTTTCATGAATTATTAAAGTTCAGTTATTGAAGTTTTGACTGCCCCAGTTAGCGTTGTTTCACAGACTGAAAGAAATGCTATCGGTTTTTCCCAGCAGATCTAAGCTGCATTTGAAAGCGACAAAAAATTCGGTAATTATTCGCTCTTCCCAAGTTCCAGAGCTCAGAGGGTTATTGTCCATCCCTGAGATGGAAGCAACCTCAGACCCGGGCCAAAGCTCGCCGTGCAACGACCAGAAGCTCAGGAAAACCCCGGGGGAGAGGATATCCCGGTCACTGGGCCTTCCAGCAACCCTGAACAAGCACCCAATCTAAGATTTTCCAGAATAATAACTTTTAACTGGAGCATCTAACAGTACGGACGGCCGAGCGGTCTGACGCGCTGCTCTCATTATTTGATGAAATTATCAACAGCCCTGAGTTTGCAGTTTTATCATTGTGCAAAAGAAGATCATGGGTTCATAATGACATTTACCCGCGAAAGCAACATAAAAGTAATCGACCAACGTGGGGCTCGAGGCGACGACCCTGACATTCAGAGTCTCATACTTTACCGACTGAGATAGCCGGGCTTCTCAACACCTACCCTGCCAATCGCCTTCAGAATATTGCCCATTTCAATGAGATCACGAATCTTTCTTCCAAACTCCAGAGAGTATCGGCCCATTCGACATAATCTCTCACCGGAGGACTGTCCTCTCATCCCAGGAATCAATCTGGTGAACCTCCGTTGTACCACCTCCAAGGCAAGTGTATCCTTCCTCAGATGAGGAGACCAAAACTGTGCGCAGTACACCAGGTGTGGTCTCACCAGGGCCCTGTACAATTGTAGCAAGACTTTCTTACTCTTGTACTATGGGCTATATATGAAATGCTATTGGACTAATATCCTGTTTCTCTGCTGATTCTACGGTTGTATAAAAAGTTACTAAAATACGACAGTTGCTCGGCAAAAATATTTGAATTTACTTCATGTGCTATACATGTGGATGGATTAATGATGAGTGAAACAATTATTCAGTCTCTCACAGACTTGAATTATTTTTGTCAACTTGCTCTGTAAAAATTAATTTCCAAACTGGGAATCAAACGCAGACCATGGCAGTAAGAGCAGCAAATCCTAACCACTAGATTACCAGGGAACACTGCGGGCAGTCTCTGCGATAGCTTTAAATCTAGTCAGCTTACCATCACAGCTAAGAATTGTGCTATGAAACGGCGTGTAACTGGATTTGCTGGGAGCAGCGTGGAGGCCCCGAACTGCGTGAGAACACCAGCGGCAGGTTGGGGCCATAAAAGGTGCGATGAGCGGCGGCCTGGGTGCAGCGTGGTGGTGTACCACGGCAATGTACAGCGCGAGCTGGTGCAGGAGGGCGACGGCAGCGAAGAGTGAAGTCATCAAAGACCAGGTCGGTGATTGGAGCTTGGGCAGGTACAGCCGGAGCAGCGAGAGACTGTCGAGGGATGTGATCGTGGCCCAGGGGCGGCGTGAGCTCAGGGCCAGTGGCCCAGGGGCAGCACGGGCCAGCCCACACTGCGATATGTGTGGGCACTGGGTTCGTGCAGCAGAGCTGGTGTCCAGTCGTCTTGGATAACCCTTGACACTGGACCAAGACTTCGCTCTGTCAAGCACGTGTGATAGCTGGGGTGAAACGGCCACCACACTTTAAAAAAATCCACGCACAGGCATCTTCCAGCCTTCAACATGCAGTTTGGGACATGGAATATTAGGCGAGTGACAGGTAATTACTGTTTCTGATGCTGTCTGACACAAGTTGGGAGAGGCCGGGGATTTTAAAGCCCTTTAATTGCACCAATGCAGGGTAAATGAAACTGTGTTTCAGGAATCTTCATGGACACAAACATGGACACTCTGCTCTGTAGACCTCGTGGTGAAAAAGTCGTGTGTCTGACTGCACATCAGAATGCTGCGTGTTTATATCACGTCGGCGTCACTGCACTTTTCCATATTGCTCTCCCATAATTGAAATTTTCTTTGCTGTATTACAATTTACTTTCCCACCCATCTTTGTATCATCAGCAAACTTGGCTCCATTACAATCGGTCCCTGTATCCCTGGGATAGGGGAGGGAAGACACACCGGATAAGTGTGAGCTTGTGGACCGGAGACGTTGCAGCTGCTGTAGCTATGCGTTTTATCGGGGTGGGACGGGGGAAGAGCCGGCCGAGCAGGTGGAGAAGCTGAGAAGCTGCGATGCTTTTCATCGCGTTTGACACTGTTTGACAATGGCAGAGTGCCACATTTTCTCTCCCTACTGCGCATGCGCGAAGGTACCGGCAGTGTTTTCGGCGCAGGCATTTGGCTCCGCCCTCCACTTCACCATCGACCCACGCCAGGACTCCGGCGACTGTACACAGCGGCCAGGATGGGGCAAGTTTTTCCCCGCGCCATTTCCAGCGCGCATTCGGTTCACTTGAGGTCAGTGCGCCGACAAAACTTCTTGGGGAAAATCTAGCCCTTGAAGAGTCAGTAGTACACTGAAGGAAATACAAATATGTTTGCCGAGGAACTGCCAAATTTTAATAACTTTTTATACAACCGTCATATCAGCAAAAAAACAGGGCACTCGGCCCATATTACCTAATATATAGACCACAGTACAAGAGTAAGGAAGAGTTGCTGCAATTGCACAGGGTCCTGGTGAGACCACACCTGGAGTACTGCACGCAGTTTTGGTCTTCTTATTTAAGGAAGGTTATACTTGCCTGGGAAGTCGTACAACGGAGGTTCACCAGATTGATTCCTGGGATGAGAGGACTGTCTTAAGTTGAGAGATTGTGTAGAATGGGCCGATATTCTCCGGAGTTTAGAAGTATGATAGGTGATCTCATTGAAACACACAATATTCTAAAGGGGATTGACAGAGTAGACGCTGGAAGGTTGTTTCCCCCGGGCTGGTGTTTCTGGAACCATGGGGCACAGACTCAGATTAAGTGTTCTGCAATTTAAGACATAGATGAGGAGGAATTTCTTCACTCAGAGGGTTATGAATCTTTCGAATTCTCTGACCCACAGGCCTGTGGATGCTGAGTCTCTGAATATATTCAAGGCTGCGTGAGATAGATTTTTATAGTATCGGGGAATCAAGGGATCGAGAGATCACTGGAGTTTCGAAGAATGAGAGGGGACTCATAGAAATATATAAAATTATGACGGGACTGGACAAGTTCCGATGTTGGGGAAGTCCAGGACCAGGTGTCAGAGTCTAAGGGATAAGGGGTAAGCCATTTAGGACTGAGATGTGAAGAAACCTCTTCACTCAGAGAGTTGTTAACCTGTGGAATTCTCTGGCGCAGAGAGTTATTGATGCCAGTTCGTTAGATATATTCAAGAGGCAGTTCGATGTGGCCCTTATGGCCAAAGGGATCAAGGGGTATGGAGAGAAAGCAGGAAAGGCGTACTTAGCTGAATGATCAGCCATGATCTTATTGAATGGTGGTGCGGCTCGAAGAGCCGAATGGCCTACTCCTGCACCTATTTTCTATGTTTCGATGATTCTATTGTCTGCTACTGCTTCTTTCATAATGGATTCCAACATTTGCCGAACCACAGATGTTAGTCTAACTGGTCCATAGTTTCCTGATTTTTTCTGCCTCCTTTTTTAAATAGGGGCATTACATTTGCATTCTTCCAATCTACTGAGTCTTCCCCAGAATCCAGCGAGTGCATGTCCACAGATCCCTGAAAGTTGAAGGCCAGGTAGCTAAGGTGGTTAAGAAGGAATATGGAATGTTTGCCTTTATTAGCCGAGGCATAGAATACAAGAGATGGAGTCGATGGAGCAGGTTATGTCACAGCTGGAATACTGCGTGCAGTTGTGGTCGCCATATTACAGGAAGACGTGATTGCACTGAAGATGGTACAGTGGAGATTTACAAGTCTGTTGCCGGGAGTGGAGAATCCTAGCCATGAGGACTGAATAGATCGTCTGGATTTGTTTTCCAATGAACAGAATCTGAGAGGAGACCTTATTGAGGTGTATAAATTTATGAGCGGCCCAGATATAGTGGATAGAAAGGGCTTATTTCCCTGAGCAGAGGGGTCAAAAACAAGGAGGCATAAATTTAAAGTAATTGGTAGAAAGATTAGAGGGGAAATGTCTTCACCCAGAGGGTGGTGGGGGTCTGGAACTCACTGCCTGAAAGGGTGGTAGAGGCAGAAACTCTCACCACATTTAAAAAGTGCTTGGATGTGCACCTGAAGTGCCGTAACCTGCAGGGTTATGGACGAACAGCTGGAAAGTGGGATTAGGCTGGAGAGCCTCTTGTTGGTCGGCGTGGACACGATGAGCCGAAATGATCTCCTTCCGTGCTGTAAACTTCTTTGATTCAATGAACTCCTTTGCAAAGAGTTGAGGTGCGTGTGATGTGATTTGCGCACATCTTTCCTCACGTGACAACATTTCAAATGCAACTCAACGACTGCAAAGCACTTTGGGGCGTCATAAGTTCCTGACAAACGCTGCAGAAATGCAAGTCCTTATTTGCAAATGTTTGATGCAAATTCAAGGCTGCTCTGGGATTTGAAACCCGGATCTCTCGCAAATTTCCAGTAACAACCTCAAAGCAACAATCATACCCCGAGACCAACGTGCTTAGCAAATGTGGAGATAACATGTAATCATTATTGAAGCATTTTTAGTATGTGTTACTATTCTTGATCGGAGGAGCACATGAGACGAAATCGGTGACTTTGCATTTTCGAAATGTTTTCAGAAGCGCTGCATGGTCTCACTCCTTCAGTAAATGATCTGTTGGGACATTAAGGTATCCATCATCGTCATCATAGGCGATCCCTCGAAACGAAGATGACTTGCTTCCACGCCGAAAAAGGATGAGTTCCGAGTTGTTTCAATTAAGGATCCGCACTACATCCTGTAGGGTGGAAGATGCCTGTGCGTGGATTTTATTAACGTGTGGGGGCCATTGCACCGCAGCAATGACACGTGCTTGACAGGGCGAGGTCTTGGTCCACAGGCAAGGATTAACCAAGATGACTGGAGACTAGCTCTGCTGCACGGAGCTAGTGCACACACATATCACAGTGTGGGCTGGCCCGTGCTGCCCCTGGGACACTGGCCCTGAGCTCATGCCTCCCTCGCCCCGATCACGTCCCTCCACAGTCTCTCGCCGCTCCTTCGCCCCGATCTCGCCGCTCCTGCTGCATCTGCCCACGCTCCAATCACCGGCCTGGACCTTGATGATGTCACTCTTCGCAGCCACCGCCCTCCTGCACCAGCTCGCGCTGCTCCCGTGGAAAGTCTGCCGGGACCTCCAAGCTGCTCCCAGGGCCGCTCGCCGTTCCTTTTATGGCCCCGTCCTGCCGCTGGTTTACTCCCGTTCGTGTATGCAGGCTGCGGGTGGCCACCCCTAGCACAGCAGAGTGGTTTCTGCATTAGTTCTGGGTGGACACAGTATCTTTCCCCTTCTCTCTTCCTCTTATCTATATCCCTGGGCTTTTATTTCTCTGTTTATTCCCCCTGTCTCAGTTTCTCATGTTTAAATGGGGACAAAAATGAAATGGATGTCACTGGGAACAATTTCTCTCACTCAAAGTTAGACCCACTACCGTTGCACCATGAGGTCTAGGGAGCTAGCCGTTGATATTCAGGTTCACATATAAATATATATAAATATATCGACATGTATCATAACTGTTCCCTGGTGGTCGATGGGTTAAGATGCGGCGCACTAACCTGGTTTCAATCGTTGAACAATTCATCGCCTAAAAATAATTGAGGTCTGTGAGACGATTAATAATTGCGGTAATCACCATTTCTTTCTGTGACAGACCGAGCTTACAGACTATCTGACTTCTCCTGCCTTTCGCCGGGCACGTGTGCCGGGTTTAATTTTTTAAACTGGGCGAGTTCGCTGATCGTGGGGAGAAGGTAGGAGCCTCTGTGGCCCTGCTCTGAGAATGTGGAAGTGAACACGGTGGCTGGGTGATCTATGACATTTCTGGAAAGGGCAGCGGAGGAGAAGGATTGAGAACTTTCAGTGTGGGACAGAAGTTGTTTCAGGCGCCTGTTGGCTCCACCCCAGATGTTTAAAATTTCTGTCGAGGAACAGCCCGGATGTTCTTGAATAGTGGACCAGGCTCGAGGGGCCGAATGGCCTACTCCGACCACTAATTCTTACATGTTTATGATCTTAAGACCTTTCACGGGAGAACAAATTCGCCCCTGAGCATGCATGAGGAGAAAGCTCCAGAAAATATTCCCGCCCGATGAGCTTTCGCGTGTGAGGCGGACGTGTTAACCGCTACACTGCAGAAACATCTCCACTTTCAGCACCCGGTCATACGGAAGTGTCAAGCGAGCATGTGAACTGCTGAATCCACTTTCAAGCAATTGGTCGTGGTGTCAAACAAACAATTAAATACACTTAATGTTTAAAAAGTGGAAGTGTCAGAAGTTTGATGTGAACCCACACCTCCAGTGGAGACTGCAATCGAAATACACAACCTTATACCACTCGGCCAACCTGACTATTTCGGGATATATGTGACCAACTGCAGGTTTATGTTGAAGTTTTGTGTCCTGTCACATGAAATAAATTAGGGCAGCAGGCGTATCTTTGCCTGATTCCGGGGAAAAAGTGAGACAGAGCTTGGAGCAAGGATATGGTTATTCAGAGACAGCAAAGAAACTATTATTTCCCGAATTATCCTGAAGAACAGAGACTTCGACATGATCTGGGGTCAGACGTGCTCACGTTGCGCCACGAGGTCTATACAGCACATAGGAAATGTTTGGCGACATGAAGGTTTCACAATACAAGGGGCTTTAAAATCCCCGCCCATTCTCACCGGCTGTCAGAAGCAGCGCTCACCTGCCAGTCACCGTATGTTTTTTTGTTGAACGTTTGTGTTGCTTTGATGGGAAAGCATCATTAATTAACCCCTCACCTTCTTTTGCACAATGAATGAAATGCTAACTGAGGCAGAGTCGATACTTCAACCATTTTTTTCAGTGCTTTGCATAGAAACATAGAAACATAGAAACATAGAAAACAGGTGCAGGAGTAGGCCATTCGGCCCTTCGAGCCTGCACCACCATTCAATATGATTATGGCTGATCATTCACCTCAGTACCCCTTTCCTGCTTTCTCTGCATCCCCTTGATACGTTTAGCCGTAAGGGCCACATTTAACTCCATTTTGATTATAGCCAACGAACTGGCCTCAACAACTTTCTGTGGCAGAGAATTCTACAGGTTCAGAATTCTCTGAGTGACGAAGTTTCTCCTCATCTCGGTCCTAAATGACTTACCCCTTGTCTTTAGACTGTGTCCCCTGGTTCTGAACTTCCCCAAAATCGGGACCATTCTTCCTGCCTCTAACCTGTCCAATCCCGTCAGACCTGTACATGTTTCTTTGCGATCCCTTCTAATTCTTCTAAATTTCAGTGAATATAAGTCCAGTAGATTCAGTCTTTCTTTACATGTCAGTCCTCCATCCTGGGAATCAGTTTGGTGAATCTTCGCTGCACTCCGTCAGTAGCAAGAATGTCCTTGCTCAGATTAGGAGACCAAAACTGAACACAATATTCCAGGTGAGGCCTCACCAAAGCCTGCGTCTGCGCACATACAGAGGCTGAACTCCAGGACAGAGTCGACGTATTTACTGAGGCGTATGAAAGCATGGGCCTTACGTTAAACATCCGTAAGACAAAGGTCCTCCACCAGCCTGTTCTAACTACACAGCACTGAACCCCAGTCATCAAGATCCACGGCGCGGCCCTGGACAACGTGGACCACTTCCCATATCTCGGGAGCCTCCTATCAAAAAGAGCAGGCATCGACGACGAGATCAACACGGCCTCCATGCGCCAGTGCAGGCTTCGGCCGCCTGAGGAAAGTAGTGTTTAAAGACCAGGCCCTCAAAACTGCCACCAGGCCTATGGTCTACAGGGCTGTAGTAATAATACCTGCCCTCCTGCAAGGCTCAGAGACATGGACCATGTACAGGAGACACCTCAAGTTGCTGAAGAAATATCACCAACGATGACTCCACAAGATCCTACAAATCCCCTTGGAGGACAGACGCACCAACATCAACGACTTTATTCATGCTAACGTCCCCAGCTTTGAAGCACTGACCACACTCGATCAGCTCCGCTGGGCAGGCCACAAAGTCCGCATGCTGGACACGAGATTCCCAAAGCAAGTCCTCTACTCGGGAGCTCCTTCATGGCAAACGAGCCAAAGGTGGCCAGCATAAACTCTACAAGACACCCTCAAAGCCTCCCTGATAAAGTGCTACATCCCCATTGACATCCAGGAGTCCCTGGCCCAAGACCACCCTCAGTGGAGGAAGTGCATCCGAGAGGGCGCTGAGCACCTCGAGTCTCAACGCCGAGTGCATGCAGAAATCAAGTGCAGACAGCAGAAAGAGCGTTCGGCAAACCTGTCCCACCCATCCCTTCCCTCAACGACTATCTGTCCCACCTGTGATAGGGTGTGTGGCTCCCGTATTGGAATGTTCAGCCACCAAAGAACACACTTTATGAGTGGAAGCAAGTCTTCTCCGATTCCGAGGGACTGCCTATGTAGATTACAAAATTCGTGGAAACCCCCGAGTGTTTGGACTTACTGAAAAGGAAATTCGATTTGGGCCTATTAAACATAACGTTTGGGATCCTAAAAAGCAGATGGAAGAAATCTACGAGTCTTAACCAAGTTTGGGATTTTAATAGGCAAGTTTGGGCCTGTTGGGAAAGCTGCAGTGATAGTGGGGTGGGATTTAGAATTTGTGTATTGTAGCTGATCACTTTGTCTGGGGGAGCTCTTTAACCATAGTCAGGCGCCCAGAAAACATTAGCATTTAAACAATCGACCATGGAAGAAACATTATCCACCCCACCCACAGGACCCAAATATCACATACATATTCCAACAGATTTTCAACATGTATAGAAATATCTGGCTCAGTCCAGACTTCCCGAAGCCAAAGCAGTGCTATTACAAAGCACAAGAATTCATTGGATCATAAATAAGAAGAATCGCCATCCCAAAGTCTACCAACACACGATTAAAACATTTAATCAAGTGTCAGTTAGCTAGCCCACCAAAAGTTACAGAAAGAAGACCACTTAAAAGCAATGGGCAGCAAAACTCAAACAAAAGAAACGTTAAATTTGGCACGAAGCTTAAGCAGCCTCTCAGAGTATAACTGGGTGCCTATCGTACCAAGAGCAGTCTATTTTTCTGACCATTATTTTGGAACAACAATATCAAGATTGAGAGCACACGGCGAGAAAACACAGGAAGAGACATCACGACATCGATGAAAAGAAATGCAAAGAACAATCACTGGAAGACCAATTCCAACTGACTAGGTAACAGCCATCAACCGGACCACCGCATCTGATGAAACTAACCAGGAAAATCAACCACCAAGAAAACCGGGGTCCATGCAAGTTTCCCACTCTACAATTTGTGCCTAGACTGTCCAGCAGGTAAAAATTAGCTAAACAACTTTAAACCCTATTGATTACAAAGGAAATTGGGTAATCACCAGAGATTAATCCAAAATATGTCTAACCACATCAGCGAGCTCACCCGAACTGGCTTCAATGCACAGCAAAGACCCTCCTCCACATCCGGGGTACGGCAAGGCAAACCGGCAAAAATCAAAGAACCACGAAATCGTGAAACAGCCCGAGCTGTCAAAGGAAGGATCTGGTGAGCATGAATCCCTGGAGCACTGGATTTTTAGCCAGTTAACATAGAAACATAGAAAATAGATGCAAGAGTCGGCCATTCGTCCCTTAGAGCCTGCACCACCATTCAATATGATCATGACTGATCATTACCTCAGTACTCCTTTCCCACTTTCTCTCCATACCCCTTGATCGCTTTAGCCGTAAGGGCCATACCATACTCCCTCTTGAATATATCCAATGAACTGGCATCAACGACTCTCTGCGGCAGGGAATTCCACAGGTTAACAACTCTCTGAGTGAAGAAGTTTCTCCTCAACTCAGTCCTAAATGGCCTACCCCTTATCCTAAGACTATTCTGGACTTCCCCAACATCGGGAACATTCTTCCCACATCTAACCTGTCCCGTCCCCTCAGAATCTTATACATTTCTATGAAATCCCCTCTCATCCTTCTCAACCCCAGTGTAGAAAGGCCCAGCTGATCCAGTCTCTCCTCATCTGTCAGTCCAGTCATCACTGGAATCAGTCTGGTGAACCTTCGCTGCACTCCGTCAACAGCAACAACATCCTTCCTCAGATTAGGAGACAAATACTGAACACAATATTGCAGGTGGGGCTTCACCAAGGCCCTGTACTTTTGTAGTAAGACCTCCCTGCTCCTGTGCTCAAATCCCCTAGCTATGAAGGCCAACATGCCATTTGCCTTCTTCACCGCCTGCTCTACCTGCATGCCAACTTTCAATTACTGTTGAACCATGACACCCAGGTCTTATTCCACCTCACCTTTTCCTAATCTGCCACCATTCAGATAATATTCTGCCTTCGTGTTTTTGCCAGCAAAGTGGATAACCTCACACTTATCCACATGATACTGCATCTGCTATGCAGTTTCCAACTCACTGAACCTGTCCAAATCATCCTGCAGCATCTTAGCATTCTTATCACAGCTCATACCGCCACCCAGTTTTCTGTCATCTGCAAACTTGGAGATATTACACTCAAATTCCTTCATCCAAATCGTTAATGTTTATTGGGATCCCAGCACTGACCCCTGCGGCACACGACTGTTCACTGACTCCCATTCCGAAAAGGAACCGTTTATCCCGACTCTCTGCTTCCTGTCTGCCAACCAATTCTCTATCCACGTCAGTACATTACCACCAATACCATGTGCTTTGATTTTGTACACCAATCTCTTATGTGGAACCTTATCAAAGGCCTTTTGAAAGTCCAAATACACCACATCCACTGACTCTCCTTGACCACTCTACAAGTTACAACCTCAAATATTTCCAGAAAATTTGTCAAGCATGACTTCCCTTTCACAAATCCATGCTGACTTGGACCGACCCTGTCACTGCTTTCCAAAAGCGTTGCTATTTAATCCTTAATAATTGATTCCAACATTTTCCCCACGACTGATGTCAGGCTAACCGCTCTATAATTTCCAATTTTCTATCTCCCTCCTTTTTTAAAAAGTGGTGTTACATTCGCTAATCTCCAGTCCAAATCGATAGACTGTTGGAAAGTCATCACCAATGCATCCACTATTTCGAGGGCCACATCCTTAAGTACACTGGGATGCAGTCAATCATACCCCGGGGATTTGTCGGCCTTCAATCCCATCAATTTCCCCAACACAATTTCCCGCCTAATAAGGATATCCTTCATTTCCTCCTTCTCACGAGACCCTCGGTCGCCTAGTCCATCTGGAAGGTCATTTGTGTCTTGCTTCGTGAAGACAGAACCAAAGTATTTGTTCAATTGGTCTGACATTTCTTTGTTCCCCATTGTTAATTCACCTAATTCCGACTGCAAGGGACCTACGTTTGTCTTCACTAATCTTTTTCTCTTCACATAACTATAGAAGCGTTTGCAATCAGTTTTTATGTTCCCGGCAAGCTTCCCCTCGTACTCTATTTTCCCCCTCCTTATTAAACCCTTTGTCCTCCTCTGTTGAATTCTAAATTTCTCCCAGTCCTCAGGTTTGCTGCTTTTTCTGGGCAATTTATATGCCTCTTCCTTGGATCTAACACAATCCTTAATTTCCCTTGTTAGCCACGGTTGAGCCACCTTTCCTGTATTATTTTTACTCCTGACAGGGATGTACAACTGTTGAAGTTCATCATTGTTATCAACAAATGTTTCCCGTTGCCTATCCACTGTCAACCCTTTAAGTATAATTTGCCAATCTATTCTAGCCAATTTACGCCTCATCCCGTTGAAGTTAGATTTTGTTAAGTTTAGGACCCTCTTCTCTGAATTAACTGTGTCACTCTCCATCTTAATAAAGAATACTACCATATTATGTTCACTCTTCCCCAAGTATGAATCCTTGGAGCCCTAGAGTGTGACCTAGTTAGAGAGTAAGTCGGAGTTAGGAGGTATTTCTGTTGTATTTATTACCTGCAATAAAGTATTCCACATTTAGTAAGATTTTACAGTTGTATTGGAGTATATTTGTGTTATTTGCTTTCTTGAATAAAGTCCATCCCTTCTTTGTGCAAAACAGTTGTCTGCTGTACTTTATCACACCCCTGATTAATAAATCCAAGGTCGAGAACCAGGGAGTGGGAACGACACACAACCGCTCTGGTCAGGAAGGCAAGCTAACAAACCCACCACCCCCCCCGACAAAATGGCGACCGCGGCAGGACCTTGGACAAAAGGGTGTGATGCAGTCATCACTGTTTTTGAGGAAAGAAGCAAAATGGAAGAGAGGATTTCCTTTTACATATTCAAGAAAGGCAATATAACAAAGAAATGGGTACTGAACCTATTTCGCGCTGAGCGTCCTGTGGACGCTGCAGTCAAATGGACTGAGAGTAAGAACCAAAAGCGCTCTGTGGAGAAAGAAATATGGTTAGTCTGCCTACACCCCATGGATCAGCAACAAGCACCTCACAGCACTCCACACATTTAGTAATTCACGAATCTCCTGCCAGCTCCACCTAGCTTCTGAAGCCTACCCTGTCCCAGTGGTTTGCAGCTGTTCCAATTACACAATCATGGGAATAGCAGTGAGGATGTCGGTCATGGGTGGGATAGCCCGACCCGCACCGGTATACAGAGTGGAGAACATTGGGATCAATCAAGGGTGTGCACACGTTCATTTCACATCGGTCCCGCTGCAGGTCATAAAGTGGGAGCAAGCTATGATGGGTACTGACCTCTCTGGGTGCTGGAGCCTGGGTGCACAAATAGTATTGTGTCCCCAGCACCCGGACACCTATTCTAAACCACAGTGCGGGATTAAAGCTGCTGGCGCACAGCCTATCAACTGTAACATAGAGGTAATTGCACAAGACCATGTTCCTCCACAGTTGGGACATATTGTTTCACCACCAGTGCGCCCCACTACCAGCATGGACAGCACATCTGGTGTCGGATGCATGAAAGCAGTTTTTGCTTCAAACCTGAGGCAGAATTGCAAGTGGCCCAGGAATGTATTGTTCCCATTCCCGAACACCCCACTGTTCACCTCACTGAAAGTGAAAACAGCACCAACCTGCAGGATGATGTCATACATTTTGGTTAACAAATCAGCCCTCTAACTGACATCTTACCGCCCTACTAAAAGTTACAGAAGTATCACAGAAACATTTCCATACTCTCGAACAAAAATCGAATTAGATAGGGGGCGAAATTTCAGAGATCACAGTTCCACCCTCGTGGTATATTTTCAGAAATATAGAGTTCCCTTCCTGGATCAGAATAGCTTCCCACGTTTTAGTGCTCCGCCAGCTCGTGATGATATTTTATTGATGGTGTACTACGTGCAGGTTGAGGGGCCGAGGTCTTCGGTCTCAGCTGGACCAGCCCGAGCAGTACTTAAGGATTGTATCAGGGAGGGAAACACAAAATATGATATAACACTGCAGTAAAATCGCAGTCACCCGGTGACGTCCGGTTTAGATTCCAGCTGCTGTAAAAACACAGAGGTCAAATGGTAAAAGGGTTTTACTGTGTGTGTTTTACTGTGTATTTTTGTGAAACTGGTGTAATGGACGTGTGTTGGACCCACTCTATGCTGTAATGTAACTTATGACTGTATTTACCTGTAAACAGTGATACAATTCAAGGGCGAATGTATGTTTGGGTTCAGCTCGATAATTACAGGGGAAGGTTCACTCTTGGGTGTCAGGAATTTTGGTCACCTAACATGACACTCAAGTATGTAGAGTGTCAAAGGGGGGACTGCAGGGTTGCAGAATTCTTGGGAAAATCAATCAGTGTTTGGATTCATTGGAAAGGAAATTTAATTTGGGAATATCAACCAGAAAGTTTGAGATCCTAAAATGCTTATGGAAGAAATCAACGAGTTTTTAACCAAGTTTGGGACTTTTAAATGCTGAATGTTTGGTCTGCAAGGAAAGGTGTGGGGTCAATCTCTCAAAGGCCAGTTTGGACATTGGAGTAAATCGAATTGTCTGGGCACTGTTTACACTCGAAACCTGCCCCCAGAAAACAATAGCATTTAAAGTATCGACCACTGAAGAAACATTATCCACCCCACCCAGAGGACCCAAATGTCACATACATATTCCAACACCTTTTCAACAGGCATAGAAATATCTGGCTCAGGCCAGACTTCCCGAAGCAAAAAGCAGTGCTATCACAATGGACAAGAGCTCATCAATTCAGAAAAGTCTATCAACGCCAGGTTAAAACTGAATCAAGTTTCAATTAGCTTGGCAGCAAAACTTCAACAAAAGAAATGTTAGATTTGGCGCGAAGATTAAACAGGCTCTCCGAGTATAATTAATGGCCTATCGTACCAAGAGAGCTATCTCTATTCTGACCATCACAGAAAGAACTTTTCTGACCAAGAACTTCGGAACAACAAGATCGAGAGAACATGGCAAGAAAACGCAGGAAGAAACATCGCTTTATCGGAGAAAAGAACTTGCCCCTAAGGCTTCAATACGCAGCAGAGGTCTTCTGCCACGTCTGGGTTATGGCAAGGTAAACCGGCTGTAAGCAAAGAACCCGGAAACCACAAAACAGCCCTAACTGTGAAAGGAAGGATTGGTGAGCATTATTCCTGTTGCCCTCGAAACTACTTTAGTTCGAGATTAAGTGGGAGGTCGGAGGTATTTCTGTTGTGTTTATCACCTGAAACAAAGTATTCCCCATTGTTCAGAAGCTTTTGTAAGAATTTACAGTGTTATTGGTGGGTCTTTGTGTTATTTGCTATCTTGAATAAAACCCAAACCTTCTTTGTACAAAACAGTTGTCTGCTGTACTTTATCACACCCTGATTAATAAATCCAGCCTCGAGAACCAGGGAGTGGGAGTGACCCACAACCGCTTTGGTCAGGAAGGCAAACTGACCCCACACACTACCACCTCCACTATATCACTCTGTTCATCACAGCTTGTACTTCAGTCTTGCCAGGTAAAAAGTACGTTGGCATTTTAATGCATTAATCCAAAATGCTTGCCATGATAACAGAATTCAACATTTTGTCAAGTGAGGGAGTAGGTGACGAGGTTTGGGGTTGATGTGCGTCGCTTTCAATCTTTAAATTTCACCAAGCAAAAAAACGGTGAAACCAACTGTCCCTGTAAGCATTTTGTACACGTTTAATCATAGGAATATCCGCAGTCAGGAGCTGAAACGAATTAAAACCTAATACCGGCTTCGGGACAGTCAGAATACTTCGTCACAGACATGGCACCTGAAGGCTGGAATGTAGATCACACCGGTTATGTGAGAGCTGGTTGGCGGTGACTTGGAAGTGTCTGCTGTGTGCGGGTCCAGACTGCCTCCACGCATCCACAATGAATGTCCCTCCATTTATTTGGGAAAAGTACAACTGAGAGTGGACAAGTTCCATCCCGGTCGGAGCTATCTGAAGCTTTAACTGACTGACACCTTGGTTTTGGATGTCTTGCAACATGCAATGGCATCAGTCTCTGTGGCGCAATGGGTTAGCGCGTTCGGCTGTTAACTGAAAGGTTGGTGTGTCGGGCCCACCCACGGATGAAGCCTCTAACTATTTTCCCCTGAAGATTCAGTGCCGCACAGTTCCAGGTTGTCATTGTGAGTTTTGGCTGCATGAATATATTCCGCAAACATTGACAGCTGTTCTGTCTTCCAGTGAATTCCCACTCCAATACTTTTATGAGCATTCAGTGTATGTAAAAGGATAACAATTTTTAAATGGATCATGTTCCTCCATCCAGCCCAATAGAAATAAATTAAAATATTGAGTTTAAAGAAACTGGTGGAAATTGATACTATTGATACATATATAGAACTGGAACTTCGGTCTCAAGTGCTCCTCCTATCAAGAATAGGCACACAGACAATCAATGGTTTTATAACTGAGTCATAAACAATTACAATTTTAAACTATTCTCATAAAATACAGTATGTTAATGAGATAGGCATAAAAGTTCATCACATGTAAAGAGAAAATGAATGATAGGAGATACCACTGTCCCTCAGTAAGTATAGTATTATTTCTTTCATACTGCATAAGGTTGTCGGTTAATTAACGGTGATGAAATCAATTCTGATTTTTTCACATCAACTGCATGTCGTCAATTTTATAAGGCTTTGAATTTAGAAACTGTGCTTCAAAAGTTACTGCCCTGACCTGGAATCGAAGCTTTTTTCGGTGGCATGAGGACTGGTTTTACCCAATCATTTAAAGGTGATTTCAAAGAATCACGTGGCGTTACATTCAGATCACGGTTACAATGTGTTTCGATGTGAAACAAGTGGATTGAAAAGGACAAAAATGACATCAGTCATTACGCTGCAGCGATGCAGCAATGCAGCGTTCCCTCGTGGTCCAGTGATTCGGAGCTGGGGACGAGCGATTTGTCGATGGGTTGATTGCGGCTTTGATCTGCTGTTGAGAAGCGAGGCGGCAATGCAGGATCTTTTAATAATCTCTCACAACTCAACTGAAAGCAGCCAGAATGTGCAGCTTTGAGAGGGGTTTCTGCACCGTCAGGGCTGGAAACGGGAGGGAGTGAGAGGCACTGGGGAGAGTTTGAGAGTGTACAGAACTGTATGAGAGAAACAGCAAATGTAGAAGGTCTGTGAGAGATTGCACTTTGTTAAGATTGGACCACTACTGTGAATTATTAAATTTTTACTAATATTGAAAGAAACACATTTTTTAAATGATTTCGCACAGTTTCGAACCACATTCGCATATTAGGCAAACGAAATAACCACTGAACAATGAAAATGCTGAGGTTATATACTGTTGAAAACATAACCAGAGCCATAACCTACACAGCTGGCCTGCACTGCAAGAACTGGTTTTATGAGAATAGAAAGACGGTGCTATATTTAGGACGGCTATGAGTGTGGCAGGAATTGATCAAGTGTTTCTCAGACTTTACACACAGGAACAGGAGGTGGCCATTTAGCAGCGAGTGGTTAGGTTCTGGAATGCACTGCTTGAAAGTGCGGTGGAGGCAGACTCCATCTTATCTATCAAAGGGGAGTTGGATGAGTGTCTGAAAGAAAAGCAATTGCAGGGCGACGGGAAAGGGCGGGGGAGTGGGACTCGCTGAGAGTCGGCACAGGCTCGACGGGCCGAATGGCCTCCCGTGCTATAACCATTCCATGATTCTATAAGTTAGTGGCACATTTCATACTGTGGGTGGAAGCAGAACATTGCATAGGGACATAGAGTGAATCGGCATATCTGCAGGCACCTGATTCAGGAGATTGGGGGGGGCGCGGAAATTCGGGAGTTTAATGACTTTGAAAGGAATATTTTTGTTTTCTGCAGTTTCGGTCAGAGAAATGTTTGTGAAAGGAATTCTTTGCAGGAAGGGATCCAGCATTTAATCTTCTGCCTCAACACATCTTTCTGGGTTTCAGGGTCACATTTCGTTTCTAATTTATTCTTCTAGAATATATATTTCCTTTGCTGTTTCACAATAACCAGACCCTTGCTCTAAAGACTGTCTTACTGTTTCCCCAGTCTCCTGTTCATGTTACCAGCAATGAACATTTTGAACCCGACCCCGAAAGCAGTGTGTAAAATGGTTTATGATTTAAGAGTTAACTTGCTGAGCATCGATAAATTATCCAATTATGGACTCTCCTTCAGTTAGCATTTCTTTATTTGGGCAAAAGAAGATCATTGGTTAATTAACGATGTATTCCCGTGAAAGCAACATAAAATGTAATTAAAAAATAATCAACAAACTTGGTGTTCTAACCCGAGAACCTGAGATTAAAATTCTCATGCTCTATCAACTGTGTTCGTCGGGCTTCTGCTAAAGCTCACATTTTTGTCACTGATTCCAACCAGGCGCCTGTTGGCTCCACCCCAGATGTTTAAACTTGCTTTCGAGGAACTGCCAGGATCTTCTTGAATGGCCGACTCTGGCCCCTGATCCTCACATGCTTATCATCTTAAGACCATTCACAGGGCAACAAACTCACCTCTGAGCATGTATGAGGAAAAAGCTCCAGAAAATATTCCCAACTGGTGAGCTTTCGCGTGTGAAGCGAACGTGTTAACCACTGCACTGCGGAAACATCTTCACTTTCAGCACCCGGTCAGATGGAAATGTTAAGCGCGCAGGTGAACTGCTGAATCCCACTTTTAAGGAGCTGTTCGTGGTACCAAGCAAATGACTTTGGCTTAAATACTAAAAAGAAGAAAAGGGATTTGAAACCACTCTTTAAGAGCAGATTGAAAATTGAACAGAGCACCTTCGAAAGCTCGGCCATCCGGACTGTAAGTTAAATTAAATTTTGAACTTTTGTGTCTTACAACATGCATTAAATGATGATATCTGGCATTTCTGTGCCTGACATCGGGGAAACAGTGAGACAAACCTTGGAGCAAGGGTCGGGTTATTGCCAAACAGCAAAGAAATTCTCAACTCTGGAAGAACAATGTCCCCAACATGATTTGAATAGGCAGCTTTTTGATCGGGAGTCAGACACACTACTGTTGCTCCACGAGGTCTACAGTATAGACTGCTCATGTTTGTATTCATGAAGGTTCCTGAAACACAGTTTCATTTACCCTGCATTGGTGCAATGAAAGGGCTTCAAAATCCCCGGCCACTCGCACAGTGAGTCAGACAGCATCAGAAGCAGTGCCCACCTGTCACTTACCCTCTCACGCCCGCTTTCATCACTTGCTGCCCGCGGACTGCAGAAAATCCAGTTCATCATCATCATAGGCAGTCCCTCGAAGCGAGGATGACTTGCTTCCGCGCCAAAAACGGATGAGTTCACGGGTGTTTCAATGATGGACCTAATATTCCAGGTCCGGAACTGCATGTTGAAGGGTGGAAGATGTCTGTGTGTGGATTGTTTTAACATGTGGTGGCCCTTGCACCCTCGCCATCACAAGGGATTGACAGAGTGAGGTCTTGGTCCAGAGTCAATGGTTATCCAAGACGACTGGAGACCATCTCTGCTGCACGGACCCAGTGTGCACACATATCGCAGTGTGAGCTGGCCCGTACTGCCCCTGGGCCCCTGGCCCAGAACTTACGCCGCCACTGATCCCCGATCACATCCCTCGATAGTCTTTCTCAGCTCCTGCTGTACCTGCCCAAGCTCCAATCACAGACCTGGACTTTGAAGACGTCACTCTTCGCTACCGACGCCCTCCTGCACCAGCTCGCACTGTACCTTGCCGTGGTACACCACCACGCTGCACCCAGGCCGCCGGTCAACGCTCGTTTTATGGCCCCGAACTGCCACTGGTGTTCGCACGCAGGTCGGGACCTCCACGATGCTCCGAGCAAATCCAGCTCCATGCCGTTTCACCGCACAATTCTCAGCTGTGCTGGTAAGCTGACTATATTTAAAGCTAGCGCAGAAACTGCGAGCAGTATTCCCTGGTAGTCTAGTGGTTAGGATTTGGTGCTCTCAGTGCCATGGTCTGGGTTTGATTCCCGGTTTGGAAATAATATTTACAGAGCAAGTTGACAAAAATAATTTAAGTCTGTGAGAGACTGAATAATTGTTTCACTCATCATTAATCCATCCACATGTGTAGCACACAGAAGGAAATTCAAATATGTTTGCCGAGCGACTGTCGAATTTTAATAACTTTTTATACAACCGAAGAATCAGTAGATAAAGAGGATATTCTTCCAATAGCATTTCATAGATAGCCCCTAGTACAAGAGGAATTAAGTCTTGCTACAATTGTACAGGGCCCTGGTGAGACCACACCTGGAGTACTGCGCACAGTTTTGGTCTCCTTATCTGAGGAAGGTATACACTTGCCTTGGAGGTGGTACAACGGAGGTTCACCAGATTGATTCCTGGGATGAGAGGACTGTCCTCTGGTGAGAGATTGTGTCGAATGGGCCGATACTCTCTGGAGTTTGGAAGAAAAAGACGTGATCGCATTGAAACGGACAATATTCTGAAGGGGATCGACAGCATGGATTCTGAAAAGCCCGGCTAGCTCAGTCGGTAGAGCATGAGACTCTTAATCTCAGGGTCTTGGGTTCGAGCCCCACGTTGGGCGATTACTTTTATGTTGCTTTCGCGGGTAAATATCATTAATGAACCCATGATCTTCTTTTGCACAATGATAAAAATGCGAACTCATGGATGTTGATAATTTAATCAAATAATGAAAGCAGCGCCTCAGACCGCTCGGCCGTCCGTACTGTTAGATGCTCCAGTTAAAAGTTATTGCTCTGGAAAATTTTAGACTGGGCGCTTGTTCAGGGTTGCTGGAAGGCCCAGTGTCCGGGGTATCCTCTCCCCCGGGGTTTTCTTGAGCTCTGCTCGGAGCACGGCGAGCTTTGGCCCAGCTCTGAGGTTGCTTGCATCCCTGGGATGGACAACAAACCTCTGAGCTCTGGAACTGGGGAAGAGCGAATAATTAACAAGTTGTTTGTCAATTTCAAATGCAGCTTAGATCTTCTGGTATAAACCGATAGCATTTCTTTCATTCTGAGAAACAACGCTTACAGGGACATTCAAAACTTCAATAACTGAACTTTAATAATTCATGAAACTTTAATCCTTGATGAAGTTTTATCCCCGATCTAATTTTACACAATCTGTATTCGAGGAGACTGGTTTTAAATGTTCGTTGCTCATGGAACAAGGTATCCAAAACAGCTTGTATTCAATGTTATTGCAGACAAGTTTTTGCTTGAGATGTAATGTTTCTGCGCAGGCTTGAACCGGAAACTTTTCACGTGTGACGCAAATGTGATAACCACGACACGACAGACACTGTTACTTAGCTCAGTGCTCGGAGAGAGGTGTTCAGCAACAAGCTGAAATGCTCAATGCCTCTCTCTGCAAAAAGTTCCTTTCACAAACATTTCTCTGCCCAGAACATCAACAAACAATAATGTCCTCCTTTCAAATTCATTAAACTCCCCAATTTCCATATTTGCAACTTTAAGGACAAAGACTAAAAGCTTTTTCGATCAGAAAATTGCAGGAACCTCCTGTGTTTAATGAAAGGGCTTTTGATTGTTGATTTCTGTGCACACCTTGTGTTATTTATTTAATTCTTGGCAACCTGTATCACACCGCCACCAGAGGGCCTATCTGTTGGAGTCACAAGTGATCCCAGCATCCCGTGGGAGCACGGTATATAAGCAGGCCACCCGTGAGGTATCTGCACTCTGGAGTCTTACGAAAGGAGCTAATGTCACGCTTACTCATTGTTCACAGTACTCAGTTTCATCCTTTATTTTGACCGTATCAATTGGCGATGAGACAACGAACAACCGCGCAAAAATCCAAGGAATAGTTGGTATCCTGGAGAAGTTCTCAGAAGGGGAGAACTGCGAAGCCTTCGTGGAGAGACTCGACCAATAATTTGTGGCCAACGAGCTGGAAGGGGACGAGAACGCTGCCAAATGAAGGGCGATTCTCCTTACAGTCTGTGGGGCTACAACCTATGGCCTCATGAACAATCTTCCAGCAGAGGTAAAATCAGCAACTAAATCCGATGAAGAATTGTGTACGCTGGTCTGGGAGCATCCAAATCCTAAAGAAAGCGTTCTGATGGCGAGGTATCGGTTCTGCACGTGCCAATGATCAGAGGGCCAGGTAGTGGCGAGTGATGTCTCAGAACGAAGGCGTCTCGCAGGACATTGCAAATTATGAAGGGTTCCAAAACAATTGCTGAGAGGCTTTTTTATGCTTGTCATTGGCCATGAGGCAATCCTTTGCAAACTGTTGACTGTTGAAACTCAG
This sequence comes from Pristiophorus japonicus, assembly GCF_044704955.1. Lineage (NCBI taxonomy): Eukaryota > Metazoa > Chordata > Chondrichthyes > Pristiophoridae > Pristiophorus > Pristiophorus japonicus. The sequence goes on from NW_027254374.1 coordinate 2,528,880, forward strand.
ATTCTGAGCAAAGCCACAACGATAGTTCAGGCAATTTCCATCAGCTCCTTTAAACCCAATCACAGAATTTATTTCGAGTGCACTGGATGGAGGAACATGATCCATGTAAAAAATTGTTATCATTTTACATGAACCAGATGTTCATAAAAGTTTTGGAGTTGAAACTCACTGCATAACAGCACAGCTGGCAATCTTTGCGGAATATATTGATGCAGCCAAAATGCACAATGGCAACCTGGAACTGTGCGGCACCGAATCCTCGGGGAAAAAACAGTTAAAGGCTTAGTCCCTGGGTGAGCTCGAACCACCAACTACTTGATCAACAGCTGAACGCACTATCCCATTGCCCCACAGAAACTAACTTAAACATGTGTTGCAAGACATCCCAAACCAGGGTGTCTGTCATTTAATGCTTCACTTTACTCTGACCGGGATGCAACTTGTCCACTCTCAGTTGTGGTTTTCCCAAATAAAGTGTAGAACATTCATTGTGGATGTGTGGAAGCAGTCTGGTCCCGCACACTGCAGACACTTCCATTTTACGGCCAACCAGCTCTCCCAGAACCGGTGTGATCTACCTTCCAGCCTTCCGGTGCCTTGTCTGCGACAATGTATTCTGATTGTCCCGAAGCCGTTATTAGGTTTTAATTCCTTTTCAGCTCCTGACTGCAGATATTCCTGTGATGACACGTGAACTAAATGCTTACAGGGACAGTTGGATACATCAAATCTTTGCTTGGTGAAATTTCAAAGATTGAAAGAGATGCACTTCAACCCCAAACCTCGTCAACCGACTTGCTAACCACAACAAGCTGCTCCCGTGAGATGGAAGCCCAGTTGCTGTTTCAAGCTTGAATGCAGGTACAAGCAGAACTCATTCAAAGAAAGTCCAAGGCCCTGAGGCACCTGATTATTTGCACCAAACTCCTTCACAAAGTGTTGAGGTTCGTGTGGGATGATATGGGCACATCTTCCCCCACACTACAACACGTCAAACAAAACTCAACGGCTTTAAAGCGCTTTGTCGTCATGAGTTCCTGACTGCAGAAATGTAAGTCCTTCTTTGCAAAATTTCTGTGCAATTTCAAAATTATCAGCAACATAATGGGCTCATCCAGGATTTGAACCCAAAACTTCTCACAACAAATGTGAAGGGAGAATCATACCCCGGGACCAACAAGCCAACTGTTTGACAATATGGAGATAACCATTGCAAGAGTATTTTTTTGTGTGTTGCTATTCTTGATCAGAGAAGCACATGAGACCGAATCAGTGACTTTGCTTTTTCGTCCTGTCTTCTGAAGCGCCGCACGGTCCCACTCCGACAGTCAATGAGCTGTGGGACGTAAGTGTATCCAGGCTGCGGGTGGCCACCCCGAGCGCAGCAGAGGGGATTCTGCATTCGTTCTCGATGGGACAGGATTTCCCGTTCTCTCTTCCTTTTGTCTGTATACCTGTGCTTTGGTGTCTCTATTTATTCCCCCTGTCTCATTTTCTAGTTTTCAATGGGAACAAAAGATGAAATGACTGCCACGATGGAACAATTTCTCTCACTCAAAGGTAAATGCACTACTGTTGCTCCATGAGGGCTAGACAGCTAGCCGTTGATATTCAGGTTCATATATAAATATATATAAATATATCGACAAGTATCTTACCTGTTCCCTGGTGGTTGAGGGGTTAATTCCGGCGCACTAACCTGGTAACGATTCTCGGTCAATTCGTCAAATAAATATAATTGAGATCTGTGACACGAATATTAATTGCTGTAATCACCAAAAATAACCCCATTACCTTCTGTTACGGACCGAGCTCACAAATTTTCTTGTTTCTCCTGCCCGTTGCTGGACATGTGTTCGGGGTTAAATTTTACAAACTTATCAAGTTCGCTGATCGCGGGGAGACGGTTGGAGCCTCTGTGGACCCACTGTGAGGATGTGGAAGTGAACACGGTGGCTGGGTGATCCGTGACATTTCTGTGAAGGGCAGCGGAGGAGAAGGATTGAGAACTTTCACTGTGGGACAGAAGTTTTTTCAGGTGAGCCAACACATTCCTGATCCTTCTCTCTTCTTAGTTAATCCCCGGAGTCCAGGATGACTTGCTTCTGCATTAAAAATCAGTGGTGATCAGCACAGTGGGAGCTCACAAGTCAGCTCCCCTCTGTTGTGCCAGATGTGCTAGAGGTTTCCTTAGTGTAGTGATTATTACGTTTGCTTTATCCGTGAAATGTCACCGATTTGATCCTGGCCAGAACCATTATCTTTCAACGTGCTGTGGATGAACAATCAGAGGTGAGTCTAGTCTTCTGGCAAATGCTGGCTGACCTGCTGAGATTTCCAGCATTTGCTGTTTTTATTTGCTATTTATTCTCCTGGCAAAAGGGCTACCTGATTCCTTAATTGCTGTTTATTTCACTTCAATAACTAGATAACTTTAAGTGAGAGAAAAAGGATCAACCGGGGACCATTCGCGTGTGAGGCCAACTTGATATCCGCTGCACTTCAGCACATCAAAGGGCGAGAAACCTGAATATAAAGGATGAGCTCACAAATGTCAGGTGCAGTGCAGTCTGGTCAGTTGGTAGAGCATGAGACTCTTAGTTTTGAGCATTTGTGATTCAAGTCCCACGTTGGGTGATAACTTTTCATTAAATTTTATATTACTTTCACGGAAAAACATAATTAATTAATCCATGAACTTCTTTTGCACAATGAAAGAAATGCTAGCTGAAGGAGAGTCCATAATTGAATCGTTTCTTCTGTGCTCTGCAAGTGAACTCTTCAACCATAAACTATTTTACACACTGTGCTTTCGGGGTGAGGTTCAAAATATTCATTGCGGGTAACATCAACAGGAGACTGGGGAAAAAGTGAGACTGACTTTAGAGCAAGAGACTGGTTATTGTGAAACACCAAAGGAATTATAAATTCGAGAAGAATGACATAGTAAAGAAATGTGACCCCTACACCCAGAAAGAAATGTTAAGGCAGAAGATTAAATGCTACATTCCTCTGTGCAAAAAATTCCTTTCACAAACATTTCTCTGACCGAAACTGCACAAAACAAAAATGTTCCTTTCAAAGTCATTAAACTCCCGAATTTCCGCGCCCCCCGAATCTCCTGAAACAGATGCCTCTAGTTTTGCCGATTCAATCCATGTCCCTTTGCAATGTTCTGCTTCCACCCACACGATGAAATGTGCCACTAACTTATAGAATCATGGAATGGTGACAGCACGGAAGGCCAGACTCAGCGAGTCGCACTCACCCCCGCTTTCCCCGTAGCCCTGCAATTGTTTTTCCTTCAGACACTTATCCAACTCCCGTTTGAAAGAGAATATTGAGTTTGCCTCCACCGCACTTTCAAGCAGTGCTTTCCAGAACCTAACCACTCATTGCTAAATGGCCACATCCTGTTCCTTTCTGTAATGTCTGGGAAACACGAGATCAATTCCTGCCACACTCACAGCTTTCCTAAATATAGCACCATAATTCTACTCTCATAAAACCAGCTCCTTGAAGTATCGGCCAGCTGTGTTGGAAGAGCTCTGGTTATGTTCCCACCAGTACTTCAACTGCAGTGTTTCCGTATTGTAGTGGTTATCACATTTGGCCAATGCGCGAAAAATTCCTGATTTGAAACTCAGTGCTAACATTTTGAAAACTTGTTCAACTAAATATTAGAAAAAACGGAATAATTCACATTAGTTGTTCAATGTTAACAAAGTGCAGTGTCCCATCAGCCCTGTTACATTTGCTGTTTCTCTGTACAGTTCCGTACACACACAAGCTCTCCACAGTGTCTCTCACTCCCTCCCGTTTCCAGTCCTGACGGTGCAGAAAGCCCGTCTCAAAGCTGCACATACCAGCTGCTTTCAGTTGAGTTGTGAGAGATTATTAAAGGATCCTGCAGCGCCGCCTCACTTCACAACAGCAGATCAAGGCCGCAAACAACCCATCGACTAATCGCTCGTACCCAGCTCCAGAGTGAGTTAGGCCGGGACAAGCAGCAACATTCCGGCCCCGCACTCTCTAACCAGCCGCTGCAGGAATGCAAGTCCTTCTTTGCAAAAGTTCCATGCAGATTCAAGGCCTCATCCGGGATTTTAACCCGGTACCTCTCCCATATTTAAATCAACAACCCCGAAGTGAGAATCTTCGCCCTCGACCAACGAGCCGACTGCGTGACAAATGTGCAGATAATATGTATCCATTTTAAAAGCATTTTTTGTGTGTTGTTATTCTTGAACAGAGAAGCACATGAAACCGAATCAGTGACTTTGCTTTTTCGACCTGTCTTCTGAAGCGCCGCACGGTACCACTCCGACAGTCAATGATCTGTTGGGACGTTAGTGTATCCAGGCTGAGAGTGGCCACACCGAGCGCAGCAGAGGAGTTTCTGCATTAGTTCTGGCTGGGGACAGTGTTTCCCCTTCTCTCTTCCTCTTGACTGTATCCCTGTGTTTTGGTTTCTCTATTTATACCCCCTGCCTCAGCTTCTAGTTTTTAAAAGGGAACAAAATATGAAATGGGCGTCACTGTGGAACAATTTCGCTCACTCAAAGTTAGATACACGACCGTCGCACCATGAATCCTCGGCAGCTAGCCATTGATATTCAGGTTCATATCTGAATATATATAAATGTATCTAAATGTATCATAACTGTTCCCTGGTGGTCGACGGGTTAAGTCCAGTGCACTAACCTGACAACGATTCTTGGTCAATTCATCAAATAAAAATAATTGAGTTCAGTGAGACGATGAGAAATTGCTGTAATCACCATGAATATCCCCATTGCTTCTGTGACGCACCGAGCTTATATATTTTCATGTTTCTCCTGCGCTTTGTGGGACACTTGTTCGGGGTTTAATTTTAAAAACTGTGTGATTTCGCTGATCTTGGGGAGACGGTAGGAGCCTCTGTAGCACCACTGTGAGGATGTGAAAGTTAACACGGTGGCTGGGTGATCCGTGACATTTCTGTAAAGGGCAGCGGAGGAGAAGGATTGAGAGCATTCAGTGTGGGACAGAAGTTGTTTCAGTTGAGCCAACACATTCCTGATCCTCCTCTCTTCTTCGGTAATACGCGGAGTCGAGGGTGTCTTGCTTCCACATTAAAAATCAGTGGTGATCAGCACAGAGGGAGCGCACTGGTCAGCTCCCCTCTGTTGTGCCAGCTGTGACAGAGGTTTCCGTCGTTTGTTTTATACGTGAAAAGTCCCTCGTTCGATCCCAGCCAGGAGCATTATGTTTAAACTTGCTGTGGATGAACAATCAGAGGCGAGTTTTGTCTGCTGGCAAATGCTGCCTGACCTGCTGAGATTTCCAGCATTTGCTATTAATTGTGCAAAACTCGAAGTTTTCTCAAAATTCAAACATATCCCCTCTGTGTGAAGAAACCCAAAGGAAGGATCATTTTGGACGCGCTTAAAATGAACTTTGGGATTTGAAAATATGCATGGGTCTTCAGGGGAAATGGAGCTGCAAACCAGGGGAGCACGAACCTCTTAAAAAGCCAGTCTTTGGTTATTGGAGCTGACTGGGATATTGGAGCTAAACAAATTGTCTGGGGAACTGTGTAAACTCCAAAACTCTGCTCCCGAGGAGACATTAACATGGCAACAATTGAACCAGAGATTGCCCGCTGCAACTCGAAGCATGAAACCCATTCAGCACATGCATAATGTTAATCACCTATCCGGCCTGCATGGAAAACCCAGGCCTTGGCAGACAACGTAAGCACCAAAAATAATTCGTATATGGCAACTGGAATCCAACAGATCGACACATCCTGAAAAAATTATCGTTAACGAGCCCGCCAAAATTTAACAAAGAATTATCAAGCCCGCTAAAACTAAGACAAAGAATCGAGTTTGATTTGGCGCACAGATTAGAAAGACTCTCAAGGTATAATTGAGGCCCCGTTTTACAGCCAAAGATCAGACTTTGCTTCTGCACCAGCTCCGTGTACTTCAGAAATGGCAGACTTTGAGATCAGCACACCAGCTTTCGTTAACCTGGTTCTTCAGAACATCGACCAAAACAGCATCGCAAACAACCTGCACACCAAGCAAGCCGCGGCAGCAAGGAGCTCATGAATCAACCACCAAGATATTACCAGCAGCCAAATTGGTAATATTGATCCACCACGACCAACGATTTCCAAACCGAAGTCAACTCGACGAAAACCCGCAGATTCGCAAGCTGTTTGCAGTCTTCAAGCTCTCCCTGAGCTATCAACGGGTAAAACATTACCTAAAAGAACTTTGAAACCTACTGCTGAATGAATAAAGTATTTACTCACCTATAATTCCAATATGCACCCTACTGCATCAGCGGACACCACCCAACTGAAGACAACACAGTAAGAAGTCTTCCACGACGTTCGGGTTATGGCAAGCAGAACCTACAGAGTCCAGCGAACCCCAAAACCGCGAAACAACACTAACTGTCAATAAGAGGATTGGTGAGCATTATCCCTGTTGCCCTCGAGTTTAACCTAGTCAGGTTTAGGTATTGGGAGGTGGGAGGTATCTTATTTTCTGGAACGCCTTTTGTAGGTGCAAAAAAGTGTTCCTTATTCTAGATATTGTAAGTTTGGACATTGTACTTATCGATCCTGAATAAATTCAAAGTTTCTTGCACCAAAACCAGTTATCTCTTGCACTTTGTCACATCCACAAATCAATCCAAAGTCTAGAACCCCGGGAGTGTGAGCGATTGTCACCACTCAGAAGGTCAGAGGTGAACCTGACCCCGAGACCACCCCCTACAGTGCCTGTATTTCAAAAAACGTTACTTTTATTCATCCTGCGGAATGCATATTGCACAGATAATCTCAGCACACATTGTGCAGGCAAAGGCAGCATTAGACAACAAACTGTTATCTGATCTGCTGATTTGAAACAGGTAATTGCTGGTTGAACACACGATTTGACAACTCGACTTGGAGATCAAGCATCAATGACAAAGGCATCAAAACTGCCAACAGCACCAGGTGTCTTTCACATGTTTGTCCCAAAATATCCCAGTTCTCTGACCTCCCACTAGCCTTGGCCACATTGAATGCCCTTGTTTTCAATTTGATACCATCTCTTATTTCCATAGTTAGCCACGGATGAGAACCCTTCTCTTTCAGTCTTTCCTTCTCATTGGGATATATCTTTGTTGCGAGTTATGAAGTATGTCCTTAAATGTCTGTCACTGCGAATTAATCGTCCCCTATTTTAATCTATTTGTATAGTCGTCTTTAGCCAACTCTGCCCTCATACCTTTGTACTCTCCTCTTTTTAAGCCTGGTGTGAGAACCAACTTTCTCACCCTCCAACTGAATGTGAAATGTACCCATATTATGGTCACTCATTCCTGGACGATCTTTTACCACAAGATAATTTATTAATCCTGCCTCATTACTGTAAGGGGGTGGTCTCTATGAGGGGGTCAGGTTCCCTTCTGATCAACTTGAGCAGTTCGAATTGCTCCCGCTCCCTTGGGTTCTAGACTCTGGATTTATTTGGGGGGTGTGACAAAGTGCAAAGCACACTGGTTTGATGCAAAAGAACTTTGTTTTTATTACAGTCAAGAAATTACCAACTTATAATTACTCTAATAAGAAAGTACAATGTCATAACCTATTTAAACTTATTAATGAACAATACCTTACACACTCAGAGGGGGTTATAATCGCTTATAATGAGTATAATAGAGAACAACACATTACATTCAAAGGGGATTACAGTAGAATTACACCTCCCACCGCCCAATACCTAATTCTAGCTAGGTTAGACTCCAAGGCAGGCAGGGACTATGCTTCCCAGTTCTTTTGACAGCTAGAGGTGGATCGCGGTTTCGGGGTTCGCTGGTTGCGGCAGGGTCTGCTTGCCGTGCCCCAAATGTCGGAGAAAACTGCTTGCTGCACAATCTTCAGTTGGGTTGAGTCCGCTGATGTGGTAATGCGCGTTTTGGATCTATGGGGTAAGTATCAGGTTTCCTTTTGTTAAAAAATTTGTACAGTATTTTAGGGAATGTTTTACCCGTTGGTAGTTCGGGATTAGATTGTAGAGTGGAAACTTATCAATTCTTCGGTTTTTCCCTTTTGGAGTTTTGTTTTGAGTTAGGTCGATCGGTTGGTTTTTCGTTGATACCACGTTGGCTGTGGTCGGTTGCTGGCGCGATGGTGATATTCTTCCTTCCTCCAGGACTTCAGGACTTCGAGGCTGGAGAAGTTAGTTTACAGCTGTCGCGTTGGTTTCTCTCGTTGTCTTGATGACACAAGCGTAGTAAGGTGCTACGCGTTGTATGGCAAAGTGTGTCATATCCTCTATTGAAAGAGGGGGCCAGTTATACGGTTTGAGTGGTTCTAATCTTGGCGCCAAATCAGTTCATAATTCTTTGTTTAAATATGGTAGGCTTGACTCTTCACTGTAATATTTTGGTAGGCCTGTTAAAAGTTGATATGTTTTGTGTGGGTTGATGATCAAAAACTGTTTCCTGATGGAAATATTAGCTTGTTAATTGCAATGTCCTTTTATGCTTAATTTTTCGCATACACGCTGGCTTGGGCATCTTTGTGACATATATGCTGAAATGATTTTCCAGTTTCAAGTTCATGGTTAGCTATCTTTGGGCCATTTTGTAATGTATATGTCTCTTGTGGAGAAGGATTCTCGAATAGCCATTTCTCCAGACCGGTTAATTTAGTCCCCTCACCCAGGTAGTCTCACTAAGCAGTATGTCTTCTGTCAATCCTTTTCGTCCTGCCCACAGCCTTGAATTTGTCTTGTATGAGTTCAAAATTCTATTAAAGTTACTAGTTTCTTCCATAATCACTTTAGGGTTACAAACTTTTTGGGAGGTAGTTCCAAATTAAATTTCCTTTCGAATCAGCCCAAACACAGGGGAGTGGCAGTTCTTGTGAATTTTGCACCCTCTTCAGTCCCCCCTGTTGACACTACACACTTGAGTGTCAATGAATGTAAGCAAAATTCCTGCTCCCGAGTGTCAACGTTCCTTGCATTTACACCAGTTAAACATTACCCTGCATCCCCCATTTAAATGCAATGCAATATGCAGGTGAATACAATTATTACAATTCGGTTAAAGTATAGAGGGAATGCCCCTCCTTCAATCGGTTTTCTCAGTATAATAACGGTATACAGTCAAACACAATTTAAGAAGAATAATATAAAAGCACATAGTCAAACACATTCTTAAGTTCAGTAAAAATAAAGGTACATAGTCAAAACATTTTAAGTAACATTCTTATAACAGTCGCGATGTTGCAGTTTACAGCAGGTAAAACCAAACACAAATTAAACATGGCAGTATGATGTCACCCCTCCCTGCGCGATTCCCAAGTTCGGCCAAGGAGAGTACACCACACTTTGCTGCCTGACCTGACGACCTCTGCATTTCACTCAGCAAGTGAGACCAAGTCAAGGATAATCGCGAGTTGACAAATAACTAACATGTGGGAAGCGATTTGGATCCAGACTGGGACTTCTATATTTCTGAAAATGTCCCACCAAGGCGGAATGGTGATCTCTAGAATCCTTTTCCCTATCTCAATGGTTTTCTGTTCGAGAGTGTAGAAGTGTTTTTGTGTGACAATTACAATTTTTAGCAGAGCGGTAAGATTTTCGGATAGAGCTGGATTTGCATATCCAAATGTACAACAAAATCCGGCAGGTTAGTAATATTTTCCTTCACAGTGAGGTGGACAGTGGAGGGTTCAGCAATGGGGACAAACATTCCAGGGGCACTTGAACCGATGCCTCAGGTTTGAAGCAGAAACTGCTGTCACGTACCGGACACCAGAAGTGTCCATGTTGGTAGTGGGGCGTACTGGTGGTGACATAGTAGTTCGCAGCCCCTATATATGCTACTTGTGGAGGGACATGGTCTTGTGCAATCACCTCCATTGTACAGTTGATAGGCTGCAGCTTTAAACCCGCAGTGTGGTTTCAAATCGACGTTCAAGTGCTGGGGATACAGTATTATGTGTGCACCCCTGCTCCGTCACCCGGAGAGGTCAGTACCCATCATCGCGTGCTCCCACTTTAGGACATAGTGTGCATCTCCTTGAATGACTCCAATATTCCCACTCTGTATACCGGTGCGGGTCGAGCTGTCACACCCATGACCGGCATCCTTAGTAATTTCCCCATGATGGTGTGATTAAAACGCACGCAATCTACTGGGACATTGTAGGCTTCAGAAGCTCGGCAGAGCTGGCATGGGCTTCGTGAATTACTGTGCAGGTGGAGGGCTGCGAGGTGCTTGTTAATGATTCAGGGGGGAATAAACCTTGTTTTAAATCGTGCAGGTTGTTGCGGCACTCGCCCAACAAACATGCCCCGTACATCACACACACCTCGTTCTGTGCAGCCTGGTCAGATGCATTCCCATCCTCCCGTATCAATGCTTTCGATGTCTGTACATGTTTTTCCAGCTCAGCCACTATTTCTTTGAAATGGACAATCATAGCCTGGTCCTCGTGTAGTTCTGATTCGAGGGGAGGGGGGTGTTCGTGAGGCGAGAGGCCTATAAAAGCCCGACAGTTCGAGGAGAGAGGTGGCCGTCAGGAGTGGGGAGTTCGTGAGGCGAGAGGCCTTTTAAGGCTCAACAGTGCGAGGAGAGAGGCAGCCGTTGGGAAGCGGGAGTTCGTGAGGCGAGAGGCCTACAACGGCCCAATAGTTCGAGGAGAGAGTTGGGATATGGGAGTTTGTGAGGCGAGAGGCCGATAACGGCCCAGCCGGTGCAGCTGCAGCTGGGTGAGAAGGCAAAAAATAAGTAGAAAGAAATCGAAAGGTGACTTCACAGCCAAGGGGGTGATTGGTGAATCGCTTTTCTTTTTTCTTTTCTCTATCAGTCAGTAATTTTAGCATTGTTGTTGCCAAATTAAGTTTATCTCGGTGTTAATTCATGGCAGGAGAGCTCGGACACGTGTGATGCTTCTCCTGTACTATCTGGGAAATCAGGGACGCTTCCGGTGCCCTGACGACTACGTATGCGGGAAGTGTATCCGCCTTCAGCTCCTGATGGACCGCATGGCGGCGTTGGAGTTGCAGGTGGATTCACTCTGGAGCATCCACAATGCTGAGAATGACGTGAATAGCACGTTTAGTGAGATGGTCTCAGCGCAGGTAAAGGGTACACAGCCCAGCCAGATAGTAAATGGGTGACCAACAGGAAGAGCAGTGCAAGGAAGGTAGTGCAGGGGTCGCCTGCGTTCATCCCCCTGCAAGACAGATACACCGCTTTCGGTACTGTTAAGGGGGATGACTCATCAGGGGAGAGCAGCAGCAGCCAGGTTCATGGCACCATCAGTTGCTCTGCTGCACAGGAGGGCAGGAAAAGGGAAGGACAGCGATAGTGATAGGGGATTCAATTGTGAGGGAAATAGATACGCGTTTCTGCGGCCGCAACTGAGACTCCAGGATGGTATATTGCCTCCCTGGTGCAAGGGTCAAGGACGTCTTGGAGCGGGTGCAGGACATTCTGAAAAGGGCGGGTGAACAGCCAGTTGTCATTGTGCATAGAGGTACCAACGATATGGTTAAAAAACGGGATGAGTTCCTACGGGAGAAATTTAGGGAGCTAGGAGCTAAATTAAAAAGTAGGACCTCAAAATTAGTAATCTCAGGATTGCGACCAGTGCCACGTGCTAGTCAGAGTAGGAATCGCAGGCTAGCTCAGATCAATACATGGCTTGAGCAGTGGTGCACAAGGGAGGATTCAAATTCCTGGGACATTAGAACCGGTTCTGGGGGATGTGGGACCAGTCCAAACCTGACGGTCTGCATCTGGGCAGCACCGGAACCAATGTCCGAGGGGGAGTGTTTGCTAGCGCTGTTTGGGAGGAGTTAAACTAACATGGTAGGGGGATGGGAACCTATGCAGGGAGACAGAGGGAACTAAAATCGGGGCAGAAGCAAAATATAGAAAGGAGAATAGTAAATTGGAGTGCAGAGAAACTCAAGGCACAAAACAAAAAAGGCCACATGACAGCAAAATCCTAAAAAGACAAGCCTGAAGGCTCTGTGCCTCAATGCGAGGAGCATTCGGAATAATTTGGACGAATTAACCGTGCAGACAGCAGTTAACGGCTACGATGTAATTGGCATCACGGAGACATGGCTCCAGGGTGATCAAGGCTGGGAACTCAACATCCAGGAGTATTCAACATTTAGCAAGGATAGGCAGAGAGGAATAGGAGGCGGGGTGGTGTTGCTGGTGAAAGAGAAAATTAATGCAACAGTAAGGAGAGTCATTAGCCTGCATGATGTGGAATCGGTATGGGTGGAGCTACGGAATACCAAAGGGCAGAAAACGCTAGTGGGAGTTGTGTACAGACCACCAAACAGCTGTAGTGAAGTTGGGGAAAGCATCAAATAAGAAATAAGGGATGTGTGCAATAAAGGTACAGCAGTTATCATGTGCGACTTTAATCTACAAAATGATTGGGCTAACCAAACTGGTAGCAATGCAGTGGAGGAGGATTTCCTGGAGAGTATTACGGATGGTTTTCTCGACCAATATGTGGAGGAAGCAACTCGAGAGCTGGCCATCCGAGACTGCGTGATGTGTAGTGAGAAGGGACTAATTAGCAATCTTGTTGTGCGAGGCCACTTGAGGAAGAGTGACCATAATATGGTCGAATACTTGATTAAGATGGAGAGTGACACAGTAAATTCGGAAACTAGGCCCTTCATGTAAAGAAAGGTAACTTCGACGGTATGAGGCGTGAATTAGTTGGAATAGACTGGCAAAGGATACTTAACGGGTTGACAGTGGTTAGGCAATGGCAAATATTTAAAGATGACATGGATGATCTTTAGCAACTGTGCACAACTTTTTGAGTAAAAATAAAACGGGGAAGGTGGATCAATCGTGGCTAATATGGGAAATTAAGGATGGTGTTAAAACCAAGAAGAGGCATATAAATTGGCATAAAAAAGCAACATACCTGAGGACTGGGAGAAATTTAGAATTCAACAGAGGAAGACTAAGGGTTTAATTAAGCGGGGGAAAATAGGATAGGAGAGGAAGCTTGCAGGGAATATAAAAACTGACTGCAAAAGCTTCTGTAAATATGTGAAGAGAAAAAGATTAGTGAAGACATTTGCAGTCGATTTATGTGAATTTCGAATGAGAAACAAAGAAATGGCAGACCAATTGTTCAAATACATCGGTTGTGTCTTCACGAAGGAAGACACAAATAACCGTCCGAATTTATTGGGACCGAGGGTCTAGTAAGAAGGACGAACTTAATGATATACTTATTAGTGAAAGAGATGGGATTGATGGCCGATAAATCCCCGGGCTCTGATAGTCTGCATCCCAGATTCCTTAAGGAAGTAGCCGCAGAAATATTGGATGCATTGGTGATAATTTTCGAACAGTCTATCGAACCTGAATCAGTTCTTATGGACTGGAGGGCAGCTAATGTAACACCATGTTTTTAAAAAGGAGGGAGAGAGAAAACGGATAATTATGGATCGGTTAGCCTGACATCAGTCATGGGGAAAATGTTGGAATCAATTATTAAAGATGAAATAGCAGCGCATTTGGAAAGCCGTGAAAGGATCGGTCCAAGTCAGCATGGATTTATGAAACGAAAATCAAGCTTGACAAATCTTCTGGAATTTCTTGAGGATGTAACCAGCAGAGTGGACAAGGGAGAACCAGTGGATGTGGTGTATTTTGACTTTTGACATGTTCCCGCACAAGAGATTGGTGTGCAAAATCAAAACGTATTGTATTGGGGGTTATGTACGGACGTGGATAGAGAACTGGTTAGAAGAGAGCAAGCAGAGAGACGGGATAAATGGATCCTTTTCAGAATGGCAGGCAATGACTTGTGGATTGCTGCTGGGCTCAGTGCTGGGACCCCAGGGCGTTAAATATAGTTTATCGATTGAGATGAAGGAATTGAGTGCAATATATAAACATATAAACAAAGAAAATAGTTGCAAGAGCAGGCGCCTCGAGCCTTCAGCGCCATTCAATAAGATCATGGCTGATCATGACTGATCATTCCCTCAGTACCCCTTTCCGGCTTTCTCGACATACCCCTTGATCCCCTTAGCACTCAGGGCCATATCTTACTCCCTCTTGAATATATTCAAATGAACTGGCATCAACAACTTTCTGTGGCAGGGAATTCCACAGGTTAACAACTCTCTGAGTGAATAAGTTTCTCCTCTTCTCAGTCCTAAATGGCCTGCCCTTTATCCGAAGACTATATCTCCTGGTTCTGGACTTCCCCAACATCGGGAACATTCTTCCAGCATCTAACCTGTGCAGTCCCGTCAGAATCTTATACGTTTCTATGAGAACCCCTCTCATCCTTCTAAACTCCGGTGAATAAAGGCCCAGTTGATCCACTCTGCCCACATATGACAGTCCAGCCATCCCTGCAATCAGTCTGGTGAACCTTCAATGCACTCTCTCAATAGCTAGAATGTCCTTCCTTAGATTAGGACAACAAAACTGAACCCAATATTCCAGGTGAGGCCTCACTAAGGCCCTGCACAACTGCAGTAAGACCTCCCTGCTCCAATAATCAAATCCCCTAGCTATGAAGGCCAGCATGCCATTTGACTTCTCATCTCCTGCTGTGCCTGCATGCCAACTTTCAGTGACTGATGAATCACGACACAAGTCTCGTTGCACCTCCCCTTTTCCAAATCTGTCGCCATTCAGATAATATTCTGCCTTTGTGTTTTTTCCCATAAAATGTATAATCTCACATTTATCCACATTATACTGTATCTGCCATGCATTTGCCCACTCAACTAACCTGTCCAATTCTCACTGCAGCCTATTAGTGTCCTCCTCACAACTCACGCCGCCACCCAGTTTAGAGTAATCCGCAAACTTGGAGATATTACACTCAATTCCTTCATCTAAATCATCAATGTATATTGTAAAGAGCTGGGATCCCAGCATTGAGTCCTGCGGCACTCCACTAGTCACTACTTGCCATTCTGAAAAGGACCTTTTTATCCCGAATCTCTGCTTCCTGTCTGCCAACCAGTTCTCTACGCACTTCAGTACATTACCCCCAATAGCATGCACTTTGATTTTGCACACCAATCCCCTGTGTAGGACCTCGTCAAATGCCTATTGACATTCAAATACACCACATCCACTGGTTATCCCTTGTCCACTCTGCTGGTTACATCTTCAAAATATTCCAGAAGATTCGTTAAGCATGATTTCCCTTTCATAAATCGATGGTGACTTGGACCGATCCTGTCACTGCTTTCCAAATGTGCTGCTGTTTCATCTTTAATGTTTGATTCCAACATTTTCCCCACTACTGATGTCAGGCTAACCGGTCTATAATTACCCGTTTTCTCTCTCCCTCCTTTTTTAAAAAGTGGTGTTGCATCAGCTACCCTCCAGTCCATAGGAAATTATCCAGATTTGATAGACTATTGGAAAATGATCACCAATGCATCCACTATTTCTGGGGCCACTTCCTGAATTACTCTGGGATGCAGACTATCAGGCACGGGGATTTATCAGCCTTCAATCCCATCAATGTCCCCAACACAATTTCCTGCCTAATAAGGATATCCTTCAGTTCCTCCTTCTCACTAAAACCACTGTCTCCTAGTACATTCGGAACGTTATTTGTGTCTTCCTTCTTGTGGACAGAACCGAAGTATTTGTTCAATTGGTCTGCCATTTCTTTGTTCTCCATTATAAATCCATTTGAATCCGACTGATCTTTTTCACAAGTCTTTTTCTCTTCTCATATTTGGAGAAGCTTTTGCAGTCAGTTTTTATGTTCCCTGCAAGCTTCCTCCCCTATTCTATTTTCCCCATCTTAATTAAAGCCTTACTCCTTCTCTCTTGAATTCTAAAGTTCTCCCAGTCCTCAGGTTTGTTGCTTTTTGTGGCCAATTTATATGCCTCTTCCTTGGCTTTAATACAATCCTTAATTTCCCTTGTTAACCATGGTTGAGCCACCTTCCCCGTTTTATTTTTACTCCAGACAGGGATGTACAATTGCTGAAGTTCATCCATGTGTTCTTTAAAAGTTTGCTACTGCTTATCCACCGTCAACACTTTAAGTATCCTTTGCCAGTCCATTCTAGCCAATTCACGCCTCATACCGTCAAAGTTACCTTTCCTTCAGTTCAGGACCCTAGTTTCCGAATGAACTGTGTCATTCTCTAGCATAATAAAGAATTAGAACATATGATGGTCATTCTTCCCCAACGGGCCTCGCACAAGAAGATTGCAAATTAGTCCCTTCTCATTACACATCACCCAGTCTAGGATGGCCAGCTCTGTAGTTGCTTCCTCGACATATTGGTCGAGAAAATCATCCTCAATACACTCTAGGAAATCCTCCTCCACCCATGATAACTGATGTACCTTCATTGCACACATCCCTTATTTCATATTTAATGCTGGCCCCAACCTCACTACTGCTGTCTGGTGCTCTGTACACAACTTCGACTAACGTTTTGTGCGCTTTGTAATTCCGCAGCACCATCTATACCGAATACACATCATCCAGTCTCATGTCCCTCCTTACCATTGCATTAAATTCCTCTTTAACCAACAACACTACCCCACCTCCTTTTCCTCTCTGCTTATCCTTCTTAAATGTTGAATATCCCTGGATGTTGAGTTCCCAGCCTTGGTCATCCTGGAGCCAAGTCTCCGTGATGCCATTTACATCGACCCCGTTAACTGCTATCTGCACAGTTAATTCATCCACCTTATTCCGAATACTCCTCGTTTTGAGGCACAGAGCCTTCAGCTTGTCTTTTTAACACACATTGCCACTGCAGAATTTTTCTGTAAAGTGGCACTTTTTGTTTTTTGCCTTTGGATTCTCTGCCCTCCACTTTTACTATTCTCCTTTCTATCTTTTGCTTCTGCCTCCATTTTGCTACTCTCTGTCTACCTGCCTAGGTACCCTTCACCCTGCCGTGTCAGTTTAACCCCACCCCATCAGCACTAGCAAAAACTCCCCTCGACATTGTTTCCGGTCCTGCCCAGGTGCAGACCTTCCGATTTTTACTCGTCCCACGTTCCCAGAACCGGTTCCAATGTCCCAGGAATTTGAATCCCTCCCTTTTGCACCAATTCTCAAGCTACGTATGCATATGAGCCATGCTGCGATACTTACTCTGTCTAGCACGTGGCACCGGAAGCAATCCCGAGAATACTACTTTTCAGCTCCAACATTTTAATTTCAGTCCTCGCTCCCTAATTTCATCTCGTAGCACCTCATCCCATGTTTTACCTTTATGGTTGTTACCTATATGCACAACGACAACTGTCTGTTCACCCTTCCTTTTCAGAATGTCCTGCACCCGCTCCAAGACATCCTTGAGCCTTGCACCAGGGAGGCAAAATACTATCGTGGAGTCTCGGTTGCAACCGCAGAAGCTTTTATCTATTCCCTTACAATCGAATCCCCTATCACTGCAGCTCTCCCACTCTTTTTCCTGCCGTCCTGTGCAGCAGAGCAACCCACGGTACAAGAATTTGGCTGCTGCTGCTCTCCAATGATGAGTCATCCCCCTGAACAAATTCAGAAACCCCTCTGCTGCGCTCGTGGTGGCCACCCGCAGCCTGGATGCACTAGCGGGAGAACACCAGCGGCAGGTCGGGGCCATAAATGGAACGGCGAGCGGCCCTGGGCGCAGATTGCAGGCCCCGGGAGACTACTGTAGGGAGCAGCGCGAGCTGGTGCAGGAAGGCGGCGGCAGCGAAGAGTGACCTCATCAAGGTCCAGGTCGGTGATTGGACCGTGGGCAGATACAGCAGGAGCGGTGAGATCGGGGCGAAGGAGCGAAGAGAGACTGTAGAGGGATGTGATCAGGGCCCAGGGGAGGCGTGAGTTTGGGGCCAGAGGCCCGGGGTTAGCTCGGGCTAGCCCACACTGCGATATGTGTGTGCATTAGGTCCATGCAGCACAGCTGGTCTGCAGTCGTCTTGGTTAACCCTTGCCATTGGAACAAGACCTAGCTCTGTCAAGCCCGTGTGATGGCTGGTGTGCAACGGCCACCACAAGTTAAAAAAATCCACGCACAGTCATATTCCACCGTTCGGAATGCAGGTCGGGTCCTTCATTGAAACACCTGTGATCTCATCATTTTTCGGCGTGGAACCAAGTCATCCTCATTTCGAGGGACCGCGTGTGATGATGATGATGATGGATACATTTACGTCCCGACAGCTCATTGACTGCAGGAGTGGGACCGTGCGGCGCTTCAGAAGACACGTCGAAAAGGTAAAGTCACTGATTCCGTCTCATGTGCTCCTCCGATCAAGAACAGCAACACACACTAAAAATGCTTCAATAATGGTAAAATCTCATCTCCACATTTGCTCAGCAGTTGGCTCGTTGGTCTACGTGTTTGATTGTTGCTTTAGGGTTGTTATTTGTAATTTGCACGAGATCCTGGTTTTACATCCCAGATGAGCCTTGAATTTGCATAAAACTTTTGAAATAAGGACTTGCATTTCTGCAGCGTCTGTCAGGAACTCATGATGCCCTAAAGCGCTTTGCAGCCGCTGATTTGCCTTTGAAATGTTGTCACATGAGGAAAGATGTGCACAAATCACCTCACACGCACCTAAACTCTTTGCAAAGGAGTTCATAGAATCAAAGAAGTTTACAGCACAGAAGGAACCATTTTGGCACATCGTGTCCGCACCGGCCAACAACAGGCTATCCAGCCGAATCGCACTTTCCAGCTCTAGGTCCAAAACCCTGCAGGTTTCAGCACTTCAGCTGCACATCCTAGCACGTGTTAAATGTGTTGAGGGTTTCTGCCTCTACCACACTTTCAGGCAGTGAGTTCCAGAACCCTCCGTCTGCGTGAAGAAATTTCCCCTCGAAACTTTCTGCCCATTACTTTAAATGTATGCCTCCTTGTTGTTGATCCCTCTGCTAAGAGAAATAGGCAATGTCTATCCACTCATAATTTTATACACCTCAATGAGGTCTCCCTTCAGGCTCTGTTCCATGGAAAGCAAATCCAGCCTATCTAATCTGTCCTCATGGCGAAGATTCTCCAATCCCGGCAACATCCACCTAAATCTCCTCTGTACCATCTTCAGTGCAATCATGTCCTTCCAGTAATATGGCGACCAGAACTGCACGCAGTACTCCAGCTGTGACCTAACCTGCCCCACAGACCCCATCTTCTGTATTCAGTGCCTCGCCTAATAAAGGCAAGCATCCCATATTCCTTCTTAACCACCTTATCTATCTGGCCTGCGACCTTTTTGGGATCTGTGGACATGCACTCGCAAGATTCTGGGGAGGACCCAGCAGATTGGAAAACTGCAAATGCAATGCCCCTATTTATAAAGGAGGCAGACAAAAAGCAGGAAACTACAGACCAGTTAGCCTTACATCTGTGGTTGGGAAAATGTTGGGATCCATTATGAAAGAATAAGTAGCAGGACATAGAAATATAGAAACATGGAAAATAGGTGCAGGCGTAGGCCATTCGGCCCTTCGAGCCGCACCACCATTCAATAAGATCATGGCTGATCATTCAGCTCAGTACCCCTTTACTGCTTTCTCTCCATACCCCTTGATCCCTTTAGTCATAAGGGCCACATCTAACTCCCTCTTGAATATATTTAACGAAGTGGCATCAACAACTCTCTGAGGCAGATAATTCCATAGGTTAACAACTCTCTGAGTGAACAAGTTTCACCCCATCAGAGTCCTAAATGGCTTACCCCTTATCCCTTAGACTCTGACCCCTGGTTCTGGACTTCCCCAACATCGGGACCTGTCCAGTCCCGTCAGAATTTTATGTTTCTATGAGATCCCCTCTCATTCTTCTCAACTCCAGTGATCTCTCGATCCTTTAGTTCCCCGAGAATCTAAAAATCTATCTAACGCAGCCTTGAATATATTCAGAGTCTCAGCATCCACAAGCCTGTGGGCAGAGAATTCCACAGATGCATAACCCTCTGAGTGAAGAAATTCTTCCTAATCTCTGTCTTAAATGTCCGACCCCTTAACCTGAGACTGTGCCCCCTGGTTCTCGACACTCCAGCCCGTGGGAAACAACCTCTCAGCATGTGCCCTGTCAATACCCTTCAGAATATTGTGTGTTTCAATGAGATCGCCACTCATTCTTCCAAACTCCGGAGAGTATTGGCCCATTCTACACAATCTCTCAACATAAGACAGTCCTCTCATCCCAGGAATTAATCTGGTGAACCTCCGTTGTACCTCCTCCTAGGAAAATATATCCTTCCTTACATAAGGAGGCCAAAACTGTGCGCAGTACTCCAGGTGTGATCTGACCAGTGCCCTGTACAATTGTCGCAAGACTTCCTTACTGTTGTACAATGGGCTATATATCAGGTATGTCGGGCGAGTGCCCTGTTTTTTGCTGATACTACAGCTGTGTAAAAAGTTATTAAATTTTGACAGTTGCTCGGCAAACATATTTGTATTTCCTTCAGTGTGCTCCTTGCTCTTCGAGGGCTAGATTTTCCTCAAGCAGCTTTGTCGGCACGCTGACTTCAAGCACACTGACATTGTGCGGTGGAAACGGCTCCGGGAAAAATTCGCCCTATCCTGGCCGCTGTGTACAGTCCCCGGAGGCCTGGCGTGGCATCGATGGTGAAGTGGGGGGCGGTGCCAAATGCTTGCGCCGAAAACACTGCCGACACATTCGCGCATGCGCAGTAGGGAGAGAAATCATGGCACTCGGCCATTTCTAAACAGTGTGAAACCCGATGAAAAGCACAGCAGCTTCTCAGCTTCTCCAGTCGCTCGGCGGGCTCTCCCCCCGTCCCTCCCCGTTAAAGTGCACAGCTCCAGCAGCTGCAACTTCTCCGGTCCACAAGTTCACACTTCTCCGGTGAATCTTCCCTCACCTATCCCAGGGACACAGGGACCGAGTGCAATGGATCCAAGTTTGCTGATGATACAAAGATGGGTTGGAAAGCAAATTGTGATACAGCAAAGTAAATCTCAATTCCGGGAGAGCAATATGGAAATGTGCAGTGACCCCGACGTGTTATAAACACGCAGCCTTCGGATATGGAGTCAGACACACTACCGTTGCATTGTGAGGTCGAGAGTGCAGAGTTTCCATGTTTGTGTACATGAAGGTTCCTGAAACACAGTTTAATTTACCCTGCATTGGTGCAATGAAAGGGCTTTAAAATCCCCGGCCACTCCAACCGTGGGTCAGAGAGCTTCAGAATCAGTGCCCACCTGTCACTCACCCTCTCACTCCCGATTTCATCACCTGCTGCCCGCGGACTGCAGCAAATCCAGTTCATCATCATCACAGGCAGTCCCTCGAAGCGAGGATGACTTGCATCTTCGCCAAAAAACAATGAGTTGACAGGTGTTTCAATGATGGACATAATATTCCATGTCCCGAAATGCATGTTGAAGTGTGGAAGATGCCTGTGCGTGGATTTTTTTAAAGTGTGGTGGCCGTTGCACCCCAGCCATCACACGGGCTTGACAGAGCGAGTTCGTGGTCCAGTGCCAAGAGCTATCCAAGACGACTGGAGAGCAGCGCTGCTGCACGGACCCACTGCACACATATCGCAGTGTTGGCTGGCCCATGCTGCCGCTGGGCCCCTGGCCCTGAGCTCACGCCAACCCTGGGCCCCGATCATATCCCTCCACAGTCTCTCGCTACTCCTGCTGAACCTGCCCACGCTCCAATCACCGACGTGGACTTTGATGACGTCACTCTTCGCTGCCGTCGCTCTCCTGCACCAGCTCGCGCTGTACCTTGTTGTGGTACAACACCACGCTGCTCCCAGGCCGCCGCTCACCGCTCCTTTTATGGCGCCGACCTGCCGCTGGTGTTCTCAGGCAGATCGGGGCCTCCACGTTGCAGTCCAGTTGCGTGCAGCAAATCCAGTTACACGCCGTGTTATCGCACAATTCTCAGCTGTGATTGTAAGCTGAATATGTTAAAAGCGATCGCAGAGAATGCAAACAGTATTCCCTAGTTGTCTGTTGGTTAGGATTTGGTGCTTTCACTGCTGTGACCTGGGCTCGATTCCTCGTTAGGAAAAGCATTTTAAGAGAACAAGTTGACAAAAATATTTCAAGTCTGTGAAATACTGAATAATTGTTTCAATCATTATTAATCCATCCACATGTATTGCACACTGAAGCAAATACAAATACGTTTGCTGAGCGACTCTCAAATTTTAATAACTTTTTATACAACCGTATAATCAACAGTAAAACAGGATATTCGGCACATAGTACCTAATATATAGCCCACAGTACAACAGTAAGGAAGTCTTGATACAATTGAATAGGGCCCTGGTGAAGCCACACCTGGAGTACTGCAAACAGTTTTGATCTCCTTATCTGAGGAAGGATACACTTGCCTTGGAGGTGGTACAACAGAGGTTCACCAGATTGAATCCTTGGATGAGAGGACTGTGCTATGTTGAGAGATTATGCAGAATATGCCGATACTCTCTGGAGTTTAGAAGAATGAGAGTTGATCTCATTGAAACGGACAATATTCTATAGGGGATTGAAAGGTTCGATCTTGCGAAGCCAGGCCACCTCAGTCGGTAGAGCATGAGTGTTTTACTTGCAGGGTCGTGGGATAGAGCCGCAACGTTGGGCGATTACTTTTCCTGAAAATTTTATGTTGCTTTATCAGGAAAACATCATTAATGTACCCATGATCTTCTTTTGCGCGATGATAAAAATGCGAACTGAGGGACAGTTGATAATTTAATCAAATAATGAAAGCAGCGCCTGACATCGCTCGACCATCCTTACTGTTCGATGCTGAATTTGCAAGTTATTATTCTGTAAAGTTTCAGACCGGGTGCTTGTTCAGTGTTGCTGGAAGGCCCAGTGACCGGGATTTCCTCTCCCCCGGGGTTTTCCTGATCCTGTGCTCAGTGCAAGGGGAGCTTGGCCCGGGTCCGAGGTAGTTTCTAACCCAGGGATGGAAAATAACCCTCTGAGCTCTGGAACTGGGGAAGAGCGAATAATTAATAAGTTGTTTGCGTGTTTCAAATGCAGCTTAGAGCTGCTGGTATAAACCGATCGTGTTGTTTCACTGAATGAAAGAAATGCGAATAGAAAGAGTTGAATATTCAATAATTAATGAAACTTTAATCCGAGATGAGGTTTTCTCTCCTATCTGATTTTACACACTCTGTATTTGAGGAGACTGGTTTTAAATGTTAATTGCTCATGCAAAAAGGTATCCAAAACAACTTTTCTTCAATTTTATTGCAGACAGGTTTTGCTTGAGAAATAATGTTCCTGCCCATGCTTGAACCAGGAACTTTTCACGTGTGAGGGAAATGTGATAACCACTGCACTGCCGAAAATGCTGCTTAGCTCAGTGCCCAGAGAGAAGTGTTCAGCAATAAGCTGAAATGTTCAATCCGTCACTCTGCAAAAAGTTCCTTTCACAAACATTTGTCTGACTGGAACTGCACCAAACAACAATGTTCTCTTTTTAAAATCATTAAACTCCCCAATTTCCACGTCTGCAATTTTAAGAACAAGACTGAAAACTCTTTGCGATCAGAAAATTGCCGGAAACCCCTGTGGTTAATGACAGGGCTTTTGATGGTTGATTTCTGCAGACAATTTGTGTTAAGTTTTAACCCTTGGCAACCTGAATCAAACAACCACCAGAGGGCCGACCTGTTGGGGTCCCAAGTGATCCCAGCATTCCTTGCGAGCACGGTTTAGAAGCAGGCCACCCATGCTGTACTTGCGCTCTGGAGTCTTATTAAAGGAGCTAAGGTCACACTTATTCATTGTTCAAAGTACTCAGTTTCATCCTTTATTATGAGCATATCAATTGGCGGCGAGACAATGAACAACCACTCAAAAATGCATGGAACAGTTGATATCCTGGAGAAGTTCTCAGAAGTGTACGATTGCGAAGCCTTCGTGGAGAGACTCGATCCATACTTCGTGGCCAACGAGCTGAAAGGGAACGTGAACGCTGCCAAATGAAGGGCGATTCTCCTTACCGTCTGTGGGACAGCAACCTATGGCCGCATGAAGAATATTCGAGATCTGGTGAAACCAACAACTAAATCCGATGAAGAATTGTGTACGCTGGTCCGGGAGCATCTAAATCCTAAAGAAAGCGTTCTGATGGCGAGGTCTCGGTTCTACACGTGCCAACGGTCGGAGGGCCAGGAAGTGGCGAGATATGTCGCTTAATTAAGGCGCCTCGCAGGACATTGCAAATTTGACGGATTCCAAAACGAATACTGAAAGACTTTTTTACTTGGCATTGGCCATGATGTAATCCTTCGCAAACTGTTGACTGTTGAAACTCAGTATCTGAGCAAAGCCATAACGATGGGTCATACAATTTCCACCAGTTCCTTTAAACCCAATAACATAATTTATTTCTGGTGAACTGGATGGAGGACATGATCCATGTAAAAAATTGTTTTTACATGAACTGAATGTTCATAAAAGTATTGGAGTGGGAACTCACTTGATAACAGCACAGTTGGCAATGTTTACGGAATATATTTGTGCAACCAAAACGCACAATAACAACCTGAACTGTGCGGCACCGAATCCGCGGGGAAAAAATAATTAAAAGCTTCGTCCCTGGTTGGACTGAAAGCACCAACTTTTCGTTTAACAGCCGAACACACGAACCCATTGCACCACAGAGATTTAACATTAACGTACATGGCAAGACATCCCAAACCACGGTGTTACTCAGTTGAAGCTTCACATTGCTCCGACCAGGATGGAACTTGTCCACTCTCAGTTGTACTTTCCCCAAATAAATGGAGGGACATTCATTGTGGATGTGTGGATGCAGTCATGTCCCGCACACTGCAGACACTTCCATGTCACAACCAACCAGCGCTCCTGCAACCGGTGTGATCTACCTTCAAGCCTTCCAGTGCCTTGTCTGTGACAAAGTATACTGATTGTCCCGAAGACGGTCTTATGTTTTAATTCCTTTTCAGCTCCTGACTGCAGATATTCCTGTGATTAAACCCAACAAATAGCTTGCAGGGACAGTTGGATTCATCATATCTTCTATGGTGAAATTTCAAAGATTGAAAGCGACACACATCAACCCCAAACCTCGTCACCTACTCGCTCACCACAACACGCTGCTCCTGTGCGATGGAAGCCCAGTTGCTGTTTCAAGCTTGAATGCAGGTACAAGGAGAACTCATTCAAAGACATTCCAAGTCCCTGAGGCACCTGATTATTTGTGCCGAACTCCTTCGCAAAGAGTTGATGTTCGTGTGGGGTCATTTGGGCACATTTTTCCCCACACTACAACATTTTAAACATGACTCAACGGCTATAAAGCGCTTTGGGGCGTCATGAGATCCTGAGAGGCGCTGCAGAAAAGCAGGTCCTCCATTGCAAAAGTTCTATGTATTTTCAAAATTTGCGGCAGAATAATGGGCTTTACCGGGATCTCTCGCAAATTTCAATTAACAATCCAGAAACGAGAATCACACCCCTTGACCAAATAGCTCACTTTTTGACAAACCTGGAGATAAGTTGTAACTTTTATAAAAGCATATTTTGTGTGTAGCTATACTTGGCAGAAGGAGCTCATTAGACCGAATCAGTGTCTTTGCTTTTTCGACCTGTCTTCTGAAGCGCCGCACGGTCCCACTCTGACAGTCAATGAGCTGTTGGGACGTTAGGGTATCCAGGCTGCGTGTGACCACCCTGAGCGCAGCAGAGGGATTTCTGCATTAGTTCTGGGTGGGGATAGTATGTCACGTTCTCTCTTCCTCTTGTCTGTATCCCTCTGCTTTGTTTTCTGTAGTTATTCACAGGCCTTATTTTATGTGTTTAAAAGGGAAGAAAAGATGAAGTGGGCGACATTCTGGAACAATTTCTCTCACCCAAATATATCTATTTAGTGAAGTGAAATAAAGAGCAATTAAAAAATAAGGGAGAAGCCACTGTCGCCCTTTTGACAGGAGAATACATTCGCCCATGGCTGTTCATCCACAGCAAGTTTAAACATAATCGTCCTGCATGGGAACTTTCGCGTGGAAAGCAAACGTGATAATGGCTGCACTGCGGAAACCGCTCTGACCAGAAGTACAGCAGACGGCAGCTGACCAGTGATTGCCTTCTGTGCTGATCGGGAATGTGTTGCCTCGCCTTAAACAACTTCTGTCCCTCACTGACAGCGGTCAATCCTTCTCCTCCACTGCCTTTACACAAACATGTCACTGATCCACACCCACCACCCGACATCCCCATCGTGTTGTCTTCCATGTTAGCACAGTTGGGCCGCGGAGGCACCTACTCTCTCCCCGCGGTTAGTGAACTCAGTCAGTCTGTAAAATTAAAGGGGAACAAGTGTCCCGCAAAAGGTAGGGGAAGGAAGAGATTCTGTAACCTCGGGTTAATTTTTTGTCAAAGGCGTCCCGTCCTGTTGTGTATTTCCAGCAGTTTCCGACTTTAACAGGTGGAGATACCGGGGCTGGACCTTGTTCCTAAAATACAATGGGATAGGGATAAAATTTCCGAACGTACTCAGGGCTAAATAAATGATTGAAGTTCTACAATGGATTAATTAATGATGTTTAAATCAATGAATCTTATTTTTCCACATGAGATGCATGCAACCCTTTCTTATAAGTTTTTAATTTTGATGGAAGTGCAATTTCCCTGGCCGGAAATCGACGCAGTGCCGCGGTGGTGAGAGCGCCGAAAACTAATCATTGGACCACCAGGGAACGCTGCATTGCTGCATCGCTGCATCGGACTGCTTGATGTGATGAATTTTTATCCCTATCTCTTTTTACACGCTATATGAGAAAGGTTTAAAATTGTAATTGCTCATGACTCAGTTGTAAAAGCATTGATTTATTGTGAGTCTATTCTTGAGAGGAGGTGCACTTGAATCCGAATTTCCAGTTCTTTTTATGTATCCTTAGAATCTATTTTCCCCAGTTTCTTTAAACCCAATAAATTAATTTATATTGAGTGGGCTGGATGGAGGAACATGATCTATGTAAAAAAATTGTTATCGCTTTACTTGAGCTGAATGCTCATACAAATATTGGAGTGGGAACTCACTGGATAACAGCACAGCTGGCAATGTTTGTGGAATATATTCGTGCAGCCAAAATGCACAATGACAACCTAGAACTGTGAGAAACTGAAACCTCGGGAGAAAACTGTTGAAGGCTTCGCCCGTATGTGGGGTTGAACCACCCACCGTTTAATTACCAACCAAATGCTCTACACCATTGCGCCACAGATACTCACTGCAAGGCATCCAAAACCTGGGTGTCAGTCAGTTAAAGCTTCAGATTGCTCCGACCGGGATGGAACTTGTCCGCTCTCAGTTCTACATTTCCCAAGTAAAGTATGGGACATTTATTGTGGATGTGTGGAAGCAGTCTGGTCCCGCACTCTGCAGACACTCTCATGTCACCGCCAACCAGCTCTCCCGCAACCGGTGTAATCTACCATCCAGCCTTCCGTTGCCTTGTCTGTGACGAATAATGTTTCAAATGTTTTGGCATGCTTGGTTCCATGGTGTAATGGTGAGCATTCTGGACTTTGAATCCAGTGATCTGAGTTCAAATTTCAGTGTAATTCAAGTTCATGTTGTGCCAGCTGCTGAACATTTAGGACAAAGAAGTGAAATGCACCTGGTGCTGGTGGTCAGTTTTCTTGACTTTGTCACTGATGCTTGATCGACAAGTCGAGTTGTCAAATTGTGTGCTCAACCTTCATTTATCTGATACAAATCAGCGGAGGAGAAATCACTTTGTTGTCTAATGTTGCCTTTGCCTGCACAATGTGTGCTGAGATTATCTGTGCAACATGCATTCCGTAGGATGAATAAAAGCAATGCATTTTGAAATGCAGGCACTGCATGTTTTGCACTCGACAAAAAGTTGCATTTTCTTTTCATTAATTTTAAATTAATGCATTGCAATGCCAACGCACTTTTTACGTGTAAGATCGATAATTAGCAGAGCGTAATAAAGAGATCGCAAAGTTTCTTTTTAGGAATGGACACAGTCGAGAATATTTTGTGAATTTTATTTTTCAGAGACTATTTTCCCTGTGCTGGGGTCATCCTGCGCAGATATGTGAAAAAGCTGGTTTTGTTAAAACTACAGAGACAGCATGGCAGTGAGCTGGATCAAAAGACCTCTCAGTCATCCATTGACAAAAGAGCTGTCAGCCAGGAAGGGGTGCCACTAACAAAGCCACTCTAATTTGTAAAAGCACTTCTCACCTCCATCTCAGAAGGAGACACAGAACAATGAACCTACCAGCCTGGCCAGGCAAGGAGGAGCCGGGTCTTTCCAAACACAAAGGCTCAGAGAGATGCTTAGAAACAAAGGGGTTTTAAAGATTGGCGTGAAAGATAGGGGGAGCAAGACTCCCAGAAAGACAGGGTCCTTTCCACTTTATTTTTTGCTTCGAGCTTGGTGTGAAGCTTGGAGCTTGCAGCTTGCAGCTTGTGTCCAGAGAGAGCTCTCTCTCGCTCTCGCTCTCGCTCCACCGATCGATGTACCAGCGGAAGGGGCTGCAGTACTGCAGAAGAAGCCACCGAGACTGAAGACCAGGCAGTGACTTCCCACAGCTGAGCTGAGCAAGGAAACGGGCTGCGTGTGGTGGTGAACATGTTCGCGAGTGTCCCAAGCCAGTAACCAGATATCCCAGGCCAGCTGGGTAAGGGCTCAGGTTTAATCAGAAGTGATGCTTTTCTGGGCTATTCTGGGGTATGGTAATTAATTGGTAGGGGTGGGGTTAGAATCCATCAGGGAATTACTGCGTGTTACTCGGTCTCATTTCTGTACTGTATATATGTTGTTTGTAACCTGGATTTTATTCTCCACAGAGACAATGATTTCGTTTAGTCGAGCATGTTTTAGCCAGTGTATGCTAGAACAAAAAATTATACAATGATTTATCACCGAAGCATTCTTTCCGTGACTCATTTAATATACACTCTGATTAATAATTCCCGGATCTCGAACTTTCGTAACGTGGGGGCGATTAAACCGTCCGTCTGGCAATTGTGCGAGGATCACAAACACTTACAATATTTACCAAAGGATATACTTGCTTTGGAGGCAGTTCAGGGAAGGTTCACTGGGTTGACTCTGGAGATGAGGGGGTTGACTTATGAGGAAACGTTGAGTAGGTGGGGCCTCTACTCATTAGAATTCAGAAGAATGAGAGGTGATATTATCGAAATGTATAAGGTAATGAGGGAGCTTGACCAGGTGGATGCAGGGAGGATGGTTCCACTGATCGGGGGGACTAGAACTAGGGGGCATAATCTCAGAATAAGGGGCCGCCCATTTAAATCTGTGATGAGGAGGAATTTCTTCTCTCAGAGGGCCTCAGAGAGCTGAGAAAGCCACAACGTTAAATAAATTTAAGGAAGAGATAGCTTCTGAACTGATAAGCGAATAAGGCTTATGGGGAAAGGGCAGGGAGGTGGACTTGGATCCATGATCGGATCAGCCATGATCATATTAAATGGCGGAGCAGGGTCGAGGGGCCATATGGCCTACCCCTGCTCCTAGTTCTTAAGTTCTTATGTCCTGAATAGCGGCACACTAAAAAATGATTTTTTCATGGTTACACCTTATCTTAACGTTTGTCAAACAGTTGGCTCATTGGTCTAGGGCTCTTATTCTCCGTTCGGAGATGTGAATTGTAATTTACGATGGGTCCCAGAGGAGCCCTTGTATTGCTCACAAATTTTGAAATTGCATCAAACTTTTGCAAAGAAGGACTTGCATTTCTGCAGTGCCTTTCAGGAACTCATGACGCCCAAAGTGCTTTACAGCCGTTGAGTTATGTTCCAAATGTTGTAAATTGGGCAAACATGTGCCCAGATCACCAAACATGAACCTCAACTTTTTGCAAAGGAGTTTGGTGCAAATAATCAGGCGTCTCAGGGATTTGGACTTTCTCTGAATAAGTTCTGCTTGTTCCGGCATTCAAGCTTGAAACAGCAACTGGGCTTCAATCTCACAGGAGGTTTGGGGTTGATGTTCGTTGCTTTCAATCTTTGAAATTTCACCAAGCAAAGAAACGGTGAATCCAACTGTTCCTATAAGCATTTAGTCCCCGTTTAATCACAGGAATGTCCGCAGTCAGGAGATGAAAAGGAATTAAAACCTAATACCGGCTTCAGGACAATCAGAATACTTTGTCACAGAAAAGGCACCGGAAGGCTGGAAGCTAGATCACACCGGTTGCGAGAGAGCTGGTTTAGTGGTGACATGGAAGTGTCTGCAGTGTGCGGGATCAGATTGCTTCCACGCATCCACTATGCAGTTCGCTCCATTTATTTGGGAAAAGTACAACTGAGAGTGGACAAGTTCCATAACGGTCGGAGCAATCTGAAGCTTTAACTGACTGACACCCTGGTTTTGGATGTCTTGCACCTTATATTTCCATCAGTCTCTGTGGCGCAATGGGTTAGCACGTTCGGCTGTTAACAGAAAGGTTGGTGATTCGACCCCGCCCAAAGTCGAAATCCTTAACTGTTTCTCCCCGGAAATTCAGTGCCGCAAAGTCCCAGGTTGTCATTGTGCGTTTTGGATGCACGAATCTATTCCTCAAATGTTGGCAGCTGTGCTATTATCCAGTTAGTTCCGACTCCAATATTTTATGAGCATTCAAATCAAGTAAAACGTTAAAAAAATTTTACATGGATAATGTTCCTCCGTCCAGCCCACTAGAAATAAATTATGTTATTGGGTTGAAAGAAACTGGTGGAAATTGATTCTATTGATACATATATCGAACTGGAACTTCGGTCTCAAGTGCTCCTCCTATAAAGAATCGGCACACACAAAATCAATGGTTTTACAACTGAGTCATAAAAACTTACAATTTTAAACAATTCACATACAGCGTGTAAATGAGATAGGGAAAAAACTTCATCACATGTAAAGAGAAAATGAATGATTGAAGATACCACTGTTCCTCACTCATTATATTCTTATTTATTTCATTCTGAAGAAGGTTATCGGCTAATTAACGGTGACGAAAAGAATTCTTACTTTTGCACGTTGGCTACATGTCGTCAATTTTATAAGGTTTTTAATTTAAAAATGGTGTTACAAAAGTTATCGCCGAGACCTGGAATCAAAGCCGTTTTTCGGTGGCATACGGAGCGGTTTTACCCAATCATTTTAAGATGATTTCAATGAATCACGTGGCGTTAAATTCACATCACTGTTACCATTTGTTTTGGTGTGACACAAGTGGATTGAAAAGGACAATAATATTAAACACAGAGTAAAGCTACCACTACAGTCACATCAAAGCCTCCCAGGGCAGGGGCAGTACGTGTTAGACACAGCATAAAGCTTCCTCTACATTGTCCCATCAAACTCTCCCAGGACAGGCACAGCACGGGGTTAGATACAGAGTACAGCTCCCTCTGCACTGTCTGATCAAACACTCCCAAGTTACGTACAGGGGATTAGATACAGTGTAAAACTCCCTCTATACTGTCCCATCAAACACTCCCAGGACAGGTACAGGGGTTAGATACAGAGTAAAGCTCCCACTACACTGCCCCATCAAACATTCGCAGGGCCGGTACACCTTTAATCAGCTAACGTTAAATTAGGGAATTGTCGGTCTCTGCAATCAATCTCCCAGTGTTAACATAAAATGGCGACCATTAACAAATGTAAAATGGATGACTGAAGATCGGTGTATGCATTGTCACCGTGGTTCTGGGAGAGTTTCAAAGAGACAGATGGAGAGAGAAGGAGAGAAAATCAGAGAGAGACAGAGAATGAGAGACCCAGAGACAGGGAGAGAGAGACAGAGAGGGAGAGAGAGAGATTGACAGAGAGAGACAGAGAGAGTCAGGGAGAGAGAGACAGGGAGCGAGAGACAGGGAGAGAGAGACAGGGAGAGAGACAGGGAGAGAGAGACCTGGACAGAGAAAGTCAGAGAGAGACAGAGAGAGAGAGAGAGCGAGACAGAGAGAGACAGAGGGAGACAGAGGGAGGCAGAGGGAGACAGAGGGAGACAAAGGGAGACAGAGGGAGAGAGGGAGAGACAGACAGTGAGAGACAGAGAAAGAGACATAGAGGGAGAGAGACTGAGAGAGAGAGACAGAGAGAGACAGAGAGAGAGACACACAGAGACAGAGAGACAGAAAGACTAAGAGAGATACAGAGGGACAGAGAGAGAGAGAGAGAGAGAGAGAGAGACAGGGAGAATGAGACAGAGATAGACAGAGCGAGTGAACGAGACAAGGAGAGAGAGAGGGACAGAGATACAAAGAGGGAGAGAGACAGGGAGACTGAAAGAGAGAGCGAGAGAGAGAGAGCAACAGACAGAGAGAGAGACAGACAGAGAGAAAGCGAGAGGGACAGAGAGAGTTGGGCATTTAATCTCCCTCCACACTGTCCCATCAAACCTCCGCGGGCAGGTAAAGCACGGAGTTAGATACAGAGTCCCTCTCTCTCTCTCGCTCTCTACACTATCCCGTCTAACACTGCCAGGGCAGGTACAGGGGGTTAGATACAGAGTAAAGTTACCTCTAAACTGTCCTATCAAACACTCCCAGGGCAGGTACAGCTTTAAGCAGCTAACTTTAAATTAGGGAGTAGTCGGTCTCTGTAATCAATCTCCAGTGTTAACAAAAAATGACGACCATGAACAAATGTAAAATGGATGGCTGAAGATCGGTGTGTGCATTGTCACTGTGGTTCTGGAAGATCTGCAGAGAGACAGCGAGAGAGAAAGAGAGAGGGATAGATATACAGAGAGACTGAAAAAGACAGAGTGACAGAGTGGGAGAGAGACAGAGAGAGAGAGAGAGATTGATCGAGAGAGAGAGCGAAATGGAAAGATAAAGACAAGGAGAGATACAGAGAGAGAAAGAGAGACAGAGCAAGAGGAAGAGAGAGACAGATAGACAGGGAAAGATACAGAGAGAGAGAAACAGAGATGGGAAGCGAGAGAGAGAGAGGGAGAGGGAGAGAGAGAGAGTGGGGGGAAAGACAGAGAATGAGAGGGAGGGGCAGAGAGAGAGAGAGACAGAGAGAGAGAGCGCGAGGCAGAGCAAGACAGAGTGAGAGAGAGACAGAGGTAGCGGCAGAGTGAGAGAGACAGGGAGACAGAGGGGAAGACAGAGAAAGACAGAGAGACGGATATATAGAGAGAGAGAGAGACAGAAAGAGAGAGAGAGCGGGAGAGAGAGTGAGAGAGAGAGAGCTAGAAACAGATCGAAGGAGATAGAGAGAGACAGCGATAGATCGAGAGGGAAAGAGATACAGACAGAGAGAGAGACCGGGAGAGACAGAGATCGAGAGAGGGAGAAAGATAGAGATAGACACAGAGAGAGATATAGAGACACAGATATATAGAGAGGCACAGACGCACAGAGAGAGAGAGAGACAGAGAGAGAGAAAGACAGAAAGACAGAGAGAGAGAGAGATGGAGAGAGAGAAAGAGATATAGAGAGATAGAGAGAGAGAGAAAGAGATGGAGACAGAGAGAGAGAGGAAGACAGAGTCAGTGATAGAGAGAGATAGAGAGAGAGAGAGAGAGACAGACAGACAGAGAGCGACACAGCGAGACAGAAAGAGAGACAGAGTGACAGGGATAGGCAGACAGAGATAGGCAGACAGAGGGAGATAGAGAGAGAGACAGGGAGAGAGAGACAGAGTGACACACAAAGATAAATACAGAGCGAGAGAGAGAGAGACAGAGAGAGACCGAGTGACAGAGGCAGAGAGACAGGGATAGTGAAACAGAAACAGAGACAGAGAGAGAGAGACCGAGAGAGAGACAGAGAGAGAGAGAGAGAGAGAGAGAGAGAGAGAGAGAGAGAGAGAGAGAGAGAGAGAGAGAGCGAGAGAGAGAGGCAGGGAGACTGAAAGAGAAAGCGAGAGAGAGAGGGACATAGATACAGAGAGTGAGAGAGACAGGGAGACTGAACGAGAGATGGAGAGAGAGGGACAGAGATACACAGATGGAGAGAGACATATAGACTGGAAGAGAGAGCGAGAGAGAGGAACAGACAGAGAGAGAGACTGACAGAGCGAAAGAGAGAGGGACAGAGAGAGTTGGGCATTTAATCTCCCTCCACACTGTCTCATCACACCTCCCCAGGCTGGTAAAGCACGGGGTTAGATACAGAGTCCCTCTCTCTCGCTCTATCTTTCAGTCTCCCTGTCTCTCTGTCAGTCTCTCTCTTTGTCTGTCCCTCTCTCACTCTCGCTCTCGACACTATCCCATCATACACTCCCAGGGCAGGTACAGGTTATTAGATACTGAGTAAAGCTCCCTCTACACTTGTACCATTAAACACTCCCTGGGCAGGTACAGCACGGGGTTAGATACAGAATAAAGCTCCCTCTACACTGTCCCATCAAACACACTCATGGTAGGTACAGGGGGTTAGATACAGAGTAAAGCTCCGTCTACACTGTGCCATCAAACACTCCCAGGGCAGGTACACCTTTAAGAAGCTAACGTTCAATTAGAGAGTCGTCGGTCTCTGTAAACAATCTCCCAGTGTTAACATAAAATGGCGACCAATAACAAATGTAAAATGGATGATTGAAGATCGGTGTGTGCATTGTCACTGTGGTGCTTGGAGAGCTTCAGAGAGACAGAGAGACAGAGAGGGAGAGATGTACAGGGAGACTGAAAGAGAGAGAGAGAGAGAGAGGGAGAGATAGAGATACAGAGTGAGAGAGAGAGAGATTGATAAAGAGAGTGAGGGAAAGGCAAAGATAAAGACATGGAGAGATACAGAGAGAGAGATAGAAAGAGAGAGAGCAAGAGAGAGAGAGACAGATAGATCGAGAGTGAGGAAAGATAGAGAGGGAGAGAAACAGAAACGGAGAGCGAGAGAGGGAGAGGGAGATAGAGATGGGTGGGGAAGATAGAGAGATACAGAGAGGGAGAGGCAGAGCGAGAGTGAGAGAGAGAGAGAGAGAGCGAAGGGAAGATGGAGAGAGAAATAGAGACGGAAAGAGAGAGAGGGAAAGATAAAGGCAGTGAGACAGAGAGAGACAGCGACAGAGAGAGAGAGAGCGAGAGAGAGAGAGAGACAGAGTGAGACAGAGTGTGACAGAGGGGAAAACAGAGATCGACAGAGATGAATAGACACAGATAGAGGGAAAGAAACAGAGAGAGAGAGAGATCGAGAGAGACAGGGAGAAAAAGAGAGTGAGCGAGAGAGAGACAGAGAGGGAAAGATATAGAGAGAGAGAAACAGAGACGGAGAGGGAGAGAAACAGAGTCGGAGAGAGAGTGGGGGCGAAATACAGAGAGAGACAGAATGAGAGACAGAGAGAGAGAGAGACAGAGAGAGAGAGTGGGGGAGACAGAGACAGAGAGAGAGAGATACAGAGAGAGAGGGAGAGAGGGCGAATGAGAGAGAGACAGAGAGAGAGACAGAGCGAGCGAGACAGACAGAGAGAGAGACAGAGAGAGAGATAGTTTGGGGATTGATACAGGGCTATGGGGAGAGAGCGGGGCAGTTTGATTAATTTGGGGATTGATACAGGGCTATGGGGAGCGAGCGGGGCAGTGGGATTAGTTTGGGGATTGATGCAGGGCTATGGGGAGAGAGCGGGGCAGTGGGATTAGTTTGGGGATTGATGCAGGACGATGGGGAGAGAGCAGGGCAGTGGGATTAGTTTGGGGATTGATACAGGGCTATGGGGAGAGAGCGGGGCAGTGGGATTAGTTTGGGGATTGATACAGGACTATGGGGAGAGTGCGGGGAAGTGGGATTAGTTTGGGTGAAATTGAGCACCCATTTTACATGAGATGCGTGGTGACCATTTTACACCAGAACACGTGTCTGGGTGATCTGTGAACAAACCTGGTTTGCCTGTCTGGGCTCGGGGCTTTGTGTATTGTTCCTTGTCTTTGGGTCCTTCGTGTGTTTGAAGAGTTTGAAGTCAGTCACACCTTGTTTAACCATTTCATTCTTTCAGGGCATTGATGGTAAACAGCTTCAATCCTGTGTATCTGTGAGGGGGCGACACTATCGAATTTACACCTTATTCAAACCAAGAAAACTTGCTTCTCCATTTCCTGCCGTGCGAAGATATCCTCCCATCAAACTCTCCCAGGGCAGGTACAGCATGGGGTTAGATACAGATTAAAGCTCCCTCTACACTGTCCCATCAAACACTCCCAGGGCAGGTACAGCACTGATTAGATACAGAGTAAAGCTCCCTCGACACTCTCCTATCAAACACTCCCAGGACAGGTACAGAACGGATTATATACAGAATAAAGCTCCCTCTGCACTGTCCCATCAAACACTCCCAGGGCAGGTACAGCACGGGGTTAGATACAGAATAAACCTCCCTCAAAACTGTCCCATCAAACGTCCCAGGGCAGGTAAAGCACGGATTAGATACAGACTAAAGCTCCCTCTACACTGTCCCATCAAACACTCCCAGGGCAGGTACAGCACGGATTAGATACAGAATAAACCTCCCTCTAAACTGTCTCATAAGACACTCCCAGGGCAGGTATAGCACGAGGTTAGAACAAGAGTAAAGCTCCCTCTACTCTGTCCCATCAAACACTCCCAGGGCAGGTACACGGGGTGACATACAGAGTAAAGATCCCTCTAGTCTGTCCCATCAAACAATCCCAGGGAATACAGCACGGGGTTAGATACAGAGGAAAGCTTCCTCTACACTGTCCCATCAAATACGCCCAGGACAGTAACAGTGTGTCAGATACAGAGTAAAGCTCCCTCTACACTGTCCCGTCAAACACTCCCAGGGTAGATACAGGGGGTTAGGTACAGTGTAAAGCTCCCTATACACTTACACTGTCCCATCAAATACGCCCAGGACAGTTACAGTGTGTCAGATACAGAGTAAAGCTCCCTCTACACTGTCCCATCACACAATCCCAGGGCAGGTACAAGGATTAGATACAGAGTAAAGCTCCCTCTACACTGCCCCATCAAACACTCCCAGCGCAGGTACAGGGGTTAGATACAGAGTAAAGCTCCCTCTACACTGCCACATCAAGCACTCCCAGGGCCGGTACACCTTTAAGCAGCTAACGTTAAATTAGAGAGTAGTCGGTCTCTGTAATCAATCTCCCAGTGTTAACATAAAATGCCGACCATTAACAAATGTAAAATGGATGACTGAATATCGGTGTGTGCATTGTCACTGTGGTTCTGGGAGAGCTTCAAGGAGACAGAGAGAGAGAGAGATTGATAGATATACAGAGAGATAGACAGACATACAGAGAGAGTGAGACAGAGAGAGAGAGTCACAGAGACAGAGAGAGAGGGAAAGACAGAGAGAGAGAGAAACAGAGACGGAGAGAAAGAGAGAGAGAGAGGGGGGGAGAAGACAGAGAAAGACATGGAGGGGCAGAGAGATAGAGAGGGAGAGAGAGAGAGGCAGCGCAAGACAGAGAGAGAGACAGAGTGAGAGACAGATTGAGAGAGAGAGACAGAGACAGAGACAGAGAGAAGCACGGAGTCCGTGGGGATGACAGAAAAAGACAGAGAGACGGAGAGACCGAGAGAGACAGAGAGCGAGAGAGGGAGGGAGAGAGAGAGAGAGAGAGACAGGGAGAGACAGAGAGAGAGCTAGAAACAGATAGAGAGAGATAGAGACAGAGATATTTAGAGAGGGAAAGAGACACAGACAAAGATACCGAGAGAGACAGAGAGCGAGAGAGGGAGAAAGATAGAGATAGACACAGATAAAGAGAAATAGAGATATATAGAGAGGCAGCGAGGCACAGAGAGAGAGAGAGAGACATAGAGAACGCGACAGATAGAGAGTGACGGAGAGAGACAGAAAGACAGAGAAAGAGACAGATAGAGAGAGAAAAAGAGGGTCAGAGACAGAGAGAGACAGACAGAAAGAGAGAGACAGTCGGAGAGAGAGGCAGAGAGAGGCAGTCGGAGAGAGAGTCAGAGAGAGGTAGACAGAGACAGAGAGAGAGAGTGAAAGAGAGAGATCGAGAGACAGATAGAGAGAAAGACAGAGATAGGCAGACAGATAGAGAGAGAGACAGAGAGACAGAATTATAGAGAGAAACAGAGAGAGAGAGACAGAGAGTGAGGGAGAGACGGAACGAGATAGAGAGAGACTCAGAGAGAGAAGGTGAGAGAGCAACAGAGAGAGAGAGACAGAGAGACAGAGACAGAGAGAAAGACAGAGAGAAAGACAGAGAGAGAGAAAGAGAGAGAGAGAAAAAATCGAGAGAAAGACAGACAGAGAGAGAGAGGGAAAGACAGATAGAGAGACAGAGAGAGAGACAGAGAGAGACACAGAGGGATATTGATAGGAGGGAGGCAAAGACGGAGAAAAAGACACGGAGAGATACAGAGAGAGAGATGCAGAGCGAGAGTGAGAGAGAGACAGAGCGAGAGAGCGAGACAGAGACAGAGCAAGACAGAGCGAGAGCGAGAGAGAGAGAGAGAGAGACAGAGTGAGACAGAGTGAGAGAGAGGGGAAAACAGAGAAAGACAGAGATAGAGACACACAGATAGAGGGAAAGGAACAGAGAGAGAGAGAGAGAGATTGAGAGAGACAGGGAGAAAGAGAGAGAGAGCGAGAGAGAGACAGAGAATGAAAGATAGAGAGAGAGAAACAGAAACGGAGAGGGAGAGAAACAGAGACGGAGAGAGAGTGGGGGAGAAAGACAGAGAGTGACAGAATGAGAGTCAGAGAGAGTGACAGAGAGAGAGAGAGGGAGACAGAGACAGAGAGAGAGAGAGACAGAGTGAGAGGAAGAGAGGGCGAATGAGAGAGAGACAGAGAGACAGAGAGAGAGAGAGACAGACAGAGAGACAGAGAGACAGCTAGTTTGGGGATTGATACAGTGCTATGGGGAGAGAGCGGGGCTGTGGGATTTGTTTGGGGATTGATACAGGGCTGTGGGAAGAGAGCGGGGCAGTGGGATTAGTTTAGGGATTGATACAGGGCTATGGGAAGAGAGCGGGGCAGTGTGATTAGTTTGGGGATTGATACAGAGCAATGGGGAGAGAGCGGGTCAGTGGGATTAGTTTGGGGATTGATACATGGCAATGTGGAGAGGGCGGGACAGTGGGATTAGTTTGGGGATTGATATAGGGCTATGGGGAGAGTGCGGGGCGTGGGATTAGTTTGGGGACTGATACAGGACGATGGGGAGAGAGCGGGGCAGTGGGATTAGTTTGGGGATTCATACAGGACTATGGGGAGAGAGCGGGGCAGTGGGATTAGATTGGGGATTGATACAGGGCTATGGGGAGAGAGCGGGGCAGTGAGATTACTTTGGGGTTTGATACAGGGCAATGGGGAGAGAGCGGGGCAGTGGGATTAGTTTGGAGATTGATACAGGGCTATGGGGAGAGACCGGGGCAGTGTGATTAGTTTGGGGATTCATACAGAGAAATGGGGAGAGAGCGGGGCAGTGGGATTAGTTTGGGGATTGATACAGGGCAATGTGGAGAGGGTGGGACAGTGGGATTAGTTTGCGGATTGATACAGGGCTATGGAGAGAGAGCGGGGCGTGGGATTAGTTTGGGGACTGATACAGGACGATGGGGAGAGAGCGGGGCAGTGGGATTAGTTTGGGGATTCATACAGGACTATGGGGAGAGAGCGGGGCAGTGGGATTAGATTGGGGATTGATACAGGGCTATGGGGAGAGAGCGGGGCAGTGAGATTACTTTGGGGTTTGATACAGGGCAATGGGGAGAGAGCGGGGCAGTGGGATTAGTTTGGAGATTGATACAGGGCTATGGGGAGAGACCGGGGCAGTTTGATTAGTTTGGGGATTGATACAGGGCAACGTGGAGAGGGTGGGACATTGGGATTAGTTTGGGATTGATACAGGGCTATGGCGAGAGAGCGGGGCGTGGGATTAGTTTGGGGACTGATACAGGACGATGGGGAGAGAGCGGGGCAGTGGGATTAGTTTGGGGATTCATACAGGACTATGGGGAGAGAGCGGGGCAGTGGGATTAGTTTGGGTGATATTGAGCACCCATTTTACATGAGATGTATGGTGACCATTTTACACCAGGATACATGTCTGGGTGATCTGTGAACAAACCTGGTTTGCCTGCCTGGGCTCGGGGCTTTGTGTATTGGTCCCAGTCTCTTGGTCCTTCATGTGTTTGAACAGTTTGAAGTTGGTCATATCATTTCATTCTTTCAGGGCATTGATGGTAAACAGCTTCAATCCTGTGTATCTGTGAGAGGGCGACACCATCGAATTTATACCTTATTCAAACCAAAAAAACATGCTTCCCCATTTCCTGCCCTGCGAAGATATCCGCCCATCAAATACTCCCTGGGCAGGTACAGGGGGTTAGATACAGAGTAAAGCTCCCTCTACTCTGTCCCATCAAACACTCCCAGGACAGGTACAGTATGGGATTAGACACAGAGTAAAGCTCACTCTGCACTGCCCCATCAAACACTCCCAGGGCAGCTACAGCACGGATTAGATGACAGAATAAACCTCTCTCTACACTGTCCCATCAAACACTCCCAGGGCACGAGCAGCACGGATTAGATACAGAGTAAAGCTCCCTCGACATTGTCCCATCAAACACTCGCAGGGCAGGTACAGGGGGTTAGATACAGAGTAAAAGTCCCTCTACACTGTCCCATCAAACACTCCCAGGGCAGGGACAGCACGGGGTTAGATACCGAGTAAAGCTCCCTCTGCACAGTCCCATCAAACACTCCCAGGGCAGGTACAGGGGGTTAGGTACAGAGTAAAGCTCCCTCCACACTGTCCCATCAAACACTCCCAGCGAAGGTACAGGGGGTTAGGTAGAGAGTAAAGCTCCCTCTACACTGTCCCATCCAACACTCCCAGGGCAGGTACATCTTTAAGCAGCTAACGTTAAATTAGAGAGTAGTCGGTCTCTGCAATCAATCTCCCAGTGTTAACATAAAATGGCGACCATTAACAGATATAAAATGGATGACTGAAGATGGGTGTGTGCATTTTCACTGTGGTTCTGGGTGAGCTTCATAGAGACAGAAGGAGAGAGGAGGAGAGAAAAAGAGAGAGAGACAGAGAGTGAGAGACCCAGAGACAGGGAGAGAGAGACAGAGAGGGAGAGATTGACAGAGATTTACAGGGAGAGACAGAGATTCAGAGAGAGAGAGAGACAGAGGGTCAGAGAGAGAGAGACAGACAGAGAGATAGACAGAGAGAGAGAGAACGAGAAAGAGATAGATAGTGAGAGATAGAGAGTGAGAGATAGAGAGTCAGGGAGAGAGAGACAGAGAGAGAGAGAGACAGGGGGAGAGAGATAGGGAGAGAGACAGGAAGAGAGAAACTTGGACAGAGTGAGTCAGAGAGAGAGGGAGAGAGAGCGAGACAGAGAGAGACAGAGCGAGAGGCACACAGAGACAGAGAGACAGAGAGACTGAGAGAGATACAGAGGGACAGAGAGAGAGAGAGAGGCAGGGAGAATGAGACAGAGATAGACAGAGCGAGTGAACGAGACAAGGAGAGAGAGAGGGACAGAGAGAGTTTGTGTGACAGAGAGCGAGAGTGGCAGAGAGTGTCAGAGAGAGGGAGATACAGTCAAAGAGAGAGAGGGATAGAGCGAGATAGGGAGAAAGAGAATGATAGAGAGATACAGAGAGAGAGAGAAACAGAGAGAGAGATCGAGTTAGTGAGAGAGAGATACAGAGAGAGAGAGAGAGGGGCCCAGAGGAGGGACAGAGAGAGAGATAGAAATGAAAAGAGAGAGCAGAGAAGGACAAAGAGACAGAGAGATAAACTCAGAGACACAGAGAGAGAGAAAGGCAGAGAGAGAGAGAAAGAGAGAGGGAGACAGGCAGACAGACAGAGAGATGGTGAGAGAGAGACAGAGAGAGAGACAGAGAGCGAGACAGAGAGAGAGAGAGAGAAAGAGAGAGAGAGAATGAGAGAGCGGGAGAGAGACAGAGAATGAGAGACAGAGAGAGAAAGACAGAGAGATAGAGAGACAGAAATACAGAGAGAGAGAGAGAAACACAGAAATAAAGACAGAGAGAGAGAAAAACAGAGTGACAGAGATAGTCAGAGAGACAGAGATTGATAGAGAGAGGGAAAGAGAGAGATAAAGGAAGGGAGAGATACAGAGAGCGATTGACTGAGCAAGAGGGAGACAGAGAGAGAGGGAAAGATATAACGAGAGAGAAAAAGAGATGGAGGGAGAGAGCGATAGGGAGAAAGACAGAGAACGACAGAGAAAGACAGAAAGACAGAGAGAGAGAGACAGAGGGAGGGAGCGAGAGGCAGGCACAGAGAGAGAGAGAGAGAGAGGGAGAGCTAGAAACACATCGATAGAGATGGAGATATATCAAGAGGGAAAGAGATACAGACAAAGAGAGACATAGAACGAGAGAGCGAGAGAGACAGAGAACAAGAGACAGAGAGAGAGAGGGAGAAAGAGAGAGAGTGACAGAGATAATCAGACAGACATAGCGAGAGAGAGATAGAGAGATAGAGAGAGCCAGAGAGTGAGAGAGCGAGACAGAGAGATAGAGAAAGAGAGGAAGAAAGAGAGAGAGAGAGAG
Organism: Pristiophorus japonicus; assembly: GCF_044704955.1. NCBI lineage: Eukaryota > Metazoa > Chordata > Chondrichthyes > Pristiophoridae > Pristiophorus > Pristiophorus japonicus. The sequence continues at coordinate 2,571,408 of NW_027254374.1, forward strand.
AGAGAGAGACAGGGCGAGAGAGAGAGAGAGAGATGAGAGAGAGAAAGAGAGAGATCGGCAGACAGAGAGAGAGAATGAGAGATAATCAGACAGACAAAGCGAGAGACAGAGAGAGAGAGAGCGAGAGACAGAGACAGAGAGACAGAGAGAGACAGAGAGAGAGACACATAGAGAGACAGAGACAGAGAAAGCGAGAGTGAGAGAGCGAGAGACCGAGAGAGAGAGAGAGAGACAGAGAGAGAGAGCGGGAGAGAGACAGAGAGATAGACATAGAGAGAGAGAGAGAGAGAGAGAGAGAGAGCGCAAGAAACAGATGGATATAAGTAGAGGTATGAGAGGGAAAGAGATACAGAGATAGACAGAGAGAGAGAGACAGATAGAGAGAGAGAGAGACAGAGAGGGAAAGATAGAGAGAGAGAGAGAAAAACAGAGACAGAGAGAGAGCGAGACAGAGGGGAAGACAGAGAAAGACAGAGAGATAGAGAGAAAGACAGAGATAGAGAGAGAGGAAGAGAGAAAGACAGAGCGAGCGAGAGAGAGAGGAGAGAGAGATTGCTAGAAACAGATAATAACATAGAGATATATAGAGAGGGAAAGAGATACAGAGAGAAAGAGACCAAGAGAGACAGAGAGAGAGCTAGTTTGGGATTGATGTCGGACTATGGGGAGAGAGCGGGGCAGCGGGATTAGTTTGGCGATTGATACAGGGCTATGGAGTGAGCGCGGGGCAGTGGGATTAGTTTGGGGATTGATACAGGGCTATGGAGAGAGAGCGGGCCAGTGGGATTAATTTGGGGTTTGATATAGGGCTATGGGGAGAGAGCGGGGCAGTGGGATTAGTTTTGGGATTGATACAGGGCTATGTTGAGAGAGCGGGGCAATGAAATTAGTTTGAGATTGATACAGGGCTATGGGGAGAGAGCGGTGCAGTAGGATTAGTTTGGGATTGGAACAGGGCTATGGGGAGAGAGTCGAGCAGTGCGATTAGTTTGGGATTGATACACAGCGATGGGGAGAGAGCGGGGCAATGGGATCAGTTTGGGGATTGATATAGGACTATGGGGAGAGAGCGGGGCAGTGGGATTAGTTTCGGGATTGATACAGGACTATGGGGAGAGAGCGGGGCAGTGGGATTAGTTTGGGGATCGATACAGGACTATGGGGAGAGAGCGGGGCAGTGAGATTAGTTTGGGATTGATACAGGGCTATGGGGAGAGAGCGGGGCAGATGGATTAGTTTGGGCAGTGATACAGGGCGATGGGGAGAGATCTGGCAGTGGGATTAATTTAGGGATTGGTACAGGGCTATGGGGTGAGAGCGGGGTAGTGGGATTGACAGCAAAGAATGAATAAAAATGCAATAAACAAAGGAAATATAGATTACGAAGGTAAACTTGCGCAAAACATAAAAACAGATCGTAAAAGCTTTTAGGGATATATAAAACGGAAAAGAGTGACTAAAGTAAATGTTGGTCCCTTGGAAGATCAAAAGGGGGATTTAGTGATGGGAAATGTGGAAATGGCTGAGACCTTAAACAATTATTTTGCTTCCGTCTTCACACTGGAAGACACAAAAACTATGCCAAAATTTGCAGACCACAGGAATGTGGGAAGGGAGGACCTTGAGACAATCACTATAACTAGAGGGGTAGTGGTTGATAGGCTAATGGGGACTGAAGGTAGAGAAGTCCCCTGGTCCTGATGAAATGTATCCCAGAGTATTAAAAGAGATGTCGGAAGTTATAGCAGATGCATTCGTTATAAACTGTCAACATTCTCTGGACTCTGGGGAGGTAGCAGCGCATTGGAAAGCAGCTCATGTAACGCCTCTGTTTAAAAAAGGGCAGGCAAAAGGCAGGTAACTATAGGCCGGTTAGTTTAACATCTGTAGTGGGGAAAATGCTTGAAACTATCATTAAGGAAGAAATAGCGGCACATCTAGTCAGGAATAGTGCAATCAAGCAAACGCAGCATGGATTCATGAAAGGGAAATCATTTTTAACTAACTTATTGGAATTCTTTGCGGATATAACGAGCATGGTGGATGGAGGTGTACCGATGGATGTGGTGTATTTAGATTTCCAAAAGGCTGTCGATAAGGTGCCACACAAAAGATTACTGCAGAAGATAAAGGTATGCGGAGTCAGAGGAAATGTATTAGCATGGATAGAAAATTGGTTGGCGAACAGAAAGCAGAGAGTCGGGATAAATGGGTCATTTTCCGGTTAGAAATCAGTGGTTAGTGGAGTGCCACAGGGATCAGTGCTGGGACGACAACTGTTTACAATATACATAGATGACCTAGAAGAGGGGACAGAGTGTAGCATAACAAAATTTGCCATTGACACTAAGATTAGTGGGAGAGCGGGTTGTGTAGAGGATTCAGAGAGGCTGCAAGGAGATTTGGATAGGTTGAGCGAATGGGCTGAGGTTTGGCAGTTGGAATACAATGTCGCAAAATGTGAGGTCATCCACCTTGGGAAAAAAAACACAGTAAAATGGAATATTATTTGAATGGCGAGAAATTACAACATGCTGCGGTGCAGAGGGACCTGGGGATCCTTGTGCATGAATCCCAAATGTTAGTTTGCAGGTGCAGCAGGTAATCAGGAAGGCGAATGGAATGTTGGCCTTCATTGCGAGAGGGATGGAGTACAAAAGCAGGGAGGTCCTGCTGCAACTGTATAGCGTATTGGTGAGGCCACACCTGGAGTACTGCGTGCAGTTTTGGTCACCTTAGTTAAGGATGGATATACTGCCTTTGGAGGGGATACAGAGACGATTCACTAGGCTGATTCCGGAGAAGAGGAGGTTACCTTATGATGATAGATTGAGTAGACTGGGTCTTTACTCGTTGGAGTTCAGAAGGATGAGGGGTGATCTTATAGAAACATTTAAAATAATGAAAGGGATAGACAAGTTACATACAGAGAGGGTGTTTCCACTGGTCGGGGAGACTAGAACTAGGGGGCACAGCCTGAAATAAGGGGGAGTCAATTTTAAACCGAGTTGAGAAGGAATTCCTTCTCCCAGAGGTTTGTGAATCTGTGTAATTCTCTGCTTAAGGAAGCAGTTGAGGTTGCTCATTGAATGTATTCAAGTCACAGATAGATAGATTTTTAACCAATATGGGAATTAAGGGTTACGGGGAGAGGGCGGGTAAGTGGAGCTGAATCCACGACCAGATCAGCCATGATCTTGTTGAATGGCGGAGCAGGCTCGAGGGGCTAGGTAGCCTACTTCTGTTCCGAATTCTTATGTTCTTATGTTCTTATAAATTAATGACACTGGCTGAGTCTTCCCGTCCTACTGGCTGCACACGGGAGAGTGACAGCTCCTTGCACCAATCACCGTGCCGCTTCCCCACAGCGCCCCGCCCAGAGGACTGCAGCAGGAAGCGCGCGGGGTGGGGGGAGCGGTCACGTGGCTCCTGAATTGAACCTGCGGCAGTTGAACTGTCGCGCTCAGAACGGAAGTGGTCGGGACATGGCCCCGCCCACCGTGTGTTATGTCAGGGCCCCGCCCACCGTGTGTGAGATCAGGGCCCCGCCCACACAGCCCCTGAGCCCAGCAGCGGGAATGCTGCAATGTGAGAGAATAAAGAGAGAAGGTGCTAGGAACAGTCAGCCTGAGAGCTCAGGCAGTGTGTGTGGGGGGAGAGAGAGAGAATGGAGCTGAGGGAATATCATTGTCATTTGCCTGATATTCAGGGGCACCGGGCTTTACCAGCTGCTGGGGGCAGTGCAGCTGAATGATTGAGTGACAATATACAGCACTGCTTCCTGACACAACATGTTAATGCAATAACTGGGGAAAACCAGAGATTGGATCTGGTGTTAAGTAGTGAGCCTGACCTCGGATTGAGAATGCATACTGAACATCGCTATTAAATGTACACAGACATTAAAGTCGAGATGTTGAGAACGTGGGAATAATATATGGACAGTATAAGCTAACAAAGAATTCATGGAGAATAGCCATGAAAATCTTAGACTGGAGACTGCAAAATGTTACAACACTAACACAGCTTGAAAAAAATCCCACAGCTTGCAAAAAACCTCAAGGTCTTATGTTATTAACATGAAACATTAACAGAAGGTCTTTGTTTAAAATCAGACCATACTAAGTTCGGCTTATGAGTTGGCAAAGGGAAAGAGGGATCAAAGGGGATAGGCTGAACTAGAATGTCACTCTATTGTATCTTGTTATCTTTTACCGAAAATGTATAACCGTCGTCCCTTTACAATGTAACGTCACTTTGTACGTAGGAAGTGGGTGCGATCTATCAGAGTTGCATTCCTTCTGTCTGATAAGGTCCCCGATCAGGATTTGCTTTTTAAATAAAAGCTTGCTTTGTTTAAAGTACAATGGGTATTCGACACAGTGATTTCACTGAAACTGATTGAAGGAAAAGAATCCAGAAATCAACATTTGGTGTCAGAAGTGCGATCTCAACGGACGACTGCCGAAAACTTGCGAATTAAGAGCCAGACTAGCGTTGGACGAGACGAGGGGAAAGTGGGCACTGGAGTAAGTATACTTACAATACTGCTACGGTTTCCCCCGGTTTGTAAAGTCTGAGGAAAGTTTAGCCACTCGCTGGTTCTCAGGTAGTGTCTGAACGAGATCCAGGACAATCTGGTGAATACCTTTCAAACTTAGAACAGGGATATAGATAGGAAAATTGCGCGATGACTCAAACCGAGCGGCGACTTGGAAAGATAGGTTAGAATAGGTAAGTCTGCCTGGTTTCGAGGCCCAGAGCCTGCCTGGGTTCGAGGCCCAGTGTCTGTGTGGGTTCGAGGGCCAAGTAAAACCGCGGGGCAACACGGAGAGAGAGAGAGAATCGCGCGAACCGCGGAGGGAAATGCGGAGGTTAGGGAATTACGTAAAATTAAGCCGCGGGACTACGCGGGACTGTGTGAAGTTTAAATTGTACTCACGCCACGTACGGTGTCGATCTTGTCTGTCACTTTTTCCACCTCGGCTCTGGGTAAGATAAGTGAAACCACCACGGGGCGACGTGGAGACAATCAGGACTAATTAGGACCCTGATCCAACGTGCAGGATGGGTAATTTAGATAAAACTACGTATTCCCTGAAAGGTCATGGATCCAAAAATTAATTGGAAAGAAGAGGACTCTTGTGAACGTCTATTTTAAATGAGAAATGCTTGTGAGATTTTTACTGTGGAAAAGAAAGCCAGGGAGTTGTGGTTTGTTTTAGCTCCACCCACTTTTTCAAACAGAATGAAAGTTTTTTTTAACCCTTCGTAGTGTTGTCCTGTATGTGGGAAGTTTAAAAGTGTGAACCTTATTGAATTCCGTATATTCGGCTGATAAGTTACGGAGCCAAGAAACGCACAATGGATAGGTTTGTTGAGGAAAAAAAAAGAAACACATGGTCCCAGTGGTTAAAAAAGGATTTGACATGCTCACTTACTTGTCGAAAGAAAACATGCAATGATTGATTACATTACAAAGCTTGAATCGGGATTTTGAAATATTCAGAGAAGGCACAGCAACACAACTGAGATGGATTCAAAAGGATTCAAAAAAAATATTATATTAAATCTGCAGATTAGAAGAAATAGTATAACATGACCTTGAGGCAGGAACAATTGAGATAACGAAAAGCAGTCCACAGCCTACGTGCCAGACATCCCTCTAGTTATGGAAAAGACGAAAAAAAAGACGTAACGTACAAATTAGGTGCAGAAAAAAAAAATGTTCTGAGATTTTAAATTATGAGGAAAGTTCCACTGCAGTCTGGAAAAAAAATGCATCACTCCTGTCGAGTTGGCAGAAAAGTTCCATTAAATTAGGGCTTTCATTGACAGAAGGAGGACATATTAAAAACCGTAGATGTCTTAAAGAATAAGTGCGCGCACGAGAAACGTACTCAGAGTTCCACTGGGACTCTGAGAAAGGTATCGATAGACTACGTAGTTAAAATGGTTGGCTTTGCATTGACCGAGGCTGATGACGAAATTGAATTTCAGTAAACAAATAGCTATTAAAAATGTGTGGTCTCGTTTTAAATCAATTAAAAAAATATCTTTGGCAAGTACTTGAATAAGAAGTTAAAAAATATTGCAGTTTAATCAAATGCTGCCTTTCCTGATGAAAATATTTTTTTTCAGATGGTTACGTGAGGTCACGTAATGAAATCAGGTCTTCTTACAAGCCTGTAAATGAGTTAACCCTTTCCATTGACAGCCGTTTCATACTAAACATTATTAATTTGGATTTCTTAATAGAAAAAAACTCACCGAACAGAAGAATGGTGCGATAGTCAGAATAAAAATAAAAACAGAACTAGCTTATGTAATAATACTTGCCTGACACAATAAAGAAATAGATACTCAAACCAAACAAATTGAAGAGTTAAAAGGCTAAGATAAATAAGCTGAAAGAGATCCACAAGCCCAACTTAACCCTGACCTCCGATTTCGACATGCATGGATATAATGCAGAATCAAGGGACCTGTGGGCCCTGGTAAAGCAAACCCTGAGCCCAACTGAGCATGCCCGATTTCTAACTCACCTAAGACGTGCTACTCATGATGCATTGGTGGTTGCTCACCCGAACGATGTCCAGGATCGCCGAAATGCTATCTTTAATGCTCTCACCACGATCCTTCAGAAGCCCATCAGTATGGCCGCAGTATGAGAAACTAAACCCAAACGGGAATAAACTGCCGATGAATTCATGGAAAGATTTATTGAAATATACGGAAGTCACTTAGGAGATAATGCCTTCAGGGCAGGAGAGGATTCTCCTCAATTCTGCGCTATCCTACTTAAGTGCCTGCCCTATTTGATTGCTCACGCTATCCGGATAAATAATATGAATTGGGCAGATAACAATAAAGCGCAGATGGAAAGGGCGGTTAAATATTATTGGCAGGAGAAGAAAGGAGAGGGATGAGGTGCACCCCCAACCCGGGCCAAGATTGAATACATGACTAGAAAGGAAGAGCCGCCTCGGGTGGAAGGACCAAAACCCGAACCAAGGGGATACCACATGGAACCGCAGTGTTGTGTGCAGGGTTGGGTGGATAAACAGGGATATGGTTATACCAACCACCCAAATGGCCCGGGCCATGCTAATTACGGACCGCCCTACTGTCCACGGCCTGGTATGGGAAGATTTCGGGTCTGGGAAAGAAGAGATGGATGCTTTTATTGTGGGCAAGAAGAACATTGGAATAGAAATTGTCCCTCCCGTCGGCACAAAGGAGGAAGAGGAGGGGGGCAAGAGGGGAGAGGACGGGGATCTTACACTAACCTCTCCCAGAAAAACCCCTTTGGCCAACCGTCCCCCGATTCGTATTGACTATTGATTGTGCAGGGACCCTCCCCGGATGACGAACCGATGATATTGTTAAAAATTCGGAATGAGTGGCAACCCTTCTTGATCGATACTTAAGCCTTCATGTCTTCTGTACAATCAAAGCTTAAACTCCCCGCCTTCACTGAAACACAGGGACTGTCAGGATTCCTGGGACAAGTCTCCATATTCCTGGTGTCAGAACCGGTTAAAATGGGTTACCAGGAAAAATCGGTGGAACATCGATTTGTTATCACAACCAATCTGGACTGTAACTTGATGGCTAGAGACCTCCTCTGCAAATTCCAGTTGCATTTGGAGTGTGGAGATGATGCGATAATGGTAAATCAGGGAACCCTTAAGCGGCAGTATTATACGACGAGAACCCCTCAGTGGTGGCCTTTGGACCTGCCGCAGGCGCCCAATCACGTGACCCTAGCATACGATCCCAGTGGAAGGAATCAGGACCTGCAGAACTTTTATCAGGGTCACGAAGGGGAAGTGAAGCAAATTCTATTAAGGGCTAGAGTTACTGGACTGGAAGGTAAGACAGATGGACAGCCCCCAACGTTGGCACCACATATCACTCGTGAAGTATTACCTCCCCACCACGCTAAAGATTTGGGAGTTATGGTGCGCTAGGCTATGGACGAGGCTGACTCTACCAACCAGAATGTGCAAATTGTAAAACATGGCCGAATAGTCCAATTCCACGGGGACCCCGAGAAGGTCTTAACAACTCTGCAGCATCATACTGGCTCTGACATACCTGACTATGTGGAGCCTCATGTGTGGGCAGAGGCCCCCTCCCAAGTGGAATATACTCCCATTGATCCGGATGACATCCCAGTGCAGGGCAATGTGGACTGGCCCTCTATCCGAAGTACCCACTGAAATCACAGGCAATACCGAGTATCCACCGAGGATGGAGGCTAGCCGAGTCAAACCAAAATATTAACCTGCATCTACAATAGTCTTCAATCCGCTGTCAACATCACCTCCAGCAGGATATTGTTGTGTACACCTCTCACTCCGTAGCTGCCCTCCTGGGCCAACTGCAGACTCAACACCTTACCATGTCTAGGCAAAGCAGATATGAGATCTACTTACTAAACAAGCTGACATTTTGGAACTGTGCTGCAATTAATCCGGCCTGTTTTCTTACTGAGCCACCCAAGATGAGGAAGGACCCAGTCATGATTGTTTACCTTTAATTCAAGAGGCCTCATCAGTCAGGGAAGATTTAGTTGATGTACCAATGGAAGATCCAGACTGTATTATGTATGTTGACGGAAGTTCTTCTATTAATCCAGAAGGTACACGAATCTCAGGATATGACATAGTAAAACAGGAGAATCAGGTCTTGGAATCTGCCGCCTTTGAAACCGCCTATTCTGCCCAACAAGCTGAACTATTCGCCCTCACCCGAGCCTAATCTTGTCCAAAGACCTCAAAGTCAATATCTTTACCGACTCTAGTTATGCCTTTGGGGTAGCCCATGATTTCGGACAATTTTGGAAAAATAGGGGATTCTTAACCTCACAGGGGAATGAGATATCCTATAAGCAACTGGAATCTGATTTGATGCAAGCCCTAATGCTGCCCAAGCGCATTGCCATTGTTAAATGTACCGCCCACACCACCGGAAAATCCCCGGTTTATATAGATAACCATTGGGCTGACGAAAGAGGCCAAACAGGCCTCTCGTGACCAACAGATGGTAGTGCCCAAAATGATGAGTCAGAGTAAAAATCCTGCGAAGGTTAAGTTAGCCTCGGAAAAACCAATGCCAAACATCCAAGATGTTATTAAAGCACAGGAGGCCACTCCTGAAAAGAAAAACTGTTGTGGAAAAATTATGGCTGTACTTATGACATTGGTTCTAAACTCTGGACCACTCCCGCAGAACAGACTTGCACGTCTGACAAACTGGCTCTCTGGGTTTTCGAATGTATGCATTTTGCTACTTATTGTGCAGCAAGGACCACGAGTGACACACTTTTGGATACTTGGTGGCACCCTAGACTCCAGACGCTCGCCCAGAACATCAGTCGTCGTTGCCTGGTTTTCCAGCAACATAATCCAGGGAAGGGAGTGCCCTGTGATTGGGGTAAAACGCCCCTCCCCGATGGTCCCTTTGAGACATTTCAGTTGGACTACATTGATTTGCAAAAAGTTCAGTGTTACAAATATGTGTTAGTAATACTAGATGTGTTTAGCAGATGGATTGAAGCCTACCCTACCCTGGACAATAAGTCTCAAACTGTTGTTAAGGTGTGAATGAGGGAAATTGCTCCTAGATATGGTATCTCAGCTCGACTGATGACCATTTATGTTCTTTCACTGACTCAGGCTCTGCGACTAGCTCAAACCAGATTCGAGAGGCTCACCTCAACCTCCCAGTTTTACCCGAATCGTCCCTCGTGGTACCTGTGAAGTATGTCCTGAATAAGAAATGGATTCGAAAGGGATTAGAGCCACGATGGGAGGGGCCTTTTCAGGTGTTACTCACTACCCCCACTGCAGCCAAGTTTGAGGGGGAAAGTGCCTGGGTTCACCTGCACCACTGCAAGCTCACCACCCTCTAACGAACCTATTTTACTCGTTATTCTAATTCCTGTTTCTGTTCCAGATTTCCTCTTCTCCAAAGCTGAACAGGGCCATTGGCATCCTAATTGGAACATGGGTCCCGAGGAGACCAGTTTGAACTTCGACCCGTAGTGATAGACAACCAGCTACACCGACGGTGACCTGTGAAGAGAGACGAGAAAACCGAACTCTTTTAATCAGCAAAATATCCTAAGGGTTATCATGGAATGATAAAAGGGGGGAATGAGAATGCATACTGAACATGGATATTAAATGTATACAGACATTAAAGTCGAGAAGTTGAGAACGTGGGAATTATATATGGACAGTATAAGCTAACATAGAATTCATGGATGAATAGCCATTAAAATCTCAGACTCGAGACTTCAAAATGTTACAATACTAACACAGCTTGAAAAAAAACCCACAGCTTGCAAAAAACCTCAAGATCTTAAGTTACTAACCTGAAACATTAACAGAACGTCTTTGTTTCAAATCAGGCCATCGTTAGGTCGGATTATGAGTTGACAAAGGGAAAGAGGGATCAAAGAGGATTCGCTGATCTAGGAAGTCACTCAAGCCCTACCTTGTTATCTTTTACCGAAAATGTATAACCGTCGTCGCTTTACAATGTAACGTCACTTTTTCCATAGGAAGTGAGTGCGATCTATCAGAGTTGCATTCCTTCGGTCTGATAAGGTCCCCGATAGGGATTTGTTTTTTAAATACAAGCTTGCTTTGTTTAAAGCACAATCGGTATTCGACTCAGTGATTTCACTGAAGCAGATTGACGGAAAATGATCCAGAAATCAACAGGATCAGGCCTCCGTGTGGGGAACATCTGGGCAACACTGATCACATTATACCATCCCGATTGGCCAGGAGAACCAAAGGGACTGAGAACCTGCGACACGGACCGCATTTCAGTGCAAACTTCTGCAAACTGGCAGAGGACTTGTAACAGGTAAATTGGCCAACCCTCCTCGGTGGTGATGTGACCGATGTTGAATATAAATGGAAAGGTTTTAAGAACAAGTTGAAAAATGTGGTAAACAAACGTTGTCAAAATTAAAAGACAGAAATATGGCAAGAAAAAGCCAAGGTGGCCGACTGGAGCTGTACAAACATGTAAACAGAATGTTTTACGGAAATTAAATAAGTTTAACACTTAAATAAATTGTGTGAATACAAGGAACAACTAATGAAAACGAAGGCTGCTATTCAATCAGGAAAAAGTATCTCGGAATAAAAGGATTGTAGACAACTGGCCTTCATGGGCAGAGCTTTTTCAGTTATGAGGAGAGTCCGAGAACTATCAAAGTCTGTATTGGGCCACTGAAGGGTGTTCAAGGACAGGTTACACAGGACTCACTGAGTATGGCGGGAATATTAGTGAGAACTTTGCATCAGTCTTCACCATTTAACTTCATGCTCAAATGTTAGAACTTAATAACAATACTTTTATCAGTAACATTAACATAGATAAGCATCTTGTTTTAGAAAACATTCAGAACTTAAAAATAGATAGAGCAGCCGGACTGGAGGATATCCATCCAAGGGTCCTCCGGGAGATGGGACATGTGCTGTGTGAGGATTCTCCGGGAGATGGGACATGTGCTGTGTGAGGGTCCACCGGGAGATGGGAAATGGGCTGTATGAGCCCCTCCGGGAGATGGGACATGTGCTGTGTGAGCCACTCCGGGAGATAGGACATGTGCTGGTTGTGGGTCCTCCGGGAGATGGGACATGTGCTGGGTGAGGGTCCTCCGGTAGATGTGACATGTGCTGTGTGAGCCTCTCTGGGAGATGGGACATGTGCTGTGTGAGCCCCTGCGGGAGATGGGACATGTGCGGTGTGAGCTCCTCCGGGAGATGGGACATGTGCTTTGTGAGTGTCCTCCGGGAGATGGGACTTGTGCTGTGTGAGCCCCTCCTTGAGATGGGACATGTGCTGTGTGTGCCCCTCCGGGAGATGGGACATGAGCTGTGTGAGGGTCCTCCGATGGATGGGTCATGTGCTGTATGAGGGTACTCCGGGAGTTGGGACATGTGCTGTCTGAGGGTCCTCCGGGAGATGGGACATGTGCTGTGTGAGAACCTCCGGGAGATGGGACATGTGCTGTGTGAGGTTCCTCCGGGAGATGGGACATGTGCTGTGTGAGGGTCCTCCGGGAGATGGGAAATGTGCTGTGTGAGGGTCCTCCGGGAGATGGGTCATGTTCTGGTTGAGGTTCCTCCGGGAGATGGGACATGTGCTGTGTGAGTGTCCTCCGGGAGATGGGACATGTGCTGTGTGAGTGTCCTCCGGGAGATGGGATATGTGCTGTGTGAGCCCCTCCGGGAGATGGTACATGTGCTTTGTGAGGGTTTACTGGGAGGTGGGACATGTGCTGTGTGAGCCCCTCCAGGAGGTGGGATATGTGCTGGTTGAGGGTCCTCCGGGAGATCGCACATGTGCTGTGTGAGCCCCTCCAGGAGATGGGACATGTGCTGTGTGCGGGTCCTCTGGTCGATGGGACTTGTGTTGTGCGAGACCCTCCGGGAGATGCGACATGAGCTGTGTGAGGGTCCTCCGGGAGATGAGACATGTGCTGTGCGAGCCCCTCCGGGAGGTGGGACATGTGCTGTGTGAGCCCCTCCGGGAGATGTGACATGTGCTGTGTGAGCCCCTTCGGGACATGGGACGTGTGCTGTGTGATGGTCCTCTGGACGATGGGACATGTGCTGTGTGAGGGTTTTCTGGGCGATGGGACTTGTGTTGTGTGAGCCCCTGGCATGTATGTTTAATAGCTCACTCTGAAATAGTTCCTACAGTTTGGAACGATGCTAATGAAGTCCCCATTTTAATAAAAATGTGACAAGGCAGACCCGGGTAAACAGAGGCCCATCAGATTAATATCAGTAATAGGTAATATGATTGAAAGAATCATAAGGGATGCAATATATGAATACTTGAATCGGGAGGGACATATTAGGGACACCACAACCCATTATAAAGAGTTTATGTCTCACAAATCTAATGAAATTTCTTGAAGAAGTTACAAAGTTGGTGGATGAGGGAAGCCCTGTAGACATTGTCGACTTAGATTTCCAAAAACCTTTTGACAAGGTACCACACAAGAGGCTTCTCGATAAGATCGGAGCCTCTGGTACTGAAAATATATTGAGCCAAATACAGAACTGGCTGGCAGGATATAGGTAAAGAGCAGTGAAAGATGGATTTGGATCTGTTTGGAGATCGGTCACCAGTGATGTCCAGCAGGGATCAATGTTGGGACCATTGCTTTTCACTATTTTTATTAATGATCTGGATTTTGGGGTTGGGGCACAATTTTGAAATGATACCAAGATCTGTGCGAGTGCTCGAACTGTAGAAGAGGCTCATCTGATTCAGGCAGATCTTGAAGTGTTGGGAGACTGGCCGCATGACTGGAAAATGATGTATAACTTAGATAAGTTCAGTGTTTCGTATGTGGGCAGGGCAAATGCTCAACATTCATACACGCTCCAGGGAAAGGCATTAAAGATGGTGGAGATAGAAAGAGATTTAGACATTCTAGTGAATACATCCTTAAAGGTACATGAGCAATGCAGTGTAGCGACAGCTAAAGCAAATAGGGTGTTGGGGTGTATCCATAGGACAATTGAGTGTATGACCAGGAGTACAGTTTTGTCCTTATAAAAGACATAAGTCAGGCCACACTTGGAATACTGTGTCCAATGTTGGTCTCCTCACATGATGGGTGATACAGGTTCTGGAAAGGGTCACTAGACTAATTCCAAGTCTAAAGCATCTTAGTTACCAAGATAGGTGAAAAGAGTTGGGACTCTTTACCTTAGAGCAGCGTAGACTTAGGGCGATATGATTGCGGTTTATAAGATAATGAAAGTGAAAGAGAGTGTTCTAGCTGACTGTTTGTTTCAATTAAATAGGTGAGGCAAAACCAGGGGACACAAATTTCAGTTGTATAACGATAGATCGAGGTTAGACATCAGGAGGTGGTTCTTTTCCCAGAGAACAGTAGACCTCTGGAACAAGCTGCCCTCTCATGTGGTGGATGCAGACTCACTGAATTCCTTCAAGTAAAAGCTGGATTTGTTTCTGGCTGCGGCGGAGATTAACACTTACAGAAGGTAGGTACTGCAGGGAGTTTAATGGCCAGAGTGGTCTCCTGGACTAGTTTCGATCACTTCGATGGGTTGGAGAGGAATGTCCCAGATTTTATTTTCCAAAATTGTCCTAGGTTTTTTTTTAAATGTGTATTTTTGCCTCTCCCAGATCATTACATGGATTCGGGTGGAGTGGAGTGAATACCCTGTGATTTATTGCAATTTTGTGGGACAGGCTTGATGGACCAGATGGTCTTTACCTTTCCATCATTTTTAGTATGTATTAAAATGCTTCCTCTACACTGTCTCATCGAACACTACCAGAGCAGGTACAGCACTGATTTGATACATAATAAATCACAGGCCCCGAATTAGAGCCCACAGGCCCCGTACTGACAGGCCCGGGTGAGCGGGGTCACTTGCCGCCATCTTGCACAGGGCGGGATCAGGGCGCATGCGCGGCCTTCTTGGTTTGGGAACAGAGAGTTGGTGGGGCTTCAGAATCTCTGTTCCCCACTGTGTCCCAGGGCTCGGGAGATGGCGCATCCTGGGCAACACACTTTTCATCATTTTAGAATCAGAGACTGGTTACAACATGGAAGGAGGCCATTTGGCCCATCGAGCCCATGCCGGCTATCTGCAAGAGCTTCTATTAATCCCACTCTAGCTACTCTGTCCAGACCACTCATGATTTTGAACACCTCTGTCAAATCTCCTCTCAATCTGCTCTGTTCTGAGAACAACCCCAACTTCTGCAGACTATCCACGTAACTAAAGTCCCTCATCCCTGGAATCATTCTTGTAAAACTTTTCTGCACGCTCTCAAAAGGACTTTGTCTACTTACAAAAATGCAGTAGCCAGAATTGCTCCAGCTCAGTGAACAAGCTCCCTGCTGGAGTGGAACTAAACTACAGAACCAGTGGAAACCTATTCAACCATCGTCGTCTCCAGGCCAGATCCAAGACCACCCCAATCTCTGTCGTTGAGCTACCATACGCGGACAATACCTGCGTCTGCGAACACACAGAGGCTGAACTCCAAGTCATAGTCGACATATTTACTGAGGCGTATCAAAGCATGGGCCTCATATTAAACATCTGTAAGTCCGAGGTCCTCCACCAGCCTGTCCTCGCCGCACAGCACTCCCTCCACCCACCCCCCTCAGTCATCAAGATCCACGGCACGGCCCTGTACAACGTGGACCATTTCCCATACCTCGGGAACGTCTTATCAACAAGAGCAGACATTGACGACAAGATTCAACACCACCTCCAGTGCAGCCTTCGGCCGCTTGAGGAAAATAGTGTTTGAAGACCACGCCCTCAAATCTACCACTAAGCTCATGGTCTCCATGGCTGTAGTAATGCCCACCCTCCTGTATGGCTCAGAGACATGGACTATGTACAGCAGACACCTCAAGTCGCTGGAGAAATACAACCAACGATGTCTCCGTAAGATCCTGCAAATCCCCTGGGAGGACAGACGCACCAACGTTAGCGTCCTCGGCCAGGCCAACATCCCCAGCATTGAAGCACTGACCACATTTGATCAGCTCCGCTGGGCAGACCACATGACAGAAACAAGATTCCCAAAGCAAGAACTCTACTCAGAACTCATCCACAGCAAATGAGCCAAAGGTGTGGCAGAGGAAACGTTACAAGGACACCCGCAAAGTCTCCCTGATAAAGTGCAACATTCCAAATGACACCTGGGAGTCCCTGGCTAAAGACCGCCCGAAGTGGAGGAAGAGCATCGAGAAGGGCGCTGAGCACCTATCGTCTAATCGTGCAGAGCATGCAGAAATCAAGCATTGGCAGCGGAAAGAGCATGCAGCAAACCTGTCCCACCCACCCCTTCCCTCAACGCCTATCTGTCCCACCTGTGACAGGGACTGTGGCTCTCGTATTGTATTGTTCAGCCGCCCAAGGACTCATTTTTAGACTGGAAGCAAGTCTTCCTCGATTCCGAGGGACTGCCTATGATGATGATGATGACCCAGAATTGGACACAATACGCCAGTTGAGGCCGAACCAGAGTTTTATGTGGGTCAACATAATATCAACACTTCTGTACTCCATACCTTAATTCATGAAGCCTAGGATCCCGTAAGTCTTTGTAACTACTTTCTCAACCTGTGCTGCCACCTTCAGTGATTGGTGCGTCATACTCCTGGGTCTCTCTGTTCACGCACCCCTTTACAATTGTACCCCTTAGTTTATATTTCCTCTCCTCTTTCTTCCAACCAAAATGTATCACTTTTGAACTTTTCTACGTTAAATTTCATCTGCCACATGTCCACCCATTCCACCAGCCTGTCTATGTCTTTCTGAAGTCTATCACTACCTCCTCACTGTTCACTGCACTTCCAAGTTTTGTGTGAGCTGCAGATTTGGAAATTGTGCCCTGTAAACCCAAGTCTAGGTCATTAATATAGATCAAAAAAAGCAGTGGCCCGAGTACCGACACGTGGGGAACACCACTTCCTCCAGTCTGAAAAACAACCGTTCACCACTAATCTGTCTGTATCACTTAGCCACTTTCATATCCATGCTTCCACTGTCCCTGTTATTCCATGGGCTTCGATTTTGCTGGAATTGGTAACACGCCTCGGATCACTAAACACAAAACCCAGTCTGTTAATCACTTTCAGCTACTGGATTTAGCATGTACCCCACAGCATCTCTTCTACCCTCAATATGTGAATAGAGCATCACATCTGTAAACCTGGTTAAATTGATATCCACTCAGCACATCTACTTAGGAAAAGCCTGTAGGCCAATGACATACTGTTAAGGTGCCAGTGTGCTGCTGGTTTAATTGGCATTTTGCCTGTAATGTACTCCGTATTTTGGTATTCGTATTTAAGGAAGGATATACTTGCATTGGAGGCAGTTCAGAGAAGGTTCACTAGGTTGATTCCGGAGATGAGGGGATTTACTTATGAAGATAGCTTGAGTAGGCTGGGCCTAAACACATTGGAGTTCAGAATAATGAGAGGTGATTTTATCGAAATATAAGATATGAGCGGGTTCGACAAGGTGGATACAGAGAGGATATTTCCACTTACACGGGAAACTAAAACTGGGGGACAGAGTCTTAGAATAAGCGGCCACCCAATTAAAACTGAGACGAGGAATTTCTTCTCTGAGGGTTGTAAATCTGTGGCATTCTCTGCCCAGGAGGTTGGGTCTTTGAATATAGATAAGGCGGAAATAGACAGATCTTTGAGCGATAAGTGAGTAAAGGATTATGGGGAGCGGGCAGGGAAGTGGAACTGAGTCCATGATCAGATCAGCCATTATCTTATTGAATGGCGGAGCAGGCCTGAGTGTTCAAATGACCTACTCCGGCTCCTATTTATTACGTTCGAACTGAACATTTCTCCCAGTGCAACCTTGTCTGTAATGAAATATGTGTCATTTAATTAGCCTCAGGTCCTTGCTCATGTCTGCTGCAGATTCCAGAGTTGATTCCAGAGATGAGGGGATTGACTTATGGTTGAGTAGGTTGGACGAAACATATTGGAGTTCAGAAGAATGTGGTGATCCCTGTATGGCCCAGAAGGTCAGTGTCCAGGCTGAAGTTCTGTTCCCCCTGGAAGATCCTCCCCACAGAATTTCCTTTCTCAGCTCCAGCCAGGTGATGCTAAACACTCAGGTGGGAAAGACAAAAATCCACAGCAATATGTTCAAAGCAGCACTAATTTATGTTTCTATATCCCAAATATTAAACTCACGTCGATTTCAGGAGTTATTACCATCAGTGTTACAGGAGTTATAAACCCCAACTGTCAGAATGAACACGATTCAGTCCGGGATGTGAATAACAGCAGGTTCCAACCCCTGCAGTCACTTGTCAACTCGCTGATGTCTCAGCAGGTTGCCACACTCATAGCAGGTGAATGGCCTCTCCCCAGTGTGAACTCGCTGGTGTGTCTGCAGGTAGGATGATGTAGTGAATGC
The DNA here is from genome assembly GCF_044704955.1 of Pristiophorus japonicus. NCBI lineage: Eukaryota > Metazoa > Chordata > Chondrichthyes > Pristiophoridae > Pristiophorus > Pristiophorus japonicus. Next base: position 2,589,401 of record NW_027254374.1, read on the forward strand.
CTTTCCACACTCGGAGCAGGTGAACGGCCTCTCCCCAGTGTGAACTCGCTGGTGTTTCAGCAGGTGGGATGATGTCGTGAAACCCTTCCCACATTCAGAGCAGCTAAACGGTCTCTCCCCAGTGAGAACTCGCTGGTGTCTCAGCAGGTTGGATGATGTAGTGACTCCCTTCCCACATTCAGAGCAGGTGAACGGCCTCTCCCCAGTTTGAACACGCTGGTGTGTCAGCAGGTGGGATAACTGAGTGAATACCTTCCCACATTCAGAGCAGCTGAACGGCCTCACCCCAGTGTGAACTCGCTGGTGTGTCAGCAGGTTGGATGTTGCAGTGAATCCCTTCCCACATTTAGAGCAGCTGAATGGCTTCTCCCCAGTGTGAACTCGCTGGTGTCTCATCAGTTGCTCTTTGCTTTTAAAACTCTTCTCACAATCAGAAGATTTACAAGGTCTCTCCTCATTATGAACTCGCTGGTGTGTCAGCAGGTTGGATGATGTCGTGAATCCCTTCCCACAGTCGGAGCAGGTGAATGGCCTCTCACCAGTGTGAACTCGCTGGTGTCTCAGCAGGTCGGATGATGTAGTGAATTCCTTCCCACAGTCGGAGCAGGTGAATGGTGTCTCCCCAGTGTGACTGCACTTGTGTCTCTCCAGCTTGGATAACTGAGTGAATCCATTGCCACAGTTGGAGCAGGTGAATGGTCTCTCCCCGGTGTGAACTCGCCGATGTATTTCCAGCTGGGACGGGGAGTTGAATCGTTTCCAACAGTCCCCACATTTACACGGTTTCTCCCCAGTGTGACTGCACTTGTGTCTGTACAGTTTCGATGATTGGCTGAAGCCTTGTCCACACACAGAGCACGTGTACCGTTTCACCCCACTGTGAACGGTGCCTTCTGCTTCCATGGTCAAAAGCTGATGATATTCCAGTCCCGATGTAGCGAGTGACTGTCAGATCTTGAGGTGATGTTTGGTTTGAGCTTCCAGTCTACAGATCCTCCCCTTTCAACATGCTGTCAAGTGAATTTCAAACAGGAAAAGGGAGTGTGAGAGAGAACCTAGAAATACACAAAGGCAGATTGTCAAATTGAGCTTAATGAATCTGGTTATTTGTGGGTCCGGTACAAGACAAAAGTGACCAAGATAGCTGCCGGATTGACGTAAAAACACATCTGGGCCAATACTGTCCTTCAGGGAATGGAACCCACCTCCCTCGACAGGCCCACATTGGAAATTGTTGGTCCCACTGCGCCCAGAATTACTGGGGGTGAAACCCAGCAGCTTCTCCCTCCTCTCCATCCAGCTCAAATTGATGCAACAAACAGACCCTCACAGGAGGCCTGTGAGTGACTTCCACATCCAGCGCCCACTGATACAGAGCGGCTGTGAATTGCTGGGCCTGCTGTATAAATGTAAGTTGTTGTTTTCCTGGTGTGGGGGAGGTGGTGCCCCCGGGGGTTGCTGGTGCTGGGCCCGGTGGCTCTGACTCAGGCCCCGAGAGCCGCACTCGATGTTACCCGGTGACTGAGAGCCACACTCGGTGTTGCCCGGGGACTGAGAGCCGCACTCGGTGTTGCCCGGGGACTGAGAGCTACACTCGGTGTTGTCCGGGGACCGAGAGGCAAACTCGGTGTTGCCCGGGGACTGAGAGGCACACTCGGTGCTGCCCGGGGACTGAGAGCCACACTCGGTGTTGCCCGGGGCCTGGGAGCCACACTCGCTGTTGCCCGGGGACTGAGAGCCGTACTCGCTGTTGCCCGGGGTCTGAGCGCCGCAGTCGGTGTTGCCCGAGGACTGAGAGCCACACTCGGTTGTGCCCGGTGACTGAGAGCTGCACTCGGTTGAAAATGAGGCAGACAAAATGCAGGAAACTATAGACCAGTTCGCCTAACATCTGTGGTTGGGAAAATGTTGAAGAGTTCATTCTTAAAGAAGCAGTTGCACGACATTTGGAAAAGCATAATTCGGTCAGGCAGTCAGCATGGATTTATGAAGGAGAAGTTCAGTTTGATAAATTTGCTGGAATTCTTTGAGCATGTAACGAACACGTTGGATAAAGTGGGTGTGGTGTAATTGGAATCCCAGGAGCCATTTGACAAGGTGCCACATAAAAGATTACTGCACAAGATAAAAGTTCACGGTGCTGGGGCTAATATATTAGCATGGATAGAGGATTGGCTAACTAACAGAAAACAGAGAATTGGGGTAAATGGTTCATTCTTGGGTTGGCAATCAGTAACTAGTGAAGTGCCGCAGGGATCAGTGCTGGGATCCCAACTATTTACAATCTATATTAACGAATTGGAAGAAGGGACCGACTGTAACGTAGCCAAGTTTGCTGGCGATATAAAGATGGGAGGAAAAGCAATGTGTGGGGAGGACACAAATAATCTGTAAAAGGCGAAGTGAGTGGGCAACAATTTGGCAGATAGAATATAATGTTGGAAAATGTGAGGTCATGCATTATGGCAGAAAAAAAATCAAAGAGCAAGAAATTATTTAAATGGAGAAAGATTGCAATGTGCTGCAGTACAGCGGGACTTGGGGGTACTTGTGCACGAAACACAAAAGTTTAATATGCAGGTACAGCAAGTGATCAGGAAGGCCAACTGAATCTTGGCCTTTATTGCAAAGGGGCTGGAGTATAAAAGCAGGGAGGTCTTGCTGCAGTTATACAAGTTATTGGTGAGGCCACACCTGGAATACTGCGTGTAGTTATGGTGTCCATATTTATGAAAGGATATACTTGCTTTGGAGGAAGTTGAGAGAAGTTTCACTAGATTGATTCCGGAGATGAGGGGTTGACTTATGAGAAAAGATTGAGGAGGTTGGGCCTCCACTCATTGAATTGAGAAGAACGAATGAGAGGTGATTTATCGAAACTTTAAGATAATGAGGGGACTTGACAAGCTGGATGCAGAGAGGATGGTTTCACTGATTGGGGAGACTAGAACTTGGGCGCATAATCTTAGAATAAGGGGCCGCCCATTTAAAACTGAGATGAGGAGGAATTTCTTCTCTCAGAGGGTTAAAAACCTGTGGAATTCGCTGCCTCAGAGAGCTGTGTAAGCTGGGACATCGAATATATTTAAGACAGAGATAGACATTGTCTTAACTGATAAGGGAATAAGGGGTTATGGGGAGCGGGCAGTGAAGTGGACCTGAGTCCATGATCGGATCAGCCATGATCATATTAAATGATGGAGCAGGCTCGAGGGGCCGTAGACCCTACTCCTGCTCCTATTTCTTATGTTCTTATTTTCTTATATAGTGGATGTCTGGTATGGGAGTGTGGATTTGATTCTGTATCTGTCCATCTCTGGTATGTGAATGAGGGTTTTACTCTGCATGTTAGTTTCTGATACGAGAGCATGGATTTTATCCTGTACCTGTCAATTACTGGTAATTGCCTGTGGGTTTCATTCTCTATCAAAAAACGGCCACGTTACAACATAATTCTAAAAGGACAAAGAGTGTTTTTAAAAAAAAGCCTGAAAGCTCTGAGTCTCAAAGCGAGAAGCATTCGTAACAAGGTGGACAAATTAACTGCACAGATAGCTGTTAGCGGATATGATGTAATTGGGATTACAGAGACATGGCTCCAGAGTAACCACAGCTGGGAACATAACATCCAGGGGTATTCAATATTCAGGAAGAATAGCCAGAAAGATAAAGGAGGTGGGGTAGTGTTAATGTTTAAAGAGGAGGTTAATGCAACAGTAAGGAAGGACATTGGCTGGGATAATATGGAACCTATATGGGTAGAGCTGCGAAACACAAAAGAGCAGAAAACGTTCGTTGGAGTTGTGTACAAACCACGAAACAGTAGTCGGGAGGTTGGGGATGGCTTCAAACAGGAAATTAGGGATGCGTGCAATAAGGGTACAGCAGTTATCATGGGTTACCTTAACCTCGATATTGATTGGGCTCACCAAACTTGTCGCAATACTGTGGAGGAGGATTTCCTGGAGTGTACAAGATATGATTTTCTAGATCAATATGTCGAGGAACCAACTGGAGAGCAGGTCACCCTAGACTGGGTCTTCTGTAACGAGAGAGGAATGATTAGCAATCTGGCCGTGCGTGGCCCCTTGGGGAAAAGTGACCATAATATGTTAGAATTCTTCATTAAGCTGGAGAGCGACACGGTTAACTCAGAGACTAGGGTCCTGAACTTAAAGGAAACTTCAAAGGTATGAGACGTGATTTTGCTAGGATAAATTGGCGAATGATACTTAAAGGGTTGACGGTGGATAGGCGATGGCAGACATTTAAAGATCACATGGATGTATTACAACTATTGTACATCCCTGTCTGGCATAAAAATAAAACCGGAAAGGTGGCTCAACCATGGCTAACAAGGGAAATTAGGGACAGTGTTAAATCCAAGGAAGAGGCATATAAATTTGCCAGGAAAAGCTGCAAACCTGAGGACTGGGAGAAATTTAGAATTCAGCAGAGGAGGAAAAAGGGTCTAATTAGGAGGGGGAAAATAGAGTATGAGAATAAGCTTGCAGGGAACATTAAAAACTGACTGCAAAAGCTTCTATAGATATGTGAAGAAAAAAGATTAATGAAGACAAATGTGGTCCCTTGCAGTCAGAATCAGGTGAATTCATAATGGGGAACAAGGAAATGACAGACCAATTGAACAAATACTTTGGTTCTGTCTTCACTAAGGAAGACACGAATAACCTCCCGAAATTACTAAGGGACCGAGGATCTAACGGAAGGAGGAACTGAGGGAAATCCTTTTTAGTCAGGAAATGGTTGTAGGGAAACTGATGGGACTGAAGGCCGATAAATCCCCATGGCCTGATAGTCTGCATCCCAGAGTAGTTAAAGAAGTGGCCCTAGAAATAGTAGATGCATTGGTGGTCATTTTCCGGAATTTCATGGACAATGGATCAGTACCTATGGATTGGAGGGTAGCTAATGTAACCCCACTTTTTAAAAAAATGAGGGGGAGAGAAAACAGGGAATTATAGACTGGTTTGCATGACATCGGTGGTGGGGAAAATGCTGGAAACAATTATTTAAGATGCAATAGCAGATCATTTGGACAGCAGTGACAGGATTGGTCCAAGTCAGTATGGATTTATGAAAGGGAATTCATGCTTGACAAATCTTCGAGAGTTTTTTGAGGATGTAACGAGTGGAGTGGATAAGGGAGAACCAGTGGGGATGTGGTGTATTTGGAATTTCAAAAGACTTTTGACAAGGTCCCACACAAGAGATTAGTGTGCAAAATTAAAGCACATGGTATTGGGGGTAATGTATTGACGTGGATAGAGAACCGGTTGGCAGACAGGAAGCAAAGAGTAGGAATAAACGGGTCTTTTTCAGAATGGCAGGCAGTTACAAGTGGGGTGCTGCAAGGTTCAGTTCATTGAACCCAACTAATTAAAATATATGTTAATGATTTAGACGATGGAATTGAAGGTAATACATCCAAGTTTGCAGATGACACTAAGCTGGATGGCAATGTGAGCTGTGAGTAGAATGCTAAGAGGCTGCAGGGTGACTTGGACAGGTTAGGTGAATGGGCAATTTCATGGCAGATGCAGTTTAATGTGGATAAATGTGAGGTTATCCACTTTGGTGGCAAAAACAGGAAGGCAGATTATCTGAATGCTGACAGATTAGTAAAATGGAAGGTGCAAAGAGTCCTGGGTGTCATGGTACATCAGTCACTGAAGGTAGGCATGCAGGTCCAGCAGGCAGTAAAGAAAGCAACTGGCATGCTGGCCTTCATAGCGAGGGGATTTCAGCAGGGAAATCTTGCTGCAGTTGTACAGGGCCTTGGTGAGACCACACCTTGAGTATTGTGTGCAGTCTTGATCTATTAATCTGAGCAAGGACGTGCTTGCTATTGAGGGAGTGCAGCGAAGGTTCACCAGACTAATTCCCGGGATGGCAGGACTGAGATATGAAGAAAGACTGGATCAGCGAGGCTTGCACTCACTGGAATTTAGAAGAATGAGAGGGGATCTCATAGAAAATTTAATATTATGACGGGACTGGACAGGTTAGAGGCAGGAAGAATGTTCCTGATGTTGGGGAAGTCCAGAATCATGGTCACAGTCTAAGGATAAGGGTTAAGCCATATCGGATAGAAATGAGGAGAAACTTTTTCACCCAGAGAGTGGTAAACCTGTGCAGTTCTCTACCACAGAAAGTTGTGGAGTCCAGTTCGTTGGATATATTCAACAGGGAGTTAGATGTGGCCCTTGCGGCTAAGGGGATCAGGGGGTATAGAGAGAAAGCGGGACTGAGGTACTGAAGTTGCATGATCAGCCATGGTCATATTGAATGGTGGTGGAGGCTCGACGGGCCGAATGGCCTGCTCCTGCACATATTTTCTATGTTTCTTTCCATTCTTGGTGTGTGAGTGTGTTCTGTGCTGTATCTGTCCATCTCTGTTATGTGAATGTCAGCTCCACTCCATACCTGTCATTCTCCAGTATGTAATTATTGTTTTACTGTGTACCAGCAATTCATGATAGAGTATTGGTTTTACTTTCTAACTGTCAATTTGTGTTCTGGAGGTGAGTTTTATGCTGAATCTGTCGGTCTCTGGTAAATGAATCTGAGTTTTACTCTGTATCTATCTGTCTCTGCTCTGAGTGTGGGCCCTTATCTGTATCTCTCCATTTCTGTTATGAGAGCCTGGGTTTTATTCTGTACCCGGCAAGTTCTGATATGTGATTGTCGGCCTTACTCTATACCTGCCAGTTTCTGCTTAATTGTGAGTGGGCTTTCCTTTGTACCTGTCAGTTTCTGGAATGAAAGAGAGATCTTTACCCTGTACCTGTCAATTCCTGGTTCGTGAGTATGGGCATGTCGCTGTATGTCAATTTATGTTATGGGAATATGGATTTTAATTTTTCAGCCTCTGATATGTGAGTATGGGTTTTATACTGTATCTCTCAGCCCCTGATATGTGAGTGTGGGTTTTATACTGTATCACTCAGTCTCTGATATGTGAGTGTGGGTTTTATACTGTATCTCTTAGTCTCTGATATGTGAGTGTGGGTTTTATACTGTATCACTCAGTCTCTGATATGTGAGTGTGGGTTTTATACTGTATCTCTTAGTCTCTGATATGTGAGTGTGGGTTTTATCCTGTATCACTCAGTCTCTGATATGCAAGTGTGTGTTTTTTCTGCAACTGTCAGGTTTTGGTGTGTGTTGAGATTTAATCTGTGCGTCTCAGTTTCTGCTGCGGTAGTTTGGGTTTAATCTGTATTTGCCACTCTCTGGTATGTGAACGTGAGAATCAATGTTACTTTTTACGTGTATTTCTCTGATGTGTGAGTGAAGATTATGCCTTCTGTGTCATTTTTCAGATGTGCGGGTGTGGGTTTTACTCTGCCCCGATCAGTTTCTGCGATGCAAGTAAAAATTTTACTTAATGCCTTTCAGTTTTCCGATATGTGCACATGGGATTTACACTTTACCTGTCATTCTCTGGTATGCAAGTGGGGATTTTATTCTGTTACTGTCACTTTCATGTATGTGGGTGCGTGTTGTATACTGTATCTGTCAGTCTATGGTGCGGGAATGTGGGTTTTATTCTGCACCTGTCATCCTCTGGTATGTTCGGGGGTTTAAATACTAAATCTGTCAGATTCTGAATCACGAATATGGCTTTTGCTCTGTACCCATCAGCTTCTGATATGCGAGTGTAGTTTATACTACCTGTTTGACATTTTTTCTGATAGATGATTGTCTTTTATTCTCTACCTGCCAGTTTCTGGCAAGTGAGTGTGGGTGTTTAATGTACCTGTCAGTGTGATCTGTTTCAATGGTGAAACAGCATCTGATTCTACTGCTCAATTTGGCGGTAAGATTCACAATTTAACTCTGCCACTTCGGATCATTGTGGGACTGACAGCTTCTGCACCCTGTGAAAATAGGATTGAGGCCAGTTCTGTGTCTCTGTGCTCTGTGAGTGATAATCTACTTACTGTTTGTGTGAGAAGGAGCTGCCTGCACTGTTCCTTGTATTCTGGGTGGAGGAAAGATCACATTTGTTGTGACTGAAGAATTTTGCTCTGAGATTAATAATACGAGAACATTATTAGTTCTAAGATATGGATGCGCGGAGAATATGATGTATCTGAGGGAGTGACAATGTATCTCTCAATCATCAGCAACACGGTTCTGGAGAACTCAGCTCACCGAAACAACATAACCCGTCTTTAAAATATCTTCCCCCACGCTCCTTTCCTGATGCCTTCAATAGATGCACTTTGTGAAACTCCTCACATCCTCACTGTTGGGCTGTGTTTCCACTGCTCACTGCCCAAGAACAACAGACACGTTGAGATTGGAACTGAATCAGGAACATTCACCACTGATTTGGGGAAAGAAAGCAGCAATGATTTGAAACAGCGAGGTGATTTACTTTCTCTGTTACCTTACACTGTCCATGCACAACCCGAGAATGGCCTCTTCCTTCCTCCACTCACATCATGTCCCGGAACTAGACACTGCTCCACTCTTCCTCTAACACACAGCCCCCAATTGAACTCAACCAGGAACGTTCACTACTGGTTTGGAGAGAGAAAGCAGCAGATTGTAAATAGGTGATTCTGACCATTCTGTCTCTCTTACCCTGGACACACACTGTCCACACACAGCACGAGAATGGCCTCTCCCTTCCCTGACTCACACCATGCACTGACACTGGTTCTTGGTGCACTCTGCCCCATACACACATCCCCCGACTCCCCCTAAACTGCCCCCGGAATCAATGCCGATCTCTGAGCCCATCTGCGGACACGCTTCCAAAGCGCTGCGCTGCGGTAAGGAGGCTGCTGCTCACTGCCTTACCACGGGGTCACGGTGTCTCCATTCCCGGCTGTTTTAAACCATCTTTTTCCACTCACTGAGTGAATGGTGATTACAGGCAGGGCTGGGGGAGGGGAGGGCGCATGTGCAATTCTGTTCACTTGAAATCGACACAGGAGGCTGGGCTGAACTGCGCATGCGAAGCTCTCTTCAATAATTCTGCCTTTAAAAATCAAAGTGCACTTTTCCCAATTTACTTTTATCAGAATCTGAGCAAAATAACTGGGCCTGGCGGGAAAGGACAGAAAATGATTAAAGCTAGGAACCTTGTCCCTTGGAGATTCTCAATTTGGGATTATTCCGTGCAGGGTGTTTCTCTCCATGAGCCCGTCTTCACAAAGCAATTCTGCAGAAACATCAGAGGGACGAGGGAGTGGGGTGTTTGCTGGGACCGTGCAGGACTTAATATCCGACAGAAAAAATCAGAGTTTAGTTTAATTACAGTAAAACACTCGGTCACTGAGAGTAATACTGAATTGGATAATCAAGGGGCTATAGTGAGGGAGTAACTTAATACAATCACTATTCATGATAGTACTCAGAAAAATAATGGGACTAAAAGCAGACAAGTCACCTTGCCCTGATGGCTTACATCGTAGCGTCTTAAAAGAAGTGGCTGTCGCGACAGTGAACACATTGGTTGTAATCTACCAAAATTCCCTGGATTCTGGGGCGGTCCCAACAGATTGGAAAACCGAAAATGTAACTCTTCTATTTAAAAAAAGGAGGCAGACAATAAGCAGGAAACTTTCGACCAGTTAGCCTAACATCTGTCATTGGGAATGTGCTGGAGACCATTATTAAGGAAGCAGTCGTGGGACATTTGGAAAAGCATGATTCAATCAAGCAGAGTCAGTATGGCTTCATGAAAGGGAACTCATGTTTGACAAATTTGCTGGAGTTTTTTGAGTATATAATGAGTAGGATGGATAAGGCGGAACCAGTGGATGTGGTGTGTTTGGATTTCCAGAAGGCATTTGATAAGATGGCACATAAGAGGTTACTGCACAAGATAAAAGCTCACTGGGTTGGGGGCAGGATATTAGCATGGATAGAGGATAGGTTAACTAACAGAAAACCGAGAGTCGGGATAAATTGGTCTTTTTCTGGTTGGCAAATGGTGACTAGTTGGGTGCTGCAGGAATCGGTGCTAGGTCCTCAACTATTTCCAATCTATATTCATGACTTGGAGAAAAGGACCGAGTGTAATATAGCCAAGTTTGCTGATGATACAAAGGTGAGTGAGAAAGCAAATTGAGGACACAAAAAATCTGCAATGGGATATAGACAGGCTCAATGAGTGGGCAAAAATTTGTCAGATGTAGTATTATATGGGAAAATGTGAGGTTATCCACTTTGGCAAACATAATAAAAAGAAAGTTATCATTTAAATGGAGAAAAATTGCAAGTGCTACAGGACAGATTGACCTGAGGCTGTTTGTGCATTAAACACAAAAAGTTAGTATGCAGGTACAGCAAGTAATCAGGAAGGCAAGTGGAATGTTGGCCTTTATTGCAAGGGGAATAGAATATAAAAGCAGAGAATTCCTGCTATAACTGTACAGGGTATTGGTGAGGCCACACCTGGAATACTACATTCAATTTTGGTCTGCATATTTAAGGAAGGATATACTTGCATTGGAGGCTGTTCAGAGGTTAATTCTGGCGATGAGGGGGTTGTCTTATGAGGATATGTTGAGAAGGTTGGGCTGATACACTTTGGAATTCAACAGAATAAGAGGTGATCTTATTGAAACATATGATAACGAGGGGACTTGACAAGGTGGATCCAGAGAGGATATTGCCACTCATTGAGTAAACTAAAACTAGGGTGCATCGTCTCAGAATAAGGTGTCACCCATTTAAAACTGAGATGAGGAGGAATTTCTTCTCTCAGAGGGTAAATCTGTGGAATTCTCTGTCCCAGAGCTGTGGAGGCTGGGTCATTGAATGTATTTAAGGCAGAGATAGACAGATATTTGAGCGATAAGGGATTAAATGGTTATGGGGAGCGGGCAGAGAAGTGAAGGTGAGTCCATGATCAGATCAGCTGTGATCTTATTGAATGGCAGAGCAGTATCCAAGGGCCAAATGATCCACTCATGCTCCTATTTCTTATATTATTATGTTATTATGAGATAATAACCTGGGACTGTACATGGGGACTCTACCATGGGACTGTACATGGGGACACTAACCCTGGGACTGTACATGGGGACTCTAACCCTGGGAGTGTACATGGGGAATCTAAACCTGGGACTGTGCATGGGGACTCTAATCCTGGGACTGTTTATGGGGACTCTAACCCTGGGACTGTACATGGGGACTCTAACCCTGGGACTGTACATGGGGACTCTAACCTTGGGAGTGAACAGCTCTGGGGCTTACCTGTTACAATTGTCTGGGATGTAACCAGAAGCTTAGCACTGAGCAGCGCCTTTAGGAGATGGTGAGAAATCCGAGGTGTCGAGATTAAATAACTGAGCTGTTACTTTACCAAGATGGCCACGCATGCGCTTTCCTGCTCACTGAACCAAGATGGCGGAGGACTGGCCCTGCCTTCCTGTACAAAAATGGCCGCCGTTAGCCTCGGCCTGTGACCGGGACAAAGCCTCGAGGCTGCAGCCACCGATATTCCGTTTATTATTCCGGGCTTCCGGCGGGCTCCAGTTGTTTATGAAGTCTCCCCCCCCAACCGCTGGTCCTTTACTCACCTCCACCCTGCTGAAATTGAGCTGTTTTGCGGAGCTCATTTCACCATCCCTGCTCCGCCATTACACACACCGCGCATGCTCCGAATACAACCATTTTCGGCGCCTGCGCACTCGGTCCCTGAAGTCTGTGGTCGGCAGGAATGCTGGGTAAATAGGAACAGCCAATCAGTGAATGGGACAGGATTTACTGGGACACCATTGGCCACTGAACCATGTTCATTCTGGCACTTCGACTTTGTTTTTGCTGCTCTGAATAACCCTGTACCTGAGTTGGAGATTAATGTTCTGTCTCAATATTGTTTCAAACATCGTTTGTCCAATATTTGATTTCTCCATAACCATCATCATCATCATAGGCAGTCCCTGGAAGCGAGGATGACTTGCTTCCACGCTAAAAAAGAATGAGTTCACAGGTGTTTTAATGAAGGACCTAATATTGCAAATCCCGAGCTATATTTTGAACGGTTGAAGCTGGCTGTGTTTGGAATTTTTTAACGTGTGGTGGCCGTTGCACACCAGCCACCACACTGGTTTGACAGAGCTCGGTCTTGCTCCAGTGGCAAGGATTACCCCAGACGCCTGGAGACCAGCTCTGCTGCACGGACTGGGCGCACACATGTAAAGCAGTCTGGGCTGGGCCACGCTGCGCCTAGGCCCTTGCCCCTTCTGGGCCCCAGACTCATGCCTCTCCTGGGCCCCAATCACGTCCTTCTATAATCCCTTGACGCTGCTTCGCCCCTCCTGCTGTGCCTGCCCGCACTGCAGTTAGCGACGTGACTTTGCAGCCGTCACCATCCTACAATGGAATGCCACTGCCGAACACTGCTCCCTCTGATTGCCCCGACCTGCTGATGGTCATGCAGGCCGGGACCATGCCGTTGCACGGGAGACCAATTCATGTTCCCTTCCCTTCCATTTTGGGCCTTTTCTTACTCGAGATTATTTCACTTCTCACGCAGTTCATCTTTTGCCACATCAAATCCCAAACTTGTTTTGTTTGAGCATACAGCTTGTGGATGTCACACACTGAACCGGCGTGTCTCACTTTACAGACATTTGACGTTCTTTGAAAGAACTATCTTGCTTAAGAATGGAACTCTCTTATTTTCTATAATGTTTAACGATTTTTGAATGCGGTTAACAGATCTCCACACATACTGCATGTGATTGATTTGAAATACCTGGTCTTTGTAATTGTCTTTGCTAATTTTGATGGGTTAGTTGATTATAATTACTTCTCACGAACATACGTTGCAGAAATGTTTTGCATCAAAATAATTGTTTAAACACTTCCTTTATCGGGTCTTCAGCTTCCCCACTGATCACTGTTTCCTCTTGTGGGGGGAATCGAAAACTAGGTGGCGAAGTCTGAGCATAAGGGGTCGCCCATTTAAAACGCAAATGAAGATGAATTTCATTTCTCAGAGAATCGTGAATCTTTGAAATTCTCTAACCCAGAGAGCAACGGACGCTGGATCATTGATTATATTTAAGTTGCTGATGGACTGATTTTTGAAAGATGGGGAAGTCAAGCATTATGCGGAGAGAGCAGGGAAGTGGAATTGAGGCCAAGATCAGATCAGCCATGATATTATTGAATGACAGAGCGGGCTCAACGGGTCAGATGGCCTACTTCTCACCTATTTCTTCTGTTATTAACATTGATTAGGGGCTGGGTTTAGATGTAGGTTCAGTGGTTAGTGGGTGTGGTTTGTGGCTATGTGTTAGTATTGGGATTAGTGATTGGGATAGTCAATATGATATTGGGCTTAGGATACATTGTTTAACGTAGAAAGCACTATTGGCAATATAAGTGTCACTGAACTTGCCCTTTTCCATTTCATGTTTTTAATCTCTCACAGACGAGTCACAAAACAGCATCACAATGTGTTAATTCAAGGAACCTTCGTTTCTGCGCAAGCCTCATTTCCTCCCTTATTTTACAACTCTACATTTCTCACAGAAGAATCAATTAGTGACATTAGATTTGGGGATTTTGCGACAATAACAGACGGATACAGTTGTTGTGCTGGTTACATTTAATCATCAGCCTGCTTGAAAAGGGCTTCTGACAATAATCTGTCACCAGGCCTCACAGTCACCGTCTGATTCCACCATCATATCTTCATTCATTACCCACCTTTCCCCCTAACTAGAGCTGTTTTCAGTGGCATGGCCATTCCCCATACTGAGGCTCTCTAATTAGCGACCAGAGCATGAACACCGGCACAGACTGGTTAATCTGAATGGCCCATTTCTGCCCATATATCTGATGTAATTCTATAGTCTTAGTGTAAGTGGTCCAAGGATTTGGTGCCTCAGTGTTATTGGTCCCTGGATTTGTTGTCACGGTATCAGTAATCCCTCAATTTGGTGTCACGATGTAATTCATCATGGATTTGATGTCTCATTGTAACTGGTCCCTGGATTTGGTGCCTCCGTGTAAGGGTTCCCTGGATTTGATGCCTCAATGTAAGTTGTCCCTGGATTTGGAGTCACAATGTATGTGGTCCCTGGATTTAGTGTCAATAACACCTCATCACTGGGACTGAGGGCAAACCCGCCGCCCAGCGACGCATTCAGCACAGAATGATCTCACTCAAATCTATTCCCAATTAACACTGCCAACATTAATTCACCAGAAACAGTCCAGTGCCTGCAAGGAACTGCAACCCCACGTCTAACTTCAGTGAAACACACAATATAAAATATTTGAAAGGAAAAATACACCACATCATAGTTCAACAAAGGCAATTAAAGGGCTGTAAATCCCATTCACTCATACACCTTCTTCACCCCTTCTCTCCACCTCCCCCTTCCCAACTACTCTTTCAACCCAACTCCCCAACCCCTCACCCCAACTCCTCTATCATCGCATTTCTCTCTAACCCTCAACCCAACACCTCTTTTACGCCAACTCTCCAAACCCCTCACCCAACTCCTCTTTTAACCTACAATTTAATTCTTAACATCACTTACACAAGTCATCCACACTGGAGGTAAATCTCAGGACCTTCTGTGATGGTGAGGTGATCACTGGGCAATAAAATGCAGAGACTGGTGGGAGGCTGCTTATTACCCTCGGTGAGATTTACTCCCCTTTCCCACAGTATACTGCGGACAAGTGGTCACCTTGGTAAAGGAATGGTCAGTGTGACATCACTTTCGAATCAAGAGCACAAAAGACAATGGGTCATCAATAAATGGTAAAGGGATTAAGCACTCTGCAATTACATTGTAAATAAGAGCAAATAAACTGCTGGAAAATAACTGGCGAAGACAATAGCTTATCTCTGTGGAATTCACTGTCAAAAATTAAGAATGATGTGTTTTTTTTAAACACACGCTCACACACACGCATATAGGGCAAAGACTTTTTTGTGTGCACGTTTCAGTTGTTGTGCTTAACCAGAAGCTTAATTTTACTTCGGCCTTTAGGACCTTGCGGGATCACACCGGCGGTGCTTGCTGTGTGAGGATACAAGGAGACAGCGCGCTTTTGCTCCTCCCAAACCTGGGGGAATGGAGCAGATATGTAAAGGGACCCGGACTCCCTTTCACTGCCTGTTTATACTTAAAGGAACAGTGCTGTTTATCTCGGAGTGTCGGGGGACTTCACGAACCGACCTCCCATTAACAGTTGTTCCCTTCTGTACTGTGCAGTGATTGAAAAGCTGTCGATTTCAGTGACTTGCGCCTTTCTAAAATGTCACACTCATTTTGATGATCCATTTGACTTGAATTTGGAAAGACTTCAGAATTGTGCAGTGTGACGAAAGTTTCGTTTGAAGCTCGAGTAAAATGTGTTTCAAAATACTATTTCTAACCCTACCCCCATCCCCCAAATTTTAGAACACTCTGCAATATTGACTGGGAAGTTCCCAAGTTCGTTCCTTGATCTGTGCTGTTGGTGGATCTCAGCCAAGGCAGCAGTTCAGGGGTTATAATTGTCCTCGGTACCAGTGGGCTAAATATGATTAAAAATTAGCCAGTGCCCCTGCTCTTGATACCGAACCAATGACCTCAACTGGGTAATCACCTCAACTAGGAAGTGTGTGGTTGTAATTTGAGGGCAGGACTGGACTCGACTCTGATTCCCAACACAGTGGTAATGTGAATCCTGTAATTAAAGTAACAACGTTTGGAACTTCAATTTGCAGGTTATTAGAAAGTGAGGGTCTACAGCTGGGAAACTGAAACCAAACATCACAGCAAGATTTGAGAGATTCACCGGATTGATCAGGATCAACCTGTCATCAGCCTTTGGAAAAACACCAATCACAGCGGTGAGAAACAGGACACATGTTCTATGTGTGGATGCACCTTCAACCAATCGTCTCGCCTTTGAGACTCGTGTGGCCACCTAACTCAACACTGTAAATGTAGGGACAGTGGGAATGGATGCAGATGCTCGTTGGGTGGAAAGACATCAGGGAGAGACCGTTTACCAGCTGAATGTGGAAAGTGGTTCAGTCTTTCATCTCACCAACTGACATTCGAGGACTTAGATAACAGACTTTCTCCTGTGAATATAGAGCTGGGTTACTGGGCCGTGATATTTTTACTTGTTCATCTTCTTGACTGTAAACCTTTGCCAATTACTTGATGTGATGGGTTTACTTGTACATTTTTCTTTAAATACATTTACTGAGTGGATTCAAATTTAAATTGAAACCATATTTGCACGATTCTCTATTCACACATCGAAGGTGAGAGAGATGCTGTCAGGAACGCGCTAAGTCTTGGAGCAGAAACGGATTTACAGACTGTGTTTTGTGTTTAGTGATCCCATGCGTGATAGCTATCTCTACTCTGGACACCAAGGCAAAGAGCGGCACTCTGGAAGGTATAAGGAACTGAGACTTCTCCCTGAGAGTAACCAAAGGCATGAGAACTGAAACAATCTCGAGATAGAAAGGAGAAAAGGACCAACATATAACAGGACATCAATTAGTCTCCTCTTATCATGGATATTTCAAATATCGAAACATTGTATTACTTGAAATATCAAAGTATTAAACTCCATCCCAGTTTTCGGGGTTAGTAATATCAGCAGAAACAAATCCCAACTGACAGAACGAACACGATTCAGTCAGGATGCGTTTAACAGCAGTAATAACAGTAGAACATTACCTCTGCAGTCACTTGTGAACACGCATTTCAGATGACTGAGTGAATCCCTTTCCACACTTCCCCAGTGTGAACTCGCTGGAGTTTCAGCAGGTTGGATGACTGAGTGAACCCCTGCCCACACACAGAACAGGTGAACCGCCTCTCGTCGGTGTGACTGTGACAATAAATTTCTAGATCAGACGGGGAACTGAATCCCTTCTCACAGTCTCCACATTCCCACGATTTATCCATGATGCAGGTGTCCTTGTGTCTCCCAGGTTGGAGGATCAGTTGAAGTTTTGTCCACACACAGAACACATGCAGTATCTCCCTGCAGTTAATGGTGCAATATTTTTTCAGCTGTGTATCTGATTGAAGCTCTTTCCGCAATCAGTGCACTGGAACACTCTCACTCGGATGTGTGTGTGCTTCTCCAGTCACACTGATGTCTGAAATATTTTCCCATAGACATGTTGTGGAAAAATATTTGCGAGACTGTATAATATATAAAGAGAGGTTTATTAAATCGGAGACAAAGCTTTTTGAGAAGTGTTAGAGACCCCTGTCTCCAACCAGCTTCTCAATTTGTTATCTCCAGTGAGGTTCTTTTATCTTACAAATTACGTCACTTTACATCACATGCTTTAGCACTAGTCCTTAAGTCTAATCATCGCATTACAAGTTTTACCAAGCTTTTCATACAATTATTATCCAAGGCTGGGCTCTTGATATAAACCATCCTCGCATTGTGACAGGGCATTATAAACAAGTGCAGGATTTTTAGCAACGGTATAGACAAACATACCGCCAATTATCTCTCCAGTCGTTGATTATCTCACTTTCCTATCTCCATAACGCAAGGCCAGCATACCTTGAAGTCTAACTGTTTTTTTTTTATATAAAGGATAATGCATCAGTATTGTCCCTTACAAAATTCATTAAAGGGGAAAATAAAAACAAATGTTTGGTGCCGTATACTAGTCAAGTATATGTCCAAAAATCCGCTCCAACAATATTCCCCCTTTTCGTCCTGGAGGATGTTAACGAAATCCAGATGACCACAATGATAGTAGCATGGTGTCATATATTCGTCCTTTGAGGTATGTTACTTCCCTGATGTTCCGTATGTCCACCTTACCTGTAGCTCCAGGCTACCCTTCAAAGATAGTGGTCGGTGTCATCGTCGTCTGTTTCTTCATCCTTGGTGTCTTCAAGTATTTCCATCAGGTGTGCTTCTTCTTCGGCGATTACACTGGATACTGGCATCATTCAAGCCATCATAACTTTACAGCAGATATTAAAACACTCTATAATCAGACAGCAAGTAATTATTATTACAAACATAATAATTACTCCATGCATAAGATAGGACCCACAGGATTCCCCTAACAGCCAGTCAAACCAGCCAGATCCTCCTGCTGTCGTGGATAACTTCTTTACGTCCCTTCTTATGTGATCAGCGAGGTTGGTTATGTTTTCTGAATTATCGGGAATGTAAGTGCAACATTCAGCTCCAATTAAGGCACATGTGCCCCCACTTTGTGCTCGTATATAATCTAGGGCCATTCGATTCTGGAGTACCATTGTGCGTATGGCTACCATTTCAGCCGTTATGCCCTCCATTGCTTCAGCAGGGTCGTTAACTATATGTTCCAGTACCCTTTCTAGGTTACATAATTCATCTATGGTGCGCCCTATCCCGAATTTGAGCATCATGACCCCAAATAGCCTCTCTACCGGGTTAAGATCTCGTCTTAGTCGACCTGGTGACTGTACTTCTGCTAAAGTACGTACCCATCTGACAAAAGGGGACCACAGATCCCAAATAACAGCACCCCCTTCAGTCCTGTAGGCAACCAGCGGTTGGCCTTATGCCCGCACACAAATAAATGCCATTGTATGCTGTTAGATTCGATCCCAATCTCTCTCTCAGCCCCCGTCACCACCTACACTTAGGGTCCCAGTTCTGACTACTTGTCTGATTCGTCAAATCCTCTATTTCCAAGAACCCCTGGTTTGTTGTTTCGCTGGCTATTATGTTCCACCTGTTGAGGTTAAAGTATCCTGCTACAAAACCTGTTTCCTCACCAGTCAGGGTACTAGTGAAACAAATGACAGCAGTGGGCCTTCCCACTCCTGAGGTGTTGGTCAAAACCAGGAATGGTGGACGTACCGACCTATTGTATTCCGGCTGGTACCATCCGTCAATGCATCGAAAAGGTAACACCCCGATCTCCACGTTTCTTTATCCCTTCTCTGGTTCCAAGGTGTAATTTACTTCCCCTGTATCGTTTTGTCGCATTACCCACTCCATTCCGAGATGTTAAGTGAGATTGACCTCAAAGGCATGCCTCCTTTGCGATGTATGGAGAAGTGCGAACATACCCAGAAACTGGAAAAGTTCACATTTTGCGCATAAACATAAGACATGTACAAAAAGTTATTCACGGGTAACTCTCGTTTCGGTCTAGCTAGCAGGCCGGATCACAATATATAGTTCCATCTTATTACTCTATAATTAACAAATAGGCAAAGGCAAAATGGCCGTATGGCTTTGAAGAATCTCTCGCTGTCAATCTGTAAATCGACAAACAACAACAACTAATACGTGTGATAAACGGCTGGTTCAAAAACCTTAAGCTGGGTCCGATGTTTCCATTGTCCGTTCCCTTTAACATCGATGCAGGCACAAGTATCTCTGCTGATTATAACCTCATACGGTCCTATTCATTTTTGGGGAAAACTCCGGTTTTCCCGGGAGGAGCCTTACCATAATGCGACTTCCCGCCACCGGGACTTCAGGGAGCTTTGTAAGCTCTGCTTCCGCGTCTCTTTCTTCCTGATTGATCCTAACTAATTTACACATCCCTTTTAATTGAGTACTTATTTTCAAGTCATACCGTTTTATTTTGTCTTTTAATGGGCCTACATCGGCCCCCCCTGTTATGATGTTCTCTGGTAATTGCATCCTGTCATTAGTTCATAAGGGGTTAATCCGGTTGTCCGGTTTGTCGTGGTTCTTAACTTCATCAATATAACGGGTAATACTTCTGTCCACGTTTTTGCTGACGTTTTCATGGCCTTTGCCAGGGAGTTCTTAAGGGTATGGTTCATGCCATGTACCATCCCAGAACTCTGCGGGTGGTAGGGGATGTAGAATTTTTGTTTTATGCACATCAGCTGGCATTTTGTTTTTACAATTTTTTTTTTTCCGGTGAAGTGGGTGCCTTGTTCAGAATATCCTTGCCAGTGTTGAGGCCGTGCAATCACGTGTGGGGAAAGCTTCCACCCACCGGGTAAATTGATCTATAATCACTAGGCAATAACCTTTTCCATGGGATGGGGGCAAAGGACCTGTGTAATCAATTTGTACGTGTTCCCATGGCGCTCGTGGACGGGGCTGGTATCCCATTTTAATTTTAATGGGCCTGCCTGGATTATATTGTGCGCACGTAACACATCGATGGCAATATTTGGCGATATCTCTCCCGATCCCTTTCCTCCACCAATCTCTTCCAAGACACCCGGACATGGCCTCTCGTCCTGAATGAGACAGGCCATGATACAACTCCAGTAAGGTATTCTGTATGCATTCAGGCGCCATTACCTTGTCGTTTCGTCTCCAAACGTTATCCTTCCCTTGCGTTGCGCTTTTCTTTGTCCACATACCTATTTCCTCCTCAGAAGTGTCCTGGTGTAGTTTCTCAATACTTATCTGTTCGTCCCGGGTCCCAGCGGCACTGACTGGGGCTTCCTTACACTCTTCCTGCTCGAATGCCTTCTGTGCAGCTACGTCTGCAGCCTTATTTCCCTGGTGACTCAGCCAATCTGGATTGTTTCGGTCCGGTTCCCTCCTATGGGCTTTAATTTTAATAACCGCTACCTGTTTTGGTTTATTACTGGCTGCTAAAAGAGCTTCTATTCTCAGCTGATGCTTTATGGGATGTCCGCTAGTTGTGATAAAACCCCTTCTCCCTCATGCTGTCATATAATCGTGTACTCCCCCGAATGCATATCTACTGTCCGTATAGATATTAACAATCTTATTTTCCGATAATTCCAGTGCCCGGGTGTGGGCTATCAGTTCCGCCACTTGAGCTGACGACGCCCCATTAATTCTCCATGATTTAACTGTCTCTAGATCCTGGTTAACTACAGCCTATCCGGTATGAGGTAGTCCCTCTACGTATTTTCGTGAGCCGTCCACAAACAAGGTTTGTTATGCGGTTTGAAGGGGGGCGTCATTTATTCTATCCTCTTCCATATCCTCACATACCTCTTCACAAAAGTGGGGTTCCCCTTTACTCATCATTCCTTCTGCGGGGTTGTTTCCGACATCGCTAATTATGGTACCGCTTTGTTGGGTGTGAAGAGGACTGCTTCCCACTTTGCCCGTCTCAAATTAGATACGGTTCTCAGTTTTCCTGTGTTTAACATTTCTACCAATGTGTGTTTAGTGTGGAGAATGATGTTTCCAGTCATCACCACAGGCTCGCTTAATTTTTACCGCCCAAGCTGCGCAATCTAGCGCGGCTATACATCTGGATAACCCAGTAGCACCGAGCTTTTGGTGGTAGAGTAATAGGCTATAGGGCTCCTTTTATCCCCGTAATCTTGGGTGAGCACGACAAGAGAGAACCCACCGACATTGTTACAGTGGATGTGGAAATCCTTACCCATGTCAGGCAGTCCCAATCCAGGTGCGGTGACGAGTTCTGACTTGAGTTTACTATACGCCTGTTCTTGTTCAAGACCCCACTCTCTGAGATCTCGGGCCGGTTTCCCCTCTTTCACTGATCTTTGTATTGGATCAGCAATTTTTGCAAAATCAAGGTTAAAGTTTCGGCTGTAATTAAAGAGGCCCAGTACCATCCTCACCCGCCTTACCGTTAGTGGTCTAGGCATGTCCTTGTCAGCCTTTTTCCTATCCGAGGGCTTTTCTTTCAGCCCCTTTGAGAGGCAGTACCCTAGGTACAGGGCCTGGGATTTCCCTACCTGGGCCTTTTTGGGGTTAACCTTAAGGCCCGCCGTTTACAGAGCCCTTTATACTAAGTATAGGTTTGCCTGATGTCTTTCCTTGGTTTCTGAGGCTATTAATACGCCGTCGACATATTGTAAAATAATATTTCTTGCCGGTACTTCTATTTGTTTTAGTATATCCCTCATTACTCGATGGAATATGGCAGTACTGTTATGGAAACCTTGCAGTAATCGGGTCCACGTATATTGTTTATCCTCCACCGTGAAGGGAAATTTTTCTTGTGATTCTAGGTCGAGGGGAAGGGCCCCAAAAGCATTGGCTATGTCTAGGACTGAAAAGATCTTATGTTCAGGGGATAATCCATGGAGGATTGTGGAGGGGCTGGCCATTATCTGGTGTAATTTTGGGGTGACCTTGTTAAGGGCAGTGTAGTCGATTGTGAGTCTATAACTCCCATCTGGTTTCCCTACCGGCCATGTTGGGGAGTTAGTGGTGCTAACTGTTTCTTTTACGATACCCTTTTCCACTAGCCCTTTTACTATTTCTACAACCGCTGTTCTAGCTTCAGGTCTAATAGGTTATTGTCGGTGTGGTTTATGAGATGGTCCAGGGAATTTAATAGGGTCCATCTTCGCCTTCCAGTGTCTAATTCTGTCTGTGCCCAGACCCCGGGCACACAGGCACATATGCCTCCATACCCTCCAGTCCCGAAAAGCCAGTCAGTTTTTGTGGCTGTAGCTACACCTATACTTTCCACATGGTAGGCTATCTGTCCTAAATCTCCCTTACTGCCATCCGCCTTTGGCCATGTCAGTTTCTCCTTGCCGCAATCAATCAGAGCCTGAAATTCCCTCATTACATCATTCCCCAATAGTGTTCCCTCAAGACTCTTGCATACATAAAATCTCATGGGTATATATAAGTTATCAATTTCCACCAATTGGGTGGTGCTCAGGTAGGCCAGTGTGGGCCGTCCATCTATTCCGTTTATCAGAGCCTTCTTGTCGGTGACGGGAAGGGGCATATTGGTAATGGATATTGAGGCTCCCGTGTCCACTAGCCTTTCACACTATCGGCCCCCTACTCGTGCAGACACATATTTCCTTCCTGCCTTTTTTCTTTGTACATGGGCCGCCGGACATCACCGGGTGGCTTTGTACACCAGCCACTTCTGGTCTTATTGTTCTGACAGGGTCCTTGCCTTATTAGGAAAGCCATTTTTACCACAGCATGTCGCTTCCAATTGCCCTTTCTTCCCACAATACGTACATTACTTTTCACTGCCTTTCTCTTAGCATTCCCTGGCAAAATGGTCCGGTTTTCCACAATTAGTGCAAGTCCCCCTTTTCTGCCCTCCTCCTGTTCCCGTGGCAGGTAAGTTTTCCTGCTTTATCTTTGTCTGAGATTTTTCATCGCCCCCTCCCTGGACGCCACTAGCCCACTCGACCCGTTCTTTATAATCCTGGGTTACAATTACTCCCATTTTTATAATGGTCTGGTGTGCAGCAGATAGTCCGTCCTTGAATGCCTGAATAAATGCTCGTTCACCGCAGCCTTGGGTTTCCCTGTCCAGAGCATTCTTGACATATCTGGAACAATTGTTCCCCATATTCTCAGGCTCCTTCCACTTTTTGCTGTTTGGTTGTAGTAATTTTACCCCAATTAGTACGGGCATTGCTAAAACCCGTTGGATCTCGGTTTTAAAATGGCCAAAGGCCGCCTGTTGACCATGTACTTCGGTGGTTAAAGGTACCGCGTATGTCCAACGTCCCCCTGAAAAGTCGACATTGGCTGCTACCGCGATTCCTCCGGCCACTACTCCCCACCGATCTGCCGGGCAAGCCGCTCGGACTAGTTGGTGGATATCTCTGAGGTGTAGTCGGTGGCCCACCCAAACTGTATCCAGCTCTGCCAAAAATTTAATATTCGCACATCGGGACTGTAATTTCCCCAGGGAAGCCATTATCTGCTGTCTTTCGCCGGGGGTAAAGGGCTTATAGGTCACGGTGGGATTTACGGCCGTCCCCCCTCTTGTTACCGGCGCCACCGGGAGGGTTTCTAAATCTTCCTGACCCGGAGCGGTTGCTTCGCATTGATAATTCTAGTAAGGGGGCACCGATCCCCCCCATTGAGATCGATCCTGGATCTGTTGTTCCAGCGCCAGGCATTTCTTTTCCCATTCTAAATTTTTCATTTTTGCCTGTTTTAATTGTTTACTTGTTTCACCCATTTTCTCTTTAACCTCCTTAAGCTGTTCAATTAGTCCACCTAACTGATGCACCAATAATACTCCGGCTTTTTTAGTTTTATCTTTCTTTTGTTTAACTATCCAACTTCGCTGTTGTTCTAACGTCTGGGATACATCCCAACCGTACTTTTGAATTTTCTTGATTAAGACCTGTCGATCGGTCATATAGGAATTAATTAACGACCCACGCGGCCCGTGTTTTACATTCCCTTCCTTACCATCCATCTTTGCCAGTCTCGGACGCATAGCCGACTTTTACAGTCGCAAATGTTTTACAAAACACAAAAACATATAAAAATAAAGTTATTAAAAAATATGTTATCATTAAAAACCCTCCCCACAACGGTAAGTTTGTTAAAGAAAATGTTAAAAAATCGTGAATTTTTTAAAGATATTATTAACTTTAATTTAAATGGAAGTAGTGTAATTAATTTTTTTTATAAGTGTTTTAGCTGTTTGGGTCTGTGTTTTTAGTGTTTCAGGCTGTATCACAATTATAGTAACAGGAGTATCGGATCCTGCGGAACTCCTTTACTATGATACCTCACATGATTGGCTGCCCAAAGCCATGTGACTCCAGCTCTCGGCCGTGCACACGCTGCGAAGTGCAGTCGAAGGATTCCTCAAGAAAGTCAAACGTGGTCAACAGCTTAATGTAGATGCGTATGTTTTCTCTAAAATGCCCGCGGAAAGGCCAAAACGGCATTTCATGGCCCACAATTTACATGGAGAAACGTTGCAACATGATGCAATAAAAGGAGACCTGGGGGTCCTTGTGCATTAAACATAAAAACGTTATTATTCAGTTACAGTAAGTAATCAGGAAGGCATATAGCTTGTTGGCATTTATTGCAAGGGAGATAGAGTATAAAAACAATGAAGTCCTGCTGCAACTGTGCAGGCCACCACGTGGAGTACTGCGTACAGTTTTTAAATAAGGTTATACTTGCATTGGAGGCTGCTCAGAGAATGTTCACTTGGTTCATTCCGGAGATGAGGGCGTTGATTTGAGGATAGGTTTGGAAGGTTGGCCCTATAAACATTGGAATTCTGAAGAATGCGAGGTGATCTGATTGAAACGTATAAGATCGATAGGGAGCTCGATCTCAATATCGTAGAATTTTTGTGGAATGTTTCATGCCTCAGTTTTTTTTTCATTGTACTTTTACCTTGAAGCTCATGTCCAAATTCATCTTTTTCTACGAAGCATGTTACACTCAGCTCATGAAATTTCTCAACTTAATAAGCGAGCCTTGATGGCTTTTCGATAAAAGTAAATATAAACTTATGAATTTGCTCCATTTTCCCCACATTTTAAGAAATGTCAGAGCTTCACATGAGCAACTAATGAAAACTAATCAACTGAGCAAAGTTAAATGTTTCCCGGTGTGTGCGGCGCTGTGTCGACTTGACGTCTGACACCCGTGTTTTATTCAGCACGCAGGAACTCGCCTGAATTTGGTTACGTTTAAATTCAGCGTCAATCTCAAAATAATCTTGAAAAATCCTCTGCACTGTATTTTAGTTAGTGCCCATTCTCTAGTGCTGAAGGTTTAAAGGAGCTGGCCTTTGAATTAGTATCATGTGTGCCGAATGCATACGATTATATAGGATATCTCGAGCAAGAGCAGGCCATTCGACCCAACCAGTCGATTCTCAGCTTTATGATCCACTGGACATCCTCTCATCAGAATAACGCTATATTCCTTTTTCGCACATATACTTATCTAACTGTCCTTTAAATGATTATATCCTACTTGCTTCAACAAAATCCCTGTGATTGTGAGTTCCACATTCTCAATCAATGATAAATAAGTTTCTTGTGAATTGCTTATTGGATTTGTTGGTGACGATCTTATATTGATACACTCCAGTGACGGTCCTCCCCACATGTGGAAACTCTCTCTCTGTGCATTTAACCTATCAAACCCTTTCATGTCTAGCAGACCTCTATTAGGTCACCCTCAGACTTCTCTTTTCAAGCGAAACCATACGCGGCCTGTTCATCCTTTCCTGATATATATCCTCGCATTTCATGTATCCTCCTTGTAAATCCTCTCTTTACCCTCTCCAGTTCCATTATATCAATGTTGTAAATAATATGGCGACCAGATTTGCACACAGTACGCCAAATGTGGTCTATCCATAGAGGATTCTGTAATGACTGGGAATCAAACCGGCGTCGCCAGGCTGTCTGATCAGAGTAAAAGGCTTCATTCGATCAGGTAGTTGATAGCATCCCTGAAGGCATTTTATTTGCAGAATCTATTTCTACATTTTGAACTTTGTCAATGTGGTTGCACGGGCAGTACTTTGAAGGTGAGGAGGGCATTCTAGCAGAGTATTTCTGGTTGAAGACTAACAGCACCAGATTGAATGGCTGAGTTGTCTTAGACAGTAGACGGGACGTTAAGGCGATGGACGCCTAAACCGTTGTGCTCATTTATTGTGGTAAACTTTTGATGCTGATGAATCATCCTAGAATTTGACTGAAACTTACATGCAATAGGCATTGAATCCACATCTCCTTAAAACCACTGGTCTCTGCCCCAGCATTGTTCACGTCTTTTTAAAATAAACACTGACTATTGGAATTCTTCACTTCTTGAATGAAGGTGGAACAGAGATCCGAATCGGAGATGGAACATTTCCTCACGTCTTCCTTCAGATCATTCGTCTGGAGTGATGACAAAGATTTTTTAAGAAATGACATTCAAAGAGAAAACGTGCAAGGCAGTTATCTTTACCACAAGTCCTGCCCGTGCTCCCCGATCAACAATGTGAAAAACTGACAGTGAGCTTCTGTGAGCAAAATTAATTTCGCTAAGTCCGTTATGTAAGGTCAGATACTGTTAAAAATGGTCGGGTAAAAACAATTCCTTTCCACTTTGGAAGCCACTGGGCAAACCGACCTCAACAGACTCGAAACCGCAATGTTATTTTCCATGAGGAGAGGTTGAGTAGACTAGGCCTATATTCTACAGAGTTTAGAAGAATAGGAGGTGATTTCATTGCGGTGCAGGCTCGAAGGGCCGAATGACCGACCCTTTCTACTAATGCTTATTTTCTTATGTTCGTCGCATGCCTTGCGAATGCCCGCAGATCGACAATATGGAAAACGCAGAATCAGTCTCTGTAAGCAGGCGTTTCCATAACTTCAGTTGAGTAACTTTCAGAATTGGTCGCTTTTAGGGGAGATTCGGAACACAGAAGAATAAGTTTTTCCCGGTGAGTTAAACAACTGGAGCACAACCCGAACCTGCAATCTTCTGACATCACGATTAAAACTGAACGCGGATGCCTCATCCATTCGGTAATGTATCCACAGCTGGTCACTTTGTTGTGGAGAGAACTGGGAGCTTTTACAGGGCTTCAGCTCTGATTAGAGAAAGGGTTTTACTCAAATATAAAAACATTTTGAATTATTTAACAGACGCGCTGTCAACTGGGTTCACTTCTTCGCAAGGAAACGCATTTCGCTTTCAAATATAACCCTTAGAAATTCGGTCTTCACAGCTGTAATCACACTAATATTAAGCAGACACACGCACAGAATGATCCTGGATAGAAAGCACATCCCTTTTATTCTGTCAAAGAATGAATTGACCTGACAGCATATCCATTTAAAGAGACACAGAATGTTCCGGGACTGACAGCATAGACATATTTAGACACATATTGGTCTACTTTGCTAAATCCTAAAATTCCCCCATCAACATAGGCAGTCCCTCGGAATTGAGGAGGAATTGCTTCCACTCCCAAAGTGAGTTCTTTCATGGCTGAACATTCCGATGCGAGAGCCACAGACTCTGTCACAGGTGGGGCAGACATTCGACGGTGGAAGGGGTCGGTTGGGATGGATTGCCGCGCGCTCCTTCCGCTGCGTGCGCCTGGGCTCTTCATGCGCCTTGCGTCAAGCCTTAAAGAGCTCAACGCCCTCCCGGATGGACTTTCTCCACCTCGGGCGATCTGCGGCCAGGAACTCCCAGTTGTCAGTGGTGATGTCGCAGTTTACCAGGGAGGCTTTGAGGATGTCCTTATAACGTTTACGCTGTCCTTCTCTGGCTCGATTACCATGAAGCAGCTCCGCCTAAAGCATTTGCTTCGGAAGTCTCGCATCTGGCATGCGTACTATGTGATCTGCACAGCGAAGCTGATCGAGTGTGGGCAGTGCTTCAATACTGGGGATCTTAGCCTGGTCGAGGGCACTGATCTTGGTGTGCATGTCCTCCCCGGAGATTTTCACGATCTAGCGGAGACATCGTTGGTGATATATCTCCAGCGACTTGTGGTGCCTTCTGTACATCGTGCATGCCTCAGACCCATACACGAGGGCGGGTATTTCTACAGCCCTATGAACCATGAGTTTGGTAGTAGATTTGTTAAGATCTGATCTTAAAACACTTATTTCCGCAGGCGGCCGAAGGCTGTTCTGGCGCACTGGAGGCGATGCTGGATCTATGCATTCACATATGCATTTGTTGATAAGAGGCTGCCGAGATATGTGAAATGGTCCACGTTATCTCGGGCCATTCCTTGGGCCTTGATGATTGGAGGGCAGTGCTGTGTGGCAATGGCAGGCTGGTGAAGGAATTTTGTCTTACGGATGTGCAGCATAAGGCCCATCCTTTCATATGCCTCAGGGAATACAGTGATTATACCCTGGAGTTCAGCCACTGAATGTGCACAGATGCAGGCGTCGTCCGCATAGAGCAGCTCAATGACAGACGTAGGGGTGATCTTGTACCTGCCCTGGAGGCGGCGTTGTTGAAACAGCTTCCGACTGTTCCTGAGTTTAAATGGAGAGTTTGTCGATTTTGAGGTGGAGCATGGCGGCGAGGAAAATTGAGATACGCATATGAGGGAGAAGGGAATCGAACATTAGGCTGATAGAGTGGCGCTGAAGTATAGGATAATGTCAATTTAATTATAGATGTATTTAATGAATTAAATTCAAATTCCACAGCTGCCATGGTTGAATGTGTACACATACCTCTGAATTACTAAACCAGTAACATAACCACTGTGCAACCGTACTCTTAACTTCATCCTTTACCAATGCAAATGGGTCAAGGGGATGAATAGCCTCCTTCAGCTGCGATGTAACAGACTTAAGTGGCTGAATGGCCTGCTGCGTTTCCTAAATACAAGGGACGAGGGCTTGAATCGTCTCCTCCTGGATCGACTGGCTTATATTAATTGGAATTTAGAAGAATGAGAGGGGATTGCATAGAAACAGATACAATTCTGACGGGATTGGACGAGTTAAATGCAGGAAGAATGTTCCCGATGTTAGCGAAATCCAGAACTAGCGGTCAGAGTCTAAGGATAAGGGATAAGCCATTTAGGACTGAGATGAGGAGAAACTTCTTCACTCAGAGAATTGTGAACCTGTGGAATTCTCTATCACAGAAAGTTGTTGTAACCAGTTCGTTAGATATATGCAAAAGGGAGTAAGATGTGCCACTTACTGCTAAAGGGATCAAGTGGTGTGGAGAGAAAGCAGAAATTGTGTACTGATTTTGCATGATCAGCCATCATCAGAGGAATGGTGGTGCAGGCTCGAAGGGCCAAATGGCCTACTCCTGCATCCATTTTCTATGTTTTTATGTTTCTATGTATCCTGTTGATGTCTAATAGGCTGAACAGCGTTTAATCATCCCCTCTATTCCAATGTAAGTGTTTTGTAGGGCCGAATAGTGTACTTCTGTGTAATAATTTATGGGGGCTCAATGACGTCCTCTTGTTCCATTGCCACAGGCTCGAAGGACTGAATCGCCTCTACCCATTCCAGCGTAACAGGCTCAAGTGGATGAATGGCCTCCTCCTATTCTTGTGTAACAAACTCGAGTGGCTGAATGCCCTCCTGCTGTCTTGTCTAACAAGCTTGAGGGATTGAATGAACTCCTCCTGTTCCTGATTAACCAGCCTTTGTGGGTTGAATATTCTTCTCCTATTCCTATGAAAGCGGCTCGCGAGATTGAATGTCCTCCTCTTTTTCTAGTGTATGAGCATCTATGGGCTTAATGACAAACTCCTGTTCCTATGCAACGGATTCGAGGGGCAGAATTGCGTTTTCCTATATCTATGAAACTGTCTGGAAAGTGCTGAATCGCCCATCTCCTGTTCTTATTTAAAACGCTTGAAAAGTTGAATGGTGGCCACCTGTTACTATTTAACATGTATGAGGGGATGAATAGCCTGCTCCTGCATACAAGGTTCAAGGTACTGAAAGACTTCTTCCTGTGCAATCGCCTCACATCATCATCATCATCATCATAGGCAGTCCCTCGGAATGGAGGAAGAGTTGATTCCACTTTTAGCATGAGTTGCTAGGTGGCTGTACAGTCTAATACGGGAACATATGTCTCTGTCACAAGTGGGACAGACAGTGTTTGAAGTAAAGGGAGGGCGTGGAGTCTGGTTTGTTGCACGCTCTTTCCGCTGCCTGCGCTTGATGTCTGCATGCTCTCGGGGATGAGACTCGAGCAGCTCAGTGCCCTCCCGGATGCACTTGCTCCACTTCGGGCGGTCATGGGCTAGTGACTCCCAAGTGTCAGTGAGAATGTCACACGTTATCAGGGAGGCATTGAATGTGTCCTTGTAACGTTTCCACTGCACACCTTTGGCTCGTTGGCCGTGGACGAGTTGCGAGTTGAGGGCTTGCTTTGGGTGTCTCGTGTCTGGCATGCAAACTATGTGGCCTGCTCAACGGAGCTGATCGTGTGAAGTCAGTACTACAATGCTGGGTATGTTGACCTGGACGAGGCTATTAAATTTGGTGCGTCTGTCCTCCCAGGACATTTGTAGTATCTTTCGGACAAATCGTTGGTGGAATTTCTCCAGCGACTTGCGGTGTCTACTTTACATGTTCCTCATTTCTGAGCAGTACAGGAGGGCAGGTATTACTAAGGCCTGTCGACCATGAGCTTGGTGAAAGTATTGAAGTTCTGGTCTTCAAATATACTTTTCCACAGGCGGCCGAAGGCTGCACTGGCGCACTGGAGACGTTGTTGGATCTTGTCGTCAATGCCAGCTATTGTTGATAGGAGGCGCCCGAAATAATGAATTGGTCCACGTTTTCCAGGGCTGTACCATAGTTGTTGATGACTGGGGGGCAGTGCTGTGCAGCGAGGGCAGGTTGGTGGAGGACCTTTGTCTTCCTGATGTTTAGCGCAAGCGCCATGATTTCATGTACTTCAGTAAATACCTCGACTGTGTCCTGGAGTTCAGCCTCTGTGTGAGCACAGACGAAGGCGTCATCCGCGTACTGTAGCTTACGACAGTGGTTGGGATGGTCTTGGACCTGGCCCAGCGATGGCGAAGGATGAACAGGTTTCACCTGGTTCTGTAGTTTTGATCAACTCCAGCGGGGAGCTTGTGGACTGTGAGATGGAACATGGCAGCGAGGAAGAATGAGAAGAGGGTTGGAGCGTTGACGCAGAATGCTTGACGCCCGGTCCGGAAGTGGATTGCGTCTGTGATGGATCCGTTGGTAATGATCACGGCCTGCATGTCACCGTGGAGCAGGCGGAGGATGGTGACGTACTTTTGGTGGCGTCCGAAACGGAGGAGGACGCTCCTTAAGCTCTCGTGGTTGAGAGTGGGAAAGGCATTTGTAAGGTCGAAGAAGGCCATGTTTCCTGCATTTTTCCTGCAGCTGTCATGCTGCAAAAAATAATGTCCGTTGTTCCCCGGAGGGGACGAAATCTGCTCTGCAACTCCGGGAGGAGCTCCTCGGCCACAGGGAGAAGTCAGTTGAGGAGGAGGCTAGCGACGACTTTCCAAGTGGCTGATGGCAGGGAGATTCCCCTTTAGTTGCTGCTTATCGCCTTATTAAAGATGTTCACGATCACTGAATCACGAAGACCTCCCGGCATGCTTTCCTCCTTCCAAATGAGAGAAAGAAGGTCAGGTATTTGCGCCAGCAGTGCCTCACCGCCATACTTTAGTGCCTCAGCAATGATTCCGTCAGCCCCCGTAGCCTTGTTATTTTTTAGCTTTCTTATGGCGTTTTCTACCTCGTGCAGTGTTGGGGTCTCATTGAGGTGGTGGCGGGAATGGAGTCAAGTACACTCCTGTCAAGCATTGGATTGCATCGGATATACAGCACTGAAATCGGCCATTCGCCTCAGCCAGTCTTTTATGCTCCATTGGAGCCTCCGCTTAACATTCCTCAACAGCCTAATGCTCTATTCCCTTCCCTCTCATATGTCTGTCTAGCCGCTCCTTAAATACTTCCATACTATTCTCTTGAAACACTCCCTGTGGTACCGAGTTACACAATATCACCATTCTTTGGGTAAATAAGTTTCTTCTGAATTCCCTATTTTGATTTCATGGTGACTATCTTATATTGATAGCGTCTAGTTATTCTGTTCCCAACAAGTTGATACATTCTAACTGTATCCACTCCATCAAAATCTTTCATAATTTTAAATGTCTGTATCAGGTCACGCCTCAGCCTTCCTTTTTCAAGAGAAAAGAGACACTGCCTATTCATCCTTTCCTGATTTGTATACGCTGTCTGTTCTGGTATCATCCTTGAAAAGCTTATCTGCATCCTCTGAAATGCCTTTATGCCCTTTTTATAATATGACGACCAGAATTGTACGTAGTACTCTGAGCGTGATCGGATGAAGGTTAAATACAGGTTTAGCATAATGTCGCTAATTTTCCATTCTTTATGTCTAGAAATAAATCAGCGTGTTTGGTTTGCTTTTTATGGCCTTGCAAACTTATGCCGTTATTTTTTGGAGATTTTGTATTTGTGCTCCGATATCCCTTTGTTCCTGTACACCACCCAGACTGGCACCTTCCAATAATAAGTGACCTCACTAAGTCTCCTCCTTAAATGTAACATCTCACATTTAGATGGTTTGAAATTCATTTGCCAATTATATGCCCATTCTGCAAGTTTATTAATGTCCTCTTGTAATTTGCTGCACTGTACCTCCGTATTTACTATCCCTCCTAATTTGGTGTCACTCGCACATTTAGAAATGTTGCTTTTGATTCCGACGTCTAAATCTTTAATATTAATTATGAACAACAGTGGACCCAGCACCGATCCTTGTGGAATGCCACTAACCACCTTCTGCGGCTAAGAAACGCTAAGTTTTATACCTACTCTATGATTTCTGTCTTGAAGCCAGCTCGCCAACCATTCTGCTAGTTGTCACCTGACTCCGCATTTTCTGACCTGGCTTGAGGCATTTCTTGTTCCGATGTAACAATCTATTTTTTTTATTTTATTCATTCCAGCTTGTCGACATCGCTAGCAAGGGCCGGATTTGTTGCCCATCTCCATCTGCCCTTGTGAAATTGTTGGTGATTCATTTTACGCAACCGACTGGCTCGTCAGGCCATTTCAGAGGTCAGTTCAGAGCCAACAACATTGCTGTGGGTTTGGAGTCAAATGTTTGCCCAGACCGGTAAGGATGGCAAAATTATTTCCCGAAAGGAGACAAGTGAACCAGATGAGGAGTTTGTTACAATGGTTATCATTATTGATACTTTTATAATTCCAGATTTACTGAATTGAATTTAAATTTCCCCACTCTCGTACTGGACTATGATTTCTTCTCTCTGGATTATTAGTACAGTGACATAACCATCATACTACTATGATTGACCTCCATCTATGTAATGCGCTCAAGCGGCTGAATGACACCTCCTATTCATTTGCAACAGGTTGAGGGAAGGAATGGTGTGCCCTGTTCCTACGCAACAGGATCGGGAGATTGATTAGCCTCCTCCTGTTCCTGTGTAACTGGTTGGTGAGTCGCAAATGCCTCATCCTCAGCCTTTCGAATGGCTAAATGTACTTCGACTCTTCTTATAGATAAGACTCAAGGAGCTGAATGGCTTGCGCCAGTACTCTGCCTCAGGTTCGATGGGTTAATGGCCTTCCCTTCTCCTTGTGCAACAGACTGGAGAGGTTCAATGACATCCTTCTATTTCTGCTCAACAGCTTCATTGGTTTGGCATTGCCTTATGGTCAACTATGCTAAAGGTTCGAGCGACCGAATGGAGTTCGACATTTCTTGTAAAACAGGCGCACACAGCTGAATGGTTTCATCCTGCCCTTTGCAATTGGTTTGAGGGTTTAAGTGACTCATGGGCCTCCACCTGTCCCTGTGGAACAGGCTCGATTGCTTGCATCTGTTACTATGCAAAATATTCAGATGAGAATTGGGAAGGACTGGAGCCACTTGTGCAACAGAAAGTGCAGGGACCACAGTGAGCCTTCTCTGAAGTATTGCTTTGATGCAAAGTTCACTGAGCGGCCCAGGCTCAAATCCTGACTCTGGTGGGAGTCGATCCCAAAAACTTTGAATGTTTAATATGCCAAGGATTAAAAATCTAAAGTGCTATCCATTGCGCGACAGAGTCGCCAAATTGTGCATCAATACAAAAGTAAAATAGTGTTGATGCGTAATCTGAGCTAAACAAAATCCTGAAACACTCAGTGATTGAGGCAGAATCTGCAGAGAGAGAAACAGAGTGAACGTTTGAGTTCGATTAACTTGCATAGCCACTGGATCAATATCCGCCGTCTAAAACGGATGTCCTGTCACACCAGAATCATTATGTTTGAAAGGGATGTTTCATCAAGGACTCGAACAGCCTTGCAGCACGGAAGGAGGCCACTTCGGCCCAGCGTGTCCGCACCGTCCGAAAATTGCTATCCCGCCTAATCCCACCTTTCAACTCTTCTTGGAACCATATAACAATCTATGTTTTTATTTTATTCATTCAAGCATGTTGACATCGCTAGAACGCGGTTAATGGCCTTCTCCTGTTCTTGTGTAACAGACTGGAGAGGCTCAACTGCCTCCTACTATTTCTGTGCAACAGGTTCGTTGGTATGGCATTGCCTTCTCCTCATCTATGCAACAGGTTCGCGCGACCGAATTTGCTGCAGTCATCCTCAGTATTGAATATCCAACTAATTTGGCGTCATCCGCAAATTGAGAAATTGTGTTTTTGATTCGCAGGTAGAAATCATTAATATAAATTGTAAACAACAGTGATCCCAGCACCGATCCTTGTGGAACATCACTACCCACCTGCTGCCACTCCAAAAAGCTAACTTTTACCCCTACTCTCTGCTTTCTGTGTTAAAGCCAGCTAGCTATGCATTTATCTAGTTGTCTCCTAACTCCACATTCTATGACCTGTCTTGCGGTTCTTCTTTCTCCCGTGTAACAATCTCGAGATCCTATTGTTTCTTTTATTAATTCTAGTATGTGGACAATGCTAGCAAGGGCAACCTTTGTTGCACTTCCCTAATTGCCCTTGTGAAGGTGATGGTTAGCCACCTTATCCAAATGAGTTTCTCGCTGGGCCTTTTCAGAGGGCCGTAAAGAGCCAACCTCGTTGCTCTGGATCTGGAGCCACATTTGGGCCCAGACCAGTAAGGACGGCAGATTTCCTTCACTAAAGGAGACTATTAAACGAGATGGGTGTGTTGCGTCAATGGTCAACATTATTAATACTTTTCAAATTTTAGATGTACTTAATTAAATTTAAATTGTCCTGCTCTCTTGGTGGACTATGATTTTCTCTCACTGGATTACTAGTCCAGTGCCACAGGCCTCCGGCTGTGTAATGTGCTAGAGGGGCTGAATGACTCAGGCTGTTCCTGTGCAATACTTTGAGGGACGGAATGTCATCCTCCCAGTCCTATGTAACAGGTTCTAGGGGTTGATTAGTCTCCACCTGTTCCTATATAACAGGTCGGTTGGTCTGAAATGCCTCGTCCTAATCCTATGGAACGTTTTCTATTGAGGGGAGAGCGGAGTGGAGTTCCGGATGTGGGGCCGCGGGGGGGGCGGCGGAGGTCGTGTTGCAGAGAAATCTAGAATGCGAAAGAGAAATGAAAATGAAGCAATGCCGGAAAGTGATTGTTGTAATGTAACCACATTATGTCAAGAAGGGACAGAGCATAGAAACAAAAGGGGCACGAACAAAAATGATCCTGATAAGAAAAAAAGCGGTAAGATAAATCGAGCTATAGTGCAATAAAATGCTACGATCTCGAATAATGTTAAAAATACAAATCCAAAAGTATTGTATCTGAATGGACGAAGCATCTGCAATAAGATAGAAGAATTAACAGCGCAAGAAGATGTAAACAGATACAATATCGGTGCAATTACAGATATATGGTTGCACGGCAACCAGGGTTGGGAACTGAATATCAAATGATATTCGGTATTTAGAAAGGACAGGGAAAAAGGAAGAGCGGATTGTGTTGCGTTGTTGGTAAAGGATGATATCAGTGCAATAAAGAGAAAGGTATTCGGCTCAGAAAGACAAGATGTAGATTCAGTTGGATGGCGCTAAGGAGAACGAAGGACCAGCAAGGATTGGTCTGAGTTGTCCATAGGCCTCCAAACAGTTGTGGTAGTGTAGAGGATAACATTAACAGGAAATCAGAGCTGCATGTAACAAGGGTACTACCATCATCGAAGGTGACTTTAAACTACATTTAAATTGAAATAATAATAATGTGGCTGATGAATTCCTGTCGTTTGGACCAGTTGTTTTTTGAACCCAGTATTTTGCGGAGCGTACTAGGGAACAGAATATCCTAGATTGGGTCTTGTGTAATGAGAAGGGGTTAATTAAAAGTCAAGTTGTCATGGGTCATTTAGCGAAGAGTGGCAATAACTCGATTAAACTCGTTATTAAGATGGAAAGTGAAGTAGCCCAATCCGAATATATGGTCCTAAATCTAAGCAAAGGAAACTACGAATGCATGGGGAATGAATTGCATGGGGCATGATAGATTGGGAAGAGTCAATAAACGTCATGTTGGTGGATGGGCAAGGACGAACATTTCAGGAACGAATGTATCAATTGCGGCAGTTATACTTTCCTTTCTGGTGTAAAAAAAAGGATGCTGGCCCAACCATGGTTAACAAAATAAATTAAGGATAGTATCAGATTCAAAGAAGAATTATACAAAGTTGCCAGAAAAAGTACAAGCCTGAGGATGGGGAACAATTTAGAATTCAGCGAAAATGTGCCAAGACATTGATTGAGAGGCGAGAAATAGAGTATAACAGTGAACTTGCAAGGAACATAAAAACCGGCTGCAGTAGATTCTGCAAGTTCGTAAAAAGGAAAAGATTAGTGAAGACAAATGTTGGCCCTTTAAAGACAGAAACGGGGGAATTTATAACGTGGATCAAGGAAATGGAAGGACAATTAAATACATACTTCGGTTCTGTCTTCACGGAGGACATAAATATCATACCAAAAATGCTTGTGAACCAAAAGTCTAGTGAGCAAGAGGAATAAACGGATATGATTATTTGTAAGAAAATAGGGCTGAGGAAACTAACGGGAATGAAGGCCGATAAATCCCCAGGGCCTGATGATCTGCATCCCAGAGTACTAAAAGCGGTTACAATGGAAATAGTGCATGCATTGGTTGACAACTTCCAAACATCTATAGATTATGGAACTGTTCCTGCAGTTTGCACGGTGGCAAATGTAACCCCACTGTTCAAAAATGGAGGGAGGGAGAAAACAAGGAACGACAGACCGGTTAGCCGAACACCAGTTGTAGGGTAAATGCGAGAATCTATAGCAAAGGATGTTATAACGGAACACTAAGATAATACCAAAGGGATTAGACAAAGTCACCATGAAGTCATGAAAAGAAAATCATGTTTGATAAACATACTCGAGTTTTTGAGGAAGTAACTGATAGCAAAGTTAAGGGAGAACCAGTGGATATAGTGCATTTGGATTTTCATAAGGCCTCTGATAATGTCCCACATAAGATATAGTGTGCAAAAGTAAAACATATATGATAAGGGGTAATTTACTAGCATGGATTGAAAATTGGTTAATGGACTGGAAACAGGATCGATGGGCAGAGGGACCTGGTGTCCTTGTTAAATAGTCTATTGAAAGCATACATACAGGTACAGCAAGCAGTGAGGAAGGCAGATGGTATGTTGGCCTTCATTCCAAGAGGATGTGAGTAAATGAGTAAAGATGTGTTACTACAATTCTACAGTGACTTGGTGAGACCGCACCTGGAGTATTGTGTGCAGTTTTGGTTTCGTTACCCAAGAAAGGATATACTTGCCATAGGGGGAGTGCAGCGAAGGTTCACCAGATGGATTATTGGGATGGCAGGACTGTCGTATGAGCACAGATTGGGTCGACTCCGCCTGTATTCTGTAGAGTTCAGAAGAATGAGAGAGGATCTCATTGAAACGTATACCATTCTGAAAGGGTTGAATAGACTGGATGCGGGGAAGATGATTCACCTGATTGGGAAGGTTATAACAAGGGGTCACAGTCTCAGGATACGGGGCAGGACATTTAGGAAGGAGAAGGTGAGATTTTTTTTTCATTCAGAGAGTGGTGCAGCTATGGAATTCCCTTCCACAGAAGGCTGTGAATGACGAATCACTGAACATATTTAAGAGGGAGATAGATTTCTAGACACAAAAGACATCAAGTAATATGGGGGGAAAGCATGAATATGGTGTTGAGATAGAAGATTAGGAATGATCATATCAAATGGCGGTGCAGACTCGAAGGGCCGAATGGACGACGACTGCTGCCGTTTTCTATGTTTCTAAGTTCTAGGATCTAAATGGACTTATACTCTTCTTGTAGTGCAAGCTCAAGGAACTGATCGGCTTCTGCCTCTCCGAAGGCTCAGATTTGAGGTGTTAATGTCCTCCACCTTTCCCTGTGCAACAGTGCAGTGCGGCTGAATGGCCTCCAGCTAATTCTGTGTAACAGGAAAGTGTGCCTCCTCGTCATCTATGCAGCAGGTACGAGCGGCCGAAGGCGTTCTACTATTCTTGTATAAAAAGCCCAAGGATCAGAATTACTTCCTCTTGACCTTTGCAACTGGCTCGAGGGGCTAATGGAATTCTGATGTCCTTCTGTAACAGGTTCGATGGCTTGCTTTTGTTCCTGTGTAATAGACTCAGTTTCTAAGAGAACTCAATGGAAAAGTGACTAGATTTGGAGCCACTTGTGTAGCTGGAACTGCTGGGAACGCAGTTTCCCTTCTCTGAAGTATTTATTTGCTGCAAAATGCACTGAGCTGCCGAAGAAATTCCAGATCATGACCTAAATTCCGACTAAATTCCGACCTATCCAGACTAATGCCACTTTCCAGCTCTTGCTCCATAGCCGTTTAGGTTACTGGAATTGAAGTGCACATTCAAGGACTTTTGAAAGTGGTGAGGACTTCTGCCTCTAAATCACTTTCAGGAGTGAGTTCCAGACTCTCATGACCCCTCGGTGAAAACAGTGTCACACAAATTCCGGAAAACCTCCTACCAATTACTTTAAATCTATGACGCCTGGTTGTTGGCCACTCTGCGAAGGGAAATAGATCCTTTCTATGCACTCGATCTAGGCCACTCATAATTTTATTCACTTCAATACGGACCCCCTTAGCCTCCTCTGTTCCAAAGAAAACAAACCCAGCCGATGCAATATTTACTCAGAGCTAAATTCACCATCCGCCTAAATCTAACCTGTATGCTCACGGGTGCTGTCTGACCATTCCTGTAATGCGGTGACCAGAGAAGCATGCAATAATCTGGCTGTGGCCCAACTAGAGTTTCACACATTTGAAGCATAACTTCCTCGATCTTATATGCTATGGCTCATCGAATGAAGGCAAGTATTCAAGTATTCCGTGTTGCGTCTCAACATAGAAACATCGAAAATAGATTCAGCAGTACGCCATTCGGCACTTCGAGCCTGAACCACCACTCAATAAGATCATGGCTGATCATTCCCTCAGTACCGCTTTCATGTTTCCTCCCTACCTCTTGAATCTTTTAGCCATAAGGGCCACAATAACTCCCTGTTGAATATATCCAATGAACTGGCATCAACAACTCTTTGCGGCAGGGAATTCCACAGGTTAACAACTGTCTGATTCTAGCCAATTCACGGCTCATACCATCGAAATTACCTTTCCTAAAGTTCAGGTTTCTCGTTTCTGAATTAACTGTGTCACTCTCCATCTTATGAAGAATTCTACCATGTTATGGTCACTCTTCCCGAAGGGGCCTCGGACAACAAGATTGCCAATTAGTCCCTTCTCATTACACATCACCTAGTCCACGATGGCCAGCTCTCTATGTGGTTCCTCGACATATTGGTCTGGAAAACTATCCCGAATATACTCCAGGAAATCGTCCTCCACCGCATTGATACCAGTTTGGTCAGCCCAATCAACATATAGATTCAAGTCGATCATGGTAACTGCTGTTCCTTTATTGCAAACATCCCTTATTTCTTGTTTGATGCTGTCCCCAACCTCACTATTACAGTTCGGAGGTCTGTACACAATTCCCACTCGCGTTTTCCGCCATTTGGTATTCTGCAGCTCCCCCCATACCGCTTCCAAATCATCCATGCTAATGTCCCTCCTTATCATTATATTAATTTCCTCTTGAACCAGCAGCTCCACCACACCTCCTTTCCCTTTCTGTCTATCCTTCACAAGCATCTTATCTACCTGCCCTGCTACCGTCAAGGAGTCTGTGGACATGCACTCCAAGGTCATTTGCACCTCGACACTCATCAGTGTCCTAACATTTAATGTTTATTCGCTATCCCTATAAGCACTTCCCAAATGCATTATCTAACACTTATCCGGGTTGAATTCCATTAAACCCCTGACCAGTTCTTTGATATCTATCTGCAATGTACAGCTTTCTTCCTCATTATCAAGCATAGCTGGTTGGCCAATCTTTTAGTCACCTGCGCTAATTTGTATTTAGTGGCTCGGTGTCAAATTTGTATCGCATAATACTCTTGTGAAGCGCCTTGGACGTTTCGCGAATTTCAAGTTGCTAATTATATAATTGTTGTTGTTGTTTAAAATGTGTGTTACATAAGGTTATATAGAGGTTGCATCACAAAAAGAGACAATTGTTCCTAACTGGTGTTGCTAGAGTTAATGCTGCACGCTACCCGACTTAACTTGATCCTATCAGCATATTGTTCTATTGCTTTCTCAGTCATGTGCTCAGGTAATTCCTTTTAAAAGGAATCTGTGATATTCGCCTCAACTACTACTTATGTAGCATCTTCCACATTCTAACCACTCTTTGGTAGATAAGTTGCTCTTGAATTGTCGACTGAATTTGTCATTGACATCCCGTTCTGAACTCCTGCACAATAGCAAATATTTTCTCCACATCAACTCGATCAAATACCTTCATAATGTTAAAAATATATCTCCCTTGTTTTTCGAGAAAGAAGTTTCCCAGACTGTTCAGTTTTTCCCGAAATGTAAATTCTTTCAGTTCTGACCGAAATTTTTCCTTCTTTGCTGTGAGATTTTGTGATTCTATGATTTAATTTTTGCACCAACAATTCGACTATTAAAGCAGTTTTATTGTATAGCTGCGAATGCCGAGTGGTTAAGGCGTTGGACTTGAAATCTAATGGGGATTTTCCCGCGCAGGTTCGAATCCTGCTCGCAGCGATTCTACAGGTGCTCTTTTTTATCGACTCACGGGGATCTCATTGGAATCTGATCACAATTCCCTCCACTGCCCTTTGTTACACTGATTGACGCGAAGCTTTTGTTCGAACTGGAAACATTAATAGTTTATCGGTATTAATTGTTGGTTCTTTCGACACTATCTGCAAATATCAGTGAGCACTATACGCAGCATGAAAAAATGCCTTTTCATAAAGATCAGTGCATTGTTTGGGAGGAACTCACCTTTAGTTAATGAGTGCGAACGAGGTTTGGTTTTATATAGATTAACAAGTTTTGCCAAAATGACCACGGCAGCGTTTGACGTTGCAATTTTCTGATAACATCAGTGTTTGCATCAAAGTAGATGCCTTATCCATTAAGCGATGTGGCCCCTGCAGTTTGCAGCAGAATAATATACAGCAAAAATCGAATGGGTCAAAGTGTAATAGAAAGGCAAACATGAAATCTCGGTGCCGCAATGCAAGGAGTATTCGGAACCCAGGACAGGGCTCTGAGCTAGTTAGAGTGGGTGAGAGCTCAGATCACAGGACCCCAAGAAAACATGCAAAAGGCAGGAGGCAACAGAGCAGAGTAGTACTGGGGTCAGTGTAAACGACAAGGTGATAGGAAGGGACACTATGTATGAATATAAAGGGGCTGCAGGAGGGGTCAAAACTAAAAATCATTGTTTAAAAACTAGTATTAAAACACTCTACCTAACCGCACGCAGCATTCGAATAAAGTAAATGAGTTGACGGCACAAATGATCATAAATGGGTATGATTTTGTGGCCATTACAGAAACGTTGCAGGTTGGCTAGGATCGGGAATTAAACCTACAGCGGTATCTGACAATTCGGAAAGATAGACAAGAAGGGAAAGGAGGTGGGGTAGCTCTGATAATAAAAGATGATATCAGGGCAGTTGTGAGAGACTATATTGGCTCTATGAACAACATGTTGAGTCATTGTGTGTCGTGTTAGAGATAGTAAGGGGAAAAAGTCACTGGTGGGCGTAGTTTATAGGCCCCCAATTAATAGCTTCACGTTGGGGCGGGCAATAACCAAGGGAATAATGAAAGCATTTGAAAAAGGAACGGCAGTAATCATGGGGGATTTTAACCTACATATTGATTGGTCAAATCAAATCGCACTGGGTGGCCTTGAGGAGGAATTCATAGGATGCATACGGGATTGTTTCTTAGAACAGTATGTTACAGAACAAACAACGGTGCAAACTATCTTAGATCTGGTCCTGTGTAATGAGACAGGAATAATAAACGATCTCCCAGTAAAAGATCCTCTCGGAATGAGTGATCACAGTCTGGTTGAATTTGAAATACAGATTGTGGGTGAGGAAGTAGTGTCTCAAACGAGCGTATTATGCTTAACAAAGGTGACTATCGTGGGATGAGGGCTGAGTTGGCTGACGTAGACTGGAAACACAGACTAAACGGTGGCATAATTGAGGAACAGTGAAGGACTTTTATGGAGCTCTTTCATAGTGCTCAACAAAAATATATTCCAGTGAAAAATAAGGGCGGTAAGAGAAGGGATAACCAGCCGTGGATAACCAAGGAAATAAAGGAGAGTATCAAAATGAAAACCAATGTGTATAAGGTGGCGAAAGTTAGTGGGAAACTAGCAGATCGGGAAAATTTTAAACGACAGCAAAGAATGACGGAGAAAGCAATAAAGAAAGGAAAGATAGATTACGAAGGTAAATTTGCACAAAACATACAAATAGTTATTAAAAGCTTGTACCGATATATAAAACGGAAAAGAGTGACTAAAGTAAATGTTGGTCCCTGAGAAGATGAGAAGGGGGATTTAATAATGGGAAATGTGGAATTGGCTGAGACCTCAAACAATTATTTTGCTTCGGTCTTCACAGTGGAACACACAAAAACCATGCCAAAAATTGCTGGTCACGGGAATGTGGGAAGGAAGGACCTTGAGATAATCACTATCACTAGTGGGGTAGTGTTGGACAGGCTAATAGGACTCAAGGTAGACAAGTCCCCTGGTCCTGATGAAATGCATCTCAGGGTATTAAAAGAGATGGCGGACGTTCTCGCAGATGCATTCGTTATAATCTACCAAAATGCTCTGGACTCTGGGGAGGTACCAGCGAATTAAAAAACAGCAAATGTAACACCTCTGTTTAAAAAAAGGGGGCAGACAAAAGGCAGGTAATTATAGGCCGGTTAGTTTAATATCTATAGTGGGGAACATGCTTGAAGCTATCATTAAGGAAGAAATAGCGGGACATCGAGATAGGAATAGTACAATCAAGCAGACGCAACATGGATTCAGGAAGGGCAAAGCATGTTGAAATAATTTATTGGAATTCTTTGAGGATATAACGAGCATGGTGGATAGAGGTGTACGGATGGGTGTGGTGTATTTAGATTTCCAAAAGGCATTCGATAAGGTGCCACACAAAAGGTTACTGCAGAAGATAAAGGTACGTGGAGTCATAGGAAATCTATTAGCATGGATAGAGAATTGGCTAGCAAACAGAAAGCAGAGAGTCGGGATAAATGGGTCCTTTTCGGGTTGGAAATCGGTGGTTAGTGGAGTGCCACAGGGATCGGTGCTGGGACCACAACTGTTTACAATATACATAGATGACCTGGAAGAGGAGACAAAGTGTCGTGTAACAAAATTTACAGATGACACAAAGATTAGTGGGAAAGCGGATTGTGTAGAGGACGCAGAGAGGCTGCAAATAGATTGAGATAGGTTAAGCGAATGGGCTAAGGTTTGGCAGATGGAATACAATGTCGGAAAATGTGAGGTCATCCACCTTGGGGAAAAAAAACAGGAAAAAGGAATATTATTTGAATGGGGAGAAATTACAACATGCTGAGGTGCAGAGGGACCTGGGGCTCCTTGTGCATGAATGCCAAAATGTTAGTTTGCAGGTGCAGCAAGTAATCAGGAAGGCGAATGGAATGCTGGCCTTCATTGCGAGAGGGATGGAGAACAAAAGCAGGGAGGTCCTGCTGCAACTGTATCGGGCATTGTTGAGGACGCACCTGGAGTACTGCGTGCAGTTTTGTTCACCTTACTTTAGGAAGGATATACAAGATTTGAAGAGGGTACAGAGACGATTC
The DNA here is from genome assembly GCF_044704955.1 of Pristiophorus japonicus. Lineage (NCBI taxonomy): Eukaryota > Metazoa > Chordata > Chondrichthyes > Pristiophoridae > Pristiophorus > Pristiophorus japonicus. The sequence goes on from NW_027254374.1 coordinate 2,633,923, forward strand.
CGGAGATGAGGGGGTTACCTTATTATGATAGATTGCATAGACTGGGTCTTTACTCGTTGGAGTTCAGAAGGATGAAGGGTGATCTGAAAGAAACATTTAAAATAATGAAAGGGATAAACAAGACAGAGGCAGAGAGGTTGTTTCCACTGGTCGGGGAGACTAGACCTCGGGGGCACAGCCTCAATTACGGGGGACCCAAATTTAAACCGAGTTGAGAAGGAATTTCTTCTCCCAGAGAGTTGTGAATCTGTGGAATTCTCTGCCCAAGGAAGCAGTTGAGGCTAGCTCATTGAATGTATTCAAATCACAGATAGATACATTTTTAACCAATAAGAGAATTAAGCTTTACGTGGAGCGGGCGGGTCAGTGGAGCTGAGTCCACGGACACATCAGCCATGATCTTGTTGAATGGCGTATCAGGCTCGAGGGGCTAGATGGCCTACTCCTGTCCTAATTCTATGTTGTTATAATGAGGGATTACGCAGTGGAATTGTGTTTAGATCAGTTCCATACTTTGCACTACAAACCAATCAGCGGCAGTGAGCCTTTCACTGATTGAAATACGAGAAGTCACAAATCCCCAGCGGATATCGAATTCTTCATTTAATGCTGGAAACACTCCGCAGGGCCACCAGCTCTCGGCAGAACTAATGTTTTGCAGCATTGCTTCAATGTATTACAGGTTTGGTGTGAGTTTCGTTCGTGAATGTTTAAGCTGCTCTAAATTACTTGCAGACCAACTGCACCACCAAAAATAAAATAAATGGCCCGTAATGGGTTCGAATTCGCCAATTTGGCGTTAGTAACACCCAGCGCTAACCAAGTGAGTCAACCGGCTTTCATGCTATTTGCTTTCTTATGGCACTTTTACATTAAAATGTTAGCATTCCTCCAGCGACTTTCACCTCAGCACTTCCCAAAGCAGTTCAGAGCAAATTAATTACTTTTAAGATGTGATCACTTTGTAATGTAGGAAATGCAAAAATGTGCAGCATGGAAGGAGGCCATTTCAGCCAATAGTGCCCGAGGAGGCCGATCAAGAGCTTTCCAGCCTAATTCCCACTTCCCAGCTCTAAGTCCGTCCAATGGGTTACAGCAATTTAAGTGGCATTGAAGTCTTGTTAAAATGTGTGAGGGTTTCTGCTGCATTGAGGCATTGAGTTTCCGACTGCCATGATGCCCTGGGTAAAGACATTTATCCTCGCAGCTCGTCTAACCCTCCCCCGAATTCATCATCATAGGCAGTCCCTCGGAATCGAGGAAGACTTGCTTCCACTCTTCGCATGTGTTCTTAGATGTCTGTACAGTTCAATACGGGAACCACAGTCTCTGTCACAGGTCAGACTGATCGTCGTTGAGGGAAAGGATGGTCAGGGAGCCTGGTTTGCCGCAGCTCCTTCAGCTGCCTGCACCTGATTTCTGCGTGCTCTCGGCGACGATACTCGAGGAGCTCAGCACACTCCCGCATGCACCTCCTCCACTTAGGGCGATATATGGCCAAGGACTCCCACAGTGGGGATGTCACACTTTATCAGGGAGGCTTTGAGGGTGTCTTTCTAATGTTTCCTCTGTCCGCCTTTGGCTCATTTACCGTGGACGAGTTCCGAGAAGAGCGCTTGCTATGGCAATCTCGTGTCTGGCATATCGCCTGCCCAGCGGCGCTGATCAAGTGTGGTAAGTGGTGCAATGCTGGGGATGATGTCTTGGACGAGGACGCGAATGTTTGCGCGTCTGTCCTGCCAGGGGATTTGCAGGATCTTGAGGAGACATCGCTGGTGGCATTTCTCCAGCGACTTGAGGTGTTTAGTGTACATAGTCCATGTCCCTGAGCCATACAGGAGGGCGGGTATTACTACAGCCTTGTAGACCATGAGCTTGGTGAAAGTTTTGAGGGACTCACCTTCAAACACTCTTTTCCTCAGGCGGCCGAAGGCTACACTGGCATACTGCAGGCGGTTTTGGATCTCGTCATCAATGCCTGCTCTTGTTGATAGGAGGCGCCCAAGATAGGGAAATTGGTCCACCCCGAAATTAGTTTAAATCTATTCCCCCTGATTGTTGACCACTCTGCAAAGGGAAACAGAATCTTCCTACCAACTCTATCTAGGGCCCTCATAAAGTTATGCACCTCAAGACAGTCTCCCCTCAGCCTCCTCTGGTACAAAGAAAACAGACTCAGCATTTCCAATCTTTCCTCATCACCAAAATTCTCCAGTCCTGGCAACTTTTTTTGTAAATCTCCTCAGTACCCTTTCCAGCGCAATCACATCTTTTTTTTGAAAAGTGGTGACTGCACACAGTACTCCAGCAGCGGCCTAACCAATGTTTTATACAGTCAAGTACAATGTCCTTGCTGTAACCAGCAGAGTTACGGACCGAGAGGTGGTACGTGGGATTAGGCTGGATAACCTTTTGTTGGCTGGCGCAGAAACGATGGTAAGTACTGCAGGGATTCCAATACGACAAAGTTGATCTCTTGGACTAATTTTGATCGCTTAGATGGAGAGGAATTTTAACAGATTTTTTCCCACAATTCGCCTGGGTTTTTTTTCTGCTTTTTTGCTTCTCCCAGGCGTTCGCATGGCTCGGGTTGGGGTGGTGTCTGTAATGTTTCGGTGCAAGGGGTGTGGAAGTTGTGTGGGGCGAACTTATTGGGCTGGGCGTTCTTTATCTTTCCGCCATTGTCATGCTTCAGAGGTTCATAGATAGCCTTCAGGGTTGTTGATCAAAGGGCCTTGTGGCTCTTTGTCGGCTGGCATGTATACTATGGGCCGAAGTGGCCTCCTTCAGCGCTGTGGATTTCTAGATTTGTATTTACTTTCACAGCTCCAGACTATTCCTTCACAGTGCCAGACATCTGCAAAACATAATCAGACGGCTCTTTCACTGTCCCAGACTCCACATTCACAGATTCACAATCTTCCAACACAGTTTTACAATCCACTTTCACAGATCCATACTTTTCCTGCACCGACCCAGACAGTGGCTAAACAGATCCAGGCAGCTCCCGTACAGAGGGGTAGTGATCCTACATCGAGCCAGACATTACTGCACAGATCCATACACTCCGGTGCAGACAGGCAAACCTCATACACAGCATCAAAATGCTTGTTTACAGATTCAGACAATTCCTATCACAGACCCAGCATCAACGACACAGGAGCAAACATTTCCTCATCAGCCGCAGACAACACCAACACATTTCCAGAGAGCTTCGACAGAGACACTGACATTTCCTCCGCGAAAGCAAGCAGGTCCTCTGCAGAACCAGGCAGGTGCAACACTGAAGCACGGATTAACAGCACAGGCACAAACTTTAATACACAGACCCATACAGCTCGTGTCAGAGATAGAGGGACCTCCGAGACAGATTAATTCCCTCCTACATAAACATAGGCAGCTCGACCCTGGCCAAGGCATCACCAACACAGATCCAAGAGCTCCTACACAGATATAAGCAGTTCTTACACGGGCGCAGACTGTTGCGAGAAAGGACCAGACTGCTTGTTTACCGAGCCAGACAGCTCGCTCTGGAGATGCAGACACCTCATTTAAAGATCAAGACAGCACCGGTACTGGATCAAGAAGCTCAATGCAGAACCAGGCTAACTCAGGGAGATCAGCCACAGACAGACACACTCCAACACAGACGCAAGCTCTCCGGCACAAACAGAGACAACTCTTGCACAGACCCAGTCAGCTCGAAACCTGACACATGGAGCTGCAACACAAACACCGACGTTCCTTCACAAAGCCGGACAACACTTAAACAGACACAGTCAGCTCAAAATCTGACACAGGCAGCTGCAACGCAGACCCAGATAGCACCTAAAGAGACTCAGAAACTATTACATAGAAAAAGAAAGCTCTTAAAGTGACCCAGACACTCCTACCTATAGTCAGAGAGCTTGTCATTGAATCCAATGCATAATGCTGCAGATAACTGATAGGCTTACAAAGGACAGCATAGCGTATACCGAATTTCTGGCTATACTGACCATGCCAGCGTTTATGTTCCACTCGAATATTCTGGAGCCTTTCTTGATTTAAATCTATCAGCATAGCCATCTATTCCTTTCTACCTCATATGCTGGAATAGCCTCGCCTTAAAAGTATCTATACCTATTCGCTTGAACCACTCTTACGCTTTTGAGTTCCACATTCTCATCACTCTTTCCAGAAAGAAGTTGCAACTGAATTCTCGATTTGATTTCTGGATTTCTTGATGACTATCTTATAACGGTGACCTCCAGTTATGTTCTTCCCCACATGTGAAAACATTCTCTCTGTAAACACTCTATCAAAATCTTTCATAATTTTAAATAAATCTATTAGGTCACCACAATAGATAATTCTTCAAGAGAAAAGAGACCCAGCTTGTTCATTATTTCCACTTATGAATAACCTCCCATTTCTGGTAGCATCCGTGTAAATCTACTCTGCACCCTCCCAAATGCCTTTATATCATCTTTATAATAGGATGACCAGAACTGCATGCAGTATTCTCAATGTGCTCTAACCGAAGTTCAATACAGCTTTAGCATAACCTTCCTTTTTTGCAATTCTATACCACTAGAAATAACCTCCACTGCTTAGTTACCTTTATTTTGTCTTGCTTAACTCTGTCACAATTTTTGTCATTTGTTTCGTTGTACTCAGAGATCCTACTGTTCCTCGACCCCACCAAGAGTCGTTTGTGCCAAGAAATAAGTGACCTCCATATTCTTCCTACCAAAATGTAATACCTCACATGTATGTTTGTGGAACTTAATTGAAAATTATATGCGCATTCTGCGTGTTTATTAATGTTGTCCTTAATTTGTTGCAGTCCTCCTCAGTATAAATTTCCTCCAATTTGGTATCATTGGCAAATTTGGAAATTCTGTTTTTAGTTCCAAATTCGAAATCGTTAATATAAATTGTGAACAATAGTGGTTCCGGCATTGATCCTTTTGGAACACCACTAACCATCTTCTGCCAATGTGAATATCTGCCTTTTCCCTCCAATCTCTGATTTCAGTCTTTGAGCTAGCTCGCTATGCATTCTGCTGCTTATACCCTGACGTTGCTCAGCAGGCTATTATTCGGAATCATAGCGAGGGTCTTTTGAAAATCTAGATACCTTATACTTATTGCATGATCAATGTCTACCCTCTCTATAACATCTTCAAAAATTATGTGTTTGGTCCAGCAGTACTTTCCCTGTTAAAATCCATGCTGATCATTCATTTTTATACTTTTGGTTTCTAGATGTTCTTCTATTTTCTCCATTAGTAAGGGTTCCATTATTTTCCTATATTAGTGACAATCATACCCCTTGACCAACGAGCTGATTAGCTGAGACAAGCAGGGAGTACATCATTTAATTCCCGCCAAAAGCGATTCAGCCATTCCCGCTTTCGAGTGTGTAATACAGCGACATCAATTTGTTGTACTGTCAGTCTCGGATCAGTCTTCATCTGTTGGAAAGGGTTGCGCTCTCAGTGCTGCTTCATTCAGAATGTTATTTAAAAAATGCGACGTGCTAGCTGCCGTGGCTGGGTGGTTAAATCGTTGGATTAGGAATGTAATCTCATTGCTTCTGAGTCAGTTCGAGCCCTGTTTACAATGAGTCAGTAGCTGTAGACATTGGCACGTAATCCGCTCTGTTTGGAGGTCATTTGAGGTGTAATTGTTCTGAATTATTTTGCAGCAACTTTTCGGCCACCTGTTCCGTCCCGCTCAACCAAACATCCACTCGTGCGTGTCCAGAGGATTTGGACATTTTTATAATCCAGCAAAGAACGACTAAAAATATGATAAAAAGAGGGTAATTATGAATGTTAACTTGAACGAAATATAAAAACAGATAGAAATAGTTTCTACAGGTATGTAAAAAGGAAAAGAGTGGCTAAAGTAAATGTTAGTCTCCTGGAGTATGAGACTGGGGCATTAATAATCGAGCACAGGGAAATGGCAGAGACTTTGAACAAATATTTTTTGTTTCAGTTCTCACGGTAGAAGTCAGTAAAAACAAACAAATAATGGATAATCCAAGGGCTATATGGAGGGATACTATCATTATCACTTATGAAGTAGTATGAGGTAAAATGATGGGACTAAAGGCGGACAAATCCCCTGGACCTGATGGCTTATATCGAGGTGTCCTGTGGAGGACTTGCTTCCACTCCCAAAGTGAATTCCTTGACGGAAGATCAGTCCGATACGAGAGCCTCAGACCCTTTCACAGGTGCGACAGACATTCGTCAGGGGAAGGGGTCGGTTTGGCTGGTTTGCCGCATGCTCCTTCTGCTGCGTGCGCCTGTGCTCTTTATGCTCCTTGCATCGAGCCTCAAAGAGCTCAACGCCCTCCCGGATGGATTTTCTCCACCTCGGGCGATCTGTGGCCAGTGTCTCACAGGTGTCAGTGGTGATGTTGCACTTTACCAGCGAAGCTTTGAGGGTGTCCTTATAACGTTTACACTGTCCTCCTTTGGCTCGTTAACCATGAAGAAGCTTCGCATAAAGCATTGCTTCGGGAGTCTCACATCTGGCATGCGTACTATGTCGCCTGCCCAGCGAAGCTGATCGAGTGTGGTCAGTGCTTCAATACTGGGGATGTTACCCTGGTCGAGGACACTGATGTTGATGCGCCTGTCCTCCCAGGAAATTTGCAAGAAATTGCGGAGACATAATTGGTGATATATCTCCAACGGCCTGAGGTGACTTCTGCACATCGTCCATGCCTCAGACCCATACAGGAGGGCGGGTATTATTACAGCCCTGTAGACCATGAGTTTGGTAGTAGATTTGAGGACCTGGTCTTCAAACATTTTTTTCGGCAGGCGGCCGAAGGCTGCACTGGAGCACTGGAGGCGGTGTTGAATCTCCACATCAATGTCTGCCTTTGTTGATAAGAGGCACCCCCACATTTCCAATAGAATTATTCCAGTCACACAGCCTTCGTTCAATCAAAACATATCTAGATTAAGAATCAATTAGTTATTTGTTTAAAATAAATCAAATTAAATTTTTTTTAATTAAAAATTAAATGTATTTATTTTCTGAAGTTGTTTAATATATATATATTTGTAAATTGGCTTTCAGACTGGGCTGGTTTTACATCCCTCCCTCCTTCCTGCCTGTCTATCACCTGTGGCTTCAATAACCGTCTCTGCCCCGCGTGGTCCTGAGCTCCACAGCACAATTGCCTTCAGGGATGATGGAAATCTCACTTTATTCTTTTAAAAGGGAACTGCGGTCAGTCAAGGGTGATTCTGCATCTGGGTAAAAGGGATGTCCTTGCAGTCCCCGATCATTCTGTATCTGTTTAAAAGGGCTGGTTGTCAGATCCGGTTCATAACCTTTCCCTTTAAAACTGATTTTCTCATAAACCCGGGTCATCCTGTATAGTTTGAGAAGGAGTATGATTTCAGCTGCAATGACCGAATTGTTAAACTGCTGTGTTCCAATTTACATTTGGGTTGACTGCGCCTGTGCGCACCCAGATCGCAGTGCATCTGTTCATTTCCTCGAAATATGCTCATTTTTTCCGAAATCCACTCCTTGATTTTGCTCACAATATACACAACAACACAGTGTATGATGGTGGCAGCGGCCGCGTCGTCTAATGGATACGGCGTCTGACTTCGATATAACCGCGAACTTATCAAAACATTGCAGATTCGTATCTTGCCGCGGTCAATTAACTTGCTGCGTGTAATTTTATATTTGTTGCGATTCTGCCGAAAAAACAACCATCTCTTCGAGTCACTCACCTGAAGTAAAGTAAGGCTGTTTGCGTTAAGAATCTAATGGCACGTGTTAATCATTGTTGATCTGCATGCACGGGCAGAGCAAGCTGTGAAGTGGACTTTCTTGCACGTTATTTCTGTTGTGTTACAAAAAGCAGGAGATTAAAAGGCTGACGATTGGCGGAATAAGAGACGAGGTGGCCGAGAAATTAAGGCGATGAACTATGAATCAATTTTGTTCTGCCCGCATGGGTTCGAATCCCATCCTCATCGTATTTGTGCTCAGCTTTGACTCCCCTCGTAACATTGTCAATCACGTTAACCTCATCGCCGAATTTCCCTTTCACTGACAAGGATGCTGCACTTTGCTCATGTCATGTCTCAAATTAATAATATATTCGTCAAATGGATAACATTTGTCGGACTGCGGAGAGGGGGACAAATTCGATAGGTCTCTGAGTGACAGTTTAAGCACGATGGGCCTAACATCTTTTCTCACTACCGTCAGAATCTGAGAGCTGCACTCTTCACTGTCCGTGGCTCGTTGGTTTCGGGGGATGATTCTCGCTTAGGAATGATCACATTTGAAATGCGACAGGTCTCGGGCCAAATCCTGAACGAGCCCCGCCATTTTTTATACAAAGTTCCGCTCCTCACAGCCGCTTCACATGTGAGAAAACAGACATATTTCACGTTAAAACGTGTAATTTTGCGGCGATTGTTCCCACAGCGTCCAAATCCCAGAGCAAAGTGAAACTCACACAACTGAGTAAAGTTAAAGTATCTCAGAGGGACTCGGCTCTGTGACTCGTTGGATAACCTAAACCCGTGTTTAGTTCCGGCCAATAATTCATCCGTATATCTTCCTGTCTGTGCGCATCAGCTCTACTCAATGGGGATACGCATACATTCAGCGTCAATCTCCACCTCTGCCCTGAACATGAATGTGTCTTGTTTCTCTAGAGCTGAAAGGATGAGAGAAGCTAGTTTTTGAATTAGTCTCTTGTTTGCCGAATTCAAAGCTGACAGGAAATCAATCCGGGGTGGCCAAGCTTCCTGCTCTGATTAAAAGGCGTTGACACATTATATTGTAGGCATGTTCTCATCTTCTGGCCTCAACATGAGGTTCAACGTATCGGATGATAAGCACCGCTCCCATTGTCTGGTAATGGTTCTGCTGTTCCCACTAACATCTCCTGTGGACCATCCTTTGTTACGTTATTGCCCGATTACCACCCACTTTGCCTTTCTCCATTGTGCCATTTATTATTTAATCACACCTGCGTTGCACTGTATCACAGAAGTTTCCATTTGACCTTTCTCGCTGCGTATTTTTTCCAGGCGCTATTTTTGTTGAAAACATCTGTAATCTTTAAATTTTTCCTAAAATATCGGAATGATTATCCGACAGAACGTGAAACCGGATTCTTCCTCCACAAAATCTGCACGACCTGCCGAGGTTTACATATTTATCTGTTTTTATTCATTCTATTTCTGTGTCCCTTTTAAGGGGATGTGCTGTCTGTCCGAGATCATTCTCTGTCTCTTTAAAATGGTATGCTATCAGACCCTCATCATTTTGTGTCTGTTTAAAAGGGATGTGCTGCATGTCCCGGAGTTCCAATTTCAAATTTCAAAACCTGCCCTTGGAGGTTAAGGCATTTTAGTTTGTTTGTGTGTTTGTGTAAGCTAGAGTTTGTGCAAACGTGCTGTGCGATCTTACTGTCATGTGAGAAAAATGCTTTACATGCAACTTGAAACCGTACTGATTTGATTGAACACTCCTTCGTTGACTCCCTGACGGTAGAAGAATCTGCTGTGGGATTTTGCTATTCCACATCTGAAAGAAGGAAAAATACACAAGTTAGAGATCTCGCGATTTTAGGCAGGGCCTGCGTGTGGGCTGTGTGACATGATGACATCCTCCGTCCTTATTTTGAAATTCAAATCAAATCAGACCAAGACAAGACATGACTGACTGAATGACTTTGTTTATACATGTATATATATATATATATATATATATATGTGTATATTTATATACAATCCCTAATTTTTAACTTCCAAAATAAATATGCTTTTTCTGTTCTGCCTGCACTGGGCTCTATTACATTTGACCTCTTTCACAGCACAAGCAGCTGCTGTCAGATCCAGCAGAAAGACACACGCGACTTTAAAAGATCGCCCTTGTGGCCCACATCTTACCTCATGGCTTGTCTTCCAACATGGGCTGACTGTGTTTGGGTATTTATTGACTGCACCCCTCATTTCCAATGGAATTCTTCTAGTCACACAGCCTTCGTTCAATCAAAAAATACATAGATTATGAATTAATTTAATATTTATTTAAAACAACTCAATTTCAATTTTTTTTAAATACAATTTAAATGCATTAATTTTCTTAAAATGTTAAATATTTGTATATTTCAGACAGGGCTGGTTTTACGTCCCTCCCTCCCTCCTTCCTGCCTCTCTATCACCTGTGGCTTCAATAACAGTCTCTGCCCCGCGTGGGCCTGAGCCTCACTGCACAATTGCCTTCAGGGATGATCGAAATCTCACTTTATTCTTTTAAAAGGGAACTGCTGTCATTCAAGGGTTATTCTGCATCTGGGTAAAAGGCATGTCCTTGCAGTCCCGGATCATTCTTTGTCTGTTTAAATGGGCTGGTTGTGAGTTCCGGATCATACTCTTTCCCTTTAAAACGGATTTTCTCATAAACCCGCGTCATCCTGGATTGTTTGAGAAGGAGTATGAATCAGATGCAATGACCGAATTGTTAAACTGTTGTGTTCCAATTTATATTGGGCTTGCCTGCGCCGGTGCGTACCCAGATCGCAGTGCATCTGTTCATTGACTCGAAATATGCTCATCTTTTCTAAAATCCACTCCTTGATATTGCAGTGGCCCCGAATTTGCTCGCAATATACACAACAACACAATGGCTGGTGATCGCAGCGGCCGCGTGGCCCAATGGATAAGGCGTCTGACTTCGATTATAGCTGCAAAGTTATCAGAATATTGTAGGTTCGAGTCCTGCCGCGGTCAACTTAACTCGCATCGTGAAATTTTATGTCTTTGTTGTGATTCTGCCGAGAAACCAACCATCTCTTCCAGTCACTCACCTGAAGCAAAGGAAGGCTGTTTGCTCAAAGAATCTCATGGCAAGTTTTCATCATTGTCGAGCTGCATGCACGGGCAGAGCAAGCATTGAAGTCGACTTTCTTGCACATTATTTTTGTTTGGATACAAAAAGCAGGAGATTGAATGGCTGACGATGTGTTAAAACAGAGACGAGGTAGCCGAGAGGTTAAGGCGATTGACTGTTAATCTATTGTATTCTGCACGCATGGGTTTGAATCCCATCGTCGTTGGTTGCAGCATGACCACGTTTTGACATTCATATAAAACCTCATCGCCAAATTCCCCTTTTACTTACAGGGATGCTGTACTTTCCTCATGTCATGTCTCAAATTAATAATATATTCGTCAAAAGGAGAACAGTTGCAGGACAATGGCGAGCGGCACTAATTAGATAGCTATCTGAGAGACAGCACATGCACGATGGGACATAATATCATTTCTCACCACCGTCAGATTCTGAGATCTGCGCTTTTCACTGTCGGCGGCTCGTTGGTCCACGGTTATGATTCTCGCTTCGGAATGATCACATTTGAAATGCGAGAGGTCACGGTCCAAATCCAGGACGAGCCCCGCCATGTTTTACACAAACTTCCGCATCTAACAACCGCTCGACATGTGAGAAAACAGACGTATTTCCCGTTAAAACGTGTGATTTTACGACGATGTTCCATCAGCATCCAAATCTCAGAGCAAAGTGAAACCCGCCAAATTGAGTAGAGTTAAAATATCTCAGAGGTACTCGGCTCTGTGCCTCGTTGCATCACCTAAACCCTTGTTTGGTTCCGGCCAATACTTGATCAGTACATCTTCCTGTCTGTTCGCATAAATTCACCTCAATTGGGATAAGCATACATTCAGCGTCAATCTCCACCTCTGCCCTGAACATGTGTGCGTCCTGTTTCTCTCGAGCTGAAAAGGTGAGTGAAGCTGCCTTTTGAATTCGTCCCTTGACTGCCGAATTCAAAGCGGACAGGAAATCAATCCGGGCTGGCAAAGCTGCCTGGTCTGATTAAAAGGCGGTGACAGCCTATATTGTAAGCATGTTCTCGTCTTCTGGCCTCAAAATAATGTTCAACGTATCAGATCATAAGCACCGTTCCCATTGTCTGGTAATGGTTCTGCTGTTCCCACGAACACCTCCTCTGGACCATCTTTTGTTATGTTATTGCCCGATTACCCAATTTGCTTTCTCCATTGTACCATTCATTATTTAATCACTCCTGCGTTCCACTGTATCACAGACGTTCCCATTTGACCTTTCTCGCTGCGTATTTTTTCCAGGCGCTATTTTTGATGAAAACATCTGTAATCTTTAACTTTTTCCTGAAATATCAAAATGATTATCCGACAGAACGTGAAAACGGATTCTTCCTCCACGAAATCTGCACGACCTGCCGAGTTTTACATATTTATCTGTTTTTATTCATTCTATTTCCGTGTCCCTTTTAAGGGGATGTGCTGTCTGTCCGAGACCATTCTCTGTCTCTATATAATAGTGTGCTATTAGACCCTCATCATTCTGTGTCTGTTTAAAAGGGATGTGATGTCTGTCCCGGATTTCCAATTTCAAATTTCAAAACCTGCCTTTGGAGGTTGAGGAATTTTATTTTGTTTGTTTGTTTGTTTAAGCTAGAGTGTGTGCAAACGTGCTGTGCGATCTTACTGCCATGTGAGAAAAATGCATTACATGCAACTTGAAACCGTACTGATTTGATTGAACACTCCTTCGCGGACTCTGCTGTGGGATTTTGCTATTCCACATCTGAAATAATGGAAAATACACAAGTTAGAAATATAGCGATTTTAGGCAGGACTTGTGTGTGGGCTGTGTGACATGATGACATCCTCCATCATTATTTTCAATTTCAAATCAAATCAAACCATGACAAGACATGACTGACTGACTGACTTTGTTTATATATTTATATATATATATGTGTATATTTATATATAATCCCAAATTTTTAAGTTATAAAATAAATATACTTTTTCTGTTCTGCCTGCGCTGGGCTCTATTACATTTGACCACTTTCACAGCACAAGCAGCTGCTGTCAGATCCAGCAGAAAGACACACGCGACTTTAAAAGATCGCCCTTGTAGCCCACATCTTCCCTCATGGCTTGTCTTCCACCAATGGGCTTACTGTGTTTGGGTATTTATTGACTGCACCCATGATTTCCAACGGAATTATTCTAGTCACACAGCCTTCGTTCAATCAAAAAATACATAGATTATGAATCAATTATTTATTTATTTAAAACAACTCAATTAATTTTTTTTTAAATACAATTTAAATGCATTAATTTTCTTAAAATGTTAAATATTTATATATTTCAGATTGGTCTGGTTTTACGTCCCTCCCTCCTTCCTGCCTGTCTATCACCTGTGGCTTCAATAAAAGTCTCTGCCCCGCGTGGTCCTGAGCCCCACTGCACAATTGCCTTCAGGGATGATCGAAATCTCACTTTATTCTTGAAAAAAAGTGAACTGCTGTCAGTCAAGGGTTATTCTGCATCTGGGTAAAAGGGATGTCCTTGCAGTCCCGGATCATTCTGTGTCTGTTTAAATGGGCTGGTTGTCAGTTCCGGTTCATATTCTTTCCCTTTATAACGGATTTTCTCAAAAACCCAGGTCATCCTGTATAGTTTGAGAAGGAGTATGATTTCAGCTGCAATAACCGAATTGTTAAACTGTTGTGTTCCAATTTATATTGGGCTTGCCTGCGCCGGTGCGCACCCAGATCGCAGTGCATCTGTTCATTGACTCGAAATATGCTCATCATTTCCAAAATCCACTCCTTCATATTGCAGTTGCCCCGAATTTGCTCGCAATATACACAACAACACAATGGATGGTGCTGGCAACGGCCGCGTGGCCTAATGGCCCCTTGACTATCCATTGTTGGAATATTATTCGTGTCCTCTCACGTGAAGAATAATAGAAAATATTTTTTCAGAGTTCTGCCATCTCCATGTTTCCCATTATTAACTCCCCGGTCTCGTCCTATTAGGAACCAAGATTTAAACTAGCCACGATTTTAATGTTTATATAGCGATAGAAACTCTTGATATCTGTTTTTATATTTCGTGCATATAGTCTATGTTCCCATTCTTAATCATTTGTTTGTCAACCATTGTTGGCTTTTAAACGCTTCCCAATCTTCAGCCTCCCACGAGTTTTGGCCACATTGTCTGTCCTTGTTTTTAATTGGATTCAGTCCTTTATTTCTTTTGTTATCCACGGAAGGCCATTTTTTCTCTTTCGCCGTTTCTTCCTCAGTGGAATATATTTTTCTGTAGATTCGTGAAATATCACCTTTTATGTACACCGCTGTTTGCCAACTGTTCATCAAGATAATGATTGGACATGAGGTTTGGTTTTATAAAGTTAAAATAGAATTAACAAGTGTATAATGAATCCAGGGCAAGACTCGAAGCTGCAAACGTCCGATAACATTCTGATTTATATAAAAATCACACACCTTATTATTTAAGTCACATCGCATCTGCTCTTAACATTCATGTAATGAGAGATTAAAGCCCTGATAATATTAATATCACTTCCATTATTTACACCCCAACAGCGGATGTGAACCATTCACTTATTGAAATATGAGAAGTCCGGGAGACCAAACACAATGCAAGCGTTTCCTCTCGTCCTCCTTTCCAGCTTTTCTGCTGCCCTCAGGTAACTTCGTTGCATCTTGTCCTCCACAGAAAAGCTCATAATTCAATTAAATTAAACTATAGCTGAGGCTCTTAATCTATGTCGCTTGCTGCATTTCACCAACTCCCTCCCACTTCGGTGCCAAACTTTAGCTCCCGAGCTGTCTCCTTGAGGAGTGTCCTATATTCGCAATTTCGCACGTCACTGCCGTTACCTTCACCAATCGGCTGCTGAAATCCTGACCATGCCTTCGTTATCTTACTTGTCTACTCCAACGCTCTCCTTACTGGCCTCCCACGATTTACCCTACGTGAACTTGAGGTCGTTCCAAAACTCTCTGGCTGTATCCAAATTCGCATCAATCCCATTCACCCAGCACCCTGACGCTCGCTCACCGATATTGGCTCGCGCTGAAGCAATGCTTGGATTTCAAAATTGGCATTGTTGTTTTCACATCTCCGATATGACCCCGCCCCTCGCAATGCCATTAATCTCCTCCATCCCCATAACTACTGGAGATATAGGAACTCTTCTAATTCAGCCATCTTGAATATCCCTGATAATAATCGTTCAACAATCGCTGGACATTCCTTCAGCTGCCTGAACACTCATCTCTGGAATTCCTTGTCAAACCTCTCCTCCTCTCCCCACGACTTTAGGATGCTTTGTAACCTAGCTCTGTGACCAAGCTTTTGCTCATCTACTCTAATTTCTCCTTCTGTGGTTTGGTATCAAATTATCGTTTTATATGATAAGAACATGAAACCATAAAAAATAAGAGAAGTAAGCCATTTGGCCGCTCGAGCTCACTCTGTCATTGTATTTGATAACAGCTCATCTGATCATGGACAAAGCTCTTCTTCCCATCCCGCACACCATAACCCTTATTGTTCAAAAATATGTCCATCCCCACCTTAAATATATTTGATGAACCAACCTTCAAAGTTCTCTAAAACAGAGAATTCCATAGATTTGCAACCCTCTGAGTGAAAAACATTATAATCTCAGGTTTAAATGGGCGTCTCTTTATTCTGAGACTATGTCCGCTCGTCTTAATTTCCCCTATGAGTGGAAATATCCTCTTTGCATCTTCCTTTTCGAGCCCCCTCATTATCTCACAAGTTTCGATATCATCACCACTCATTCCCCTGAAACTGCAATGAGTACTGGCCCACACCTACCCAACCTATCAGCATAGGTCAAGCTTCTCATCTCCGAAATCATTCTAGTGAGCCTTCTCTGAATAGACTCCAATGCAACTATATCCCTCTAACTACAGATACCAAAACTGCATGCAGTACTCCTGGTGAAGCCTCAATAATAACCTCTAAATTTACAGCGGGACTTCTCTGCTTTTATACTCTACCCCCCTTGCAATAAAGGGCAACATTCCATTTTTGCTCCTGATTAATTGCAGTACCTGCATACGAATATTTTTTTGCTTCATTCACAAGGCTACACAAGTCTTTCTGTACTGGAGCACATCGCAATTTTTCTCAATTTAAAATTTAATTTTGTTTCCTATTTTTTCTGCCAAAGTTGATAACCTCACAATATCGCACATGATTCGCCGTCTGCCAAATGTTTGCCCACTCATTAGCTTGTCTATCTCACTTTGCAGATGTTTTATGTCCTCCTCACAATGTGCTTTTCCATCTATCTTTGTATATTCAACACATTTGGCTAAATTACACTCTGTCCTTTCATCCAAGACATTAATACAGATTGTAAATAGTTGAGGACCCAGAATCCAGATCCTGCGGCACGCCACTGGTGAGCTTTGCCAACTCTACAATGCCCCATTTATTCCGACTCTCTGTTTTTTGTTATTTAGCCAATGTTAATACATTACTCCCAACCCTATGAGCTTTTATTTTTGCAGTAACCTATTATGTGGCAATTTATCGTATGCCTTCTCGAAGTCTAATTACACCACATGCACTGCTTCCCCCTTATCCACCTGCTCGTTACATCCTCAAAGCACTCCAGCAAATTTGTCAGGCATGATTTCCCTTTCAGAAAACAATGCCGATTCTGCTTTATTGCATCACGCTATTCCACATATCCCACAATGTGGGAACAGCCGGCTCAAGGGGAGAAAAATAGAGTGGAGACAGGGATTCGTCAGTTCCGTGGGGCACGAAAAAGGTTGAAACGATGGTTTTACTTGGCTGCGGGGTTGGGGAACTATGCGGTTGGCGGCCGTGTGCGACGATCCGCAGAGGAGGGTAAGATCAGTGAAAGTCTTGGAATCGATGCGCTGATGTTCGCTGATAGTCCAGGGTGAGCTAGGATGAGGTTTGGGTCTAAGGGCAACTATTAATGTTGGAACACCGTGATAGTTGTTATTTCTGTTTCATTCAAAATGACATAAGTATTAGAAGCAGGATTCAGCCATTCAGATCCTCGAGCTTGCTGCGCCGTTCAATGAGGTCATGGCTGATTTTCTACATCAACCCTACTTTCCTGCTTTGTCCCATATCCCTTGATGCCCTTAATAGCCCCAAATCTATCGATCGCTGTCATGAATATATTCAAAGACTGAGCCTCCACAGCCCTCTGGGGTATCTAATTCAAAAAGATACAGCACCCTCTGAGTGAAAATGTTTCTCCTCGTTTCAGTCCTAAATAGCAGATCTTTTATTCTGAGACAGTGTCCCCTGGTTCTAGACTACCAAGACAGAATAAACCTCCTCTCTGCATTTATGCTGTCAAGCACTGTCAGAATGTTGTCTATTTCAATGAGTTGCCTTCTCATTTTTCGAAGCTTGAGCGAATATATTCCTAGTCTACTCAATCTCTCTTCATTGAACCATCCCAACATCCCAGGAATCAGTCTGGTGAACTTTCCTTGCTCCCTCTCTATGCTTCCTGAGCTTAGCAGACCAAAACTGGACACATTCATTGCACTCCAAACAAATTAACGGCTGTGAACCTTTCACTGATTGAGAAACTAAAATTCCAAAGTTAATCTACATTCCGTACACTTCCTCTGCTGCCGTCAGGAAGTTTCTTGGCGTCTTGACTTCTTTCCAAATCCTCCTCAATCCCATAACTTAAACCACAGTCCATTAAACTAAACCGCTGACTGCATGCAATCAAATCCTTCCTCACTGACAGCCAACCTTTTACCTCTGAGCTATGGACTATCCCACGTGCGTCACATCAGCCATCTCAACACTTGCCTCTGCGCAGCTACTGCTGAAATCCTTATCCATGCATTTGTTGCCTCTGGACTGGACTATTCCAATGTACTCCTGGCTGGCCACCCACGATCTGCGCTATGTAAACTTGTGCTCATCCAAAAAATTGACTGCCTGTCTCCGAACTGGCACCAAGCCCGTTCACCCATCGCCCCTGTGCTCGCTGACCTACATTGGCTCCCGGTTAAGTAAATCATAGGATTATAAAATCTCATCCTTGCTTCCAAATCGCTCCATGACCTCGCCCCTCCCTATCTGTCATTTCCTCCAGCTCCATAACCCCGCGACATATCTTCACTCCTCCAATCCTGTCTCGTTGTGCATCCCTGATTATAATCACGCCACCATTCGCTGGCATACCTTCAGCTTCCTGGGCCCTGAGTTCTGGAATTCCATTACAAGATCTCTGAATCACTCTAACTCTTTCTCGTCATAGAATAATAGAAATAATACGACACCGAGGGAAGCCATTTGTGCCATTGTGTTTCTGCCCGCTGATAAATAGGTAACCAGCCGAATCCAACACCCAACACGAGGTCCGTAGCCCTGTAGGATATGGTTCTTTAAGTGCACATCCAAGAACCTCATAAATAGTGGTGGTGGTTTCTGCGTCTCCATCCTTTCAGCAAGTGAGTTCCAGACAGCCATCATCATCTGGATAAATGTATTCCCCACATCTCCTCTCTAATCATGATACCAACTACTTTTCTTCGATGCGCCTGGTTTTTGACCCCTCTGCTGAGGCAAATTTGCTTTCTAATATCCTTGCTACCCATTCTATGTAGGGCCCTCACATTTCATGCACTTCAATTCAATCTTTCATCAGCCTCCCCAGTTCCAAACAAAGTAAAACACAGTTCATCCAATCTTTCCTCATAGCTTCAATTTTGCAGTCGATGCAACATCCTCGTAATATCCTCTGTAGCCTCTCGAGTGCTATCAAATATTTCCTGTAATGTAGTGACCAGAACTGGAGCAGTACTCTAGCTGTGCCCTACTGTTATTTTGCAGTTGTACCGTAACTTTCCTGCGCTTACATTCTATCCCTTGGCTAAAAATAAAGGATTCCATTTCCCATTTGTGCTAATTAATCGACCTGTTCTCTAACTTTAAGGATCTGAGGGCATACACTCGAAGGTCCCTCTGTTCCTCCACACCTCTCAGTATCCTGCTATTTTGTGTATCTTGTTGTACCTCCCCAATTGCATTAGCTCACACTTCTCTGGATTGATTGTCATTTTCCTCTTTTCGACCTAACTGACTGGTCAATCGATATCATCCTGCAGTCTAAACTTCCCACTTCACTGTCGAACACAAAGACAATTTTTGTTTCATTTGTAAACTTCTTTACCTTGCTCCCTACATTTATATCTAAATCATTAATATAAACTCAGAACACAAGGAACTGAGCACTGAACCCTACGAACCCCATTGTAAACATTCTTTTGTTCGTAAAAACATACATCAACCATTTTCTTCCTGCACTGAGCCAATTTTCGATCCGATTTGCAACACTCCCTTAACTACCATGGGCTGTTACTTTTTTGAGCAGCCTGCGATGTGAGACTTTGTCAAAAGTCTTGTTAAAATCCATGTGGATCACGTCAAATGCACTTCCCTTATCGCACCTCTTAGTTACCTCCTCAAAAAATTCAATCAAGTAAGTCAGACATGACCTTCCCTTAACAAATCGATGCGGACTGTTTTTTTGAATCAATGTCTTTCTAAATGAAGGTTTATTCTGTGCCTCTGCGTTGATTCCAATAATTTTCCTGTTACCAGTTTTTATATAGTTGTCTGGAATGATTCGGTGCTTCACTTTGTCCATTTATAAATAATGGTACAACGTTAGCAATTAGGCAATGTTTTTGTACCTCTCCTGCAGCTAGGGAGATTTCTCAAATGATGGTCTGAGCCTCCGCAATTTCCACACCTATTTCTTTTAATAGCCTGGGATATATTTCATTGCGTCCTGGAGATTTATTTACATTAGAAGATGCCAAACCCCTTAATCATTGTTACCTTGCTATGTTTATCCAAGCCAATATTACATTCTCTTTTTCCTTAAGTTTTACGCTAGCATCGTCGCCCTCCTTTATTAAACTGCTGCAAAGCTTTCATTTAGTACCTTACTTACATACTCCACCTCCACACATAGGTTACAATTTTGGTCGCCCTTTTTTGTCCTTCGTTATCCTGTTGTTCATTGTGCAATTGTGCAACATCTTTCGATTTTCTTTGATTCAACGTGCCAGTATTTTCATGCTTTCACTTTTCTTTCCAACTTTCCTTTTTAATTTCACCCCCAGGCTTTCTGCAAAACTGGGCTCGAGATTGTTGATAAAAGCTTCCTGTGTTTGCCTTATCTTTCCCTGTATGCACGTTGTCATCCAGGCGGCTCTAGATTTGACACAGTTGCCGTTTTTCTTTCTAGCAACATGTTGACACTGAACTTGTATCTCCTTCTTGACTGCCTCCTACTGCTCTGACACTGATTTACCTTCAATGAGGTGTTTCACGTCCACTTTTTCTATTCATCGAATCATGGAATCACGGAATTATACAGCTCAGAAGGAGGCTATTTCTGCCCGTCGCGTTTGCAACGTCCAATAAAGAGCTATCAAGCCTAATCCCACTTTCTCCCTCTTGATCCACAGCCCTGAAGGTTACGGCACTTCAGATACACATCCGAATACTTTCGAAATGTGGTGACCGTTTTTTCACCTCCCACCCTTTCAGGCAGTGCGATGCAGGACAATCCCTCTCTCACGCCCTCTCCCCCAATCCGCAAACCATAATCTGGGTGACGAATTTTCCTCTCACTCCCCACTAAACCACCTACCAAGTACTTTAACTATGCCTTCTCGTTGTTGACCTCCGCTACTGAGGGAAAAAGGTCCTTCCTATCCACTTTATCGAGGCAGCTCAAAAGTAAACACCTGAACAATTCTCCCCTCAGCCTCCTATGTTCTACAGAAAATAAAACTAGCCTGTTTAATCTTTCCCCGTATCTAAAATTCTCCATTCCAAGCCACATCCTGGTAAATCTCCGATGTACCCTGTCTCGTGCAATCACGTGTTTCCTGTAATATGGTGACCAGAACTTCACGCAGTACTCCAGCTGTAGCCTAACTATTTATTCAGTTCCAGCATAACCGACCTGCTCTTATATTCTATGCCTCGTCATTTACGGAAAGTATTCCGGATGCCTTCTTCACGCACTTTTCTGCCTGTGCTGCTAAGTTAATGTGTATGTGGACATGCATTAAACAATCCCTTTGTTAGTGTACACTTCTCAGTGCCCTACCATTTAATGTGTATTCCTTTGCATTGTAAGCCATCCCCTGATACATTACCAAATACTTCTCCGCAGTAAATTCCATTCACCACGATTCTGCCCACGTGACCACTCATTCCACGTGACCACGTGACGCGACATTCAAGAACGTTCTTCTTCATTATCATCCACACAGCCAATGGTTGTGTCATCTGGACACGTTTTAATCATACCCCCTTCATTCAGATCTAATTCATTGATGTATACTTTAAAAAGCAATGAGCCATGAGGAGCCCCACTCGGACAGCCTTCCAGTTGTGAAAACACCTATTACCCTTTGCTTGCTGCCTCCGGGAACATTTTGGATCCAACTTGCCACGTTGCATTGGATTTCATGGGATTTTACTTTCCTGAGCAGTCTGCCATATATAACGTTGTCGATCGCCTTGTTAAGATCCAGATACACTTCATCAAATGCGCTACACTTGTGGACAATCCTTGTCAGAAAATTTAATCAATTTAGTCATACAGGACCTTCCCTGAAAACAGCTATGCTGACAGTCCTTGATCAAACCTATACTTTCTCAAAAATGTTTATCCTTTTCCTCAGAATGTTTTACAATAATCTTTCCACAACCGAGGTTAGGCTGATTGGTCTGTAATTGATCATCGATCTCTTTCACCTTTTTAAACAAAGATACGACATTAGCAGTCCTCAAGTCCTCTGGCTCCATAATTGGAGCCAGAGAGTATTATTATGGTCAGACCCTATGCTATTTCCTCTTTTGTTTCTCTTAAAAGCCTCGGTACATTTTACGTGGCCCTGTGAATTTTTCCACTTTCAAAGCTGTTAACATGCACAAGACTTCCTCTCTTACTGTGTTTATTTCATTTAATATTTTACGTACCTTCCCCCGCCCCCGATTGTAACATCTGCATCGCCGCTCTCTTTTATGAAAACAAATGCAAAGTATTCATTAAGAACCGTAAACAAATATTCCACCTGCGCACATAGATTACTTTACGGTCTCTAATGAGCCCTACTCTTTCTTTAGATATCGTCTTGCTTTTAAGGTGTTTATAAAACATTGGGTTTTCGTTGATTTTACTTGCCAAAATATTTTCATGCACTCACTTTGCTTTCCTAATTTCATTTTTACTTTCACGTTTGCACTTCCTATAATCTTCGAATGTTTCTGATGCATTGATGCATCGCTATGGCATAAGCCCCTATATTTTCCTTTATTCTACCCTGTAAACCCCTTGGTATCCAGGGGGCTCTGGATTTGCTAGTCGCATCCTCTTTCATTGAGGGAACGTACTTGCTCGGAACCCTGAGGATCTGCTCCTTGAATGCCTCCCAATACTCCGACACAATTTTGGCTTCAAATATCTGTTTTCAGTCAACGTTGCCTAAATCCTATGTCTGCTTTACAGAATTGGCTTTTCCGCAATTGAGATTATTTATTCCTGGCTAATCTTGTATTTTTCCACAACTACACTAAATGTAACTGAATTACGATCTCTATAACGAAAATGCTCTCCGACTGATAGCTCTTCCACCCGCTCAGCTTAATTAACTAAAACAAAGTCAGAAACGCCCCTCCCTTCTTTGGCCTGCTATATAATGGCAAATAAAGATCTCCTGAATGCATTTAATAAATGTTGCCAAAATTTGTAATCCGCACTAATTCTATCCCAGTTAAGATTTGTGTAGTTGCAACCGACTTCTATTCCTCCTCAATAACTTTGCCAACAATTTTTGATCTTCTCTCTCATTCTGACTGCGAGCGGTCGAAAATACACGCCCAGCTCTGTGGTTGCCGCGATTATGTTGTTCCATTGATCCCATATATCTAGAATTGATGATCCATCAAGCATGTTATCTGTCCTCAGCTGCAATTGTTTCTTTAATCAACACTGCGAGGTATCTCCTCCCCTCTTTTTTATCGCACTCTCTCTCCCGCCTAAAAATCATTTCAGGAGAAATGTTCACCGAACACACCTGCCCATATTTCAGTCATGTCTCCGTAATAGTTATAAAATCATACTCATCACTGGCACGTTGCGTTGGGAGTATTCCGGAAATTACTACTTTTGAGGTCCTTCTTTTTAATCTCTCTCCTAGCTCCATACAATATAGCTGCAGTGCCTGATCCATCTTTATTCCTATATCATTGATAAAATAATGGACCACAGCCTATGGTCGTTCACTCACTCCCCACAACATCCCCTGCAGCCGCTCAGTTCAAAACTTGACCCTGCACCATGGAGGCAACGTACCTGACTGGAATGTGATCTGCCGCCAGTCTGCTCCACTAACAATCGAATATTTATCATTATAGCTCTAACACGCTTCTCCCTCAACCCCCGCCCCCCTGTGCAGCTGTGCCAGCAATGGCACCGTGGAATTAGTTCTCACTGCATTCCCGGATGAGCCATCGCCACACCAGTACGGAGAATAGAATGCTGTTAGCGGAGCAAGATGCAGTCAGGGGACTTCTGCAATACCTGGCTGCTCTTCCCCTTCTGTCTGACGACCACACATCCGTTCCCTGCCTGCACTCTCTTAAGCTGCCGGGTGATCATCTCAGGAAACGTGCTATACATGAAGCTTCCGCTCTTACGGTGTCACGGCAGTGATTCTCCCATTGATGCCCCTTCCACCTGCCTAGCTTAGTTGCAGAAAACGAAGTAAAGAACCGCCCTCGCCCAAATTGGTCTTGCTAAATACAGGCTGAAAAAAAGTTATCCTGAATGCGACTTAAGAATTCTATGCTGGCTATATTTTTTACAGTGATTGTATCCCAGTTAATATTACAGTAAATGAAATCACCCAATATTACTGCAATATGTTCATGCATCTGTCAGACATTTGCCAACTCATTGCTTTTTGGGGGGCCTACTGTACTCTCCCAGCAATGTAGTTGTTCCTATTTGTCATTTAGCCTCATTTGAAGATCATTCGAACATATCAAACCTTCTCATAGCTGCAATACTTTTAGTAATCAACATTGCCACCCCCTCGTTCATAATCCTGTCTCTATCTTGTTTGAAATACCTGTAATCAGGAGTGTTGAGTTGCAAATCCTGCCCCTCTTAATGCCTTGTTTCAGTAATTGCTAAGATATCATGCGCAACATAATAATCTGTACCGTCAGCTCCGCTGCTATATTCACCATACTCCTTGCATTTATTAATACGTCAGATCGCACATCCAAACTCATTTATTGTCTATTTTCCAATCTTTATTTGCTCTGTCGTCTGAACTGCCATACAAATCTTCGACCTTCCAGCTCTAACTGTGCTTTATCTTCTCTGATTCTATGCTCATCTTCTAAAGAATAAGTGACTGAAGGTTGTTTTCATGGGGTTCCGCAGGTCTCAGTAGTCGGTACCTTGCGTTTAGTGGTATATATCAATGCTTGAGACATAAATGTAGATGATATGATAAAGACGTTTTTATATTGTACTAAAATCGGCTGTGTGGTCGATGATGAAGAGGAAAGCCAGAGACTGTTGGGCAGAACAATGGAAACAGGTATTCAATCATGAGAAGTCTGAGGTAATTTATTTTTGGGGGGCTATCAAGGCAAGGGAATACACCTTCAATGATAGGACACTGAGATGTATGAGGTAACAAGGGGTCCTTGGAGTGAAGTTTCACAGATCCATGAAGGTGGAACGATAGTTGGTAAAGAAGGCATACGGAATACATATTTATCAGGTGAGGCATCGTCTATAAGAGCAGGGAGGTTATGCTTCAACGCCATCAAACAACATTTGGGCCACAGCCAGAGTATTGCTTGCAGTTCTGTCCATCACAGGACAGGAAAGATGTAATTGTATGAGAGAAGATACTGCAGAGATTGATGAGTCGATGTGCATCCTACTGCTGAAGCACCAATGTTCGGATATATATTTAATTTAACATTCCAACCTCTGCAACTTATATGCAATAATTTTATTTCATATTTGATAGGGGGACACATCACCAACATAACATGCAATGTGCAGCAGATGCTGTGTGGAATTGTTCAATAAATAGTGGAAACACTCAGCAGGTCAGGGAACATCGTTGGCGAGAGAAATCCTGGGTTAACCTCTCAGGCCCATGAGCTCTCGGCAGATCGAACGTTTTGCAGCATTACTTCAAAGTATTGTGTGAGTATCCTTACAAACAATAAGCAGCTTTAAAACAACACGAATAATCTACTAGCAACCCACCAAAACATGCTATCACCCATATGGTGGCCGTGTCCCCGAACATGGCGTTAGCAGCATCACGCTGTAACCAACCGTGGCAAACGTCAGTAATGTAAGCAGCTAAATTCAACATACGTTTGTGTCCTAGGCTGATATTTCCGCGACGACTTCAATTCCTGGAACTATCCTTCAAGTACCTGCACGAATCTCTCCGCATCCATCCTGCAATTATCAATCATTCACTATTCTATCGGCAATTATGGTGCATATGTTGCTGTGTTCCACAAATAACCACATCAAGCACATTATGCAATTCGCTTCACACAAGTGCCAGGCAAAGATGATCTCCAAAAGCAAGACTCAAACCAGCACAACTTGACTGTCAACGTTATGACTGTTATGTTTTGACTAACTCCACAGGGCTGTGTTGTGGACTTAAGTCATTGTTTCCTTGGTCTGTTTACGATAACTTCAAGGTGAGGCAGCAACATGGTGGCCTGTCTTTTATACCTGCTTGCTCCAGTTATTCACAGGTGACCCATAGGTCTCACACACGTGTGCCCTCTGGAGGCAAGTCTTACAAACAAGTAAGGTTCACAAACGTTATGTAATTTCTCCCCAAAATCTTGAGTACAGTTTACTTATAGGTTGAGGCGATCTGGCAGTCTGTGTTCCCTGATCGATGGCCTGAGTTAACATCCTTGCATTTGTGAGTTGATCGTGCCATCGCTGCATGGAAGCTCAGCTGGTCTGGTTGGACTGTCGGGCAAGGTGGGTTCATTATCGTGGTTGAGTTGATAACACTTGCCGACAGGGGCATGGAGGTGTTACGACAGATGAACAGGGCCTTGGTGAGGCCACACCTGGAGTATTGTGTACAGTTTTGGACTCCTAACTTTCGGAAGGATAGTCTTGCTATTTTGGGAGTGCAGCGAAGGTTCACCGGAATGATTTCCGGGATGGCCGGACTGAGATATCAAGGAAGATTGGATCAACTGAGCTAGTATTCACTGGAGTTCAGAAGAATGAGAAGGGATCTCATAGAACGGTTTAAAATTCTGACTGGTTTTCACAGGTAAGATGCAGGAAGAAAGTTCACAATGTTGGGGAAGTCCAGAACCAGGGGTCACAGTCTAAGGATAAGCGGTAAGACATTTCGGACCGAGATGAGGACAAAGTTCTTCACCCAGAGAGTGGTGAACCTGTGGAAATGTCCACCACAGAAAGTTGTTGAGGCCAATTTACTAAATATATTCAAAAAGGATTTAGATATAATCCTTTTAACAAGGGTGATCAAGCAGTATGGCGAGAAAGCAGGAAGGGGGCATTGAAGTTGCATGTTCAGCCATAAACTCATTTAATGGCGGTGCAACTCGAAAGGCCAAATGGTCTGCTCCTGCACCTATTTTCTATTTCCTCTTGCAATTCTCAGGGAACCACCGACCATCTCCCATTGAAGATGCACCATTTTACTGGTGATAAAAAGGGGTCTTGCCTCGTCCAGGACCAGATCTGGCGATCCGTGACTGGCGACCCCTCGCTCTCACATGCATCCAATCCCAGAAGCAAGTCTGCAGGTTGCACCATTTCCACACCGGCAGTGGGGAACAGCAACCGAGTCAGAGTGTTAATGCAGTTCTCTGTGCCTGGTCTGTAGCGGATTACATAGTCATATGCAGACAACGTTCGTGCCCATCTTTGGATGTGAGACGAAGCATTGGTGTTGATACCTTTGCTTTCTGAGAGCAGTGATGTGAGAGGTCTCAGGTCTGTTTCGATCTCGAACCGGAGACCAAATTGTAATTTGTGCAGTTTCTTAACCCCGTATACACAAGCCAGCGCTTCTTTCTCCACCATACTACAGTCCTTTTCAGCCTTGGACGAATTTCTGGATGCATATGCAAATGTTTGCAGTTTGCCTGATACATTTACTTGTTGTAACACATACTCTACCCTGTGCGACTACACATCACTTGCTGGTACCAAACGTTTACATGGTCCAACAATAAACGTAATTTCTTGGAGCACACCATGTGTCTGGCCTTGTGAAAGGCTGTTTCTTGAGATTCACCCCAAACCCAGTCGTTACCCTTGCGTAGCATGTAATGCAAAGGTTCCAGCAAAGTACTGAACCCCGGTAGAAAGTAAACAAAGTAGTTGAGGAGTCCCACTAACGAACGCAGCTCCGTCACGTTTTGTGGTCCGGGTGCATTCTTGAAAGCGTCCGTCTTGGAATCCGTGTGACTGATGCCGTCCACCGCAATTTCTTTCCACAGAAATTCGATCTCTTGCGCCAGGAAAACATACTTGAACCGTTTCAGTCTGAGTCCCACTCGATCCAATCGCTTTAGAAACTCGTCCTGGTTTTGTAATTGATCGGTGGTGTTTCCACCAGTGATCAAGATATCGTCCTCGTATACCACTGTGAAAGAACCGATTTCAGCAGAACCTCCTTGTTCCTCTGGAAGTTGGCCGCTGCCAATCAAATCCCAAAGGGGCATCTGTGATTCACGAACAGTCCTTTGTGCATGTTGATGCACGTCAACTGAATTGACGGTTCAGCCAGCTCCTGCTTGAAGTAAGCAGAGGTGTGGTCTAGCTTCGTGAACGACCTTCCCGCTGCGAGCGTTGCGAAAAAATCCTTTGCTTTGGGTCGTGAATACTGGTCCTGTAACGAGACTCGGTTGCTCATCACCTTGCAGTCGCCGCAGATTCTGACCGTCCCATCGCTCTTCAGCACCAGCACGATTGGACTGGCCTACTCGTTGAACGCGACTTGCGATTTGATTATCTCTTGTTGAAGTCTGTCCACCACGATTTCGACTTTCGCTTCCATCATATGTGGGACTGAACGGGCCTTGTCATGAACGGGCCATGCTCCAGGAAAAAGGTGGAGCTTCACTGTGAATTTGCCAATGCCTGGCTCAAATAGTGCCGGGAAATTGTTGGGCATGTGGGTGGACGGACCGTCATCTGCTGAGGACACGGCTTTGATGTCGTCCCAGTAACACTGGAACTTGCCAAGCCAGCTCCTGCCGAACCACGTAGGGCCATCGCCTGGTACAATCCATAGTGGTAAATCATGCACCATTCCTCCATACGCTACTTTCACTGCCGCACTGCCGATGACAGGTCTGAGTTATTTGGTGCAAATGCAAAGTGTAGTTTGAACGGCGCTCAGTTTTGGCCTCTGTGCCGTGTTACTCTACCGTTTGTCAAAGGCCTTGTGGCTGATTATCGATTGGCTTGCTCCCCTACCCAGTTCCATGGAGACTGGAATGTTGCTAAGTTTGACTTTTATCATTATCGGAGGGCTTTTGGTGGTGAAGATGTATCCCCCATGCACTTCCATCTCATCCTCCAGCTGATTTGCCTCTCCTGCTCGTTCAGCGTGGTCTGCGCTGGATCCGTCGCTCTCTGCTGATTGTGCCACAATGTGAGTCCGAGGTCGCTTGCACAATCGCTGATGGTGACCCATTGCCCAACAGCCCCTGTACATTGAGTGCTCAAAACGATATTGATAGGCTCTGTGACTGTCCCAGTAGCACATTAGCACTCCCAACCGGCCTCTGAGTCACCCTAGCCCTATCGTGTACAGTCCTGCCTGCTGAAGGCATTATTTTACGTCTAGTACTTGCCGGTGTGCGTCGATTCTGTGAATATATCCGCTTCGTGTTATAGCTCGTGGATATGAAGACCTGGGCTGTCGTGATTGCCTATCTCAGATACAGGGATTCGGCAGATTGCAGCTTGTGAAGGATGACTTCGTTTCAAATTCCAAGCACGAAAAGTACCTGCAACATTTTCCCCAAGGAACTGCAAAGTCGCTCTGCCCCGCAAGGCGTTTAAGGTCAGCGATGAAACTCACCACTGTCTGGCCCTCGGAGCGACAATGTGTGTAAAAACCATACCTGGCCATCAGAATGCTCTCCTTGGGCTTGAGGCGATCTTTAGCATGCGTGCACAGTACCGTGTACGATTTGTCCGTTAGTTTGGTCACTGCCAACCAGTTGTTACCTCGGCCATATACCGATGACCCACATATGGTGAGGAAAATCTGCGCTAACTCTGTTTTAGGTGTGACCAATTTGTTGGCCACAATGTACCGGTCGAGGCGCACATCGAAGGTGTCCCAATCATCATCCTCAATAAATCTGTCAAGAATAACAAAGGCAACCATTTCCGCGTGAAAATCCGTGGTGTGTAACTCGTCGCCAGTTGTTATGTTGAGAATAAATCCAAGAGGTTGTGTTGTAGACTTAAGCCAGTGCGACCTTGGACCATTTAATATAACTTTAAGGTGAGGCAGCAACGTGGTGGATTGACTTTTATACCTTTTTGCACCAGGGTACCCACAGGTGACCAATATATCTCCCACAGGTGTGCCAGCTTGTGGCAAGTCTTACAGACAGATAAGGTTCACAAACATAGAAACATAGAAACGTAGAAAATACGTGCAGGTGTCGGCCATTCAGCACTTCGAGCCAGCAACGCCAATCAATGAGTTCATGGCTGAACATGCAACTTCAGGACCCGATTCCTGCTTTCTCAACATACACCTTGACCCCCTAGTAGTAAGGACAACATCTAACTAATTTCTGAATATATTTAGTGAATTGGCCTCAACAACTTCCTGTGGCAGAGAATTCCACAGCTTCATGATTCTTTGTGTGAAGAAGTTTCTCCTCATCTCGGTCCTAAATGGCTTACCACTTATCCTTAGACTGTGACCTCTGGTTCTGGATTCACCAATATTGGGAACATTCTTCCTGCATCTAACCTGTCTAAAACCGTCAGAATTTTAAACGTTTCTATTAAACCCCCTCTCATTCTTCTGAACTCCAGTGATACATCACAATATCATCACATATTCCTCCAGCAACAAAATCGTGTGGGTCAACGTTCACCACAAATTAACTGGACTATCATCATCATAGTAAATCCCACGAAATTCGAGGAAGACTTGCTTGCACTCTAAAAGAGAGTTCTTCGGTGACTGAACAGTCCAATAATGGAATTACTGTCTGTGACACAGGTGTTACATACCTTCGTTGAAGGAAAAGATGAGTGGGGAATCGAGTTTGCCGCAGGTTCCTTCCACTGCCTGTGCTTGCTTTCTGCATGCACTCGGGGACGAAGCTCGAGGTGCTTAGCGCCCTACAGGATGCTGTTATTTAATTGAGGCGGTCTGTGGCCATGGACTGCCAGGTTTCGGTGAGGATATTGCATTTTATCAAACGGCTTTGATGGTGTCCTTGAAACGTTTCCTTTGTCCACCTGAGGCTCACTTGCTGTGAATGATTTCCGAGCAGAGCGTATGCTTTGGCAATCTTGCATCAGGCATATGAACAATGCGGCCCACTCAATAGAGCTGGTCGAATGTGGTCAGTGCTTAGATGCTGGGGATGTCGGCCTGATCGCAGGTTCTCATATTGATGCGTCTGTCATCCTGGGCCATTTGGAGGATCTTGCGGACACATCGTTGGTGGTATTTATTTGCGATTTGTGCCGTAAAATGTAACTTTTCACAGTGGCAGAAGCTATTCCAGGAGGATGAAGTGGAGCATGAATGCTGGCATGGACTGCTTGGGCCTAATGGCCTGTTTCTGTGTCATTGATAATGAAGAAGAAAGCTGCAAACTGCAGGAAGATACCAATGCACTGGGCAGGTGGGCAGAACAGTGGCAAATGGAATTCAATTCGGATAATTGTGAGGTAATGTATTTGTGGAGGTCTAACAAGGCAAGGGAATAAACATTAATTGGTACGACGCTGAAATGTGTAGCGGACTAAAGGGACCGTGGAGTGCCAGTCCACAGATCCCTGAAGGTAGCAGGCCAGGTAGATAATGTGGTTCAGAAGGCATGGAAGTTAACAGGCCAGGTAGATAATGTGGTTCAGAAGGCATGAGCAATACTTGCCTATATTTCTCGCGGCATTGATTACAAGATCTCGGAGGTTATACTTCAACTGCATAAAACACTGGTTCGGCTGAAGCTGGACTACTGTGTTCAGTTATGGTCACCACATTTCAGGAAAGATATGATTGCACTGGAAAGGGTGCAGAGGAGATTGCAGGAAGGTTGCCTGGACTGGTTTTTTTTAAGGAAAGTTTGGAAATGCTGTTCTGTTTTCTATGGCACAGAGGACGCTGAGGAGAGACCATTTCACACTTGATTCTCTGGAGTTTTATGCAGAGGTGTATAATATTATCAGGGGCCAAGATAGAGTGGGTAGAAAGGACTTGTTTCCTTTTGCAGAGTCGTTAACAACCACGGGGAATATATTAATGTTATTGGGGAAGTACGTCTGTTTCGACAAGCTATGAGTTGGTCGTGGGAATCTGGAGCTCACTGCCTGATTGGCTGGTAGCGGCAGAAACCCTCATACAATTTAAAAATACTTGCATGAGCATTTAAAATTGCAGTAACCTAAGAGCGGACATCGAGCTGGAAAGTGGGATTGAGGCTGGGAAGTTCTTAGTCGGCCAGTATCTCCACGATGAGCTGAAATGTCCTCCTTCCATGCTTTCAATTATTGCAATTCCTACATTACAACAGTGACCACAATTTAGAAGTACTTAATTTGCTGCGAACTGCTTTGGGAAGTCCTGAGGTGATAGTCGCCGTAGAAATGATAGTTTTTTTCTTTCACAGTGTCTGAAAAAAGTGAATAGCAATAAGGCCGGTTAGCTCTGTTGTTTCGAGCCTGATGCGAATAACGCCGAAGTATCGGGTTTTATTCATGTATTGGGTAATTATTTTATTCTTGGTGTTAGGGTGAAATTATTTTCGAGCAGCATAAACATTTTGGAAATAAACTCACAATGGACCTGCAATGATTTGAAGCAATGCTGCAAAATATTAGTTCTTCAGCATTTTAGGTACATTTGTATATCCTCCGCGGCTTTGCTACGTGTTGTATTTCAATCACAGAATGGCTCACTGCCGCAGATTGGTCTGCAGTGGAAAATATCAAACAGAAAAAAATACAATTCCAGCGTGCAATCCTTCATTCTCACCATCACGCTGCTCTGCACTGCAGCGGGCGCTTGGCCATTAAGCTCAGGCGTCTCACTTTGGTGCATAACTAATGGTTTCAGAAGATTGCAGATTCGAGGCTTGCGTTGGTGCTTTTGTCAAATCTTGTTCCACTTTTAAAGTCAAACCATGTTCACATTCATTTGCTGAAGGTGATTTCCTTCCAAACATTGCAGGGACTCATTATTAAAAGGCATTTTTTCATTCTGTCTCATGTGTATATTTCTCACTGATCTTTGCAAATCGTTTCCAACAAACCAACCATCACGAATTAATGACTCTAAATTAATAGTGTTTACAATTCCAACATCAGATTCGCATCAATCAGTGCAATAAAGGGAAATGTGATGAGATTCCAGCGCTATCCACACGGAGACAATTAAAGAAGGAAACACTTCCCGTAGAATCGCTGCAAGCAGGGTTCGAACCTGCGTGGGAAATCTCCATTGGATTTCAAATCCAACGCCTTAACCACTCCGCCTTCGTAAATTCATTAATGATATGCTTTAACAGTCCAATGATCGGTTCAAAATATCAGGCAGATTGACTTTGAGTTAATGTAATATAAGGTATTTAAAAATTGTGGGGTTGAATATCACCAGAGACGGATTTTACGTCAGAATTTTATTTTTCCTGCTACGCACGATCAATTTTGCAGCAAATAAAAACTTCAGAGATGTGAAACTGCAGCCCATCTCTTGCTGTTACACAAAGGCCACAATTATCCTTTAAAATCTCTGGGCGCCCTGAGTCGTTTGCGCAGTAACAGGAGCAAAACATCGAGACTGTGACAGGCGTAGTCCATTAACCCCTCAAATCAGTTGCAAGGGACATGAGGAAGAATAGGAGAACTCTATTCTTGTGCGCGAACCTGCAGCACAGATGACGAGAAGGCAATGCCAAACCCACGAACAAGTTGCACAGAAATAGGATGAGGCCATTCAACACCTCGAGCATATTACATAGGACCAGGGGTTTGCCATTCCAATACGCAACATGATGAACAGGGTAATACAATTATACTTAGGTTAACTGACACCAGAGTGCGCCACTGTCGGATGTCCTTTCGGCAATACAGGAAGTCGGATCTTGTTCTTAACCGAAGTGGGAATCAAATAAATCTGGTGCACACCCGAGGCAGTTTACAATAAAGGACTTTTCTGTTATTACACACAGGGACAGGGGTAGTCATTCGGACCCTCGAGGACATGAAACAGGCGGAGACCAATAATAGTGACGTGATAATTCACTCACCGTCCAGGGGGTTTGCCATTTCTTAGCTCCAACTGTTGCCCAGAAACAGGAGGAGTAATTCAACCACTCGAGCACATTACACTGGCTGCCAATCATAGTAGCATGACTGTTATTTCACTGGACTACTAATCCAGAGAGAGAAAATTACAGCCCACCACTCGAGTATGGTAATTTAAATTTAATTAAATAAACCTGGAATTTAAAAGTACCAGTAATGGTGACCATTATCGTAACAAAACAATCTGATTGACTAGTATCCTTTAGGGAAGGATATCTGCCGACCTTACCAGTCTGGGCCGAGATGTGACTCTAGACCCACTTAACTGCCCGTTGAAATGGACTGGCGAGACATTCAGTTGCATATGGTTGCTCAGCAACACCTTAACGAGGGCAATTAGAGATACGCAACAAATGCTGCCCTTGCTTACGAAGTCCTCATGCTTGACTTAATCAAATAAAGCACTGGGACCTCTAGATTGTTGCACAGGAACAAGAAGACCCTCAAGTCCAGGTTATAGAATGCTGAATCAGGAGACAACTAGAAGAATGGATAGCTCGCTGGTTTCAAGACGTAAAGCAGAGACTAGTGTTAAAATGGAGCTTTTCTTATTGGAAGAAGGTGGGTAGTGGTGTTCCACAACGACCTTTGTTGGGATCATTGTTGTTCAAAAGTTATATTGAAAATTTGAACGAGGAAGCAAAAACATAATTACGAAATTTGCAAATGATATCTAATTAGGGGGGGGTGTTCAAAATTGAGGAGGACTGCAACAAATTACAGGAGGTCATGAAAAATTTACATTTGAATTTCAAACCATATAAATGTGATGTGTTATATTTTGTTCTGAAAATAGGGTGGTTGCATATTATTTGAGGATGTCAGTCTGGGTGGCGTAGAGGATCAAAGTGATCACGGAAGAAAAATGCACAAAACTCTAAAAGTTAAAACACAGGTTAACAAGGCTATACAAAAGGCAAAGAAAACGAGATTTTTTTTTTCGACACGGACAGAATATAAAAGTAGTGACGTTATTCTAAACTTCTATTTAACCTTTGTTAGACCACACAGAATGCTGCTTACAGTTCCATTCGCCATATTATAAAAAGCATATAGAGGCATTGAGAGGATGCAGAGTAGATTTACAAGGATGATGCATAAACAGTCAGTGCAAACATACCAGGAAAGGTTGAACATGCTGGGTCTACTTTCACTTGAAAAAAGAGGCTGAGGCGCTACCCAGGTTTGGTACTCTGTTTACAAGGTAACGGTAGAGTGAGGTATATGTTTGGACATAAGGTTACAGATTGTGTGGAATAATATTCTGCTGCCGCTAATGTCCTACAGCACATCAAGGATGCCCAGCTTTGAGCTGCTACATCTCTTCAGAATCTATCACATATAGCACGGTGGTAGTACCAGATAACACGATGCAGAGTGTCCTTCGTGTAAAGACAGGACTTGGCATCAACAAGGTTTGTCCAGTGTTCACTACTACCAATACTGCCATGGACAGTTGCATCTGCGACATACAGATTGGTGAGGAGGAGGTCAAGTAGGTGTTTTAATGTCGGAGCGACAGTAGTGATGCAGCACTGCACTTTCGGAGTTGCTGACTTTCCGTTGAGATCTTAAACCGAGACCCTGTCTGCCCTCCGAACTGGACTTAAAAGATCCCACGCCCACTATTCGGAAGGAGAGCAGGAGAGTTCACTCCGGTGTCATGGAGCCAATGTACATCCTTCAACACACATCTGTTCACTTTAACATCGTTGGTTCTTGCTGTTGCAAATCTTCTTTTGCATTTCCTACCTTACAAAAGTGACCACACTGTAAAACTACTTAGCTGGCTGTGAACCGCTTTGGGAAGTCCTGAGGTGAACGATGCTGAAGAAATGCTCGGTTTATTCATTTTGATCATCCGCTAAAAGTACACGATAGTAGGGCCGGTTAATTCAGATGGTTCATGCATGGTGCTGTTAACGTGAAGGCCGCGGGTTCCATCACCGTACTGGAAATTTTATTTTTGCGTGGGGGAGGGCGGTGTTGCGAGTACTTTAGCTCTGTTATTCGAGAGAAGCTTTAACATTTAGGAACGAAACTCACAAGGGCCCTGCAAAATATTGAAGCAATGATGCAAAATCTTAGTTCTGATAAGAGCTGGTGGAAAGAGGGATTGTGTCGAGCATTTAATGAACAATTCGCTTATCTTCGAGAATTTGGGACTTATCAGTTAATGGCCCACTGCCGCTGATTGGTTTGCGTTCTCAGTATGGAACTGAAATAAATAAAATTCCCTTGAATCATCGCTCATTCTCAATATTAGTCTGCTGTGTACTGCAGGAGCAGCGTGGCTTAACGGAGAAAGAGTCTGACTTCGATGCAAACACTGATGTTATCTGAATATTATAGGTTTTTGTACTGCCTAAACTTGTTCAGCTCATCAGCTGAATGTGGTTTCCTGCCAAACATTGCAGGGCTCTTTAAAAAATGCACTTTTTAATGCTGTTTTCTGTGTATATTTCTCAATGCTCTTTGCAAAAGTTTCGAACAAACAAACAATCACGTATTGATTCTCGTAAATTATTAGTGTTTCCAATTCGAATAATAGGTTGCTTCAATCATTTTAACAAAAAGCTGTTCAGGGAATTCGGTTGAGTCTCGGTTTCAGTCATCTCGTCACGGAATCGCTGCAAGCAGGGTTTGGAACCAACGCGGGAAACCCCAATTGGATTTCAAGTCCAATGCCTTAACCACTCGGCTATCACATCTACATTTTGCAATTATTTTAATAATCAAATGGTCCTTTGAAAAATTAAGACAATTGGTCGACATGCTTGCCCTCATTTATCTCCCAGTCGATGTGAAAACTAAATCGTAGAATCATTGAATCTCACAGCACAACAGGAAGCAATTCGGACAGAACTGAAAGGATTTACTTACCGTGAAAGACTGAACAGACTGGAGAGCTTATCTCTGCAAAAGTAAAGGCAGATATTGTCTTTAATATTATGAAGTGATATGATAGCGTCGACGTGGAGAAAATATTTGCTATTGTGCAGGAGTTCAGAATTATATGTCATCAATGAAAGACAGACACCGATTAATTCAGTAGGCAATTCAAGAGTAATTTCTTCACGATAGATTGATCAAATGTGGTAGGTGCTAACACGATCACGAGTTGAGGTGACTAATACAGATGCTTTAAAGAGGGAGCAACCTAAGCACATGAGTGTGAAAGTAGTAGAAGGTTGCGAATAGGATGAGTTGAAGTAGGATAGACGTGGTCCGGGCCTGGAGACTTATCTACTTTCAAACCTGCGAAAAAAAACAGAATGCTTCCACTCTCTCTATGTTTATTTCATCCAGAATATCACACACCTCCTCGATGGCAGTATCTGCATTGCCCCTTTCTTTTTGAAAACAGATGCAAATTATTCATTAAGAACCTCAGCAAAATCTTGCACCTCCACACAAAGATTATCCCCATGGTCTCGAAGAGGTCCTATACTTTCTTTAGTTAGCATCTTGTTCTTAATATATTTGTAGAACATCTTTGGGTTTTCCTTAATTTTACGAGCAAACAATTTTTCATGCTCTCTCTCAGAATTCCTAATATCATTTTTAATATAATCTCTTAACCTTCTATATTCCTCCAAAGATTCATTAGTATTTAGCCGTTGATATCTGAAATAGCGTACTTTTTTTTTCTTAATCCTCCCCTGTAAGTCCCGAGACGTCCAGGCGCATCTCGACTTATTTTTCACAGCTTTTTACTTTAAGCGTACATGCTTGGCCTTAACCTTCCTGATCTCCTCCTTGAAGGCCTCCCACTGTTCCGAAAATGATTTACCTACAAGTAGCTGTTTCCTGTCCACTGTGGCCAAAACACTCCTCAACTTGGCAGAATTAGCTTTTTCCCAAGTTGGGACTTTTATTCCAGACCATCATTTTCATTAGCAACAGCTACCTTGAATCTGACTGAATTATGGTCACTAGCAGCCAATTGTTCTCCCACTGATACCCCTTCAACCTGCCCAGCTTCATGTCCCAAAAGAAAATCCAAAACCGCCACATCTCCTCTTGGACTTGTTACATACTGAGTGAAATAAATTATCTTGAATACATTTTAAGAATTCTACACTCTCTCCCCTTTACACTATATGTGTCCCAATATTTGGATAGTTAAAATCCCCGACTATTACTATCCTATGGTTTGTGTCCCACGGCAATTTGCCGACATATTTTATCTGCCATCTCCCTCCCATAGTTTTGCGGTCTATAATGCACACGCAGCAGTGTGATCACCCCTTTTTTATTGATCAATTTGACCCATATGACACATTTGATTATCCCTCTAACATATCATCCCTCTTGTATTCTATGCCTCGGCAAATTAAGGAAAGCATTCCATATGCCTTCTGCACGATATTTTGTGCCTGTCCTGCAACATTCACGGATTTGTGGACATGCATTCAAAGTTCCCTTTGTTCCACTACACTTCTCAGTGTCCTGCCATCTAACGTGCGACCCTTTGCCTGGTTCGCCGTCCTCAAATTTATTACGTCACGTTTCTACATATTGGTTTCCATAAGCCACGATTCTTCCCAGCTGACCACTTAATTGATATCTTCCTGCATTCAACAAAGCTTTTTTTCATTATCGACCACACAGGCAATTTTTGTATCATCTGCAAACGTTTCAATCCTATGCCCTTCATTCAAATTAAATCATTGGTACATACCACAAAGAAAAAGGATCCTCCTACGGAGTCCTGCGGATCCTCCCTCGAACAGCTTTCCAGTTCCAAAAACACGTTTTGGTCTTTGCTTCCTGCCTCCGGGACAATTTTGGAATCAGCGTTGCCACTTTGCCTTGGATCCCATGGGCTTTTACTTTCGTGAGCAGTCTGTCATATGGGACCTTATCATAAGCCTTGCGAATATCAACATGCACTACAAAAAATGCACTTGTTACCTCCTCAGAAAATGAAATCTGTTTACGCAGACACGATCTTCCCTTAACAAATTCATGCTGATTATCCTTGATTAATCTGTATCTTTCTGAATCAATATTTATCCTTTTCCTCAGAATCTTTACAGATAATGTTCCCACAACCGAGGTAAGGCTGACTGGTCTTTAATTGTTCATCTATCCATTTTTAAACAAATGTTCGGCATGAGCAGTCCTCCAGTCCTTTGGCATGACACCTGTACCGAGAGAGTATTATAATGATCAGACTTTGTACTATTTCCTCTTTTCCTTCTCTCGGCCCTGTGGAGCTTTCCACCTTCAAAGCTATTACATCCCTCAATATTACCTTTCTCACTATGATTATTTCAGTTAATATTTCACACTTCTCACCGATTGCAACGTCTGCATCGCCCCTCACTTTTGAGAACACAGTTGCACAGTATTCATTAAAAGCATGCACACATATTCTGCCTCCACACACAGATTACCTTTATCGTCTCTAATGATCCCTACACTTTTTTTGATATCCTTTCCTCTGAATGTATTTGTCAATCTTGCATTTTCCTTGATTTACTTGTCAATATATTTTTCATTATCTCTCTTTGCTTTCCCAATTTCGTTTTAAATTTCAACTTTGCACTTTCTTTGCTCCTCTAGAGTTTCTGAACTATTGAGCCCAAGCTCTGACATATGTACCCCTATTTTCTTTATTCTGCGCTGCAAGCACCTTGACATCAAGGGGCTTTAGATTTGTTAGTCTCACCCTTTGCCTTTAAGGAGCATATTTGTCCTGAACCCTGAGGATCTGCTCTTTGAATGCCTCCCAATGCTCTAACACAGTTTTTGCCTTCAAGTAGCTATTTCCAGTGCACTTTGGCGAAATCCGATCTCTGTTTGCCAAAACTGACTTTTCCCAACTTGAGATTTTATATTCCTGATGTAACTTTGTCAATTTCATAACTACACGATATCTAACTGAGTTATGATCACAAGCACCAAAATGCTCACGATTGATGCACCTTCGACCTGCTCAGCATCATTCGCGCAATCTAAGCCCAGAACCGCCCCCTATCATGTTGGACTTGCTACATATTGGCTAAAAATGGTCTCCTAAATCACTTTCAGGAATTCTGCACCCGCTATACTTTTCACACCAATTCTATCCTCGTTAATATTAGCGTAGTTGAAATCGCCAACTTTAATTTCCCTCCAATTGTTGCACTTCTTAGACATTTGCCTATATATTTGCTCGTCGATCTACCTCTGGGCATCTCTACTACACTCCCAGCCCATTTTATATTCTCAATTTATCTCATATAGCCTGAATTGAAGACCCTTCTAAAACCTTATCTCACCTCACAGCTGCAATTGTTTACTTAATCAATACTGCGACCTCCCCCCTCCCCTCGGTTTTATCCCCCCTCTCACCTGCCTGACAAACATGTAACCAGGAATGTTGACCTATCGTACCTGCTCTTC
This sequence comes from Pristiophorus japonicus, assembly GCF_044704955.1. Classification (NCBI taxonomy): domain Eukaryota; kingdom Metazoa; phylum Chordata; class Chondrichthyes; family Pristiophoridae; genus Pristiophorus; species Pristiophorus japonicus. Next base: position 2,673,898 of record NW_027254374.1, read on the forward strand.
TTTCCGTCATGTTATAGTAAATGCTCTAATATCATTCTCCTCGCTGACACGTGGCACCGGGCAGAAGCCGAAATTACTAACTTTTTATCATCAACTTAGACGATCTTTCGAACAAGGGTGACTTGTTTCAGCATGTGTTTACAGTTGTTTCAATGAAGGACCCGATAATTCAGTCCAGTTCACAAATTGAAGGGGTGGAAGATGCCTGCGAGTGGAAGTTTTTAACGTGTGGTGACCTTTGCACATAAGCCATCAAAGGGACTTGACAGAGCTTGGAGTTTATCTCGTGGCATGGGTTAAGCTGGATGAATGGAGAACTGCTCTGCTGCATGGACCTAGTGCACACACATTTCGCAGTGTGGGATAGCCCGTGCTGCCCCTGGGCCGTCGCCTATTCTGTGCCTCGTACCTTCATTTGTCGCACCTCTCCCACGAACTCTCACCACTCCTCCGCCACAATCATTCGCTCCATTTCCACCGCGATCTCTAACCTTATCTCCACCACGATCTCTTTCCGTTCCTCTGCAAAAAAAGTATTCGCTGCACATCCACCACGATCTGTCAGTGCTCCTCCGCCAAAATATCTGGCCCCTTCTCCGTCACAAAAATTCGCAGCATCTTCGCCATGATCTCTCGCTTCTCCTTCACCACAAAAAAAATGCTGCACCTCATGCTTTTTAATCCCCCTTCTCGCTCCCCCAAATCAATATGCAGTGCCTCATCCCACTTGCGACCTGTGACATTGGTATCATAATGTATCAAGTCCTCTGGCTGTTCACCATATCCGCCCAGCATCCCCTGCAACCGCTCAGTTATATCCTTGACCCTGATTCCATGGAGGCAACATATTATTCTGGGGTGATGTCTGTGGCGTGTCTGCACGGCTAACTATTGAATCTTTTAACAATATTGCTCCCACTCGTCTTCCGAACTCCTGGGCAGCTGAGCCGGCAGTGGTGCCGTGGACATGGCTCTGGCTGCATTCCCCAAAGAACGATTCACCCACCCACCCCCACACCAGTACTCAGAACAGAAAGCTGGGTGGAGAGTAAGAAGAACTCAGTTGAATTCTGAATTACCTGGCTGTGCCTACTCTTCAGTCTGGCGGCCGCACATTCATTCTCACCCTGCACACGTTTAACCTGCGAGGTGACCACATCAAGAAACATGCTATCCACGAAGTTCTCAGCTTCGCGGGTGCACTGCAGTGATTCTCCCACCGATATGCTTTCCATCTGTCCAGCTTAATTATTAAAACGAAGTACAAAACCGCAACATCCCTTTTTTGGCTTGCTATTATTTGGCTAACAAAAAGTTATCCTGAATGCAATTGAGCTATTCTGTGACGTCAATGCATTTTTGCTACTTATATCACAGTTAATATTAAAATAATTGATATCACCCACGATTGCTCCCTAATATGTGTGCATTTTTCAGATATTTTCCAACAGATTTCTTCTTCTAACTGCCTCGGATTGTTTAGGGGCCTGCAGTTCAATCCCTGTAATGCGTTTGTCCCTTTTTGTTCTTATGTAGAACCGATTTAGCTTCTTTTGAAAATCCTTCTAACTTATGAAGCCTTCTCACAGCTATATGTGTTTATTTCACAAAAATTGTCACCCCTTCATTTTTATGCCCATCCTTATCTTGTTTGAAAACCTTGTAACCAGGAATCTAGAGATGCCTACCCTGCCCCTCTTTATGCCATGTTTCTGTAATCGTTAATGTATCATCATATTTCAAGGTGTCTATCTGTGCTTTCAGCTCCTCCACCTTATTCACCCATTCCTTACATTTCGAATATGCCATCATGCACAGGCGTGGTTGGAATTGTGTTTCAAGTGAGGTTCCCCAGGGCTCAGTTCCGGCCTCTTGCTTTTTGCGGTACATAGCAATGATTAGACTTGAATGCACGATGTATGATTAAGAATTTTTAAGATTATACTAAATCCTGCCCTGTATTAGATAATGAGGAGGAAAGCCGTAGACAGCATAAATGCACTGAACAGATGGGCAGAACAGTGGAAAATGTAATTCAATCTGGAGAAGTATGAGGTAATATATTTGAGCAGGGCAAAAAGGCAAGGGAATAAACAATCAGTGGACGGCACTGGGACACATAGAGGAAAATAGGGAGCTTGGAAAGCATGTACTCTGATCCATGAAGGTAGATGGACACATGGCTAAGAAGCATACGGGATACGTACGTTTGACAGGAGAGGCATGGAATACAAGAACAGGGCGGTTTTGCTTGAAATGCTACAAAAATCCAGAGTTGGAACACAGCTAAAGTCTGCATGCAGTTCTGGTCAACACATTACAGGAAAGATGTTATTGTACGAGGGAGCGTACTGCACAGATTTAAGAGTCGGCAAGCATTCTAACACTGAAGCACCAATCCTCGAATTATACTGATTTTCAATTTCCAAACTTCAACTTATTTTGGAACAATTTCTTTCATAATACAAACTGGGACACGGCTCCAAAATAAAATGCATAGTGGAGCAGATGCTGCATATGGAATTGTTCAATAAATGCTGGAAAAAAACTCGACAGGTCAAGTAATAGCTGTGGCCAGAAAAACACACGGCGAAGTTGTCAGGTTTATGAGCTCTCGGCAGAAGTAACCTTTTGCAGTATTATTTCGAAGTATTTATATGACTTACGTAAGTTTCGTTCCAAACGTTTAAAGCTGATGAAAAACAACAAAAAGAAAATAGAAAACGCCCCACAAACAAACGTCAATTGGCCACAAGAGGTTCAAATCCACGACTGTGGCGTGAGTAATACCACGTTCTTATCAATTGAACGAACCAGCCTTTTTGTTAATCGCTACATTCAACATACTTTTATGTTAAAAGCTGATATTATCCAGGCGTCTTCAAATCCTGCACTATCGATCAATTACATCATAAGCACTTGAGAAATGGGAGCACGAGTAGGTCTTTTGGCCCCTCAAGCCTGCTCCACCTTTCAAAGCGATCATGGCTGATGTGATCTTGGCCTCAACTCCACACCTCTTCACGCACCCGATAACCCTTTGCTCGTTTATCTCTCAAAAAACTGTCGATCTCAGCTTTAAATCTGTTCAATGACCCAGCCTCTTCTGTTCCCTGGAGCAGAGAATTGCATAAATTTATTACGCTTTGAGAGAAAAAAATTCTCCTCATCTCAGTTTAAAATGTGCGACCCCTTATTCTAAGACGATTCCTCTAGCTTTAGTTTCACCAATGAGTGGACATATCTTCTCTGTATTCCCCTTTTTCGAGCCCGCTTATTGTCATAAGTTTTAATAAGATCACCTCTCATTCTTCTGAACTCGAGTGTGTATAGGCTCAACCTGCCCAATCTTTCTTCAACGGTCAACCCCCTCAACTGCGGTATCAACCAAGTGAATCTTCTGTGAGCAGTTTCCACTTCAAGTAAATTCTTCCTTAAATATGGAGACCAAAACTGCAAACAATACTCAAGTGGGGTCTCACCAATACCCTGTACAGTTCCAGCTGGAGTTCTCTGCTTTTATACTCTATCCACCTTTTAAAAATGGCCAGCATTAAATTGACCTTCCTTATTATTTGCTGCCAATGCATACTAACTTTTTGTATTTCATGCACAAGCACCCCTCGGTCTCATTGTACTGAAGCACTTTGCAATGTTTCTCCATTTAAAATAAAAATTGATTTTCTATTATTTCTAACAAAGTGGATAACCTCACATTTTAACACATTATAATCCATCTGCCAATTTTTTTTCCCACGCAATTAACCTATTTAAATCCCGTTGCAGATGCTTTGCATCCTCGTCACAATTGTCTTTCCCACCCATCTTTGTATCATTAGCAAACTTGGCTGCATTACACCCGGTCCCTTCATCCAAGACATTAATCTCGACTGTAAGTAGTTGACACCTGCCACAACCCACTAGTCATTGTTTGTTAACCGGAAAATGATCCATTCATCCAGACTCTCGGTTTTCTGATAGTTAGCCGATATTTTAAATCCAACCCCGTGAGGTTGTACTTTGTGCAGTAATAACTGACGTGAAACTTATTGAAAGCCATCTAGAGGTCCAAATACATCAAATCTACTTCTTCCCCCTAATCCACCTGCTGGTTACATCCTCAAAGTACTCCAGCAAATTTGTCAATCATTTATTCATTTTCATAAAACAAAGCTGATTCTGCTTGATTGAATCATGCTTTTCTAAATGTCCCGCTACTTCTTACTTAATAATGGAGTGAAGCATTTTCGCAACGAGTGATTTTAGGTTAACTGGTCGATAGTTTCCTGCTTTTTCCCTGCCTCATTTTTATAAATAGTGGTTTTACATTTGCTGTTTTCCAAGCCGCTGGGAGCGCTCGAGAATCCCGGTCATTTTCGTAAATAACAACCAATGCATTCACTATCAATAAAGCAACTTCTCTTAAGACCCAAGGATGTAAGCAGTGAACTGGACCGTCTTTAATCCAATAATGCATTACGTTCCTCTCTCATTATCACCCCTTGTTTTTCCACTATTAGGATGTTTTTCGAGCCTTCTACCTTCGAACTTCGGCCTTTGACCGACACAAAATATGTGTTCAACGGCTTTGCCATTTCCCGGTTCGACATTATTAATGCCTCAGTCTCATCCTCCAGGGGACACACATTTCGTTCGCAACACTTTTCCATTCAACGTATCTGTAGAAACTCAAACTATCTGTTTTTATAATTGTTATGTGTCGTGCTCGTTTACTTTCATAATCTATCTTCCCTCTCTTTAACATTCTCTGCTGGCTGTTAAAATTTACCTTCACGACTCTCTCTACATACAGACTGCATTTATCAATCATTCACTATCCTATCAGCAACTACTCTGCATATGTTATTGTATGCCACAAATATCCACATCCCGCAGATTATTAAACTCGCATCACATAAGTGCCAGGCAATGACTATCTCCGGCAAGCGATAGTCAAAGCAGCGCCACTTGTCATTCAACGTCTGACCACCACATAATCCCCCACCTAAAACATCCTGCTGGCCAACATTCATCACGAACTTATCTGGACCAAGCAAGTCAAATATAACTACTCACATTGGCAGAAGGTGAATGGTGGTGTTCCACGGGAATCAGTGCTGGGACTTTTGTAGGTCATAATTTACATTAATGATTTAGAACATAGAAACATAGAAACATAGAAAATAGGTGCAGGATTAGTGCATTCGACCCTTCGAGCCTTCAACGCCATTCAATAAGATCATGGCGGATCATTCCTTCAGAATCCGTTTCCCGCTTTCTCTCCATGCCCCTTCATCCCTTTAACCGTAAGGGCCATATCTAACTCCCTCTTGAATATATGCAGTGAACTGGCATCAACAACTCTCTGCACCAGGGCATTCCACAGGTTAACAACTCGCTGATTGAAGGAGTTTCTCCTCATCTCAGTCCTAAATGGCCAACCCCTTATCCTAAAGCTATGTCCCCTTGTTCTGGACTTCTCCAACATCGGGAACATTCATCCTGCATCTATCCTGTCCAGTCCCGTCAGAATCATCTAAGTTTCGATGAGATCCCCTCTCATCCTTCTAATCTCTAGTGAATAAAGTTCCTGTTGATCCAGTCTCTCCTCATATGAAAGCCCAGCAAACTCTGGAATATGTCTGGACAACCTTCGCTCCACTCCCTCAAGAGCAAAACGTCCTTCCTCAGACTAATTGAACAAAACTGAACACAATATTCCAGGTGAACCCTGACGAAGGACCTGTACATCTGCATTCAGACCTCCCTACTTCTATGTTCAAATCTCCTAGCTAAGAAGGACAACATACCACTTGCCTTCTTTATCGCCTACTGTACCTGTGTGCCCACTTTCAGTGACTGATGAACCATGACATCCAGGTCTCGTTGCACCTCCCCTACTCCTAATTTGCCGCCATTTAGATAATATTCAGCCTTCATTTTTTTGCCCCAAAAATGGATAACCTCACATTTATACACATTATACTGCATCTGCCATGTATTTGCCCACTCACCTAACCTGTTCAAGTCACCCTGCTCCCTCTTAGCGTCCTCCTCTTAGCTCACACCGCCAGACAGTTTAGGGTCATCAGTAAAATTTAGATATTACTCTCTATTCCTTAATCTAAATCGTTAATGTACATTGTAAAGAGCTGGGGTTCCGGCACTGAGCTCTCTGGCACTCCACTCGTCACTGCCTGCCATTGTGAAAAGGACCCATTTATCACGACTCTCTGCTTCCTGTCTGTCAATCAGTTCGCTATCCACGTCAGTATCTTACCCCCAGTACCATGTGCTTTGATGTTGCACACCAATCTCTTGTGCGGTACCTTGTCAAAAGCCTTTTTAAAGTCCAAATGCAGCACATCTACTGTTTCTCCCTGGTCAACTCTGCTTGCTACATCTTCAGAAAATTCAGGAAGATTCGTCAAGAAGGATTTATTTTTAATAAATCCATACTGACTTGGTCCGATCCTGTCACTGCTTTCCTAATGCGTTGCTATTTCATCCTTAATGATTGATTCCATCATTTTGCCTACTACTGATGTCAGGCTAACCGGTCTATCATTAGCCGTTTTTTCTCTCCCTGCTTTTTTAAAATGTGGTGTTATATTTGCGACCATCCAGTCCACAGTCGATAGACTGTTGGAAAATGATCACCAATGCATCCACTATTTCCATGGCCACTTCCTTGTGTACTCTGGGATGCAGATTATCAGGTCTCGGGGAATTATCAGACTTCAATCCCATCCATTTCCCAACACAATTTCGTGCTTTTTAAGGATATCCTTCAGTTCCTCCTTCTCACTATACCCACTGTCCCCTAGTACTTTCGTAATGTTATTTGTATCTTCCTTCGTGAAGACGGAACCGAAGAATTGATTCAATTGGTCTGCCATTTCTTTCATTCCCCATTATAAACTCACCTCAATTTACAATTTCTAACTTTGTGCATGGCTGAACTTTGTATTGCGGGGGCGGTGATGTGTTTAGTGAATACAGAGGACGAATGCAAGAAATTGCAGGAGGAGATTACTAAACTTACAGATTGGGGTTACAATTGGAAAACGAAGTTCAACGCAGATTAATGTGAGGTGTTATATATTGCAGGAAGAAGAGGGAGATCTCTTATTATTTTGAGGATGCGATCATGTGTGTGGTAGACAAACAAAGCGAACACGGAGTACAATTATTCAAATCAGTAAAAGTTGCCATACAGGTTAACAACGTCAAGAAAAGCAAACCATGTGTGTGGCTTTATTTCGAGAGGTATAGCTTTGAGAATCATGGAAGTTATCCTGGTTATCCTTTCCTTTGAAAAAAGAAGGTTGTAGGGTGACCGAATTAAGGACCTTAAAATTTTAAAGATTTCGATAGAACAGATACAGAGAGAATGTTTCCACTTATGTGGAGCAGCATAAGTAGACGTGATGAATGTAAGACAGTCAACCAGAAATCCAACAAGGAACTCAAATAAAACTTTCTTACCAAAATATTGGTGGGGACGTGGAGCTCGCTACAACAGAGAGTGGTTGGAGCAAATAGCATAAATGCATTTAAGGGAAGGCTAGACACCCATATGATGGAGAAGGCAAGAGACGGTTATGCTGATAGATTTAGATGAGGAATTTGAGAGATGGCTGAATTGGTTCATGCATGACAGTATGGACTGCTGGGGCGGAAGGGCCTGTTTCATTGCCATTGATATTGAAGAAGAAAGCTGCCGATAGCTGGAAGATATCAATGTACTGGTGTTGGGATAAAAATCTATTTCAAAGAACAAGACTCGAGTCACCCGTCTGCTTTATGTGGGAAAACACACAAGTTTGATATACGTATTTGCAGACGTGGTAACATTCGAGATCTTTGCTGAGGTACCGCAACCCATCACGCCAGAAACACCGCGAATGGCCCAGAGTGCCCCATATTTAAGGTCGCAAACTAAAACTGCATTTGTTATCAAGGTTACAACGGAAGAATAGACACATTTCACAACAACGTATATGAGAACCTGAGGTCATTGTTTCAAAATTCAGTTGCCCTTTATCCGCAGAAAAACAAGCAGATATCAGTGAGAACAAATGAGCAGCTGTGTTCCCTCTCCATCCGTCCCTTGTCTTGCTTCCGCTATCTTCATGACAGAGGGTCAGCGGTTATTGGAGTCCAAATTAGGTGCATAGCAGGAATTACCAAAATAATCCCCCTACAATTTCCCTCCTTTTGATCCTTGGTCAGCCCAATTGATCACCTTTGTCACTCTGCTTCTCATTTTCCCCGCACCTGCTGTCGTGATCAGCCGCTAGGTTGGGGAGAACTGAGATCCAGACGTTTCTGAATTAGCTTCCTGTAATCAATAATGTCTTTACCTCCAATACACTAGTCAGCGTTCGCTTCTTTACCCTACGGAGTTTATATGAAGTCCAACAGAGAAACAAGTATCTCAATGACAAAACTAATTCGACAGCCACTAATTTGTGTGAGATTATTCATATCCAATAGTGTATATTAACATTCAGTCCCCAGTTCCACGCCTTCTTATACCAAGGTGTATATTGAAGGCATTTTTGCAATATCTTTTTTCCACTATACGTAGCTTCTTTTCAATAATGTGGTATCGTTTTATGCTTGCCAGAGTGAGGTCTTTGATATACATCAGTCCGCAGGCAGATGAAGTATTGGGCAGCCAGCTTACTGTCGTATTGGTATAAAGCTTGCTTAATTTCATCAGTCAAGTTCAGTGTAATAGTTTCTCGAGCATGGATATATTTCATTCACGCTCGTCCAATCGTTACTGGTAGACTCGCGGTGAAGCAGAAGCTGTGGTTCAGGATGTTACAGTGATAAATGCCATAGTCACCAGTTAATTGGTTGGTTACCACACAGTGTTCACGTTTTCCACAGGAGGCTGAGTGAGTTGGTTAATACTCTGATGGGCTTATTTCCAAAACATATCCCTTCGTCCAGTTAAATCCGCACTTGTCGTTCCTCCCCCGAGTCCACTGGATGTGGACATATCGTAAGGCTTCCTATCCTGCGGCAACCTGATAATGAGACCCCACTCGTGGTTCCGTTCCGTTTGATCGCATATTGATCCATCGGTAATATCGCATCTAGTTCTCAACCCGGATTAGACCCAGTTTCTCCACCTCAAACTGGCGATAATGTCCATACTCCCCCTTTACCATTACTAAAAGCATGAGGACCATCCCCACCAGGGAAGCATGGGAATCGTTGCATCTGCCTGTCGATGGAAAGACTCTTGTCATTCCTTTCATCGTCCATGCGTCCAGTTGCACCGGATGCTCTGCCAGGCGGAACAGATGGTTGCTATTGATCCATTCCGGGTCTTTACCCCAGTGTATTTGGTCCAGGTCTTTTTTGACCTGCCCGATCATCCATCCACCGTAAGAGTGGCAGATGTCTGGCTGAAACTCATCCTTTTCTTTCTTAAATTCTAGGTTAATCCGGTGATTAATGTTGGCAGGCTGGTCCTCCAGGACAATAATCCCTTTAACTAAACTCCCAGCTGTCCTATCTCTTTCGCTAGCAAGATCCTCGGTGTTTCCTATCCCTTTCTGTAGCAGAAACCTGACTGTGTCTATGACCCGCTCTGTTTGTTCCTCCAGATATTGCATACCTTGGGCGTTAACAAATGATGTTCCCGTGATTACTCCTGTCAGGATATCATTGACCAAAGCCCGTTTATGCCTCCGTGTATGGCTTGTCTTGAAAGGGTCTGGAAACCTAGATGCCACTGAGCCATCCCGATAGTCTTCCAATATCTCCTGCAACAAACAGGTTTATAGCGCCCTTACTTTCGGGTCACACTTTTCTTCCAGTCCTAAATTGGTTATATTTACTATTATAGACAGAACTTCAGGGTATACATTCTCATACAGCATTTTTCCCTCCGATCTCCATACCAGACTGTTTGTGGTCCCTTTCCTTTTGGTGGAGCATTAGTTATGGAGTGGGTCGCACGGGACTATTCTCCAGGGCCCTCCACAAATGCAGGTATGGATATTCTGGGGTAAATGCTTTCTATTGCTTGACTCTCTACGTTTTGTATCGACTCAACTTCCTACCTTGTCGGTACACAATATCTTTACTTCGTTCTCTGCATTTCCAGCGTATAATTGTACTATTTACCATTGTGAGCGCGGACATACTTTTAATTCTAGCTGATCATCAGTCCATTTTAACCATTCTATTTCCCCCTCACTGGACCATTTTCTAATAAAGCGCTCTGTTAACCACCTTATTTTAAAATTATTTACAGACACTGTCTGTACTTCTGTCTCCACAGAAGTGAACTTTCGATTATTCCCATCACAACCATTCCCCCCAAATCCCCACCCCCCCACCCCCACCTCGTTATCATCAACCAATGTCGTCCCACAGAAGTTTCCTCATTGGCTGAGCACGCCGAGGGGGTTGCGACAGTGAATAGTTGTCGCATTCTGTGAGTGGGATCCTTCTCGTGACCCCATCCGTCCTTAAGCATCTTGTCGATTAAGCCCTTCCGGTCGCCTGCGTAGAATTTAGTAACGGTGCCTTCCTCACCACAGTCGAATTATTTCCCCAAAGCCATTCTGTGAGACGGCTATGGGCGGTCTCACCGCACTGGCCCCTTCACACGACTTTAATCCTACCCAAGATCTCGGTTCTTCTAACTGCTTACTGACAAATACTAACCGGTCCTTTGTAGCAACAACATTGTCACAACTTATAATTCCTACTTTAAAACGTATTACTGTCAAGTACCGATTATTAAAATTGTGGCTTAGCCGCTCCGCAGAACTCACTTGATTCAGATCTGTGCCCGATCTGATCATCGACTTCCAGGTCACCGAATTTGTGAGTGGTATTTAAAAGTCACTCACTCTTGTTGTGACCCCTCCGCCAGGTCCCAACCGTGCCACAAAATCCTGCCGACGATGCTAAAAATGTTGGAGTACAAATCTATGTCAAAGAAGAAGACTCAGGACAACCGTCGGTTTTAATGGGAAAATACGCAAGTTTAATATATGTCTTTGTAGACGTGGCGACGTCTGAGATCTGTTCTCAGCTTCAGCAACCCATAACCCCAGAAACTCCCCGACTGGCAAAGAGTGCCCCACAATTAAGATCGCAAACTACAACTGCGTGTTTCATCAAGGTTACAACAGAAAAATAGACACATTCCGCAATAAGGTACGTGAGACACTGAGGTCGATGTTTAAACATTCAGTTCCCCTTTTATCAACAGAAGAACAAGCAGATATCAGTAAGAACAAACGTGCAGCTGTATGCCCCCTCCATCCGTCCTTGTCATGCTTCACCTATCTTCATGACTCTGGTTCAGCGGATGTTGGAGTCCAAATTAGGTTCATAGCAGGCATAGCCAAAAAATTCCACTACAACTGGCAAGGTGGGCAGAACAGTAGCAAATGGAATTCAATCCGGATAAGTGTGAGGTAATTCATTTTGGGAGGTCGAAAAAGGCAAGGGAATAATCATTAAATGGTACACCACTGAGATGTGTAGATGAACAGAGGGACGTTGGAGTGCAGGTCCACATATCACTGAAAAGGCCTGGTACATAAGGTTGTTCGGAAGGCATGAGGAATACTTGTCTTTATTAGTCGAGGCATTGGATACAAGAGCAAGGACATTATACTTGAATTATAAAAAAATACAGTTTAGGCCGTAGTACTGATATCTGCTTGTAGTTCTGGTCAGCACGTTTCTGGAAAGAGGTGCTTGCATTGGAAAGGGTGCTGTGGAGGTTTTCAAGAATGTTGCCTGGACTGCAGGCATTTGGCTAAGTAAAGAGTGCAGATGCTGCTTGTGCTTTCTTTGGAGCATGCTGATGTGAGACCTTATTGAGGTGTAGAAAATGATGAGAAGCCTGGATAGAGTAGGTAGGAACACCTGTTTCCATGGCAGACAGGACACAAACTAGAGGCCATAGTATTAATGTAATTGGAGAGGATTCCACGAGTTATGAGGTGTAATTTATCCACCCTGAGTGTCGTAGGGGCCTGGAACTCACTGCTAGAGAAGGTGATGTGGGAAAAGTCCTCACCACAATTAAACAATAAATGGATGTGCAATTAAAGTGCCGTAACCTAACGCACTACTTCCCAAGTGCTGTAAATTGCGATTAGGCTAGTTAGCTCTTGGTTGGCAGTTGCTGTCAATTTATAAGATTCTATGATTCTGTATGCTATGTAATCCTATGTAACTCCATGTAATCCGATACAGCATCGGGGCAGAGGGTGAATATTCTGCTGATGGTTTCTCACCTCCGACTCCCTAAACACGTTTCAATATCTACATGGCACAAATCTGAAGTGTTTTGGAATACATTTACTTACCTGGATGTGTGTAGCTCCAATGACACTGAAGATAGTCGAAAGCTTCCAAGACAAAGCAACCCGCTTGATTCGCAACCGATCACCCACCGAAAACATTCACTGCCTCCACCAGTGCCGCACAGTGACAGCATTGTGTACCATCTAGAAGTTGAACCGCAGCGACTTGCCAAGGCTTCTTCAACAGCATCTCTCAATGCCGCAACCTCGTCCATCTTGAACGGCAAGGACAGCAGGAGTTCTGGAGCAGCATCGCCTCCAAGTTCCCCTCCTGGTTCCACACCATCCGGATTGAAAATATATCACTGTTGCTTCATCATCAGTGGGTCAAGTCCTGCAAGTCCATCCTTCACAGAACCTTCAACACATGGACAGTAGTGGCTCAAGAAGGCGGCTCACCACCACTTTCTCAAGATAATTATGGATAGGCAATAGATGCTGGCCTTGCCAGCGATGCCAAAATCCCAGGAATTAATTAAATTAACTTAAAAATGAATGACTCTGTTTGGCAAGATTGCAGAGCTTTGATCTGATCCGTCGGTTGTCGGTTCGCTTAGCCGTGTCTATAACATGCTGTTCCCGCTAATTTTTGTGTATGTCGTCCTGTGTTCGAAGGTCAGGAGGTTTGCACCTCACCTCAAGAAGTCTGGTGCTGCTGCTGGCATTCTCTTCCACCATTCTCATGGAACAAGTGTCGGTCCTCTTTTCAGAAGTTGAAGGTGGAGTGAGAGATATATTGGGCCGTAAGAATGCAGATTGTGTGGAATTCTGTTGCTGCTAATGTCCGACAGCACCTCATGGATGACCAGTTTTTAGCTGCTAGATCTGTTCAGAATCGATCCCATTTAGCACAGTGGTAACGCCAGACAACACGATGCAGCGTGTCCTCCATATGAAGAAAGGCCTTGTTATCCACAAGTACTGTGCAGTGTTCATAGAAACATAGAAACATAGAAAATAGGTTCAGGAGGTGGCAATTCGGCCCTTCGAGCCTGCACCGCAATTCAATGAATTCATGGCTGAACATGCATCTTCAGTACCCCATTCCTGATTTCTCGCCATACTCCTTGATCCCGCTAGTAGTAACGACTGCATCTAACTCATTTGTGAATATATTTAGTGAATTGGCCTCAGCAACTTCCTGTTGTAGAGAATTCCACATTTCACCACTCTCTGGGTGAAGAAGTTTTTCCCTTTCTCGATCCTAAATGGCGTATCCCTAATCCTTAGACTGTGAGCCCTGGTTCTGAACTCCCCCAACATTGTGCACATTCATCCTGCATCAAACATGTCTAAACCCGTCAGAATTTTAACCGTTTCTGTGAGATTCCCTCTCATTCTTTTCAACTCCAGTGAATACAAGCACAGTTGAGGCAGTCTTTCTTGATATGTCAGTCCCGCCATCCCAAGAATCAGTCTGGTGAACATTCGCTGCACTCACTCAATAACAAGAATGTCCTTCTTCAAGTTGGGAGACCGAAACTGTACACAATACTCCAGGTGTGGCCTCACCAAGGCCCTGTACAACTGAAGAAACATCTCCCTGCCCTTGTATTCTAATCCCCTCGCTATGAAGGCCAACATGCCATTTGCTTCCTTAACTGCCTGCTGTTCCTGCATGCCAAACTACAATGACTGATGTACCATGACACCCAGGTCTCGTTGGACCTGCACTTTTCTAATCTGTCACCATTCAGATAATAGTCTGTCTCTCTGTTTTTACCACCAAAGTGGATAACCTCGCATTTGTCCATATCATATTTCATCTGCCATGTATTTGCCCTCTCACCTAACCTATCCAAGTCACTCTGCAGCCTCATAGCATCAATTTCCCCATCACAATTTCCTGACGAATAAGGATATCCCTCAGTTCACTGCTTTCAAAACTGTCAAGGAAAGCTGTATCTGCGACAGACAGATTGGTGTGGAGGAGGTCGAGTAGGTTTTTCGCTGTTGGAGAGACAAAGCTAAGGGAGCTATGTACTGTCAGAGTAGCTGTCTTGAGGATGAGATTTTAAACCGACGCCCGGTCTGCCCCCCGAGCTGGACATAAAGCATCTCAAGGCCACTATTAGGAAGAAGAGCAGGTGTGTTCACCCAGTGTCCTGGGACCAATATTTATCCCTCAACCAAAATCTGGTCTCTATCACATTGTGCTTTCTTGATGGTGCAAATCTGCTTTTGCATTTCCTACGTTACAACAGTGACCATTCCTTAAATGTCGTTCATTTGCTCTGTTGCGCATTGTGAAATCCTGAGGTGAAAGTCGCGGTGGAAATGCTCGGTTTGTTTCTATTACAGCATCTGAAAAATCCCCATGCGAACAAGGCTGATTAGCTCAGTTGCCTTCGAGCGTGGTGGTAATAATGATAACATCATGGTTTCGATCATCTTATTGTGTATTTATTTTATTTTTGGGGGTGTGGTGCTGGAATATTAGTTTTATTATTTCAGAGCAGTATAAACATTGAGGAACGGAACTCACACGGGACTTGCAACACTTTGAAGCAATGCTACAAAACCTTAGGTCTGCCAAGAGCTCATGGACCTACGGAGATATTCCATAATTTAATGAACAATTCCACAACCACAGGAACATTGTGCCATCTCGTATTTCAATCCGTGAATGGCTCGCTGCCGCCGATTGGTTTGTTGTGAAAAGTAAGCAACTGAAATAAATGCAATTCCCGTGTGTTCGCTCGTTCTCACCATTTGTTTTCTTTAAAAAGCAGAGTGCGTTTGGACTAATTGATAAGGTCTTTTACATCCCTGCAATTCCCGATGTTATCAGAAGATCGCAGGTTCGCGTCATTATCGTCGTCGTTGTATTAAATCTCGTTCAACTTTACGAAGCCAAATCACATTCGCCCTCATCAGCTGACGGTGAATTCCACCTAAACATTGGAGGGATCTTTGTTAAAATGTATTTGTTTCATGATGCTTTCTATGAATATTCCTCACTGATGTTTGTAAACTGTTTCCTCCAAAGTAATCACTGTTTAATGCCGATAATGTATCAGTTTTTCCAATTCGAACTACTGCTCCGCATCATTGAAGGGCAGTACATGGAACGGTGATCACATTCTGGTCCAGTGATATCCACAGGGAAAACATTAAAAAAATAGGTTCGCTGCACAATCGCTGCGAGCAGAGCTTGAATGTGCGCGGGGAAACCCCTTTAAATTTCGAGTTCAATGCCTTAACCACTCGGCCATCGCATCTACACAATGGAATTGTTCAATAGTCCAATGTGCGTTGCGAAATATCAGAAAAATTGAACCATATGCTGCACTGTTGTATCTCCCAGTCGATATGAAAATTAAATCGTAGTATTGTAGATTCTCACAGCACAGAAGGGAGCAATTCGGCAAGACTTGGAAGGTTTTACTTATCGGGAAAGACTGAACAAACTGGTGAACATTTCAATGTAAAAGATAAGGCAGATACGGACTTTAACATTATGAATGGTTTTGGTCGGGTCGACACAGAAAAAATATTTGCTATTGTACGCGAGTTGAGAAATAGTCGTCTTACATGTCAGCCAGTCAACGATAAATTTAATAGAAAATTCAAGAGTGACTTCTTTACCAAAGAGTGGGTAGAATGTGGAAGATGCTACCACGAGAAGTAGCTGCGGCGACTAGCACAGATGCATTTAAGAGGGTGCACCTCCGCACATGTGCGAAAAAGTATTGGAAGAATATGCTGAGCGGAGGCAGTGAAGTAGGGCGGGAGGGCGCTCGTGTGCCGCCTGCAAAATCTGTTGGGGAAAATTTTCTCTTTATATGTTGCAGAATCTATACAACATTAAGTAACATCACTTTTAAACATCAACAACAACATGCTCATGTAGCGACTTTAATGTAGTGAAATGTCCCAAGGTGCTTCACAGGAGTATTATGCAATAACAAGTTGACAACGACATGAATAAGTATAAATTAGCGCAGATGTCAAAAACTAGTATGGTTGATATTGTGAAAGAAATCTGTGGACAGCTGGAAGACTTCAATGAATTGACCACGTGTGCAGGACAATGGCTAATGGAATTTAAGTCGGAGAAGTGTGAGATAGTACATTTTGTGAGGGCTAATAAGGCAAGGGAATAAACATTAAATGGTAGGTGACTGGAAAGGGCAGAGTAGCAAACGGACCTTGGAGGGCATGTCCACAGATCCCTGATGGTAGCAGGCCAGGTAGATAAGGTGGTTAAGAAGCAACACGGAATGCTTGCTTTTATTAGCTGAGCCACAGAGTACAACAGCGGGGACGTTGTACTTGAACTGTGTAAAACATTAGTTAGGCCACAACTAGAGAACTGTGTATTGTTCTGGTCACCGAATTGCAGGAAATATCTGATTGCACCCGTGAGCGGCAGAGTCGTTTTTTTACGAATGTTGCCTGGACTGGAGAATTTAGCTATGAGGAAAGATTGGATAGGCTGGGCTTGTTTTCTTTGGAACAGAGGAGCCTGAGAGTGGACCTTACTGAGGTGTATAAAATTATGAGTGGATCTTGTAGTTTGCATAGGACGGATTTATTTCCCTTATCAGTATGATCAACAACCAGGAGGCATTGATTTAAAGTCATTGGTGGGAGGCTGGAGGGGCTATGAGGTGAAATGCTTTCACCCAGATGGTGCTGCTGGTCTTGAACATCACTTCCTGAAAGGGTGGTAGAAGCAGAAGCCATCAACCAATTTACAAAGTACTTCGATGTGCTCTTGAAACGCCATAATCTACAGGGATAGGGACCAAGAGCTGGAACGTGTGAATCGACTGGATCGCTCTTTGATGGACTGAGCGGAAACGATGAGCTGAAATGACCTCCTTCCGTTCTATAAATAGCTGTGAATCCTTGAGAGGACGCGGTGAAGTCGGGTAGAAGGGGGCTCGTGTGGAGCATGAACTCTGGCAAATTCAGTTGTGGGAAATGGTCCCTTTCTGCGGCGCAAACTATATAACATTAGGTAAGACACCTTTGAGACAACAACAACAAATTGTATTTCTACAGCACCTTTAATGTAGTAACACGTCCCAAGGCGCTTCACAAAATTATTATGGGATAATAATTTGACTGCGTTCCGCATAAGTGGACATTAGTGCAGTGGACTAAAAGCTTGGTCAAACAGTTATGGTTTATAATGATCAAGAAAGCTATAGACTGCAGGAGATATCAATGAATTGTCAGGCGGGCTGAAAATAGGCTAATGGAATTCAATCTGCAAAGTGTGAGGTATTGAATTTGGGGAGTGCTAATAAGGCAAGGGAATATACATTAAATGGTCGGTCACTGAGTCGTGCAGAGGAGCAAAGTGGTCTTCGAGTGCAATTCCACCGATCCCTGTTGGTAGCCGACCATGCAGATATTGTGGTTAAGAAGCCCCACGGAATACTTGCCTTTATTAGCTGAATAGAATACAAGAGCGGGGAAGTTAAGCTTGAATTTTATAAAACACTAGTTGTGGCACAACTGGAGCACTGCATGCTGTTCTGGTCAGCGCATTACAGGAACAATCTGATTGCACTCGTGGGTGTAGGGAGTTCATTTTCGTTGATGTTACCGGGAATGGATAATTTCGCTCTGAGTAAAGATTGCATCGGCTGTGGTTGTTGCCTTTGGCACCGAGGAGGCTGAGAGGGGACCTTATTGAAGTGAATGAAATTATGAGTTGCCTCGATAGAGTGCATTGATAGGATATATTTCCCTTAGAAGTGGTAACAACCAGGGGGCACAGATTTAAAGTAATTGGTAGGAGGGTAGAGCGGTTTTGAGGGGTATTGTGTTCATACAGAGGGTGGTGGGGGTCTGGAACTCACTGCCTGAAAGGATGGGAGAGGCAGAAGCCCTCACCACGTTTAAAAAGAAGATGAATGTGCACTTGACGCGGTGTAATCTTCTGAACTACGGAACAAGAATTGGAAGTGTGATTCGGCTGGATAGCTCTTTTCAGACGGGGTGCACATTGTGGGCTGAAATGGTCTCCGTCCGTGCTGTAAATTTCTATGAGTCTCTGGCGGCACATAATTTAAAATAGACAGAGAATGATCCAGAACTGACAGCACATCCCTTTTAAACAGACACAGAATGATCGAGTTGCGATGAAAGTTCATCGACCTGAAACATGAAAATTGTTTCTCTCTCCGCAGATTATTCCTGGTCGACTTAAGTATTTTCAGATTTTTCTGTTTTTAGTTACAGTTTCGGCATCAAAACTATTTTACTTTTGTATTCATTTAGCTCACGGCGGCTTTGTGGCGCAATGGATAGCGCATTGGACTTCTAGTGAGAAGTTTAGCAAAGTATTGAAAGGTTGTGGGTTCGAGTCCCACCAAAGTCGGATTTTGCGTCAGGCTTTCCTGTTGACTTGGCCGCACAAATGCATTTTGCAGCATATCAACAATTCAGAGAGGGAAACTGCTGCCCGAGCACTTCTTTTTACAAAAGTGGCTCCAATCCCACACACTTTTCCTCTGAGTTCTCTTAGCGCCTTGAAGCGATTACACAGAAGCAGGAGCTGGTCATCGAGATTGCAACACATGGCCAGCAGGAGTCCATTAATCCCCCCCAAGCTAGTTGCAATGCACAGGAGGAAGCCATTTAGCTCCTGGAGACTGTCATACAGGGATAGAGGGAGGAAAGTAAATCTTCGGGATTGAGCCAGAGGAGAGGCAGAAGTCATCCAGCTCCTTGAGCCTGTTGTACAAGAAGATTTGAAGCCCATTTACCCCTAGAAACTGTTGCATAGAATGAGTACGAGGCATTTGAGACCTACGAAACTGTTATACTGGAACAGGAGGATTCATCAAGCACATTACACAAGGGGCGGGGGGTTAATCAAAAAAGCATGATATTTATGTTAATGCAAGAGTAATCCAGAGAGAGGAATTCACCGCCAAACACGAAAGCAGTGAAATTTAAATTCAATTTTTAAAGCTCGAAATTTAAAAGTGTCAGTAATGGTGACCATTTTCGTAACACACCCATATGGTATACTAGTCTGCTTTAGGGTTGGAAAGCTGCTGTCCTTACCAGTGCAGGCTTATATGCGACTCCAGAACCACAGCAACGTGGTTTACATTGAACTTTCCTCGGAAATGGCCCAGTGAGTTACTCAGGTGCATGAGGTGGCTCACCACGATCTTCACAAGGGCAACTAGAGATTAACAACAGATGCTGCCCTCACTAACGTTGCCCATATGCATGAATTTATAAAATAAACATTAGAACCTCGAGTTTGTTAGACAGGAGAAAAAAATGCTTCAAGCGAGGTCAGCGATTGCAGAGTCAGGAGACAACGAGATGAATGTATAAATAACTGGCTTCAAGAGAGAAAGCAGAGAATAGGGGTAAAAAATAGCTTTGATTGTGGCAGATGTTGCGTAGTGGTGTTCCACAAGATCGGTGCTGGAATAACTCTTGTTCACAATTTATATTAAAGATTTAGATCTGCAAATCAAAAACAATAATTTCAAAATGATGCAGATGACACCAAATCTGGAGTATGTTCAATTCTGAGGAGGACTGTAACAAACTGAAGGAGGACATATACAATCATCCAGAATGGGCATATAATTGGCAAATGAATTTCAAACCATATAAATATGAGGTAACACAATTTGGTAGGAAGAATTGGGAAGAATTGGAGGGTGCCAGTCTGGGGGGCGTAGAGGAACAAAGAAATTTCGGAGTACAAATACACAAAACTCTAAAAGTTACAACACATGTTATCAACCCAAAAAAAAAACAAGCACGAGGATTTATTTCTTGATGTATTGAATTGAAAAGTAGCGAAGTTATGCTAAAGTTGTAAGTAATCTTGGTTAAACCAAACTTGGCGTACTGCTAACAGTTCTGGTCGCCAGATTATAAAAAGGAAATAGAGGCATTGCAGAGTTTGCAGGGCAGAGTTAGAACGATGGTACCAGAACAGACGGCGTATTTATATCAGGAAAGGATGAACAGACTAGTCTTTTTTCTCTTGAAAAACGAAGGTTGTGGGATCAGCCTCTTTAAAAGATACTGGGAGAGTGAGGGATGTGCTGGGCCATAATGTTACATATTGTGAGGGATACAATTCAGCTGGTGCTGATGTCCGACAGCAGTTTTCAGCTGCTGGATCTGTTCTGAATCTATTCCATTTAGCACGGTGGTAGTGCCAGAGAACACGTTGCAGAGTGTCCTCCGTGTGAAGACAGGACTTTGTATCCACAAGTACTGTGCTGTGTTCACTCCTACCAAGAATGCCATGTACAAATGCATCTGTGACAGACAGGTTGGTGAGGAGGAGGTCAAGTCGATTTTTCACTATCGGAGTGGCACTATTGAGGGATCACTGCACTGTCGGAGTTGCCGTCTTTCGGTTGAGATCTTAAACCCAGGCCCGGTCTGCCCTGTGAGCTGGACCTAAAAATTCCCCAGGCCACTATTCCGAAGAAGAGCAGGAGAGTTCACCCCTGTGTCCTGTGGCCAATATAAATCACTCAATCAACATCTGGTCATTATGACGTCGTGCATTCTTGCTAGTGTAAATTTGCTTTTACATTTCCTATATTAGAATAGTGGCCACACTTTAAAAGTATTTAACTGGCTGTGTAACGCTTTGGGAAGTCCTGATATGACAAGAGTTGTAGAAATGCTCGCATTTTCTTTTATAGCCGATATAAGTGCAAGATAACATGGCGGGTTAGCATGGTTGGTTAAAGTGTGGCGTTGATAACTACAACGCTTCGTGTTCTAACAATGTTGATGCCTTTAGTTGTTATTTTTTGTGGACCGGAGTGCGTTGCGAGTATCTTAGCTTTAATATTTTACAGCAGCTTAAACATTTAGTAATGAAACTCACACAGTTACTGCAATAATTTGAAACAGTGCTGCAAAATCGTAGTTCTGCCGAGAGCACATGGACCTGCGGAATGTTTCCAGCATTTAAAGGACAATTCGATTATCTCCTTTATTTTGGGACTTCTCCTAATTCAATCAGTGAAAGGCTCAATGCCGCTGATTGGTTTGAGGTTCAAAGTGTGGAACTGAAATATATACAATTCCGGTTTGTAATCGCTCATTCTGACCATTATTCTGCTGTGAACTGCAGGGTCGCATAACTTAATGGATAAAGCCTCTGACTTTGGCGCGAAACCTGATGTTATCAGAAGAATGCAGGTTTCAGTCGTGTTTGTCAACTCATGAGCTGAAGATGATTTCCACGGCTCTTTTTCGAAAGGCATTATTTTTATGTTGTTTATTTTTCATAGTGATCTTTACAACAATCACTAATTTTGAACAGACTCGGGATTAAATAATCAGTTTGCTCTCGAATCGCTGAGCGCAGGGATCGAATCTGCACCGCGAAATCCCATTGGACTTTAAGTTTAACGCCGAGGCCACTTGGTCATCGCAGCTACAAAATATGCTGTAATTACTTGTCCAGTGTCCGGTGCTAAATATCAGACAATTGGCCTGCATGCTTGTCCTGTTGCATGTTTCAGTCGATGTGAAATATTAAATTGTAGAATCATAGAATCTCACAGCAAAAAAGGAAGCAATTAGGCCAGAACTGACAAGATTTACTTATGGGGACAGACTCAACTGACTGGGGAGCTTTCCCTGGAAAAGACAAGGCAGGTATCTTTACCATTATGACGCGGTTTGATAGGCCCGACAAGGAGAAGATATTTGCTCCGATGCAGGATTTCAGAATAGAGTTCATAAATATAAGATAGTCACCGATAAATTCAGTTGGCAATTCAAGAGTGGGTAGGATGTAGAAGACGACACCACGAGCAGTAATTGATGCGAATAGCACAGATGCATTAAAGGCGCAGCTACCTAAACACATCAGTGAGAAAGGAATAGTAGGATATGCTATAGGATGAGGTGAATGTGGCTTGTGTGGAGCATTAACTCCGGCAAAACCAGTTGGGGAAAATGTTCTATTTCTGTGATGCGATTGCTACATAAATTTATGCGTCACCCCTTTTAAACAACTACATCCACTTGTATTAATACAGCACCTTTAATGTCGTGAAATATCACAAAGGACTTCACAGGAGTATTATGCAATACAAATTCGACACTGAGCCACATAATTAGAAATTAGTGCAGGTGACGAAAAGCTTGGTCAAAAAGGTATGGTTGATAATGAGGAAGAAAGCGGCAGACTTGCAGGAACATATCAATGAACTGATCAGGTGAGAAGAAGAGTGGCTCATGGACTTCAACCCGGAGGAGTATGAACTAATGCATTTCGGGAGATCTAATAAGGCAATGGAGTACACATTAAATGGGAGGACGTTGGAGTGCATGTCTACTGATCCTTGACGTTAACAGGCCAGGGAAATAACATAAATAAGAAGCAAAACAGTATGCTTGCCTTTATTAGTCGAGACATAGAATACAAGATCGGGGAAGTTACACGTGAACTGTGTGAAGCACCAGTTATGCCATAGCTAAAGTACTGCGTGCTTTTCTGAACACTGCATTGCAGGAATGATCTGATTGCACTCTGAGTTACAGTGTCGGTTTACGAGAATGTTGCATGGACTGGAAATGGTAGTTGTGTGGATCGATTGGATGGGCTGGGGTTGTTTTCTTTGGAAAAGTGGAGGCTGAGGAGGGACCGTATTGATGTTTATAAAATTATGAGTGGCCAAATAGAGTGCATAGGAAGGATTTATTTTCCTTTGGAGGGTTGGAACAAAGCATGCGGCATAGACTCAACTTAATTGGTCGGATTGTAGAGGGGATTTGAGGGGAAATGTTTCCACCAGATGCTGGTGGGTATCTGGAATTCATTGCCAGAAAGGATGGTCGAGGCAGAAGCCGTCGCCACATTTAAAAATTACTTGGATATACACGAGAAGTACAGTAACCTACAAAGTTACAGACCGAGAACTGGGAAGTGGGATTAGGCTAGCGAGCTCTTTATCGAACGTCACAGACAGGATGGGTTGATATGGCCTCCTTCCGGGCTGTAAATTACTATGCTCTATGACAACACAATTGTCTGAAACAGACAGAGATTGATTCGCTACTGAAAGCACTTCCCTTTTAAATGAACACAGAATGTTTCTGCTCAGACACCACATTTCTTTTGAACAGACCGTATGCGATGAAAGTTCATTGAACTGAAACTTTAACTCTATTTCTCTGTCCGCAGATTAATCCTGATCTGCTGAGTGCTTGAAGTGTTTTCTGTTTTTAGTTCAGATTTCCGGCATCAATACTATGTTACT
Organism: Pristiophorus japonicus; assembly: GCF_044704955.1. Classification (NCBI taxonomy): domain Eukaryota; kingdom Metazoa; phylum Chordata; class Chondrichthyes; family Pristiophoridae; genus Pristiophorus; species Pristiophorus japonicus. The sequence continues at coordinate 2,697,485 of NW_027254374.1, forward strand.
TTTGTATTGCTGCAATATTTGGCAGCTCGGTGGCGCAATTGATAGCGCACTGGACATTTAATCAATGGCATATCAAGCATTTCAAGATTGTTGTATCGAGTCCCACCAAACTAATTAATTCTGTGCGTTCTCTCGGCACCTTGAGTATGTTATGCAGGAGCAAGCAATCGAGCCTGTTCCACAGGGAATGGTGAAGGTCCATTAACCTTTAATAACGGTTACAAAGGACAGGAGGAAGGCAATCAGCTGTTTGTGCCTGTTATATAAGAACAGTCGAAATCCATTCGGTCGCACGGAGCAGTTGCATAGCAATGGTAAAACCTTCACCTGTACACAAGGGCAGGAGGTGTCTATTCAACACTCGAGCATTAGTCATAGGCCAGGCGGAAGCCGTAGGCTGCATAGGCCTGTTGTACAAGAGGAGAAGAAGTCCATTTAACAAGTCGAATCTGTTGCATCGGAAAAGGTGGAATTATTCAGCTGCCAAACCCTCGAGTACATTATATCACCCGAAGACATTCATTGCAGCATGATGGTTTTGTCGCTGGACTAATAATGCACAGACGAAATTACAGCCCACCACGAGAGCAGGGAATTTAATTTCAATTAAATAAATCGTGAATTTTAAAGCAACCCCATCATGTTCATTAATATCCATTCGGGAAGGAAAGCTGCAGTGCTGAAAAGTCTGGGCCTATATGTGACTCTTTAACCACAGCAATCTGGTTGACTCTTCACGGTCCTCAGAAATGGCTACGCGAGCCACTCAATTGCAAAAGGTGGCTCACCACCACTTCACAACGGCAGTTAGAGATGGGCAACAAATGGTTCCCCTGCTGGCAATGACAACATGCATGAATGAATAAAAGAAAATTTAGAAAGCATCGAGTATGAGAAAAAGGTATGTTTTCATAGCGGCAGAAGGTGGGTATTTGTGCTCCCCAAGAATCGAGTCTGCGACCACTGTTGTTCATCATTTATATGAACGATTTAGAATTAGGAATCAAAAACACTATTTCTAAATTTGCGGATGACACCAAATTAGTGAGTGGGATCGTTAATACTGAGGACGACTGCAACAAATTTAAGAAGGACATTAAACATTTGCAGAATGCGCAGATAATTGGCAAATTAATTTCTAACGATATAAATGTGCGGTATTACATTTTGGAAGGAGAATGAGGAGGTCACTAATTATTTGGGGGGAGGCGGTGGCACACTCTAGTTGCCGCAGAGGAACAAGGGGAACGCGACGTACAATTACACAAAACTGTAAAAGTTACGACACAGGTTAGCGAGGCTATACAAAAGCAAAGCAACCAATAGGAATTATTTCTTGACGTATAAAATTGTAAAGTGACGACGTTATTCTAAAACGTATCGAACGTCAGTTTGACCACACGTAGAGGACTGTGCACTGTTCTGGTCGCCATATTATAAAAACGGAATAGCGGCATTGCAGAGGATGCACATAAGATTTACAAGGATAATAGCAGAAGAGCCAGCGTATCGATATCAGATTAAGATCAACAGGCTGGCTCTTTTTCCCTTGAACGGTGGTGACCTAATCCAGACATTTAACATTATGAAGGTGTCGATGATGTATACAATAGGAATGTTCCACTTTGGCCAGGAATATAACCAGAGGCCATCATTATAAGATTGTCACCATTAAATCAGATGGGGAATTGAGAAGAAACTCATTATCCCAAAGCAGGGTGACATTATGGAACTCGCTTCTACAGGGATTGGTTGAAACGAATAGCATCATTGCCTTTAAGGAGATGCAAGACAAGCATTTCCCGTAGAGGGGAAGAGTGCGTTCGGCTGATAGATTTAGATGCGGAAAGACATGTCCAATAGGAACAAGAGGCAGCCATTCAGCTTTTCAGGCATCTGACATGAGAGCATGAGGCGGGTATTTCAGCATCTTCCAGACAGTTTTTGGAATAGGGAAACACTATTCAGCCCCTCGAAACTGTTCTTTAGGAACAAGAGGAGGCCATTGAGCCCATATAGTTTGTTTCACTGGAAAAGCAGTAGGACATTCAAAATCCCGAGCCTGTTATATAGGAAAAGGAGAAGGATATACAGCACATAGAGGGAGGTTACACAAGAACAGGAGAAGTTCATTCAGCCACTCAAGCCTGTTGCATAGGCGCTGAAGGAGGCCATTCATCCTTTGACCGAGTTGCACAGTTGCGGGATGAAACTTAGTGCATGGCAGCACAGTGGTAATGTTACTCTATTTGTATTTCAGAGAAATAAGTACAAATCCAACCATGGCGGCTAGGGAATTTAATTCAGTTCATTAAACAATCTGGAATTAATAAGTCGTTATCCTGTCTTTCCTCATGCAACTTGATCAAATAACGCTCTACTCCATTCTCCCTCAAATGCTTATCTAACCCACCCGTTAAATGCATCTACACTATTTGCTTCAACCACTCCCTGTGGTAACGAGTTCCACATTTTCACCACGATCTGCGTAAATAATTTTTATTTTACTTTGTGGTGACTTTCTTATATTGATGCCCTCTGGTTTTGTTCTAAAGCACAACTGGAAATACTCTCACTGTAATTGCTCAGTCCAAGTATTTGACAATTTTAAGAGCTTTATTCGGTCAACCTCAGCCTTCTCTTTTCAAGGCAAAATAAACCATGCATGTGCATCATTCCCTGTTAGATATACCCTTGCCTTTATGGTGTCTTCGTCGTTAATCTTTTTTTCTGACCTCGCCTGTGATTCTTGCTGTCGATTCAAAATAACTGCGTGACCCAAGTCTATTAAAGTATAAAAATACGTTTATTTCGAATACCTATACATTGGCCAAGCGAGAACAGCAGTTTGAATTGAGTTCACGCAACCCGTGAATGACTCCTCGGCTTGTGGCGATCAGCTCTCAGTGCTTAATGCCAAAAAATGCAATTCACTAAGTCACCTGCTCCACTACACTGAAGAATGTTACACTTTGCAGCTATGGAACAACAAGCCATGTTTCCTGTTATTCAACAACTAGCCTAACCGCAAGTCTGCATTTTATATCTATCTTTGTTAAGCTTGCCACCTCATCCTCTTGCAGATAAACTGCTTTCTGATTGGCCTTGCGAGTTGTTGCCAGACAAAAACGACTTGACATGCTTTTTTCCCTGATGCTGATCCTGATACTCAATATTACTACTTGTCCATTTCTGAAACCATTTTCCAAACTGCAACATTATTCCACTCTGGAGGTTTCTAAAAATCCCACTTCAATTCCCCCTCTGGTTTTTGGTTCCCCCGAGCCCATGAGACCAGTAGAGCGATGCTATCTAATGCTTCCGACTTCCCGCTGCATTTTGCAGTCATCTGCCACCAGGTTTGTGATGTCTATTTCTTAACCCGGGGTGTTAATGTCCCACATGCAACAACAGTCTATCTTTCTCTTGCATACGTGTCATTGCTTTCGTTTGCTGCCGCTTTCCACATTTTCCACAAGCTGCACATGCCATTATCAACAAGCATGGTGCCAAGATCAGTTGAAATGCCACCAATAAGTGAGAAATGATACGAATCCATGGCTGGATATAAACTTTCAGTCCCCAGTTCCATGCCTTCTCGTACCAGGTTGTACTTTGAAGGTCTTTTCCAATGTCCTAAACCAGTTCGCACAGTTACTGTTTGAGCACGTGATATAGATTTATACTTGCAGGCAGAAGATCCTTTATTTCTCTCACGTCCTCGGGCAGGTGGGGCATTGGTGCAGTCAGTTCACTTTCATATGGGTGCTAATCTTGTTTAATATCATCATTCAGTCTCAGGCGAATGGTTTCTCGAGCAAGGATATACTTCATTCGTGCTCCTCCAATTGTTACTGGTATCATCGGGATGAAGCAAAAGTTGACGTTATTGATATTACAGAGATAATTTCCATTGGTATAAGTTGGCTGGTTGGTTACCACACAGTATTCCCCCTTTCCGCGTTAAGCTGAGTGGGTGTATTCGGTTCTGATGAGTTGATTTCGAAGACAAACCCGATGGTTTAATTCAATCCGCACCCATCCTCTCTTCCCCAGCCTACTGAATGTGGACATATTGTGAGACATCATACGCTGCGGCACCCTGATAATGTGACCCCTCTCAGGATCCATTCGGTTTGATGGCATATTGATCAATTGGTTAATAGCGCATGCAGTTCTCACCCGGGATTAGGCCCAGTTTTCTACCTCTAACTGGGGGTGTGATCCAAAACCCCGTTCGTCATTACCAGAGTCATTCGGACTATCCCCCCCAGGGCAGAAAGTGAATCTTTGCATCAGCCGGTTAACGGAAAGACTCTTGTCATTCCTTTCATGATGCACACGTACAGTGACCCTGGGTGCTGTGCTCGGTGAAAAAGCTGGGTGCTGTTAATCCATTCCGGGAGTTCACACTTGTGCAGTTTGCACAGGTTCTCCCTGACCTGCCCAATCATCCATCCCCCACAAGCGCGGCAGAGGTCTCGCTGAACCTCTGCCTTTTCTGCAGTGAATTGTCAGTCAATCCAGCGATTAATGTTGGCAGTATGGCCCTGCAGGACTGTAATCACTTTGACGAACCTCCCTGCTGTCCCATCGCCTACACGCACAGGCTCTTTGACGGCATCTGTCTGCCCCTGCAGCAACTTCCTCACTGTGTATTTAAGACTTTCCAATTGTCACTGTCTCGCATGTACACCAAGGGCATTTATAAATCAGGTTCCCGTATTGTGACTTTGTTAAGAGTTAATTGATCAGACCACGTTTCTGTCTGTCGGTCTGAACTGCCTTCAGAGGGCTCCGGTATCTGGATGCTCCTGAGGCGTCCCGGGATTCTTTCAATACTATGCTGAGCATTCGAGTGTGAAATGCCCGTACCTTCAGGTCACATTTTTGCTGTTAGCCCTATCTCCGTAAGTATTACTATGACAGCTAATATGTCATGGTATATATTTTCTTACAATTAGATTCCCTCTGTTTTCAGGACTATCCTGCATGATGGTCCCGTGTTATGTGTGGAACATTCTAACGGTTTCGGTGGTGTTGGCGAGGCGGGCGGTGCCGTCGTTAATGGTCACTCGTCTGTCCATCTCACACGTATTATTGGCGAGGGACATGATCTGTCTTTTTAAATGCAATTGTAATATCTGTGTCGAAATGTTCGTTCTGCCATGACGCATACCGTAATTACATGAGACTTATGAATTATAACTTGAGAATCTGTATCATAGTATTCTTTCATTTTTTTTGCATGATTCCTTAAAGTCTTTATGGTCATAATAATGACTTGCGATAATCGTTGCGATCGATAAGGAGCGTCCATATAAAGACAATAACAAGTTTATAGGATATACATGCCATTCTGTGTGATATCACAGAGATTCCTAAGAATTTCGGTTGCACCCACGAGCATTTTCGGATGGTGAAGTCGGTGTCAGACTAATGTCCACCAGACCTCAGTCTAAACGAAATATCACCGCTATGTGGATTCCAACCCCCACAATTATTCGCCTTAATTCGGGATCCATGGGTCTTCCTCGTGGTGTTGATCCGTTGTCCGGATCATCCATAACAGTATCATCATAAGCCAGGCCGTCATGTAAAAGGGCGGGAGGCCCTTGTGCTATTCGCTACATATCAGTGGATCTTTTCAACTGGGACCAATGTTTCGACCGTCCTACTCCATTCATATCACCATGCATCACCACTGATTAATATCTCGTGTGCTCCTTGCCACTGCGGTTCGAACCCAGTTTGTCCCAATAGCCCCTTAACCATTACTGTCTACACCACTTGGGGAAGATCTACCGGGGACTCGAACTCTTCGTATTCACCCCGGCCTGCCTGCCGTTCTCTGACTTCCTGCCCCATATCCTTAAGTTCCTTACTTAACACCATTACATATCTCCTAATCTGATCCCGCAATTGGCCCACATCTGACTCTCCTGTAACTGTAACATCGGGCAGTCGCAATTGCCCGACCAGGTATGAGTTCACATGGAATTACTCCTGTTGTCTGTTTAGGTGTTGGCCTTTGTCTCATCAGGATAGCAGGGAGAAGATCAGCCTAAGCCTGTCCGTTTCTTGGATTGCTTTTGACAAGACTGTCTTTATTCTCCAATTCATACGTTCTACCATCCACGAACTCTGCGTGTAGTAGGGATGTGAAATTATTCTTCGTTACTCAATATGGTGCAAAGTAAGTTTTCCATCTGTCCTATGAAATGGGTTCTCTGATCGGAGTCGATTTGCTTGTGGATGCCCCAGCGGGGAATCACTTCCTCGGCTACGACACGAGCTGTTTTGGTTGCCGCACAGTTTCGGATGGGGGAAGCTTCCACCCACCGTGTAAACAAATAAATTATTACGAGACAGTATTTCTTTCCTGTACAGATTGGCAGTGGTCCCGTGAAATCAATTTGTACTTTCTCCCAATGACCCTCGCGACCGTGTTTGATGGGCCATTCTAATTGTAATGGTTTTTCAAGGATTATGTCGGGCACAGGAAATACATTGCTGGCATTATTTATCAATGTCTCGTCCCATGCCTGGCCACCAGCAATCCTTAGAGACACTATTGATAATGGCATTTCGCCCGGCATGTTTAATGACGTGGTGCAGTTCCATGAGCATCTTCCTGTTACAAGTGGGGTCTGTCACCTTACCGTCCATTCTCCACACGGAGTCTGGATCTGGTGCCGCTCCATGTCTTTCCGATTTGTCTTTTCCACATAACTTACATCTGCAAGTAATTTTGTAATATCAATATCTTCTTTAGTGATGATACTCGTTACTGATTCTCCCTCACTTCAGTTGAAACTGTTGCCTCCTGCGTTGTCTTACCACATAATCATTACCTCTCTGGACATAATCTATCACTTTCTGATGGCCTTTGAACTTAATGACCGCTGCCACGGCGGGTTTACTCGCCGTGTCTAATAGCAGCCGAATTCGGCCTTCATGTTTGATGGCCTCCCCGCCGGAGATGACAAATCCTCGCCTTCCCCTGGCGGTCAAATAGTCATGGAGTACTCCAAAAGCATATCGGCTGACTGTGCAGATATTTAACCGCATGACTTCAGCTAACTGGAGGGCTTCTGTCAGGGCAGTGAGTTCTGCCACTTGTGCAGAAAGTCCTCCGTCCAGTCTCCGAATTAGGACACGGTGAAGCGCTGCATTGGCCACCACCCAACCTGTATGTGGGGACATTTGGAAAAAAATTGCGGGACCCGCCCACATTAAGGATTATATCGGGGTCCTCGAGTGTGATCTCACATATATTACGGTATGAGTCTCCCCACTCTCGGGTGTGTCACTCATGGGGTTCATTTGAGGCCAGTTTACCCTCTGCAGGGTCCTCCCCTGTGTCTCGTACTATTTTAACGGTCTCTTCATTGGAGAGTGTAACTGCCTCCAATTTAGCCTGCGTACATTGGGTTAGGGTTAGGGTTCGGGTTAGGATCTCAGTTTTCCGGTGTTGAGCATTTCTCCCAGCGTTTGTTTAGTGTGCTGCACAATTTCCCCGATTATCACTGCCGGTGTACAGATGTTCTCTGCCTACCTTGTGAAATCCAGAGCCGCCACACAATGGAACAAACCGACTGGCACGAGTGGCTTTTAGGTTGAGTAATAGGCTTGAGGACACATCCGGTTCCCATACATCTGAGTGATCGGCGCCCTGTAGAATCCTTCCTGACTTTCGCCGTAACTGTGGAAAGATATGTCGATGTTCGGGAGATCCAGGCCAGGCAGAGATATTAAGGCTACTTTCAGATTACCATATGCTGTTTCCTGCTCCGGGACCCACGCTACACTTTGTAGGGAGTGTTTCCCCCTTCCTCCAGTTTCTGCATTGGATCAACTATGGCTGCGAAAATGGCTATAACGCATCTGCAGTACATAAGGAGTCCCAGAACTTTCCATACCACTCGGAACGTCTTTGGACATGACTTGATTCTCATAGCTTCTTTCCAATCTCGAGACATTGTTCCAGTCCCTTTTGATATCTCATGTCCCAAATATTGTCGCATCTGGGCTTTCTTGGGATTGATTTTAATCCCTGCCTTTGTAGGGTTTCAGAATTTCTATGAGAACATAGAAACATAGAAAAATAAAAAATAAATGCAGGAGTAGGCCATTCGGCCTTTGAGCCTGCAACACTATCCAATGAGTTCATGGCTGAACATGCAACTTCAATACGCAATTGCTACTTGCTGGCATTGCACCTTGATCCCCCGAGTAGCTGGGACTATATCTAACTCCTTTTTTAATATATTTAGTGAATTGATCACAACAACTTTCGATGGGAGAGAATTCCACAGGTTCACCACACTCTGGGTGAAGACGTGTCTCCTCATCTTCGTCATAAATGACTTACCCCTTGTCCTTAGACTGTGACCACTGGTTCAGGAATTCCCCAACATTGGAAACATTCTTCCCACATCTAACCTGTCTGAAACCATCCGAATTTTAAACGTTTCTATGATACCCCTTTCATTCTCCTGAACTCCAGTGAATACAAGCCCAGTTGATCCAGTCTTTTTTGATATGTCAGTCGCGCCATCCAGGAATCAGTCTGGTGAACCTTTGCAGCACTCTCTCAATTGCAAGAATGTCCTTCCTCAAGTAAGGAGACCAAAACTGTACACAATACTCCAGGTGTGGCCTCACCAAGACCCAGTGCAACTGCAGTAACAGCTCCCTGCCCCTGTAATCGAATCCCCTCGCTATGACGGCCAACATGCCATTTGCTTTCATAACCGCCTGCTGTACCTGCATTCCAACCTTCAATGGCAGAAGTACCATGACACCCAGATCACCCAGATTTCGTTGCACCTCCCCTATTCCTAATCTCTCACCATTCAGATAATAGTCTGTCTGTCTGTTGTTACCACTAAAGTGGATAACCTCACATTTATCCACATTGTATTGCATCTGCATGCATTTGCCCACTCACCTCACCTATCCAATCACCCTGCCGCCTCTTCACTTCCTCCTCATAGCTCACAACGTCAGCCAGCTAAGTGCCGTCGGCAAACTTGGAGATATTACACTCAATTCCTTCATCTAAATCAGTAATGTGTATCGTACCGAGTTGGGGTCCCAGCACTGAGCCCTTTGGCACTCCACTAGTCACTGCCTGCCATTTTGAAAAAGACCCGTTTATCTCAACTCTCTGCTTCCTATCTGCCAACTACATCTCTTTCCACGTCAGTACATTCGCCGCAATATCACGTGCTTTGATTTTGCTCGACAATCTCTTGTGTTAGACATTCTCAACAGCCATTATATGTCAAAATACACCACATCCACTGGTTCTCCCTTGGCCACTCTCCTCGTTACATCTTCAAAGAATTCCAGAAGATTTGTCAAGGGAGATTTCCCTTTCATAAATCGATACTGACTTGCACCAATTCTGTCACTGCTTTCCAAATGTGCTACTATTTCATCCTTAGTAATTGATTCCAACATTTTCTCCACTACTGATGTCTGGATAACCTGTCCATATATAACAGATTTCCCTCTCCCTCGCATTTTAAAAAGTGCCGTTACATTAGCTGCGCTCCAGTCCATAGGAACTGAACCAGAGTCTATAGACTGGTGAAAAATGATCACCAATGCATCCACTATTTCTAGGGCCACATCATTATGTATTCTGGGAGGCAGACTATCAGGCCCCGGCAATTTATCGGCCTTCAATCCCATCAATTTCCCGAACACAATTTTCCGCATAATCAGGATAGCCTTCAGTTCGGCCTTCTCACAAGACCCTCGGTTCCCTCGTACTTCCAGAAGTCTATCTGTGTCTTCCTTCATGAAGACAGAACGAAAGTATGTGTTCAATTTGTCTGCCATTTCTTTGTTCTCCATTAAACTTCACCTGAATCCGACTGCAAAGGACCTACATCAGTCTTCGCTCATCTTTATCTCTTCAGATATCAGTAGAAGCTTTTGCTGTAACATTATTGCACTCGTCCCTTATTTCTTATTTGATGCTGTCCCCAAACTCACTGCAACTGATTGTTGGTCTGCACTCAACTCCACCAGCGTTTTGTGCCCTTTGGTATTCTGTAGCTCCACCCACACTAGTTCCACATCATCCACGCTGTTGTCCTTCCTTACTATTGCTTTAATTTCCTCTTAAAACAGCAACTGCACCCCGCCCCCTTTCTTTTATGTCTATCCTTCCTAAATGTTGAGTACCCCTGGATGTTGATTTCCCTGCCTTGGCTAACCTGGAGCCATGTTTCCGTGATGCCAATCGTTATCTGCTTTCTGCGCAGTTCATTCTTCTACTTTATTCCGAATACTCCTCGCAGTGAGGCACAGAGCCTTCAGGATTGACTTTCTAACACACTTTGCACCTTTGAAATTTTGTTGTTATATGGCACTCTTTGCCTTTTGCTTGTTTGAGTGGGTTCTGCCAACCGACAATGGAGTTCAGAAGATTGAGAGGTGAACTTATTGTAAATTAAAAGAAAATGATTGGAAACGACAAACTGGATGCAGAGAATTTATTTCAACATTGAGTTAACCAAAACTATGGGAGATCGTCTTACAATACGGGGTCACCCATTTAAAACGGAGATGAGGAGCAATTTCTGCTCTCAGAGTGTTGTCATTCTATGATATTCCCTGCCCCAGAGATCTGTCGAGACTCGTCATTGAATATATTTAAGGCAAAGATGGACAGATCTTTGAGCGATTAGTGAGCAAAAGAATAATGATGAGCGGAGCTGAGCCAATAATCTTATTCAATAGCAGAGCAGGTTCAAGTGTTTAAATAGTCTAGTTCTAATCCAATTTCTCATCTTAAGTGCAGTCAGCAGGATTTGAATCTGCGCAGGAAAACCCCAGTGGATTTTTAGTCTATCAACTTAACCACTCGGCCACGCCTGCTGGATCTCTGTCTCTATAAATATTGCGCAGGCAAGACTCAATCATCCCTCTCTCTGCAGCAGAAGGGCACATCTTCCCTAAACCATTGGAAGAGACAATCTCCTCTTGCCGTATTGTTACTTTTCTGTATTCCTCCAGATAATTTTTTTATCAAGCTCACCAAGAAACAGAATTAAAATCTGATATCATTAAAATGCTGATTCCACGTCGGGGAATTGAAGCCTGCTCTCTCGCGTGACGGGGGTAATCAGCATTATACTAACGAGGAAACGACGGTAATGGAATCTGTCAGTGCAGCAATCAAGCTGCAACCAGAACTGGACACCGCGAGAAAGAGACTAACTAATTGAGCGACAGAGACAAACCAAGAAGCACCGAGAGGCAGATCGCGAGATGGTGACAAAATGAGAGAGAAAGATAGACAAAGACCGACAGGCAGACTGAGAAGGAGACAGACAAACTAAGAATGACAAAGCCTCAATGCTGGACTTCTTTGACACCGTGAGAAAGAGACGAACTAATTGAGAGACAGAGGCAGGCAAGTAGCGAGAGACAGACAGCGCGATATAGATAAAGTGAGAGAGAGAGATAGACAAAGAGCGAAAGACAGAATGAGACGGAGACAGACAGACTGAGAGTGACAAAGACTCAATGCTGGAGTTCTTTGAGGATGCCACGAACAGGTTGGTTCAGGGGGCACCAGTGGATGTGGAGTATTTAGAGTTACAGAAGGCATTCTTTTGTGTATCTGTAAAGCATGCACTCCCATTTTGCGCTCCCAGCATCCCTTGGGAGCACTGTATGTACGCCGGCCCCTAAGGCCTGTTCCTCACTCTGGAGTGTCTTAATAAAGAGTGAGGTTACACTTACTTTAACATCCCTGTATGCAGTCTCATCTGTGTTAGGAAGATAATAACGAATCCAACCCAAAGATGCAGAAAACTATGGGAATCCTTGAAAAGTTCTCGGAGGGTGAGGACTTGGAAGCCTATGTCGAACGGCTGTACCAGAACTTTGTAGCCAACGAGCTGGATGGAGAAGAAAGCGCTCCAAAAAGGAGATCAGTTCTCCTCACGGTCTGCGGGGCAGCGACCTGCAGCCTCATGAAGAATTTTCTGGATCGAGTGAAGCTCACTGACAAGTCGTATGAGGAGCGGTGTACAATAGTTAGGGTGCATCTTAACCCGAAGGAGAGCCTGCTAATGGCGAGGTATCGGTTCTACACGTGCAGCAATCTGAATGTCAGGAAGTGGCGAGCTACGTCGCCGAACGAAGGCGATTGCAGGACAATGTGACTTTGATGGCTACGTGGAGCAGATGCTCAGTGATGTTTTTGTACTGGGCATTGGTCCCGAGACCATCCTCCAAAATCTTTTACACTAGTGTCACTGACCCTCACTAAGGCCTTTGCGAATATGTCCACCAATGATAACTCCAAAACAAATCACTCAGCACAAAAGTGCGAGCAATGTTCATAAAATAACTGTTTGCGAGCAGAAATATAAAGGGCAGAAACGAGAGTCTGCAACTGTCAGCAGGCCTCAGATGAACCAGATGACTCGAGCTCCACAACCAAGGATGAATGCAAGGCAATTAACAACTTGTTGGCATTGTGGAGGCTTCCACTGAGCATATTCATGCCGCTTCAAAGGGTATGTTTGCAAGAGCTTTGGAACAGTGGGGGCACCTCCGACGAGATTGCGCAAAGCCTGTTACCCACCAAGTGGCAGAGGAGGATTGGTCCACAGTGGACCAAAGCAATTTCGAGTCTCAGAGAGAGCAGGCAGATGATGAAGTACTCGGGGTGCACACATTTCCGACGAAATGGCGACCTATCATGAAAAATATAAAATTGGTTGGCTTACCGGTAGCCATGGAACTGGACAAAGGCACAAGACAATCCATCATGAATAAACCGATGTTTGACAGATTGAGTTGCAAGAAGGCACTCAGAACATCCCTGAGCTACATTCACACGAAACTGAGAAATTACACCAAAGAGCTCATCATTGTCTTGGGCGCCCTGTGGTAAAGTCACGTCCAAGAGCACGGTGCATGAACTGCCGGTCTCGATTTTTCCGTGCGATGGCACCGCACTGCATGGAAGCAGCTGGCTGGGCAAAATCTGCTGAAATGGGATGACATCCGAGCGCTATCACATGTCGATGAGGCCGCATGTACCCAGATACTTAACAAATTTCCTTCCCTTTTTAAACCAGGCATTGGAAACTTTTCTGGGGAGAGGGTGCGGATCCACTTGGTCCCAGAGGCACGACCCATTAACCATATCGCGCGAGATGCACCTCACAAGATGAGGGAGAGAATAGAAGTCGAGCTGGACAGGCTGCAATGCGAGGGCATCATCTCTCCAGTGGAATTCAGCGATATGGCCAGCCCGATTTTTCCAGTACTCAAAAGTGATGGCACAGTCAGGATCAGCGGCGATTATAAAGTAACTATTAATCGTTTTCGCTGCAAAAACAATAACCTTGACCTGAGGCAGACGAACTATTTTTGACACTGGCAGGAGGCAACTCATTCACCATGCTCGACCTGACTTCGGCTGAATTGATACAGAAGCTGGAGCATTCTTCGAACGGGCTCACCTGCATCAACACGCACAAGGGACTGTTCATCTACAACAGATGCTCGCTTGTAATTCGGTCGGCTGCAGCGATCTTCCAGAGAAACATGGAGAGCCTACTCAAGTCGGTACCACGCACTTTGGACTTTCAGGATGATATTTTGGTCACGGGTCGGGACACCGTTGAGCAAATAGAAAATCTGGAGCAGTTCGTTCAGCGACTGGATCGCATAGGGCTGCGGCTGATGAGGTCGAAATGCGTCTTCATAGCCACAGAAGTGGAGTTTTTGGGGGGAAATATCGGACCGTACGCCATTCGGCCCATAGATTCCAAGACTCATGCTATCAGGAAATCGCATAGCCCACAGAACGTCACAGATCTACGGTTGTTCCTGTAACTCTCTATTTATTTTGGTAACTTCGTACAGGGGTAAGCAATCTCTCAGAACCTTTCCATATGTTATTGCGAAAAGGTGCGAACTGGGTATGGGGAAAAAAACAAGTAATTGCTTTTGAGAAACCAGAAACATGTTTTGCTCCATAAAGCTGCATGTATTATATTACCCGTGTAAAAGACTTGTGCTAGCATGTCATGCATCGTCATATGGGGCCGGGTGTGTATTGCACCAAGTTAACGTTGCACGGAAGTTGCAACCTGTCGCCTATTCCCCCAGGAGCTTGTGCAGGGCCGAGAGGGCGACAGCATGATTGACAAAGCGGCATTAGTGTGTGTGTTCAAGATAAAGAAAATGCATCAGTATCTGTTTGGCCTTATATCTGAGATGGAAAGCGATCACAAGCCCTGTTCGCTAAAAACAAGGGGATAAATACTCATGCCTTAGCCTGCATACAAAGGTGGGCTCTCGCGCTATCATCGTATAACTATAGCATCCGCCACTGGCCAGGCACCGAGAAATGTGCAGATCATCCCCGTCGGCTACCATTGCCCATTACGGTGGTGAAAATGGCGCAGCCTGCAAACTTGTTGATGGTGGCGCAGCCCGCAGACTTTTTGATGGTCATGCAAGTGTTTGTAAATGATAACTCACCTGTCACGGCCAACCAGATTAGGACTTGTATCAGCCAAGATCCTTTGCTGACCCTTGAAAAAACTGTGTACTGCATGGGAGCTGGGCCAGCATCCCCGTTGAAATGCAAGAGTTAATCTAGCCGTTCCAACGGGGAAAGGACCAGCTGTCGATTCAGGCAGAATGCCTGTTGTGGAGTAACTGTGTAGTGCTACCCACCAAGGGCAGGGACATGTTCATATCCGATCTCCAAAACACCCAGCCGGGTATATTAATGATGAAAGTGATAGCCATATCCCACGTGTGGGGACACGGTATCGACTCTGACTGAGAGTCTTGTTTACAGCAATGCAGCGTGTGTGCTCAGTTGAGCAACAGGCACAAAGAGGCACCACTATGTTTGTGGTTCTGGCCCTCTTCAGACCATGGTCGAGGAACCATGGCGAATATACGGACCCGTTTCTCGGTAAAATGTTCCTGTTGGTAGTGGATGCTTTTTCAAGATCGATTTAACATGAAATAAGGTCGGGAAGCACCGGAACCGCCACCATTGAAAGTCTGATGGCCATGTTTGCCTCCCATGGCCTGCCTAATGTACTGGTTAGTGACAACGGGCCATGTTTAACCAATGCCGAATTTAAAGCATTCATGACCCGCAATGGGATCAAACATGTAACCTCGGCCTCATTTACACCAGAAGCCAATGGGCTGCCAGCGTTGGCAGTACAAACAATCAAACAGGGCCTTAAACAAATCACAGAAGGCTCACTCCAAACCCGCCTGTCCCGAGTACTGCTCAGCAACCGCACGAGATCTCTCTTGCTCCCAGGCGTGCCCCCGGCTGAGCAACTCTTGAAAAGGTCACTTAAATCCAGAATCCCGTTGATTCACCCCAATCTTCATGATCAGGTAGAGAGCAGCTGGTAGCAACAAAATGTAAATGATGTTCGCGTCACGGGAAGTGGATCTGAACGACCCTGTGTTTGTGCTAAACTATGGACATAGTCCCAAGTGAAACGCAGACACGGTGATAACTAAAGAAGGGAGTAGGGTGTTTGCAGTCAAACTTGATATTGGATAAATTTGCAGAACGCAGGTGGAACAAACGAGGTTGCGGTTCACAGACTGCACTGAACAACCTCCAGCAGGTATCACCTTTTCAGAGACCACAAGACACACCCAAATGATGAACGACACCGCCCCGGACCAGGAAATTAAACCCAATGACGCCCAACAGCCCAGCAAGGCCAGGCTCACCCAGCACGGCAGCCCAGGGAGGGCACAGCCAACACACCAGAACAGACATTTTCAGACAGTGAGTTCCAGACGCCACAAATATCTGGACGAACAATGTTCCCTTCAAATCGCATTTAACCCTTACACTAATTAGTTTTAATCTACGCCTTCTGCTTGTTGACCACTCCGCTATGGGAAATAGGCCCTTTTGTTGAACTATTTTCAGGACCAACCTAATTTTCTACACCTCAATGCTGTGTCGCCTTAGCGTCCTTTCTTCCAAGGAAAACAGACGCAGCCTATCCAATCTGTTCTCATTGATAACCTTCTTCACTCCTGGCAACATCCTCTTAAATCTCCTCTGTAACGTCTCCAGCACAATCACGTCCTTACTTTAATGTGGAGAGCAGAACTGCATGCAGTACTCAAACTGTGGCCTAACCAGAGTGTTCTACAGTTTAACCATAATCCACTTGCTCCTCTCTCCCATGCCTGTGGCAAAAAAAATCAACTATTCCGTGAGCCTTCTTCACCACATTAGCTACCTGGCGAGCTACCTTCAGGGATCTTTTGGACAGGCACTCCCACGTCCCTTTTTTCATCTACTCTGCTCATTGTCCGACCATTTAACATGTATTGCCTCTTCTTATTAGCCCACCCCAAATGCACGATTTCAAACGTCTCTGGATTATATTGCATTTGCCACTGTTCTGCGCATCTGACCAGTTGATTGATACCTAGCTGCAGTCCCTAGCTTTCTTCGTCATTCGCAACCTCTAGCCTATTTTAATATCACCTGAAACATTCTTAATCATAAACCCTATATTCAAGTTTTGATCATTGATGAATACCACGAAAAGCCAGGGACCTAGCATTGAGCTCTGCGGAATTCCACTGGAAACATCCTTCCAATCACGAAAACACCCATCAAACATTACCATTTGATTCCTTCCTCTGAGCTTATTTTGGATCAAGTTTGCTATATTGCCCTTCACCCCATGGGCGTTTACTTTCATGACCAGTCTGTTATGTGTAACCTTCGCGAAAGCATTTGATGAAATCCAGACACACAACATCATACACACTGCTTCATCGAACCTCCAGATCACCTGTTCCAAAAATTCAATCAAGTTTGTCAAACGCGATCCTCCCTTAAAAATTCTGTGCTGTCTATCCTGTGCCTTTCGAATTGTAGAAAATTTATAATCGTTAAATATTATGCTGCTTTCAAGGAATACATCATTAATTGACCGATGATCTTCAGTTGCACAATTAAAGAAATGCTAACTAATGGAGAGTCCATAATTTAATAATTTGTCTGTGCTCTGCAAATTAACTCTGAAACCATAAGCCATTTGAGATACTGCACGTTGGTATTCTGCTTCAAACTATTCATTGCGGGTAACCTGTACATGAGACTGGGAAAACAGTGAGATAGGTGCTAGAGCAAGGGACTGGTTATTGTTTCACAGCAAAGCAAACATACATTCTAGAAGTATAACTTCTGTTGCGTATCTGTAAAAAATGCACTCCCCCTGTTCCGCCAGCAGTGGTGCAACCCATAAAGCCCCAAGGGCTCCAGGCATCCCTTGGGAGCACTGTATATAAGCCGGCACCTCAGGCCTGTTCCTCGCTCTGGAGTGTCTTTATAAAGACTGAGGTCACTGCTACTTTAGCCTCCCTATGATCAATATCATCTGTGTTAGTAACACAATAACTGGCGATGAGTATACAAATTCAACGCAAAGATGCAGCAAACTGTGGGCATCCTGCAGCAGTTCTCGGAGGTTGAGGACTGGGAAACCTATGTCAAACGGCTAGACCAGGACATTGTAGCCAACGAGCTGGACGGAGAAGGAAGCCCTGCCGAAAGGAGAGCGGTCCTCCTCTCGGTCTGCGGGGCACTGACCTACAGCCTCATGAAGAATCTTTTGGCTCCGGTGAAACCCACAGATAAGTCGTATGAGGAGCTCTGCACACTGGTTCGGGAGCATCTTAACTGGAGTGAGAGCGTGCTGATGGCGAAGTATCGATTGTGCACTTGCCAGCAATCTGAAAGTTAGGAAGTGGCGAGCTTTGTCGCCGAGCTAAGGCGACTTGTTGGACAAAGTGAGTTTGATGGATAGCTGGAGCAAATACTCCGAGACTTTTGTGTACTGGGCACTGGCCACGAATCCATCCTCCGTAAACATTTTACGGTAGAGACACCGACCCTCAATAAGGCCTTTGCGATAGCACAGGCGTTTATGTACACACAGTGAGAACACCGAACAAATCTCGCAGCACACAAGTGCGAGCAATGATCATAAATTAACTGGAACTGTGATTGCGACCAGAAATGTGCAGGGCAGAAACCACGAGTCTGTAACTGCCAGCAGGCTTAAGGTGACCCAGCTGACACAGAGTCCGCAGCAAAGGATGAAAGCAAGGCATGTCACATCTTGTTGGCGTGATGGAGTCTTCTTTCAGCCTATTCATGCCACTTCAAAGGTTATTTTTGCAACTGCTGTGGAACAATGGGGCACCTCGAACGAGCATGCAGACGAGCTGCAAGCTCTGCAAAACCTGCTAACCAATACATGGCAGAGGAACATCGGTCCATGGCGGTCCGAATTAATTTCGTGCCTCAGAGAGAGGAGGCATATGCTGAAGTACACGGGGTGCACAATTTTTCGACGGATTTTCCACCCATAATCATGACTGTAAAATTGAATGGCTTACCCGTAGCCATGGAACTGGACACCGGCGCTATCCAATTTCTTCAAGAATAAAAAGATGTTTCAGAAACTGCGGTGCAACAACGCACTCAGACATGCGCTGAGCCCCATCCACAAGAAACCGATTATGTACAGCAAAGACGTAATCACTGTCCTTGGCAGCGCCATGTTCAAGTTCACCGACGAGGGCACGGTGCATGAACTGCCACACTGGATTGTCACTGGCGATGGCCACACACTGCTTCTAAGGAGCTGGCTGGGCAAAATCAGCTGGAAATGGGATGATATCCGACCGCTATCAAATGTCGATGAGACGTCATGTGAGCAGGTTCTTAATGAATTTAATTACCCTTAGAGCCAGGCATTGGAAACCTTTCCGGGGCGAAGGTGCAGATCCACTTGTTCCCAGAGACACGACCGATTCAGCCCAAGACGCGAGTGGTACCTCACAAGATGAGGGAGAGAGTGGAAATCGAGCTGGACAGGCTGCAACGCGAGCGCATCATCGCCCAAGTTGAAGTCAGCAAGTGGGCCAGCCCGATTGTTCCCGTACTCAAAAGTGATGGCACGGTCAGTATTTGCAGTGATAAGAAAGTAACTATTAATCGGTTCTTGCTACAGGACCAATACCCGCTGCCCAAGGAAGACGACCATTTTGCGACGCTGGCAGGAGGCAAGACGTTCACCAAGCTCGACCTGACTTCGGCCGACGCGACGCAGGAGCTGGAGGATACATCGAACCGCCTCACCTGCATCAACACGCACAAGGGACTGTTCATCTACAACAGATGCTCGTTTCGTAATTCGGTCGGATGCAGCGATCTTCCAGAGAAACATGGAGAGCGGACTCAAGTCGCTACCACGCACTGTGGTTTTTCCGGACGACATATTGGTCACGGTTTGGGACACCGTCGACTACCTACAAACCGGGAGGAGGTCCTCCAGCAACTGGATTTCGAAGGGACCCGGCTGAAGTGGTCAAAATGCGTCTTCATGGCAACAGAAGTGGAGTTTTTGTGTCGAAAGATCGCGACTGATGGCATTCGACCCACAGACGCCAAAACAGAGGCTTTCAGAACAGCGCCCAAGCCACAGTACCTCACAGAGCTGCGGTCGTTCCTGGGACTCCTCAACTATTTTGATAACTTTCCACCGGTGTTAAGAACCCTCGTAGAGCCCCTACATGTGGTTTTGCATAAAGATGAGAAGTAGGTATGTTAAAAAAAAAAGTAATTGCTTTTGTGAAAGCCAGAATCATTTTATGCTCCAACAAGCTGCTATTGTATAAACTGTGTAAAAGTATTGTGCTGGCATGTGATGCGTCGTCGTACGGCGTCGGGTGTGTATTACAACAGGCTAACATTGCAGAGAAGTTGTAACCTCTCGCCGATGCATCCAGGAGCTGGTCTAAGGCCGACAGCATGATTGAGAAAGAGGCATTAGTGTGTGGGTTTGGGTTAAAGTAAATGCATCAGCACTCGTTTGACCTCAAATTTGAGCTGGAAACAATCCACTCATATCGCTGTTCGCCTCAACCCGCATACAAAGATATCAGCGTAAAACAAGACCATCTGCCACAGGCCAGGCACCGAGAACTGTGCGGATGCACTCAGTTGGCTATTATTGCCTACCACGAGGGTGGAAATGGCGCAGCCTGCAAACTTGTTGAAGGTGGCGCAGCCCGCCGACTTGTTGATGCTCATGGAAGCATTTGAAAATGACAAATCACCTGTCACGGCCTGTCAGGTTAGGACTTGGACCAGCCAAGATCTTCTGCTGTCCCTTCAGGCAGAATGACTGTTGTGGGCTAAACTCGGAGTGCGACCCAAAACTTGCAGGGAGACGTTTATCTCGGAACTCCACGGCACACACTCGGGTATAGTAATACATAGACACATAGAACATAGGTGCAGGATTAGGCCATTCGGACCTTGGAGCCTTTACCGCCATTCAATGAGTTCATGGCTGAACATGCAACCTCAGTACCGCATTCCTGCTTTCTCGCCATACCCCTTGATCCCCCTAGTCGTAAGGACTTCATCTAACTCCTTTTTGAATATATTTAGTGACTTGGCCTTCACAACCTTCTGTGGTGGAGAATTCCACAGGTTCACCACTCTCTGGGTGAAGAAGTTTCTCCGCATCTCAGTCCTAAATGGCTTATCCCTTATACTTCGACTGCGACCCCTGGTTCTGGACTTCCCAAACATTGGGAACATTCTTCCTGCATCTAACCTGTCTAAACCCGTCAGAATTTGAAACGTTTCTATGAGGTCCCCTCTCATTCTTCTGAACTCCAGTGAATACAAGCCCAGTTGATCCAGTATTTCTTACCAGTCTGGAGAACCTTCGCTGCACTCCTTCAATAGCAAAAATGCCCTTCCTCAAGTTAGGAGACCAAAACTGGACACAATACTCAAGGTGTGGCCTCACCAAGGCCCTGTACAACTGTAGCAACACCTCCCTGCCCCTGTACTCAAATCCCCTCGCTATGAAGGCCAACATGCCATTTGCTTTCTTAACCGCCTGCTGTACCTGCATGCCAACCTTCAATGACTGATGTACCATGACCCCAGGTCTCGTTGCACCTCCCCTTTTCGGAATCTGTCAGCATTCAGATAATAGTCTGTCTCTCTGTTTTCACCACCAAAGTGGATAACCTCACATTTATCCACATTATACTTCATCTGCCATGCATTTGCCCACTCACCTAAACTATCCAAGTCACTCTGCAGCCTCATAGCATCCTCCTCGCAGTTCATACTGCCACCCAACTTAGTGTCATCGGCAAATTTGTAGATACTACATTTAATCCCTACTTCTAAATCATTAATGTACAATGTAAACAGCTGGGGCCACAGCACAGAACCTTGCGGTACCCCACTTGTGACTGCCTGCCATTCTGAAAAGTACGCATTTACTCCTACTCTTTGCTTCCTGTCTGACAAACAGTTCTCAATACATGTCAGCACACTACCCCCAATCCAATGTGCTTTAACTTTGCACATTAATCTCTTGTGTGGGACCTTGTCGAAAGCCTTCTGAAAGTCCAAATATGCCACATCAACTTGTTCTCCCGTGTCCACTCGACTGGAAACAACCTCAAAAAATTGCAGAAGCTTTGTAATGATGAAAGCGATAGCCAGGTTCCACATGTGGTAGCCCGGTATAGATAGTGACTTATATTCCTGTGTAAGGCATTGCCGCGTGTGTGCACAGTTGAGCAACGTGCCGAGATAGGCACCACCAAGATTGTGGTCCTCGCCCTCCAGACCACGGTCGAGGATCTATTTTGGCTATGCATGCCCTCTTCTCGCTCAAATGTTCCTGGTGGTGGTGGATGCTTTTCAAAATCGATTGAATCTGAAATTGTCATATATCTGTTCAGCCATGAACTAATTGAATGGCGGTGCAGGCTAGAAGGGCCGAATCGCCTACTCCTGCACCTATTTTCTATGTTTCTATGTTTCTATCTAACATTACTCGATATAACTTTATCTTACCATGCTATACATGACAGTAACTGGATATGAACTGTAACAATGAGCATACCTTACCACCAGGGGTGCACTTGCAGGAGACACTCCATACCTGTTCCACTGAGGAAAATAAAGGGAGGTCTGAGGCAAGTGCAGCACTGTAGAGCTGGAAATAAAGGTGCAGGTCCTGAGTGACCTTGAATTCAGCGTGTGTCTCTTGTAAGTTAGTACATTAGAGTCAGGCCATATCAGTGGCGACGAGTTACGGGATCACATAATACACAGATTGGCTTCCAAAACAACTCAGATGAGAAATACAATGCTGGAGACAATTGGGATCACTTTATACAAAGGTTCCAGCAAAGCTTTGTGACCAAAGACTGGCTGGGCAACGATAATGCAGACCAGAGAAGAGCCCGTCTCTTCACCAGCTGTGGCTCGAAACATATGCTTCAATGAAATACATGCTGGCACCCGAGAAACATGCAAGAAAATCGGTTGAGGAGTTGAGAACACTGGTGAGAGACCAACTGAAGCCAGTTAGCAGCCTACTCATGGCCAGACACAGATTCTACAACGACAGAAGCTGTCTGTCAAAAGCATACCCGACTTCATGGCGGAAATTCGGATGCTGGCTAGTTCATGTGAGTTCCCCGAAGAATTAAGGAGAGAAGTACTGAGAGAATTTTTATTGAAGGAATAGGCCACGCAGTCATATTCCTAAGTTTATAGAGACTAAGAACTTGAATCTAGAGGCAGCAGCATTGGTCGCACAGACGTTCTTGGCAGGCGAAGAAGAAACGAGGCTGATCTACACTTCGGGTACGACAATCAACGAGGCATCGGAACAAGGGGTTCACAATGTGAAAGAAACCGCAACCCCCACACACAGGCAAACGCACATAAGCAGGCCTTCAACAGCAGACAGTGGGGGCAGAAGCCATCAATATCAAGGGCCACATGCACACCGATCACACCTCATGAAGCCACAATGCGACCAATCAAGAACAGATTGATAGATGCTCAAGGGAGATCAGCCAGACGCTTTGGAAACAATGGGAATGCTGTGACATGAGAACCTAAGAATTAGGAACAGGAATAGGCCATCCAGCCTCTC
The DNA here is from genome assembly GCF_044704955.1 of Pristiophorus japonicus. Classification (NCBI taxonomy): domain Eukaryota; kingdom Metazoa; phylum Chordata; class Chondrichthyes; family Pristiophoridae; genus Pristiophorus; species Pristiophorus japonicus. Next base: position 2,720,542 of record NW_027254374.1, read on the forward strand.
GAGCCTGCTCTGCCATTCAAAAAGATCATGGCTGATCTGGCCGTTTATTCAGCTCCACTGACCCGCCCGCTCCCAGTAACTCTTAAATCCCTTATTTGTTAAAAATCTATCTATCTGTGCTTTGAATACATTCAATGAGCTAGCCTCAACTGCAACTTGGGCAGCGAATTCCACAATTCACAACCCGCTGGGAGAAGAAATTCCTTCTGTGTTCGGTTTTAAATTGGCTCACCCATATTTTGAGGCTGTGCCCCCTAGTTCTAGTCTCCCCGACCAGTGGAAACACCCTCTCCGCCTCTATCTTGTCTATCCCTTTCATTATTTTAAATGTTTTTTGAAGATCACCCCTCATCCTTCTGAACTCCAACGAGTAAAGACCCAGTCTAATCACTCTATAATCATAAGGTGACCACCTCATCTCCGGAATCAGCCTAGTGAATCGTCTCTGTGCCCACTCCAAAGGTAGTGTGTCCTTCCTTCAGTAAGGTAATCAAAACTGCACCACGTGCGGCCTCACCAATACCCTACACAGTTGCAGCAGGACCTCCCTGCTTTTGTAGTAAATCTCTCTCGCAATGAAGACCAACATTCCATTAGCCTTCCTGATTACCTGCTGCACCTGCAAACTAACATTTTGGGATTAATGCACAAGGACCACCAGGTCCCTGTGCACTGCATCATGTTGTAATTTCTCCCCATTCAAAAATATTTCCTTTTACTGTTTTTTTTTCCAAGGTTGATGACCTCACATTTTCCGACATTGTATTCCAACTGCCAAACATTAGTTCATTCGCTGAACCTATGTAATTCTCTTTGCAGCCTCTCTGTGTCCTCTACACAACCAGCTTTCCCACTAATCTTTGTGTCATCTGAAAATTTTGTTGCACTACACACTGTCCCCTCTTCCAGGTCATCTATGTATATTGTACACAGTTGTGGTCCCAGTACCGATCCCTGTGGCACACCACTAACCACCGGTTTCCAACCCTAAAAGGAATCATTTATCTCGACTCTCTGCTGTCTGTTTGCTAGCCAATTTGTTATCGATGTTAATACATTTCCTCTGACTCCACATACCCTAATCTTCTGCAGTAATCTTTTGTGTAGCACCATTTCGAATGCCTTTTGAAAATCTAAATGCACCACATCCATCGGTATACCTCTATCCACCATGCTCGGTATACCCTCAAAGTATTCCATTAATTAGTTAAACATGATTTCCCCTTCAAGAATCCATGTTGCGTCTGCTTGATTGCGCTCTTCCTATATAGATGTCCCGCATTTTCTTCCTTAATGATAGCTGCTAGCATTTTCCCACCTACAGATGTTAAACTAACCGGCCTATTGTTACCTGCCTTTTGTCTGCCCCATTTTTAAAAAATAGGCGTTACATTAGCTGCTTTCCAATCCGCTGTTACCTCCCCTGAGTCCATACAAGTTTGTAGATTACAACGAATGATATAACTTCTGCCATCTCTTTTAATCCCGAGGATGCATTTCATCTGGACCAGGGGAATTGTCTACCTCGAGTCACATTAGCCTGTCCAGCACTACCCTCCTAGTGATCGTGATTATCTCAAAGTCTTATCTTCCCACATTACTGTAACCAGCAATTTTTGGCATGGTTTTGGTGTCTTCCACTGTGATCACCGAATCAAAATAATTGTTTAAGGTCTAAGCCATTTCCACATTTCCCGTTATTAAATCCCCCTTCTCATCTTCTAAGGCACCAAACTTTACTTTAGTCACTCTTTTCCGTTTTATATATTTGTAAAAGTTTTTACGATCTGTTTTAATATTTTGCGCAAGTTTACATTCAAAATTCATCTTTCCTTTCTTTATTGCATTCTTAGTCATTCTTTCCTGTCGTTTACAATTTTCCCAATCTGCTAGATTTCCACTAATCTTGGCCACCTGAACCGCATTGGTGTTTAATTTGATACTGTCCTTTATTCCCTTGGTTATCCACGGCTGGTTATCCCTTCACTACCGCCCTTCTTTTTAACTGGAATACAATTTGTTGAGCACTATGAAAGAACTCCTTAAAAGTCATCCACTGTTCCTCAATTGTGCCACCGTTTGCTCTGTGTTTCCAGTGTACTTTAGCCGACTCTGCCCTCATCCCACTGTAGCCCCTTTATTTAAGCATAGTACGCTCGTTTGGACACGAATTCCTCACCGTCAATCTGTATTACAAATTCAACCATACTGTGATCACTCATTCCGAGAGGATCTTTTATTCGGAGATCGTTTATTATTCCTGTCTCATTACACAGGATCAGATCTAAGATAGCTTGCTCCCTTGTAGGTTCTGTAACATACTGTTCGAAGAAACAATCCTGTATACATTCTATGAATTACTCCTCAAGCCTACACCGTGCGATTTGATTTGACCAATCGATATGCAGGTTAAAATCCCCCATGATTCCTTTTTACATGCCTCCATTATTCCCTTGATTATTGGTCGCCCCACCGTGAAGTTATTATTTGGGGGACTATAAACTACGCCCTCCAGTGACTTTTTCCCCTTACTATCTCTAATCTCCACCCACAATGATTCAACATTTTGTTCATTAGAGCCAATATCGTCTCTCACAAATACCCTGATATCATCCTTTATTAACAGAGCTACCACACCTACTTTCCCTTCTTGTCTATCTTTCCGAATTGTCAGACACCCCTGTATGTTTAATTCCCTGTCTTGGCCACCCTGCAAACACGTTTCTGTAATGGCCACCAAATCATACCCATTTGTCATGATTTGTGCCGTCAAATCATTTACTTTATTTCGAATGCTGCGTGCATTTAGGTAGAGTGTTTTGATACTAGTTTTTAAACCATGATTTTTAGTTTTGACCCCTCCTGCAGCCACTTTATATTCATACATATTGTCCCTTCCTATCACCTTGTGGTTTACACTTACCCCAGTGCAACTCTGCTCTGTTGTTTCCTGCCTTTTGCATTATTTCTTGGGTTCCTGTTCCCCTGAGCTCTCACCCATTCTAACTAGCTCAGAGCCCTCTCCTGGGTTATGAATACTCCTTGCATTAAGGCACTGAGCTTTCATGCTTGCATTTTTATTACACTTTGACCCATTAGAATTTTGCTGTACAGTGGCCCTTTTTGTTTTTTGCATGGGGTTTCTCAACGCTCCACTTTTTCTCATCTCCTTTCTGTCTTTTGCTTTTGTCTCCATTGTGTTTCCGTCTGATTGACTGCATTGGTTCCCATCCAAATCCATATTAGTTTACCTCCTCCCCAACAGCACGAGCAAACAGTCCACTCGGACATTGGTTCCGGTCCTGCCCACGTGCAGACCGTCTGGTTTGTACTGGTCCACCTTCCCCAGAACCGGTTCCAATGCCCAAGGAATTTAAATCACTCCCTTATGCACCACTGCTCAAATAAATCTTCATCTGAGCTATTCTGCGATTGCTACTCTGACTCGCACGTGGCACTGGTAGCAATCCCGAGATTACTACTTCTGAGGTCCTACCTTTTAATTTAGCTCCCAGCATCTTAAATTCGTTTCGTTGGACCTCATCGCTTTTTTTTACCTGTATCATTGGTGCCAATATGCACCACAACAACTGGCTATTCACCCTCCCTTTTCAGAATGTCCTGCATCCGCTCCGAGACATCCTTGGCCCTTGCACCAGCGAGGCAACATACCATCGTGGAGTCTCGGTTCAGGTCGCAGAAACGCCAATCTATTCCCCTTACAATTGAATCCCCTATCACTATTACTCTCCCAATCTTTTTCCTGCACTCCTGTGGAGCAGAGCCAGCCATGGTGCCATGAACTTGGCTGCAGCTGCCCTCCCCTGATGAGTCATCCCTCTCAACAGTACTCAAAGCGGTGTATTTGCTTTGCAGGGGGATGACCGCAGGGGACCCCTGCTCTACCTTCCTAGCATTGCTCTTCCTGCTGGTGTTCTATTCTCTAAGTGCTGTGGACGATTCACCTGCGGTAAGACCAACTCGCTACACGTGCTACTCATGTCATTCTCAGCATCGAGGATGCTCCAGAGTAAATCCACCCTCAGCTCCGATTCCGCAACGCGGACCGTCAGGAGCTGGAGATATGTGGGAAGGCACTCAACCAGGGTGTGTCGATTTCAGCATGCCGTTTGCAGAAACTGCAACTGCACAGGACATCTGGCTCGCATGTGCAGAAAAACAGCAGCTCGGCTGGTATACGAATCGGAAGGGTCGGAAAACAACAAGAAGGCGGTTGGAACAGTGCACGGGACGCCGAGGTACAGCGGGTTAACACAATCAATGTCCACTGTTCTCACACCAAGAGGCCTCCAATTATGATGAGGGTTCTACTCAACGGGATACCCGTCAATATGGAACTGGACACGGTTGTCAGTCAATCCCTCTTGAGCGTTCAGCAACTTGAACAGCTGTGGCCGCATAAAAGCAACAGACCAAAACTCACAAATGTCGACACCGAACTAAGGACCTATACGAAAGATATCGTCCCAGTCCTTGGTAGCGCCATGCAATCAGTCACACACAAAGGGATGGTAAACGACTTTCCATGTGCATTGTCCCCGGAGATCTCCCAGCCCTCTTGGGGAGAAGTTGGATAGCAGAACTTAATTGGAAATGGGATTATTTTCACGCCATGTTGTCAAAGGAATGGACCTCCTGCTCAACAGTTCTAAGCCTTTTTGAACAACTCTTTCAGATAGGTGTGGGCACCTTCAAAGCGGCCAAAATTAGAATCTACAAAACACAAAATGCCAGACCAGTCCATCACAAGGCGAGAGCTGTGCCTTATGTGAAGAGGGGAAAGATTCTGCGGAAAAGCTTAATTTCTCCTGTGGAATTCAGTGACTGGGAAAGCCCCATCGTCCCCGTCATAGAGCCTGATGGATCCATGCAAATCTGTGGGGATTAAAAGTCTACCATTAGCAGATTCTCCCGACAGGACTAACACCCGCTGCCCAGAGCGGAGGGCATATTTGCCACATTGGCTGGAGTTAAACTTTTCTCAGAACTTTATTTCACATCTGCGTATATGATGCAAGAACTGACCAAAGAGTCTCAGCTTCACACCACCATAAACACACTTCGAGGCCATTGTGAGTACAATCGATGCCGATTAGGCATCAGGTCGGCCGCTGCTATTATCGAGCGCAACATGGAGACTCTGCTCAAGTCCATGCAGGCGACGGTTGTGTATCAAGATGATATACTCATCACGGGCAGGGACATCGGCTCTCCTCTTCGCAATCTTGAGAAGTACGAAGTCGATTGGCTCGGGTAGGCCTAAGAATTAAGAGATCCAAATGTCTGTTTCTCGCGCCGAACGTTGAATTTTTTGGGCAGAAGAATTGCCGCTGATGGAATCCGCCCAACCGAATCCAAAACCAAATCGATTCGCCTGGAACCCAGGTCCCGGAATGTCTCGAAACTGTGTGCCTTTCACGGGCTACTCAGTTACTTTGGGAAATTTATGCAGAACTTGAGCACGCTGCTGGAGCCTCTCCATGTGCTGCTCAGAAAGGGGTGCGATTGGTTATCGGGGGACACCCAAGAATGCGCCTTAAATACGGCATGCAACCTACTATGATCCAAGTGTTTTTTTCGCCTTTTATGACTCAGAAAAACTGTTAGTCGTGACGTGCGATGCGCAACGTACGGGGTCGGGTGCGTTTTACAGCACGCAGCACGTCAATGGTGCGGGTAAATTGCAGCTCGTTACTTATGCCTCCAGGTCACTTTCGTGCGTAGAGTGCGAGGACGGTATGGTTGAGAAGGAGGCGCACGCGTGCGTGTACAATGTCAAAAAGATGAACCAATATCATTTTGGGGCCAAGTTTGCATAAGAAACCGACCACAAACCCCTCATGTCCCTACTATCCGAGTGCAAGGCAATCAACGCCAACGCCTCGGCGCGCATGCAGCAGTTTGCAGTCATGCTGGAAGCTTACGACTACAGGATAAGGCACAGACCAGGCACAGACAACTGTGCCGACGTGCTTAGCAGGCTACCCGTGACTACCACAGAAGGTTCCGATGAACAGGACTGTGAGATGGTCATGGCAATCAATGCCTTTGATTCTGCAGGTTCGCCCATGACGGCTCAACAAATCAGATCCTGGTCGAGTTAAAAGATGCGTTTAAACCAGTGACTGGGTTGAGGCTCTCGATGCCTGCCCCGAGGAGATCAAACCCTTCTATTGGCGCATGCTTGAACTCTTTCCACAGGCAGACTGCCTGATGTGGGGCAGCCGAGTTGTTATGCCCTTGAGAGGCAGGGATGCATTTGTCCGGGTGCTTCATCGCGAGTCCCCGGGGATCGTCCTAATGAAGGCCATAGCCAGATCTCATGTCTGGTGGCCTGGCATTGATGCATATTTGGAGCACTGCGTCCGTCAGTGCACCATTTGTGCCCAACTCAGTAATGCCCCAAGCGAGGCCCGCCTAAGCCCCTGGTCCTGGCCTACCAAACCGTGGTCGCGGGTGCATGTAGACTATGTGGGCCCATTCATGGGCAAAATTTTCCTCGTAGTCGTTGATGCATTTTCAGAACGGATCGAGTACAGCATTTCGAACTCGAGCATCACCTCCACCACTGTGGAGAGCCTTAGAAGCATGTTTGCAACGCACGGCATTCCTGACATATTGGTCAGTGATAATGGTCCGTGCTTCACCAGCGCAGAATTTCACGATTTTATAGCTGACCACGGTATAAATCACGTTAAAACGGCACCTGTCAGTATTTAATAGAAATAATGTCGGGAAGCACCACCACCGCCACCATTAAAAGCCTGAGGGCCATGTTTGCCACCCACGGCCTGCCTCGCATACTGGTCAGTGACAACGAGCCATGTTTCACCAGTGCCGAATTTAAAGAATTCGTGATCCGCAATGGGATCAAACATTTCACTCGGCCCCATTTAAACCAGTCTCAAATGGGCAAGCAGAGCGGTCAGAACAAACAATCAAACAGAGACTTAAACGAGTCACAGAAGGCTCACTCCAAACCCGCCTGTCCTGAGCACTGCTCAGCTACCGCACGAGACAACACTCGCTGAGAGCGGTGCCTCCGGCTGAGCTAATATTGAAAAGGACTCTTAAAACCAGACTCTCGCTGGTTTACCCAAACGATGTGATCAGGTGGAGAGCAGGCGGCAGCAACAAAATGTAAACGATGATCGCGCCACTGTATCGCGGGAAATTGATCTGAATGACACTGTGTATGTAGTAAACTATGGACATGGTCCAAAGTGGATCCCGGGCACGGTGTTAGCTAAGGAAGGGAGTAGGTTGTTTGTAGTTAATCTTAACAATGGACAAATTTGCAGAAAGCATTTGGACGAAACGAGGCTGCGGTTCACAAATTGCCTTGTACAATCCATAGCAGTCACCACGATTTTCGAGCCTGCAACACACACCCAACGTATCAACGGCTCCACCATGGACCAGGAAATCGAACACACCACGCCCAGCAGCCGAGCAAGGCCAATCTCACCCAGCGGCCCTGCAGGGCCAACAACACGCATGCCCAGCAAGGGCACAGCCAACACACCAGAACAGATATTTGTACCGAGGCGGTCCACCAGGGAAAGAATGCCTCCAGACCGCCTCACCTTGTAAATAGTTTTCACTTTGACTTTGGCGGGGGAGTAATGTTGTGTATCTGTAAAGCATGCACTCCTATATTCCGCCACCAGGGCGTGCATCCCCTGAAGTACCAATGCATCCTAGCATCCCTTGGGAGCACTGTATATTAGGCGGGACCTAAGGCCTGTTCCTCACTCTGGAATGTCTTAATAAAGACAGAGGTCACTCCTACGTTAACCTCCCGGTGTGCAGTCTCATCTGTTTTACAAACACAATAACTTCGAAAAGAAAAGTGACTCCAACAGCCGGAAAGAAGATTAAATGGTGACACCTGTCTGCAAAAAAATCCTTTCACAAATATTTCTCTGACCGAAACTTCACGAAACAAAAATGTTCCTTTCAAAGTCATTAAACCCGAATTTTCGCGAACTCGAATCTTCTGAATCAGATGCCCCAAGTTTTGCCGACTCAATGCATGTCCCTTTGCAAAATTCTGCGTCCATGCACACTATTACATGTGCCACTAACTTATAGAATCACAGAATAAGGAAATGGTTACAGCATGGAAGAAGGCCATTCGGCCTGTCCAGCCCATGCAAACAATGAACTAGCCCAACAGTCCCGTCATTTACCCGGAGCTGTGCATGTATTTCCCTTCAGGTACTTATCCAACTCTCTTTGGAAAGATAAGATTAAGTCTGCCTCCACCGCCCTTCAAAGCATTGTATTCCTGTTTCTAACCACATGCTGCGAAATGGCCACCTCCTGTTCCTATGTATGAAGTCTGAGAAACACGAGATCAATTCCTGCCACACTCAGAACCTTGCTAAATATAGTAAATACAGCATCTTCATTCTATTCTCGTAACACAAGCTCCTGAAGTGTAGGCCAGCTGTTTACGTTGAAGCTCTGGTTGTGCTTCAAACACTCCTGCTGCCACAGTGTTTCCGTACTGTTGAGGTTATCACATTTGTCTAACTCGCGGAAGGACCCCGTGTGGAGACATTTTGCAAACGTGTTCCATTAATGTTTCGAAAAAATTGAATAATTCATATTAGTGGTTCACGATTAACAGAGTGCAGTGTCTCACGACGCTGTTGCATTTGCTGATTTCTCTGTACAGTTCTGTACACACTAAAACTCTACGCAGTGTCTCTCACTCCCTCCCGATTCCAGCCCTGAAGGTGGCGAAAGCCCAAGTAAAAGCTGCACATTTGGTGCATTCAGCAGAGCTGTGAGTGATTATTAAATGATTCTGCTGCGCGCCTCAATTCACAATAGAAAATCAAAGCAACGAAGAAACCCAACGACTCATCGTTCTTCCCCAGCTCCAGAATAAGTGAGGGCGGGACGAGTCCGAACATTCCCGCTCTCTCCAAGCAGACGCTGCTGGCGGAATTCGGCGAATTCTGCCTCACACAGCCGTGTACTGCCCTTCACTGAGCTGCAAAACGCTTCGGTTCGAGTCAAACCTCCCCGTACACGAAACAGCAGCCTCATAACAATCTTACTTTTAATTTATGCCCCCTGCTTGGTGACCCCTCTACGATGGGAAATATGCCCTTTTATTCAACATTGTCTAGGCACGTCCGAATGTTATACACCTCAAAGCTGTCGCCCATCAGCCTCCTCTGTTCCAAGGAAAACAAACCCAGACTATCCAATCTTGTCCTCGTAGGATAGTTGCTCGACTCCTGGCAACATCTACGTAAATATCCTTTGTACCCTCTCCAGCACAATCACGTCCTTCCTTCAATGCGGTAACCTGAACTTCACGCAGTAATCCAACTATGGCATAACCAGAATTTTTCCACAGTTCTAGCATACCCCATTTGCTGTTCTGCTCCTTCCCTCTGCCAATCAATGCAGCTTTTCCGTATGTCTTCTGAACCAACTTGCTGGCCAGCTACATTCAGGAAGGTGTGGACATGCAATCCCTGTTCCCTGTTCAATGTGTTCCTCTATATTTTTCGATGTCCTACCAGTTGATGTGGCTTCCCTTTCCTTGTTAGCCCTCCACAATTGCACGATCTCACACGTCTCTGGATAAAATTCCATTTGCCACTGTACTGCCCACCTTACCAGTTGATTGATATCTGCCTGCAGTCTCCAGGTTGCTTCTCCATTTTCAACCACACTGCCTATTTTACTAACACCTGAAAACGTCTTAATCATAACCCCTATATTCAAGTTTAGATCATTGATAAATACCAGAAAAAGCAATGGATCTTGTACTGAAAACTGAGGAACTGCACTTGAATCCTTCTTCCAGTCACAAAAACACACATCAAACATGACTCTTTGCTTCCTGCCTCTGAGCCAAATTTGGCTCGAATTTGCCACTTCGCCCTGGGCTTTTACTTTCATGACTAGTCTGCCATGTGGGACCTTAGCGAAAAATTTATACAATCAATATTCACTTCATCATATGCACTACTTCATCGAATCACCTGGTGACGTCCTCCAAAAATGCAATGAAATTAGTCAAACGTGAATCTTCCTTAAGAAGTGGTGCTGACTGTCCTGATTAACCAGTGTCTTTCGAAATGTAGAACATGCATAATCGTTAAATGTTATCCTGCTTTCACGGAGGAACATCATTAATCAACTGATGATCTTCATTTGCTCAAGGAAAGAAATGTTAACTGAAGGAGAGTCCTCAATACAATAACTTTCTTTGCTCTGCAATTTACCTCTTAAATCCTAAACCATTATAGGCACTGTGCTTTTGTGGTATGCTTCAAAATGTTCGTTGCTCATAACATGTATTTCAGGCTGGGGAAACAGTGAGATAGACTGCAAAGCAAGGAACTGGTTATTTGAAACAGCAAAGAAAATATACATTCTGGAAGAACAACATCGAAAATAAATTTGGCCACAACAGCCAGAAAGAAGATAAATGCTGAGTCCCTTTCAGCAAATAATTCCTTTCAAAAACATATCTCTGACCGAAACTTCACAAAACAAAATAGATGCATTTAAAGTCATTAAACCCGAATTTTCGCGCACCCGAATATTTTGAATCAGATTGTGCCGTTCAATCCATGCACACTATTAAATGTGCCAATAAATTATGTTATCACACAATAAGGGAATGGTTACAGCTTGGAAGAAGGGCATTCGGCCCGTCGAATCCATGCCAACTCTCAACTCGTCCCACACCCCGCTCATTTACCCGCAGCTGTGCAATGTTTTTCCTTCGGATACTTATCCAACTCGCTTTGAAAGATAAGATTGAGTCTGCCTCCACTGCACATTAAAGCAGTGTATGCAATATTCTAACCACTTGCTGAGGAATGGCCAGTCCTGTTCCTATGTATAAAGCCATAGAAACATGGGATCAATTCCTGCCACACTCAACACCTTGCTAAATATAGCACCGTCATTTTATGCCCATAGCACAAGCTCCTGAGGTGTGGTCCAGCTATTGAGGTTAAAGCGCTAGTTATTTTGCCAATGCTATTTCTGCCACAGCGTTTCCATAGTGTAGTGGTTATCACATTTGCATAACATGCGCAAGGTCCCCGGTTCGAAAATAAGTGGAAGCGTTTTGCAACCGTGTTCAATTAGTGATTGGAAAAAAAAGAATAGTTCATATTAGTGGTCCAATATTAACATATTGCTGTTTCTCACGACGCTGTTGCAGTTCAGCTGTTCCAGATTATTAAAGGATCCTGCGGCGTCACCTCGCTTCACAACAGAAAATCAAATCCACAAACAAACCCATCGACGAATCGCTCTACCCCATATCCAGATTGAGTGAGAGCGTGACGAGCCCCAACATTCCCGCACTCTCCGCTCAGACGCTGCCAGCAGAAAGCAGCAAATGCTGCCTGCAGCAAAGGTTGACCGCCCTTCACAGGTCAACAAAATGTCACGGTTCGAGACAAAGCTCCACGTACACGGAACAGCAGTTTCAAAGCACTCTAAATCTCAGTTTTTTGAGGTCGAGCCCCAGATTGCGCGAACATTTTTTCACTGGAACCAACATTAATTCGAAGATCGCCTCTTTTTGCATCATGAAAGTAATGCGAACCGAAAATTATGAAAGCATAGAAGGTTACAGCATGGAAAGAGTCCTTTTCGGCCCATCGTATCCACACCAGCGAACTAGTGTCCAGTTTTAGGTTTGTATTCCTGCACCGAACTGCATTTCAAGTTCACATCCAAGTAATTTTGAAAGGTGATGAATGTTTCTGCCTCCAGCACACTGTCAAGCAGTGACTTCCAGACCCAAAAACATCTGCATGAAGAATGTTCCCTTCAAATTGCCTTTAACCCTTTAACTAATTACTTTTAATTTATGCCCCATGGTTGTTGACCCCTCTACTATTGGAAGTTGGCGCTTTTAATCAACAATATCTTTGCCCCTCCTAATTTTGTACACTTTAGGGCTGTAGCCCATCAGCCTCCTCTGGTCCAGCGGGAGCTCGGAGCAGTCAGTCGAGGAGGCGGGAGCTCGGAGCAGCGCGAGTCCGGGGTCGGCGAGAGGCCTATAAAGGCCAGCGGGAGCTCGGAGCAGTCAGTCGAGGAGGCGGGAGCTCGGAGCAGCGCGAGTCCGGGGTCGGCGAGAGGCCTATAAAGGCCAGCGGGAGCTCGGAGCAGTCAGTCGAGGAGGCGGGAGCTCGGAGCAGCGCGAGTCCGGGGTCGGCGAGAGGCCTATAAAGGCCAGCGGGAGCTCGGAGCAGTCAGTCGAGGAGGCGGGAGCTCGGAGCAGCGCGAGTCCGGGGTCGGCGAGAGGCCTATAAAGGCCAGCGGGAGCTCGGAGCAGTCAGTCGAGGAGGCGGGAGCTCGGAGCAGCGCGAGTCCGGGGTCGGCGAGAGGCCTATAAAGGCCAGCGGGAGCTCGGAGCAGTCAGTCGAGGAGGCGGGAGCTCGGAGCAGCGCGAGTCCGGTGTCGGCGAGAGGCCTATAAAGGCCAGCGGGAGCTCGGAGCAGTCAGTCGAGGAGGCGGGAGCTCGGAGCAGCGCGAGTCCGGGGTCGGCGAGAGGCCTATAAAGGCCAGCGGGAGCTCGGAGCAGTCAGTCGAGGAGGCGGGAGCTCGGAGCAGCGCGAGTCCGGGGTCGGCGAGAGGCGTACCGGTGCAGCTACAGGGAGAAGGCAAAAAAAACAAAGGTGACGTCACAGCCTAGGGGGTAAGTGATTGGCTGGTGATTGGTGAGTAGTTTTTCTTTTTCTTCTTATATTGGTCAGTAACTTTTAACATTGTTATTACCAGTTTAAGTGTATCTAAGGGTTAAGACATGGCAGGAGAGCTCGGTCGGGTGTTGTGCTCCTCCTGTACCATGTGGGAACTCAGGGACGCTTCCGGTGTCCCTGACGACTATGTGTGCGGGAAGTGTATCCGCCTCCAGCTCCTGACGGTCCGCGTTACGGAATTGGAGCTGAAGGTGGATTCACTCTGGAGCATCCACGATGCTGAGAATGACGTGAGTATCACGTGTAGTGAGTTGGTCTTACCGCAGGGAAAGGGTCCACAGCCAGATAGGGAATGGAAGACCAGCAGGAAGAGTAGAGCAAGGAAGGTAGTGCAGGGGTCCCCTGCGGTCATCCCCCTGCAAAACAGATACACCGCTTTGGGTACTGTTGAGGGGAATGACTCATCAGGGGAGGGCAGCAGCAGCCAAGTTCATGGCACCGTGGCTGGCTCTGCTGCACAGGAGGGCAAGAAAAAGAGTGGGAGAGCGATAGTGATAGGGGATTCAATTGTGAGGGGAATAGATAGGCGTTTCTGCGGCCGCAACCGAGACTCCAGGATGGTATGTTGCCTCCCTGGTGCAAGGGTCAAGGATGTCTCGGAGCGGGTGCAGGACATTCTGAAATGGGAGGGAGAACAGCCAGTTGTCGTGGTGCACATTGGTACCAACGACATAGGCAAAAAAAGGGATGAGGTCCTACGAAACGAATTTAAGGAGCTAGGAGCTAAATTAAAAAGTAGGACCTCAAAAGTAGTAATCTCGGGATTGCTACCAGTGCCACGTGATAGTCAGAGTAGGAATCGCAGGATAGCGCAGATGAATACGTGGCTTGAGCAGTGGTGCAGCAGGGAGGGATTCAAATTCCTGGGGCATTGGGACCGGTTCTGGGGGAGGTGGGACCAGTACAAACCGGACGGTCTGCACCTGGGCAGGACTGGAACCAATGTCCTCGGGGGAGTGTTTGCTAGTGCTGTTGGGGAGGATTTAAACTAATATGGCAGGGGGATGGGAACCAATGCAGGGAGACAGAGGGAAACAAAAAGGAGCCAAAAGCAAAAGACAGAAAGGAGATGAGGAAAAGTGTAGGGCAGAGAAACCCAAGGCAAAGAACAAAAAGGGCCACTGTACAGCAAAATTCTAAAAGGACAAAGGGTGTTAATAAAACAAGCCTGAAGGCTTTGTGTCTTAATGCAAGGAGTATCCGCAATAAGGTGGATGAATTAATTGTGCAAATAGATGTTAACAAATATGATGTGATTGGGATTACGGAGACGTGGCTCCAGGATGATCAGGGCTGGGAACTCAACATTCAGGGGTATTCAACATTCAGGAAGGATAGAATAAAAGGAAAAGGAGGTGGGGTAGCATTGCTGGTTAAAGAGGAGATTAATGCAATAGTTAGGAAAGACATTAGCTTGGATGATGTGGAATCTATATGGGTAGAGCTGCAGAACACCAAAGGGCAAAAAACGTTAGTAGGAGTTGTGTACAGACCTCCAAACAGTAATAGGGATGTTGGGGAGGGCATCAAACAGGAAATTAGGGGTGCATGCAATAAAGGTGTAGCAGTTATAATGGGTGACTTTAATATGCACATAGATTGGGCTAGCCAAACTGGAAGCAATACGGTGGAGGAGGATTTCCTGGAGTGCATAAGGGATGGTTTTCTAGACCAATATGTTGAGGAACCAACTAGGGGGGAGGCCATCTTGGACTGGGTGTTGTGTAATGAGAGAGGATTAATTAGCAATCTCATTGTGCGAGGCCCCTTGGGGAAGAGTGACCATAATATGGTGGAATTCTGCATTAGGATGGAGAATGAAACAGTAAATTCAGAGACCATGGTCCAGAACTTAAAGAAGGGTAACTTTGAAGGTATGAGGCGAGAATTGGCTAGGATAGATTGGCGAATGATACTTAGGGGGTTGACTGTGGATGGGCAATGGCAGACATTTAGAGACCGCATGGATGAAGTACAACAATTGTACATTCCTGTCTGGCGTAAAAATAAAAAGGGGAAGGTGGCTCAACCGTGGCTATCTAGGGAAATCAGGGATAGTATTAAAGCCAAGGAAGTGGCATACAAATTGGCCAGAAATAGCAGCGAACCTGGGGACTGGGAGAAATTTAGAACTCAGCAGAGGAGGACAAAGGGTTTGATTAGGACAGGGAAAATGGTGTACGAGAAGAAGCTTGCAGGGAACATTAAGGCGGATTGCAAAAGTTTCTATAGGTATGTAAAGAGAAAAAGGTTGGTGAAGACAAACGTAGGTCCCCTGCAGTCAGAATCAGGGGAAGTCATAACGGGGAACAAAGAAATGGCGGATCAATTGAACAAGTACTTTGGTTCGGTATTCACTAAGGAGGATACAAACAACCTTCCGGATATAAAAGGGGTCAGAGGGTCTAGTAAGGAAGAGGAACTGAGGGAAATCTTTATTAGTCGGGAAATTGTGTTGGGGAAATTGATGGGATTGAAGGCAGATAAATCCCCAGGGCCTGATGGCCTGCATCCTAGAGTACTTAAGGAGGTGGCCTTGGAAATAGCGGATGCATTGACAGTCATTTTCCAACATTCCATTGACTCTGGATCAGTTCCTATGGAGTGGAGGGTAGCCAATGTAACCCCACTTTTTAAAAAAGGAGGGAGAGAGAAAACAGGGAATTATAGACCGGTCAGCCTGACCTCAATAGTGGGTAAAATGATGGAATCAATTATTAAGGATGTCATAGCAGTGCATCTGGAAAATGGTGACATGATAGGTCCAAGTCAGCATGGATTTGTGAAAGGGAAATCATGCTTGACAAATCTTCTGGAATTTTTTGAGGATGTTTCCAGTAAAGTGGACAAAGGAGAACCAGTTGATGTGGTATATTTGGACTTTCAGAAGGCTTTCGACAAGGTCCCACACAAGAGATTAATGTGCAAAGTTAAAGTACATGGGATTGGGGGTAGTGTGCTGACGTGGATTGAGAACTGGTTGTCAGACAGGAAGCAAAGAGTAGGAGTAAACGG
The DNA here is from genome assembly GCF_044704955.1 of Pristiophorus japonicus. Taxonomy (NCBI): domain Eukaryota; kingdom Metazoa; phylum Chordata; class Chondrichthyes; family Pristiophoridae; genus Pristiophorus; species Pristiophorus japonicus. The sequence continues at coordinate 2,736,336 of NW_027254374.1, forward strand.
GTACTTTTCAGAATGGCAGGCAGTGACTAGTGGAGTGCCGCAAGGTTCTGTGCTGGGGCCCCAGCTGTTTACATTGTACATTAATGATTTAGACGAGGGGATTAAATGCAGTATCTCCAAATTTGCGGATGATACTAAGTTGGGTGGCAGTGTGAGCTGCGAGGAGGATGCTATTAGGCTGCAGAGTGACTTGGATAGGTTAGGTGAGTGGGCAAATGCATGGCAGATGAAGTATAATGTGGATAAATGTGAGGTTATCCACTTTGGTGGTAAAAACAGAGAGACAGACTATTATCGGAATGGTGACAGATTAGGAAAAGGGAAGGTGCAACGAGACCTGGGTGTCATGGTACATCAGTCATTGAAGGTTGGCATGCAGGTACAGCAGGCGGTTAAGAAAGCAAATGGCATGTTGGCCTTCATAGCGAGGGGATTTGAATACAGGGGCAGGGAGGTGTTGCTACAGTTGTACAGGGCCTTGGTGAGGCCACACCTGGAGTATTGTGTACAGTTTTGGTCTCCTAACTTGAGGAAGGACATTCTTGCTATTGAGGGAGTGCAGCGAAGGTTCACCAGACTGATTCCCGGGATGGCGGGACTGACCTATCAAGAAAGATTGGATCAATTGGGCTTGTATTCACTGGAGTTCAGAAGAATGAGAGGGGACCTCATAGAAACGTTTAAAATTCTGACGGGTTTAGACAGGTTAGATGCAGAAAGAATGTTCCCAATGTTGGGGAAGTCCAGAACCAGGGGTCACAGTCTGAGGATAAGGGGTAAGCCATTTAGGACCGAGATGAGGAGAAACTTCTTCACCCAGAGAGTGGTGAACCTGTGGAATTCTCTACCACAGAAAGTAGTTGAGGCCAATTCACTAAATATATTCAAAAGGGAGTTAGATGAAGTCCTTACTACTCGGGGGATCAAGGGTTATGGCGAGAAAGCAGGAAGGGGGTACTGAAGTTTCATGTTCAGCCATGAACTCATTGAATAGCGGTGCAGGCTAGAAGGGCTGAATGGCCTGCTCCTGCACCTATTTTCTATGTTTCTATGTTTCTATGAAAACAACACCCAGCCTATCCAATCTGTCCTCATAGCAAAGTTGCTCCACTCCCGTCAACGTAAATCTCCTCTGTACCCTCACCAGCGCAATCACGTCTTTCCTTCAATGATGTGACAAGAAATGCACGCAGTGTTCCAGCTGTGGCCTAACCAGAATTTTATACATTTCAAGCATAACCCACTTGCTCATCTATTCCATAAATCTGCCGATAAATGCAACCATTCTGTATGCCTTCTTAACCAATGTATCCAACTGGAGATTAATGTGCAAAGTTAAAGCACATGGGATTGGGGTTCGTGTGCTGACATGGATTGAGAACTGGTTGTCAGACAGGAAGCAAACAGTAGGAGTAAACGGGTACTTTTCGGAATGGCAGGCAGTGACTAGTGGGGTACCGCAAGGTTCTGTGCTGGGGCCCCAGCTGTTTACACTGTACATTAATGATTTAGACGAGGGGATTAAATGTAGTATCTCCAAATTTGCGGATGACACTAAGTTGGGTGGCAGTATGAGCTGCGAGGAGGATGCTATGAGGCTGCAGGGCGACTTGGATAGGTTAGGTGAGTGGGCAAATCCATGGCAGATGAAGTATAATGTGGCTAAATGTGAGGTTATCCACTTTGGTGGTAAAAACAGAGAGGCAGACTATTATCTGAATGGTGACAGATTAGGAAAAGGGAAGGTGCAACGAGACCTGGGTGTCATGGTACATCAGTCATTGAAGGTTGGCATGCAGGTACAGCAGGCGGTTAAGAAAGCAAATGGCAATTTGGCCTTCATAGCGAGGCGATTTGAGTACAGGGGCAGGGAGGTGTTGCTACAATTGTGCAGGGCATTGGTTAGGCCACACCTGGAGTATTGTGTACAGTTTTGGTCTCCCAACCTGAGGAAGGACATTCTTGCTATTGAGGGAGTGCAGCGAAGGTTCACCATACTGATTCCCGGGATGGCGGGACTGACCTATCAAGAAAGACTGGATCAACTGGGCTTGTATTCACTGGAGTTCAGAAGAATGACCTCTTAGAAACTTTTCAAATTCTGACGGGGTTAGACTGGTTAGATGCAGGAAGAATGTTTCCAATGTTGGGGAAGTTCAGAACATGGGGACACCATCTAAGGATAAGGGGGAAGCCATTTAGGACCGGGATGAGGGGGAATTTCTTCACCCAGAGAGTGGTGAACCTGTGGAATTCTCTACCACAGAAAGTTGTTGAGGCCAATTCACTAAATATATTCAAAAATGAGTTAGATGAAGTCCTTAGTACTAGGGGAATGAAGGGGTATGGTGAGAAAGCAGGAATGGGGTACTGAAGTTGCATGTTCAGCCATGAACACATTGAATGGCAGTGCAGGCTAGAATGGCCGAATGGCCTGCTCCTGCACCTATTTTCTATGTTTCTATGTGTCTATGTTTCTAGTCAGCTATCTTCAGAGATCTGTGGACATGCTATCGTAGTTACCTTTGTTCCAATAAACTCCTCAATATCCTACCAGTTGATGTATATTCCCTTCCCTTGTTTGCCGTCCACAAATGCACGATCTCACACATCTCTGCAATAAATTCCATTTGATACTGTTCTGCCCCCTTACAGTTGATTGATATCTTCCTGCAATCTCAAGCTTTCGTCTTCATTATCAACTACACTGCCTATTTTACTATCACCTGAAAATTTCTTAATCATAACCCCTATATTCAAGTTTAAATCATTGATAAGTACCACAAAAAACAATGGACCTCGCACTGAAAACTGCAGAACCCTTGGAAACATCCTTCCAGTCACATAAACACCCATCAAACTTTGCCCTTTGCTTCCTGCCTCTGAGCCAATTTTGGAACCAATTTGACACCTCGCCCTGGATCGCATTGGCATTTATTTTAATGACCAGTCTGTCATATGGGACCACAGCGAAAGCATGAATCAAATCAATATTCACTACATCATACGCAATACTTCATCGACACATCTGGTGAACTCCTCCAAAAATGTAATCAAGTTAGACAAACGCGACCCTTGCTTTTCATATCGTGCTGACTGTCCTGTTTAACCAGTGTCTTTCGAAATATAGAAAATGCACAAACTTTCAATGCTATCCTGCTTTCACGGGAAAACATAATTAATTAACTGATGATCTTCATTTGCAAAACTAAAGCAATTTTAACTGAAGGAAAGTCCTTAATTGAATAATTTTCTTGTGCTCTGCAATTTACCTCTTAAACCATAAACCATTTTAGACATTGTGCTTTAACGGTGTCCTTCATCATGTAAATTGCTGCTAACATTTACACGGGACTGGAGAAACTTTGAGAGAGAATTTCGAGCAAGGGAATGGTAATTGTGAACCACCAAAGAAAATATACATTCTGGCAGAAGTACATCGACAACAAATGTGATCCCAACAGCCAGAAATAAGATTAAATGCTGAGTCCCTTTCTGCAAAAAAATTCTTTCCCAAACATTGCTCCGACTGAAACTTCACAAAACATAAATGATGCTTTTAAAGTCATTAATCCCGAATTTGCGCGCACCGGAATGTTGTGAATCAGATGCCTGTAGTTTTGCCAAAACAATCCACGTCCCTTTACAATATTCTGTTTTCATCCACACTATTAAATATGCCACGAACTGATATAATCACAGTCTAATGAAAATATTACAGCACGGAAGAAGACCATTCGGCCGGTCGAGCCCATGACAGGTTTCAAGTAGCCCCACTCCCCTGTCATTTGCCTGCAGACGTGGATTTGCTTTTTCTTCAGATACATATCCAACTGCCTTTTGGATGATATGATTGACCACTTATAAGAAAGGAGGGGGAGAGAAAAGGGGTAATTATAGACGTTTTAGTCTGACATCAGTAGTGGAGAAAATGTTGGAATCAATTATTAAAAATGAAACAGCAGCACATTTGGAAAGCAATGATGGGATCGGTCCAAGTCAGCATGGATTTATGAAAGGGAATTCCTGCTTGACAAATCTTATAGAATTTTTTGAGGATGTAACTGGTAGCGTGGACAATGGAGAACCAGTGGATGTGGTGTATTTGGACTTTCAAAATGCTTTTGACAGGGTCCCACACAAGAGATTGATGTGCAAAATTAAAACACATGTTATTGGGGGTAATGTACTGATGTGGATAGAAAACTGGTTTGAAGGCAGGGAGCAGAGAGTCGCGATAAACGGGTCCTTTTCAGAATTGCAGGGAGTGACCAGTGCGGTACCGAAGGGCTCAGTGCTGGGACCCCACCGATTTACAATATACATTAATGATTTAAATGATGGAATTTAGTGTAATATCTCCAAGTTTGAAAATAAATGGAACATAGCTGTATGGTAGTGTGAGCTGTGAGTAGGACGCTTAAAGGCTGCAAGATGAAGTGGACTGGTTCTGTGAATTGGCAAATGCGTGGCAGGTGCAATATAATGTGGATAAATGTGAGGTTATCCACTTTGATGGAAAAAACCCGAAGGCAGAATGTTATCTGAATGGCGGCAGATTAGGAAACGGGTAGCTGCAGCGATACTTGGGTGCCATCGTACATCAGCCATTGCATGCAGTTTCAGCAGGTGAGGAAGAAGGCAAGTGGTAGGTTGGCCTTAATGGCTGGGGAAATTGAGTATAGGAGCAGAGAGGACTTACTGCAGTTGTACAGGGCCTGAGTGAGGCCTCACCAGGAATATTGCGTTCAGTTTAGTCTCCTAATCTGAGAAAGGATGTTCTTGCTATTGAGGGAGTGCAGCGAAGGTTCACCAGACTGATTCCCGGGTTGGCAGGACTGACATACGAGGAGAGACTGGATGGACTGCGCCTTTATTCACTGCAGTTTAGAAGGATGACAAGGCATCGCATAGAAACATATAAAATTCTGATGGTACTGGACAGGAAGATATAGGAAAAGTGTTCTCGATGTTGGTGAAGTCCAGAATCAGGGGATATCAATTAAGGATAAGGATTAGGATTGAGATTATGGAGAAACGTCTTCACTAAGAGAGTGTAAACCTGTGGAATTCCCTGCCGCAGAGAGTTGTTGCACACAATTCATTGGATATATTCAAGAGGGACTTAGATATGGCACATACGGCTAAAGGGATCAAGGGATGTGGAGAGAAAGCAGGAAAGGGGTACTGACGTGAATGATCAGCCATGCTCTTATTGAATAGTGCTGCAGGCTTGAAGGGCCGAATGGCCTCCTACTGCACCTATTTCGTGTGTTTCTATGTTTCCTTGTTTCTATTCAGATGTTTGATAGCATTCATGTCGGAGCTGACAGAAATCAATACATTGCTGTCTGTCGCTCTTTGAGTAAAGAGAGAACCACTGCTATGCCACTACGGCCATGTCAGTCTGAAAAAGTCTACTCTCGGAGGCGAGGCAGACTAAAGACCGGTAGCTATTTGCGATGAGACCGACTGTGAATACCAGGTACGATAGACTTTTGCTGCCATCACAGTCTGCTCACAATATTCACACTGGCTTCAACCAATAAACGAACAGTTTCCAAATCTTTGCTGCCCATTCTCCTGCTGCCATAAAAAGTAAAGGACATCCACACAAAACCAAACAAAATACACAGCAACAAAGCAACCGAGCAAAACAACACATGCATACCAATACTTCCTTGACAACGAAAGCTTCCTCGACCAAACTGAGACATTGTGCTATAATTATCACATGTTGCTTATTTCTGCAAGAAAGTAGAGACACGTCTGATTCGTACTTGCTAAGGAGTCTCAATACCAGGTGCACTATGCGTTTCGAATTAATATATGTTGTCGCTGCCTTCATTCAGCACTCCATTTGAATTTCAATCCTGCGCTTTCAACAACTCTCTCTGTCGCTCTCGCTCTCCCTCTCACTCTCGCAATCACTTTCGCTCTCTCTCTTTCTCTCTCCCTTTCTCTCTCTCTCTCTCTCTCCCTCTCTCTCTCTCTCTCTCTCTCTCTTCTCTCTCTCTCTCTCTCTCTCTCTCTCTCTCTCTCTCTCTCTCTCTGTCTGTCTCTCTCGATCTCTCTATCTCTCTCTATCTCTATCTCTCTTTCTCTCTCACTCACTCTCTCCAATAGCCTCAGGCCTGATTTGTAATTGCAATGGAGGCTCTGGCTTATTGTTTTTAAATGTTAGCGAAAGAGGACGCGAAGATAGACAGAAAACAAGGAGGAAAGGCAGGTAAAAGGAAACGTAAGATGTGCAAATGCTTCCGAGCTGTTCGATAGCATTCAATTATGAGCTGACAGCGAGCAATAAGCTGCTGTCTGTCGCTCTATCTGTCAAGAGAGAGCCAGCTGTTAGATACCTACGGGCATACCTGTCTGAAATATCTGCTTTCCGATGCGAAATAGAGTAAGGCCTGGTTAATATTTGGAAGGGAGACAGACTCGGACTGTCAGGTGTTGTCGACACTTGCTGCCACCATAGGATGTTCGCAACATTCACACTGCCGTCAAACAATCAACAAGCTGTTTGCTTCTCACTCCTGCAATGAATTTCCCTCTCACCCTCTGCCATTATTATTCCAATCATTGCTGCTCATTCTTCTGCTGCCATAGTAAGTCACGGGGGTCCAAACACAGCTAAACAAAAGATACAGCAACAACATAACCTAACAAAACACACAGAAACCATTAAGTCCTTCTCATCCAAACCATCCAAGTTCAAACTCAGACATTGCGCTATAACGACCATATCGTAGCTTATTTCTCTCGCAAAATAGGGACAGGTCTGATTTGCACTTGGATAGTATTCTTAATACCAGGTGCTCGGCTTTTACTTTTAGTCGAGCATGTTGCTGCCTTCATTCAGCACTCCATTTCTTGTTATTTACTCCGCTTTTTCTACAACTCTCGCTCTCGCTCTTGCACTCGCACTCTATCTCTCTCTCTAATAGCAACAGAACTGATTTGCACTTAGCAATGGAGGCTCGGGCTTGAACATTGTGAGTATATTCGCGAGAGATGGCGCGAAGAGAGATTGAAAACAAGGTGAAGCGGCATGTAAAAGGAAATGTAAGAAGTACAAATTCTTCCGAGCTGTTAAATAGCATTCATGGAGGAGCTCACAGGAAGCAATTAGAGCTGTCTGTCGCTCTTTGAATAAAGAGAGACCCAGATGTTGTAGCGCTGCGGCCATGCCAGTCTGAAAATATCTGATCTCGGATGCGAAGGAGAGTAATGCCTGATTTTTACTTTGAATGGACACCGTTGCAAATACCAGATGCTGTCGACTTTTGCTGTATGCACAGGCTACTCGCAACTTTCATACTGCCGTCAAACAATCAACAAGCTGTTTGCTTTTCCCTGCTGCATTATATTTCTCTCCCACTCTCCCCCTTCATTTTTCTAAATCTTTGTTGCTCATTATTCTGCTGCCATCGATCCTCAAGAGGGTCCACACAAAAATAAAGAAAAAACAGTGCAACAAAATAACCAAGCAAAACAGCACACATAAACCATCCTAGATCAAACTGGCCACTTCTGTCCCGAGCCGAAGGAACCCCGTACCGGCCGCTGGTGTCCCTGCCCGAAGGCCCACCGGCTAATCTGAAACATCATCAACATTAACATTGCCCCGAAGCAGTGAGGACAGCAGATGCAGTTCCACAAAAATTTAATGATGTGGCACTTCGCGACCATGCGAAGAGATCCATATACAGCCAGCGCCTCACAGCCAATCTCGCGTGCCTTGATGACCCTGAGATGCTGAATCCCCATAGCGCTTGGTCTGCCCATCCAAGCTTCTATATAAAGTATCTGTGAAGAGACACTTCGTCACTCAACCGGAAAACACTCGGACTGTTTTGAAGAAAATGATCGAAGAACTAATAAATTCAAAGCACAAAACATTTCTGAGCATCAAGCAACAGTCCAACACGGGAGCGGCAAAACAACGTTAGATACGGCTGAAGGCTCAGGTCCAAGAAGAAACCGGGACCTAAAGAACAGGTGGTGGATGGAGAAAGCACACGAGATAAAACAACTGGTCGATAGCCACGATATGCGAGGATTCTTCGCTGCAGTCAAGGTCCAAACTCCAAAGGCCACAACCCACTCCTGGCCAAGAACGAGGAAACACTGATCAAAGACACCGATGCTGTCATGGCCCGATGGAACGAACACTTTGAAGATCTCCTCAATCGGGATCTGCCTTTGCCTCGAGTGTTCTCGATTCCATCCCGCAGAATGCGACCCACCATAAATTCAGTGAAACTCCAACCTTGCACGCGGTAGGTTAACCATAAACCTGCTTAAGAATAACTAGGCTACGGGTGCGGATAGATTCCGTGCTAAGTAGTTAAACTATGGCAGAGTGTCGCTGTTTGCGCAGACACATGAACTCATCTCTCTCGTCTGGAGGGAGGAGAGCATGCCGGGAGATCTGAGAGATACAGTGACTGTGACCATTTTTTTAAAAGGGAGACAAGTCCAACTGTGGCAACTGCAGGGGAATCTCCCTGCTTTCATCGACTGGGAAAGATGTCGCCCGAGTTCCCCTCAATCGTCTTCTCCCAGTGGCTAAGGAGCACCTCCCGTAATCACAATGCGTATTTCTCCCCTACGGGGCACAACAGACATGATCGTTGCAGCGCGCCAGCTGCAGTAAAAATACAGAGAGCAGCGTCAATCCTTATAGATAGCCTTTTTCGATCTTACAAAGGCCTTTGACACTGTCAATCATGAGGGTCCATGGAACGTCCTCCTCCGTTTCGGATGTCCCCAAAAGTTTATCAAAATCCTTCTCTTGCTTCACGATAACATGCAGGCCATAATCCTTAACAATGGATCCATTACAGGACCAAATGACCGACGCACCGGGGATAAACAGGGCTGCGTAATCGATCCAACTCTCTTTTCAATCTTCCTCGATGCCACGCTCCACCTCAGAACCAACTCGCTCCCCGGTGGATTGGCATTAAACTCAGAACCAGTGGGAAACTGGTTAACCTACGCTACCTCCGACCCAGGTCCAAGATCACGCCAACATCTGTCATTAAGCTGCAGTATGTGGACGATGCCTGCGACTGTGTACATTCAGAGGCTAAGGTCCAGGATATAGTCAATGTATTCACTGAGGCATATTGAAGCATGGGCCTTTCGCTTAACATCCGTAAGACAAAGGTCCTTCACCAGCATGTCATCGCCACACAGCACTGCCCTCCGTGATCAAGATCCACTGCGCAGCACTGGACAATGTGGAACATTTCCTAAATCTCGGGAGCCTCTTATCACCAAAGGCAAACATTGATGTGGAGATTCAGCATCGCTTTGTGTGCACTAGCGCAGCCTTCGGCGGCCACCGGAAAAGATTGCTTGAAGACCAGGTCCTCTAATCTACTATCAAACTCATGGTCTACAGGGCTGTAGTAATACACACCCGCCTGTATGGATCAGAAGCATGGACGATGTACAGAAGGCACCGCAAGCCACTGGCAATATTTTAACGATGATGTCTCCGCAAGATCCTGCAAATCTCCTGGGAGGACAGGTGCACCAACGTCAGTGTCCTCGACCAGGCGAACATCCCCAGTATTGAAGCACTGACCACACTCGATCCGCTTCGTTGGGCAGGGCACAGAGTACGCATGCCAGATACAAGATTCACCAAGCAAATGCTTTATACGAAGCTCCTTTATGCTAAACGAGCCAAATGAGGACTCTGGAAACTTTATAAGGACACCCTCCAAGCCTCGCTGGTAAATGTGGCAGTACTACTGACACTTGGGAGACACCGGTCGCAGACCGTCCGAGGTGGGGAAAGTCCATCTGGGATTGAGCTCTTCGAATCTCAATGCAAAGAGCATAAATAGGCCATGCGCAGGCAGCAGAAAGAGTGCGCGGCAAACGAGGCCCCCTCGACGAATGTCTGTCTGTCCCACCTTTAACAGGGTCTGTGGCTCACGTATCGGATGGTCCAGCAATCAAAGAATTCCCTTTTTTAGCGGAAGCAAGTCCTCCCCCATTCCGTGGGATTCCCGATGATTGATTGATTGTGATCAATTTGGGACATTGTGTTATAACTGCAACATCGTAGCTCATTGCTGTTAAAAGTATGGTCAGATCTGATTGGACTTAGAAAGGAATCTTAATACCAGGTATACTATGCTTTTTTCTATTCGTCGAGGTTGTCACTGCCTTCATTCAGCGCTTCAACACTGTTCGTTCCTGCGCTTTCTACAATTCTCTCGCTCTCCCTCTCTCTCTCTCTCTAATAGGCACAGGTCTGATTTGTACATAGCAATGGAGCATCGGGTTTAATTAATGAATAATTAAAAATATAACTGTCCCTCAGTAACTATATTTTTATTTATTTCATCCTGAAAAAGGTTTTCGGTTATTTAACGGTGGTAAAATGATTTATATTAGCTGCATTTCATCAATTTTATTAGGTTGTGAATTTAAATGTTGCAAAAGTTATCGCACTGACCTGGAATCGAAGCTGTTTTTCGGTGGTATAAGGACTGGTTTTACCCAATTATTTAAAATTGATTTCAAAGAATCACATGGCATTAAATTCAGATCAAGGTAACAATTTGTTTTGTGTGAAACAAGTGGATTCAAAAGGATAATAATGACATCAAGCATTACGATGCAGCGATGCAGCCGTGCATCGTGTCATGGTGGTCCAGTGATTAGGATTTGGCGCTCTCACCACAGCGGCCCTGGGTCGATTTCCGGCCAGGAAAATTGCACTTCCATCAAAATTAAAACTTTATAAGAAAGAGTTACATGCATCTCATGTGGAAAAAAAAGATTCATTAATTTAAACATCATTAATTAATCCATTGTAGAACTTCAATTATTTAATTTACCCTGAGTACATGAGGAACTTTTATCCCAACCTAATTCTATTTTAGGAACATGGTCCAGCCCCGGTATCTCCAAATGTGAAAGTAGAAAACTGCTGGAAATATACAACAGGATGGGTAGCCTTTGAGAAACAATTAAACCGAGGTTACATACTCTATTCCTTCCCCTGCCCTTTGCGGGACACTTTTTCTCCTTTAATTTTACAGACTGACTGAGTACACTAACTGCGGGGAGAGATAACACGATGGGAACGTGGGGTGGTGGGTGAGGATCAGTGACATGTTTTTGTCAAGGGCAGTGGAGGAGAAGGATTAACAGCTGTCAGTGAGGGACAGAAGTTGTTTAAGGTGAGCCAACACATTCCCGATCAGCACAGAAGGCATTTACTGGTCAGCTGCCCTCTGCTGTACTTCTGGTCAGAGCGGTTTCCGCAGTAGAGCTGTTATCACGTTTGCTTTCCGTGCGGAAGTATCCCGTGCAGGAAGATTATGTTTAAACTTGCTGCGGATGAACAGCCATGGGCGAATTTATTCTCCTGTCAAAAGGGCTACAGTGGCTTCTCCCTTATTCTTTAATTTCTCTTTATTTCACTTCACGAAATAGATATATTTGGGTGAGAGAAATTGTTCCAGAGTTTCGCCCACTTCATCTTTTCTTCCCTTTTAAACACATAAAATGAGGCCGGGGGAATAAAAACAGAAAACAAAGCAAAGGGATACAGACAAGAGGAAGAGAGACGGGGAAATACTGTCCCCACCGAGAACTAATGCAGAAACCCCTCTGCTGTGCTCGGGGTGGCCACCCACAGCCTGGATACACAAACGTCCCAACAGCTCATTGACTGTCGGAGTGGGACCGTGCGGCGCTTCAGAAGACAGGTCGAAAAAGCAAAGTAACTGATTCAGTCCCATGTGCTTCTCTGACTGACATCTGGAAAACGGTGAAACAGATTTTGGAGCATAGCTCTGGTTATTGTGAAACAGTAAAGAAAATATTAAGACTGGATTTAAATTATTTAATGTGTATCCTGCTCGTTTAGTGGCTTGGCGTTCACAGATGGAGTCCGAGTTCGGAAAGTAACTTTTTAATTAAAACGGTTTTCAAATAATTACATGCAATTAATTAAACTCTGTGGGAGGTGGGGTGATTAAAACATCACCGATCGGAAAGGAATTGCCCGCAGGAAGCCTCGAACAGGAATTTTTGGGCCAATATTCCCACCCGGATTGTTTTGCAGACTTACAGTCGATACTTCAATAACTGAACTGTAATAATTTCAGAGCTTTAATCGTAGTCGATATATTACACCCTATCTGACTTAACACACTCTGTATTTTATGAAATTAAAATGTTCACTGCTCAGAAGACACGGAACCTGGAGTACTTTTGTTCACTTTATTTCACAGCAAATATATTCTAAAATGATGGTTTAGCTCGGGTTCGAACCGTGGACGTTTCGTGCATGAGACGAAGGTGATGACCACAACACTACAGAAACCGCTGTCGGAATTGTTGCCCAGATAGAAGTGTTAAGCCAGAAGGTGTAATTCTCAATCCCTTTCTGTGAAAAAATCTTTTCACAAACATTTCTCTGACCAAAGCTGCACAAGTCAAAAATGTTCCTTTCAAAATCGTCAAAAGCCCAAATTAATACGCCCCAAGAATCTTCTGGATCAGAAAGATCGAGTTGTGCCGACTCAATCCATAAATCTCACTTTACTCACCCTGTATTGTCGGAGATTGATTTAAAATGTTCATTGCTCATAAGACAAGGAACCTGGGGCGACTTTTGTTCAATGTATTTCACAGCAAATATATTCTAAAATAAAGCACGCGCCCAGGCTCAAACCAGGGACATTTCGTGTGGGAGGTGAACATGATAACCGCTGCACTACGTAAATCTTTCCCTAACACAGCCCCCGGTTCGTCATTTGTACCAAAATTAATCCCAATGAGATCAGGATCAAAGTTCCTCACATGCTCATGGCAAAATAAATGGTGAAAGATTTACAAAATAATTTATGTATTAATTAATGATGTTCAAGTCAATGATTCTTATTTTATTTAAATGATTTGCAGATAGATCTGTAAAGTAAATTGACTCTTTTTTTTAATAAGGTTTTGAATTAAAAGTACAACTTCCCAGAGTGGTAATTGAGCCCAGGACAAAATGTTGAGAGCACAGAATCATTACCACTCGACAACCAAGGACCGATATACCGTTTTATTGCTGCATCGTTACAGTTCATGAAATTATTGTCATTTTCAGTTCACTTGATTTGCACCGAAACAGATTGTAACTGTTGTGTATGCATGCCTGTTTAACGTGTGATGTCTGAAACACTGCTATGCAACACTGCACACACCTTGCTGACACCAGAGAATGTTGCTGCTTGAGACCGAAAGATTACCTGCTACCCAGTATATAAAGGAGCTCACAGCTTGGTGTCCTCACTCGAGGAGCTTCAAATAAAGGACTACAGGTCGACACAGTTTAAGTATCAAACCCTGCTTCGTGGAGTCTTTACTAAATGTGCCTATATACACGACAGTAAACGTGATCTGAAATTCATACCACTTGAGATCACATTCAAATGATTCACTGATTCCAACCCTTGTCCCACCGCAACGCAGGTTCGATTCTTGGTCAAGGAGATAATATTTACAATACAGTTTTCAAACTAATAGCCCTATATAATTGTCAACATTCAGCTAATGTGAAAACATTAATTCATTTAATCACGATCAATGAACCGATAACTTTCTTTTGCTGAATTAAAGAAATTATAATATGGTTACTGAGGGATAGTGGTAAATAAGAACATAAGAATTCGGAACAGGAGGAGGTCATCTAGCCCCTCGAGCCTGCTCCGCCATTCAACAAGATCATGGTTGATCTGGCCGTGGACTCAGCTCCACTTATCCGCCCGCTCCCCATAACCCTTAATTACCTTATTGGTTAAACATCTATCTATCTGTGACTTGAATATATTCAATGAGCTAGTCTCAACTGCTTCCTTGGGCAGAGAATTCCACAGATCCACAACACTCTGGGAGAAAAAATTCCTTCTCAATTCGATTTTATATTGGCTCCCCCGTATTTTGAGGCTGTGTCCCCGAGTTCTGGACTCCCCGAACAGTGGAAATAACCTCTCCGCCTCTATCTTGTCCATACCATTCATTATTTTAAATGTTTCTGCAAGATCAGCCCTCATCCTTCTCAACTCCAACGAGTAAATACCCAGTTTACTCAATCTATCATCATAAGGTAACCCCCTCATCTCCGGAATCAGCCTTGTGAATCGTCTCTGTACCCCCTCCAAAGCTAATATATCCTTCCTTAAGTAAGGTGAACAAAACTGCACGCAGTTCGCCAGGTGCGGCCTCACCAATACCGTGTACAGTTGCAGCAAGTCCTCCCTGCTTTTGTACACCATCCCTCTCGCAATGAAGCCAACATTCCATTCACCTTCCTGATTATTTGCTGCACCTGCAAACTAACTTTTTGGGATTCATGCACAAGGACATCATCACGCCCGGCAACCAAATTTTAATTTGATTTTACGTTTTAAAGTTTTATTTGTTTTAATTGCCGGTGCTTTTAGTGTCCCCCTCCCCTTTTATAGGGGGCACTTGGAAAAATGTGATTTTAGCGCCCAAAAAAAAACAAAAAAAAAGAAAAACACAAAAAAAAACACAAAAAAAAGGAAAAAAAAAAAAGGGCCTTGTAAATGTCTGCTGTGTCATCCAGGGCGGTTGGCACGGTTTAATGTTTTTTGTTTTACAGATAAACTCAAAAAGAGTTTTATGCACAAGGACTCCAAAAGAGTTTCATGCACAAGGACCCCCAGGTTCCTCTGCACCACAGCATGTTGCAATTTCTCCCCATTCAAATGATATTCCCTTTTACTGTTTTTTTCCACAAGGTGGATGACCTCACACTTTCCGACATTGTATTCCATTTGCCAAACCTTAGCCCATTCACTTAACGTATCTAAATCTCTTTGCAGCCTCTCTGTGTCCTCCACACAACCTGCTTTCCCACTAATCTTTGTTTCATCTGCAAATTTTGTTAAACTACACTCTGTCCCCTCTTCCAGGTCATCTATGCATATTGTAAACAGTTGTGGTCCCAGCACCGATCCCTGTAGCACACCACTAACAACCGATTGCCAACCCCAAAAGGATCCATTTACCCCGACTCTCTGCTTTCTGTTCGCCAGCCAATTCTCTATCCATGCTAATACGTTTCCACTGACTCCGCGTACCTTTATCTTCTGCTGTCACCTTTTGTGTGGTACCTTATCGAATGCCTTTATGAAAATCTAAATACACCGCATCCATCGGTACACCTCTATCCACCATGCTAGTTATATCCTCAAAGAATTCCAGTAAATTAGTTAAACATGATTTCCCCTTTATGAATCCATGCTGCATCTGCTTATTTGCACTATTTCTATCCAGATGTCCCGCTATTTTACCTTCATGATAGTTTCAAGCATTTTCCCTACTGCAGATGTTGAACTAACCGGCCTATAGTTACCTGCCTTTTGTCTGCTCCCTTTTTTAAACAGAAGCGTTACATTAGCTGCTTTCCAATCCGCTGGTAGCTCCCAAGAGTCCAGAGAATTTTCGCAGATTATAACGAATGCATCTGCTATAACTTCCGCCATCTCTTTTAATACCCTGGGATGCACTTCATCAAGACAAGGGGACTTGTCTACCTTGAGTCCCATTAGCCTCTACAGCACTACCCACTAGTGATAGTGATTGTCTTAAGATCCTCCCTTCCCACATTCATGTGACCAGCAATTACTGGCATGGTTTCTGTGTCTTCCATTGTGAAGACCGAAGTAAAATAATTGATTAAGGACTCAGCCATTTCCACTTTTCCCATTATTAAATCCCCCTTCTCATCTTCTAAGGGACCAACATTTACTTTAGTCACTCTTTTCCGTTTTATATGTCGGTAAAAGCTTTTACTATCCGTTTTTATGCTTTGCGCAAGTTTACCTTAGTAATCTATCTTTCTTTTCTTTGTTACTTCCGTCGTCTTTCTTTTCTGTCGTTTAAAATGTTCCCAATCTTCTATTTTCCCACTAACCTTGGCCACCTTATAAGCATTGGTTTTTAAATTGATACTCTCCTTTATTTCCTTGGTTATCCACGGCTGGCTATCCCTTCTCTTACCGCCCTTCTTTTTCACTGGAATATATTTTTATTGAGCACTATAAAAGAGCTCCTTAAAAGTCCTCCACTGTTCCTCAATTGTGCCTCCGTTTAGTCTGTGTTTCCAGTCTACTTTAGCCAAACCTGCCCTCATTCCACTCTTGTCCCCTTTTTTAAGGCATAGTACGCTCGTTTGAGACACTACTTCCTCACTCTCAATCTGTATTACGAATTCAACCATACTTTGATCACTCATTCCGAGAGGATCTTTTACTAGTTTCAATCATTGATATTCTCTTGGAATATGATGAACTTTTATCCCTATCTCGTTTATACACTACATTTTAGGAGAATGGTTTAAAGTTTTAAGTGCTTATTGTTATGTATTCAACAAACATTGTCACCCATATTTAATCTGACCTCAGTTGTACATTGTGAGAACAATGGCCACTAGGTGGTGAACTTGTGGGGCGTGATGTATTGGTGTAAACGACCCTCTTTTTGTCCAAAACTACACTCCAGGGCCTCAATAGCTCGCAGGCACTGTGATTGCCAAAGAGGCAAATAGGATTCTGGTAGGTTAAGTTACCTATGGACAAATCTGCCGCCAACACGTGGATCAACCAAAAAGGAGGTTCAGCAACCCCATAGACGAAGCAGAGGAAGAACACGATATTGTTTTCACTCCAGCACAGGAGACCGAAAACCGAAATCAAAGGGAGGAGAGCCCAGTCACTGTGGGCAATCCTGATAGGCCTGAGGCACCGCAATCAGCAGAAACTTAGGACAGCGCCCAACAACCGGATCCCCAACTCATGCGCTCTACAAGAGAGCGTAAACCACCAAAGAGACTCAACCTGTGATGCCAATAAATCTTTAGGGTGGGAGGTGATGTCATGTATTCAACCAGCATTGTAACCCATGTAAAACTGACAAGTTGTACACTGTGAGAACAATGACCACTAGGTGGTGAACTTGTGGGAGACACTCCTCACCTGGACCTTCAGGTATAAAAGGGGAAGCTTCACCCACTTTCATCACTTGAGTGCTGAGGAATAAAGGACAGGCCACAGACTGACCTTCTCTCAAGCATGGGCCTCGTGTGCATTTATACTGTACAGTAAGGGCATATCAATGGCGACGATAAACTGGGATTTAAACCACGCAGCATGGCCACTAGCAGAACAGACGAGAAGTACTGTGTTAATCAATGGTTGGGACAGAGAATCAACATTGTTCAAGCGGCACACAGTTCTCCAGGCAGACAAGGGCAATCTGGCATGCCCCAACATGTAGTCGAACTCAGAGGGGGAGTTCAACAGAGACAATGGCAAGCAGAACGGCGATTCACACCATTGCAAGGGCCAATGCGGCCAGTAATGGGGCCATCAAGACCTGTTAATGGAACACTCAAGAACAATCACAGAGGTAGTCAGGGACAATTGACTATCAAGGGATATTTTGTTTCCCACAACAGCTCATGTTGGAGGCATGGAGGCACAAACTCAGCCGGAGTTCGCAGAGATGAGCGAAATACCTACAGAAATTGCAGAAATGAACGTTGGGGGAATTCGCTGGAAGCTGAAGTTCAGTCAGTTCATGTGGAGCAGGTATACAGTTCTTACACCTGGACGCCACCGATTATGATGAAAGTGCTCCTCAGTGGCATCCCAGTATCAATGGAGCTAGACACGGGGGCCAGCCAGTCCCTGATGGGTATCAAATAGTTTGAAAAGTTGTGGGCGTCCAAGGCTAGTAGGGCCAAAATTATCACCGATTGACGCACAGCTGCGGACATACACCAAGGAGAATATTCCGGTGCTAGGCAGCTCCACGGTAGTCGTGACCCACAAAGATTCGGAGAACAGGTTGCCACTCTGGGTTGTCCCGGGGGACGGTCCAGCACTACTGGGGAGGATTTGGCTTGCTGTCATAAACTGGAAATGGGGCGATGTCAATGTTATTTCCTCTGTGGAGCGAGTATCATGCTCACAGATCCTGCACAAATTTGACTCATTATTTCAACCCGGCATTGGCTCTTTCATGGGGGCTAAGGTAGTGATTCACATAAACCCGGAAGCCAGGCCAGTACAGCACAATGCCAGAGGGGTGCCATACGTGATGCAGGAAAAGATAGAAGGTGAATTGAACCGCCTGCTGAGGGAAGGCTTCATCTTCCCAGTCGAATTCAGTGACTGGACGAGCCCGATTGTACCGGTGCCCAAGGCGGATAGGTCGGTCAGGATATATGGTGATTACAAGGCCACCATCAATCGGGTGTCACTCCATGACCAGTAACCGCTACCGAGAGCGCAGGACCTCTTTGCGACGCTATCCGGTGGCAAACATTTCTCAAAATTGGACCTGAGCTCAGCTTACATGATCCACGAGCTGGTGAGTGAGTTGAAGAAGCTGACCACCATCACGACGCACAAGGGGTTGTTTGAGTGCAACAGATGTCCGTTCGGGATTCGCTCGGCCGCCGCGCTCTTCCAACGAAATATGGAAAGCCTCCTCTAGTCGATTCCAGGGAAGGTGATTTTTCAGGACAACATCCTCATCACGGGTTACGATACTGAAGAACATCTCCACAACCTGGAGGAGGTGCTACGCAGACTGGACCGGGTAGGGCTGCGACTGAACAAGAAGAAGTGCGCCTTCCTATCTCCAGATGTAGAATTCCTGGGGATGAGGGTAGGAGTGGACAGGATCAGCCCTACTGTGTCCAAGACGGAATCGATCCAGAGAGCATCCAGACCCCGTAACACGACGGAGCTGCCTTTGATCCAGGGGCTCCCGAACTATTTGGTAACTTTCTTCCCAAATTGAGCACGCTGCTCGAGCCTCGACACGTGGTCCTACGCAAAGCTTGCGAATGGGTCTGGGGAGACAGCCAGGAAAGGGCTTTTAACAGAGCACACAATTTGTTATGTTCCAACAATCTGTGAACGCAATCTGACCCATGTAAGAAACTTGTGTTAACGTGCGAATGGTCGTCCTATGGTGTCGTGTGTGTGTTGCAGCATGTCACTGCCAAGGGTCAGTTGCAACCGGTAACTTCTGCCTCCAGAAGTCTGTCCCAGGCAGAAAGTGGTTACGAGATGGTGGAAAAGGAGGCGCTCGCATGCGTATATGTGGTAAAGAAATTGCACCAGTACCTGTTTGGCAGGAAATTTGAGCTGGAGACAGATCACAGATCCCTAAAGTCCCTTTTCGCCGACATCAAGACCATCAGTGCAAACGCATCGGCCCGCATCCAGAGGTGGGCACTCACGTTAGCAGCCGATGACTATACAATTCGGCACAACCGGGCAGCGAAAACTGCGATGATGCACTCAGCAGGCTCCCACTAGCCACAACTGAGGGGGCTACCAAGCATGCTTCTGAGATTGTCATGGCTGTTGAAGCTTTCGGAAGCGAAGGCTCACCCGTAACAGCCCGTCAGATAAAAGGCTGGACAAATAAAGGCAAGCTATTGTCTCTAGTCAAGAAATGTGTCCTGAATGAGGACTGGCAGCCACGTCCAGGGCATGCCGTGAGGAATTTAAATCATTTCACAGATACAGGGATGATCTTTCGATTTAGGGTGATTTCCTACTGTGGGGAAACCGCGTAGTCATGCCCCAGATGGGCAGAGAGGTGTTCATCAGAGAACTCCACAATGAGCATCCGCGCATTGTCATGATGTAGGCAATTGCCAGGTCGCACGTTTGGTGGCCAGGGATAGATGCAGATCTGGAACTTTGTGTTCGCAGGTGCAACACGTGTGCCCAGCTGTGCAATGCGCCAAGGGAAGCCCCGCTTAGCTCCTGGCCATGGCCCGCAAACCCTTGGTCACGCATCCATGTGGACTATGCAGGCCCTTTCATAGGAAAAATGTGTGGGCATGCCATGAGGAATTTAAATCATTTCACAGCTGCAGGGATGAACTTTCGATTCAGGGTGATTTCCTACTGTGGGGAAACCGCGTAGTCATGCCCCAGATGGGCAGAGAGGTGTTCATCAGAGAACTCCACAATGAGCATCCGGGTATTGTCATGATGAAGGCAATTGCCAGGTCACATTTTTGGTGGCCAGGGATAGATGCAGATCTGGAACTTTGTGTTCGCAGGTGCAACACGTGTGCCCAGCTGTGCAATGCGCCAAGGGAAGCCCCGCGTCGCCCCTGGCCATGGCCCGCAAAGACTTGGTCACGCATCCATGTGGACGATGCAGGTCCTTTCATAGGATAAATGCATTTGGTTGTATTAGACGCCGACTCCAAATGGATCGAGTGTGACATTTTAAATTCAAGCACATCTCTTCCATGGTAGAAAGGCTACGAGCAATATTCGCCGCCCACGGTCTACCGGACATCTTGGTCAGCGACAATGGTCGTGATTCACAAGCACTGAATTCCAGGACTTCAAGGTAGGCAATGGAATTAACCATGTCAGAACGGCACCGTTCAAGCCCGCCTCAAACAGCCAGGTAGAACGAAAATTGCAGATAATCAAACAGGGGACGCTCAGAGTCCAAGGGGGTTCCCTACAAATCTACTTATCACGCTTCCTGTTTGCCAATAGATCCCGACCACACTCGCTCACAGGGGCTCCACCCGTAGGGTTGCTAATGAAAAGGACGCTCAAAACCCGGTTATCCCTTAGACACTCCACCATGAAATACATTGTTGAGAGCAGGCGCCAGTCACAATATAACTACCATGGCAGGAATGCGAGGCCGCGAAGTAAATTACCCTGTTTTTGTCCACAACCAGCTGCAGGGCCTAAATGGCTCGCAGGCGCTGTGATTGCCAAAGAGGGAAATAGGATTCTGGTAGTTAAACTGACCAATCTGCCGCAAATACGTGGATCAAACAAAAAGGAGGTTCAGCAACCCCATAGAAGAAGCAGAGGAACAAAACGATATAGAGTTCACTCCACCACAGGTGACCGAACACCGGAACCAAAGGGAGGAGAGTCCAGTCACTGTGGGCAGTCTGGATAGGCCTGAGGCACCGCAAACAGCAGACACTCTGGCCAGCGCCTAACAACCGGAGCCCCAACTCAGGCGCTCTACAAGGGAGTGTAAACCACCAGAGACACTTAACCAGTGGTCACAATAAGACTTTGGGGTGGGAGGTGATGTCATGTATTCAACCAGCATTGTAACCCATGTATAAACTGACAAGTTGTACAATGTGAGAACAATGACCACTGGGTGGTGAACTTGTGGGAGACAATCCTAACCTCGACCTTCAGGTATAAAAGGAGAAGCTTGTGCACCCGCATTCATCACTTGACTGCTAAGGAATAAAGGACAGGTCACAGACTGAACTTCTCTCAAGCATGGGCCTCATGTGAATTTATACTTTGCAGTAAGGACGCATCACTATGACTCCAGGAATCCGGTGCAACTTTTGTTAAAATTAACTGGACCGGCTATTTCACAGAAAAATTTTTCTCAAGCATCATGTTTTTACATCATGCCCTGCTCGATCATTCTTCGGTGCAAAGTGGATGAACTGAACCTTCCCCACATTGAACCCCAATAATCACAGTCAAGGGGAGATTTAATAGATGTTTTCAGAATTATGGGGAAACTGTTCCCACGGGCAGGAGTGTCGGTAACCGGAGGACACAAATATCAGATAATTGGTAAAAGGAAAAATCCGGGGCGGCGGATGTGGGGTGAGGAGATGTATTTTTAGCTGCTCCTAATCCTTACATGTTTATGATCTTATGACATTCCACAGGAGAATAAACTCGCCCCTGAGCATGTATGAGGAGAAAGCTCCAGAAAATATTCTCACCCGGTGAGCTTTCGCGTCTGAGGTGAACGTGTTAACCGCTACACTGTGGAAACATCTCCACTTTCAGAACCCGGTCAGGTGGAAATGTTAAGCGAGCAGGTGAACTGCTGAATCCCAATTTTAAGGAATTGGTCTTGCTGCCAAATGAGTTTTGGTTAATGACTATAATGAAGAAGTGGGATTCAAACCCACACTACCAGACAAAAATGCAAACTGAACACAGCACCTGAGACCGCTCGGCCATCCTGACTATTTAATGCTGTATGTGGCCATCTGCAGGTTGATTTTGAACTTTTGTGTCCTGTCACATGAAATAACTGAGGACAGCAGGCGTATCTCCGCCTGACACCGGGGAAACAGTGAGACAGACCTTGGAGCAAGGGTCTGGTTAATGCTAAACAGCAAAGAAAATATTAATTCAGGAATTATCCAAAAGCAATGTGACCTCGACGTGAAATAATCAGGGGCTCAGTTTTGCCAGTATTTTCACAACTTAATGTTGCAATGTGAAACAATGCAGGAAATCAGTGGTGAAGATAAAATCCCATGGTGCTCATTTTCAGATTCAACACAGTAGCATTTGAAATAAAGTGAAATAATTTTACAGTGAAAAGATTTGGAAGTGTTGCTTGTATTTGTGTCTTTAATTAAATTTTGTGGCATCTGACTCCCGTTCATGCTTCTGCTGAATAAGAAAGGAGGGGTTGACGTTAAAAAGACTGCAGTGCCCCTGATATTTGTGAGCTCATCCTTTATATTCAGTGGCTTCTCGCCCTTTGATGGGCTGCAGTGTAGTGGATATCACGTTGACCTCGCACATGAAAGGTCCCCGGTGGATCCGTTTTCTCTCACTGAATGTTATCTATTTATTCAAGTGAATTAAATAGCAATTAAGGAATAAGGGAGCCCTTTTGCCAAGGAGAATAAATAGCAAATAAAAACAGCTAATGCTGGAAATCTCTGCAGGTCAGGCAGCATTTGCCAGGAGACTAAACTTGCCTCCGATTCTTCATCCACAGTAAGTTTAGGGAAATTCCAACGTCCTGGGCCCGTACAAAGTTTCTCCGGATTGCGGGATTTATGCATATCTTGCCCAGCAAATATCCTCAAAAACATTGCAGCTGAAAAAGCAAGCGCATAGCGTAATTTTACAGGTGTCAGTGTTTAACACCACTCATAACCACAATAAAATAAAATAAAATAAACACAATGTATTGTTAAAAACTCTGCCTTCTAATGTAAGTTTATTTTTAACCCGAATTACAAAGCTTAAAAAAAATTGGAACAATCTTTTTTTTTCTAATGCCTTTATTAACTTTAATTTCAATTAATTTTAATTCTGTGAAGTCTATTTTTTATTATTTCTTACTATGTATATGAATAGCACTGAGAACTCTTCGGTATGCGAATCTCATTGCTATTAATTGGAAAGCTTTGAAATACGTATCTGATTGGCTGAGCATTCACACGTGGGATCCCTCCGGACGGGAGCGCGCTTCGCAGCGCGAGAAGAGAAGGCCTCCCCAGCGGAATCCACGGTGCCTCCCAGAGCACAAGGTAGATTCGTAAAACATCTCCGGTTGGAAGGCAATTGCCCGCAAGAAGGCTCCAACTGGAATTTTTGGGCCAATATTCCCACCCGCATTGTTTTGCAGACTTACAGTCTATATTTCAAAAACTGAACTGTAATAATTTCAGAAGCTTTAATCATAGATGACATTTTACACCCGATCTGACTGAACAAACTCTGTATTTAATGAGATTGGTTTAAAATGTTCATTCCTCATAAGACAAGGAATCTGGGATACTTCCGTTCAATTTATTTCACAGGAAATATATTCTAAAATGATGCTTCCATCCAGTATTGAACTGGGGACTGGTCGTGTGTGAAACGAATGTGACAACCGCTACACTACAGAAACCACTGCTTAATTCTCTGCCCAGAGAGAAGTGTTAAGCCAGAAGGTGTAATTCTGAATCCCTTTCTGTGAACAAATCTTTTCACAAACATTTCTCTGACTGAAGCTGCACAAGTCAGAAATGTTCCTTTCAAAGTCGTTAAACTCCCAAATTTCTATGCCCCCCAGAATCTTCTGTATCAGAAATCTCTAGTCATGCCGACTCAATCTATAAATAACAAATACAAATAGAATTGCTAGAAATCTCAGCTGTTCAGACAGCATCAGTGTTTTTACCAGGAGACTAAGCTCGCCTCCGATTGTTCATCCACAACAAGTTTACACATAATATAGAATCATGGAACGGTTATAGCACGGAAGTAGGCCGTTCGGCCTGTCGAGCCCGTGCCGACTCTCAGCTAGTCCCACTCCTCCGGCCTTTACCCACACCCCTGAGATACTTTTCCTTCAGATACTTATCCAAATCCATCTTGAAAGATAAGATTAATTCTGCCCCCGCCACACTTTCAGGCAGCGCATTCCGGATCCTAACCACTCGCTGCCAAATGGCCTCCTCCTGTTCCTATGTTCCTGTCTATAAAGTCTAGGAAACACGAGATCAATTCCTGCCACTCTCACAGCCTTCCTAAATATAGCACCATCATTCTATTCTCGTAAAACCAGTTCCTGAAGTATCGGCCAGCTGTGTTGGTTCGAGCTCTGGTTATGTTCCTAAGACAGCATCTATCACCGTGTGTCTGTAGTGTAGCGGTTATCATGTTCCCCAAACACTCCAAAGGTCCCCGGGTGGAATCACTTTGAAAACTTTAAATTGGGCCGAATGGCCGACTCCTGTTCCTAATTCTTAAGTTCTTAGGATTTTATGTCCTTTCACTGGAGAACAATGTCTCCCCTGAACATGCATGAGGAGAAAGTTCTAACAAAATATTTCCATCCAGTGAGCATTCCCGTGTGTGAGGCGAACGTGTTAAACGCTACACTGCGGACACATCTCCACTTACAGCACCAGGTCAGACAGAAATGTTAAGCGAGCATCTGAACTGCTGAATCCCACTGTTAAGGACTTTGTCATGGTGTCAGAACAAATTCTGGGTGAGCCTCCATTTGCCGGCGAAGTTTGAACTTGCGGTAAGAACTTTTGCAAAGAATGACTTGCATTTTTACGTGGCCTTTCAACAACTCAGCATATCCACAAGTGATCTAAAGTCAATGAGGCACCGATGGAGCCTTGTAATTTAGAAAGATGGGCCCCAATTACCCCACACGCGTCTCAACTCTTTCAGAAGCAGGAGAGTTTGTAACCTGGGTCAATAACATAAAGTAATAGACTCATTAACGATTAAAGCCCATTATTAATCCTCTCACACACCTCAATTATGTTTATGCAATGAATTGATGCAAACATCAATAACTGAACTTTAATGAGTTAAGGAACTTTAATCATTGCTGAAGTTTTATCCCCTATCTGATTTTACACACACTGCATTTGAGGAGAGTGTGTTAAAATGTTCATCGCTCATGATGCAAGGAACCTGGCCCGACATTTAAAAGATTATTCCACGGAGAAATATTCTCCAAATAACGTTTCTCTCCATGCTCACACATGCGTTATTTCACATGTGCAGCGAACGTGATAACCGCTACACGACGGAAACCTCTGCTTGCACCTCGAAAAAACGCATCATGCAGCGCTGACTCACTTCGCAGCAACAGATCAAAGCCACAAACAAACCCATAGTTTATTCCCACTTCCCCACCTCCACAGATGATGCCCGACCTGCTGAGTGTTTCCAGCATTTTCTCTTTTTACTGAGCACACAAACACGGGTATTCGTTCAAAATCAAACTGGAGGTGGCCACACACAGATTGAATAGAGCCAGAAGACAGAAAGGATCTGGAAACACCGGGAAATGGGTCGAAACCAACAGGCGAGTGGATGCAATCGCCGACAGGGAGATGCGATTTACATAATCTCAGCTCGCTCAGTCGATACAGCATGAGGCTCTTAATCTCAGGGTTGTGGTTTTGAGTCCCATGTTGGGCGAATCATTATCGTTAAATTTGATGTCGCTTTCTCGGGCAAACTTCATGAATGAACCG
Organism: Pristiophorus japonicus; assembly: GCF_044704955.1. Classification (NCBI taxonomy): domain Eukaryota; kingdom Metazoa; phylum Chordata; class Chondrichthyes; family Pristiophoridae; genus Pristiophorus; species Pristiophorus japonicus. The sequence continues at coordinate 2,762,179 of NW_027254374.1, forward strand.
ATTAGCTTCTTTTGCACAGTGCTAACTGAGGGAGAGTCGATAATTGAATAATTGGTTCTGTGCTTTGCATGTTAACTGTTAAACCATATCCCATTTTACACACTGTACTTCAGGCATCTGATTCAGAATGTTTATTGTAACATGAACGAGCCCCTGAGGAAACAGTGAGAGAGGTTTTAGTGCAATGGTCTGGTTACTGTGAAACAGCAAACACAATATCAATTCTGGAAGAACAACAGCTAAATTAACTGATTTGAACACACAGCCTCGACCCGTAACCGTTGCCCCACGATGTCGAGATTCTACAACAGAAAAGAATCAAATAAGACTAATGTTAAGCTGACCTTCATATCTCGTGAACTCGATCACCAGCAAGTGATCAGGAAGGCCAATGGAATCTTGGCCTTTATTGCAAAGGGGATGGAGTATAAAAACAGGGGAATCTTGCTTCAGATATATACGGTATTGGTGAGGCAACACCTGGAATACTGCGTGCAGTTTTGTTTTCCATATTTATGATATACTTACTCTGGAGGCAGTTCATCGAAAGCTCACTTTGTTGATTCTGGAGATGAGAGGGTTGACTTATGAGGAAAGGTTGTTTAGATTGGGCCTCTACTTATTGGAATTCAGAAGAATAGGTGGTCATCTTATCAAAATGTATAAGATTATGAGGGGGCTTGACAAGGTGGATGCATAGAGGATGTTTCCACTGGTGGTGGAGACTAGAACTTGGGGGCATGATTTGAAAATAAGGGGCCAACCATTTAAAACTGAGATGAGGAGAAATGTCTTCTTTTCGGGGGTTGTAAATCTGTGGAATTAACTGCGTCAGAGAGCTGTGGAAGCTGGGACATTGAATATATTTAAGACAGAAATCAATAATTCCTTAAACGATAAGGGGTTATGGGGTTACGGGGAACGGGCGGGGAAGTGGAGCTGAGTCAATGATCAGATCAGCCATGATCTTATTGAATGGCGGAGCAGGCTCGAGGGGCGGTATGGCCGACTCTTGTTCCTATTTCTTATCTTCGTATAACTGGGAAACAAGGGGACAGATGTTGTGTGCAGCTATCCAAAGCCCTGGATAAACCTCACTTGGGGGACTGTGTTCATTCTCTCCACGAAGGCTTCGCAATCGTCCACTTCTGAGAACTTCTCCAAGATACCAACTGTTCCTTGCATTTTTGCGTGGTTGTTCATTGCCTCGTCGACAATTGATACGCTCATAAAAAAGGATGAATTTGAGTACTGTGAACAATGAGTAAGTGTGACATTTGCTCCTTTATTAAGACTCCAGAGTGCAGGTACCTCATGGGTGGCCTGCTTATATACCGTGCTCCCAAGGGATGCTGGGATACCTTAGGACTCCAGCAGGTAGGCCCTCTGGTGGTCGTGTGAAACAGGTTGCCAATGCTTAAATACATAACACAAGGTGTGTACAGAAATCAACCATCAAAAGCCCTGTCATTAATCACAGGGGATTCCGGCAATTTTCTGATCGCAAAGTGCTTTCAGTCCTTGTCCTTAAAATTACAGACGCGGAAATTGGGGAGTTTAATGACTTTGAAAGGAGAACATTGTTGTTTGGTGCAGTTCCGGTCACAGAAATGTTTGTGAAAGGAACTTTTTGCAGAGAGAGGGATTGAACATTTCAGCTTAATGCTGAACACTTCTCTCTGGGCACTTAGCTAAGCAGCAGCTTCTGTCGTGCAGAGGTTATCACATTTCTCTCACACGTGAAAAGTTCCTCGTTCAAGCCTGGGCAGAAACATTATTTCTCAAGCAAAAACTTGTCGGCAATAAAATTGAAGAAAAGCTGTTTTGAATACATTGTTTTACGAGCAATGAACATTTAAAACCAGTCTCCCCAAATGCAGAATGTGTAAAATCAGATATGGTTAAAACTTCTTCAAGGATTAAAGTTTCATTTATTATTGAAGTTCAGTTACTGAAGTTTCAACTGTCTCAATTCGCATTTCTTTCGTTCTGTGAAACAACAGGATCGGTTTATACCAGCAGCTCTAAGGTGCATTTGAAACCCGCAAACAACTCATTAATTATTCGCTCTTCCCAAGTTCCACAGCTCAGAGAGTTATTGTCCATCCCTGGGATGCAAGCTACCTCGGACCCGGGCCAAAGCTCCCCGTGCACCGAGCACAGGCTCAAGAAAGCCGCGGGAGAGAGGATATCCCAGTCACTGGGCCTTCCAGCAACACTGCACAAGCGCCAGATCTGAAACGTTCCAGAGTGATAACTTGCAATTTCAGCATCGAACAGTAAGGAGGGCCGAGCAATCTCAGGCGCTTCTTACATGTCCCTCATGTCGCATTTATTTCATTGTGCAAAACAAGAACATGGGGTCATTAATGAGGATTTCCTCTGAAAGCAACAAAAAAGTTTAAGGAAATGTAATCGCCCAACGTTGGGGCTCTATCTCACGAGCCTGCAAAGTCAGTGTCTCATGCTCTGCCGACTTGGCTCGCCAGGCTTCGCAACATCTACCCTGTCAATCCCCTTCAGAATACTACACGTTTCAATGAGATCACCTCTCATTCTTCTAAACTCCAGAGTGTATCGGCGTATTCTATAAAACCTCTCGCCATATGACAGTCCTCTCATCCCAGGAATCAATCTGGAGAACTTTCGTTGTACCACCTCGCAGGCAAGTGTATCCTTCCTCAGATCAGGAGACCAAAACTGTGCGCAGTACTCCAGGTGTGGTCTCACCAGGGCCCTGTACAATTGTAGCAAGACTTCCTTACTCTTGTAATTTGGGCTATATATTAGGTATTATCGGCCGAATATCCTGTTTTTCTGCTGATCCAGTTGTACAAAAAGTTATTAACATTCGACAGTCGCTCAGCAACTGGAGAACATGCATCTCCAAGTGGATGTCTCACTACCAGGACTCTAACCCGGCAAGTACTGTGAACATACTGGTGCCTTTTAGAGGCAGGGCTGCTGCAAGCAGTCTCTTTCAGGGAATAGAGAACAGAGCCCGGAGTCCCAAAATCCTGAGTCCACCACATTGGGCAAACTGGCCAACCGCATGCTGGCGCTGAAGAGGAAATCACAGGGCCCACCAGTGTAGCTATAAAGACTACACTTGCAAAGTCTGTAACATGAAGGGCCACCTCCAGCGAATATGCAATAGAAATCGTACTCACCGAGTCGATGAAGAGTTGGCCGATCATCCGGAGTCCAGCGACAATGAGGTGTACGGAGTGTTTACCTTCACCACCGAGAGTTCCCCGTTAAATCAACTATGATCCAGTCACGATGGAGGTGGACACAGGGGCGAGTCAGTCATTGATGAATCAGGCGGCTTTTGAGGAACTCTGGGACAATCTAATCGAACGCTCTAAAATGATCCCGATCGAAGTGAAACTGCTCACCTTCACAAACGATGCATCCCAGTGGTTGGCAGCGTGGATGTCCAGGTATGCCATGGCGGCGCGATGCACAGATTACCTTTGTCGATCATTGCTGGGGAAGGTCCACATCTATTAGGAAGAAGGTGGATGAAAAAGATCACTTGGACCTGGGAAAAGCTTCAACCTCCAGCGATCGACGTCCTCCGCGGCCCCAAGTTGGATCCAGCACAACACCTGAAAAACCAACCGCCCAACTCGACGTGAGGCGACGACACAGAGCGCTCCACCCAACGGCGAGATGATCCAGCCCAAACGACCTGACCTCACCTTCCACGCTCCGGTGGCAGGACTCCAGAGGAAGAACATTCACGTAGAAGATAACATCCCAGCTTCCGTGGCAGAACCTCGGGAGAAAAGGATCATCGCAGCCTACCTTATGGAAAGAAAGAAGATGGCGTCCGAACCACGAGGTGAAGCGCCTGAAGTCAAGATGACGACAGCCAGATCACAAGGGAGCAACACGTGATGCCGTGCGTCGAACCGGATTGGGGTAAAGATTTCAAGACCCTCTTAAAGAAGACCGGTAACACATCACAATTAAAGGGACAGTTCCACTCTTAATACAGCGATGATGGTGATACATATGTAAAAGATGTAACTGACAATTTCAAGTTTGTAAATGTAACTAATCATGATGAGTCGGGCGATTGCGGTCAGACCCAATGTATTGTCAGAGTAAACGAAGAGATGACGTGCGATTTACATGCATGCCGACAAAACCAAGGCCGTCAGCACCCAGGTCCACCGATGATGTAGACTTCCCCTCCGAGACCAATGTGATGCCCCAGGGAGTGTGCCGACACACAGAGGGAGCATACCAGCTGCAGGGCCAGTGATCAGCGGACGTCAAAGGCACAACTACCGGTACCCTGCCCCCGATCGGCTCTACCGCTCTGGCCACCAGGGCCAGTACTGGGAGCAAGCGGATAGCACCCTCCTGCCCTCCCAACGGTCCATGGGATGACAAGGCTCCCACTATCGCTGAAGAGCAGCAGCCCTCAACGGAGAACAGGGAGGCCGCACACTCCTTTGGATCTTCCCAACACTAGGCAACGGCAAAGGCTCTGAGACTCAGCCAGGTCAGCAATCTGAGTGCCCCCAGCTTGCAGTGGACACAGCGCCGCCATCAGACAACCTGGACGCAGTCTGGTTACTTCTGGAAGTCGTGTCCTTACCCACATGCACCTACACAACCCAGTGGCAAGACTGTGATACCATGTATATACCTTACCTGTAAAATGTATTTGTTCCACTGCTGCAGAACCCAAACAGTGATGTAACTAATCCGATGTTTTTTTGTTTTTTCTGTCTGTACAGGTCTGCACATGCAGGTTTTGAGCCACATACATGATCAATGTATTGGCGTGGGGGGATGGATGTATGTAGCCATGGACGCACGTGCATCACACCCAGAACCCCCACTGCAACCTCTAACCATCCACTGCTGATCATTTCCCAATGTCGTGGCAATAAGGACTTGGGGGTCCACAGGGAGAGAGCCAAGCCAAAGCATTGACAAGGTGCAAGGGCTTTGGGCACTCAAGTCTCGGGCCAGAGCACACAATGAAAAGCCCAGTGGCACAAGACTACAGAGAGAGTGATGTTGCGTATATATAATATAAGTATACTCCCTGTACACTCAATGTACAGTTACATAATACGACTGGATATATCTTCACACTTTATACACTATGCTTGTACCAACAAAGGGTGCAACTGGTGGAGACTTAGTGGTCACCTGGACAGGACAGGTCACCGGGTATAAAAGGGAGCTCACTATATTGTACCCTCACTCAGGAGCTGTGATAAATGGACTAAGGTCACCACAGTTCAAGTACAATACCTTGCCTCATGGAGTCATTACTTGAGTGCTTACAGACACAATAGAAAGAGATTAAACATTAAATGGTAGGACATTGAGAATTGTAGTGGAACAAAGCGACCTGGGAGTGCATGCCCACATATCCCTTAAGGTAGCAGGCAAAGTGGATTAGCTGGTTAAGAATTCATGCAGAATGCTTGCTTTTATTAGCCGAGAGCAGGTGGGTTATGCTTGAATATAAAACACCTTTTTGGCCACAGCTGGAGTATTGCCTGCAGTTCTAGTCAGCGCTTTACAGGAAGAATACTGTTATTGCACTGGAAACGTACAGAGGAGATTTCAAGGATGTTATTGGGAGTGGAGAATCTTAGCTCTGAGGACAGATTGGATATGCTGGGTTTGTTTTTCTTGGAACAGAGGAGGCTGTGGAGAAGATATTATTGATGAATATACAATTACGAGGGGCCTTGATATAGTGGATAGAAAGGGCCTATTTCTCTTCGCAGAGGGATCAACAAGTCGTTGTTGGAAGGTGTAGGCGGGATTTGAGGGGTAAATTCTTCACGCAAAGGTTTGTGGGGCTCTGGAACTCACTGCCTGAAAGGGTGGTAAAGGCAGAAACACTCACCACATTTAAAAAGTGCTTGGATGTGCACATGAAGTGTCATAACCTGCAGGGCTATGGACCGAGAGCTGGAAAGTGGGATTAGGCTGGAGCGCCTGTTATTTGCCGGCATGGTCATGATGGGCCGAAATGGCCACCTTCCACGCTGTAACCTTCTGTTACTATAATTCTATGACAAATAATCACCCAACGTGGAGCTCGCACCTATGACCCTGAGATTAAGAATCTCATGATCTACTGACTGAGTTAGCTGGGCTTCTGCAAAATGCACTTTTTTCGTTGATTGCAGCCACGCGCCTGTTGGCTCTGCCCCAGATGTTTAAACTTGCTTTCGAGGAACTGCCAGGATCCTCTTGAATAGTGGACCAGACTTAGGGGGCCGAATGGCATACTCCGACCCCTAGTCCTTACATGTTCATGATCTTATGACCTTTCACAGGAGAACAAACTCGCCCCTGAGCATGCATGAGGAGAAAGCTCCATAAAATATTTCCACCCAGTGAGCTTTCGCATGTGATGCGAACGTGTTAACCTCTGCACTGCGGAAACATCTCCACTTTCAGCACCAGGTCAGACGGAAATGTTAAGTGAGCAGGTGAACTGCAGGATCCCACTTTTAAGGAGTTGACCGTGGTGTCAAACAATGAGTTTCACTTAATGATTAAAAACAGGAGGTATCAGAAGTATGATGTGAACACACACCTCCAGATGTAACTGCAACCAATAAACACACAACCTTAGACCGCTCGGCCAACATGACTATTTAGGGTTGAGTGTGGCCTACTGCAGGTTTATTTTGAACTTTTGTGTCCTGTCACATGAAATAAATGACGGCAGCAGGAGTATCTCTGCCTGACAATGGGGAAACAGTGAGACAGACCTTGGAGCAAGGTCTGGTTATTGTAAAACAGCAAAGAAAATATTAATTCCCTAATTATCCGAAAGAACAGTGACATCGACGTGATCTGGTGTCAGACGCGTTACCGTTGCGCCACGAGGTCTATACAGCACATAGGAAATGTTTGTCTTTCTGACGGTTTCACAATACAAGGAGCTTTAAAATCCCCGCCCATTCTCACCGGGTGTCACCTGCCAGTCACCGTATGTTTTTTGTGAAACTTTTGTGTTGCTTTCATGGGAAAGCATCATTTATTAACCCATCACCTTCTTTTGCACAATGAAATAAATGCTAACTGAGGCAGAGTCGATACTTCAACCATTTTCTTCTGTACTTTGCATAGAAACATAGAAAACATAGAAAACAGGTGCAGGAGTAGGCCATTCGGCCCTTCGAGCCTGCACCACCTTTCAAGAACATCACGGCTCATCATTCACCTCAGTACCCCTTTCCTGCCTTCTCTCCATACCCTTGTTACCTTTAGCCGTAAGGGTTACATTTAACTCCCTTTTGAATATATCTCACGAACTGGCCTCAACAAATTTCTGTGGTAGAGAATTCCACAGGTTCAGATTTCTCTGAGTGAAGATGTTTCTCCTCATCTCGGTCCTAAATGGCTTACCCCTTGTCCATAGACTGTCACCCCTGGTTCTGGACTTCCCTAACATCGGGAACATTCTTTCCGCATCGAACCTGTCCAATCCCGTCAGACCTGTACATGCTTCTATGCGATCCCTTCTCATTCTTCTAAATTCCGGTGAATATATGTGTAGTTGATCCAGTCTTTCTTTACATGTCAGCCCTGCCTTCCGGGAATCAGTCTGTTGAACCTTTTCTGCAAACCCTCAATAGCAAGAACGTCCTTCCTCAGATTAGGAGACCAAAAGTGTACACAATATTCCAGATGAGGCCTCACCAAGGCCTGCACCCGCGCACATACAGAGGCAGAACTCCAGGATATCGTCGACGAACTTACTGAAGTGTATGAAAGCATGGGCCTTCCGCTAAACATCCGTAAGACAAAGGTACTCCACCAGTCTGTCCTCACCGCACAGCACTACCCCCCAGTCATGAAGATCCACGGCGCGGCCCTGGACACAGTGGACCACTTTCCATATCTCCATAGCATCATATCAAGAAGAGCAGGCATCGACGACGAGATCCAACACAGCCTCCATGCGCCAGTGCAGCATTCGGCCGCATGAGGAAAAGAGTGTTTGAAGACCAGGCCCTCAAAATTGCCACCAGGCTCATGGTCTACAGGGCTGCAGTAATACCTGCCCTCCTGTAAGGCTCAGAGACATGGACCATGTACAGGAGACACGTCAATTTGCTGAAGAAATATCACCAACTCTGTCTCCGCAAGATCCTACAAATCTCCTGGGAGGACTGACGCACCAACATCAACGGCATTAATCAGGCTAACGTCCCCAGCTTTGAAGCACTGAGCACACTCGATCAGCTCCGCTGGGCAGGCCACAAAGTCCGCATGCCAGATACGAGACTCCCAAAGCAAGTCCTCGACACGGAGCTCCTTCATGGCAAACGAGCCAAAGGTGGGCAGCAGAAACTCTACAAGGACACCCTCAAAGCATCTCTGATAAAGTGCAACATTCCCATTGACACACAGGAGTCCCTGGCCCAAGACCACCCGAAGTGGAGGAAGTGCATCTGAGACAGCGCTGAGCACCTCGAGTCTCAATGCCGAATGCATGCAGAAATCAAGTGCAGACAGCAGAAAGAGCGTTCGGCAAACCTGTCCCACCCATCCCTTCCCTCAACGACTATCTGTCCCACCTGTGATCGTGTCTGTGGCTCTCGTTATAGAGTGTTTAGCCACCAAATAACTCACTTTAGTAGTGGAAGCAAGTCTTCATCGATTGCGAGGGACTACCTATGTAGATTCGAAAATTCGTGGAAACCCCACAGTGTTTGGATTCACTGAAATGGAAATTTGATTTGGGACTATTAAACATAAAGTTTGGGATCCTGAAAAGCATATGGAAGACATCTACGAGTCTTAACCAAGTTTGGGATTTTAAAATGTATGTTTGGGCCTGTTGGAAAAGCTGCAGTGACAGAGGGGTGTGATTTAGAATTTGGATATTGTAGCTAATTACTTTGTCTGGGCGAGCTGTTTAACTGTAGTCAGGCCCCCAGAAAACATTAGCATTTAAACAATCGACCATGGAAGAGATTTTCCACCTCACCCACATGAGCCAAATATCACATACATATTCCAACACCTTTTCAACATGTATAGAAATATCTGGCTCAGCCCAGACTTCCCGAATCCAAAGCAGTGCTATTACAATGGACAAGAGTTCATTGCTTCATAAATAAGGAGTATCGCCATCCCAAAGTCTATCAACATCAGATTAAAACATTGAATCAAGTCTCAGTTAGCTAGCCCGCCAAAACTTATACAAAGAAGACCACTTAAAATCAATGGGCAGCAAAACTTAAACAAAAGAAACATTAGATTTGGCACGAAGATTAAGCAGCTTCTCAGAGTATAACTGGAGGCCTATTGTACCAAGAGCAATCTATTTTGCTGACCATTACTTTGGAACAACAAGATCAAGCTCGAGAGCACACGGCGAGAAAACACAGGAAGAGACATCACGACATCGGAGAAAAGAACTTCAAAAAACCAATCAGTGGAACATCAATACAAACTGACTTGGCAACAGCCATCAACTGGACTACCGCGACCGACGAAACTAACCAGGAAAATCAACCGCCAAGAAAACCGGGGTCCACGCAAGTTTTCCAATCTTCAATTTGTGCCACGACTGTCAAGTCGGTAAAAATTACCTAAAGAACTTAAAACCCTCTTGATGACAAAGGAAATTGGGTACTCACCAGAGATAAATCCAAAATGTGTCCAACCGCATCAGCGGACTCAACCCAACTGGCTTCAATACACAGCAGAAGTCTTCTACCACGTCCGGCGTATGGCAAGGCAAACCGGCTATAACCAAAGAGCCCCGAAACCGTGAAACAGCCGTAGCTGTCAAAGGAAGGATCTGGTGAGCATGAATCCCTGGAGCCCTTGAGTTTGACCAAGTCAACATAGAAACATAGAAAATAGGTGCAAGAGTACGCCATTCTGCCCTTCGAGCCTGCACCAACATTCAATATGATCATGGCTGATCATTCACCCCTTTCCCACTTTCTCTCCATACACCTTGATCGCTTCAGACATAAGGGTCATATCTAACTCCCTCTTGAATATATCCAATGGACTGGCATCAACGACTCTGCGGCAGGGAATTCCACAGGTTAACAACTCTCTGAGTGAAGACGTTTCTCCTGAACTCAGTCCTAAATGGCCTACCCCTTATCCTAAGACTTTTCTGGACTTCTTCAACATGGGAACATTCTTCCCGCATCGAACCTGTTCCGTTCCGTCAGAATCTTACACATTTCTATGAACTCCCCTCTCATCCATCTAAACTCCAGTGTATAAAGGCCCAGCTGATCCAGTCTCTCCTCATATGTCAGTCCAGCCATCCCTGGAATAAGTCTGGTGAACCTTCGCTGCACTCACTCAATTGCAAGAACATCCTTCCTCAGAATGGAGATCAAAATTGAGCACAATATTCCAGGTGGGGCCTCACCAAGGCCCTGCACATTTGCATTAAGACAGCCCTGCTCCTATACTCACATCCCCTAGGTATGAAGGCCAATATGCCAATTGCCGTCTTCACCGCCTGCTCTACCTGCATGCCAACTGTCAATAACTGTTGAAACATGACACCCAAGTCTTGTTGCACCTCGCCTTTTCCTAATCTGCCACCATTCAGATAACATTCTGCCTTCGTGTTTTTGCCACCAAAGTGAATAACCTCAAATTTATCTACGTTACATTGCATCTGCAATGCATTTTCCCACTCACCGAACATGTCCAAATTAACTTGCCGCCTCTTAGCATCCTCCTGAAAATCATACCGCCACCCAGTTTAGTGTCATCTGCAAACTTGGAGATATTACACTCAAATTCCTTCATCCAAATCGTTAATGTATATTGTAAAGAGCTGGGGTTCCAGCACTGAGCCCTGCAGCACTCCACTAGTCATTGCCTCCCATTTTAAAAAGGACCCGTTTATCCTGACTCTCTGCTTCCTGTCTGCAAACCAATTCTCTATCCACGCCAGTACATTACCCCCAGTACCATGTGCTTTGATTTTGCACACCAATCGCTTATTTGGGACCTTGTCAAAGGCCCTTTTAAATCCAAATACACCACATCCACTGGTTCTCCCTTGTCCACTCTACAAGTTAAATCCTCAAAAAATCCCAGAAGTTTTGTCAAGCACGATTTTCCTTTCTCAAATACATGCTGACTGGGACAGATCATGTCACTGCTTTCCCAATGCGTTGCTATTTCATCCTTAATAATTGATTCCAACATTTTCCCCACTACTGGTGTCAGGCTAACCGGTCTATGATTTCCATTTTTCACTCTCCCTCCTTTTTTAAAAAGTGGTGTTACATTAGCTACCCTCCAGTTCATAGGAACTGATCCAGAGTCGATAGAGTGTTGGAAAGTGATCACCAATCCATCCACTATTTCCAGGGCCACATCCTTCAGTACTCTGGGATGCAGACAATCAGGCCCCGGGTATTTGTCGGCCTTCAATCCCAATCAATTTCCCCAGCACAATTTCCCGCCTAATAAGGATATCCTTCAGTTCCTCCTTCTCACGAGACCCTCGGAACCCGAGTACATCCGGAAGGTCATTTGTGTCTTTCTTCGTGAAGACAGAACCAAAGAATTTGTTCAATTGGTCTGACTTTTCTTTGTTCCCCATTATTAATTCACCCGAGTCCGACAGCAAGGGACCTATGTTTTTCTTTAACAATCTTTTTCACTTCACATTTCTATAGAAGCTTTTGCAATCAGTTTTTATGTTCCCGGCAAGCTTCCTCTCATACTCTATTTGCCCCCTCCTAATTAAATCCTTTGTGCTCCTCTGTTGAATTCTAAATTACTCCCAGCCCTCAGTTTTGCTGCTTTTTCTGGCCAATTTATATGCCTCTTCCTTGGTTCTAACACTATTCTTAATTTCCCTTGTTTGCCACGGTTGAGCTTCATTTCCTGTTATATTTTTACTCCAGACAGGGATGTACAACTGTTGAAGTTCATCAATGTGATCTATAAATGTCTGCCATTGCCTATCCACTGTCAATCGTTTAAGTGTAATTTGCCAATCTATTCTAGCCAATTCACGCCTCATGCCGTCGAATTTAGCTTTTCTTAAGTTGAGAATCCTGGTCTCTGAATTAACTCTGTCACTCTCCATCTTAATAAAGAATTCTGTTGTGTCTATTCCCTGCAAAATAGTATTCCCATTGTTTAGAACCTTTTTGTAAGATTTTACATTTTTATTGGAGTATATTTGTGTTATTTGCTTTCTTGAATAAAGTCCATACCTTCTTTGTGCAAAAGAGTTGTCTGCTGTACTTTATCACACTCTGATTAATAAATCCAAGGTAGAGAACCAGGGAGTGAGAGCGACTTGAAACAGTTCTGGTCAGGAAGGCAAGCTGACAGACCCACCACTCCATACAGAATGGCGACCGCGGCAGTATCTTGGTCAACAGGGTGTGATGCAGTCGGCACTGTTTTTGAGGAAAGATGCAAAATGGAAGAGAGGACTTCCTCTTACATATTCAAGAAAGTCAAAACAACAAAGAAATGGAACTGAACCTGTTGCGCGCTATGCGTGCTGTGGACGCTCCACCTATTTAGTAATTCACTAACCTCGTGCCAGCTCCGCCGAGCTTCTGAAGCCTGCACTGTTTACGGGCGTTCCAATTGCACTATCATGGGAATAGTTGTGATGATGCCGGTCATGGGTGGGATAGCCAGACCCGCACCGGTATACAGGGTGGAGAAGTTTGGGGTAATTAAAGGGGGTGCACACGTTCATTTCACAGCGGTCCCTCTGTATGTCATAAAGTGAGAGAACGCTATAACAGGTGCTGACCTCTCTGCGAAATGGAGCCGGGGTATACACATAATATTGTGTCCCCAGCACTCGAACACCTATTCGAAACTACAGTGCGGGTTTAAAGCTGCTGGTGCACAGTCTATCAACTGCACCATGGAGGTAATTGCACAAGACCATGTTCCTCCACAGGTTGGGACATATTGTGTCACCACCAGTGCGCCCCACTACATGCATGGACAGCACATCTGGTGTCCGATGAGTGAAAGCAGTTTTTGCTTTAAACCTGAGGCAGAATTTCAAGTGGCCCAGGAATGTATTGTTGCCATTCCCGAACCCCCCACTGTTCACCTCACTGTCAGTGAAAACATCACCAACCTGCAGGATTCCGTCACACATTTTGGTTAAGAAGTCCCCCCTCTACCCGAACATCTTTCCGCCCTATTGAAAGCTGTAGAAGTATCACAGAAACATTTCTATACTCGAGAAAAAAAAACTATTTATATAGGGGGCGACATTTCAGAGATCACAGTTCCACCCTGGAGGGATATTTTCAGAAATATAGAGGTCCCTCCCTGGATCAGAATAGCATCCCACATTTTAGTTCTCCGCAAGCTCGTGATGATTTTTATTTCTGGTGTCCTACCTGCAGGCTGAGGGACCGAGGTCGTCGATCCCGGCACCAGAGGGTGCTGGACGAGCCCGAACAGAACTTAAGGATTGTATCAGGGAGGGAAACACAAAATATGATAGAACACTGCAGTAAAATCGCAGTCACCCGGTGAGGTACGGTTTAGGTTCCACCTGCTGTAAAAACACAGAGGTCAAGTGTTAAAAGGGTTTTACTGTGTGTGTTTTACTGTGTATTTTTGTGAAACTGGAGTAATAGAAGGGTGTTGGAACCTCTCTACGCTGTAATGTAACTTATGACTGAATTTACATTTAAACAGTAATACATTTCAAGGGGGAATTTACGTTTGGATTTAGCTCGGTAAATTACAGGGGCAGGTTGACTCTTGGGTGTCAGGAATTTTGCTCACCTGGCATGTAGAACGTCACAGGGGGGACTGCAGGTTTGCAAAATTCGTGGGAAAACCCCCCAGTGTTTGGATTCATTGGAAAGGAAATTTAATTTTGGAATATCAACCAGAAAGTTTGAGATCCTAAAATGCTTATGGAAGAAATCGACGAGTTTTTAACCAAGTTTGGACTTTTAAAGCTGAATGTTGGGTCTGCAATGAAAGGTGTGGGGTCAATCTCTAAAAGGCCAGTTTGGACATTGGAGCAAATGAATTGTCTGGGAACTGTTTACCCTCGAAACCTGTCCCCAGAACACATTAGCATTTAAACAATCGACCACGGAATAAACATTATCCACCCCGCCACAGGAACCAAATGTCACATACATATTCCATCACCTTTTCAACATGCATCGAAATATCTGGCTCAGGCCAGACTTCCCGAATCAAAGAGCAGTGCTATCACAATGGACAAGAGCTCATTAATTCAGAAAAGTCTATCAACGCCAGTTTAAAACTTAATCAAGTTTCAGTTAGCTGGGCAACAAAACTAAACAAATGAAATGTTAGATTTGGCGCGAAGGTTTAACAGGCTCTCAGAGTATAATCAAGAGAGCTATCTCTATTCTGACCATCACAGAAATAACTTTTCTGACCAAGCTCTTCGGAACAACAAGATCGAGAGCACATGGCAAGAAAACGTAGGAAGAAACATCGCAATATTGGAGAAACGAATTTGCCCCAACAGGCTTCAATACGCAGCTGAGCTCTTCTGCCACGTCCGGGGTACAGCAAGGTAACCCGGCGACAACAAAAGAACCCCGAAACCACAAAACAGCCCTAACTGTGAAAGGAAGGATTGGTGAGCATTATCCATGTTGCCCTAGAAACTAACTTAGTTCGAGAGTAAGTGGGAGGTGGGAGGTATTTCTGTTGTGTTTACTACCTGTAACAAAGTATTTTCCATTGTTCAGAACATTTTGGAAGATTTTACAGTTTTATTGGTGTGTCTTTGTGTTATTTGCTTTTTTGAATAAAACCCAAACAGTTGTCTGCTGTACTTTATCACACCCTGATTAATAAATCCAGGCTGGAGAAACAGGGAGTGGGATTGACCCACAACCGCTTTGGCCAGGAAGGCAAAACGACTCCACACACCATCCCCTCCACTATTTCACACTGTTCATCACAGCTTCTACTTCAGTCTTGCAAGGTACAAAGTGCGTTGGCATTCTAATGCATTAATGCAAAATGCTTGGCATGAAAACAAAATTCAACATTTTGTCAAGTTAGGGAGTAGGGGACGAGGTTTGGGGTTGATGTGCGTCGCTTTCAATCTTTGAAATTTCACCAAGCAGAAAAACGGTGAATCCAACTGTCCCTGCAAGCATTTTGTTCACGTTTAATCACAGGAATATCCGCAGTTAGGAGCTGAAAAGGAATTGAAACTAAATACCGGCTTCGGGACAGTAAGGAAGTCTTGCTACAATTGTACAGGGCCCTGGTGAGACCACACCTGGAGTACTGCGCACAGTTGTGGTCTCCTTATCTGAGATAGGATATACTTGCCTTGGAGGTGATCCAACAGAGGTTGACCAGATTGTTTCCTGGGTTGACAGGACTGTCTTAAGTTGAGAGTTTGTGTCGACTATTCCGATACTCTCTGGAGTTTAGAAGAATGAGAGGTGATCGCATTGAAACGGACAATATTCTGAAGGGGATTGACAGGGTAGCTGTTGAAAAGCCCGGCTACATCAGTCGGTAGAGCGTAATCTTAGGATCGTTAGTTTGAGCACCACGTTGGGCAATTACTTTTCCTTAAATTTTATGTTGCTTTCACTGGAAAACATCATTAATGAATCCATGATCTTCTTTTCCACAATGAAAGACATGCGAACTGAGGGAGAGTTGATAATTTAATAATTTGTTCTGTGCTCTGCATAAGAACACAAGAACTAGGAGCAGGACTCGACCATTTGGCCATTCGAGCCTGCCTTCTTTTGCACTGAAGGAAATTATAACCGTGTTTTTAAATGAGCAGTGCGAGATATTTAGAGGGCGCCTTTCAATGCTTCACAAAACCATTCCTTTCATGAGAGCCACCCGGGAACGATTCCCAGTTCAGGAAGTAACTTTGATAACACCATTTGTAATTGAAGTGGAGTAATTTTATGAAGTTAGATGTATGTCCCAAAGCACTGCAAAATGGTGTCAAAACAAATTAGTTAGTAATTAAAAACAATGTTCGTCAGGAGTGGGATTCAAAATCACTTCTCCAGAAGAGACTTCGATCTGAATGCAGCACCTTAGACCGCTCGGCATCCTGACTGTTGGCTGCTTCAATTCTACGTTATTACTCTGGAATGTTTCAGACCGGGCGCTTGTTCAGTGTTGCGGGAAGGCCAAATGAACGGGATATCCTCTCCGCCGGGGTTTTCCTGAGGCTGTGCTCGGTGAACAGGGAGCTTTGGCCCGGGTCAGAGGTAACTTGCATCCCAGCCAAGGACAATAACCCTCTGAGCTCTGGAACTGGGGAAGAGTTAATAATTACTGAGTTGTTTGCGGGTTTCAAATGCAGCTTAGACCTGCTGGTATAAACCGGTTGCGTTGTTTTGCAGAATGAAAGAAATGCGAAAAGGCACAGTCGAAATTCAATATCTGAACTTTCGTAAATCATGACATTTTAATACTTGATGAGGTTTTATCCCCTATCTGATTTTACACACTCTGCATTTGAGGAGATTGGTTTTAAATGTTCATTGCTCATACGACAATGTACCCGGGACTGCTTCTGTTCAATTATATTGCAGACAAATTTTTGCTTCAAAAATAATGTTTCCGCACGGGCTCGAAACAGGGAATTTCGTTCATGAATCAAACCTGATAATTGCCACTCGATGGAAACTGCTGTTTAGCTCACTGCCCAGAGACAAGTGTTACGCAACATGCTGAAATGCTCAATCACTCTCTCTGCAAAAAATTACTTTCACAAACATTTCTCTGACCGGAACTGCACCAAACAACAATGTTCGTCTTTCAAAGTCATTAAACTACCCAATTCCCACATCTGCAATTTTAAGGACAAGGACTGGAAGCGCTTTGCGATTAGAAAATTGCCGGAAAACCCTGTGGTTCATGACAGGGCTTTTGATGGTTGATTACTGTACAAACCTTGTGTGATGTATTTAACCCTTCGCCACCTGTATCACACCACCACCAGAGGGCCTACCTGTTGGAGTCCCAACGGTTCCCAGCTTCCATTGGGAGCATGGTATATAAGCACTTGGAGCCTTATTAAAGGAGCTGATGTCACACTTCCTCATTGTTCACAGTACTCAGTTTCATTCTTTATTATGAGCGGATCAAATGGCGATGAGACAAACGAAGAACCATGCGAAAATGCAAGTAACAGTTGATATTAATTGATAACAGCACAGCTGTCAATGGTTGCGGAATATATTCGTGCAGCCAAAACGCACATTGCCAATCTGGAACTGCACGGCACCGACTCCTCTGAGAAAAATAATTAAAGGCTTTGTCTCTGAATGGGCTACGATCCACCAAACTTGCAGTTCATAGCTGAAAGCACTAATCCATTGCACCACAGAGACTGATCGATACACATATTGCAAGACATCTCTGTAATATCTTCACCGAACACAGCACACACAGCTTCCTGACATGCAGGCTGCTCTCTCGGAAATCTCCGGAAAGAGGCTGTTCAGTTTAATGATCAACCATACAGTTGCAGTACACAATAAGTCCACATCCACAGTGTGGAGCTACAAGCATTACATGCTTACAGACATTACAATCGCAAACTCGGGTGTCAGTCTGTTAAAGCTTCAGATTGCACTGACCGGGATGCAAATTTTTCACTCTCAGTTGTACTTTTCCTAAATAAAGGGTGGGACATTCATTGTGGATGTGTGGAAGCAGTCTGGTCCCGCACACTGCAGACACTTCCATGTCACCGCCAACCAGTTCTCCCGCAGCCGGTGTGATCTACCTTCCAGCCTTCTGGTGCCTTGTCTGTGATGAAGTATTCTGATTGTCCCGAAGCCGGTCATCAATAGGGTTTTAAGTTGTTTCGGTAATTTTTACCTGCTGGACAGTCGAGGCACAAATTGTGGAGTGGAAAACTTGCGTGCACCCCTTGTTTTCTTGGTGGTTGATTTTTCTGGTTGGGTCCGTCGGTCGCGGTGGTCCGGTTGATGGCTGTTAACAAGTCAGTTGGTATTGATGTTCCACTAATTGTTTTTTTGAAGTTCTTTTCTCTGATGTCGAGATGTCTCTTCATTGGTTTTCTCGCTCTGTGCTCTCGATCTTGATCTTGTTGTTCCAAAGTAATGGTCAGAAAAATAGGTTGCACTTGATACGATAGGCCCCAGTTATACTCTGAGAGGCTGCTTAAACTTCGTGCCAAATCTAACGTTTCTTTTGTTTGAGTTTTGCTGCCCATTGATTTTAAATGGTCATGTTTGTCTAAGTTACGGCGGACTAGCTAACTGTGACTTGATTCAATGTTCAAATCTGGTGTTGATAGACTTTGGGATGGTGATACTCCTTCTTTATGAACTGATGAACTCTTGACCATTGTAATTGCACTGCTGCTTTGGCATCGGGAAGTCTGGGATGAGCCGGATACTTCTATACATGTTGAAAAGGTGTTGGAATATGTATGTGATATTTGGGTCATGTGAGTGGGGTGGATAATGTTTCTTCCGTGGTCGATTGTTTAAATGCTAATGTTTTCTGGGGGCCTGACTACGGTTAAACAACTCCCACAGAAAAACTGATTAGCTACAATATCCAAAATCTAAATCACACCCCTCTGTCACTGCAGCTTTTCCCCACAGGCCCAAACATGCCTTTTAAAATTCCAAACTTGGTTAAGACTTGTAGGTTTCTTCCATATGCTTCTTAGGATCCCAAACTTTATGTTTAATAGGCCCAAATCGAATTTTCTTTTCAGTGAATCCAAACACTGGGGGGTATCCATGCATTTTGAAATCTATGTCGGCAGTCCCTCAGAATCGAGGAAGACTTGCTTCCACTCCTAAATTAGTTCTATGATGGCTGAACAGTCCAATACTAGAGCCACAGACCCTGTCACAGGTGGGACAGATAGTCGTTGAGGGAAGATATGGCTGGGACAGGTTTGCCGAACGCTCTTTCTGCTGTCTGCACTTGATTTTTGCATGCAGGTCGCGTTGAGACTCGAGGTGCACAGCGTCCTCTCGGATGCACTTCCTCCACTGAGGGTGGTCTTGGGCAAGGACTCCTGGATGTCAGTGGGGTTGTTGCACTTTATCAGAGAGGCTTTGAGGGTGTCTTATAGATTTTATGCTGCCCAACATTGGCTCGTTTGCCATGAAGGAGCTCTGAGTAAACCACTTGCTTTGGGAGTCTCGTGTCTGGCATGCCGACTATGTGGCCTGCCCAGCGTAGTTGATCGAGTATGGTCAGTGCTTCAAAGCTGGGGACGGTAGCCTAAATAAGGTCGTTGATGTTGGTGCGTCTGTCCTCTCAGGGGATTTGTATAATCTTGTGGAGACATCGTTGGTGATATTTCTTCAGCAACTTGAGGTGTCTATTGTCCATGGTCCATATCTCTGAATCTTACAGGAGGGCAGGTATTACAACAGCCCTGTAGACCACGAGCTTGGTGGCAGTTTTGAGGGCCTGGTCTTCAAACACTCCTTTCCACAGGCGGCCGAAGGCTGCGCTGGCGCAAGGAGGCTGTGTTGGATCTCGTCGTCGATGCCTGCTCTTGTTGAAAGGAGGCTCCCGAAATATGGGAAGTGGTCCACGGTGTCGAGGGCCGCTCCATGGATCTTGATGACTGGGGGGTAATGCTGTCCGGTGAGGACAGGCTGGTGGCGGACCTATGTCTTACGGATGTTCAGCGTAAGGCCCATGATTTCATACGCCTCAGTAAATACGTCGACTATATCCTGGAGTTCAGCCTCTGTATGTGCGCAGACGCAGGCCTTGTAGAAGCCTCACCTGGAATATTGTGTACAGTTTTGGTCTCCTAATCTGAGGAAGGACGTTCTTGCTATTGAGGGAGTGCAGCGAAGGTTCACCAGACTGATTCCCGAGATGGCAGGACTGACATGTAAAGAAAGACTGGATCAACTAGGCTTATACTCACTGGAATTGAGAAGAATGAGAAGGAATCGCATAGAAATAAATACGGGATTAGTCAGGTTAGATTCAGGAACAATGTTCCCAATGTTGGGGGAGTCCAGAACCAGGGGTCACAATCTAAGGACAAGGTGTAAGCAATTTAGGACCGAGATGAGGAGAAACTTCTTCAATCAGAGAATTCTGAACCTGGGGAACTTTCTACCACAAAAAGTTGTTGAGGCCAGTTCGTTAGATATAGTCAAAAGGGAGTTAATTGTGGCCCTTACGGGTATGGAGCGAAATCAGGAAAGGGGTACTGAGGTTAATAATCAGCCATGATCATATTGAATGGTGGTGCAGGCTCGAAGGGGCGAATGGCCGACTTCTGATCCTGTTTTCTATCTTTCTTTCTTTCTATGTTTCTATGCAAAGCACATAAACAAATGGTTGAAGTATCGACTATGCCTCAGTTAGCATTTCTTTCATTGTGCAAAAGAAGGTGATGGGTTAATTAATGATGTTTTCCCATGAAAGCAACACAAAAGTTTCACAAAAAAACATACGATCACTGGCAGATGAGCGCTGCTTCAGACATCTGGTGGGAATGGGCGGGGAATTTAAAGCCCCTTGTATTGAGAAACGTTCATGTCGACAAACATTTCCTGTGTGCTGTATCGACCTCATCGTGCAACGGTAGCGCGTCTGAGCCCAGATCACGTCGAGGTCACTGTTCTTTAGGAGAAGTCGGGAACTAATATTTTCTTTGCTGTTTCGCAATAGCCAGACCCTTGCTCCAAGTTCTGTCTCACTGTTTCATCGGTGTCAGGCAGAGATACGCCTGCTGCCATCATTTATTTCATGTGACCGGACACAAAAGTTCAAAACTAACCTGCAGTTGGCCACATATATCCCGCTATAGTCAGGATGGCCGAGCGGTTTAAGGTTGTGTGTTCAAGTAAAAGTGTCCTTTTGAGTTGTCGGTTCACATCACAATTCTGACATTTCCAGCTTTTCATCTTTAAGCGAAACTCATTGTTTGACAGCACGACCAACCTCGAAAAAGTGTGATTTTGCAGTAAACCTGCTCGCTCAACAATTCCGTCTGAACTGCTGCTGAAAGTGAAAATGTTTCCGCAGTGCAGCGGTTAACACGTTCGCCTCGAACGCGCAAGCTCACCATGCGGTAATATTTAATGGAGATTTCTCCTCATGCATGCTCAGGGCGAGTTTGTTCTCCTGTGAAAGGTCATAAGATCATAAACATGAAATAATTAGGGGCCGGAGTAGGCCATTCGGCCTATTGAGCCTGGATCACCATTCAAGAAGATGCTGGCAGTTCCTCGACAGCAACTTTAAACATCTGGGGCGGAGCCAACAGGCGCCTGTCTGTAATAAACGACAAAAAGTTGCATTTTGCAGAAGCCCAGCTCACTCAGTCAGTAGAAGACGAGATTCTCAATCATAGGGTCAGAGCTGCCAGCCCCAAATTGGGTGATTATTTTTCATAGAATTATCGAATCAGAAGGTTATTGCACGGAAGGAGGCCATTTTGGCCCATCGTGACCGTGACGGCCAACAAGAAGCTATCCAGCACAAACCCACTTTCCAACTCTAGGTCCACAACCGTGCAGGTTACGGCACTTCAGGTGCACATCCAAGCACTTTTTAAATGTGGTGAGGATTTCTGCCTCTCACCCTTTCAGGCAGTGAGTTCCAGACCCACAAACCTCTGCGTGAAGAATTTTCACCTCAAAATTCCCCATACACCTTCGACCAATGACTTTAAATTTATGCCAATGGTTGTTGACCACTATGCTAAGGGAAACGGGTCCTTTCTATCCACTCGATCAAGGTCCATCATAATTTTACACACCTCAATGAGGTCTGCCCTCAGCCTCCTCTGTTCCATGAAAAACAAACCCAGCCTATCCAATCTTTCCTCATAGATAAAATTCTTTACTCCCGATAACATCCTCGAAATCTCCTCTGTAATTCTCCAGTGCAATCATAGTATCCTTCCTCTAAAGCGCTGACGAGAAATGCAGGCAGTACTCCAGCTGTGGCCAAACCAGTGTTTCATTTTCAAGCATAACCCACCTGCTCTCTTATTCTGTGCCTCGGCTAATAAAGGCCAGCATTCGTCATGTCTTCTTAACCAGCTTATCCACCTTGCCTGCGACCTTAAGGGATCCGTGCACATGCACTCCCAGGTTGATCTGTTCCTCTACTATTCTCAATGTCCTACCATTTAATGATTAATCTCTTCCTATTGTGTCTGTTAGCACTCAAGTAATGACTCCATGAGGCAAGGTATTGTACTTGAACTGTGGTGACCTAAGTCCATTAATTGCAGTTCCTGAGTGAGGGTACTGTATGGTGAGCTCCGTTTTATACCAGGTTACCGGTCGTGTACCGGTGACACCGAGGTCTCCACCAGTTGCACTCTCTGGTGGTACAGGCATAGTGTATACAGGTTGAAGGTACATCCAGTAGTCTTATGCAACTGTACATTGAGTGTACAGACACAACATCACTCTCCCCTTAGTCTTGTGCCACTGGCCTTTTGATTGTGTGCTCTGGTCCGAGAGTTGAGTGCCCAAAGCCGTTGCAACTTGTAAATGCTTGGCTTGGCTCTCTCCCTGTCGACCCCCAAGTCCTTATTGCCACGACATTGGGAAATGGTCAGCAGTGGATGGTTAGAGTTTGCAGTGGGGGTTGAGTAGGTTCTGGGTGTGATCCATTGTGTCCATGACTCTTTACATCCATTCCCACCTTCCCCTCATACATAGACAATGTGTGTGGCTCAACAAATTCATGTGCAGACCTGTACAGTCAGAAAGAACAAAAAAACATGAGATAAGTTACAGCAATGTTTCAGTTCTGCAGAAAAGAACAAGTACATTTACAAGTAAGGTACATACGTGGTGTCACAGTGTTGCCCCTGGGTTGTGTAGATGCAGTTGGGTGAGAACACTCGTTCCAGAGTAACCAGGCTATGTCCAGGTTGTCTGATGGCGGCGCTGTGTCCCCTGTCAGCTGGGGGAGCTCAGATCGCTCACCTGGCTGAGTCTCAGAGCCTTTGCCGTTGTCAAGTGGTGGGCAGAGCCACAGGATTGTGTGGCCGCCCTGTCCTCCTTTGAGGGCTGCGGTGTCTCCCTGCTGCTCTTCAGCGATAGTGGGAGCCTGGTCATCCCAGGTCCCGTTGGGAGGGCAGGAGGGTGCAATCCGTTCGCTCCCAGTACTGGCCCTGTTGGCCAGAGAGGTAGAGCCGATCGGGGGCAGTGTACCGGTAGTGTTGCCTTTGCCGTCCACTGATTGCTAGCCCTGCAGCTGGTATGCTCCTCCTGTATGTGGCCACACTCCCTGGGTTATCACATTTGTCCCGGAGGGGCAGGCTATATGGTCGCTAGACCTGGCTGCTGACGGGAGGTTGCTTTTGGTTTTGTCGGCATTCATGTTAATCACAGCATCGCACATCATCACTTCGTTTACTCTCACAACACATTGGTTCTGGCCGCAATCGCCCAACTTATCATGATTAGTTACATTTACAAACTTGAAATTGTAAGTTACATCTTTTACCTATGTCGCACCATCATCGCTGTATAAAGAGTCGAACTGTCGCTTTAATTGTGATGGGTTGCCGGTCTCCTTGAAGAGGGTTTTGCAATCTTTACCCCAATCCGGTTCACCACTCGGCATCACGTGTTGCTCCCTTTTGGTCTGGCTACCGCAATCTTGACTTCTGGCGCTTCACCTCGTGATTCGGACGCCATCTTCTTTTACTCCATGACATAGGCTGCGGTGATCCTTTTCTCCCCAGTTTCTGCCACGGAAGCCGGGAAGTTACCTTCTGCATGAATTTGCTTCCTCTGGAGTCCTGCCACTGGAGCCTGGAGGTGAGGTCGGGTCGCTTGTGCTGGATGATCTCGCCGTTGGGTTGAGCGGTCTGTGTCCTCACGTCACAGTCGAGTTGGGAGGTTGGTTTTTCAGTTGTTGTGCTTGATCCAACATCGGGGCCGTGGAGGACGTCGTTCGCTGGAGGTTGGAGCTTTACCCAGATCCAAGTGATCTTTTTCATCCACCTTGTTCCTAAGAGCTTTGGACCATCAACAGCAACCATCCACAAAGGTAACCTGTGCATCGCGCCACCATGGAACACATGGACATCCACGCTGCCAACGACTGGGATGTATCGTTTGTGTTGGTGAGCAGTTTCACTTCGATCGGGATCATTTTAGGGCGTTCGGTTGGATTGTCCCAGAGTTTCTCAAAGGCCGCCTGATTCATCAGTGACTGATTCGCCCCTGTGTCCATCTCCATCGTGACTGCAACATAGTTGATTTCAACTTCCATTTTCAACTGGGTAACTCTCGGTGGTTCAGATAAACACTCCGTAGACGTCATTGTCGCTGGAGTTCGGATGATTGGCCAACTCCTCTTCGACTCGGGGAGTACGATTTCTCTTGCATATTCGCTGGAGGTGGCCCTTGGTGTTAAAGCCTTAGCAAGTATAGTGTTCATAGCGGCACTGGTGGGCCCTGTGATTTCCTCCACAGCGCCAGCATGGGGTTGTCCGGTTGGCCCCATGTCGCGGACTCAGGATTGTGGAACTCGGGGTTCTGTTCTCTCTTCCCTGAAAGAGACTGCTAGCAGCAGCCCTGCCTCTAAAAGGCACCAGTCGGTTCACAGTACTTGCCGGGTTAGAGTACTGCGGGTGAGACATCCACTAGCAATCGCAGGCCGAGATCATGAACGCCTTGCTCACGTTAATTGCCTTCTGCAGGGTGACCGTGGTGTCCGCAGAGAGCAGCCTGTGGAGAAGGCCCTCGTGGCCGATTCCAATAACAAAGCTGGCCCTCAGTGCTTCGGCGAGGTGATCGCTAGAATCACATGTGCAGCCAATCGTCTCAGGTCTGCAGCATGTTTTCCAATTTCTTGACCTTCGGGTCACCGGTGGGTATGGAACCGGCGTCTGGCTGTGAGGATGCTCTCTTTAGGTTTGAGCTGTTCCTGTATCAGCATTACGAGCTCCACATATGTTATTGTCTTCTCTGGGGCTAGCAAATCAATGACAAGGCCATAGACGGCGGGCCCACAACTGCTGAGCAGGATAGCTCTTCACTTATCAGCCAGCGAGGTCGGGTCGTCTCCCGCCAGCTCATTCGCAATAAAGTATTCGAGCCTTTCTGCAAAGGCCTCCCAATCTTCCCCATCGACAAATTGTTCAAACGTGCCAATGTTAGCCATTTTCGCGTGGAGAATCGTATTCTCGGCGCCAGTTATTGTGTCTGTAAGCACCCTCGAAATGACTCCACGAGGTAAGGTATTGTACTTGAACTGTGGTGACCTTAGTCCATTTATTACAGCTCCTGAGTGCGGGTACAGCATGGTGAGCTCCCTTTTATACCAAGTTACCTGTCGTGCACAGGTGACCCTGAGGTCTACACCAGTTGCACCCTCTGGTGGTACAAGCATAGTTTATACTGTGTGAAAGTACATCCAGTCGTCTTATGTAATTGGACATTGAGTGTACAGGATGTATACTTATTTTATACATGCACAACAAAGCTCATCAGTTAATTAATTTTTCCGTGAAAGCAGGATAAAATTTATCGGTGATTTAATTTGCATTTAGAAAGACATGGGTTAATCATGGATAGTCAGCATGGATTTGTTAAGGGAATGTCTTGTCTGACTCACTTGATTGAATTTTTTGAGGAGGTAACCAAGAGGATCGATGAGGGAAGTGCATATGATGTAGTGTATAAGGAATTTAGCAAAGCTTTCGCCAAGTTCCCAAATGGAAGACTGGTCATGAAAGTAAAAGCCCATGGGATCCAGGGCAAAGTGGCAAGTTGGATCCAAAATTGGCTCAGAGGCTGGAAGCAAAATGTAATGTTTGATGGGAGTGTTTTTGCGACTGGAAAGATGTTTCCAGTGGGGTTCCGCAGGGCTCACTGCTAGGTCATTTGTTTTCGTGAGAACATCAATGATCTAACTTAAATATGGGAGGTATGATTAAAACGTTTTTAGGTAATACTAAAGTAGGATGCGTGGTTGATAAATAAGAAGAAAGCTGCGGACTGCAAGACGATAGCAATCAACTGGTTAGGTGGGCAGAACAGTGGCAAATCGAGTTTAATCCAGAGAAGTGTGAGGTAGTGCATTTGCAGAGGGCTAACAAGGAAGATACACACATTTAAATGGTAGGACATTGAGAAGTGTGGAAGAACAAAGGGACCTTGGAGTGCATGTCCACATATCGCTGAAGGTAGTCGGCCAGTTGGATATGATGGTTAAGAAGGCACACGGAATACTTGCCTTTATTGGCTGAGGTATGGGATAGAAGAGCAGGTAGGTTATGCTTGAAATGTATAAAACACTGGTTAGGCCACAGCTGGCGTGCTGCGTGCAGTTCTGGTAACCATATTACAGGAATTACGTGATTGTACGAGAGGGTAGAAAGGAGATTTACGAGGATGTTGACAGGAGTAGAGAATCTTAGCTATGAAGAAAGATTGGATAGACTGGATTTGTTTTCATTGGAACAGAGGAGGCTGAGGGGAGACAACATTGAGATGTATAAAATTATGACGGGCCTAGATATAGTGGATCGCAGAGGGGCAATCAACCAGGGGGCATATATTGAAAGTATTTGGTAGAAGGTTGAAAGAGGATTTGAAGGTAAAATTCTTCATGCAGAGATTTGTGGGGTCAGGAACACGCTGCCTGAAAGAATAGCGGAGGCAGATACCACATGTAAAAAGTATTTGGATGTGCACCTGAAGTGTCGCAACCTACAGGGTTATGGACCCAGAGCTGGAAAGAGGGATGAAGCTGGATCGCCTCTTGTTGGCCGGGGAGGAAATGATGGGCCGAAATGGCCTCCTTATGTGCTGCAAACTTCTATCATTCGATAATTCTATGAAAAATAAATGTCACACGTAGGTCTTGAAAACACGACCCTGTGATTAAAAGTCTTGTACTCCACCGACTGAGCTTGCCAGGCTTCTGTCAAACATACTATTCTGTCACTGATTGCAGTCAAGCGCCTGTTCGCTCCGCCCCAGATGTTTAAACTTGCTGTCGTGGAACTGCCAGGAACTTTTTGAATGGTGAACCAGGCTCGAGGGACCGAAGGGCCTATTCCAGCCCCGATTCCTTACATGCTTATCATCTCATGACTTTTCACAGGAGAACAACCTCGCCCCTGAGAATGTATGCGGAGAAAGCTACAGAATATATTCCCTCCCGTTGAGCTTTCATGTGTGAGGCGAACGTGTTAACCGCTACACTGCGGAAACATCTTCACTTTCAGCACCGGGTCAGACGCAGATGTTAGGCGAGCAGGTAAACTGCTGAATCACATTTTTAATGAGTTGGTCGTGGTGTCAAACAATGAGTTTCGCTTAATGATTAAAAATAAGAAATGTCAAAAGTAGGATTAAGACCCACACCTCCAGAGAAATCTACGACTTAAACACAGCAACTTAAACCGCTGGACCATCCTGACTATGCAGCGGTGTGTGTGGCCACCTGCAAGTTGATTTTGAACTTTTGTGTCCTGTCACATGAATTAAATAAGGGCAGCAGGCGTCTCTCTGCCTGACATCGAGGAAACAGTGAGACAGACCTTGGAACAAGGGTCTGGTTATTGCCAAAGAGCAAAGAAAATATTAATTCTGGAAGAACAATATCCAAAATAACAATGACCCCGACGTAATTTGAACACGCAACCTTCTGATTTAAAGTCAGACGCGCTACCATCTCGCCACGAAGCCTACAGAGTAAGATTGAGATGTTCGTCTATATGAAGATTTCACAATACAAGGGGCTTTAAAATCCCCGCCCATTCCCACCAGGTGTTCGAAGCAATTATTTCAATCATCATTAATCCACCCACATGTGTTGCACTCTAAAGTAAATACAAATATGAACGACGGCCGAATTTTAATAACTTTTTATACAACCGCAGAATCAGCAGAAAAACAGGTCATTCGGCCCATAATACCTAATATATAGCCCACAGCACAAGAGTAAGGAAATCTTGCTACAATGGTACAGGGCCTTGGTGAGACCACACCTGGAGTACTGTGCACAGTTTTGGTATCATTATCTGAGGAAGAATATACTTGCCTTGGAGGGGTAGAACAGTGGTTCACCAGATTGATTTCTGGGATGACAGGACTGTCCTATGGTGAGAGATTGCGCAGAATATGCCGACACTCTCTGGAGTTTAGAAGAATGAGAGTTGATCTCATTGAAACGGAAAATATTCTGAAGGGGATTGACAGGGTTGCTGTTGAGAATCCCTGCTTGCTCAGTCGGTGGAGCATGAGATTCACGATTTCAGGGTCGTGGGTTCGAGTTGGGCGAATTGTTTGCCTTAAACTTTATGTTGCATTCACGGGATAACGTCTTCAATGAACCCATGATCTTCTTTGCACAATAAAAGAAATGCGAACTGAGGGAGAGTTGATAATTTAATAATTGTTCTGTGATCTGCATAATTTAGATTGATGTCACAAAGCACTCAAGAGTGGTGTCAAAACAAATGATTTTGCAATTACAAACAATGAATGTTAAGAGTGGGATTCAAACCCATTTCTCCAGAGAATATTTGACCTGAACGCAGCACCTTGAACCGCTCGGCCATCCTAACTATTGGATGTTTGTGTTACAAGTTATTACTCTGGATTGTTTCAGACTGGGCAATTGTTCAGTGTT
This sequence comes from Pristiophorus japonicus, assembly GCF_044704955.1. Classification (NCBI taxonomy): domain Eukaryota; kingdom Metazoa; phylum Chordata; class Chondrichthyes; family Pristiophoridae; genus Pristiophorus; species Pristiophorus japonicus. The sequence continues at coordinate 2,790,799 of NW_027254374.1, forward strand.
GCTGGAACGCCCATTGACCGGGATATCTTGTTCCCTGGGATTTTCCTCAGCCTGTGCTCGGTGTACAGGGAGCTTTGGCCGAGGCCTGAGGTAGCTTGCATCATGCGTCAATGTACCCTGGAATGTTTTTGTTCAATTTTATTGCAGACATGTTTTTGTTTCAACAACAATGTTTATTGTCCGTAATCGAACTGGGGACTTTTCGCATGTGAGGTGAACGTGAACGTCACTGCAATTCGCAAGCTACTGCTTCGAGCAGTGCCCAGAGAGAAGTGTTCAACAACAAGCTGAAATGCTCAATCCCTCTCTCTGCAAAAAGTTCCTTTCACAAACATTTCTCCGACCGGAACTGCACAAGACAACAATGTTCTCCTTTCAAAATCATTAAACTCCCGAATTTCCACGTCTGCAATTTTATGGACAAGGACAAGGACTGAAAGCGCTTTGTGATCAGAAAATTGCTGGAATCCCTGTTGTTGATGACAGGGCATTTGATGGTTGATTTCAGTAAACACCTTTCATTCAGGAGAACCGAATTTATGGTTTGAAGTTCAAGGTAAACCCACGGGGCGGAGCCAACAGTCACCTGGCAACAATCAGCGACAGGAACATGCAACTTAAGCAGGCCTGGCTTTCAATGGCATTCCCATTGCCGAATCCCCCACCATCAACATCCTGGGGGGTCACTATTGACCAGAAACTTAACTGGACCAGCCACATAAATACAGTGTCAACAAGAGCAGGTCAGAGGTTGGGTATTCTGCTGTGAGTGTCTCATCTCCTTACTCCCCAAAGCCTTTCCACCATCTCCAAGGCACAAGTCAGGAGACTGATGGAACACTCTCCACTTGCCTGGATGAGTGCGGTTCCAACACTCGAGAAGCTCGACACCATCCAGGACAAAGCAGCCCGCTTAATGGGCACCCCATCCACCACCTTCAACATTCACTCCCTCTACCACCGGCGCACCGTGGCTGCAGTGTGTACCATCTACAAGATGCACTGCAGCAACTCACCAAGGCTTCTTCGGCAGCTAATACAAAATCCGCGACCCATGCCTCCTAGAAGGACAACTGCAGCAGGCGCATGGGAACACAATTACCTCCATTCTACGGGGAGAGGGTGAACAGCCAGAGGTCGTGGTCCATTTCAGGATCAATGACATAGGTAGCAAGAGAGATGAGGTCCTGCAGGCAGAATTTCGCGAGCTAGGAGAGACATTAAAAAGCAGGACCTCAAAGGAAGTAATCTCCAGATTACTCCCGGTGCCACGAGGTAGTGAGTACAGAAATAGGAGGATAGAGCAGATGAATACGTGGCTGGAGAGATGGTGCAGGCGGGAGTGCTTTAGTTTCCTGAGGCATCGCGACCACTTCTGGGGTAGGTTGGACCTTTACAAGCCGGAACGTTTGCACCGAAAGAGAGCCGGGACCACTATCCTCTCGGGGGGCGGGGTGGCGGGGGGGGGGGGTGGCGGTTTGCGAGTGCTGTTGGGGAGGGTTTAAACTAGCTTGGCAAGGGGATGGACATGAGAATAGATTCAGTCGGGAGGGGAGTAATGCTGGAATTAGAAAGCAAAAATAAAGAAAGTGAGTTTGAAAGAGAGAGGAAACAAGCAGGTAAAAACGGTAAATACCCAAATTGAAAGACAATGTTGTCGGAAGGCAAAGGCATCCAGTGAATATATAAATGTATGTATGTTTAAAATGTTTGCCAAATATAAAATGGCTGCCAGGGGGCTTAGAAAAGCATGATGGGGGCTCGGTCACCCAAGTTAGCTCAAAGTGCTGACTGAGCGCTGACCCTACAGAACCTGGTACCAGGATTGTTTTAAATCAACAACTTGAGGCAAGGTAGTATAAAGAACATTGCGTAGCTGGTACGGAATGTCCTCCAGTCAGTGACCCCCAGATGGGGTGCCAAGCAACCACGGAGAAAAGGAGCTGGGCACCGGCGGCACCCATGATTAACGAAGATAAGGGGGGTCTGGAAAACATCACACGGATAAGAATCAGCCCCAAACTGTCATGAACTGATCATGCAGCCCCCTGATGTACCGGGGTTAATTCTGTTGGCCCATTTAAACCTATATGTTATCTATAATCATTATGATTGGATTGTGTCCAGGCGAAGTGGACTGAGGAACTGCAATGAACTATTGTAAAACATATAAGTACCGATGAATTTCTTTGCTCGGCAGTGTAGAGAGCCTGGATTTGGACCAGCGGCTCTCTCTCCGCCGGCGTAATAAAAGCCGTTTTGGCATTGGAACCGATCCCGAATGTCGAGTGATCCTTCCACGAAAACATTTGCGCTACCAGTGGTGTCACGAACAGGATTTCCTGTAGTTGCTGGACGTCCTTGAAAAATCCGGGTGAGTATAAACATTTTTAATTATAAAAGGTGCGGAAGGTGGAGGCAGCTTGATCGACATGACGAGATGGTCTATAATCTCAAACGCCTAGCCTGTGCCTGAATTAAGAGGACTTTTGTCCCACGTGACGGCCAGGAACTAAGTAGGCGTAGGGAACACATTTAAACCTTGGGATCGTGATACCGAGTGACATCTCCCTGAGCCAGTAGTGTGATTTGAAAATATACCCCGGAGACCAGGCGGTGCACAGCGACCAAAGGAAACGAAACCAGATAACAGGGTCGGACCGATAGACAAAACGGTGGTAGGTCGTCGTTAAGGAGGCGTGGGGCACTGCGGGAATTGCTTAAACGCGTTTTAAGAATTGTATAAGTTTGTGTAATAGCAGAAATTGTGACCTGACAGTAGCCAGCAGACGGTCTGCTCCAAGTTACGCTCGGAAGAAAGTGGACTTCTGAGAGTCGATTCCGAATGGTTCTAGTCGTACCAAGGAATGGCCAATAAAGCAAGTAATCTCGAGTGGGGACGAGAAGGGTCCCTTACCCGCCACCTGGCAGAAAAACAAAAGAAACGAATTGAAAGATGATTAAGTCAGGATGGAACTGTCAGGCCCCGCGAGCAAATCAACGGGAATGGTGGGAGAAGGAAAGGAAAGATAAAGATGAGAAAGCCGTGGTCGTGTTTCGTCAAATCCACATAAAATTAACAGAGGAAGTTAATCAATATGTAAGAAATAAAAAAAACCTGACAGTGATTATCTTAAGTGAAGTATGGATCCAAGAATAGAGCAAGCCAAACAATAACATTTGTTGAATGAAAAGAGACTTTTGTGAATATCTGTCCAGGAATGAGATAAAAAATGGAGAACAGAAGCTGTCATGCCTTTAAAAAAAGCCTGTGTCTCTGGAGGCTGCAGGCTGGGGAAGTACGCTCCCATTTTTTCTTTGTGTAAAACCTTGACGCAAAAGCTTTTAGCTCAGGAAAGAGATTTTTAAATTACAGATTGGCAATACAATATTTGAATTGGGATTTTGAGAAATTTCATGTGATTCTCATTGATAAACATTTTGGTTGAACAGGAAAATCTTGGAATTGGAAACCTTTATAATAAAAGTACACATTCTGCGTCTGGAAGTGAAGCTTAAAAAATATGTAATTTATGAGATATAGTACCACAAGTTTGAAGTTACAGTGCAAAAGATTAGTGTTTTTGATCAGCTTCTAAAACGGAAGTTCGGCAAAAAAAATCCTGTAATACCATATTTGACATTTTGTTATTCAAAAATAAATACAAATTCTTCAAAAGGGGAGCAGAAATTAGGATGGGAATAGTGAAGAGTCAATTTTGTTGTGAAGGTTTCAAGTACCACTGGTTAAGAAAATGCACAACAAAATGCGATATATTTAAAACAGAAAGATAATTCTGATCACATTTAAAAAATAAAACTAAAAGGTTTGGAAAAAAAGATGTAACGTATAAATAAGTGCTGAAAAAAAGGGTTTGCGATGGAAAAAGACATAACTTACTAAACACTAGTTGATATTGGCTGTGAAAAAGATATTGGTTTGATAGGGAAAAGGAAAAAAAATTGGAGGAGATAAGAGACACTCTCCATTGATAATGATTTGAACTTACGAGAAAGTTTCACTGCAGTTTGAAAAGATTTCCAGAATAGACGTTGTTAATCAAGAAAAGTCACGAAGAGTCGAAGCAAGCAGGAGGGTTTTGAAAATAACGAGGAGAAAATAAATAAGCTATGCAAACTCAGCAGAGAGAGAAATAAAACACAAGATTTGCCCATTGAACGGGACCGTTAAAAAAACCCGAAATGTTGGCATGTATACGGCTTGTGTGAAAATTGGATTTCAGTAAACAATATAGCTATTAAAAATATGTGCTCTCATTTAAAAAAAAATATTTGGCAAGTACTTCAATTAGATGTTAAGGAAAAAAATGGAGTTTAATCTAAAATGCTGCCTTTCCCGATGAGAAAATGTTTATTATGACCACTTTACTAATGATTTCTGCTGTTTTAACGGATTCCTAATTTCTAAGCAAGTCTTGAAGGCACAAAGATTTGGATGATTACGCGAAGTCACGTAATGACATGAGGCTTTCTTACAAACCTGTAAAGGAGTTAACCCTTTCAATTGACAGCTGTTTTACACTGGACCTTAGTAATTTGAATTTCTTACTAAAATGGAGAAGACTCACCTGACAGACAGTGGAAATGGTGGGATAGACAGAATAAAAATAAAACAGAACTAGCTGGTCAAGAGTTAAAAGCTAAGATAAATAAGCTGGAAGAGATTTAAAAAACAGGACCAGACGGATAGTGCATTGTGCAGCCAAAGCACCATCACCTATGGCAATCGAGCCAATGTATCCCACGGTGGGTCGGTGGAGTCCACAAACCCAACCTAACAGTAAAGCAGACTGCGATGTTTGGAGGAATAGTGGTGTTAATTAGAGTTTGCACAATATTTCGATGGTTCATCGTGCAGGCTCGAGCACAGCAGGCTTAAATACAAAACCGACGGCAGCCCAGACAGGGACATGAAGTGATCGAGATGTTACTACTATAAAAATATGGATCATCTAACCCTTACCTCCGATTTCACAGAGTGACCACGACACAAGTAGACCAGAACCTATCACCTGGTGACGACCAGGCTATCTGTTTAAAATTTGCAGATAAAACCATCACCGAGATGGGACCACAGCGGCGACTTCGACTCTGGGGACTCATGATACTGGGAACCTTGAGGCCCACACACGCATTGGATAATACAGACGGACTACGAGAGATACAGCACACGCAAGAAAGACACAACTGCATCAACGATGGGGTTTTGTTTACTTTGACTGACGGAATATGCATTTCTGGAGCCAAGGACCGGAGCATGGACAGAACTGATTTTAACGCATGGCTGCAAATGAATCCGGATAAAAATAGAGATTGTGTACAATTCTCCACGGGCACAAGAAGCATTAGACGAAGGGAGGCCGGGGGGGCCCGAGGAATGTATCTTTGGAATAATTTGCGCGCCTCCTGCCCAGCCACAACCGTTAGTCACCCACAAAAATGGGGTGGAGCTGTGTGGATACTATGAGCAGTTAGAGGCTGCCGCAATAAGGTTGTATGTATGCTTCTCACCCATTCGGACACCGCGCCCCATAAGAACCACCACGCTGCCCATGGAATTGCCATGTCCAACAATTACAAGGGGACGAGAAAATAGGATCGTGCTGTCCAACGAGAGTGAACGATTGTATGATAATGTTAAGCATGAAATTGTGCCTGTCCTGATCAATATCTCAGGTATACAGATGCCGAAATATTGTACAGAGCAGGCAAGAAAAATGTCTAATGTATTAAGTAAAATTGTAATGCAGCAGGCTACCGATGCCATGGGTGCCAGTAGATTCCGAGGACAGGAGCCAGTTCATAGGACTAATAGGGAAATAGTTAATGATGTTGCTGCCGGTTTCAATGCTGGAACCTCCATAGTAAACTCACTGGACATACAAAGGCTAAATGAAAGAATGGAGCAGAATAAAGGGGTGATGAACGGATTATTAGAACGGGCAGAGCGGAATCAGGACGATCAAGCCAAACTCGGAAGAGAGGGTGCCGAAATCGAATTGGATGGCCTCTCGGTCCTGGAAGCTCAGGCAAAAACAATCAATCACCTTGTCGACAGAGTGAGAGAAGATACAGCAGAACTGAGACAGGGACAACTCTGTCACGCTGAAAGCCTATGTCTGGTGGGACAGATACGGCACAACCTCGATCATATCCAAAGTGGGGAGTTGCCAGACTGGACAGAAAGCCCACATCTGGCTCATTTGGCCAAACTGAAGGGGACACTGGATAACTGCACTCTGAAGGGACTAACCAGAGTATGCCCAGTGATCCTAAACTGTCGAATGGGCAAAGCTGACGGAGCGGGAATAGCCCTGATGATACCTATAGGCACATAAGACTCAGGACCGTTTCCCCTTTATCAACTGTAGAATATCGGGCTCATTCTGGAAAACACCTCCCTCCATTACTGTCTGATTGCAGCTCCTGCTATCCGCAGAGAAAACACACTCTATAGGATCTTCCTGATGGGATGCAAGCAGACGGGTGACATTACGGTGTGCCCTCACCCGGTGGGACAGGGAGAACTAGTCGAATGTGGATTTAATCCAACCGATGGATGTGTATTGGTAATAATACCTGCCCTCACACATTTTGCCAGAAAAGGTTACGGGGGCAAAGGGAAATAATGTGTCTCTACCGCGGCACATTCATATCGGTACAATGGCTTACAATGTCAGATCTCACAACCAAACTTTTGCTTCACACCCCGACGACCCATCACAATAGGACAAGCCCGCATTGTCCAGGTTCGACACAGAGGCCCAAAATCATTAACGCCAGCGATCAGCTCCACGATCACCTGCAGGATTATGACGAGCCAGAGCAGGCCCCAATCCCACTTTTAGTTCAAGTATTAAGGGAACTAAAACTCCAAGTAGGCCAGTTTGTCAGACTCTATCAGACAAAGATTAAAGTACTGGAAAAGGATACTGACCAAGAGTTACAAAACCAGAGTTGGTGGAGGAGTGTCTGGGACTGGGGCATTAACATAAACATCCACCCCTGGATTGGAATAATATTACACATACTGGGAGGGATACAGCTGGTCTTAGCACTAACATGGAGAGTCACGGCCTGTCGATCCTGCAGGCATTATGCACGAAAAGGAGTATCAGAACAAGGGCTCAAGTAAATACAGAGACTTGTCCAGCAGAGGGAAAGGGGAATCTGAACTATATCAATTTGATCAAAGCAACTGGGACTTCTGACACCACGTGACTGGCCAGCGCGTTGAAGCAGGAATTACCGGGTGGTACATAAAAATATAAGTCGAGCAACAACTTATGTTGTCGGTTAAAGGAGACTAGGATTAATCCATTACCGAAAGGAGGGCTTGCTGTAGGGCAAAGGCACCTTCTGAATATATGTATGCATATATGTATGTGTAAAATGGTAGCCAGTGTAAAATGGCTGCCAGGGATTCTGCATAGCACTCGGGGAATTGAGCTAACAGTTAGCTTGACTACATTTTTATGCAGCTGATGATACTGCAGTTCTGTGTACAGGAACACTGGAAAGAGCGAGCTCAGCAGAACGACCTTAAACAAATAAACCACAGACAAGACGTCCTAGCAAAATACTGAACAAAGAAATTCCTGTGACTGTGCAAGGATAAGGGGGTTAGGTGCAGACAGAACCCAAAGACAGTAAAGATAAGGGGTTCTGGAGAATATCACAAGGCCATGAATAAGCCCCAGCTGAAACATGAGTTGATCACGCAGACCCCTGGTGCCTGGGGGCCAATTATATTGACCCAGTGGAATCGATTTGTAATTTATAGTCGTTATGATTGGATTGTGTCCAGCCGACATGGGCTAAGTAATTGTAATGAACTGTTGTTAAAACATATAAATATCGATGAATTTCTTTGTTCAGTGGAGTGGAGTGCCTGGAGTTGGTCCAGAGGCTTTCTTCCTCGCCGGTGTAATAAAGGCCATTTTGGCTTTGGAACTGACCCCGAGTGTCGAGTGATTCTACCAGGAAAACATTTGTGCCAGCCCTGGGAGAGAATGATGGGACAGTGTCGAGGGAGCTTCACTCTGTATCTAACCCCGTGCTGGACCTGCCCTGGAAGAGATTGATGGGACAGTGTAGAGGGAGCTTCAGTCTATATATAACCCCGTGCTGGACCTGTCCTGGGAGAGATTGATGGGACAGTGTCGAGGAAGGTTTACACTGTATCTATCCCCGTGCTGTACCTGTCCTGGGAGAGATTGATGGGGCAGTGTAGAAGGTGCTTTACTCTGTATCTAACCCCGTGCTCTACCAGCCCTGGGAGAGAATGATGGGACACTTTAGAGGGAGCTTCACTCTGTATCTAACGCGGTGCTGGACCTGTCCTGGGAGAGATTGATGGGACAGTATAGGGGGAGCTTCACTCTGTATCTAACCCCGTGCTGTACCTGTCCTGGAAGAGATTGATGGGACAGTGTAGAGGGAGCATTACTCTGTATCTAACCCCGGGCTGCACCAGCCCTGGGAGAGATTGATGGGACAGTAGAGAGGGAGCTTCACTCTCTATCTAACCCTGTGCTGTATCTGTCCTGGGAGAGATTGACGGGACAGTTCAGAGGGAGCTTTACTCTGTATCTAACCCCGTGCGGGACCTGTCCTGGGAGAGAATGATGGGACAGTGTAAAGTGAGCTTCACTCTGTATCTAACGCCGTGCTATACCTGCCCTGCAAGTGTTTGATAGGGCAGAGTAGAGGGAGCTTCACTCTGTATCTAACTCCGTGCTGTACCTGCCCCGGGAGAGATTAATGGGGACAGTGCAGAGGGAGCTTTACTTTGTATCTAACCCCGTGCTGGATCTGTCCTGGGAGGATTTGATGGTACAGTGTTGATGGAGATTTACAGTGTATCTAACCCCGTGCTGGACCTGTCCTGAGAGAGATTGATGGGACAGTGTAGAGGGAGCTTTAGTCCATATCTATCCCCGTGCTGGACCTGTCCTGTGAGAGATTGATGGGACAGTGTAGAGGGAGCTTTACTCTGTATTTAACCCCGTGCTATAGCTGGCCTGGGAGAAATTGATGGGACAGTGCAGAGGGAGATTTATTCTGTATCTAACCCATGCTGTACTTGCCCTGGGTGGGTTTGATGGACAGGTTCGAGGAAGCTTTACTGTATATCTTAATTGGGCTGTACCTGCTCTGTCAGTCTTTGATGGGACAATATAGGGCGAGCTTTAATCTGCATATAACACATACTGTACCTGCCCTGGGAGAGTTTGATGCGACAGTGTAGAGCAAGCTTTAGTCTGTACCTGCCCTCTGACTCTTTGTTGAGACAATGTAGAGGGAGCTTTAATCTGTATCTAATCCGTACTGTACCTGCCCTGGCGGGTTTGATGGGACAGTATAATGGGAGCTTTCCTCCGTATCTTTCCTGTGCTGTGCCTTACCTGGGAGGGTTTGATGGGACAGTGTAGAGGGTGATTTACTCTGTATTAAACACGTGCTGCACTGTAATGTATATATGCCCGGGTTTATGTGCCACCAGGGGGACCCGCCGTCGAAGGTCATTGGGCCGCAGGCACACACATGCAACCCTTGAATATAAAGAAAGCCTCCATGTTTAATCCTTAGTTCGACAGCTATAAACGTAAGGTCAGGATGCACCAGATTGAGTTCACTGTAGTAAGCCTACTGAGTTATTGCATATGCAACATGCACCTGCCCTGGAAGAGTTTGATGGGACAATGTAGCGGGAACTTTCCTCTATATCTAACCCCGTGGTGCATCTGCCCTCCGAGCGTTTGAAGGGACAGTTTAGAAGAATCTTTACTCTGCATTTAACACATGCTGTACCTGCCCTTGGTGAGTTTCAGCGGACATTGTTGAGGGAGCTTTACTTTGTATATAACCCGTTCTGTACCCGCACTGGGAGTGTTGATGGGACAGTGTAGAGGGAGTTTTCCTCTGCATCTAACACGGGCTGTGTCTGTCCTGAGAGGGTTTGATGGGATAGTGTAGAGGGAGCATTACTCTGTATCGAACACGTGCTGTACCTGTCCTGAGAGAGTTTGATGGGATAATGTAGAGGAAGCTTGACCCTGTATCTAACATGTACTGTACCTGCCCTTGGAAGCTTTTATGTGACTGTGTCGTGGTAGCTTTACCCTGTATTTAACATTATGGTCCTTTTCAATCCACTTGTTTCACACCGAAACAAATGGTAACCGTGATGTGAATTTAACGCCACGTGATTCTTTGAAATCATCTTTTAATGATTGGCTAAAACGATTCCTTATGCCACCGACAAACAGTTTTGATTCCAGGTCTCGGCGATAACTTTTGGAACACCATTTTTAAATTCACAACCTTCTAAAAATTGACGACATGCAGCCAACGTGCAAAAGTAAGAATTCTTTTAATTACCGTTAATTAGCCGATAACCTTCTTCAGAATGAAACAACTAAGAATATAATGACTGAGGAACAGTGGTATCTTCAATCATTCATTTTCTCTTTACATGTGATGAAGTTTTATCCCTATCTCATTTACACGCTGTATGGGAATGATTTAAATTTGTAAGTGTTTATGACTCAGTTGCAAAACCATTGATTGTGTATGTGCCGATTCTTGATAGGAGGAGCACTTGAGACCGAAGTTCCAGTTCAAAATATGTATCAATAGAATCAATTTCCACCAGTTTCTTTAAACCCAATAACATAATTTATTTCTTGTGGGCTGGATAGAGGAACATGTTCCATGAAAAAAATTGTTATCGTTTTAATGGAACAGAATGCTTATAAAATATTGGAGTGGGAACCAATTGGATTATTGCACAGCTGGCAACATTTGCGGAATAGATTCGTGCAGCCAAATCGGACAATGACAACCTGGGACTGTGCGGCACCGAATTCTCGGGGAAAAACAGTTAAAGACTTCGTCTCTGGGTGGGCTCGAACCACCAACCTTTCGGTTAACAGCCGAACGCGCTAACCCATTGCGCCACAGAGACTGATGGAAATATCAGGTGCAAGACATCCAAAACCAGGGTGTCTGTCAGTTAAAGCTTCAGATTTCTCCGACTGGTATGGAACTTATTCACTCTCAGTGGGACATTTCCCATCTAAATGGAGGGAAATTCATACTGGATGCGTGGAAGCAATCTGATCCCGAACACTGCAGACACTTCCATGTCACCACCAACCAGCTCTCTCGCAACATGTCTAATCGACATTCCAGTCGTCCGGTGCCTTGTCTGTGACAAAGTATTCTGATTGTCCTGAAGCCGGTATTAGGTTTTAATTACTTTTTTCATCTCCTGACTGCGGATATTCCTGTGATTAAACGGGAACTAAATGTTTCCAGGGACAGTTGGATTCACCGTTTCTTTTTTGGTGAAATTTCAAAGATTGAAAGCTAAACATATCAGCCCCAAACCTCCCATGAGATGGACGCCCAGTTTCTGTTTCAAGCTTGAATGCGGGAAAAAGCTAAACTTATTCAAAGAAAGTACAAGTCCAAGAGACGCATGATTATTTGCACCAAACTCCTTTGCAAAGTGTTGAGGTTCATGTTTGGTGATCAGGGCACATCTTTCCCCAAACTACAACACTTCAAACATAACTCAACGGCTGTAAAGCACTTTGTGGCGTCATGAGTTCCTGAAAGGCACTGCAGAAATGCAAGTCCTTCTTTGCAAAAGTTTGATGCAATTTCAAAATTTGCGAGCAATAAAAGGACTCCTCTGGTACCCCTCGTAAATTTCAATTCACAACTCCGAACGGAGAATCAAAGCCCTTGATCAACGAGCCAACTGTTTCACAAACGTGAAGATAAGGTGTAACCAAGATAAAAAGCATTTTTTTGTGTGTCGCTATTCAGGACATAAGAACTTAAGAACTAGAAGCAGGAGTAGGCCATATGGCCCATCGAGCATGCTCCGCCATTTAAAATGATCATGGCTAATCCGATCATGGACACAAGTCCAGCTCCCTGCCCTTTCCCCATAAGCCATATTCCCTTATCAGTTCAGAAGCTATCTCTGTCTTAAATTTATTTAATGATGTGGCTTTCTCAGCTCTCTGAGGCAGTGAGTTCGACAGATTTACAACCCTCTGAGAGAAGAAATTCCTCCTCATCACAAATATAAATGGGAGGCCCCTTATTCTGAGATTATGACCCCTCGTTCTAGTCTCCCCGATCAGTGGAACCATCCTCTCTGCATCCACCTGGTCAAGCTCCTTCATTACCTTATACATTTCGATAATATCACCTCTCATTCTTCTGAATTCCAATGAGTAGAGGCACTACCTACTCAACCGTTCCTCATAAGTCAACCCCCTCATCTCCGGAGTCAACCGAGTGAACCTTCTCTGAACTGCCTCCAAAGCAAGTATATCCTTTGGTAAAGAGTTTGTGATCCTCGCCCAATTGCCAGACGGAAGGTTTGAAACGCCCCCACCTTACGAATGTTCGAGATCCGGGAATTATTATTCAGAGTGTAAATTAAATGAGTCACGGAAAGGAATGCTTCGGTGATAAATCGTAGTATATTTTTTTGTTCTAGCATTCACTGGCTGAAACATGCTCTACTAAACGAAATCACTGTCTCTGTGGAGAATAAAATCCAGGTTACAAACAACATACATACAGTACAGAAATGCGACCTTGTAACACGCAGTAATTCCATGGTGGATTCTAACCCCACCCGTAACAATGAATTACCCTTAACAGAATAGCTCAGAAAAGCATCACTTCTGAGAAAACCCTGAGCCCTGAGAGAGCTGGCTGGGATATCTGGTTACTGGTTGCGGATAATTGCGAACATGTTCACCACCACACGCAGCCCGTTTCCTTGCTCAGCTCAGCTGTGGGAAGTCAATGCCTGGTCTTCAGTCTCGGTGGCTTCTTCTGCAGTACTGCGACCCCTTCCTCTGGGACATCGATCGGTGGAGCGAGAGCGAGAGCGAGAGAGAGCTCTCTCTAGACACAAGCTGCAAGCTCCAAGCTTCACACCAAACTCCAAGCAAAAAATAAAGTGGATTGGACCCTGTCTTTCTGGGAGTCTTGCTACCCCTATCTTTCCCGCCAATCTTTAAAACACCTTTGTTTTAAGCATGGGTATTTAGTCAGTGATGGGCCATCCCACCCATGCATTGGGCTGATGGCCCTTAGTCTGGGCATCTCTCTGAGCCTTTGTGTTGGGAAAGCCCCAGCTCCTCCTTGGCTGGCCAGGCTGGTGGGTTCATTGTTCTGTGTCTCCTTCTGAGATGGAGGTGAGAAGTGCTTTTACAAATTAGAGTGGCTTTGTTAGTGGCCCCCCTTCCTGGCTGACAGCTCTTTTGTCAATGGATGACTGAGAGGTCTTTTGTCACAGCTCACTGCCATTCGGTCTCTGGAGTTTTAACAAAACCAGCTTTTTCACATATTTGCGCAGGAAGACCCCAGCACAGGGAAAATAGCCTCTGAAAAATAAAATCCACAACATATTCTCGACTGAGTCCATTCCTTAAACAGAAACTTTGCGATCTCTTCAATACGCGCTGCTAATTATCGATCTTGTCAAGTAAAACATGTGTTGGCATTGCAATGAATTAATGTAAAATTAATGAAAAGAAAATGCAACGTGTTGTCGAGTGCAAAACATGCAGTGCCTGTATTTCAAAAGGCATTGCTTTTATTCATCCTGCGGAATGCATGTTGCACAGATAATCTCAGCACACATTGTGCAGACAAAAGCAGCATTAGACAACGAAGTGATTTCTCCTCCGCTGATTTGAAGCAGATAACTGAAGGTTGAGCACACATTTGACAACTTGACTTGTCGATCAAGCATCAATGACAAAGGCAAGAAAACTGCTCATCAGCACCAGGTGCTTTTCACTTGTTTGTCCCAAATTTTCAGCAGCTGGGATAACAAGAACTTGAGTTACACTGAGATTGGAATTCAGATCACTGGATTTAAATTCCAGAGTGCTCACCATTACACCATGGAACCAACCATGCCAAAACTTTTGAAGCATACTTCGTCACAGACAAGGCACCGGTAGGCTGGATGGCAGATTAGAGCGGTTGCAAGAGAGCTGGTTGGCGGTGACATGGAAGTGTCTGCAGTGTGCGGGACCAGACTGCTTCCACACATCCACAATAAATGTCCCACACTTGACTTGGGAAAAGTAGAACTGAGAGCGGAAAAGTTCCATCCCGGTCGGAGCAATCTGAAGCTTTAACTGACTGAAACCCTGGTTTTGGATGTATTGCAGTGTGTATCTGTGACGCAATGGTTTAGAGCATTTGGTTGGTAGCTAAAAGGTGGGTGGTTCAACACCACAAACGGGCGAAGCCTTCAACTGTTTTCACCCGAGGTTTCAGTGCCGCACAGTTCCAGGTTGTCATTGTGCATTTTGGCTGCACGAATATATTCCGCAAACATTGCCAGCTGTGCGGTTATCCAGTGAGTTCACACTCCAATACTTTTATGAGCATTCAGCTGAAGTAAAACGATAACAATTTCTTACATGGATCATGTTCCTCCATCCAGCCCACTCAATATAAATTATTTTAATGGGTTTAAAGAATCTGGTGAAAATTGATTCTCTTGATACATATATAGAACTGAAACTTCGGACTCAAGTGCACCTCCTATAAAGAATAGACTCACAAACAATCAATGGTTTTACAACTGAGTCATGAGCACTTACAATTTTAAACCTTTCTCATACAGCGTGTAAATGAGATAGCGATAAAAATTCATCACATTAAGCATTACGATATAGCGATGCAGCAATGCAGCATTCCCTGGCGGTCCAGTGATTAGGATTCGGCGCTCTCACCAACGCGGCCCTTAGTCGATTTCGGGCCAGGGAAATTGCACTTCCATCAAAATTAAAACCGTATAATAAAGAGTTGCTTGCATCTCATGTGGAAAAAATTATTCATTGAATTAAACATCATTAATTAATCCATTGTAAAACTTCAATCATTTATTTTGCCCTGAGTACGTGAGGAACTTTTATCCCTACCTCACTGCATTTTAGGAACAAGGTCCAGCCCCGGTATCTCCACCTATGAAAGTAGGAAACTGCTGGAAATACACAACAGGACGGGACGCCTTTGACAAAAAGTTAACCCTAGTTTACAGGTTCTCTTCCTTCCCCTACCTTTTGTGGGAGACTTCTTCCCCTTTAATTTTACAGACTGACTGAGTTCACTAACCGCGGGGAGAGAGTAGGTGCCTCCGCGGCCCCACTGTGCTAACATGGAAGATAGCACGATGGGGATTTCAGGTGGTGGGTGTGGATCAGTGACATGTTTGTGTAAAGGCAGTGGAGGAGAAGGATTGACAGCTGTCAGTGAGGGACAGAAGTTGTTTAAGGCGAGGCAACACATTCCCGATCAGCACAGAAGGCATTCACTGGTCAGTTGCCCTCTGCTGTACTTCTGGTCAGAGCGGTTTCCGCAGTGGAGCCATTATCACGTTTGTTTTCCACGCGAAAGTTCCCATGCAGGAAGATTATGTTTAAACTTGCTGTTGATGAACAGCCATGGGCGAGTTTATTCTCCTGTGAAAAGGACGACAGTGGCTTCTCCCTTATTCTTTAATTGCTCTTTATTTCACTTCACTAAATAGACATATTTGGGTGAGAGAAATTGTTCCAGAATGTCGCCCACTTCATCTTTTGTTCCCTTTTAAACATATAAAATAAGGCCGGGGAATAACTACAGAAAACAAAGCAGGGGGATACAGACAAGAGGAAGAGAGAAGGGGAAACACTGTCCCCACCCAGAACTAATGCAGAAACCCCTCTGCTGCGCTCAGCGAGGCCACCCGCAGCTCATTGACTGTCGGAGTGGGACCGTGCGGCGCTTCAGAAGACAGTTCGAAAAAGCAAAGTCACTGATTCGGTCTCATGTGCTCCTTCTGCCAACAAAAGCTACACAAAAAATGCTTTTATAAAAGTTACAACTTATCTCCAGGTTTGTCAAAAAGTGAGCTCGTTGTTCAAGGGGTATGATTCTCTTTTCTGGCTTGTTAATTGAAAGTTGCGAGAGATCCCAGTCGAGCCCATTATTCTGCCGCGAATTTTGAAATTGCATAGAACTTTTGCAAAGGAGGACTTGCTTTTCTGCAGCGCCTTTCAGGAACTCATGACGCCCCAAAGCGCTTTACAGCCGTTGAGTTATGTTTGAAGTGTTGTAGTGTGGGGAAAGATGTGCGCAAATCACCCCAACACGAACCTCAACTCTTTGCGAAGGAGTTTGGTGCAATAATCAGGTGCCTCAGGGACTTGGACTTTCTTTGAATAATTTCTGCTTTTACCTGCATGCAAGCTTGAAACAGCAACTGGGCTTCCATCTCACGGGAGCAGCGTATTGTGGTTAGCGAGTATTTGACGAGGTTTGGGGTTGATATGATGCATCCAACTGTCCCTGTAAGCAATTTATTCGGGTTTAATCCACAGGAATATCTGCAGTCAGGAGCTGAAAAGGAATTAAAACATAAGACCGGCTTCGGAACAATCAGTATACTTTGTCACAGACAAGGCAGTGGAAGGCTTGAAGTTAGATCACACCGTTTTCGGGAGAGCTGGTTGGTGGTGACATGGAAGTGTCTGCAGTGTGCGGGACATGACTGCTTCCACTCATCCACAATGAATGTCCCTCCATTTATTTGGGGAAAGTACAAATGAGTGTGGACAAGTTCCATCACGGTCGGAGCAATCGGAAACTTTAACTGACTGACACCGTGATTTGGGATGTCTTGCAATGTGCTTTCAAGTCAGTATCTGTGGCGCAATGGGTTCGTGTGTTCGGCTCTTAATAGAAAAGTTGTTGGTTCGAGCCCAACCTCGGACGAAACATTTAACAATTTTTTACCCGCGGATTCTTAGCTGCACAGTTCCAGGTTGTTATTGTGCGTTGCACAAATATATTCCGTAAACATTGCTAGCTGTGCTATTATCAAGTGAGGTCCCACTCCAATACTTTTATGAACATTCAGTTCAAGTAAAAACAATGTTTTATTGGATCATGTTCCTCCATCCAGTCCACAAGAAATAAATTACGTTATTGGGTTTAAAGGAACTGGTGGAAATTGTGTGACCTATCATTATGGCTTTGCTCAGAAACTGAGTTTCAACAGTCAACAGTTTGCGAAGGATTACCTCATGGCAAATGCCAAGCACAAAAAGTCTCTCAGCATTCGTTTTGGAATCCGTAAAATTTGCAATGTCCTGCGAGGCCCCTTAATTCAGTGACATATCTCGCCACTTCCTGTACCTCCGACCGTTTGCACGTGTGGAACCGATACCTCGCCATCAGAACGCTTCCTTTAGGATTTAGATGCTCCCGGACCAGCGTCCACAATTCTTCATCGGATTTAGTTGTTGGTTGCATCAGAGCTAGAAGATTCTTCATGCGGCCATAGTTTGCTGTCCCACAGATGGTGAGGAGAATCACCCTTCATTTGGCAGCGTTGACGTGCCCTTCCAGCTCGTTGGCCACGAAGTATGGATCGAGTCTCTCCACGAAGGTTTCGCAATCGTACACTTCTGAGAACTTCTCCCGGATACCATCTGTTGCATGCAGTTTTGCGTGGCTGTTTATTGTCTCGCCGCCAATTGATACGCTCATTATAAAGGATGATACTGAGTACTTTGAACAATGACTAAGTGTCACCTTAGCTCCTTTAATAAGACTCCAGAGCGCAGGTACCGCATGGGTGGCCTGCTTATTTACCGTGCACCCAAGGGATGCTGTGATCACTTGGGACTCCACCAGGTAGGCCCTCTGCTGGTGGTGTGATACAGGTTGTCAAGGGTAAAATACATAACACAAGGTGTATGCAGAAATCAACCATCAAAAGCCCTGTCATTAACCACAGGCGTTTCTGGCAATTTTCTGATCGCAAAGCGCTTTCAGTCTTGTTCTTAAAATTGTAGACTTGGAAATTGGGGAGTTTAATGATTTTAAAAAGAGCACATTGTTGTTTGGTGCAGTTCCGGTCAGATAAATGTTTGTGCAAGGAACTTTTTGCAGAGAGAGGGATTGAACATTTCAACTTATTGCTGAACACTTCTCTCTGGGCACTGAGCTAAGTAGCAGTTTATGTAGTGCAGTGGTTATCACATTTCCCTCACACGTGAAAAGTTCGTGGTTCAAGCCTGGGCAGAAACATTATTCCTCAAGCAAAAACTTGGCTGAAATAAAATTGAAGAAAAGTTGTTATAGATACCTTGTTGCATGAGCAATGAAGATTTAAAACCAGTTTCTTCAAATACAGAGTGTGCAAAATTAGATAGGAGATAAAACTTCATCAAGGATTAAAGTTTCATTAATTATTGAATTTTCAACTGTCTCTATTCGCATTCCTTTCATTCTGTGAAACAACATGATCGGTTTATACCAGCAGCTCTAAGCTGCATTTGAAACCCGCAAACAACTCATTAATTATTCGCTCTTCCCCAGTTCCAGAGCTCAGAGGGTTATTTTCCATCCCTGTGAAAGAAATTACCTCGGACCCGGGCCAAAGCTACCCTTGCACCGAGTACAGGCTCAGGAAAAGCCCGGGGGAGAGGATATCCCGGTCACTGTGCCTTCCAGCAACACTGAACAAGCGTCCGGTCTGAAACTTTCCAGAATAATAACTTGCAACTTCAGCATCGAACAATAAGGGTGGTCGAGCGATCTCAGTCGATGCTTTCATTATTTGATTAAATTATCAACTCTCCCTCAGTTCGCATTTTTATCATAGTGCAAAAGAAGATCATGGGTACATTAATGATGTTTTCCTGATAAAGCAACATTAAATTTTCAGGAAAAGTAATCGCCCAACGTTGGGGCTCTATCCCACGACACTGCAAGTAAAACACTCATGCTCCAACGACTGAGGTAGCCGGGCTTCGCAAGATTTAACCTGTCAATCCCCTTCAGAATATTGTCCGTTTCAATGAGATCACCATTCATGCTTCTAAACTCCAGAGAGTATCGGCATATTCTGCACAATCTCTCACCATAGGACAGTCCTCTCATCCCAGTAATCAATCTGGTGAACCTCTGTTGTACCACCTCCAAGGCAAGTGTATCCTTCCTCAGATAAGAAGACCAAAACTGTGTGCAGTACTCCAGGTGTGGTCTCACCAGGGCCCTGTTCAATTGGAAGAAGACTTCCTTACTCTTGTACTGTGGGCTACATATTAGGTACTATGTGCCGAATATCCTGTTTTACTGTTGATTCTTCGGCTGTATAAAAAGTTATTGAAATTTGACAGTCGCTTCAGTGTGCAACACATGTGGATGGATTAATGATGATTGAAACAATTATTCAGTATTTCACAGACTTGAATTATTTGTGTCAACTTGCTCTGTAAAAATGCTTTTCCTGATGAGGAATCGAACCCAGGTCAAAGCAGTGAAAGCACCAAATCCTAACCAATGGACGACCAAGGAATAATGTTTGCAGCCGCTGCGATAGCTTTGAATATAGTCAGCTTACAATCACAGCTGAGAATTGTGCGGTGACATGGCGTGTAACTGGATTTGCTGGGAGCAGCGTGGAGGCCCCGATCTGCGTGAGAACACCAGCGGCAGGTCGGGGCCATAAAAGGAGCGGCCTGGGAGCAGCGTGGTGGTGTACCACGGCAAAGTACAGCACGAGCTGGTGCAGGAGGGCGACGGCAGCGAAGAGTGACGTCATCAAAGTCCAGGTCGGTGATTGGAGCGTGGGCAGGTACAGCAGGAACAGCGCAAGACTGTGGAGGGATGTGATCGGGGCCCAGGGGCGGCGTGAGTTCAAGGCCAGTGGTCCATGGGCAGCACGGGCGAGCCCAGGCTGCGATATGTTTGCACTGGATCCATGCAGCAGAGCTGGTCTCCAGTCGTCTTGGATAGCCATTGCCACTGGACCAAGACCTCGCTCTGTCAAGCCCGTGTGATGGCTGGGGTGCAACGGCCACCACACGTTAAAAAAATCCACGCACAGGCATCTTCCACACTTCAACATGCAGTTCGGGACATGGAATATTAGGTCCATCATTGAAACACCTGTCAACTCATTGTTTTTTGGCGAGGAAGCAAGTCATCCTCGCTTCGAGGGACTGCCAATGATGATGATGAACTGGATTTGCTGCAGTCCGCGTGCAGCAGTGATGAAAGCGGGTGTGAGAGGGTGAGTGACAGGTGGGCACTGATTCTGATGCTGTCTGACCTACGGTGGGAGTGGCCGAACATTTTAAAGCACTTTCATTGCACCAATGCAGGGTAAATGAAACTGTTTTTCAGGAACCTTCATGTATACAAACATGCACACTCTGCACTGTAGACCTCACAATGCAACGGTAGTGTGTCTGACTCCACATCAGAAGGCTGCGTGTTTATATCACGTCGGAGTCACTGTACTTTTCCATATTGCTCTCCCTGAATTGAGATGTACTTTGCTGTATCACAATTTGCTTTCCCACCCATCTTTGTATCATCAGCAAACTTCGCTCCATTACACTCGGTCCCTGTATCCCTGGGATAGGGAAGGGAAGACACACCGGAGAAGTGTGAGCTTGTGGACCGGAGAAGTTTGCGCTGCTGGAGCTGTGCGTTTTATCGGGGACGGACGGGGGGGAGAGCCCGCCGATGAACCGGAGAAGCTAAGAAGCTGCTGTGCTTTTCATCGTGTTTCACACTGTTTAAAAATGGCAGAATGCAAAATTTCTCTCCATACTGCGCATGCACGAAGGTGAGGCTGTGTTTTCGGCGCAGGCATTTGGCTCTGCCCCCCACTTCACCATCGACGCCACGCCAGGACTCCGGGGACTGTACACAGTGGCCAGGATGGGGCGAGTTTTCCACCGAGCCGTTTCCAAAGCACAATGTTGGTGCGCTTGAGGTCAGCGTGCCGACAAAACTGCTTGGGGAAAATTTGGGCCTCGAAGAGCAAGGTGTACACTGAAGGAAATACAAATATGTTTGCCGAGCAACTGTCAAATTTTAATAACTTTTTATGCAACTGTAGAATCAGCAAAAAACAGGGCACTCGCTCGATATTACCTAATATATAGCCCGTAGTACAAGAGTAAGGAAGTCTTGCTACAATTGTACAGGGCACTGGTCAGACCACACCTGGAGTACTGCGCACAGTTTTGTTCTCCTTCTGGAAGGAAGATAATATTTGCCTGTGAGGAGGTACAACGGAGGTTCACCAGATTCATTCCTGGGACGAGAGGGCTGCCTTAAGTTGAGATTGTGTAAAATGGGTCGATACTCTCCGGAGTTTAGAAGAATGAGAGTTGATCTCATTGAAACAATCAATATTCTGAAGGGGATTGACAGTCTAGATGCTGAGAGATTGATTCCCCCGGGCTGGAGTCGCTAGAACGAGAGGGCACAGTCTCAGGTTAAGGGGTCGTCCATTTAAGACAGAGATGAAGAGGAATTTCTTCACTCAGAGGGTAATGCATCTGTGTTATTCTCTGCCCCACATGCCTCTAGATGCTGATTCTCTGAATATATTCAAAGCTGCGTTAGATAGATTTTTGGAGTCTCGGGGAATCAAGGGATCGAGAGATCACTGGAGTTGAGAAGAATGAGAGGGAATCTCATAGAAACATATAATTTCTGACGTGACTGGACAGGTATCGATGTTGGGGAAGTCCAGAACCAGGGATCAGAATCAGAGGGATAAGGGGTAAGCCATTTAGTACTGTGATGAGGAGAAACTGCTTCACTCAGAGAGTTGTTAACCTGTGGAATTCTCTGCCGCAGAGAGTTGTTGATGCCAGTTCGTTAGATATATTCAAGAGCGATTTAGATGTGGCCCAGATGGCTTAAGAGATCAAGGGGTATGGAGAGAAAGCAGGAAAGGGGTACTGAGCTGAAAGATCAGCCATGAACTTATTGAATGGTGGTGCGGCTCAAAGGGCCGAATGGCCTACTCCTGCACATATTTTGTTTCTATGTTTCGATGTCCTGCTGCTGCATTTTTATAAAAGATTCCAACATTTTCCCAACCACAGATGTTAGGCTAACTGGTCTATAGTTTCCTGCTTTTTGTCTGCCTCCTTTTTTAAATAGCGGAATTACATTTGCAGTTTTCCAATCTGCTTGTTCCTCCCCTGAATCCAGCGTGTGCATGTCCACAGATCCATGAAAGTCGCAGGCCAGATAGATAATGGTGGTTAAGAAGGAATATGGAATGCTTGCCTTTCGTAGCCGAGGCACAGATTACAAGAGATGGGGTCGGTGGTGCAGGTTAGGTCACAGCTGGAGTACTGCGTCCAGTCCTGGTCGCCATATTATAGGAAGGACATGATTGCACTGAAGATGGTACAAAGGAGATTTCGGAGGATGTTGTCGGGAGTGGAGAATCTTAGCCACGAGGACAGATTAGATCGGCTGGATTTGCTTTCCGTGGAACAGAGCCTGAGGGGAGACCTCATTGAGGTGTATAAAATTATGAGGGGCCGAGATATAGTGGATAGAAGTGGGGTCAATAACAAGGAGGCATAAATTTAAAGTAATGGGCTGAAGTTTAGAGGGGAAATTTCTTCACGCAGAAGGTGGTGGTGTTTTGGAACTCACTGCCTGAAAGGGTGGTAAAAGCAGAAACCCTCACCACATTTAACAAGTGCTTGGATGTGCAGTTGAAGTGCTGAAACCTGCAGAGTTATGGACCTGGAGCTGGATAGTATGATCAGGCTGGATAGCCTGTTGTTGGCCGGCGCGGACACGATGGGTCGAAATGGCCTCCTTCTGCAAAGAGTTGATGTGCGTGTGAGGTGAATTGGGCACATCTTTCCTCATGTGACAACATTGCAAAGGCAACTCAAAAGCTGCAAAGCGCTTTGGGGCATCATGAGTTCCTGACAGACCCTGCAGAAATGCAAGACCTTATTTGCAAAAGTTTGATGCAAATGCAATGCTCATCTGGGATTTGAAACCAGGATCTCGAGCAAATTTCAAATAACAACCCTAACGCAAAAATCATACCCTTAGACCAACGAACCAACTGCTTAGCAAACGTAGAGATGAGATATAACCATTATTGAAGCATTTTTAGTGCGTGTTGCATCCCGAAGGGTGGAAGTTGCCTGTGCGTGGATTTTTTTAACGTGTGGTGGCCATTGCACCCCAGCCATCACACGGGCTTGATAGAGCTAGGTCTTTGTCCAATGGCAAGGGTTAACCAAGACGACTGGAGATCAGCTGTGCTGCACGGAATTAGTGCACACACATATCGCAGTGTGGGCTTGCCCGTGCTAACCCTGGGCCCTGGCCCAGAACTCAAGCCTCCCCTGGGCCCTGATCACATCCCTCTACAGTCTCTCGTCGCTCCTTCGCCCCAATCTCACAGCTCCAGCTGTATCTGCCCAAGCTCCAATCATCGATCTGGACCTTGATGACGTCACTCTACGCTGCCGCCCCCATCCTGCACCAGCTCGCGCTGCTCCCTGGAGTAGTCTTCCGGGATCTCCAAGCTGCTCCCAGGGCCTCTCGCCGTTCCTTTTATGGCCCCGCCCTGCCGCTGGTGTTCTCCCATTAGTGTATCCAGGCTGCGGGTGGCCACCACGAGTGCAGCAGAGGAGTTTCTGCAGTAGAAAAGGGGCATGACTCATCAGGGGAGAGCAGCAGCAGCCAAGTTCTTGGCACTGTGGATGGCTCTGCTGCACAGGAGGGCAGTAAAAAGTGTGAGAGAGCTAAAGTGATAGAGGATTCGATTGTAAGGGGATAGAAGTTTCTGCGGCCGCAACTGAGACTAGAGGATGGTATTTTGCCTCCCTGGTGCAAGGGTCAAAGATGTCTTGGAGCGGCAGCAGTATATTCTGAAAATAGAGGGTGAACAGCCAGTTGTCGTGGTGCATATAGGTTCCAACGATATCGGTAAAAAATGATATGAGGTGCTAAGAGTTGAATTTAAGAAGCTAGGAGTTACATTCAAAATTTGGAGCAGAAAACTAGTAATCTCGGGATTGTTAACAGTCCCACCTGCTTGACAGAGTAGGTATCGAAGGATGGCTCAGATCAATACGTAGCTTGAGGAGTTGTGCAAAAGTGAGGGATTCAAATTCGTGGGAAATTGGAACCAGTCCTGGGAAGGTGGGACCAGTAAAAACCGGAATGTCTGCATCTGGGCAGGACCGGAACCAATGTCTAGGGGAGTGTTTTCTAGTGCTGTTAAACTAACACGGCAGGGCGAAGGAAACCTATGCAGGGAGATAGAGTGAATTAAAATGGAGTCAGAAGCAAAAGATAGAAAGCAGAATAGTAAAAGTGGAGGGCAGAGAAATCCAAGGCAAAAAACAAAAAGGGCCACATTACAGCAAAATTCTGAAGTGGAAATGTGTGTTAAAAAGACAAGCCTGAAGGCTCTGTGCCTCAATGCGAGGAGTATTCGGAATAAGGTGGATGAATTAACTGCGCAGAAAGCAGTTAACGGGTAGGGTGTAATTGGCATCACGGAGACATGGCTCCAGGGTGATCAAGGCTGCGAACTCAACATCCAGGGGTATTTAACATATAGGAAGGATAAGCAGAGAGGAAATGGAGGTGGGGAAGTGTTGCTGGTTAAAGAGGAATTTAATGCATTAGTAGGAGGGACATTAGCCTGGATGATGTGGATTCGGTATGGGTGGAGCTGCGGATTTCCAAAGGGCATAAAACGTTCGTGGAAGTTGTGTACAGACCGCCAAACAGCAGTCGTGAGTTTGGGGACAGCATTAAATAAGAAATAAGGGATGTGTGCAATAAAGGTACTTCAGTTATCATGGGTGACTTTAATTTACATATTGATGGGATAACCTAACTGGTAGCAATGCGTGGAGGAAGATTTCCTGCAGTGTATTGAGGATGGTTTTCTCGACCAATATGTCGAGGAACCCACTACACAGCTGGCCATCCTAGACTGGGTGATGTGTAATGAGAAGGGACGAAATAGCAATTTGTCGTGCGAGGCCCGTTGGGGAAGAGTGACCATAATATGGTCGGATTCCTTATTAAGCTGGAGAGTGACACAGTTAATTCGAAAACGAGGGTCCTGAACTTAAGAAAAGGTGACTTTGACGGTATGAGGCGTGATACTTAAAGGGTTGACGGTGGATAAGCAATGGAAAACAATTAAAGATCACATGGATGACATTAGCAATTGTACATCCCTGTCTGGAGTAAACATAAAACTGGGAAGGTGGCTCAACCATGGTTAACAAGAGAAATTAAGCATATTATTAAGCCAAGGAACAGGCATATAAATTGGCCACAAAAAGCAACAAACCTGAGGACCGGAAGAAATTTAGTATTCATCAGAGAAGGACTAAGGCTTTAATTAAGAGGGGGAAAATAGAGTACGAGAGGATGCTTGCAGGGAACATCAAAACTGACTGCAGAAGATTCTCTAAATATGTGAAGAGAAAAAGATTAGTGAAGACAAATGTAGGTCCCTTGCAATCGGCTCCAAGTGAATTTATAATGGGGAACAAAGAAATGGCAGACCAATTGAACAAATACTTCGGTTCTGTCCTCTAGAAGGAAGACACAAATAACGTTCCGAATGAATTGGAGAAATTGGATCTCGTGAGAAGGAGGAACTGAAGGATATGCTTTTTAGGCAGGAAATTGTGTTGGGGAAATTGATGTGATTGAAGGCTGATAAATCCCCGGGCCTGATAGTCTGCATCCCAGAGTACTGAAGGAAGTGGCCTCAGAAATAGTGGATGTATTGGTGATCATTTTCCAGTAGTCTATCAAATCTAGATCATTTCCAATGGACTGGAGGGTAGCGAATGTAACACCACTTTTTAAAAAAGGAGGGAGAGAGAAAAGGGTTAATTATTGACCGATTAGCCTGACATCAGTAGTGGGGAAAATGTTAGAATCAAACATTAAGGATGAAATAGCAGCACATTTGGTAAGCAGTGACAGCATCGGTCGAAGTCACCATGGATTTATGAAAGGGAAATCAAGCTTAACGAATCTTCTGGAATATTTTGAAGATGTAACCAGCAGAGTGGACAAGGGAGAACTAAAGAATGTGGTGTATTTGGATTTCAAAAGGCATTTGACAAGGTCCAGCACAAGAGATTGGTGTGCAAAATCAAAGCGCATGGTATTGGGTGTAATGTACTGACGTGGATCGAAAACTGGTTGGCAGACAGGAAGCAGAGAGTCGGGATAAAAGGGTCGTTTTCAGATTGGCAGGCAGTGACTAGTGGAGTGCCGCAGGGCTCAATGCTGGGACCCCAGCTTTTACAATATATATTAATACTTTCGATGATGGATTGAGTGTAATATCTCAAAGTTTGTGGATGACACTAAACTGGGTGGCGGCGTGAGTTGTGAGGATGAAGCTAAACGCTGCAGGGTGAATTGGACAGGTTAGTTGAGTGAGCAAATGCATGGCAGATACAGTACAATGTGGATAAATGTGAGGTTATACATTTCATGGGAAAAAACACAAAGGCAGAATATTATCTGAATGGCGACAGATTTGGAAAAGGGGAGGTGCAACGAGACTTGGGTCACGGTTCATCAGTCACTGAAAGTAAGCATGCAGGTACAGCAGGCGGTGAAGAAGGCAAATGGCATGTTGGCCTTCATTGCTCGGCGATTTGAATGTAGGAGCAGGGAGGTCTTACTTCAGTTGTTCAGGGCCTTAGTGAGGCCTCACATGGAATATTGTGTTCAGTTTTGTTGTCCTAATCTGAGGAAGGACATTCTTGCTATTGAGAGAGTGCGGTGCAGGTTCACCAGACTGATTCCAGGGATGGCTGGACTGTCATATATGGGCAGACTGGATCAATTGGGCCTTTATTCACTGGAGATTAGAAGGATGAGAGGGGATCTCATAGAAACGTGTCATTATCTGACGGAACTGGACAGGTTAGATGCTGGAAGAATGTTCCCGATGTTGGGGAAGTACAGAACCAGGCGACATAATCATAGGATAAAGGGCAGGCCATTTAGGACTGAGAAGAGGAGAAACTTCTAGAGTCAGAGAGTTGTTAACCTGTGGACTTCGCTGCTGCAGAACGATGTTGATGCCAGTTCATTGGATATATTCAAGAGGGAGTTAAATATGGCACTTACGGCTAAGGGTATCAAGGGGTATGTAGAGAAAGCCGGAAATGGGTACTGATGGATGATCAGCCATGATCTTATTGAATGGCGGTTATGGCTCGAGGCGCCTACTCCTGCAACTATTTTCTATGTTTCTATGTTTCTATATTACACTCAATTCCTTCATCTAAATCGAAAAACTATATTGTAAATCCCTGCGGCCCCAGCACTGAGCCCTGCAGCACTCCACAAGTCACTGCCTGCCATTCTGAAAAGGATCCATTTATCCCGACTCTCTGCTTCCTCTCTGCCAACCAGTTCTCTATCCACGTCCCTACATTACCCACAATACAATTATTTTTGATTTTGCACACCAATCTCTTGTGCAGGACCTTGCCAAAGCCTTTTGAAATTCCAAATGAACAACATCCACTGGTTCTCCCTTGTCAACTCTGCTGGTTACATCCTCAAGAAATTTCAGAAAATTTGTCAAGCATGATTTTCCTTTCATAAATCCATGCTGACTTGGACCGATTCTGTCACTGCTTTCCAAATGCGCTGCGATTTCATCTTTAATAACTGATTAGAAAAATTTTCCCTTTACTGATGTCAGGCTAACCGGTCCATAATTATCCGGTTTCTCTCTCCCTCCTTTTTTAAAAAGTAGTGTTACATTAGCTGCCCTCCAGTCCATAAGAACTGATCCTGATTCGATAGACTGTTGGAAAATGATCACCAATGCATCCACTATTTCTGGGCCACTTCCTTATGGACACTGGGATGCAGACTATCAGGCCACGGGGATTTATTGGCCATCAATACCATCTATTTCACTAATAAGGATATCATTCAGTTCATCCTTCTCACTAGACCCTCGGTCCCCAATAAATTCGGACGGTTATTTGTGTCTTCCTCCGTGAAGACACAACCGATGTATTTGATCAATTAGTCTGCCATTTCTTTGTTTCCCCTTAGAAATTCACATAAATCGACTGCAAAGGACTTACGTTTGTCTTCACTAATCTTTTTCTATTCACTTTTTTAGAGTAGCTTTTGCAGTCAGTTTTTATATTCCCTGCAAGCTTCCTCTCCTACCCTAATTTCCCCCTCTTAATGAAACCCACAGTCTTCCTCTGTTTTATTCTAAATTTCTCCCAGTCCTCAGGCTTGTTGCTTTTTGATGTCAATTTATATGCCTCTTCCTTGGTTTTAACACCATCCTTAATTTCCCATGTTAGCCACGGTTGAGCCACCTTCCCCGTTTTATTTTTACTGTAAACAGGGCATTACAGTTGCTAAAGTTCATCCATGTGATCTTTAAATGTTTGCATTGCATATCCACTGTCAACCCTTTCAGTATCCTTTGCCAGTCTATACCAACTAATTCACACCTCATCCCGTCGAAGTTACCTTTCTTTAAATTCAGGACCTTGTTTCCGAATTAGCTGTGTCACTATCCATCTTAATCAGGTATTCTACCATATTATGGTCACTCTTCCCCAAGGGGCCTCGCACAACAAGATTGCTAATTAGTCTCTTCTCACTACACATCACCCAGTCTCGGATGGCCAGCTCTCGAGTTGGTTCCTCCACATATTGGTCTCGAAAGCCATCCGTAATACACTCGAGGAAATCCTCCTCCACTGCATTGCTACCTGTTTGGTAAGCCCAATCAATATGTAGATTAACGTCGCCATGATAACTGTTGTACCTTTATTGCAGACATCCCTTATTTCTTATTTGATGCTGTCCCCAACCTCACTACTGCTGTTTGGTGGTCTGTACAGAACTCCCACTCGCGTTTTCTGCCCTCTGGTATTCCGTAGCTCCACCCATACCGATTCCACATCATCCAGGCTAATGACTCTCCTTACTGTCGCATTAATTTCCTCTTTAACCAGCAACACCACCCCGTCTCCTTTTCCTCTCTGCCTATCCTTCCTAAATGTTGAATACCCCTGAATGTTGAGTTCCCAGCCTTGGTCACCCTGGAGCCATATCTCCGTGATGCCAATTACATCATACCGCTTAACTGCTGTCTGTGCAGTTAATTCGTCCACCTTATTCCGAATGCTCCAATCATTGAGGCACAGAGCCTTCAGGCTTGTTTTTTAGAATTGTTCTGTCATGTGGTCCTTTTTGTTTTCTGTCTTGGGTTTCTCAGCCCTCCACTTTTACTATTCTCCTTTCTATATTTTGCTTCTGCCCCCATTTTATTTCCCTCTGTCTCCCTGTATAGGTTCCCATCCCCCTGCCATGTCAGTTTAATTATTCCCCAACAGCACTAGCAAACACTCCCCCTAGGACATTGGTTCCGGTCCTGCCCAGGTGCAGACCATCTGTTTGTCCTGGTCCCACCTCCCCCAGAACCGGTTCTAATGTCCAAGGAATTTGAATCCCTCCCTTGTGCACCACTGCTCAAGCCATGTATTCATCTGTGCTATCCTGCGATTCCTACTCTGACTAGCACGTGGCACTGGTAGAAATCCTGAGATTACTACTTTTGAGGTCCTACTTTTTAATTGAGCTCCTAGCTCCCTAAATTCGTCTCGTAGGACCTCATCCCGTTTTTATAACCTGTATAGTTGGTACCTATATGCACCACGACAACTGGCTGTTCACCCTCCCTTTTCAGAATATCCTGCACCCGCTCCAAGACATGCTTGACCCTTGCACCAGGGAGGCAACATACCATCCTGGAGTCTCAGCTGCGGCCGCAGAAACGCCTATCTATTCCCATTGCAAATGAATCCCCTATCAATATCGCAATCCTACTCTTTTCCTGCTATCCGAGCCATCAGAGCCACCTACGGTTCCATGAACTTGGCTGCTGCTGCTCTCCCCTGATGAATCATCCCCCTTAACAGTAACCAAAGCGGTGTATCTGTTTTGCAGGGGGATGACCGCAGGGGACCCCTGCACGACCTTCCTTGCACTGCTCTTCCTGTTGGTCACCCATTTACTATCTGGATGGGCTGTGTACCCTTTACCTGCGGTGAGACCAACTCACTAAACGTACTTTTCACGTCATTCTCACCATTGTGGATGCTCCAGAGTGAATCCACCCGCAGCTCCAGTGCCGCCATGCGGTCCATCAGGAGCTGGAGGCGGATATACTTCCCGCACAATTAATCGTCAGGGCACCGGAAGCGTTCCTGATTTCTCACAAAGTACAGAAGAAGCATAACATTTCTCCGATATCTCCTGCCATGAATTAACCCCGGGATAAACTTAATTTGGCAACAACAATGCTGAAATTACTCACTGATTTAAAAAAGAAAAAAGAAAAGCGATTCACCAATCACCAGCCAATCACTTACCCCCGTGGCTGTGACGTCACCCTTCGATTTCTTTCGACTTTTTTTTGCATTCTCACCCAGCTGCAGCTGCACCGGCTGGGCCTTTATAGGCCTCTCGCATCACGAACTCCCGCCTCCCGACTCTCTCCTCGAACTGCTGGGATGTTATAGGCCTCTCGCCTCACAAACTCCCACATCCCGACTCTCTCCTCGAACTGTTGGGCCTTCATAGGCCTCTCGCCTCACAAACTCCTCCCTCCCGACTGCTGCCTCTCTCCTCGAACTGTTGGGTCGTTATAGGTGTCTCGCCCCACGAACTCCCACATTCCGACTCTCTCCTCGAACTATTGGGCCTTTATAGGCCTCTCGCCTCAACAATTCCCGCCTTCCAACTGCTGCTTTTCTCTTCGGACTGCTGGACCGTTGTCGGCCGCTCGCCTCACGAACTCCCACCTCCCGACTGCTGCCTCTCTCCTCGAACTGTTGGGCCTTTAAAGGCCTCTCGCCTCACGAACTCCCGCCTCCCGACTGCTGCCACTCTACTCGAACTGTTAGGCCTTTATAGGCCTCTCGCCTCACGAACTCCCCATTTCCATATAATCAGAACTGCACGAGGACCAGGCTATGACTGGCCATTTAAAAGAAATACTGGATGAGCTGGAAAAACCTGCACAGAGAGCAAATGCACTGATACGGGAGGGTAGGAATGCTTCTGACCAGGCTGCACAGAACGAGGTGTGTGTGCTGTAAGGGGCATGGTGGTTGAAAGAGGGCCGCAACATCCTCGAGGATTTAAAACAAGGTTTAGTCCCCTCCTGGATAAGTAACAAGCACCTCGCAGCCCTCCACCCACACAGTAATTCACTAAGCCCGTGCCAGCTCGGCCTAGCTTCTGAAGCCTACCCTGTCCCAGTAGATTGCAGGCGTTCTAATCACATCATCATGGGGATAGTACTAAGGATGCCGGTCATGGGTGTGACAGCCCGACCCGCAACTTTATACAGAGTGGGGAACATTGGATTAATTCAAGGAGATGCACACGTTCATTTCACAGCGGTCCCAACCTATGTCATAAAGTGAGAGCACGCTATGATGGGTACTGACCTCTCCGGGAGATGGAGCATGGTGCACACGTAATATTGTGTCCCCAGCACTTGAACGCGTATTCGAAACCACACTGTGGGTTTAAAGCTGCAGCCTATCAACTGTAACGTGGAGGTAATGGCGTAAGACCATGTCACTCCACAGGTAGCATACATACTGTGTCACCACCAGTGCGCCCCACTACCAACATGGACACTTATGGTTCAAACCTGAGGCATCAGTTCAAGTGGCCCAGGAATGTGTGTCCCCATTCCTGAAACCTCCACTGTCCACCTCACTGTGAAGGAAAACATTAAAAACCTGCAGGATTATGTTGTACATTTGACGGTGCAATTCCTCCTCTACCCGAACATCTTACAGCTCTGCAAAAACTGTAATTGTCTCACATAAACACTTCTACACTCTGGAACAGAAAACCATTGAGATAGGGAAAATGATTCGAGAGATCACCATTGCGCCTTGGTGGAACTTTTTCAGAAATATAGAAGTCCCAGTCTTGATCCAAATAGCTTCCCACATGTGAGTTATTTGTCAACTCGCGATTATCCTTGACTTGGTCTAACTTGCTGAGTGAAATGCAGAGGTCGTCAGGTCAGGCAGCAAAGGGTGGTGTACTCTCCTTCGCCGAACTAGGGAATCGCGCAGGGAGGGGTGACACCATACTGCCATGTTTAATTTGTGTTTGGTTTTACCTGCTGTAAACTGCAACATCGCGAGTGTTATAAGAATGTTACTTAAAATGTTTTGATATGTACCTTTTTTTTACTGAACTTAAAAATGTGTTTGACTATGTGCTTTTATTTTAATCTACTTAAATTGTGTTTGACTGTATACCGTTATTATACTGAGAAAACCGTGTAAGGAGGGGCATCCCCTCTATACTATAACCGAATTTTAATAATTGTATTCACCTGCATATTGCATTGCATTAAAATGGGGGATGCAGGGTAATGCTTAGCAAGTGCAAATGCAGGGAAGGTTGACACTCGGGAGCAGGAATTGTGCTTACCTTCATGACACTCATGTGTGTAGTGTCAACAGGGAGGACTGAAGAGGTTGCAAAATTCACAAGAAGTTCTCAACCCATCCTGTTTTTTGGCTGATTCGAAAGGAAATTTAATCTGGGACTACCTACCTAAAAATTTGGAACCCTAAAGTGCTTATGGAATGAACTATGAACTTTAATAGAATTTTGAACTTTTCCAAGACAAATTCAAGGTTGTGGGCAGGACGAAAAGGACTGACAGTAGACAAACTGCTTAGTGAGACTCCCTGGGTGTGGGGAAATGGTAATTCGAGAATCTTTCTCCACAAGAGACATTAACATTACAAAATGGACCAAAGATAGCTAACCATCAACTTGAAACTGGAAATCATTTCAGCATATACGTCACAAAGAGGCCCAAGCCAGCCTGTGTGCGAAAATTTAAGCATAAAAGGACATTGCAATGAGCAAGCTAAAATTTCCATCAGGAAACATTTTCGAACATCAAACCACCCAAAATATATCAACTTTTAACGGGCCTGCCAAAATATTACAGAGAAGATTCAAGCCTGCCAAATTAATACAAAGAATTCTGAACTGATTTGGTGCCAAGATTCGAACTAATCAAACCATATAACTGGCCCCCTGTTTCAATACAGACTATGGCACACTTTCAACTGCGTCTAGCACCATGCTGCGCTTGTGTCATCAAGACAAGGAGAGAAACCAACGCGACAGTTATGAACTAACTTCTCCAACCTCGAAGTCCTGAAGTCCTGGAGGAAGGAAGAACATCACCATTGCGGCAGCAACCGACCACAGCCAACGCGGTATCAATGAAAAACCACCGCAATCGACCAAACTCAAAACAAAACTCCAACAGGGAAAAACCGAAGAATTGAAAAGTTTCCACTCTACAATCTAATCCAGAACTATTAATGGGTAAAACATTCTCTGAAAGACTGTAGAAACCTATTTTTAACAAAGAAAACCGGGTACTTACCCCATAGATCCAAAACGCGCCTTACCGCATCAGCGGACTCAACCCAACTGAATATTGTGCAGCAAGCAGTTTTCTCCGACATTTGGGGTACGGCAAGCAGACCCTACCGCGTCCAGCGAACCCCGAAACCGCGATCTACCGCTAACTGTCAAAAGGATTGGTAAGCATAGGCCCTGCCTGGCCTGGAGTCTCACCTAGCTAGCATTCGGTATTGGGAGGTGGGATGTGTAATTCTACTGAAACCCCCTTTGAATGTAATGGGT
The DNA here is from genome assembly GCF_044704955.1 of Pristiophorus japonicus. NCBI lineage: Eukaryota > Metazoa > Chordata > Chondrichthyes > Pristiophoridae > Pristiophorus > Pristiophorus japonicus. The sequence continues at coordinate 2,824,465 of NW_027254374.1, forward strand.
TGTTCTCTATTAGAGTCATTATAAGCTATTTAACCCCCCTCTGAGTCTGTAAGGTATTGTTCATTCATAAGTTTGAATAAGTTTTGACACAGTACTTTCTTATTAGAGTAATTATAAGTTTGTAATTTCTTCACTGCAATAAAAACAAAGTTCTTTTGCATCAAACCAGTGTGCTTTGCAATTTTTTTCACACCCCACAAATAAATCCAGAGTCTAGAACTCAAGGGAGTGGGAGCAATTCGAACTGCTCAAGTTGATGAGAAGGGAACATGAGCTCCTCATAGAGACCACACCCTTACAGTAATGAGGCAGGATTAATAAATTATCTTGTGGTAAAAGATCGTCCAGGAATGAGTGAGCATAATATGGGTACATTTCAAATTCTGTTGGAGGGTGAGAAAGTTGGTTCTCACACCGGGCTTAAATAGAGGAGACTACAAAGGTATGAGGGCAGAGTTGGGTGAAGAGGACTATAAAAATAGATTGAAGTATGGGACGATTAATTCGCAGTGACAGACATTTAAGGACATAGTTCATAACTCGCAACAAACATATATCCCAATGAGAAGGAAAGACTGTAAGAGAAGGGATTCTCATCCGTCGCTAACTAAGGAAATAAGGGATGGTATCAAATTGAAAACAAGGGCACACAATGTGGCCAAGGCTAGTGGGAGGTCAGAGGACTGGGATATTTTGGGGCAAACAAGTGAAAGACACCTAGTGCTGGTGGGCAGTTTTGTTGCCTTTGTCATTGATATTTAATCTCCAAGTCTCGTTGTCAAATCGTGTGTTCAACCATCAATTACCTGTTTCAAATCAGCGGAGCAGAAACCAGTTTGTTGTCTAATGCTGCCTTTGCCTGCACAATGTGTGCTGAGATTATCTTTGCAATATGCATTCCGCAGGATGAATAAAAGTAACGTTTTTTGAAATACAGGCACTGTAGAGGGTGGTCTTGTGGTTAGGTTCACCTCTGACCTTCTGAGTGGTTCGAATCGCTCCCACTCCCTGGGTTCTAGACTTTGGATTTATTTGGGGATGTGACAAATTGCAAGAGACAACTGGTTTTTGTGCAAGAAACTTTGAATTTATTCAGGAAAGATAAGTACAATGTTCAAACTTACAATCTCTAGAATAAGGAACACATTATTACACCTGCAAAATGGGTTACAGAAAATAATATACCTCCCCCTCCCAATACCTAAACCTGACTAGCTTAAACCCTATGGAAACAGGGATAATGCTCACCAATCCTCTTATTGACAGCCAGTGGTATTTCAAGGTTTTGTAGATTCTGTAGATTCTGCTTGCCGAACCCCGAACGTCGTGGATGACTTCTTACTGTGTAGCCTTCAGTTGGGTGGTGTCCGCTGATGCGGTCGGGTGCATATTGGATTTATGGGGTGAGTAACCATTTTCTTCCTTCTGCAGTAGGTTTTAAACTTCTTTCAGGTAATGTTTTGCCCGTTGGTAGCTCAGGGAGTGCTTGTATAGTGCAAACAGCTTGCGAATCTTCGGGTTTTCGTTGAGTTGACTTCGGGTTGGAAATCGTTGCTCGTGGTGGCTCAATATTACCAATTTGGTTGCTGGTAATATATTGGTGGTTGATTCATGATCTCCTTGCTGCCGCGGCGTGCTTGGTGTCCAGGTTGTTTGCGATGCTGTCTTGGTCGATGTTCTGAAGAACCAGGTTAACGAAAGCTGGTGTGCTGATGTCAAAGTCTGCCAGGTCTGAATTATACGGAGCTGGTGAAGAAGCAAAGTCTGATCTTTGGCTGTAAAACAGGGCCTCAATGATATCTTGAGAGCCTTTCTAATCTGTGCGCCAAATCAAACACGATTCTTTGTCTTAGTTTTAGCGGGCTTGATAATTCTTTGTTAAATTTTGGCGGGTTCGTGAACGATAACTTTTTCAGGATGTGTCGATCTGTTGGATTCCAGTTGCGATATACGAATTATTTTTTGTTTTACGTTGTCTGCCATGGCCTGGGTTTTCCATGCAGGCCGCATAGGTGATTAACATTGTGCATGTGCTGGATGGGTTTCATGCTGAGAGTTATTGCAGGCAATCTCTGGGTCAATTGTTGCTATGTTAATGTCTCCTCGGGAGAAGAGTTTTGGAGTTTACACAGTTCCCCAGACAATTTGTTTCGCTCCAATATCGCAGTTAGCTCCAATACCCAAAGACTGGCTTTTTCAGAGGTTCGTGGTCCCCTGGTTTGCAGCTTCTTTTCCCCTGCAGACCCATGCATCTTTTCAAATCCCAAAGTTCATTTTAAGCGAGTCCAAAATGATCCTTCCTTAGGGTTTCTTCACACAGTGGGGTAATCTTTGAATTTTGAGAAAATATCGAGTTTTACAGAATACATAGCAAATGCTGGTAATCTCAGCAGGTCAGGCAGCATTTGCCAGGAGAATAAACTCGCCTCTGATTGTTCATCCACAGCATGTTTAAGCATAATGCTACTGGCTGGGATCGAACCAGGGATTTTTCACGAAAAAACAAACGTGATAACCACTACACGACAGAAACCTCTGTCACAGCTGGCACAACAGAGGGGAGCTGACCAGTGCGCTCCCTCTGTGCTGATCACCACTGATTTTTAATGTGGAAGCAAGTCATCCTCGACTCCCGGGATTAGCTAAGAAGAGAGGAGGATCAGGAATGTGTTGGCTCAACTTAAACAACTTCTGTCCCACACTGAAAGTTCTCAATCCTTCTCCTCCGCCGCCCTTTACAGAATGTCACGGATCACCCAGCCACCGTGTTCACTTCCACATCCTCACAGTGGGGCCACAGAAGCTCCTACCGTCTCCCCGCGATTAGCAAACTCACCCAGTTTGTAAAATTAAACCCCTAACAAGTGTCCCATAAAGGGCATGAGAAACAAGAGAATCTGTAAGCTCGGTACTTGACAGATGTATTGGGGTTATTCATGGTGATTACAACAAATACTATTCATCTCACAGGCCTCAATTATTTTTATTTGACGAATTGACCAAGAATCGTTATCAGGTTAGTGCGCCGGACTTAACCCCGCGACCACCAGGGAACAATAATGATACATGTAGATATATTTGGATATCTTTATATCTGAACCTGAATATCAACGGCTAGTTGCCTAGGCATCATGGTGCGACGGTGGTGTATCTATCTTTGAGTGAGAGAAATTGTTCCACAGTGACGCCCATTTCATCATTTCTTCCCTTTTATACACTAGAGGCTGAGGCAGGGGGAATAAATCGAGAAACCAAAAGACAGGGATACAGTCAAGAGGAAGAGAAAAGGGTAAATACTGTCCCCACCCAGAACTAATGCAGAAACTCCTCTGCTGCGCTCGGGGTGGCCACTCGCAGCCTGGATACACTAACGTCACAACAGCTCATTGACTGTCGGAGTGGGACTGTGCGGCGCTTCAGAAGACAGGTCGAAAAAGCAAATTCACTGATTCGGTCTCATGTGCTTCTCTTATCAAGAATAACAACACGCAATAAATGCTTTTATAAAGGATACACATTATCTGCACATTTGTCCAGCAGTCGGCTCGTTGGTCTCGGGCGATGATTCTCACTTCGGGGTTGTTGATTGAAATTTGGGAGAGGTACCGGGTTAAAATCCCGGACGAGGCCTTGAATCTGCATAGAACTTTTGCAAAGAAGGACTTGCATTTCTGCAGCGGCTGATTGGAGAGTGCGGGGCCGGAATGTTGCTGCTTGTCCCGGCCTAACTCACTCTGGAGCAGGGGACGAGCGATTTGTCGATGGGTTGTTTGCGGCTTTCATCTGCTTTTGTGAAGCGAGGCGGCGCTGCAGGATCATTTAATAATCTCTCACAACTCAACTGAAAGCAGCCGGAATGTGCAGCTTTGAGAGGGGCTTTCTGCACCGTCAGGGCTGGAAACGGGAGGGAGTGAGAGACACTGTGGAGATTTTGTGTGTGCACAGAACTGTACAGAGAAACCGCAAATGTAACCGGGATGTGGCTCACTGCAATTTGTTAACATTGAACCACGAACGTGAATTATTCAGTTTTTTTTTAATTTAGTTGAACAAGTTTTCTAAATGTTGCCACTCAGTTTCAAACCAGGAATTGTTCACACATTGGGCAAATGTGATAACCACTACACTACGGAAACACTGTAGTTGAAGTACTGGTAGGAACATAACCAGAGCTTTACACAACACAGCTGGCCGATACTTCAAGGCGCTGGTTTTATGAGAATAGAATGATGATGCTATAATTAGGAAGGCTGTGAGTGTCGCGGGTTTTGATCTCGTGTTTCCCAGACATTACATATAGGAACAGGAGGTGCCCATTTAGCAGCGAGTGGTTAGGATCTGGAATGTACTGCTTGAAAGTGCGGTGGAGGCAGACTCAATCTTCTCGTTCAAATGGGAGTTGGATAAGTGTCTGAAGGAAAAACAATTGCAGGGCTAGAGGGAAAGGGCGAGGGAGTGGGACTCGCTGAGAGTCTGCACGGGCTCGACGGGCCGAATGGCCTTCCGTGCTGTAACCATTCCATGCTTCTGTAAGTTAGTGGCACATTTCATAATGTGGGTGGAAGCAGAACATTGCAAATGGCCATGGATTGAATCGGCAATACTAGAGGCATCTGATTCAGGAGATTCGGTGGGCGAGGAAATTCGGGAGTTGAATGACTTTGAAAGGAACATTTTTGTTTTGTGCAGTTTCTGTCAAAGAAATGTTTGTGAAAGGAATTTTTTGCTCAGAGGAATGCAGCATTTAATCTTCTGCCTTAACATTGCTTTCTGAGTGTCGGGGTAACATTTGTTTTCTATGTCATTCTTCTCGAATTTATATTTCCTTTGCTGTTTCACAATAACCAGTCTCTTGCTCTGAAGTCAGTCTCACTGTTTCCCCAGTCTCCTTTTGATGTTACCAGGAAGGAATATTTTGAAGCAGACCCCGAAAGCACAGTGTGTAAAATGGTTTATGGTTGAAGAGTTCACTTGCAGAGCAGAGAAGAAACGATTCAATTATGGACTCTCCTTCAGTTAGCCTTTCTTTAATTGTGCAAAAGAAGATCATGGATTAATTAATGATGTTTTTCCGTGAAAGTAATATAAAATTTAATGAAAAGTTATCACCCAACGTGGGACTCGAATCAGAGATGCTCATATGAAGAGTCTCATGCTCTCCCAACTGAACAGACTGCACTGCCCATGATATTTGTGAACTTATCCTTTATATTCAGTGGTTTCTCGCCCTTTGATGGGCTGAAGTGTCGCGGATATCACGTTGGCCTCACACACGAAGGGTCCCCGGTGGATCCGTTTTCTTTCACTAAAAGTTATCTATTTATTGAAGTGAAATAAAGAGCAATTAAGGAATAAGGGAGCACTTTTGCCAGGAGAAAAAATAGCAAATAAAAAGAGCAAATGCTGGAAATCTCAGCAGATCAGGCAGCATTTGTCCGAAGACTAGACTTACCTCTGATTGTTCATCCACAGCACGTTTAAACATAATGCTTCTGGCCAGGATCAAATCGGTGACCTTTCGCGGATAAAGCAAACTTAATAATCACTACACTAAGGATAGCACTGGCACAGCTGGCAAAACAGAGGGGAGCTGACCAGTGAGCTCCCTCTGTGCTGGTCACCACGGATTTTTAATGTGGAAGCAAGTCATCCTCGACTCCGGCGATTACCTAAGAAGAGAGGAGGATCAGAAATGTGTTGGCTCACCTTAAACAATTTCTGTCGCACACTGAAAGTTCTCAATCCTTCTCCTCCGCTGCCCTTTACAGAAATGTCACGGATCACCCAGCCACCGTGTTCACTTCCACATCCTCACAGTGGGGCCACAGAGTCTCCAACTGTATCCCCGCGATCAGCGAACTTGCCCAGCTTGTAAATTTAAACCCCCAACACATGTCCGGCAACGGGCAGGAGAAACACGAGAATCTGTGAGCTCGGTCCGTAACAGAAAATAATGGGGTTATTCATGTTGATTACAGCAATTACTAATCGTCTCACAGACCTCAATTATATTTATTTGACGAATTGACCGAGAATCGTTACCAGGTTAGTGCGCCGGACTTAACCCCTCGACCACCAGGGAACAGCTACGATACTTGTCGATATATTTATATATATTTATATATGAACCTGAATATTAACGGCTAGCTGCCTAGACCTCATGGCGCAACAGTAGTGCATCTAACTTTGAGTGAGAGAAATTGTTCCACAGTGAAACTCATTTCATATTTTGTTCCCTTTAAACACTCGAAACTGAGACAGGGAGAATAAATAGAGAAACCAAAGCACAGGGATACAGACAAGAGGAAGAGAGAAGGGGAAATACTTTTACACCCAGAACTAATGCAGAAACCACTCTGCTGCGCTCGGGGTGGCCACCCGCAGCCTGGATACACTAACGTCCCAACAGCTCATTGACTGTCGGAGTGGGACCGTGTGCATTTCAGAAGACAGGACGAAAAAGTAACGTCACTGATTCGGTCTCATGTGCTCCTCTAATCAAGAATAGCGACACACAAAATAATACTTTTATAATCGTTACCTCCATTTTTGTCGAACAGTTGGCTTGTTGGTCTCTGGGCATGATTCTCCATTCAGCTTTGTTGTGAGAAGCATTGGGTTCAAACCCTGGATGAGCCCATTATTTTGCTGATAATTTTGAAATTGCATAGAAACTTTGCAAAGAAGGACTTCTATTTCTGCGTTCAGGAACTCATGACGCCCAAAGCGCTTTACAGCCGTTGAGTTATCTTTGAAGTGTTGTAGTGTGGGGATAGATGTGCCCCAATCACCCCACACGAACCTCAACACCTTGCGAAGGAGGTTGGTGCAAATAATCAGGTGCCTCAGTTACTTGGACTTTCTTTGAATGAGTTCTGCTTGTACTTGCATTCAAGCTTGAAACAGCAACTGGGCTTCCATCTCACGGGAGCAGCGTGTTGTGGTTAGCGAGCAGGTGACGAGGTTATAGGGGTTGTTGTGCATCACATTCAATCTTTTAAATTTCACCAAGCAAAGATATGATGAATCCAACTGTCCCTGTAAGCATTTAGTTCACGTTTAATCACAGGAATATCTGCAGTCAGGAGCTGAAAAGGTATTAAAACCTAATAACGGCTTCGGGACAATCAGAATACTTCGTCGCAGACAAGGCTGGAAGGTTGGAAAGTCGATCACACCGGTTGTGGGAGAGCTGGTTGGCGGTGAAATGCAAGTGTCTGCAGTGTGCGGAACCAGACTGCTTCCACACATCCACAATGAATGCCCCACACTTTAATTAGGAAAAGTACAACTGAGAGTGGACAAGTTGCATCCCGACCGGAGCAATCTGAAGCTTTAACTGACTGACACCCTGGTTTGGGATGTCTTGCAACGTATGTTTAAGTTAGTTGCTGTTGGGCAATGGGTTATTGCATTCAACCGTTTATCAAGTAGTTGTTGGTTCGAGCCCACCCAAAAACGAAGCCTTTGAATGTTTTTTCCCCGAGAATTCGGTGCCGCACAGTTCCAGGTTGTCATTGTGCGTTTTGGCTGCACGAATATATTCCGCAAACATTGCCAGCAGTGCTGTTATCCAGTGACTTTCCACTCCAATACTTTTATGAACATTCAGTTCATGTAAAATGATAAAAGATTTTTACAAGGATCATGTTCCTCCATCCAGTACACTCGAATAAATTCTGTTATTGGGTTTAAAGGAACTGGTGGAAATTGCCTGACCTATCCTTATGGCTTTGCTCAGATTCTGAGTTTCAACAGTCAACAGTTTGCGAAGGATTACCTCATGGCCAATGCCAAGCAAAAAAGTCTCTCAGCATTCATTTTGGAATCCGTCAAACTTGCAATGTCCTGCGAGGCGCCTCAGTTCGGCGACACAGCTCGCCACTGCCTGGCCCTCCGACCATTGGCACGTGCAGAACCGATTCGTCGCCATCAGAACGCTTTCTTTAGGATTTAGAAGCTCCTCGACCAGCGTACACAATTATTCATAGGAATTATTTGTTGGTTTCACCAGAGCGAGAAGATTCTTCATGAGGCCATAGGTTGTTGCCCCTCGGACGGTAAGGAGGATCGCCCTTCATTTGGCAGCGTTCTCGTCCCTTTGCAGCTCGTTGGCCACGAAGAATTGGTCGAATCTCTCCAGGAAGGCTTCGCACTCGTCCCCTTCTGAGAACTTCTCCAGGATACCAAATGTTCCTTGCATTTTCGCGTGGTTGTTCGGTGTCTAATCGCCAATTGATACGCTCAAAATAAAGGATGAAACTATGAGCAATGAGTAATTGTGACATTAGCTCATTTAATAAGACTCCAGAGTGCAGGTACATCATGGGTGGCCTGCTTATATACCGTGCTCCCAAGGGATGCTGGGATCACTTGGAATTCCAACAGGTGGGCCCTCTGATGGTGGTGTGATACAGGTTGCCAAGGGTTAAATACATATCACAAGGTGTTTACAGAAATCAACCATCAAAAGCCCTGTCATTAACCACAGGGGTTTCCGGCAATTTTCTGATCGAAAAAGCTTTCAGTCGTTCTCCTTAAAGTTGCAGATGTGGAAATTGGGGAGTTTAATGACTTTGAAAGGAGAACATTGTTGTTTGGTGCAGTTCTGTTCAGAGAAATGATTGTGAAAGGAACTTTTTGCAGAGAGAGGGATTGAGCATTTCAGCTTGTTGCTTAACATTTCTCTCTGGGCACTGAGCTCAGTAGCAGTTTCTGTCGTGTCGTGGTTATCACATTTCCCTCACACATGAAAGGTTGCAATTCAAGCCTATGCAGAAACATTACATCTCAAGCAAAAACTTTTCTGCAATAAAATTGAACAAAACCTTTTTTGAATAACTTGTTGCATGAGCAATGAACATTGAAAACCAGTCTCCTCAAATACAGGTTGTGTAAAATCAGATCGGGGATAAAACTTCATCAAGGATTAAAGTTTCATGAATTATTAAAGTTCAGTTATTGAAGTGTTGACTGTCCCTGTTAGCGTTGTTTCACAGACTGAAAGAAATGCTATCGGTTTTTCCCAGCAGATCTAAGCTGCATTTGAAAGCGACAAAAAATTCGGTAATTATTCGCTCTTCCCCAGTTACAGAGCTCAGAGGGTTATTGTCCATCCCTGAGATGGAAGCAACCTCAGACCCGGGCCAAAGCTCGCCGTGCACCGAGCAGAGGCTCAGGAAAACCCCGGGGGAGAGGATATCCCGGTCACTGGGCCTTCCAGCAACCCTGAACAAGCGCCCAGCCTAAAATTTCCCAGAGTAATAACTTTTAACTCGAGCATCTAACAGTACGGACGGCCGAGCGGTCTGAGGCGCTGATCTCATTATTTGATGAAATTATCAACATCCCTGAGTTTGCAGTTTTATCATTGTGCAAAAGAAGATCATGGGTTCATAATGATATTTACCTGCGAAAGCAACATAAAAGTAATCGACCAACGTGGGGCTCGAGCCGACGACCCTGACATTCAGAGTCTCATACTTTACCGACTGAGATAGCCGGGCTTCTCAACACCTACCCTGCCAATCGCCTTCAGAATATTGTCCATTTCAATGAGATCACGTCTCTTTCTTCCAAACTCCAGAGAGTATCGGCCCATTCTGCACAATCTCTCACCAGAGGACTGTCCTCTCATCCCAGGAATAAATCTGGTGAACCTCCGTTGTACCACCTCCAAGGCAAGTGTATCCTTCCTCAGATGAGGAGACCAAATCTGTGCGCAGTACTCCAGGTGTGGTCTCACCAGGGCCCTGTACTATTGTAGCAAGACTTTCTTACTCTTGTACTATGGGCTCTATATGAAATGCTATTGGCCGAATATCCTGTTTCTCTGCTGATTCTACGGTTGTATAAAAAGTTACTAAAATTCGACAGTTGCTCTTCAAAAATATTTGAATTTCCTTCATGTGCTACACATGTGGATGGATTCATGATGAGTGAAACAATTATTCAGTCTCTCACAGACTTCAATTATTTTTGTCAACTTGCTCTGTCAAAATTATTTTCCAAACCGGGAATCAAACCCAGACCATGGCAGTAAGAGCAGCAAATCCTAACCACCAGACTACCAGGGAACACTGCGTGCAGTCTCTGCGATAGCTTTAAAACTAGTCAGGTTACCATCACAGCTAAGAATTGTGCGGTGAAACGGCGTGTAACTGGATTTGCTGGGAGCAGCGTGGAGGCCCCGACCTGCGTGAGAACACCAGCGGCAGGTCGGGGCCATAAAAGGTGCGATGAGCGGCGGCCTGGGTGCAGCGTGGTGGTGTACCACGGCAATGTGCAGCGCGAGCTGGTGTCGGAGGGCGATGGCAGCGAAGAGTGACGTCATCAAAGTCCAGGTCGGTGATTGGAGCTTGGGCAGGTACAGCCGGAGCAGCGAGAGACTGTCGAGGGATGTGATCGTGGCCCAGGGGCGGCATGAGCTCAGGGACAGTGGCCCAGGGGAAGCACGGGCCAGCCCACACGACGATATGTGTGGGCACTGGGTCCGTGCAGCAGAGCTGGTGTCCAGTCGTCTTGGATAATCCTTGACACTGGACCAAGATTTTGCTCTGTCAAGCACGTGTGATAGCTGGGGTGAAACGGCCACAACACTTTAAAAAAATCCACGCACAGGCATCTTCCAGCCTTCAACATGCAATTCGGGACATGGAATATTAGGTCCATCATTGAAACACCTGTGAACTCATCCTTTTTTGGCGTGGAAGCAAGTCATCCTCGCTTCGAGGGACTGGCGATGATGATGATGAACTTGATTTTCTGCAGTCCGCGGGCAGCAGGTAATGAAAGCGGGTGTGAGAGGGCGAGTGACAGGTCATTACTGTTTATGATGCTGTCTGACCCACGGTGGGAGTGGCCGGGGATTTTAAAGCCCTTTAATTGCACCAATGCAGGGTAAATGAAACTGTGTTTCAGGAACCTTCATGGACACAAACATGGACACTCTGCACTGTTGACCTCGTGTTGAAAAAGTAGTGTGTCTGACTGCACATCAGAAGGCTGCGTGTTTATATCACGTCGGCGTCACTGCACTTTTCCATATTGCTCTCCCATAATTGAAATTTTCTTTGCTGTATTACAATTTACTTTACAACCCATCTTTGTATCATCAGCAAACTTGGCTCCATTATAATCGGTCCCTGTATCCCTGCGATAGGGGAGGGAAGACACACCGGAGAATTGTGAGCTTGTGGACCGGAGACGTTGCAGCTGCTGCAGCTATGCGTTTTGTCGGGGGGGGACGGGGGGAGAGCCGGCCGAGCAGGCGGAGAAGCTGAGAAGCTGCTGTGCTTTTCATCGGGTTTGACACTGTTTGACAATGGCAGAGTGCCAAATTTTCTCTGCCTACTACGCATGCGCGAAGGTGCCGGCAGTGTTTTCGGCGCAGGCATTTGGCTCCGCCCTCCACTTTACCATCGACCCACGCCAGGACTCCGGGGACTGTGCACAGCGGCCAGAATGGGGCAAGTTTTTCCCCGCGCCATTTCCAGCGCGCAGTCGGTTCACTTGAGGTCAGTGCGCCGACAAAATGTCTTGGGGAAAATCTAGCCCTTGAAGAGTCAGTAGTACACTGAAGGAAATACAAATATGTTTGCTGAGGAACTGTCAAATTTTAATAACTTTTTATACAACTGTCATATCAGCAAAAAAACAGGGCACTCGGCCCATAGTACCTAATATATAGACCACAGTACAAGAGTAAGGAAGAGTTGCTGCAATTGCACAGGGCCCTGGTGAGACCACACCTGGAGTACTGCACGCAGTTTTGGTCTTCTTATTTAAGGAAGGTTATACTTGCCTGGGAAGTGGTACAACGGAGGTTCACCAGATTGATTCCTGGGATGAGAGGACTGTCTTAAGTTGAGAGATTGAGTAGAATGGGCCGATATTCTCCGGAGTTTAGAAGTATGATAGGTGCTCTCATTGAAACACACAATATTCTAAAGGGGATGGACAGTGTAGACGCTGAAAGGTTGTTTCCCCCGGGCTGGAGTGTCTGGAACCATGGGGCAGAGACTCAGAATAAGGGTTCTGCAATTTAAGACAGAGATGAGGAGGAATTTCTTCACTCAGAGGGTTATGAATCTTTAGAATTCTCTGCCCCTCATGCCTGTGGATGCTGAGTCTCTGAATATATTCAAGGCTGCGTGAGATAGGTTTTTGGAGTCTCGGGGAATCAAGAGATCAGGAGATCACTGGAGTTTCGAAGAATGAGAGGGCTCTCATAGAAACATATAAAATTATGACGGGACTGGACAAGTTCGGATGTTGGGGAAGTCTAGGACCAGATGTCAGAGTCTAAGGGATAAGGGGTAAGCCATTTAGGGCTGAGATGAGAAGAAACCTCTTCACTCAGAGAGTTGTTAACCTGTGGAATTCTCTGGCGCAGAGAGTTATTGATGCCAGTTCGGTAGATAAATTCAAGAGGGAGTTCGATGTGGCCCTTATGGCCAAAGGGATCAAGGGGTATGGAGAGAAAGCAGGAAAGGCGTACTGAGCTGAATGATCAGCCATGATCTTATTGAATGGTGGTGCGGCTCGAAGGGCCGAATGGCCTACTCCTGCACCTATTTTCTATGTTTCGATGATTCTATTGTCTGCTATTGCTTCTTTAATAATGGATTCCAACATTTTCCAAACCACAGATGTTAGGCTAACTGGGCTATAGTTTCCTGATTTTTTCTGCCTCCTTTTTTAAATAGGGGCATTACATTTGCATTCTTCCAATCTGCTGGGTCTTCCCCAGAATCCAGCGAGTGCATTTCCACAGATCCCTGAAAGTAGAAGGCCAGGTAGCTAAGGTGGTTAAGAAGGAATATGGAATGCTTGCCTTTATTAGCCGAGGCATAGAATACAAGAGATGGAGTCGATGGAGCAGGTTATGTCACAGCTGGAGTACTGCGTGCAGTTGTGGTCGCTGTATTACAGGAAGACGTGATTGCACTGAAGATGGTACAGAGGAGATTTACAAGTCTGTTGCCGGGAGTGGAGAATCTTAGCCATGAGGACTGATTAGATAGTCTGGATTTGTTTTCCAATGAACAGAATCTGAGAGGAGACCTCATTGAGGTGTATAAATTTATGAGGGGCCCAGATATAGTGCATAGAAAGGGCCTATTTCCCTTAGCAGAGGGGTCAACAACAAGGAGGCATAAATTTAAAGTAATTGGTAGAAAGATTAGAGGGGAAATGACTTCACCCAGAGGGTGGTGGGGGTCTGGAACTCACTGCCTGAAAGGGTGGTAGAGGCAGAAAATCGCACCACATTTAAAAAGTGCTTGGATTTGCAACTGAAGTGCCGTAACCTGCAGGGTTATGGACGAACAGCAGGAAAGTGGGATTAGGCTGGTGAGCCACTTGTTGGTCGGCGTGGACACGATGAGCCGAAATGGCCTCCTTCCGTGCTGTAAACTTCTTTGATTCAATGAACTCCTTTGCAAAGAGTTGAGGTGCGTGTGATGTGATTTTGCGCACATCTTTCCTCACTTGACAACATTTCAAAGGCAACTCAACGACTGCAAAGCACTTTGGGGCGTCATGAGTTCCTGACAAACGCTGCAGAAATGCAAGTCCTTATTTGCAAATGTTTGATGCAAATTCAAGGCTGCTCTGGGATTTGAAACCAGGATCTCTCGCAAATTTCCAATAACAACCCCAAAGCAACAATCATACCCCGAGACCAACGTGCTTGGCAAATGTGGTGATAACATGTAATCATTATTGAACCATTTTTAGTATGTGTTACTATTCTTGATCGGAGGAGCACATGAGACGAAATCGGTGACTTTGCATTTTCGAAATGCTTCCGAAGCGCTGCATGGTCCCACTCCTTCAGTAAATGAGCTGTTGGGACATTAAGGTATCCATCATCGTCATCATAGGCGATCCCTCGAAACGAGGATGACTTGCTTCCACGCCGAAAAAGGATGATTTCACGGTTGTTTCAATGAAGGACCCGCACTACATCCTGCAGGGTGGAAGATGTCTGTGCGTGGATTTTTTTAACGTGTGGGGGGCATTGCACCCCACCAATGACACGTGCTTGACAGGGCGAGGTCTTGGTCCAGTGGCAAGGATTAACCAAGATGACTGGTGACTAGCTCTGCTGCACGGAGCTAGTGCACACACATATCACAGTGTGGGCTGGCCCGTGCTGCCCCTGGGACACTGGCCCTGAGCTCATGCCTCCCTCGCCCCGACCACGTCCCTCCACAGTCTCTCGCCGCTCCTTCGCCCCGATCTCGCCGCTCCTGCTGTATCTGCCCATGCTCCAATCACCGGCCTGGAACTTGATGATGTCACTCTTCGCTGCCGCCGCCATCCTGCACCAGCCCGCGCTGCTCCCTTGGAAAGTCTGCCGGGACCTCCAAGCTGCTCCCAGGGCCGCTCGCCGTTCCTTTTATGGCCCCGTCCTGCCGCGGGTGTTCTCCCGTTCGTGTATGCAGGCTGCGGTGGTCACCCCGTGCATAGCAGAGTGGTTTCTGCATTAGTTCTGGGTGGAGACAGTATCTTTCCCCTTCTCTCTTCCTCTTGTCTATATCCCTGGGCTTTTATTTCTCTATTTATTCCCCCTGTCTCAGTTTCTCATGTTTAAATGGGGACAAAAGATGAAATGGATGTCACTGGGAACAATTTCTCTCACTCAAAGTTAGACCCACTACCGTTGCGCCATGAGGTCCAGGGAGCTAGCCGTTGATATTCAGGTTCACATATAAATATATATAAATATATCGACATGTATCATAACTGTTCCCTGGTGGTCGATGGGTTAAGATCCGGCGCACTAACCTGGTTTCAATCGTTGCTCAATTCATCGCATAAAAATAATTGAGGTCTGTGAGACGATTAATAATTGCGGTAATCACCATGAATACCGATTCTTTCTGTGACAGACCGAGCTTACAGACTATTTGACTTCTCCTGCCTTTCGCCGGGCACGTGTGCCGGGTTTAATTATTTAAACTGGGCGAGTTCGCTGATCGTGGGGAGAAGGTAGGAGCCTCTGTGGCCCCACTCTGAGAATGTGGAAGTGAACACGGTGGCTGGGTGATCCATGACATTTCTGGAAAGGGCAGCGGAGGAGAAGGATTGAGAACTTTCAGTGTGGGACAGAAGTTGTTTCCGGCGCCTGTTGGCTCCACCCCAGATGTTTAAAATTGCTGTCGAGGAACAGCCAGGATGTTCTTGAATAGTGGACCAGGCTCGAGGGGCCGAATGGCCTACTCCGACCCCTAATCCTTACATGTTTATGATCTTAAGACCTTTCACAGGAGAACAAACTCGCCCCTGAGCATGCATGAGGAGAAAGCTCCAGAAAATATTCCCGCCCGATGAGCTTTCGTGTGTGAGGCAGACGTGTTAACCGGTGCACTGCAGAAACATCTCCACTTTCAGCACCCGGTCAGACGGAAGTCTCAAGCGAGCATGTGAACTGCTGAATCCCACTTTCAAGCAATTGGTCGTGGTGTCAAACAAACAATTAATTACACTTAATGTTTAAAAAGTGGAAGTGTCAGAAGTCTGATGTGAACCCACACCTCCAGTGGAGACTGCAATCCGAAATACACAACCTTATACCACTCGGCCAACCTGACTATTTAGGGATATATGTGACCAACTGCAGGTTTATGTTGAAGTTTTGTGTCCTGTCACATGAAATAAATGAGGGCAGCAGGCGTATCTTTGCCTGATTCCGGGGAAACAGTGAGACAGAGCTTGGAGTAAGGCTATGGTTATTCAGAGACAGCAAAGAAACTATTAATTCCCGAATTATCCTGAAGAACAGAGACTTCGACATGATCTGGGGTCAGACGTGCTAACGTTGCGCCACGAGGTCTATACAGCATATAAGAAATGTTTGGCGACATGAAGGTTTCACAATACAAGGGGCTTTAAAATCCCCGCCAATTCTCACCGGCTGTCAGAAGCAGCGCTCACCTGCCAGTCTCCGTATGTTTTTTTGTTAAACGTTTGTGTTGCTTTGATGGGAAAGCATCATTAATTAACCCCTCACCTTCTTTTGCACAATGAATGAAATGCTAACTGAGGCAGAGTCGAAACTTCAACCATTTTTTTCAGTGCTTTGCATAGAATCATAGAAACATAGAAAACAGGTGCAGGAGTAGGCCATTCGGCCCTTCGAGCCTGCACCACCATTCAATATGATTATGGCTGATCATTCACCTCAGTACCCCTTTCCTGCTTTCTCTGCATCCCTTTGACACCTTTAGCCGTAAGGGCCACATTTAACGCCATTTTGAATATAGCTAACGAACCGGCCTCAACAACTTTCTGTGGCAGAGAATTCTACAGGTTCAGAATTCTCTGAGTGACGAAGTTTCTCCTCATCTCGGTCCTCAATGACTTACCCCTTGTCCTTAGACTGTGTCCCCTTGTTCTGAACTTCCCCAAAATCGGGACCATTCTTCCTGCCTCTAACCTGTCCAATCCCGTCAGACCTGTACATGTTTCTTTGCGGTCCCTTCTAATTCTTGTAAATTTCAGTGAATATAAGTCCAGTTGATTCAGTCTTTCTTTACATGTCAGTCCTGCCATTGTGGGAATCAGTCTGGTGAATCTTCGCTGCACTCCCTCAGTAGCAAGAACGTCCTTCCTCAGATTAGTAGACCAAAACTGAACACAATATTCCAGGTGAGGCTTCACCAAGGCCTGCGTCTGCGCACATACAGAGGCTGAACTCCAGGACAGAGTCGACGTATTTACTGAGGCGTATGAAAGCATGGGCTTTACATTAAACATCCATAAGACAAAGGTCGTCCACCAGCCTGTCCTAATTACACAGCACTGCCCCGCAGTCATCAAGATCCACGGCGCGGCCCTGGACAACGTGGACCTGTGATGGGCTGTGCAGCTGTAGTAAACTGCTTTGTAACTGTTGTGAAACATATAAAGGTGCATGTAACCCTTTGTTCTGTGGAGAGAAACCTGGATACGGTCCTGAGTTTTTCCTCCCCGCTGAGCGTAATAAAAGCTGCATCAGCATTGGAACCGACTCTCAGTGTTGAGTGATTCTTCTATGAAAACACTAACGCTAACAGTGTCATCTGCAAACTTGGAGATATTACGCTCAAATTCCTTCATCCAAATCGTTAATGTTTATTGGGATCCCAGCACTGACCCCTGCGGCACACGACTGTTCACTGACTCCCATTCCGAAAAGGAACCGTTTATCCCGACTCTCTGTTTCCTGTCTGCCAACCAATTCTCTATCCACGTCAGTACATTACCACCAATACCATGAGCTTTGATTTTGTACACCAATCTCTTATGTGGAACCTTGTCAAAGACCTTTTGAAAGTCCAAATACACCACATCCACTGACTCTCCTTGACCACTCTACAAGTTACAACCTCAAAAATTTCCAGAAGATTTGTCAAGCATGATTTCCCTTTCACAAATCCATGCTGACTTGACCGATCCTGTCACTGCTTTCCAAAAGCGCTGCTATTTAATCCTTAATAATTGATTCCAACATTTTCCCCACGACTGATGTCAGGCTAACCGCTATATAATTTCCAATTTTCTATCTCCCTCATTTTTTAAAAAGTGGTGTGACATTCGCTACACTCCAGTCCAGAATCGATAGACTGTTGGAAAGTGACCACCAATGCATCCACTATTTCGAGGGCCACATCTTTAAGTACACTGGGATGCAGTCAATCATACCCCGGGGATTTGTCGGCCTTCAATCCCATCAATTTCCCCAACACAATTTCCCGCCGAATAAGGATATCCTTCATTTCCTCCTTCTCACGAGACCCTCGGTCCCCTAGTACATCCGGAAGGTCATTTGTGTCTTGCTTCGTGAAGACAGAACCAAAGTATTTGTTCAATTGGTCTGAAATTTCTTTGTTCCCCATTGTTAATTCACCTAATTCCGACTGCAAGGGACCTACGTTTGTCTTCACTCATCTTTTTCTCTTCACATATCTATAGAAGCGTTTGCATTCAGTTTTTATGTTCCCGGCAAGCTTCCCCTCGTACTCTATTTTCCCCCTCCTTATTAAACCCTTTGTCCTCCTCTGTTGAATTCTAAATTTCTCCCAGTCCTCAGGTTTGCTGCTTTTTCTGGGCAATTTATATGCCTCTTCCTTGGATCTAACACAATCCTTAATTTCCCTTGTTAGCCACGGTTGAGCCACCTTTCCTGTTTTATTTTTACTCCTGACAGGGATGTACAACTGTTGAAGTTCATCATTGTTATCAATAAATTTTTCCCGTTGCCTATCCACTGTCAACCCTTTAAGTATAATTTGCCAATCTATTCTAGCCAATTTACGCCTCATCCCGTTGAAGTTAGCTTTTGTTAAGTTTAGAAACCTCGTCTCTGAATTTACTGTGTCACTCTCCATCTTAATAAAGAATTCTACCATATTATGGTCACTCTTCCCCAAGTATGAATCCCTGGAGCCCTAGAGAGTGACCTAGTTAGAGAGTAAGTGGGAGTTAGGAGGTATTTCTGTTGTGTTTATTACCTGCAATAAAGTATTCCCCATTTTGGAAGATTTTACAGTTTTATTGGAGTATATTTGTGTTATTTGCTTTCTTGAATAAAGTCCATCTCTTATTTGTGCAAAACAGTTATCTGCTGTACTTTATCACACCCCGGATTAATAAATCCAAGGTCGAGAACCAGGGAGTGGGAACGACACACAACCGCTCTGGTCAGGAAGGCAAGCTGACAAACCCACCACCCCCCCCCCCCCAGAATGGCGACCGCGGCAGGACCTTGGACAAAAGGGTGTGATGCAGTCAGCACTGTTTTTGAGGAAAGAAGCAAAATGGAAGAGAGGATTTCCTCTTACATATTCAAGAAAGGCAATATAACAAAGAAATGGGTACTGAACCTATTTCGCGCTGAGCGTCCTGTGGACGCTGCAGTCATATGGACTGAGAGTAAGAACCAAAAGCGTTCTGTGGAGAAAGAAATATGGTTAGTCTGCCTACACCTCCTCGATCAGCAACAAGCACCTCTCAGCACTCCACACATTTAGTAATTCACTAACCTCGTGCCAGCTCCACCTACCTTCTGAAGCCTACCCTGTCCCAGTGGTTTGCGGCTATTCCAATAACACAATCATGGGAAAAGTAGTGAGGATGTCGGTCATGGGTGGAATAGCCCGACTCGCACCGGTATACAGAGTGGAGAACATTGGGATCATTCAAGGGGGTGCACACGTTCATTTCACATCGGTCCCACTGTAGGTCATAAAGTGGGAGCAAGCTATGATGGGTACTGACCTCTCTGGGTGCTGGAGCCTGGGTGCACACATAATATTGTGTCCCCAGCACTCGAACATCTATTCTAAACCACAGTGCGGGTTTAAAGCTGCTGGCGCACAGCCTATCAACTGTACCACAGAGGTAATTGCACAAGACCATGTTCCTCCACAGTTGGGACATATTGTGTCACCACCAGTGCGCCCCACTACCAGCATGGACAGCACATCTGGTGTCCGATGCATGAAAGCAGTTTTTGCTTCAAACCTGAGGCAGAAGTGCAAGTGGCCCAGGAATGTATTGTTCCCATTCCCGAACACCCCACTGTTCACCTCACTGAAAGTGAAAACATCACCAACCTGCATGATTATGTCATGCATTTTGGTTAGCAAATCACCCCTCTAACCGAACATCTTACCGCCCGACTAAAAGTTGTAGAAGTATCACAGAAACATTTCCATACTCTCGAACAAAAATCGATTCAGATAGTGGGCGAAATTTCAGAGATCATAGTTCCACCCTTGTGGTATATTTTCAGAAATATAGAGTTCACTTCCTGGATCAGAATAGCTTCCCATGTTTTAGTGCTCCGCCAGCTCGTGATGATTTTTTATTGATGGTGTACTACCTGCAGGGTGAGGGGCCGAGGTCTTCGGTCTCAGCTTGACCAGCCCGAGCAGAACTTAAGGATTGTATCAGGGAGGGAAACACAAAATATGATATAACACTGCAGTAAAATCGCAGTCACCCGGTGAGGTCCGGTTTAGATTCCACCTGCTGTAACAACACAGAGATCAAGTGGTAAAAGGGTTTTACTTTGTGTGTTTTACTGTGTATTTTTGTAAAACTGGAGTGATGGACCAACTCTATGCTGTAATGTAACTTATGACTGCAATTACCTGTAAACAGTGATACAATTCAAGGGCGAATGTATGTTTGGGTTCAGCTCGGTAATTACTGGGGAAGGTTCACTCTTGGGTGTCAGGAATTTTGGTCACCTAACATGACACTCAAGTATGTAGAGTGTCAAAGGGGGGACTGCAGAGTTGCAAAATTCGAGGGAAAATCAATCAGTGTTTGGATTCATTGGAAAGGAAATTTAATTTGGGAATATCAACCAGAAAGTTTGAGATCCTAAAATGCTTATGGAAGAAATCAACGAGTTTTTAACCAAGTTTGGGATTTCTAAATGCTGAATGTTGGGTCTGCAAGGAAAGGTGTGGGGTCAATCTCTCAAAGGCCAGTTTGGACATTGGCGTAAATCGAATTGTCTGGGAACTGTTTACCCTCGAAACCTGCCCCCAGAAAACTTTAGCATTTAAAGTATCGACCACTGAAGAAACATTATCCACCCCACCCAGAGGACCCAAATGTCACATACATATTCCAACACCTTTTCAACAGGCTAGAAATATCTGGCTCAGGCCAGACTTCCCGAAGCAAAAAGCAGTGCTATCACAATGAACAAGAGCTCATCAATTCAGAAAAGTCTATCAACGCCAGTTTAAAACTGAATCAAGTTTCAATTAGCTGGGCAGCAAAACTTCAACAAAAGAAATGTTAGATTTGGCGCGAAGAATAAACAGGCTCTCCGAGTATAATTAATGGCCTATCGTACCAAGAGAGCTATCTCTATTCTGACCATCACAGAAAGACCTTTTCTGACCAAGAACTTCGGAACAACAAGATCGAGAGAACATGGGAAGAAAACGCAGGAAGGAACATCGCGATATCGGAGAAAAGAACTTGCCCCAATGGCTTCAATACGCAGCAGAGGTCTTCTGCGACGTCAGGGTTATGGCAACGTAAACCGGCTGTAAACAAAGAACCCGGAAAACACAAAACAGCCCTAACTGTGAAAGGAAGGATTGGTGAGCATTATTCCTGTTGCCCTCGAAACTACTTTAGTTCGAGATTAAGTGGGAGGTCGGAGGTATTTCTGTTGTGTTTATTACCTGAAACAAAGTATTCCCCATTGTTCAGAAGCTTTTGTAAGATTTTACAGTGTTATTGGTGTGTCTTTGTGTTATTTGCTATCTTGAATAAAACCCAAACCTTCTTTGTACAAAACAGTTGTCTGCTGTACTTTATCACACCCTGATTAATAAATCCAGACTCGACAACCAGGGAGTGGGAGTGACCCACAACCGCTTTGGTCAGGAAGGCAAACTGACCCCACACACTACCCCCTCCACTATATCACTCTGTTCATCACAGCTTGTACTTCAGTCTTGCCAGGCAAAAATACGTTGGCATTTTAATGCATTAATCCAAAATGCTTGGCATGATAACAGATTTCAACATTTTGTCAAGTTAGGGAGAAGGTGACGAGGTTTGGGGTTGATGTGCCTCGCTTTCAATCTTTGAAATTTCACCAAGCAAAAAAACGGTGAAACCAACTGTCCCTGAAAGCATTTTGCACACATTTAATCATAGGGATATCCGCAGTCAGGAGCTGAAACGAATTAAAACCTAATACCGGCTTCGGGACAGTCAGAATACTTCGTCACAGACATGGCACTTGAAGGCTGGAATGTAGATCACACCGGTTATGGGAGAGCTGGTTGGCGGTGACATGGAAGTGTCTGCTGTGTGCGGGTCCAGACTGCCTCCACGCATCCACAATGAATGTCCCTCCATTTATTTGGGAAAAGTACAACTGAGAGTGGACAAGTTCAATCCCGGTCGGAGCTATCTGAAGCGTTAACTGACTGACACCTTGGTTTTGGACGTCTTGCAACATGCAATCGCATCAGTCTCTGTGGCGCAATGGGTTAGCGCGTTCGGCTGTTAACTGAAAGTTTGGTGTTTCGCGCCCACCCACCGATCAAGCCTTTAACTTTTTTCCCCTGAAGATTCAGTGCCGCACAGTTCCAGGTTGTCATTGTGAGTTTTGGCTGCATGAATATATTCCGCAAACATTGCCAGCTGTTCTGTCTTCCTGTGAGTTCCCACTCCAATACTTTTATGAGCATTCAGTGCATGTAAAACGATAACAATTTTTACATGGATGATGTTCCTCCATCCAGCCGAATAGAAATAAATTAATTTATTGAGTTGAAAGAAACTAGTGGAAATTGATACTATTGATACATATAGAGAACTGGAACTTCGGTCTCAAGTGCTCCTCCTATCAAGAATAGGCACACAGACAATCAATGATTTTATAACTGAGTCATAAACACTTACAATTTTAAACTATTCTCATAAAATACAGTATGTTAATGAGATAGGCATAAAAGTTCATCACATGTAAAGAGAAAATGAATGATAGGAGATACCACTGCCCCTCAGTAAGTATAGTATTATTTATTTCATACTGCATAAAGTTGTCGGTTAATTAACGGTGATGAAATCAATTCTGATTTTTTCACATCAACTGCATGTCGTCAATTTTATAAGGCTTTGAATTTAGAAACTGTGCTTCAATAGTTACCGCCCTGATCTGTAATCGAAGCTTTTTTCGGTGGCATGAGGACTGGTTTTACCCAATCATTTAAAGGTGATTTCAAAGAATCACGTGGCTTTACATTCAGAACACGGTTACAATGTGTTTCGATGTGAAACAAGTGGATTGAAAAGGACAATAATGACTTCAGTCATTACGCTGCAGCGATGCAGCAATGCAGCGTTCCCTGATGGTCCAGTGATTCGGAGCTGGGGACGAGCGATTAGTCGATGGGTTGATTGCGGCTATGATCTGCTGTTGAGAAGCGAGGCGGCAATGCAGGATCTTTTAATAATCTCTCACAACTCAACTGAAAGCAGCCGGAAGGTGCAGCTTTGAGAGGGGTTTCTGCACCGTCAGGGCTGGAAACGGGAGGGAGTGAGAGACACTGGGGAGAGTTTGAGAGTGTACAGAACTGTATGAGAGAAACAGCAAATGTAACAGGGCTGTGAGAGATTGCACTTTGTTAAGATTGGACCACTACTGTGAATTATTAAATTTTTCTAATATTTAAAGAAACACATTTTTTAAATGATTTCGCACAGTTTCGAACCACTTTCGCATATTAGGCAAACGAAATAACTATTGAACTATGGAAATGCTGAGGTTATATACTGTTAAAAACATAACCAGAGCCATAACCTACACAGCTGGCCTGCACTGCAAGAACTGGTTTTATGAGAATAGAAAGACGGTGCTATATTTCGGACGGCTATGAGTGTGGCAGGAATTGATCAAGTGTTTCCCAGACTTTACACACAGGAACCGGAGGTAGCCATTTAGCAGCGAGTGGTTAGGTTCTGGAATGCACTGCTTGAAAGGGCGGTGGAGGCAGACTCAATCTTATCTGTCAAGGTGGAGTTGGATAAGTGTCTGAAAGAAAAGCAATTGCAGGGCTACGGGAAAGGGCGGGGGAGTGGAACTCGCTGAGAGTCGGCACGGGCTCGACGGGCCGAATGGCCTTCCGTGCTATAACCATTCCATGATTCTATAAGTTAGTGGCACATTTCATACTGTGGGTGCAAGCAGAACATTGCATAGGGACATCGAGTGAATCGGCATAACTACAGGCACCTGATTCAGGAGATTGGGGGTGCGCGGAAATCAGGAGTTTAATGACTTTGAAAGGAATATTTTTGTTTTCTGCAAGTTTCGGTCAGAGAAATGTTTGTGAAAGGAATTTTTTGCAGAAAGTGATCCAGCATTTAATCTTCTGCCTCAACACATCTTTCTGGGTGTCAGGGTCACATTTCGTTTCTAATTTATTCTTCTAGAATATATATTTCCTTTGCTGTTTCACAATAACCAGACCCTTGCTCTAAAGTCTGTCTTACTGTTTCCCCAGTCTCCTGTTGATGTTACCAGCAATGAACATTTTGTACCAGACCCCGAAAGGAGTGTGTAAAATGGTTTATAGTTGAAGAGTTAACTTGCTGAGCATCGATAAATTATCCAATTATGGACTCTCCTTCAGTTCGCATTTCTTTATTTGTGCAACAGAATATCATTGGTTAATTAACGATGTATTCCCGTGAAAGCAACATAAAATGTAATTAAAAAATAATCAACAAACTTGGTGTTCTAACCCGAGAACCTGAGATTAAAAGTCTCATGCTCTATCAACTATGTTGGTCGGGCTTCTCCTAAAGCTCACATTTTTGTCAGTGATTCCAACCAGGCGCCTGTTGGCTCCACCCAAGATGTTTAAACTTGCTTTCGAGGAACTGCCAGGATCTTCTTGAATGGCCTACTCTGGCCCCTGATCCTTCCATGCTTATCATCTTTTGACCATTCACAGGGCAACAAACTCACCTCTGAGCATGTATGAGGAGAAAACTCCAGAAAATATTCCCAACCGGTGAGCTTTCGCGTGTGAAGCGAACGTGTTAACCACTGCACTGCGGAAACATCTTCATTTTCAGCACCCGGTCAGACGGAAATGTGAAGCGCGCAGGTGAACTGCTGAATCCCACTTTTGAGGAGCTGTTCGTGGTACCAAGCAAATGAGTTTGGCTTAAATACTAAAAAGAAGAAAAGGGATTTGAAACCACTCTTGAAGAGCAGATTGAAAAGTGAACAGAGCACCTTCGAAAGCTCGGCCATCCAGACTGTAAGTTAAATTAAATTTTGAACTTTTGTGTCTTGTAACATGAATTAAATGAGGACATCTGGCATTTCTGTGCCTGACATCGGGGAAACAGTGAGACAAACCTTGGAGCAAGGGTCGGGTTATTGCCAAACAGAAAAGAAATTGTCAACTCCGGAAGAACAATGACCCCAATATGATTTGAATAGGCAGCTTTTTGATCGGGAGTCAGACAGACTACCGTTGCTCCACGAGATCTACAGTAGAGAGTGCTCATGTTTGTAATAATGAAGGTTCCTGAAACACAGTTTCATTTACCCTGCATTGGTGCAATGAAAGGGCTTCAAAATCCCCGGCCACTCCCACAGTGGGTCAGACAGCATCAGAAGCAGTGCCCACCTGTCAATCACCCTCTCACGCCCGCTTTCATCACCTGCTACCCGCGGACTGGAGCAAATCCAGTTCATCATCATCATAGGCAGTCCTTCGTAGCGAGGATGACTTGCTTGCGCGCCAAAAACGGATGAGTTCACAGGTGTTTCAATGATGGACCTAATATTCCAGGTCCGGAACTGCATGTTGAAGGGTGGAAGATGTCTGTGTGTGGAATGTTTTAACGTGTGGTGGCCCTTGCACCCTCGCCATCACAAGGGATTGACAGAGTGAGGTCTTGGTCCAGAGTCAATGGTTATCTAAGACGACTGGAGACCATCTCTGCTGCACGGACCCAGTGTGCACACATATCGCAGTGTGGGCTGGCCCGTACTGCCCCTGGGCCCCTGGCGCAGAACTTACGCCGCCACTGATCCCCGATCACATCCCTCGACAGTCTTTCTCAGCTCCTGCTGTACCTGCCCAAGCTCCAATCAGCGACCTGGACTTTGATGACGTCACTCTTCGCTACCGTCGCCCTCCTGCACCAGCTCGCACTGTACCTTGCCGTGGTACACCAGAACGCTGCACCCAGGACGCCGCTCAACGCTCGTTTTATGGCCCCGAACTGCCACTGGTGTTCTCACGCAGGTCGGGGCCTCCACGATGCTCCGAGCAAATCCAGTTACATGCCGTTTCACCGCACAATTCTCAGCTGTGCTGGTAAGCTGACTATATTTAAAGCTATCGCACAAACTGCGAGCAGTATTCCCTGGTAGTCCAGTGGTTAGGATTTGGTGCTCTCACTGCCATGGTATGGGTTTGATTCCCGGTTTGGAAATAATATTTACAGAGCAAGTTGACAAAAATAATTTAAGTCTATGAGAGACTGAATAATTGCTTCACTCATCATTAATCCATCCACATGTGCAGCACACAGAAGGAAATTCAAATATGTTTGCCGAGCGACTGTCGAATTTTAATAATTTTTTATACAACCGTAGAATCAGCAGATAAAGAGGATATTCTGCCAATAGCATTTCATATATAGCCCATAATACAAGAGTAAGGAAGTCTTGCTATAATTGTACAGGGCCCTGCTGAGACAACACCTGGAGTACTACGCACAGTTTTGGTCTCCTTATCTGAGGAATGTATACACTTGCCTTGGAGATGGTACAACGGAGGTTCACCAGATTGATTGCTGGGATGAGATGACTGTCCTCTGGTGAGAGATTGTGTCGCATGGGCCGATACTCTCTGGAGTTTGGAAGACAGAGACGTGATCTCATTGAAACGGACAATATTCTGAAGGGGATCGACAGGATGGATGCTGAAAAGACCGGCTAGCTCAGTCGGTAGAGCATGAGACTCTTAATATCAGGGTCGTGGGTTCGAGCCCCATGTTGGATGATTACTTTTATGTTGCTTTCGCGGGTAAATATCATTAATGAACCCATGATCTTCTTTTGCACAATGAGAAAAATGCGAACTCAGGGATGTTGATAATTTAATCAATTAATGAAAGCAGCGCCTCAGACCGCTCGGCCGTCCGTACTGTTTGATGCTCCAGTTAAAAGTTATTGCTCTGGAAAATTTTAGACTGGGCGCTTGTTTAGGGTTGCTGGAAGGCCCAGTGACCGGGGAATCCTCTCCCCCGGAGTATTCTCGAGCTCTGCTCGGTGCACGCCGAGCTTTGGCCCAGCTCTAAGGTTGCTTGCATCCCTGGGATGGACAATAAACCTCTGAGCTCTGGAACTGGGGAAGAGCGAATAATTAACAAGTTGTTTGTCGGTTTCAAATGCAGCTTAGATCTGCTGGTATAAACCGATAGCATTTCTTTCATTCTTAGAAACAACGCTAACAGGGACAGTCAAAACTTCAATAACTGAACTTTAATAATTCATGAAACTTTAATCCTTGATGAAGTTTTATCACCGATCTGATTTTACACAATCTGTATTTGAGGAGACTGGTTTTAAATGTTCGGTACTCATGGAACAAGGTATCCAAAATAGCTTGTATTCAATGTTATTGCAGACATGTTTTTGCTTGAGATATAATGTTTCTGCGCAGGCTTGAACCGGAAACCTTTCACGTGTGATGGAAATGTGATAACCACGACACGACAGACACTGCTACTTAGCTCAGTGCCCAGAGAGAGGTGTTCAGCAACAAGCTGAAATGCTCAATGCCTCTCTCTGCAAAAAGTTCCTTTCACAAACATTTCTCTGCCCAGAACTTCACCTAACAATAATGTTCTCCTTTCAAATTCATTAAACTCCCCAATTTCCACATTTGCAATTTTAAGGACAAAGACTCAAAGCTTTTTCGATCAGAAAATTGCAGGAACCTCCTGTGTTTAATGAAAGGGCTTTTGATTGTTGATTTCTGTGCACACCTTGTATTATTTATTTAATTCTTGGCAACCTGTATCACACCACCAGCAGAGGGCCTACCTGTTGGAGTCACAAGTGTCCCACCATCCCTTGGGAGCACGGTATATCAGCAGGCCACCCATGATGTACCTGCACTCTGGAGTCGTATGAAAGGAGCTAATGTCACGCTTAATCATTGTTCCCAGTACTCAGTTTCATCCTTTATTTTGAGCGTATCAATTGGCGATGAGACAACGAACAAATGCGCAAAAATGCAAGGAACAGTTGGTATCGTGGAGAAGTTCTCAGAAGGTGACTACTGCGAAGCCTTCGTGGGGAGACTCGACCAATAATTTGTGGCCAACGAGCTGGAAGGGGACGAGAACGCTGCCAAATGAAGGGCGATCCTCCTTACATTCTGTGGGGCAACAACCTATGGCCTCATGAACAATCTTCTAGCTCTGGTAAAACCAGCAACTAAATCCTATGAAGAATTGTGTACGCTGGTCGGGGAGCATCTAAATCCTAAAGAAAGCGTTCTGATGGCGAGGTATCGGTTCTACACGTGCCAATGTTCGGAGGGCCAGGTAGTGGCGAGTGATGTCTCAGAACGAAGGCGCCTCGCAGGACATTGCAAATTTGAAGGGATCCAAAACAAATGCTGAGAGACTTTTTTATGCTTGTCATTGGCCATGAGGTAATCCTTTGCAAACTGTTGACTGTTGAAACTCAGATTCTGAGCAAAGCCATAACGATAGGTCAGGCAATTTCCAACAGCTCCTTTAAACCCAATAACAGAATTTATTTCGAGTGGACTGGATGGAGGAACATGATCCATGTAAAACATTGTTAACATTTTACATGAACTAAATGTTCATAAAAGTTTTGGAGTTGAAACTCACTGCATAATAGCACAGCTGGCAATCTTTGCGCAATATATTGATGCAGCCAAAATGCACAATGGCAACCTGGAACTGTGCGGCACCGAATCCTCAGGGAAAAAACAGTTGAAGGCTTCGTCCTTGGGTGAGGTCAAACCACCAACTACTTGATCAACAGCTGAACGCACTATCCCATTGCCCCACAGAAACTAACGTAAACATGCGTTGCAAGACATCCCAAACCAGGATGTCAGTCATTTAATGCTTCAGATTACTCTGACCGGGATGCAAATTGTCCACTCTCAGTTGTGCTTTTCCCAAATACAGTGTAGAAGATTCATTGTTGTTGTGTGGAATCGGTCTGGTCCCGCACACTGCAGACACTTCCATTTTACGGCCAACCAGCTCTCCCAGAACCGGTGTGATCTACCTTCCAGCCTTCCGGTGCCTTGTCTGCGACAAAGTATTCTGATTGTCCCGAAGACGGTATTAGGTTTTAATTCCTTTTCAGCTCCAGACTGCAGATATTCCTGTGATTACACGTGAACTAAATGCTTCCAGGGACAGTTAGATTCATCAAATCTTTGCTTGGTGAAATTTCAAAGATTGAAAGAAATGCACTTCAACCCTAACCCTCGTCACCGACTTGCTAACCACAACAAGCTGCTCCCGTGAGATGGAAGCCCAGTTGCTGTTCCAAGCTTGAATGCATGTACAAGCAGAACTCATTCAAAGAAAGTCCAAGGCCCTGAGGCACCTGATTATTTGCACCAAACTCCTTCACAAAGTGTTGAGGTTCGTGTGGGATGATATGGGAACATCTTCCCCCACACTACAACACGTCAAACAAAACTCAACGGCTGTAAAGCGCTTTGTCGCCATGAGTTCCTGACTGCAGAAATGTAAGTCCTTCTTTGCAAAATTTCTGAGCAATTTCAAAATTATCAGCAAAATATTGGGCTCATCCAGGATTTGAACCCAAAACTTCTCACAACAAAGCTGAAGGGAGAATCATGCCCCGGGACCAACAAGCCAACTGTTTGACAATATCGAGGTAACCATTACAAGAGTATTTTTTTGTGTGTCGCTATTCTTGATCAGAGAAGCACATGAGACCGAATCAGTGACTTTGCTTTTTCGTCCTGTCTTCTGAAGCGCCGCACGGTCCCACTCCGACAGTCAATGAGCTGTTGGACGTTAGTGTATCCAGGCTGCGGGTGACCACCCCGAGCGCAGCAGAGGAGTTTCTGCATTAGTTCTGGCTGGGGACAGTGTTTCCCCTTCTCTCTTCCTTTTGACTGTATCCCTGTGTTTTGGTTTCTCTATTTATACCCCCTGCCTCAGCTTCGAGTGTTTAAAAGGGAACAAAATATCAAATGGGCGTCACTGAGGAACAATTTCGCTCACTCAAAGTTAGATACACGACCGTCTCACCATGAATCCTCGGCAGCTAGCCATTGATATTCAGGTTGATATCTGAATATATATAAATATATCTAAATGTCTCATAACTGTTCCCTGGTGGTCGAGGTGTTAAGTCCGGTGCACTAACCTGATAACGATTCTTGGTTAATTCGTCAAATAAAAATAATTGAGTTCTGTGAGACGAGGAGAAATTGCTGTAATCACCATGAATATCCCCATTGCTTCTTTGACGCACCGAGCTTATATATTTTCTTCTTTCTCCTGCGCTTTGTGGGACACTTGTTCGGAGTTTAATTTTAAAAACTGTGTGAGTTCGCTGATCTTGGGGAGACGGTTGGAGCCTCTGTGGCACGACTGTGAGGATGTGAAAGTGAACACGGTGGCTGGGTGATCCGTGACATTTCTGTAAAGGGCAGAAGGATTGAGAGCTTTCAGTGTGGGACAGAAGTTGATTCAGTTGAGCCAACACATTCCTGATCCTCCTCTCTTCTTAGGTAATCCCCGGATCGAGGGTGACTTGCTGTCACATTAAAAATCAGGGGTGACCAGCACAGAGGGAGCGCACTGGTCAGCTCCCCTCTGTTGTGCCAACTGTGACAGAGGTTTCCGTTGTTTGTTTTATACGTGAAAAGTCCCTGGTTCGATCGCAGCCAGGAGCATTATGTTTAAACTTGCTGTGGATGAAGAATCAGAGGCGAGTTTTGTCTCCTGGCAAATGCTGCCTGACCTGCTGAGATTTCCAGCATTGGCTATTTATTCTGTAAAACTCGAAGTTTTCTCAAAATTCAAACATATCCCCTCTGTGTGAAGAAACCCTAAGGAAGGATCATTTTGGACGCGCTTAAAATGAACTTTGGGATTTGAAAATATGCATGGGTCTTCAGGGGAAATGGAGCTGCAAACCAGGGGACCACGAACCTCTTAAAAAGCCAGTCTTTGGTTATTGGAGCTGACTGGGATATTGGAGCTAAACATATTGTCTGGGGAACTGTGTAAACTCCAAAACTCTGCTCCCGAGGAGACATTAACATCGCAACAATTGAACCAGAGATTGCCCGCTGCAACTCGAAGCATGAAACCCATTCAGCACATGCATAATGTTAATCACCTATCCGGCCTGCATGGAAAACCCAGGCCTTGGCAGACAATGTAAACACCAAAAATAATTCGTATATGGCAACTGGAATCCAACAGATCGACACATCCTGAAAAAGTTATCGTTAACGAGCCCGCCAGAATTGAACAAAGAATTATCAAGTCCGCTAAAACTAAGACAAAGAATCGGGTTTGATTTGCCGCACAGATTAGAAAGACTCTCAAGGTATAATTGAGGCCCCGTTTTACAGCCAAAGATCAGACTTTGCTTCTGCACCAGCTCCGTGTACTTCAGAAATAGCAGACTTTCAGATCAGCACACCAGCTTTCGTTAACCTGGTTCTTCAGAACATCGACCAAAACAGCATCGCAAACAACCTGCACACCAAGCAAGCCGCGGCAGCAAGGAGCTCATGAATCAACCACCAAGATATTACCAGCAGCCAAATTGGTAATATTGATCCACCACGACCAACGATTTCCAAACGGAAGTCAACTCAACGAAAACCCGAAGATTCTCAAGCTGTTTGCACTCTTCATGCTCTCCCTGAGCTACCAACGGGTAAAACATTACCTAAAAGAACTTTAAAACTTACTGCTGAATGAAGAAAGTATTTACTCACCCATAAATCCAATATGCACCCTACCGCATCAGCGGACACCACCCAACTGAACACAACACAGTAAGAAGTCTTCCACGACGTTCGGGTTATGGCAAGCAGAATCTACAGAGTCCAGCGAACCCCAAAACCGCGAAACAGCACTAACTGTCAATAAGAGGATTGGTGAGCATTATCCCTGTTGCCCTAGAGTTTAACCTAGTCAGGTTTAGGTATTGGGAGGTGGGAGGTATATTATTTTCTGTAACGCCTTTTGTAGGTGCAAAAAAGTGTTCCTTATTCTAGATATTGTAAGTTTGGACATTGTATTTATCGTTCCTGAATAAATTCAAAGTTTCTTGCACCAAAACCAGTTGTCTCTTGCACTTTGTCACATCCCCAAATCAATCCAAAGTCTAGAACCCAGGGAGTGGGAGCGATTCAAACCACTCAGAAGGTCAGAGGTGAACCTGACCCCGAGACCACCCCCTACAGTGCCTGTATTTCAAAAAACGTTACTTTTATTCATCCTGCGGAATGCATATTGCACAGATAATCTCAGCACACATTGTGCAGGCAAAGGCAGCATTCGACACCAAACTGTTTTCCGATCTGCTGATTTGAAACAGGTAATTGCTGGTTGAACACACGCTTTGACAACTCGACTTGGAGATCAAGCATCAATGACAAAGGCAACAAAACTGCCCAACAGCACCAGGTGTCTTTCACTTGTTTGTCCCAAAATATCCCAGTCCTCTGAGATCCCACTAGCCTTGGCCACATTGAATGCCCTTGTTTTCAATTTGATACCATCTCTTATTTCCATAGTTAGCCACGGATGAGAACCCTTCTCTTTCAGTCTTTCCTTCTCATTGGGATATATCTTTGTTGCGAGTTATGACGTATTTCCTTAAATGTCTGTCACTGCGAATTAATCGTCCCATATTTTAATCGATTTGTATAGTCCTCTTTAGCCAACTCTGCCCTCATACCTTTGTACTCTCCTCTGTTTAAGCCAGGTGTGAGAACCAACTTTCTCACCCTCCAACTGAATGTGAAATGTACCCATATTATGGTCACTTATTCCTGGACGATCTTGTACCACAAGATAATTTATTAATTCTGCCTCATTACTGTAAGGGAGTGGTCTCTATGAGGGGGTCAGGTTCCCTTCTGATGAGCTTGAGCAGTTCGAATTGCTCCCGCTCCCTTGGGTTCTAGAGTCTGGATTTATTTGGGGGGTGTGACAAAGTGCAAAGCACACTGGTTTGATGCAAAATAACTTTGTTTTTATTACAGTCAAGAAATTACAAACTTATAATTACTCTAATAAGAAAGTACAATGTCAAAACTTATTCAAACGTATAAAGGAACAGTATCTTACACACTCAGAGGGGGTTACAATCGCTTATAATGAATATAATAGAGAACAACACATTAGAATCAAAGGGAATTACAGTAGAATTACACCTCCCACCGCCCAATACCTAATTCTAGCTAGGTTGGACTCCAATGCAGGCAGGGACTATGCTTCGCAGTTCTTTTGACAATTCGAGGTGGATCGAGGTTTCAGGTTTCGCTGGATGCGGCAGGGCCTGCTTGCCGTACCCCAAATGTCGGAGAAAACTGCTTGCTGCACAATCTTCAGTTGGGTTGAGTCCGCTGATGTGGTAATGCGCGTTTTGGATTAAGGGGTAATTATCAGGTTTCCTTTTGTTAGAAAAGATTTGTACAGTATTTTAGGGAATGTTTTACCCATTGGTAGGTCGGGATTAGATTGTAGAGTGGAAACATTTCAATTCTTCGGTTTTTCCCTTTTGGAGTTTTGTTTTGAGTTAGGTCGATCGCGTTGGTTTTTCGTTGATACCACGTTGGCTGTGGTCGGTTGCTGGCGCGATGGTGATGTTCTTCCTTCCTCCAGGACTTCAGGACTTCGAGGCTGGAGAAGTTAGTTTACAGCTGTCGCATTGGTGTCTCTCCTTGTCTTGATGACACAAGCGTAGTAAGGTGCAACGCCGAGTATGGCAAAGTGTGTCATATCCTCTATTGAAAGAGGGGGCCAGTTATAAGGATTGAGTGGTTCTAATCTTGGCGCCAAATCAGTTCAGAATTCTCTGTTTAAATTTGGTAGGCTTGACTCTTCTCTGTAATATTTTGGCAGGCCTGTTAAAAGTTGATAAGTTTTGGGTGGGTTGATGATCAAAAACTGTTTCCTGATGGAAATATTAGCTTGTTAATGGCAATGTCCTTTTATGCTTAATTTTTCGCATACAGGCTGGCTTGGGCATCTTTGTGACATATATGCTGAAATGATTTTCCAGTTTCAAGTTGATGGTTAGCTATCTTTGGGCCGTTTTGTAATGTTAATGTCTCTTGTGGAGAAGGATTCTCGAATAGCAATTTCTCCAGACCGGTTAATTTAGTCCCCTCACCCAGGTAGTCTCACTAAGCAGTATGTCTTCTGTCAGTGCTTTTAGTCCTGCCAACAGCCTTGAATTTGTCTTGTATAAGTTCAAAATTCTATTAAAGTTCGTAGTTTCTTTCATAATCACTTTACGGTTCCAAACATTTTGGCAGCTATTTCCAAATTAAATGTCCTTTCGAATCAGCCCTTGTGAATTTTGCACCCTCTTCAGTCCCCCCTGTTGACACTACACACTTGAGTGTCAATGAAGGTAAGCAAAATTCCTGCTCCCGAGTTTCAACCTTCATTGCATTTACACTAGTTAAACATTACCCTGCATCCCCCATTTAAATGCAATGCAATATGCAGGTGAATACAATTATTACAATTTGGTTATATTATAGAAGGAATGCACCTCCTTCAATCGGTTTTCTCAGTATAATAACGGTATACTGTCAAACACAATTTAAGAAGAATAATATAAAAGCACATAGTCAAACACATTCTAAAGTTCAGTAAAAATAAAGGTACATAGTCAAAACATTTTAAGTAACATTCTTATAACAGTCGCGATGTTGCATTTTACAGCAGGTAAAACCAAACACAAATTAAACATGGCAGTATGATGTCACCCCTCCCTGCGCGATTCCCAAGTTCGGCCAAGGAGAGTACACCACACTTTGCTGCCTGACCTGACGACCTCTGCATTTCACTCAGCAAGTGAGACCAATTCAAGGATAATCGCGAGTTGACAAATAACTAACATGTGGGAAGCGATTTGGATCCAGACTGGGACTTCTATATTTCTGAAAATGTCCCACCAGGGCGGAATGGTGACCTCTAGAATCCTTTTCAATATCTCAATGGTTTTCTGTTCGAGAGTGTAGAAGTGTTTTTGTGAGACAATTACAGTTTTTAGCAGAGCGGTAAGATGTTCGGGTGGAGCAGGAATTGCACAGCCAAATGTACAACATAATCCTGCAGGTTTGCAATGTTTTCCTTCACAGTGAGGTGGACAGTGGAGGGTTCAGCAATGGGGACAAACGTTCCTGGGGCACTTGAACCAATGCCTCTGGTTTGAAGCAGAAACTGCTGTCACGTACCGGACACCAGAAGTGTCCATGTTGGTAGTGGGGCGTATTGGTGGTGACAAAGTAGTTCCCAGCCCCTATGTATGCTACCTGTGGAGGGACATGGTCTTGTGCAATTACCTGCATTGTACAGTTGATAGGCTGCAGCTTTAAACCCGCAGTGTGGTTTCAAATAGGCGTTCAAGTGCTGGGGATACAGTATTATGTGTGCACCCCTGCTCCGTCACCCGGAGAGGTCAGTACCCATCATCGCGTGCTCCCACTTTAGGACATAGTGTGGGACAGCTGTGAAATGAAAGTGTGCATCTCCTTGAATGACTCATATGTTCCCCAATCTTTATTCCGGTGCGGGTCGAGCTGTCACACCCATGACCTGCATCCTTTGTACTATCACCATGATGGTGTGATTAGAACGCCCGCAATCTACTGGGACATGGTAGGCTTCAGAAGCTCGGCAGAGCTGGCATGGGCTTCGTGAATTACTGTGCAGGTGGAGGGCTGCGAGGTGCTTGTTAATGATTCAGGGGGGGACTAAACCTTGTTTTAAATCGTCCAGGTTGTTGCGGCACTCGCCCAACAACCATGCCCCGTACATCACACACACCTCGTTCTGTGCAGCCTGGTCAGATGCATTCCTATCCTCCCGTATCAATGCTTTCGCTGTCTGTACATGTTTTTCCAGCTCAGCCACTATTTCTTTGAAATGGACAGTCATAGCCTGGTCCTCGTGTAGTTCTGATTCGACGGGAGGGGGGAGTTCGTGAGGCGAGAGGCCTATAAATGCCCGACAGTTCGAGGAGAGAGGTGGCCGTCAGGAGTGGGGAGTTCGTGAGGCGAGAGGCCTTTCAAGGCTCAACAGTGCGAGAAGAGAGACAGCCGTTGGGGGCGGGAGTTCGTGAGGCGAGAGGCCTACAACGACCCAATAGTTCGAGGAGAGAGTTGAGATGTGGGAGTTTGTGAGGCGAGAGGCCTTTAACGGCCCAGCAGTTCGACGGGAGAGTCGGGTGGCGGGAGTTCGTGAGGGGAGAGGCCTATAAAGGCCCAGCCGGTGCAGCTGCAGCTGGGTGAGAAGGCAAAAAATAAGTAGAAAGAAATCGAAAGGTGACTTCACAGCCAAGGGGGTGATTGGTGAATCGCTTTTCTTTTTTCTTTTCTCTACCAGAAAGTAATTTTAGCATTGTTGTTGCCAAATTAAGTTTATCTCGGGGTTAATTCATGGCAGGAGAGCTCGGACACGTGTTATGCTTCTCCTGTACTATCTGGGAAATCAGGGACGCTTCCGGTGCCCTGACGACTACGTATGCGGGAAGTGTATCCGCCTCCAGCTCCTGATGGACCGCATGGCGGCATTGGAGTTGCAGGTGGATTCACTCTGGAGCATCCACAATGCTGAGAATGACGTGAATAGCACGTTTAGTGAGATGGTCTCAGCGCAGGTAAAGAGTACACAGTCCAGCAAGATAGTAAATGGGTGACCAACAGGAAGAGCAGTGCAAGGAAGGTAGTGCAGGGGTCGCCTGCGGTCATCCCCCTGCAAGACAGATACACCACTTTGGGTACTGTTAAGGGGGATAACTCATCAGGGGAGAGCAGCAGCAGCCAAGTTCATTGCACCATGAGTGGCTCTGCTGCACAGGAGGGCAGGAAAAGAGTAGGAGAGCGATAGTGATAGGGGATTCAATTGTAAGGGGAATAGATAGGCGTTTCTGCGGCCGCAACTGATAGTCCAGGATGGTATATTGCCTCCCTGGTGCAAGGGTCAAGGATGTCTTGGAGCGGGTGCAGGAGATTCTGAAAAGGGAGTGTGAACAGCCAGTTGTCATGGTGCATAGAGTTACCAACAATATGGTTACAAAACGGGATGAGTTCCTTCGAGAGAAATTTAGGGAGCTAGGAGCTAAATTAAAAAGTAGGACCTCAAAAATGTAATCTCAGGATTGCGACCAGTGCCACATGCTAATCAGAGTAGGAATCACAGGATAGCTCAGATCAATACATGGCTTGAGCAGTGGTGCACAAGGGAGGGATTCAAATTCCTGGGACATTAGAACCGGTTCTGGGGGATGTGGGACCAGTCCAAACCTGACGGTCTGCATCTGGGCAGGACCGGAACCAATGTTGGGTAGGAGTTAAACTTACATGGTAGGGGGATGGGAACCTATGCAGGGAGACAGAGGGAAATAAAATCGGGGCAGAAGCAAAAAATAGAAAGGAGAATAGTAAATTGGAGTGCAGAGAAACCCAAGGCACAAAACAAAAAAGGCCACATGACAGAAAAGTACTAAAAAGACAAGCCTGAAGGCTCTGTGCGTCAATGCGAGGAGCATTCGGAATAATTTGGACGAATTAACCGTGCAGACAGCAGTTAACGGCTACGATGTAATTGGCATCACGGATACATGGCTCCAGGTTGATCAAGGCTGGAAACTCAACATCCAGGAGTATTCAACATTTGGCAAGGATAGGCAGAGAGGAAAAGGAGGCGGGGTGGTGTTGCTGGTTAAAGAGAAAAGTAATGCAACAGTAAGGAGAGTCATTAGCCTCAATGATGTGGAATCGGTGTGGGTGGAGCTACGGAATACCAAAGGGCAGAAAACGCTAGTGGGAGTTGTGTACAGACCAGCAAGCATCTGTAGTGAGGTTCGGGAAAGCATCAAATAAGAAATAAGGGATGTGTGCAATAAAGGTACAGCAGTTATCATGTGCGACTTTAATCTACAAAATGATTGGGCTAACCAAACTGGTAGCAATGCAGTGGAGGAGGATTTCCTGGAGAGTATTACGGATGGTTTTCTCGACCAATATGTGGAGGAAGCAACTCGAGAGCTGGCCATCCGAGACTGTGTGATGTGTAGTGAGAAGGGACTAATTAGCAATCTTGTTGTGCGAGGCCACTTGAGGAAGAGTGACCATAATATAGTCGAATACTTGATTAAGATGGAGAGTGACACAGTTAATTCGGAAACTAGGTCCTTCATGTAAAGAAAGGTAACTTCGACGGTATGAGGCGTGAATTAGTTGGAATAGACTGGCAAAGGATACTTTACGGGTTGACAGTGGATAGGCAATGGCAAATATTTAAAGATCACATGGATGAACTTTAGCAACTGTACACACCTGTTTGGAGTAAAAATAAAACGGGGAAGGTGGCTCAATCGTGGCTAATATGGGAAATTAAGGATGGTGTTAAAACCAAGAAGAGGCATATAAATTGGCATAAAAAAGCAACATACCTGAGGACTGGGAGAAATTTAGAATTCAACAGAGGAAGATTAAGGGTTTAATTAAGCGGGGGAAAATAGGGTAGGAGAGGAAGCTTGCAGGGAATATAAAAACTGACTGCAATAGCGTCTGTAAATAAGTGAAGAGAAAAAGATTAGTGAAGACATTTGCAGTCGATTTATGTTAATTTCGAATGGGAAACAAAGAAATGGCAGACCAATTGATCAAATACATCGGTTGTGTCTTCACGAAGGAAGACACAAATAACCGTCCGAATTTATTGGGTCCGAGGGTCTAGTAAGAAGGAGGAACTTCATGATATACTTATTAGTGAAAGAGATGGGATTGATGACCGATAAATCCCCGGGCCCTGATAGTCTGCATCCCAGAGTCCTTAAGGAAGTGGCCCCACAAATAGTGGATGTATTGGTGATAATTTTCGAACAGTCTATCGAATCTGAATCAGTTCTTATGGACTGGAGGGCAGCTAATGTAACACCACGTTTTTAAAAAGGAGGGAGGGAGAAAACGGATAATTATGGACCGGTTAGCCTGACATCAGTAATGGGGAAAATGTTGGAATCAATTATTAAAGATGAAATAGCAGCGCATTTGGAAAGCCGTGAAAGGATCGGTCCAAGTCAGCATGGATTTATGAAACGAAAATCAAGCTTGACAAATCTTCTGGAATTTCTTGAGCATGTAACCAGCAGAGTGGACAAGGGAGAACCAGTGGATGTGGTGTATTTTGACTTTTGACAAGGTCCCGCACAAGAGATTGGTGTGCAAAATCAAAACGTATTGTATTGGGGGTAATGTACGGACGTGGATAGAGAACTGGTTGGCACAGAGCAAGCAGAGAGTCGGGATAAATGTATCCTTTTCAGAATGGCAGGCAGTGACTTGTGGAGTACTGCTGGGCTCAGTGCTGATACTCCAGGGCGTTACAATATAGTTTATCGATTTAGATGAAGGAATTGAGTGTCATATAGAAACATATAAACGTAGAAAATAGTTGCAAGAGCAGGCGCCTCGAGCCTTCAGCGCCATTCAATAAGATCATGGCTGATCATGACTGATCATTCCCTCAGTACCCCTTTCCGGATTTCTCGACATACCCCTTGATCCCCTTAGCACTCAGGGCCATATCTAACTCCCTCTTGAATATATCCAATGAACTGGCATCAACAACTTTCTGTGGCAGGGAATTCCACAGGTTAACAAATCTCTGAGTGAATAAGTTTCTCCTCTTCTCAGTCCTAAATGGCCTGCCCTTTATCCGAAGACTATATCAACTGGTTCTGGACTTCACCTACATCGGGAACATTCTTCCAGCATCTAATCTGTGCAGTCCCGTCAGAATCGTATACGTTTCTATGAGAACCCCTCTCATCCTTCTAAACTCCGGTGAATAAAGGCCCAGTTGATCCAATCTGCCCACATATGACAGTCCAGCCATCCCTGCAATCAGTCTGGTGAACCTTCACTGCACTCTCTCAATAGCAAGAATGTCCTTCCTCAGATTAGGACAACAAAACTGAACACAATATTCCAGGTGAGGCCTCACTAAGGCCCTGCACAACTGCAGTAAGACCTCCCTGCTCCAATAATCAAATCCACTAGCTATGAAGGCCAGCATGCCAGTTGACTTCTTCACCTCCTGCTGTGCCTGCATGCCAACTTTCAGTGACTGATAAATCACGACACAAGTCTCGTTGTACCTCCCCTTTTCCAAATTTGTCGCCATTCAGATAATATTATGCCTTTGTGTTTTTTCCCATAAAATGTATAATCTCACATTTATCCACATTATACTGTATCTGCCAAGCATTTGCCCACTCAACTAACCTGTCCAATTCACACGGCAGCCTATTAGCGTCCTCCTCACAACTCATGCCGCCACCCAGTTTAGTGTAATCCGCAAACTTGGAGATATTACACTCAATTCCTTCATCTAAATCATCAATGTATATTGTAAAGAGCTGGGATCCCAGCATTGAGTCCTGCGGCACTCCACTAGTCACTACCTGCCATTCTGAAATGGATCCTTTTATCGCGAATCACTGCTTCCTGTCTGCCAACCAGTTCTCTACCCACTTCAGTACATTACCCCCAATAGCATGCACTTTGATTTTGCACACCAATCCCTTGTGCAGGACCTCGTCAAATGCCTTTTGAAATTCAAATATACCACATCCACTGGTTATCCCTTGACCACTCTGCTGGTTACATCTTCAAAATATTCCAGAAGATTCGTTAAGCATGACTTCCCTTTCATAAATCCATGGTGACTTGGACCGATCCTGTCACTGCTTTCCAAATGTGCAGCTATTTCATCCTTAATGTTTGATTCCAACATTTTCCCCACTACTGATGTCAGGCTAACCGGTCTATAATTACCCGTTTTCTCTCTCCCTACTTTTTTAAAAAGTGGTGTTACATTAGCTACCCCCCAGTCCATAGGAAATTATCCAGATTTGATAGACTATTGGAAAATGATCACCAATGCATCCACTATTTCTGGTGCCACTTCCTTAATTACACTGGGATGCAGACTATCAGGCCCGGGGACTTATCAGCCTTCAATCCCATCAATGTCCCCAAAACAATTTCCTGCCTAATAAGGATATCCTTCAGTTCCTCCTTCTCACTAAAACCACTGTTTCCTAGTACATTCGGAACGTTATTTGTGTCTTCCTTCGTGTGGACAGAACCGAAGTATTTGTTCAATTGGTCTGCCATTTCTTTTTTCCCCATTATAAATTCATTTGAATCCGACTGATCTTTTTCACCAGTCTTTTTCTCGTCTCATATTTAGAGAAGCTTTTGAAGTCAGTTTTTATGTTCCCTGCAAGCTTCCTCTCCTATTCTATTTTCCCCCTCTTAATTAAAGCCTTGCTCCTTCCCTGTTGAATTCTAAATTTCTCCCAGTCCTTAGGTTTTTGCTTTTTGTGGCCAAATTATACGCCTCTTCCTTGGCTTTAATACAATCCTTAATTTCCCTTGCTAACCATGGTTGAGCCACCTTCCCCGTTTTGTTTTTACTCCAGACAGGGATGTACAATTGCTGAAGTTCATCCATGTGATCTTTAAATGTTTGCCATTGCTTAACCACCGTCAACCCTTTAAGTATCCTTTGCCAGTCTATTCCAGCCAATTCACGCCTCATACCGTCAAAGTTACCTTTCCTTCAGTTCAGGACCCTAGTTTCCGAATGAACTGTGTCATTCTCCAGCATAATAAGGAATTAGAACATTTGATGGTCATTCAACCCAACGGGCCTCGCACAAGAAGATTGCAAATTAGTCCCTTCTCATTACACATCACCCAGTCTAGGATGGCCAGCTCTGTAGTTGCTTCCTCGACATATTGGTCGAGAAAACCATCCTCAATACACTCTAGGAAATCCTCCTCCACCGCATTGCTACCAGTTAGGTTATCACATCAATATGTAGATTCAAGTCACCCATGATAACTGATGTACCTTTATTGCACACATCCCTTATTTCATATTTAATGCTGGCCCCAACCTCACTACTGCTGTCTGGTGCTCTGTCACAACTTCCACTAACGTTTTGTGCGCTTTGGAATTCCGCAGCACCACCCATACCGA
This sequence comes from Pristiophorus japonicus, assembly GCF_044704955.1. Lineage (NCBI taxonomy): Eukaryota > Metazoa > Chordata > Chondrichthyes > Pristiophoridae > Pristiophorus > Pristiophorus japonicus. The sequence continues at coordinate 2,866,324 of NW_027254374.1, forward strand.
ATCCACATCATCCAGTCCAATGTCCCTCTTTACAATTGCATTAAATTCCTCTTTAACCACCAACACTACCCCACCTCCTTTTCCTCTCTGCTTATCCTTCTTAAATGTTGAATATCCCTGGATGTTGAGTTCACAGCCTTGGTCATCGTGGAGCCAAGTCTCCGTGATGCCAATTACATCGACCCCGTTAACTGCTATCTGCACAGTTAATTCATCCACCTTATTCCGAATACTCCTCGTTTTGAGGCACAGAGCCTTCAGGCTTGTCTTTTTAACACACTTTGCCACTTCAGAATTTTGCTGCAATGTGGCACTTTTTGTTTTTTGCCTTTGGTTTCTCTGCCCTCCACTTTTACTATTCTGCGTTCTATCTTTTGCTTCTGCCTCCATTTTACTACCCTCTGTCTACCTGCATAGGTTCCCTTCCCCCTGCAGTGTCAATTTAACCCCACCCCATCATCACTCGCGAAAACTCCCCTCGACATTGTTTCCGGTCCGGCCCAGGTGCAGACCTTCCGCTTTTTACTGGTCCCACCTTCCCAGAACCGGTTCCAATGTCCCAGGAATTTGAATCCCTCCCTTTTGCACCAATCCTCAAGCTACGTATGCATCTGAGCCATGCTGCGATACTTACTCTGTCCAGCACGTGGCACTGGTAGCAATCCCGAGATTACTACTTTTCAGCTCCAACGTTTTAATTTAACTCCTCGCTCCCGAATTTCATCTCGTAGCACCTCATCCCATGTTTTACCTTTATGGTTGTTACCTATATGCACAACGACAACTGTCTGTTCACCCTTCCTTTTCAGAATGTCCTGCACCCGCTCCAAAACATCCTTGACCCTTGCACCAGGGAGGCAACATACTATCGTGGAGTCTCGGTTGCAGCCGCAGAAACTTTTATCTATTCCACTTATAATCGAATCCCCTATCACTGAAGCTCTCCCACACTATTTCCTGCCCTCCTGTGCAGCAGAGCAATTCACGGTGCCAAGAATTTGGCTGCTGCTGCTCTCCACTGATGATTCATCCCCCTTAACAAATGCAGAAACCCCTCTGCTGCGCTCGTGGTGGCCACCCGCAGCCTGGATACACTAATGGGAGAACACCAGCGGCAGGTCGGGGCCATAAACGGAACGGCGATCGGCCCTGGGAGCAGCTTGGAGGCCCCGGCAGACGACTGCAGGGAGCAGCGCGAGCTGGTGCAGGAAGGCGGCGTCAGCGAAGAGTGACCTCATCAAGGTCCAGGTCGGTGATTGGAGCCTGGGCAGATACAGCAGGAGCTGTGAGATCGGGGCGAAGGTGCGACGAGAGACTGTCGAGGGATGTGATCGGTGCCCAGGGAGGCGTGAGTTTGGGGCCAGAGGCCCAGGGTTAGCAGGGCCAGCCTACACTGCGATATGTGTGTGCATTAGGTCCATGCAGCACAGCTGGTCTGCAGTCGTCTTGGTTAACCCTTGCCATTGGACCAAGACCGAGCTCTGTCAAGCCCGTGTGATGGCTGGGGTGCAACGGCCACCACAAGTTAAATAAATCCACGCACAGGCATATTCCACCGTTCGGAATGCAGGTCGGGTCCTTCATTGAAACACCTGTGAACTCATCATTTTTCGGCGTGGAACCAAGTCATCCTCATTTCGAGGGACCGCCTGTGATGATGATAATGATGGATACATTTACGTCCCGACAGCTCATTGACTGCAGGAGTGGGACCGTGCGGCGCTTCAGAAGACACGTCGAAAAGGTAAAGTCACTGATTCCGTCTCGTGTGCTCCTCCGATCAAGAACAGCAACACACACTAAAAATGCTTCAATAATGGTAAAATCTCATCTCCACATTTGCTCAGCAGTTGGCTCGTTGGTCTACGGGTTTGATTGTTGCTTTAGGGTTGTTATTTGAAATTTGCACGAGATCCTAGTTTTAAATCCCAGATGAGTCTTGAATTTGCATCAAACATTTGCAAATAAGGACTTACATTTCTGCAGCGTCTGTCAGGAACTCATGATGCCCCAAAGCGCTTTGCAGCCGCTGAGTTGCCTTTGAAATGTTGTCACATGAGGAAAGATGTGCAGAAATCACCTCACACGCACCTCAACTCTTTGCAAAGGAGTTCATAGAATCAAAGAAGTTTACAGAACAGAAGGAAGCCATTTTGGCCCATCGTGTCCGCACCGGCCAACAACAGGCTATCCAGCCGAATCCCACTTTACAGCTCTAGGTCCATAACCCTGCAAGTTTCAGCACTTCAGCTGCACATCCAAGCACGTGTTAAATGTGTTGAGGGTTTCTGCCTCTACCACCGTTTCAGGCAGTGAGTTCCAGAACCCTCCTTCTGCGTGAAGAAATTTCCCATCGAAACTTTCTGCCCATTACTTTAAATGTATGCCTCCTTGTTGTTGATCCCTCTGCTAAGAGAAATAGGCCATTTCTATCCACTCATAATTTTATACACCTCAATGAGGTCTCCCTTCAGGCTCTGTTCCATGGAAAGCAAATCCAGCCTATCTAATCTGTCCTCATGGCGAAGATTCTCCACTCCCGGCAACATCCACCGAAATCTCCTCTGTACCATCTTCAGTGCAATCATGTCCTTCCTGTAATATGGCGACCAGAACTGCACGCAGTACTCCAGCTGTGACCTATCCTGCCCCACAGATCCCATCTCTTGTATTCGGTGCCTCGGCTAATAAAGGCAAGCATTCCATATTCCTTCTTAACCACCTTATCTATCTGGCCTGCGACTTTTTTGGGATCTGTGGACATGCACTCGCTAGATTCTGGGGAGGACCCAGCAGATTGGAAATCTGCAAATGCAATGCCCATATTTATAAAGGAGGCAGACAAAAAGCAGGAAACTACAGACCAGTTAGCCTAACATCTGTGGTTGGGAAAATGTTGGAATCCATTATGAAAGAATAGGTAGCAGGACATAGAAATATAGAAACATGGAAAATAGGTGCAGGCGTAGGCCATTCGGCCCTTCGAGCCGCACCACCATTCAATAAGATCATGGCTGATCATTCAGCTCAGTACCCCTTTACTGCTTTCTCTCCATACCCCTTGATCCCTTTAGCCATCAGGGCCACATCTAACTCCCTCTTGAATATATCTAACGAAGTGGCATCAACAACTCTCTGCGGCAGAGAATTCCATAGGTTAACAACTCTCTGTGTTAACAAGTTTCACCCCATCAGAGTCTTAATGGCTTACCCCTTATCCCTTAGACTCTGACCCCTGGTTCTGGACTTCCCTAACATCGGGACCTGTCCAGTCCCGTCAGAATTTTATATGTTTCTATGAGATCCCCTCTCATTCTTCTCAACTCCAGTGATCTCTCGATCCCTTAGTTCCCCGAGACTCTAAAAATCTATCGAACGCAGCCTTGAATATATTCAGAGACTCAGCATCCACAGGCCAGTGGGCAGAGAATTCCACAGATGCATAACCCTCTGAGTGAAGAAATTCTTCCTCATCTCTGTCTTAAATGGCCGACCCATTAACCTGAGACTGAGCCCCCTGGTTCTAGACACTCCAGCCCGTGGGAAACAACCTCTCAGCATGTACCCTGTCAATACCCTTCAGAATATTGTCTGTTTCAATGAGATCGCCACTCATTCTTCCAAACTCCTGAGAGTATTGGCCCATTCTGCACAATCTCTCAACATAAGACAGTACTCTCATCCCAGGAATTAATCTAGTGAACCTCCGTTGTACCTCCTCCCAGGAAAATATATCCTTCCTTACATAAGGAGGCCAAAACTGTGCGCAGTACTCCAGGTGTGGTCTGACAAGTGCCCTGTACAATTGTAGCAAGACTTCCTTACTCTTGTACTATGGGCTATATATTAGGTATATCGGGCGAGTGCCCTGTTTTTTGCTGATACTACAGCTGTATAAAAAGTTATTAAATTTTGACAGTTGCTCGGCAAACATATTTGTATTTCCTTCAGTGTACTCCTTGCTCTTCGAGGGCTAGATTTTCCTCAAGCAGTTTTGTCGGCACGCTGACTTCAAGCACACCGACATTGTGCGGTGGAAACTGCTCGGGGAAAAATTCGCCCCATCCTGGCCGCTGTGTACAGTCTCCGGAGGCCTGGCGTGGCATCGATGGTGAAGTGACGGGCGGAGCCAAATGCCTGCGCCGAAAACACTGCCGGCACCTTCGCGCATGCGCAGTAGGGAGAGCAAACTTGGCACTCGGCCATTTTTAAACAGTGTGAAACCCGATGAAAAGCACAGCAGCTTCTCAGCTTCTCCAGTCGCTCGGCGGGCTCTCCCCCCGTACCTCCCCGTTAAAATGCACAGCTCCAGCAGCTGCAACTTCTCTGGTTCACAAATTCACACTTCTCCGGTGTGTCTTCCCTCCCCTATCCCAGGGATACAGGGACCGAGTGTAATGGATCCAAGTTTGCTGATGACACAAAGATAGGTGGGAAAGCAAATTGTGATACAGCAAAGTAAATCTCAATTCCGGGAGAGCAATATGGAAATGTACAGTGACCCCGACGTGTTATAAACACGCAGCCTTCTGATATGGAGTCAGACACAGTACCGTTGCATTTTGAGGTCGAGAGTGCAGAGTTTCCATGTTTGTGTACATGAAGGTTCCTGAAACACAGTTTAATTTACCCTGCATTGTTGCAATGAAAGTGCTTTAAAATCCCCGGCCACTACAACCGTGGGTCAGACAGCATCAGAATCAATGCCCACCTGTCACTCACCCTCTCACTCCTGCTTTCATCACCTGCTGCCCGCGGACTGCAGCAAATCCAGTTCATCATCATCACAGGCAGTCCCTCGAAGCGAGGATGACTTGCTTACTCGCCAAAAAACAATGAGTTGACAGGTGTTTCAATGATGGACCTAATATTCCATGTCCCGAAATGCATGTTGAAGTGTGCAAGATGCCTGTGCGTGGATTTTTTTAAAGTGTGGTGGCCGTTGCACCCCAGCCATCACACGGGCTTGACAGAGCGAGGTCGTGGTGCAGTGCCAAGAGCTAGCCAAGACGACTGGAGAGCAGCGCTGCTGCACGGACCCAGTGCAAACATATCGCAGTTTTGGCTGGCCCACGCTGCCGCTGGGCCCCTGGCCCTGAGCTCACGCCATCCCTGGGCCCCGATCATATCCCTCCACAGTCTCTCGCTACTCCTGCTGTACCTGCCCACGCTCCAATCACCGACCTGGACTTTGATGACGTCACTCTTCGCTGCCGTCGCTCTCCTGCACCAGCTCGCGCTGCACCTTGCCGTGGTACAACACCACGCTGCTCCCAGGCCGCCGCTCACCGCTCCTTTTATGGCCCCGACCTGCCGCTGGTGTTCTCAGGCAGATCGGGGCCTCCACGCTGCAGTCTAGTTGCGTGCAGCACATCCAGTTACACGCCGTGTTATCGCACAATTCTCAGCTGTGATTGTAAGCTGAATATATTAAAAGCGATCGCAGAGAAAGCAAACAGTATTCCCTAGTAGTCTGTTGGTTAGGATTTGGTGTTTCACTGCTGTGACCTGGGTTCGATTCCTCGTTAGGAAAAGCATATTAAGAGAACAAGTTGACAAAAATATTTCAAGTCTGTGAAATACTGAATAATTGTTTCAATCATCATTAATCCATCCACATGTATTGCACAATGAAGCAAATACAAATACGTTTGCTGAGCGACTCTCAAATTTTAATAACTTTTTATACAACCGTAGAATCAACAGTAAAACAGGATATTCGGCACATAGTACCTAATATATAGCCCACAGTACAAGAGTAAGGAAGTCTTGTTACAATTGAACAGGGCCCTGGTGAGACCACACCTGGAGTACTGCACACAGTTTTGATCTCCTTATCTGAGGAAGGACACACTTGCCTTGGAGGTGGTGCAACAGAGGTTCACCAGATTGAATCCTTGGATGAGAGGACTGTGCAATGGTGAGAGATTATGCAGAATATGCCGATACTGTCTGGAGTTTAGAAGAATGAGAGCTGATCTCATTGAAACGGACAATATTCTGTAGGGGATTGACAGGTTAGATCTTGCGAAGCCCGGCTACCTCAGTCGGTAGAGCATGATGTTTTACTTGCAGGCTCGTGGGATAGAGCCCCAACGTTGGGCGATTACTTTTCCTGAAAATTTTATGTTGCTTTATCAGGAAAACATCATTGATGTACCCATGATCTTCTTTTGCACGATGATAAAAATGCGAACTGAGGGAGAGTTGATAATTTAATCAAATAATGAATGCAGCGCCTGAGATCGCTCGTCCATCCTTACTGTTCGATGCTGAAGTTGCAAGTTATTGTCTGGAAAATTTCAGACCGGGTGCTTGTTCAGTGTTGCTGGAAGGCCCAGTGACCAGGATATCGTCTCCCCCGGGGTTTTCCTGAGCCTGTGCTCGATGCAAGGGGAGCTTGGCCCGGGTCCGAGGTAGTTTCTATCCCAGCGATGGAAAATAACCGTCTGAGCTCTGGAATTGTGGAAGAGCGAATAATTAATATGTTGTCTGCGTGTTTCAAATGCAGCTTAGAGCTGCTGGTATAAACAGATCGTGTTGTTTCAATGAATGAAAGAAATGCGAATGGAGACAGTTGAAAATTCAATAATTAATGAAACTTTAATCCTTGATGAAGTTTTATCTCCTATCTGATTTTACACACTCTGTATTTGAGGAGACTGGTTTTAAATGTTAATTGCTCATGCAACAAGGTATCCAAAACAACTTTTCTACAATTTTATTGCAGACACGTTTTGCTTGAGAAATAATGTTCCTGCCCATGCTTGATCCAGGAACTTTTCACGTGTGAGGCAAATGTGATAACCACTGCACTGCAGAAACTGCTGCTTAGCTCAGTGCCCAGAGAGAAGTGTTCAGCAATAAGTTGAAATGTTCAATCCGTCACTCTGCAAAAACTTCCTTTCACAAACAACAATGTTCTCTTTTCAAAATCATTAAACTCCCCAATTTCCACGTCTGCAATTTGAAGAACAAGACTGAAAACTCTTTGCGATCAGAAAATTGCCGGAAACCCCTGTGGTTAATGACAGGGCTTTTGATGGTTGATTTCTGCATACACCTTGTGTTATGTATTTACCCCTTGGCAACCTGTATCACACAACCACCAGAGGGCCCACCTGGTGGGGTCCCCAGTGATCCCAGCATCCCTTGGGAGCACGGTATATAAGCAGGCCACCCATGCTGTATTTGCGCTCTGGAGTCATATTAAAGGAGCTAAGGTCACACTTATTCATTGCTGAAATACTCAGATTCATCCTTTATTATGAGCATATCAATTGGCGGCGAGACAATGAACAACCACTCAAATATGCATGGAACAGTTGATATCCTGGAGAAGTTCTCAGAATTGTACGATTGCGAAGCCTTCATGGAGAGACTCGATCCATACTTCGTGGCCAAAGAGCTGAAAGGGAACATGAACGCTGCCAAATGAAGGGCGATTCTCCTCACCGTCTGTGGGACAGCAACCTATGGCCGCATGAAGAATCTTCGAGCTCTGGTGAAACCAACAACTAAATCCAATGAAGAATTGTGTACGCTGGTCCGGTTGCATCTAAAGCCTAAAGAAAGCGTTATGATGGCGAGGTATCGGTTCTACACGTGCCAACGGTCGGAGGGCCAGGAAGTGGCAAGATATTTCGCTGAATTAAGGCGCATCGCAGGACATTGCAAATTTGACGGATTCCAAAATGAATACTGAAAGACTTTTTACTTTGCATTGGCCATGATGTAATCCTTCGCAAACTGTTGACTGTTGAAACTCAGTATCTGAGCAAAGCCATAACGATAGGTCATACAATTTCCACCAGTTCCTTTAAACACAATAACGTAATTTATTTCTGTTGGACTGGATGGAGGAACATGATCCAGGTAAAAAATTGTTTTTACATTAACTGAATGTTCATAAAAGTATTGGAGTGGGAACTCACTTGATAACAGCACAGCTGGCAATGTTTACGGAATATATTTGTGCAACCAAAACGCACAATAACAACCTGAACTGTGCGGCACCGAATCCGCGGGGAAAAAAATAGTTAAAAGCTTCGACCCTGGTTGGACTCAAAGCACCAACTTTTCGTTGAACAGCCGAACACACGAACCCATTGCACCACAGAGACTAACTTAAACGTACATTGCAAGACATCCCACACCACGGTGTCACTCAGTTGAAGCACAGATTGCTCCGACCAGGATGGAACTTGTCCACTCTCAGTTGTACTTTCCCCAAATAAATGGAGGGACATTCATTGTGGATGTGTGGAGGCAGTCATGTCCCGCACATTGCAGACACTTCCATGTCACAACCAACCAGCGCTCCTGCAACCGGTGTGATCTACCTTCAAGCCTTCCAGTGCCTTGTCTGTGACAAAGTATACTGATTGTCCCGAAGACGGTCTTATGTTTTAATTCCTTTTCAGCTCCTGACTGCAGATATTCCTGTGATTAAATCCGAACAAATAGCTTACAGGGACAGTTGGATTCATCATATCTTCGTTTGGTGAAATTTCAAAGATTGAAAGCGACACACATCAACCCCAAACCTCGTCACCAACTCGCTCACCACAACACGCTGCTCCCGTGCGATGGAAGCCCAGTTGCTGTTTCAGACTTGAATGCAGGTACAAGGAGAACTCATTCAAATACAGTCCAAGTCCCTGAGGCACCTGATTATTTGCGCCGAACTCCTTTGCAAAGAGTTGATGTTCGTGTGGGGTCATTTGGGCACATTTTTCCCCACACCGCAACATTTTAAACATGACTCAACGGCTATAAAGCGCTTTGGGGCGTCATGAGTTCCTGAGAGGCGCTGCAGAAAAGCAGTTCCTCCATTGCAAAAGTTCTATGCATTTTCAAAATTCGCGGCAGAATAATGGGCTCGACCGGGATCTCTCGCAAATTTCAATTAACAATCCAGAAACGAGAATCAAACCCCTTGACCAACGAGCTCACTTTTTGACAAACCTGGAGATAAGTTGTAATTTTTATAAAAGCATTTTTTGTGTGTAGCTATTCTTGGCAGAAGGAGCACATGAGACCGAATCAGTGACTTTGCTTTTTCGACCTGTCTTCTGAAACGCCGCACGGTCCCACTCCGACAGTCAATGAGCTGTTGGGACGTCAGTGTATCCAGGCTGCGTGTGGCCACCCTGAGCGCAGCAGAGGGGTTTCTGCATTAGTTCTCGGTGGGGATAGTATGTCACCTTCTCTCTTCCTCTTGTCTGTATCCCTCTGCTTTGTTTTCTGTAGTTATTCACCGGCCTTATTTTATGTGTTTGAAAGGGAACAAAAGATGAAGTGGGCGACATTCTGGAACAATTTCTCTCACCCAAATATATCTATTTAGTGAAGTGAAATAAAGAGCAATTAAAGAATAAGGGAGAAGCCACTGTCGCCCTTTTGACAGGAGAATAAACTCGCCCATGGCTGTTCTTCCACAGCAAGTTTAAACATAATCGTCCTGCATGGGAACTTTCGCGTGGAAAGCAAACGTGATAATGGCTGCACTGCGGAAACCGCTCTGACCAGAAGTACAGCAGAGGGCAGCTGACCAGTGATTGCCTTCTGTGCTGATCGGGAATGTGTTGGCTCGCCTTAAACAACTTCTGTCCCTCACTGACAGCGGTCAATCGTTCTCCTCCACTGCCTTTATACAAACATTTCACTGATCCACACCCACCACCCGACACCCCCATCGTGTTATCTTCCATGTTAGCACAGTGGGGCCTCGGAGGCACCTACTCTCTCCCCGCGGTTAGTGAACTCAGTCAGTCTGTACAATTAAAGGGGAACAAGTGTCCCGCAAATGGCAGGGGAAGGAAGAGATTCTGTAACCTCGGGTTAATTTTTTGTCAAAGGCGTCCCGTCCTGTTGTTTATTTCCAGCAGATTCCTACTTTCACAGGTGGAGATACCGGGGCTGGACCTTGTTCCTAAAATACAATGGGATAGGGATAAAATTTTCTCACGTACTCAGGGCTAAATAAATTATTGAAGATCTACAATGGATTAATTAATGATGTTTAAATTAATGAATCTTCTTTTTCCACATGAGATGCAAGCAACCCTTTCTGATAAGGTTTTAATTTTGATGGAAATGCAATTTCCCTGGCCGGAAATCGACCCAGAGCCGCGGTGGTGAGAGCGCCGCATTATAATCACTGGACCACCAGGGAACGCTGCATTGCTGCATCGCTGCATCGTAATGCTTGATGTGATGAATTTTTATCCCTATCTCATTTACGCGCTGTATGAGAAAGGTTTAAAACTGTAAGTGCTCATGACTCAGTTGTAAAACCATTGATTTTGTGTGTGTCTATTCTTGATAGGAGGTGCACTTGAGTCCGAAGTTCCAGTTCTTTTTATGTATCATTAGAATCAATTTTCGCCAGTTTCTTTAATCCCAATAAATTAATTTATATTGAGTGGGCTGGATGGAGGAACATGATCCATGTAAAAAAATTGTTATCGCTTTACTTGAGCTGAATGCTAATAAAAGTATTGGAGTGGGAACTCACTGGATAACAGCACAGCTGGCAATGTTTGTGGAATATATTCGTGCAGCCAAAATGCACAACGACAACCAAGAACTGTGCGGCACTGAAACATCGGGGGAAAACTGTTGAAGGCTTCGCCCGTATGTAGGGTTGAACCACCCACCGTTTAGTTACCAACCAAATGCTCTAAACCATTGCGCCACAGATACTCACTGCAAGACATCCAAAACCAGGGTGTCAGTCAGTTAAAGCTTCAAATTGCTCCGACCGGGATGGAACTTGTCCGCTCTCAGTTCTACATTTCCCAAGTAAAGTGTGGGACATTTATTGTGGATGTGTGGAAGAAGTCTGGTCCCGCACACTGCAGACACTTCCATGTCACCGCCAACCAGCTCTCCTGCAACCGCTGTAATCTACCATCCAGCCTTCCGGTGCCTTGTCTGTGACGAATAATGTTTCAAATGTTTTGGCATGCTTGTTTCCATGGTGTAATGGTGAGCACTCCAGACTTTGAGTCCAGTGATCTGAGTTCAAATTTCAGTGTAATTGAAGTTCATGTTGTGCCAGCTGCTGAAAATTTAGGACAAAGAAGTGAAAAGCACCTGGTGCTGGTGGTCAGTTTTCTTGACTTTGTCACTGATGCTTGATCGACAAGTCAAGTTGTCAAATTGTATGCTCAACCTACAGTTATCTGCTGCAAATCAGCGGAGGAGAAATCACTTCGTTGTCTAATGCTGCCTTTGCCTGCACAATGTGTGCTAAGATTATCTGTGCAACATGCATTCCGTAGGATGAATAAAAGCAATGCTTTTTGAAATGCAGGCACTGCATGTTTTGCACTCGACAAAAAGTTGCATTTTCTTTTCATTAATTTTAAATTAATGCATTGCAATGCCAACGCACTTTTTACGTGGCAAGATCGATAATTAGCAGAGCGTAATAAAGAGATCGCAAAGTTTCTGTTTTAGGAATGGACTCAGGCGAGAATATTTTGTGGATTTTATTTTTCAGAGGCTATTTTCCCTGTGCTGGAGTCGCCCTGCGCAGATATGTGAAAAAGCTGGTTTTGTTAAAACTACAGAGACAGCATGGCAGTGAGCTGGGACAAAAGACCTCTCAGTCACCCATTGACAAAAGACCTGTCAGCCAGGAAGGGGGGCCACTAACAAAGCCACTCTAATTTGTAAAAGCACTTCTCACCTCCATCTCAGAAGGAGACACAGAACAATGAACCCACCAGCCTGGCCAGCCAAGAAGGAGCCGGGTCTTTCCAAACACAAAGGCTCAGAGAGATGCCAAGACTAAGGGCCATCAGCCCAATGCATGGGTGGGATGGCCCATCACTGACTAAATAACCATGCTTAGAAACAAAGGGGTTTTAAAGATTGGCGGGAAAGATAGTGGTAGCAAGACTCCCAGAAAGACAGGGTCCTTTCCACTTTATTTTTTGCTTCGAGCTTGGTGTGAAGCTTGGAGCTTGCAGCTTGCTGCTTGTGTCCAGAGAGAGCTCTCTCTCGCTTTCGCTCTCGCTCCACCGATCGATGTACCAGAGGAAGGGGCTGCAGTACTACAGAAGACGCCACCGAGACTGAAGACCAGGCAGTGACTTCCCACAGCTGAGCTGAGCAAGGAAACGGGCTGCGTGTGGTGGTGAACATGTTCTCGAGTGTCCCAAGCCAGTAACCAGATATCCCAGGCCTGCTGGGTAAGGGCTCAGGATTTACTCAGAAGTGATGCTTTTCTGGGCTATTCTGGGGTAGGGTAATTAATTGGTAGGGGTGGGGTTAGAATGCACCAGGGAATTACTGCGTGTTACTCGGTCTCATTTCTGTACTGAATGTATGTTGTTTGTAACCTGGATTTTATTCTCCACAGAGACAATGATTTCCTTTAGTAGAGCATGTTTTAGCCAGTGTATGCTAGAACAAAAAAATAAACGATGATTTATCACCGAAGCATTCTTTCCGTGACTCATTTAATTTACACTATGATTAATAATTCCCGGATCTAGAACTTTCGTAAGGTGGGGGCGATTCAAACCGTCCGTCTGGCAATTGAGCGAGGATCACAAACACTTACAATATTTACCAAAGGATATACTTGCTTTGGAGGCAGTTCAAGGATGGTTCACTGGGTTGACTCCGGAGATGAGGGGGTTGACTTATGAGGAAAGGTTGAGTAGGTGGGGCCTCTACTCATTGGAATTCAGAAGAATGAGAGGTTATATTATCGAAATGTATAAGGGAATGAGGGAGCTTGACCAGGTGGATGCAGAGAGGATGGTTCCACTGATCGGGAAGACTGGAACTAGGGGGCATAATCTCAGAATAAGGGGCCGCCCATTTAAATCTGTGATGAGGAGGAATTTCTTCTCTCAGAGGGTTATAAATCTGTTGAAGTCACTGCCTCAGAGATCTTAGAAAGCCACAACATTAAATAAATTTAAGAAAGAGATAGCTTCTGAACTGATAAGGGAATAAGGCTTATGGGGAAAGGGCAGGGAGGTGGACTTGGATCCATGATCGGATCAGCCATGAACATATTAAATGGCGGAGCAGGCTCGAGGGGCCATATGGCCTACCGCTGCTCCTAGTTCTTAAGTTCTTATGTCCTGAATAGCGACACACTAAAAAATTATTTTATCATGGTTACACCTTATCTTAACGTTTGTCAAACTGTTGGCTCATTGGTCTAGGGCTCTTATTCTCCGTTTGGAGTTGTGAATTGTAATTTACGAGGGGTCCCAGAGGAGCCCTTGTATTGCTCACAAATTTTGAAATTGCATCAAACATTTGCAAAGAAGGACTTGCATTTCTGCAGAGCCTTTCAGGAACTCATGACGCGCAAAGTGCTTTACAGCATCCAGATCACCAAACATGAACCTGAACTCTTTGCAAAGGAGTTTGGTGCAAATAATCAGGCGTCACAGGGATTTGGACTTTCTCTGAATAAGTTCGGCTTGTTCCGCCATTCAAGCTTGAAACAGCAACTGGGCTTCAATCTCACGGGAGGTTTGGGTTTGATGTGCGTCGCTTTCAATCTTTGAAATTTCATCAAGCAAAGAAACGGTGAATCCAACTGTCCCTGTAAGCATTTAGTTCCCGTTTAATCACAGGAATGTCCGCAGTCAGGAGATGAAAAGGAATTAAAACCTAATACCGGCTTCAGGACAATCAGAATACTTTGTCACAGAAAAGGCACCGGAAGGCTGGAAGGTACATCACACCGGTTGCGAGAGAGCTGGTTGGTGGTGACATGGAACTTTCTGCAGTGTGCGGGATCAGATTGCTTCCACGCATCCACTATGAATTTCGCTCCATTTATTTGGGAAAAGTACAACTGAGAGTGGACATGTTCCATAACGGTCGGAGCAATCTGAAGCTTTAACTGACTGACACCCTGGTTTTGGATGTCTTGCACCGTATATTTCCGTCAGTCTCTGTGGCGCAATGAGTTAGCGCGTTCGGCTGTTAACTGAAAGGTTGGTGATTCGACCCCGCCCAAAGTCGAAGTCTTTAACTGTTTTTCCCCGGATATTCAGTGCCGCAAAGTCCCAGGTTGTCATTGTGCGTTTTGGCTGCACGAATCTGTTCCTCAAATGTTGCCAGCTGTGCTATCATCCAGTTAGCTCCCACTCCAATATTTTATGAGCATTCAATTCAAGTAAAACGTTAAAAAAATTTTACATGGATCATGTTCCTCCGTCCAGCCCACTAGAAATAAATTATGTTATTGGGTTTAAAGAAACTGATGGAAATTGATTCTATTGATACATATATCGAACTGGAACTTCGGTCTCAAGTGCTGCTCCTATAAAGAATCGGCACACACACAATCAATGGTTTTACAACTGAGTCAAAAAGAGTTACAATTTTAAACCATTCTCATACAGCGTGTAAATGAGATAGGGAAAAAACTTAATCACATGTAAAGAGAAAATGAATGATTGAAGATACCACTGTTCCTCAATCATTATATTCTTATTTATTGCATTCTGAAGAAGCTTATCGGCTAATTAACGGTGATGAAAAGAATTCTTACTTTTGCACGTTGGCTGCATGTCGTCAATTTTATAAGGTTTTGAATTTAAAAATGGTGTTACAAAAGTTATCGCCGAGAACTGGAATCAAAGCTGTTTTTCGGTGGCATACGGAGCGGTTTTGCCCAATCATTTGAAGATGATTTCAAAGAATCACGTGGCGTTAAATTCACATCACTGTTACCATTTGTTCTGGTGTGAAACAAGAGGATTGAAAAGGACAATAATGTTAAACACAGAGTAAAGCTACCACTACACAGTCACATCAAAGCATCCCAGGGCAGGTACAGTACGCGTTAGACACAGTGTAAAGCTTCCTCTACATTGTCCCATGAAACTCTCCCAGGACAGGCACAGCACGGGGTTAGGTACAGAGTACAGCTCCCTCTACACTGTCCGTTCAAACACTCCCAGGTTAGGTACAGGGGATTAGATACAGTGTAAAACTTCCTCTATACTGTCCCATCAAACACTCCCAGGGCAGGCACAGGGGTTAGATACCGAGTAAAGCTCCCTCTACACTGCCCCATCAAACATTCGCAGGGCCGGTACACCTTTTATCAGCTAACGTTAAATTAAGGAATAGTCGGTCTCTGTAATCAATCTCCCAGTGTTAACAAATGTAAAATGGATGACTGAAGATCGGGGTGTGCATTGTCACTGTGGTTCTGGGAGAGTTTTAAAGAGACAGAGGGAGAGAGAAGGAGAGAAAATCAGAGAGAGACAGAGAATGAGAGACCCAGAGACAGGGAGAGAGAGACAGAGAGGGAGAGAGAGAGATTGACAGAGAGAGACAGAGAGAGACAGAGAGTGAGAGATAGAGAGTGAGAGATAGAGAGTGAGAGATAGAGAGTCAGGGAGAGAGAGACCGGGAGCGAGAGACAGGGATAGAGAAACAGGGAGTGAGACAGGGAGAGAGAGACCTGGACAGAGAAAGTCAGAGAGAGACAGAGAGAGAGAGAGAGCGAGACAGAGAGAGACAGAGGGAGACAGAGGGAGGCAGAGGGAGACAGAGGGAGACAAAGGGAGACAGAGTGAGAGAGGGAGAGACAGACAGTGAGAGACAGAGAGAGAGGCACACAGAGACAGAGAGACAGAAAGATTGAGAGAGATACAGAGGGACAGAGAGAGAGAGAGAGAGACAGGGAGAATGAGACAGAGGTAGACAGAGCGAGTGAACGAGACAAGGAGAGAGAGAAGGACAGAGATACAAAGAGGAAGAGAGACAGGGAGACTGAAAGAGAGAGCGAGAGAGAGAGCAACATACAGAGAGAGAGACGGACAGAGAGAAAGCGAGAGGGACAGAGAGAGTTGGGCATTTAATCTCCCTCCACACTGTCCCATCAAACCTCCGCGAGCAGGTAAAGCACCGAGTTAGATACAGAGTCCCTCTCTCTCTCGCTCTCTCTTTCAGTCTTCCTGTCTCTCTGTTAATCTCTCTCTCTGTCTGTTCCTCTCTCACTCTCGCTCTCTACACTATCCCGTCAAACACTGCCAGGGCAGGTACAGGGGGTTAGATACAGAGTAAAGTTACCTCTACACTGTCCTATCAAACACTCCCATGGCAGGTACAGCTTTAAGCAGCTAACTTTAAATTAGTGAGTAGTCGGTCTCTGTAATCAATCTCCAGTGTTAACATAAAATGACGACCATGAACAAATGTAAAATGGATGGCTGAAGATCGGTGTGTGCATTGTCACTGTGGTTCTGGGAGAGCTGCAGAGAGACAGCGAGAGAGAAAGAGTGAGGGAGAGATATACAGAGAGACTGAAAAAGACAGAGTGACAGAGTGGGAGAGAGACAGAGAGAGAGAGAGAGATTGATCGAGAGAGAGAGCGAAATGGAAAGATAAATACATGGAGAGATACAGAGAGAGAGAGAGAGACAGATCAAGAGGGAGAGAGAGACAAATAGACAGAGAGAGAGGGAAAGATACATAGAGAGAGAAACAGAGATGGGAAGCGAGAGAGAGAGAGGGAGAGGGAGAGAGAGAGAGGGGGGAAATACAGAGAATGACAGGGAGGGGCAGAGAGAGAGAGAGACAGAGAGAGAGAGCGCGAGGCAGAGCAAGACAGAGAGAGAGACAGAGAGAGCGGCAGAGTGAGAGAGACAGGGAGACAGAGGGGAAGACAGAGAAAGACAGAGAGACGGAGATATAGAGAGAGAGAGACACAGAAAGAGAGAGAGAGCGGGAGAGAGAGTGAGAGAGAGAGAGCTAGAAACAGATTGAAATAGATAGAGAGAGACAGAGATATATCGAGAGGGAAAGAGATACAGACAGAGAGAGAGACCGGGAGAGACAGAGAGTGAAGAGGGAGAAAGATAGAAATAGACACAGAGAGAGATATAGAGACAGAGATATATAGAGAGGCACAGAGGCACAGAGAGAGAGAGAGACAGAGAGAGAGCGACAGAGAGAGAGAGAGACAGAGAGAGAGAAAGACAGAAAGACAGAGAGAGAGAGAGATGGAGAGAGAGAAAGAGATATAGAGATAGAGAGAGAGAGAAAGAGATGGAGACAGATAGAGAGAGGAAGACAGAGTCAGTGACAGAGAGAGATAGAGACAGAGAGAGAGAGAGACAGACAGTAAGAGAGCGCGGGAGAGAGAGATAGCGAGAGAGAGAGGGAGAGACAGAGTGAGAGAGAAAGAGACAGAGAGCGACACAGCGAGACAGATAGAGAGACAGAGTGACAGGGATAGGCAGACAGAGATAGGCAGACAGAGGGAGAAAAAGAGCGAGAGACAGAGGGAGAGAGACAGAGTGAGACACAAAGATAAATACAGAGCGAGAGAGAGAGAGAGACAGAGAGAGACCGAGTGACAGAGGCAGAGAGACAGGGATTGAGTGAAACAGAAACAGAGAGAGAGAGAGAGACCGAGAGAGAGACAGAGAGAGAGAGAGAGAGAGAGAGAGCGAGAGAGAGACAGGGAGACTGAAAGAGAGAGCGAGAGAGAGAGAGAGGACAGAGACACAGAGAGCGAGAGAGACAGGGAGACTGAACGAGAGAGGGAGAGAGAGGGACAGAGATACACAGATGGAGAGAGACATATAGATTGGAAGAGAGAGCGAGAGAGAGGAACAGACAGAGAGAGAGACTGACAGAGAGAAAGAGAGAGGGACAGAGAGAGTTGGGCATTTAATCTCCCTCCACACTGTCTCATCACACCTCCCGAGGCAGGTAAAGCACGGGGTTAGATACAGAGTCCCTCTCTCTCGCTCTATCTTTCAGTCTCCCTGTCTCTCTGTCAGTCTCTCTCTCTGTCTGTTCCTCTCTCACTCTCGCTCTCTACACTATCCCATCATACACTCCCAGGGCAGGTACAGGTTATTAGATACAGAGTAAAGCTCCCTCTACACTGTCCCATTAAACACTCCCTGGGCAGGTACAGGGGGTTAGATACAGAGTAAAGCTCGCTCTACACTGTCCCATCAAACACCCCCAGGGTAGCTATAGGGGGTTAGATACAAAGTAAAGCTCCCTGTACACTGTCCCATCAAACACACTCAGGTTAGGTACAGGGGGTTTGATACAGAGTAAAGCTCCGTTTACACTGTGCCATCAAACACTCCCAGGGGAGGTACACATTTAAGAAGCTAATGTTAAATTAGAGTGTCGTCGGTCTCTGTAATCAATCTCCCAGTGTTAACATAAAATGGCGACTAATAGCAAATGTAAAATGGATGATTGAAGATCGGTGTGTGCATTGTCACTGTGGTGTTGGGAGAGCTTCAAAGTGACAGAGAGACAGAGAGGGAGAGATGTACAGAGAGACTGAAAGAGAGAGAGAGAGAGAGATACAGAGTGAGAGAGGGAGAAAGAGTGATAAAGAGAGTGAGGGAACGGCAAAGATAAAGACATGGAGAGATACAGAGAGAGAGAGAGACAGAGCAAGAGGGAGAGAGAGACAGATAGATCGAGAGTGAGGAAAGATAGAGAGAGAGAGAAACAGAAACGGAGAGCGAGAGAGGGAGAGGGAGATAGAGATGGGTGGGGAAGAGAGAGAGATACAGAGAGAGAGAGGCAGAGCGAGAGTGAGAGAGAGAAAGAGAGCGAAGGAAATATGGAGAGAAATAGAGATGGAAAGAGAGAGAGGGAAAGATAAAGGCAGTGAGACAGAGAGAGACAGCGACAGAGAG